>NC_072895.1:106250000-107500000 GCF_027943255.1 Anastrepha obliqua | reverse complement strand
TGTCTGGGCGACATTCATTGTATAATTTTGAGTTGATGACCCGGGGCGTCTGCAGACATGTGAGACCAGGACTTGCCGAAAGTTGCTGGATCTTGGATTCCGATCTTGCTCCGGCCCTTTGCTCCTTCTTTGTGTAGGAGTTTTTGACGAAAAATAAAAATAGTTTCAGTCCAAACTTACCCTACAGCTCAGATATAGCCTCCTGCGATCTTTTCTTATAACGCATAGAGAAATCGCATCCCAAAGAAAGTCATCATTGTGTCTTACAGGAGGTTAAATAAGCTGCAAGCGCGGCGCGGAATGAGTTACTTCAGAGGATTAATAAATCTTCACGGGAGCCACATTGGAGTTATTTTGTAGAGTTAAAGAGGAAGAGGAGAGACTCCTTTGCAAAGTCGATGGAAAAATAAAAACTACTTAATAGTTTTAGGTAAACCTTGTTTTATTTTTCGACATAGTCTCCTTTCAGGCTTATGCACTTCGTGTAACGCTGTTCTAGTTCCTTTATCACTTCCGAATAATAGGATTTGTCCAAGTCTGAAAAACAGCTGTTCATTCCTGTAACCACATCCTCTTTAGAATAAAATCTTTTTCCCGCCAGCCATTTCTTCAAATTGGGCAACAAATAGTAAGCCGAGGGATCGGAGGTAGTTAAGTCTGAAGTATCGTCGGCTTGAGAAACGAGTTGGAACTCTATTTTTAATAATTTTGCGATCACAACTGCTGAGACGTGAGCGGGTGCGTTTCCTGATGGAAAAGGAAAATCACTCAACTTCCTCGATTTAAACGAATGCCAAGGTTAGGTTGGGTTTTTGTGGCAGTCAGTTTAGAATAGCCAACTCGCTTGAACCATGTAGGGCCATTGTGGTATCACTGTCCCAACACCGGATAGTTCCGTAGTCAAAGAGTCAAAAGAGTATTTTCCTAACAAGCTGGGCAATTACAGAGGAAATGTTCTAAAGTTTCTTCCTTTTCCTCTCCTCTACAATGAAGTGTCAAACACAAAAAAATATGCCAGTCTGGTTGAAACTTGGTGTTTCTTTTTTCAAGAACTAAAAATGATATCGATGCGTGGCAGTAGCGCCATTTTTCTGACTTTGCACGAACTTTTCACTCGACCCTCGTAATATGAAGGCTGATGTTGTGATGGTACCTATAGAATCCGATTGAACTCTAAACTGAACGATCTAACTCAGAACGAGACAGCTGTGCGTTTTGTTAAAGCGCAGCGCATAAGATGGTTAGGTCATGTGATCCGTATGCCTGTTGACTGTACCGTGAAGAAAGCCTTGACAGGAAAGCTACTGGGCGTGAAGGCCAAAAGCATGCCGAGGAACCGTTGGATAGACGCAGTGGAACACGATCTTAAGAATCTGGGAATACGTAACTACGAAGCAACAGCTCAAGATAGACCGCTTCGGAGGAGCATTTTGAAGTAAGCTTTGACGCACCCCGCGTTGTAACGCTATGAAAGAAGAAAGATGTTGCGATGATAAAATTTTCCTTGTAACTCTATTTGCTTCTGGCACATTCGCGGAACTGAATAATTCTCGTATGAAAGTTCTTGTACAAATTGAAGCTTTAATTCTATTTCGTTGTAATCTATAAAAATTTTTATTAAAAGCAAATATTTTTCATTCAAAAACTCCTCGATTATCTCACTGCTTCACTTTGTGACTCGTAGCCACTGCTGTTGCACAGCACTACCGTACACACACGAACACACAAATATTTCTACATGTATACTCACTTAACTAAATATTTATTTATTTTTCTGCAATATTTTTGTTGTTGCACTATTTCGCTTTGTTGTGGCTTATTGTGTGCCCCTGCAATGTAGTACCAATCAACTCTGCTGATGGATGCAACATGTTTTCGCGTTATCGGTTGCACAACAAGATAAGATAAGAAATAAAGTCGGTTAGTTGCAGCACTGCCATACAGCCTGTAGCAACAGCAGCAGCAGCGGCAAGAGAAACAGCAGCAGTAGCAATAACAATAACTACAGCAATAACACAGCAGCTGGGATTTTTGTACGAGCGTAAGTGCAGCAAGCAGAGCATTTGCTTATCGTTTTGTGTATGATTTGGCTTTTATGTTGCGCTGGCATGAATTCGATAAGCCAATTTGCTGATAAGCCAGCAGCTGATTGTGAGTGCACCACAAGTGGGCGCTAGCGAGGGCTAACGTGAATGCACCATGCAGCGGTGGCAACTGGAAATTCTGACGGCTCATCTGTGCACCCAATCTGTAAAGCCAATCAAAACGAATCGAAGTTTTGCATTAAAGTGAAATGAAGCGAATGTACAGTAGGCCTGCAATTGCGGGCAAATATCATATTTTTTTGTTGTTTTTGGCATAACAGTTATTTTTGTTGCTTTTGGTATGGGAGTTGCTACTTGTGGCGCTGCTGCCTGATAAGTGGGTCGCTTGCGAGTTGTGAGTGGCCTTTAGGCGCATTTGTAAAGTGCAGTAGGAAGTTGTATTTGCTTTGTTTGGCAAGGCTTCGCATAAGAAGTACGTATAGGCTCGTGTGCGCTTGTGTTTGGACAAGTAAT
Organism: Anastrepha obliqua; assembly: GCF_027943255.1. Lineage (NCBI taxonomy): Eukaryota > Metazoa > Arthropoda > Insecta > Diptera > Tephritidae > Anastrepha > Anastrepha obliqua. The sequence continues at coordinate 107,497,442 of NC_072895.1, read as the reverse complement.
TGAGGAGCTAGAAATCTGGCACACGCAGTCAAGCTTTAGAGATGGCTTAGCTCAAATTCCATTAGATAATTAAGACTGAGGGAGAAATAGACTTTGAGCTGCATTTTCTTTAAATCGATTTTCGTAAAGTCTTTGATGGAATTTATATTGTTTAATGAAAGTTTTAGTACATTTTATACACCTGCGAAGGAAGGTCAAAAAGAGCGCTGAATGAAGAAAAGTTGTGAAAACAAATTTCATCATGTCCATGGTTTTATCAACATTTTCGATGATTGACTTACCAGAGCGTGGATACTTTTTGTGATTTATGTAAGACTAATTTTGGATAATTTTAGAGATCCATATTGAAGTCACCGCAGTGCCAATGCGTTCAATACTCTATTGCGTCTATAAGCAGCAAAAAATTGTAATGTCACCTGCTCTGATAATTTTCACTTCGGTCTAAGTTGTATAGAAAAATATTTGAATCTTTATATATAAAAATGAATGTTTGTCTGTATGTCCTCGATGAACTCAAAAACGACTGGACCGATTACTATAAAAATTGGTGTATATATGTATTTTTCCACGGAGAAGGTTTGTAGAATATGCTCATTGCTACCACTCGCCACCAGGTGACGCTGCAGAGTAGCAACTTCTGCCCCGTTCAACCGATTTTTTCGAAATAGACAAAATCAATAAAATGATTTAGAATGAATTGAATATTTGTGTACTGATTTTTCTTTAAAGTTACTTACTTACTTACTTAGGTGGCTATAGCAACCCGTTACCGAGTTACGGCCGACCTCACTAGCTCTCTCCAGGCGCCTCTGCTGCGCGCGCGCTTTCTCCAATTCTGTACACCAAGCGAGCATAGGGTTTCCTCCACCTGGTCTTTCCACCGGAGCAATGGTCTTTCTCTGCGCCGGCTCCCTTGGACTTCGCCCTCGAACACCTTCTTTGCTGGAGCTTCTTCATCCATACGCACGATATGCCCTAGCCAACGCAGGCGTTGGATGGCGATGCGCTAAACTACGTCAATGTCGGCGTAGAGCTCATATAGCGCGTGGTTCATTCTTGAACGGTAGTCTTCGCCAACGCGGTAGTCTTCTCTCGAACACCCCAAGAGCACCTGCATCGCTTTGTGACACTACCCAAGCCTCTGCGCCATAAAGCAACACGGGTATGATGAGCGTCTTGTAAAGTGTCAGTTTGGTCATGCGAGAGAGGGCTCGACTACTCAATTTCTTACTTAGCTCATAGTAAAACCTATTAGCAAGAGTGATTCTCTGTTTAAAGCTATGTTTCTTAAAATTATTTGTTGGCTTAGCAACGCGCGCCGGGTACAGCTAGTTTAAAATATTTTTTGTGTAGCAAACCCCATGAGCAAGTAAATAATAAATATCTTTTTTTTACATTTTGCTTGCTTTGCTTGTGTATTTCACCGAGCTCCTCTTTCGATTGGTGGGGTGTGTCTGGATTTTTTTCTTAAATTGTGTGAATTATGCCGCCCCGGAACGGCAGATGGTTATTTTTCGAAGAGCTTCTTCATGACAGAAATACACTTGGGTGTTTGCCACTGTCTGCCAAGGGACGACAGCTTTAGAAAAAACTCTCTCTATCATTTGTAGCTTCATATCCGGGGTTTCGAGGCCGGGCTTACCGACCGTCAGCCCTTTTGGCTATGGTGGCAACTATACGCTGATACAGTGTGGCACAAAACTGTACCCACTAAACACTAAGCTCTTAAAGTGCTTAAGTCTAAAACTACCTTTAAATCGCCGTGTGTGCCTCAATGTGTACAGCGTGAGGTAGGGCTCAGCTCACTGAAAGCATCGAGTGGAAAATGGTGAGAACTTTTTAAAACACTTCTCATATCAGACGCGATATTTATGTCATAGAAATATTTTTTGTCCAGGTTTTCAGAATAAGCAGAAATAGCCGACTTCACTGTACTATCAGCAGTAAATTTGTTGCCTATAATCACTTTTCCCTTTTGGAAATCAACAACCAACTGAAAGAGTTATAGCCGATCGTCGAGGGTAAGGTAATTAAACATTTTTTCCGGTAGCTCTCTAGCATAGGTGGGCACTTTGCAGTAACAGTAAAAATGCAGTAAATATAATATTTTACTGATATTGCAATTTAATTTTCATTACCAGTAAACTTTTACTGATTACTGAAAAAAATTTGCAGTAAAAATATTTTTTTACTGAGTACTGAAAAAAATTACAGTAAAAATATTTTTTTACTGATTACTGGAAAAAATTGCAGTAAAACAATAAATATTATACTGATAATGCAAAACAAATTATATTATCAGTAATTTTACTGCAATTTTTTTCAGCAATCAGTAAAAAAATATTTTTACTGCAATTTTTTTCAGTAATCAGTAAAAAAATATTTTTACTGCAATTTTTTTTCAGTAATCAGTAAAAAAATATTTTTACTGCAATTTTTTTCAGTAATCAGTAAAAGTTTACTGGTAATGCAAATTAAACTTCATTATCAGTAGAATTTTACTGATTACTGCTATTTGTAATGCAGTAAATTTATAATGCAGTGTGCCCACCTATGCTCTCTAGCATATTGCGTCAAAATTTCAAGTTGATCGAAGCAAAGTTGACGTAGTTCAGCGTATTTGAAGTCTCGTTGCTAAAGACCGAGTTTCTATATCGACTCAAGTTTAAAGCGTTTTATTGAAACTTGTATTATTGCAGTCCCTATGAGTCATAACTTAAAATCTACCAATCGTTTTGAATTTTGCCTGGTACTTCTTCACATAATCCACTAGGCATCCCAGCATTTTTTTATATCAGGTCAATCCATAAGTTCGTGCGAATTTTACCCATAATTTCACTTTTGTACGATTTTTGCATACACAAAATTATTCACGGAATAAAACGGAACTATTCATATTTTCTTTAATATATTGTGCATTCAACAAGTGACTTTTATCGCGGATAGAAGCACGTGTTCTTAAAAAATAAAATGGAATCTTCGACCGCGTATAAGAGGTGTATTTTGTATTTTTTTTATAAAAGTGGTAAAAATACAACAACTGCTGCTGCAGAAACTGTTCGCGGAGAGAATACCGTGAGTGTAAAGACTGCGCAAAAGTGGTTTTCAAAATTCCGAAGTGGTAACTGCGACGTGGAGGATGCCCCGCGCGCTGGTCGTCCTGAAGTCTTTAACTCCGACGCCTTGCTCGAATTCGTGGAAGCTGAGCCAAATTTCACAGTCGATATGATAACTCAGAGGTTAAATTCATCACATGGTATAGTTCACAGGCACCTGGTTCAGTTGGGAAAGGTTTCAAAGCTGGGAAAATGGGTTCCGCATAGACTTTCCGTCGCCAACCTTCAGCAGAGAGTGAATGTGTGTTCTCAGCTGCTGCAACGGCTTGAAAATGATTACTGGTGATAAAAAATGGGTATTTTACAATAATCCTGTTCGCAAACGTCAATGCTTAGATAAAGATGAAACACCAGAACCGACCCCTAGAGATGGCCTTCACCCCAAGAAGATTCTCCTGTCTATTTGGTGGGATATGGAAGGTATTGTTTATTATGAACTTCTGGAACCAAACCAGACGATAACTGCTGATTATTATTCCCATCAGCTATCAAACCTGAAAGAGACACTTAACAAATATCGATCGTCTTTAGTGAATAGACGCAAAGTTTTGTTTCACCAAGTCTTGTTTGCAAGACCTTATACCGCAAGGCAAACATTAGGCAAGCTGAACGTGCTCGGATGGGAGCTAATACCTCATCCACCATACTCTCCGGATATTGCACCTTGTGATTATCACCTTTTCCGTGGGCTTCAATCCCATATGAGTAACAAGAACTACTCCTCAAAATAAGCTATCAAAAGGGATATCGAAGCGTATTTTGGCTCCAAGACATTGTAAATAATGAAGGAAAATATATTATTGATTAATAAATACTTTAAACATCTTTTTTATTAATTTTAAAACCACCTTTAAAAATCCCACGAACTTGTGGACTGACCTGATATTTATTCATCTTAAAGTAACGAATTAGCCAATTTATTATACCTACAATATCAAAAAAGTCCTCCTAGGGGTACCTCGAGAAACATCTCCTTTAGCAAGTGCCTCCAGATTTTTTTATTCCTCATGAACCCTTTGTGAGTTAAGACAGTTCAACTCTTTAGTCGAAGCCGAAAAATTTATCAAGTGTCGCGTTTTTATATGGAAGTTGCCTGAATAAACTAAACTGACTCCAAAAAAAAAAACAAAAAAAGTGCTCGAAAAAATGTAATTTCTTTGCCGAATTAGCCTACACAGATTGAATTAGCCTACATAAAATGAATAAGTTTAAAACTTTCTTAACAATGACTGAGGACTTCGTGCCCAATCAACCAGCTTGAGCGCTGATTGCCTTCAATCGACTGCCTTGCTTGAATACATTATACCTCTGGTGAAACGTGTTTTTTTAAGAGAAGGACTCTGATATCTCTTTACATTTTTTTAATATACAACAATCTGACGTATTTTAATTTTAATTTAATGAGAAACTCAATCCCGGCTTGAAGCCCAATTTTCTCTTTAATTGATGCATGCATATTGACTTAAAAATTACTGAACGAACTTGACTAAAATGCTGAGCAGTTTCATTGGGTATCATTTGCACCAATTACGGATGTATATGAAAACATAGTTTTCAGTAAAATAAAAGGCCTACAAATCGTGGTTTCAAACTTTGTCAAAAAGTAAAATATAAATTGAAGTTTTCAGCAGAATTTGGATTCATTTTTAATTTTTGTACTCAGAATTTCGAAATTTTTTCGTGGTATGCAATTTTATAGCTAAGATTTAAAATCAGTTGACGTTTAGAGCAAAAAAACTAGAAATCTGCACGTTAGAAAAAAAGTTCAAAATTTTAATGAAAATATATGAAAGAAATTTGTTGCTTTTGTTGTACGTATGAACTATACCTGTATATGTATTTATACATTTTTAAGAAAGAAATTCCCTCGAAAAACATGGAGAATTTTGTAAAAAACTTAATGTGCTAAAACTTTTTGAACCAGTGAATGTTGGGTCAGATCTGTTCAAAACTTTTCCTGTTTATTACACAGAACGACCTTTTAATGAAAGGCCCAACCAACCACACTTAATCGACGGAGGTCAAATGACATTCTAATAATTCTTATTTTGAACTTTTCCGATCCAAAAAAAAAAAAACATATTTAATAACAGAAAATTCCTTTATCGATACAAATTTTACGCTTTTAGATGCTTTAAAGTGAATTTGTAATGCATCGAAAAATATGACAAAATTTCCAAAAAGGCACAACATTTACCAAATTACAGAGGGGATTTTTCTCGTTTTCAATTTTGTTGTAAATTAGATTTGCCAATATACGCAAAGCTACAAATGTACTACTGTGTCCAAAAAATAAGGTGACATTGTATTTATTTTGAAAATTCTTTATTTATTCTTCCAAATCAATTTCATCCCCTTCAAAGTAATCCCCTCCCGACACAATGCACTTATGCCAACGTTTTTTCCAATTTTCGAAACACTGGTTGTAGTCACTTTCCGGGATGGCCTTCAGTTCCGTCTTCGTTGCGGCTTGAATCTCCTCTATCGTGTCAAAACGGTGTCCCCGGAGCGGTCTTTTGAGCCTGCTGAACAGCCAGAAGTCGCACGGTGCCAGATCAGGTGAATACGGTGGTTGCGGAACGATATGGGTTGAGTTTTTGATGAAATGATCACGAATTACGAGTCCAAAAAATTCAATGTTTTCGGTACCAGTCGAGATTTGACGCGCTTGAGGCCCAAAACATCCTTCAAAATGGTATTGACTGAGCCTTTCGATATGCCAACATCATCAGCAAGGTCTCTAATCGTTAATCGACGGTTTTTCAACACCAAATCTTTGATTTGTTGGACGTGAGCTTCGTCAGTTGAGGTTGATGGTCGCCCAGGACGCTCTTCGTCTTCGACACGTTCACGACCGGCTTGGAACTCACTATACAACTTGTAAACATTTTTTTTAGACATAGCCTCATCACCAAAGGCTTTCTGCACCATCCTCAACGTATCCGAAAATTGATTCCGCAAACAAAATTTAATGCAAATTCTTTGCTCAACAAATTTCGACATTGCAAAAAACGAGAAACTCACTTTTAGCAGCTCACAAAACGACGCGTATCTCAAACAGTAAATGAATATTTCACATGAAATTTGACATAGATGTCACTCACAGTACTACCAACCTAAAAAAAAAAAGAATTCTCCTAATCCTTCAAAGCGCGCAGTTTAAAATCAAATGTCACCTTATTTTTTGGACACAGTAGTATGTTTGCATGTATTGGTATTTAGTAATAAAGCTTAAAACACAACTGTATTTTGACACACTTTTCATTATTCATAGCCATAAGTAATGGGTTCAAAGCAAATACTATAAATATATATTACATTGCACTACAAATAGTTATGAGCCAACAATTGAGTGCTCGTGTCAACAATCGATGGGAAAATCCATTGCATTCAAATTGCTGTGTAAGTTGTACAAATCAATTCATAATTTATTGAATGGAACTGACTATCATCCCGTCCGCCTGTACTACCCCGCCTGCCTGCCTGCCTGCCTAACTGCCAGCCAGCCCACCTGCTCGACTGACTATTTCCTATGATTGGAGCAGAGACACTTACCGTCTGCAAATTGACCGAGTGAAGCGAACGGAAAACCGAATGCCTCAAACAACCTTTAGGTGGGATCAGCGACGAGGAGTGATGATGCTGATGGTGGTGGGTGGTAAATACTAGTACAGGAATTTCCAACAATACAGCAATACATACGAGTGCTTATACAAAAAACACAACAAGCTTCGTACATATGAACACAAATTATCCGTTATTGTTGTGCTTAATCCTCGGAATTACCGTTGCGATTTAAGGTTGATTGTGGAAAAATTCCCCAACAGAGCGAGAAAAAATGTAGGAAAATCCATGAATATAACGGAAACGAAGTGCAACGAACACGTGAGTGTGCGAAAAAGCAGGGAAATTTACTCTACTCATAGGTGCATGCGAAAAGGAGCGGTGGCGAGAGTGAGTGATGTTGAGAGTGAGCGCTCATGCGAGAGCGCGAGTTGGGTGGTGGCTGGGCGGCAGAAGGTTTGTGTTAGAAACTGGAGAATCGCAAGACAGCTGATTCTGCTGTTAAGGTGTAGCAATGGAAAAATGTATCGCATGCGAGAATTTTTTAATGAAAGTGCAAAATACAATCGAAAAAATTAAATTAAATTAAATAAGATAAAATAAATTTGAATAAAAAAAATAAAATAAAATAAAAAAGTTATTTAATAAAACTAGATAAAATAAAATGAACTAAAAGAAAATGAAATGAAATGAAATAATAGTACAAAAAAGAATAGAAGAAAAGAAACAAAGAAAATAAATAAAAATAAATTGAAATAAGATAAAACAAACAGCAGTGAAAGAAATCAAAAATTAAATTAAATCAAACATAATAAAATAATACTAAAAATAGAGGAGAAGAAAAAATAATTAAATAAAAATAATAAAAAAGAGTAAAATAAAATTAAATAAAATAAAATAACATGAAAATAAAACAGCACAAAATAAAATAAACTGAAATAAATTAAATTAAATTGGAATAACATTAAATTAAGTATTAAATTAAACAATAAATAAATAAAGTAAATTGAAGCAAAATAAAAAGAATGGAAATAAAATATTACTAAAAAAATAGAAACGAAGAAAAAAATACATAAAATAAAATAAAATAAAATAAAATAAAATAAAATAAAATAAAATAAAATAAAATAAAATAAAATAAAATAAAATAAAATAAAATAAAATAAAATAAAATAAAATAAAATAAAATAAAATAAAATATATTAAAATAAAATAAAATAAAATAAACAACAACTTGCGATAAAACACGGTCTCTTACAAGCAGAAGTCTTGTATTTTAAATATGAACCAAAGGCAATAATCGAAAATGCAAATTTTAAACTGTACTGGGACAGATTTATATCCACAGATCAAACAGCAGCTGCCAACAAACCTGACATTATCTTGTTCGACAAGAAAAATAAAACGATCGAAGTAATCGATATAGCGGTGCCCCTTAATCGCAACATCCAAAGCACATACTCCACCAAAGTATCGAAGTATGCAGCTTTGGCCATAGAACTGAAACAGATGTACAAAGCGAGGGAAGTGAATATAATTCCAATAATTATATCGTCCACTGGATTAGTGCCTAAGCATTTAATAAAAAACTTGAAGAAGTATGACTGCCAACACCTCTTAGAAGACATGCAGAAGTCGACCATACTGGACACATGTGCAATAGTTCGTAGATTTTTAAATATTTAAGCAATAGTAATCGCACGGGCGTAGAACTTGAACTACGCTCCACCAGAGCACAATCCCTTGAAAATTTTATCCGGGATGTGTAATCTCCGGCAATAGCCGAGATGGATTAAGCTCAAATAAAATAAAATAAAATAAAATAAAATAAAATAAAATAAAATAAAATAAAATAAAATAAAATAAAATAAAATAAAATAAAATAAAATAAAATAAAATAAAATAAAATAAAATAAAATAAAATAAAATAAAATAAAATAAAATAAAATAAAATAAAATAAAATAAAATAAAATAAAATAAAATAAAATAAAATAAAATAAAATAAAATAAAATAAAATAAAATAAAATAAAATAAAATAAAATAAAGCAAAGCTGTCGCCAATTAATGTAAAACACTCCTTCTTTGGGATGCAATAAAAAAAAAAAAAAAAAAAAAAATAAAATAAAGACACGTTACATTAAAATAAATGAAAGTAGAATACAAAAATAAAAACAAATAGATTAAAATTAAAGATAGTAAATGAAGAAAAATAAGTAAAGGAAATTTGCAAAAATCAAATAAAATTAAATAAAGGGTGGTTAAGTTTCAAGGGCCGATGTTGATTTTGAATAAAATACAATTTTTTAGGAAATTATTGCCATTTCTCTTTATTATAATAATATTGGTATGGAACAAAATATCGGCCAAACGACCGCCGCGGCCTCGGCGCACATCTCCATCCGATGGTCCAAATTTTCGATGACGCTGAGGCATAACTGAAGTTCTATGCCGTTAATGTGCCGAATTATCTCATCCTTTAGCTCTTGAATTGTTGCTGGCTTATCGACGTACACCTTTTCTTTCAAATAACCCCAAAGAAAGAAGTTCAACGGTGTCAAATTACATAATCTTGGCGGCCAATTGACATCGCCGCGACGTGAGATTATTCGGCCATCAAATTTCTCGCGCAAAGGAGCCATTGTTTCGTTAGCTGTGTGACAAGTGGCACCGTCCTGTTGAAACCACATATCGTCCACATCCATATCTTCCAATTCGGGACATAAAAAGTTCGTTATCATCTCACTATAGCGAACATTATTCATTCATTGGATTATCATTCGCCCAAATGCGGCAATTCTGCTTATTGACGAATCCACTGAGGTGAAAATGTGCCTCATCTCTGAAGATGAAAAAAACACGAAGTGCGCCATATGCATTTTGATTTGAACGCCCGATTTCATAATAAGCCTGAATAACTTTAACGTCTAGTTTGATTATGTATCTTTCCATCATTCAAATGGAGTTACTCTGAAATTGAAAAATATCAAATGAAATGTAGAAAAAAGCTTGACGTTTGGATGTGGTTCCCATTCAACATCGGCCTTTAAAATTTAACCACCCTTTAGAATAGTAAAAATTAATAAGGAATTAATACGTTGACTGCCGCGCCGGCACCCATTGCCCGGCGCGGCGCCATTGAAAAGCCATGGTGTGGTGGTGATGCACACTTGCGGCGCTGTGTGATAACCAGCAAATTTCGCTCGGCAGTCAACGTGTTAAATGACATAACACTGAAAAACACGAAAATCCGCAATAATGCAAAAAAAGAGAAAAAATCAAAGAAAAGTTCTAACCAAACCGAAATATAGTATATCAGAGAATGTTAATGTGAAGAAAAATAATAGGAATTACGTGACTACCATTCGGTAGGTTTCTCTAATAACGGCCGCCGCAGGTCAGGCAATGGCAAACCTCCGAGTATATTTCTGCCTTGGCACCGCTCCTATTTTCCGTTCAGAGTCGGCTTATAACAGTAGCTCCTCCATTTGTGGGAAAACATTTAGACGCACGCCATAAATAGGAGGCATAAATGAGAACCCTATTAAGGAGCCATAATCAAGCCAAGACAAAATCGGTACCGGTGATCCCGAATTTTGTGAATAAAAACAAAACACAGCTTTTAAAACAGATATACAAAAAATGAAACGAGCAAGTAGAAGTAAGTGTATAAACCAGATACCGCAAATTATAATAAAAAACTACAGATTTTCAGCCGGCTATATTTTTATCAGGTCACGAAGTTATTGCAATTATTTAAGAATCCTAAAAAAAAAACGAAAAAAATTACTCGCCTTCTTGTGCAGTTATTGACTGACGCCCACTTTTTGCTGCAATGGCACGCACCTACACACACACACACACACTCACAGGATGTGCACCTGAAAATGGAAGGATAAGTGAACTGATATAAAAGCTGTCGCGTTGCCCGGTGAAATGCACTATCAAAAGGGATATAACAATTAAACGCACTTCAAATTGCTGGGAAGTAAAATGGCAACCCAGAGAATGGAAATGCCAACAATGAAGCGCACGCGAAGCGCCACATTCTGCTTGTACATACAATAACGGAGCGCAGAGCAGTGCGACTGTGTGTTTTTGTCCATTTCTACAAATTTTTTTGCTTTTCTTTCTTCTCTGCACCCATTTTTGTTGTTGTTTGTGTCGTTGCTGAGCTGCTCTGCCCTCTTAGCACAGCTCTATTTGGCACACATTGTTGCAAGTTCATGCTTTTTGCGTCCACTTTGTGTGCCACACTGTCTCGCAATGCGGCGGAGATGGCCGAGGTACTTCGGTGGCGGATGTGAGCCGGAGTTTTGGGTTGTACGCAAGGGTGGCGCGTGCACTGTTGGGCTCGCCTGTTCAGTGTAATGCGACTTCATATATGGCTTCCTGCCCTCCAGTTGCAACTATGTAAGTGGAGAAAAGGCGGTGAGGGATTTGAAAGCAATTCGAGTTCTTTGTGACTGCTCATTTGATGTTGACTTTTGTTGCAATGCGAACACTTTTCCGGTGTAACAGTGCCCAACGGGTTTTGCTCGTACAAAGAGTTGGTAGTATGAGTGTTGTTTTTGTTGTAATTTTCTTTATTAAATTTTTTCGTAAATTTATTATTTTCATAAAAAAAGGAGTGCTTCTTGATGCAAGTTTTGCGAATACTTTGATAAAGCACTCCAAAAGTGAACTGGGGCAGGAGACGTCGGTGTGAAAATCTGGATATTAAAAAGAGTAAAGGAGAAAAATGTAGTATGGAGCTTAAAATAATTAGCATTAGTGCTACTAAGTTTCTTCATCTCTTACCACAGCTAAGAATGTGTGTGAGTAGTACCATAAGCAAAGCAGGGAGTAAAGCAGCCACAACTTCTTAAAATACTTCGATCGCTAGGGCTGTTACTGTTTCATCTCAAAGCTATCCGGAGGCTTGTGGTTCCATAGATCTCCACAAAAGCAAAGCGAATAAGTTACTACTCTATAAACGGCTTCATTCCATCAGATTCTCATTGTGCATTTTAAAAGTTTTAGAGAGCTTTTTGGTTCTACGAAGATCTCTCTCTTATGGGACAGACATTTACAGAACTTTAACACAGCTTTGCAACATTTCCTAATATCCTTCAGCTCATATGCAACATTTCTTGCTATCCCTCTAATCGGAACATTACTGAATGGAGGTGGGCGGAAAAGAGTGCACAAAACCGTCGTTTGTTCCAATCTGCCCTGGAGCTTTGGTATAGTGGACGAGACCTTGCAACGGCTTCAGAGTTGGGTGATAGGCGATATCAAAAATTCTTCTGAGTATTCTACCTGCAGACTCAACTTCGGATATATCAGTAATGCCCTCACCCAAACAACAAAGTGAAGGCAGTAGAGAGCTACACGTCGCTCTGTATTTTTAGATAAAAAGAAAAGCTGTTTCTCAGATCACATCACATTTCGAAGGGCCTCAGATTACTCTTTGAAGAAGCGCATCAAATTACTCCGTGGACCACTTACAGGCCATTTTGCTTGCAATAAATATTTTTATACGATAGGTCTATCTAACCATAGTTCATGCAGTTGCTGCTGTTATGAAGAGGAATCCATGGAACACTTAATCATCAACTGTGAAGCATTAGGTCACAGGAGACACAGACTCTTGAGCTCGTACCTACTAGAGGGTGCAGATTTACAAATGCTTCCTGCTGGTTTGATTCTTCGCAATGCTAAAACCTTTAAAATTAAGCACTTAGGGGCGCACAACAAATCAACCAGGTCGCAGTGCATAAAAGCCTAACCTGTACAACCTTACCATCAGATTTCAAATTTCGTCACAACTTCAAAATATCGGTTCCGCATCAGAACTGACTGGACAGATAATATCGCTCTTTCAAAAGATAGGATCTCAGTTTTCGTGGATGAAGAAAAAATTCAAAAATCAATTAGCGATCAGTTCGTTTGCAATCAAGGATACTATAATCTATTCCCTTGAAATTTGAGTATTCCGGAAAACGAGGAGGAAACAAATGCGGCAAGACGGCGGGCTAAACAAAGAAAAGTCGAATGGGCGAGTTCGCAAATCTCCAGGCGCACTAAACTGCGAATATTCAGCTCATGTCTGAAGTCAGTTTTGTTGTACGGAAATGAAACATGGCTGCTCTCCAAGGCCATTACACAGAGGCTACAATTTTTCGTCAACAAATGCCTCCGCATCATCTGTAGAATATTCTGGCTAAACACCATCAAGAACGACACGCTGTGGTGTTCCATGGCAGCCGGTTCTACGTTATCATAATGACTCGGGTTTTTCCCGACCAAGAACTGCCGCCCCAGTAAACTAGCCCTGTCTAGTGAGCCGCATCTCACGCGCTGTGGAAATCAACGAATGAGGAGCCCATCCTATGGCAAATCAAACGCAGAAAGTTGCGATGGATAGGTCACACGCTTAGAAAACCTCCAGATAGCATCCTTCCGCAAGGGAGCAGAGGCCGCGGTCGGGCAAAGATTACTTGCAGAAGGTCGATGTTGCGCAAACCGTCTGCACCTAGGTGCGAAAACAACAGCCCAGAACCGTATAACTCTGAAGAGCTTACAGCCGTAGCTTAATAGATTTGTGCATGCCTACTTTCCGGTAGAGCCCGTGAAAAAGCTTCTCATAATGAATAATTCTCGTTCGGAGGCGGCAGAAGACTGCAGATTCTTTCATTTGTGGCACAATAACAAGATGTAGATTATGAATTGATTGAGGATCTCGGCGAAACACCCAAGAAAGGATGTACGCGCCAATTAAATGGTGCGAGAATTACAGGGTCATTGTCTGGAGGCGAATGATTCCAACTCAGGATGAAAGACTTAGACCCATAAAGCAAGATCTTTGCATTCCCAGTTAAAACAATTTTATAGCCATGTTAAGTTTGCAATTTTTTGCGCGAGTGTTTTTAGAATAAGTGGAACAAAGGGTTAAAATTCATATCAGTGTGAAATATGTAGTTTGAGTATATCAGTAAAATTTCTCAAGCAATAATTTTTTAGAACATTTTAACCCATTATTTCGTTCACTTGGTCGTTTAGACCCCTCTTTTGGAAAGTCTAAATAAATAAAATGATACTCGGGAGGTCGTTAAAGTGTTAATATATTTTAGAAAATTGTTCATCAGAGAATTTCACTAGGGGTTTTCTCAAGAAAAAACTTTATAGCAAGAATGTAAAAGTGCATATAAAATGAAAATCAAAAATAGTTCCTTGTGAAACATGCAACAACTTTTTTACGCTATATTTTTAATAGAATTTAGTTTGCAAAATCACATAGTTGCTAATATATTTTTTTATTTTTATTTTGCTTAATAATACTCACTTTGTTCCATATTTAGCATCATTTTGCTGCTTCAACAACTTATTGCTTGCTTTTAGGCGCACACTCTAGGCGAATGCCTGCTTGAGGGTTAAACTGCTACTAGCTTACGCACACAAGCACATTTACTAATGGAAATTTTTAAATATGAGCAGCATGCATATGCATATATAAATTACACAAAAAACCCACTGGCTCTCATCCCCCAATTACACATCCATACGCGTCCCAACAAACACCATTTTTTCTTTGTCTACCTTTACTCGCCATATCCGTTTCAATGCCACATTGGCACGTTTTGTCTGCAGTCAAGTTCGTATATGCATTGGCGCTAGCTCTATATATGTATGTATATGTGCGCATGTATGAATGTTTTTGTGTTGTTGTAGTAAAAAATGCGCTCTTTTATTTGATACGAGCTATGCACAAGGCCACCTATGCCCCTCTACCAGAAGCTCTCACATATTTGTGGCATATGTTCACCTTTTTTATTATTCAACAATTTCGTGTTCGGCAACTGTCGTTTTTGTTTTTATTTTTGTGTCAACTTGCTTTTCTGTACTGCTGCTCGCTGCTTTTTCCTGAGCACTTTAATTGAGTTCACACCTCTTCTGGGGTAGCGGAAGCCAGCCAAGCAAACAAAACGCGATTATTTCAATGACAAATGGGAAGCCGCCTTTAAAGTCGTTCAGTGAGTGCCGTGAGTGAGGGGGAATGAGGAGAGTAGTTATCGAAGTTGTTTGAAAGAAAGTACTAAGGTTGCTAAGGTCAATGGCGCCTGCTGAGCTTATGAAGCTAATTGAAACAATAACAAAATGAATGCAAAAAAAAAAAAATGTTGCAACCTTTTTTTCCGGGTGATGGTGTTGAAAAGCCTTTACATTACAGTTTCAACAAAAGTATGCATTATTATTTGCTAAGTGCGCTTTTAGCTGCCCATTTATGTTTGTATGTTTGCTCTGAGCATATCATGCCTTTGACGTATTTCCATATTCTTATATTATTTTACACTCTATTATAGTCGCTTAAGGAAGTCTTTTCTCCTTTTCCTCTTTGCACTACAATTTTTTACTACTTCGTTTCCCTTTGCCGCTTCTCTTCTTCTTCTTAATTGGCGCTATAACCGCTTACGCGATTTTGGCCGAGTTTAACAAAGCGCGCCAGTCGTTTCTTTCTCGTGCTAACCGGCGCCAGTTGGACACACCAAGTGAAGCCAAGTCCTTCTCCACCTGATCTTTCCAACGCAGTGGAGGCCGCCCTCTTCCTCTGCTACCACCAGCTGGTACCGCATCGAATACTTTCAAAGCCGGAGCGTTTGTATCCATTCGGACGACATGACCCAGCCAACGTAGCCGCTGGATCTTTATTCGCTGCGCTATGTCTATGTCGTCGTAAAGCTCATACAGCTCATCGTTCCATCGTCTGCGATATTCGCCGTTGCCAACGTGCAAAGGTCCAAAAATCTTACGCAGAATCTTTCTCTCGAACACTCCAAGCGTCGCTTCATCGGATGTTGTCATCGTCCAAGCTTCTGCGCCATACGTTAGGACGGGCATGATGAGAGTCTTGTAGAGTGTTAGTTTTGTTCGTCGAGAGAGGACTTTACTACTCAATTGCCTACTTAGTCCAAAGTAGCACTTGTTGGCAAGAGAGATTCTACGTTGGATTTCAAGGCTGACATTGTTATCGGTGTTAATGCTGGTTCCTAAATAGACGAAGTCTTTTACAACCTCGAAATTATAACTGTCTACAGTGACGTGGGTGCCGATACGCGAGTGCGCCGACTGTTTGTTTGAAGACAGGAGGTACTTCGTTTTGTCCTCGTTCACCACCAGACCCATTCGCTTTGCCTCTTTATCCAGTTTGGAGAAGGCAGAACTAACAGCGCGGTTGTTAAGGCCGATGATGTCAATATCATCGGCATACGCCAGCAATTGTACGCTCTTATAAAAAATTGTGCCCGAGCGATTAAGTTCTGCGGCTCGTACGATGCTCTCCAACATCAGGTTAAAGAAGTCACACGACAGCGAGTCACCCTGTCTGAAACCTCGTTTGGTATCAAACGGCTCGGAGAGGTCCTTCCCAATTCTGACGGCGCTACTGGTGTTGAGCAACGTCATCTTACATAGCCGTATTAGTTTTGCGGGGATACCAAATTCAGACATCGCGGCATACAGGTAACTCCTTTCCGTACTGTCGAATGCAGCTTTGAAGTCGACGAAAAGATGGTGTGTGTCGATTCTCCTTTCATGGGTCTTTTCCAAGATTTGGCGTATTGAGAATATTTGGTCGATGGTAGACTTTCCAGGTCTGAAGCCACACTGATAAGGTCCAATCAGTTGGTTGACGGTGGGCTTCAGCCTTTCACACAATACGCTCGCTAGAACCTTATAGGCGATATTTAGAAGACTAATCCTGCGGTAATTGGCACAAATTGCAGGATCGCCCTTCTTATGGATTGGGCAGAGCACACTTAAATTCCAATCGGCAGGCATGCTTTCATATTTTGCATAGGAGCTGATGCATGCACCTTACCAGCTCCTCGCCACCATGTTTGAATAGCTCAGCCGGCAGTCCGTCGGCGCCCGCGGCTTTGTTGTTCTTTAGCCGCGTTATCGCTATTCTCACCTCGTCATGATCGGGTAGCAGAACGACAATTCCGTCGTCAACGATTGGGGTATCGGGATCTTCACTTTCTCGGTGACATGCGCAGCTGTCACTGTTTAATAGGTTCGAGAAGTGTTCCCTCCATAATTTAAGATTGCTCTGTACGTCAGTCACCAGATCGCCGTCTTTGTTCTTACAGGAAAACGCCCCGGTCTTAAAACCTTCTGTAAGCCGCCGAACTTTCTGGTAGAATTTTCGGGCGTTGTTCCTGTTGGCCAGCATCTCAAGCTCTTCGCACTCACGTATTTCGGCCTCTCATTTCTTCTTTCGGATAATACGTCTCTCTTCCTTTTTCAGCTCTCTGTAGCGATCCCACATGGCTCGCGTTGCGCCCGATCGCAGCGTGGCTCTATAGGCGGCATCCTTTCTTTCTGCGGCAGCATGACATTCCTCGTCGTACCAGTTGTTTTTTCGGGCTCGCCGGAATCCGATTTCTTCTTCGGCGGCGGTACGTAGAGAACGAGAAATGTTGCTTCATTGTTCGTGGATGCCGGTTTGTTGGGCAGTACTCTCTGAGAGCAGGAGTGAGAGTCGAGTGGCGAATCTTCTGGCTGTCTGTTGTGATTGCAGCTTTTCGATGCCGAACATTCTTTGCGTAGGTAGATGCACGTTTTTTGCTGCACAGAGGCGTATGCGCAGTTTGGCTGCAACAAGGTAGTGATCCGAGTCAATGTTGGGTCCTCGGATCGTACGTACATCTAATACACTAGAAGCGTGTCTTCCATCTATCACAACATGATCGATCTGGTTTCGTGTTTTTCGATCAGGAGACAGCCAGGTGGCTTGGTGAATCTTCTTATGCTGGAATCTGGTGCTGCAGACTACCATGTTTCGGGCCCCGGCGAAGTCGATCAGCCTCTGTCCGTTACCGGATGTTTCGTTGTGCAGGCTGAATTTTCCGACTGTTGGACCAAAAATTCCCTCCTTGCCCACCCTGGCGTTGAAGTCGCCAAGCACGATTTTTATGTCGTGGCGGGGGCAGCGCTCATAGGAACGTTCTAGGCGCTCATAGAAGGAATCTTTGGTCGCATCGTCCTTCTCTTCCGTCGGGGCGTGGGCGCAAATTAGCGATATGTTGAAAAATCTGGCTTTGATGCGGATTGTTGCGAGACGCTCGTCCACCGGAGTGAACGACAGTACTTGGCGACGAAGTCTCTCTCCCACAACAAATCCGACACCGAATTTGCGCTCCTTTACATGGCAGCTGTAGTAGACGTCGCAAGGTCCTATGGTTTTCTTTCCTTGCCCCGTCCATCGCATCTCTTGGATGGCAGTGATGTCAGCCTTTACTCTCACGAGGACATCAACCAGCCGGGCAGAGGCACCTTCCCCATTAAGGGACCGGACATTCCAGGTGCATGCCCTCAAATCGTATTCCTTAGTTCGTTTGCAGGGGTCGTCATCAGTATAGGGAGGTCTCATCCGAGGCTTTTTTAAAGTTTTCATTGGGGGGGATTTTTAAGTGGTGGGTCCCAAACCCAACGCACAACCAGCTATCCTGGAGTGTTTCGCCTTCTCACTTTAGCTCACTCCCGAACGGGTGTTCGGAAGCTACCCAGAGGATACGTGGGCTAATCCCGGCCGTTGTGAGCTGCTTGAACCATATGCAGAAGAATCGTCCTGGCCATTCCCAAGTGAATGGCGATCAGTAACTTTCCCCACTTGCGTGGACTTCTACACATGGAACCATCCTCCAGCTGCATTAAAAAAAAAGCTAGTTAAATGTAACTCTTGATAAAATCGCAATTGATGTGCTAATACATAAATAGTATACGCAAATACAGTTTGAACTGGATTATGCAGACAATTTTCATTTGAAAAATTTGTGGCGAAACTCGAGATTCAAATGTATGACCTTTTGCAGAATTTTACTTAGTTCATATTTATCTCGGTGCTAACACTGAAATAGTGGATAAGCAATCTATCTCGATATTTTCTTAATTTTTTCGATCCCATCGAGTGACTTATAGAGCCACTTATTCGTAGCTTCTGCGTCCAGCTCAGTACTTGCATTTAGACCAATAACTACCATACATACATCGCTTAGATTAACTCCTGCAGTCGACATGTTGGTGTGAGCAGCAGCAGCATCAGCATTAGTTAATAAGCAGTGAGAGTGGGCGCTGTTAACGTCTATTAGTAGCGGCAGCAACAGCATAACTGAGAGAAGCAGTGGGTGTAGAAGTTACACTAACATCAATGGGTGATGATCTTTTTAATGGCTCTGCCGCTATCTTGGCCTCTCTTAACACAACAGCAGCAGCAGCATGAGTAGTAGTGTCGTTTAAAACACTAGTTGCGAGAGAGGGTGAGATAGCACTTGTGTTTACAGTAGATATAGGAGAGTTAGTTTGATGTTTTGATTTAATTTTTGCACTTTTAATTTTCTTATCATGGCACTCTCATGCATGTGTACAACCACGGAGTTCGTTAACCTCGGTTGTATGTAAGGCAAGTGCAGAGGAGAAATCTATCTTCAATCTATTCTTCAATACTATTTCTATGCATGGCTCTTAATTCTGAGTGCGGTTCTTCTGTTTTCTCGATCAAAAGCTGTTTGTTAGATTGAAAAGCACCAATCAGAATTATTGCATGGGCATACTCCGCTTTCTTCTTCTTCTTTCATAGCGTTACAACGCGGGGTGCGTCAAAGCTTCTTTCAAAATGCTCCTCCAAAGCGGTCTATCTTGAGCTGTTGCTTCGTAGTTACGTATTCCCAGCTTCTTGAGATCGTGTTCTACTGCGTCTATCCAACGGTTCCTCGGTCTGCCTTTGGCCTTCACGCCCATTAGCTTTCCTGTTAAGGCTTTCTTCACGGTACAGTCAACAGGCATACGGATCACATGACTTAGCCATCTTATGCGCTGCGCTTTAACAAAACGCACAGCTGTCTCGTTCTGAGTTAGATCGTTTAGTTCCGAGTTCAATCGGATTCTATAGGTACCATCATCCATTCTTATTCCATGCGAGCAATTTGAGCACATAGTGCACATTGTACATAGTGAACTTTGTAGCTTTAGACAAAAGCCGGGACTTGAACAAGTTAAGGTGGGTGTAATATGCTTTGTTGGTGACGTTGATGCGATCCCTGACGGTGGAAGTTGAATCACCGCTACATGCGAACATAACTCCTAGGTACTTAAAATGCTGCACTGCTTCAAAAGTATAGGATCCCACATGGAAATTTGGCATCTGTGCAGGCCGCCTCGATTTCAACAGATATTTGGTTTTGCCCTCGTTTACAAAAAGGCCAATATCGTTCGCAATTTTGTTAATTTTTAAGAAAATTTCTGTTAAATCATTCCTATTTCTTGAGAGAATAGCGATGTCAGCTGCATAAGCACATACTTGGGTTGTTTTAGTTACCAAGGTACCACCTTTGTTGACTTCCCTTACGACAAAGTGCAGCATCAAATTGAATATGACTGTTGATAAGGCATCACCTTGTTTTACACCTGTTTCAATAGGGAACGACTCTGTGAGCTTCCCTTGAATGATCACTTTTGCTTGTGTAACGAGCCTTATTAGTTTGGCAGGTATTCCAAGAATAGGCAATATGTGCTGGATCCTATCTCTTTTAACACTGTCGAAGACTTGTTTGAAGTCAATGAACAGGCAGTGAACATCTAGCCCGTATTCATAGTGTTTTTCAAACATTTGGCTAAGAACAAAACATTGGCCGATTGTAGACTTGCCTTTATGAAATCCGCATTGGTAGTCTTCAATTATTCTTTCACCATATTCGTTGATTCGTTCATAGAGAACATTTGAGCTTGTAGGCCATGTTAAGCAGTGAGATACCACGATAATTACCGTATACTCTCTTATCACCTTTTTTGTGTACTGGGAAGATTATGCATCCTAGCCAATCAGATGGTATGGATTCTTTTTCCATACGTCTATTATTAAATGGTGGAGGCACTTATGTAACTCCTCACCACCTTCTTTCAGGAGTTCAGCCGCTATAGAGTCTTCACTGCTTGCCTTTCCATTTCGAAGCTTTTTAAGAGCCACGATAATTTCATCAAATTCTGGTGGAGGGATGATGTTTTCAGCTGTAGCTATAGCCCCCAAGGGCATACCCCGCTTTAAGAGAAACAATTTCATCAAAAGAATGGTTTGTAGGGAAATTTGTGAGATGCTTTCAGTTTCTTTATCACTTTGCCCTTCATTAATAGGCGCCTTAGGCAGTTATTGTATCAGCGGAATATTAGTATTTACATTGAGCGGTAGCTGGCGAGTTAATTGATGTTAGGTTTTTAGATATTTCTCCACTAACGGAAGTAGTAGAAGAGTGAATAGATTTTCGACCAGCGGTGGCACATATTTTGCAAAAAAATTATTGTCCAAGCTGTAGTTTACGGAGCACATCAATTCAATTTCGAGTCATCGCATTCTTCCTTATTTCAAACGATTTTTTTCACCAATACGAGCGAACATTTGGATATCGGCAGACTGATATGAAGAATTAGATGCCAAAAAATTTTTAAAGTTAGGTGCGTTTCAACATCTTTTTGATGAGCATACAAATTCATTTGCTTGGCCAAGGACTAAACACGAAAAACCAAATACAAAGTTTTTAAACAAGTGAGGGATTACTAAACTACCTGTGCATTTAGAAACTCATCTGTCAAGAAATATTTCAAGCAATCAAAAGGCGTCTTTGGCATACTTTGAGTTCTGCTGGCATTTTCTTGTGACCTTGGAAGGCGAACTCATTCGCATGTAGACGCAAATGCTTCTACTTCCAAGTATATAATTGATTTGAGAGTGGGTGAATTATTTGTTAATTCATTTGAATCACCAACAAAAACACCACTCTTTGGAATAGTAGCTCCGCCTTTCTCAAGTACAAGCTCAGAGAAAGGTTCACGTCGGTGATTGCTTGGTAGAAAAGCAACAGTAGTACCGGATGATGTTAGATTAATTGGATCGGAAGCGGTTGCAGTTTTATCCTCTGCTGAAAGAGTTCCAGTTAAAGTTCCACGCGCTTAAAAATCAATCCAGGATGGTCAAATTTATTGTATTAATTAATGCATCTGCCGTGTTGAGACTTTCCTTGATGTCCTTATCAAAAATTGAGTCATTTGCAGCCTCTTCATCGTCATGATCGAATTTTTTTTTTCAAAATTAACACTATGGCAGCCTCAGGAAATATTTTCCAGATTTTTGAGAGAAAAACCGACAATTAATTGTTAAAAAAAACCGAAATTTTTGAAAAAGAACAATCCTTCGACAATGTTTTCCAAAAATAGTACAAATTTTATTGAAATCTACCGAGCGGGTTTTAAGTTAAAATGGTCATCAGTTTAAAAAACATAGTTTTGAGAAAAATGCACTTAAAGTATCACATTTTAAGTATGTAGAGTCCGGAGCGCCAGAGCGCTCTCTATTAATTGTGGAATAACTCGAAAAGTATTTGTCGGATTCACTTTAAATTTTCACTACAATATTTTTTAGATATTATATTTTAAGAAAATGCAAAGAAAAAAAATTAAATTTTTTGAAAATTCTGACTATCCCTAATTTCTTAAAAGTACAAATTTTGACCGCAATGGCCAACTTCGCGGTTTCACTCGGAGCGATTTTAATGCACTTAATTTACTAATTGCCAGTATACTTTTCATCTCCTAATAAATATTTTCAATTTCCTAATCCTAATTAAATTTTTTCTTTTCATAAAAATCACATTTTATTGTAAATTTATTTTTTTATGTCCGAACCAAATTATGCCAAATTTGACTTTCAGATGCGACTTTCTGCGCATCGAAATAGACTAAGCCCTCTGTGACTCCTGTTTTTATTTTTGTAGTTTTTAGACGATTTTTTATTGGCTCCGCCAAAGGGCGGACCTGGTTGTTAGCGGGTTAAATCATCCCCCTTAATTCATTTTATCGTAGTTCCACTGTGCGCAAGCTAAAAAAACTAAAAGTCAACAGTAACAATTAGCCACTCTTTGAAGTATTAAAGTACTTAAATACCCACCGCTTCCTGGCAAGTCATCCACTTCATACTGCCCTGAAAACGATTAACCTCTACTTTTCATTAGCACTGTTCCTGATACTTTGAGTGCAAAGGACATTTGTAAAATAATCAGTCAGACAGTTCTTGAGACATTTCACGCTAAACAATTCTCATTACCAACGCATTTGACACAAGCGAACGGAATTGCTTTTGTAAGTCGAAACTTTTGTATTGATGCATTGAAGCTTGCCACGCTCTGCCTCCATGACACCTCGGCAATTAAGTATTTAACAGTGACAGCTGGACAATGTGAGTTTCGACTTTAGCTACTGACTCTCTCCTACCTACGCTTTCATAAGCCTTCTTTTTTCATAGTTCTTACAACACAACGATACCTTTGGTGCGCAGAATGAGCTGTTCTGAGAAGCACTCTCAATCCAACATACAAATTTTCCCCACCTTTTGTCACTCAGCCCTTCACTGCTTCAGCCTTTCACACCTTTACGAGTTCTTTTGGTATTCATTCCATCGTCATTTTCGCGGTGTTAACTCTTCTGCTATCTACATAGTCATTTATTTCAATTATTTCGCTCGGTCTTCTGTGCTTTGTTTTTGTAGTTGCTGCTGCCCTCCAGTGGCTCCACTTGACATTGACAATGGCTGGCGGACAATGCGTTTTTCATGTTTCATTTATTGTGTTTTTGCGTTCCATGGATTTTTCTTGTTCTCTTTTCCCTTCTGTTTTGTCGGTTGTTTTTTTGTAATCTTTCGCTTAGTTATTTTACTTAACCAGCTTTTGTTTTTGTGCATTCTCTTAACAAAAATTAAGAGATGGTGCTTGTTTTTTTTATTAAAATCTTTTGGTTTTGTAGCCAGTTTATTTTGGTTGCTGATTGGCTTGGTGATTTTAGGCAAATTCAACTCAGGTGAAAGGCCAAAGTAACTGTCAAATGGGGGAAAATATGCATACAAAGGGTTTTCTAATAGGAATATATGAATGTTGAAGGGTTGACGGCGGTGGATATTTCAAAAAATGTCATACAGGGTGGCTGATGAATTTTGCTACATTAAGAAACTCAAATAACTTTTTTTTTAGTGTATGGAATTCATTTATTTGTTTTTCAAGTTGAAGGTCATTAAATTTTATTAAATGCAGCTTAACTAGTTTTAAAAATAATTGAATTTAAATGTCCCCCATGCTCGTTGACACAAGTGCGGCATCTTAGTAAAAAGTTGTTCATTGCTGCTTTGAGAGTTGCGACAGGAATAGCCGCAATTGTTGCCCGAATGGATTGTTTTAGTTCATCCAAATTTGTTGGCTTTGTTTTATAAACTTCTTGTTTACATAAACCCCACAAGAAAAAGTCAGGTGCAGTAAGGTCAGGCGACCTGGGGGGCCAACGAAATTCGGAGTTTCTTGAAATCAGTTTATTGGGAAATTTTCGTCGCAACTCTGTCATAACAGTCTGGGCTATGTGAGACGTTGCCCCATCTTGTTGAAACCACACAGAGTTGAAAGGAATTCTCTTTCGGCGTAGTTCTGGATAGAAAAATTCTTTCAGCATTTTCAAATAACGGTCTCCAGTAACCGTAACGGTGTGACCATTTTCTTCAAAAAAATAAGGCCCGACAATACAGCGTGAAGAAACCGCACACCACACTGTCACGCGAAGAGGATGCAATTCCGTCTCGTGGAGTATCTGTGGGTTAGAAGTACTCCATATTCGACAATTTTGTTTGTTCACATTGCCGTTTAAATCGAAATGGGCCTCATCAGACATGAAAAGGCAGTTTAACATGTTTTGGTCTTCTTCCACCATTTGCAGGATCTTCTGGCAAAATTCCAAGCGAATCGGCAAGTCTGCTGCATTCAGTTTGTTAACCATTTGAATTTTGTGGGGAAATAAGTCTAAATCTTTGTGCATTATTGTTTGCAAAGACTGTCGGCTGACACCAAGTTGAGCAGATAAGCTTCTTGTTGAACCCCTTGGATTGCTTTGTATAGCTGCAGCTACAGCAGCGATCGTTTCCTCCGTCCGAACTGGTGGGTTTCGATGATAAGGCCTTCTTGCGACTGTTCCTTGCTCAGCAAAATTATTCACCAGTCTCATTATGGTCCATCTGCCGGGGTATCGCCGCCAAACATCCGCCTGTACTCTCTCTGTACCAAAACTACGGACTTCAGTGCGTGATAGCGGCGGACTATCCAAATTCTTGTTTGCGTGTCCCAGTTATCCATTTTAATAAATTTTAAAGATCAATCTGCAAATTAAAACAAAAATGGAACAGATAACTTAAAAAGAAAAAAGTTATTCAATTTTTTTTGGTAGCGGCTTTCATCAGCCACCCTGTACTTGTATTCAAATCAAAAGAAAAAAGTTCGTTAGTACCTCACACACAGCCTGTTTTTCATTCATTTGTATAGAACTCATGGTAAAATCCTTCATAATTTCTTAGATAGGGCTTTCCAATAGGGAAGGGTTGGTGTTAACGGGCCTTCTCACTGTGTGATACAGCTAATTTTATTCCGCTCCAACTTCGACTTGTTTTTATATGAAAAATAGTAAATTTGTATTTTTCATTTCAACATCGATTCGTGCTTTGAAAATCCTTTTTCTTTTAGGCGAACCTCTACCAAAATTTTTGACGTGTCTCTTTAGAGAAAAATGGCGTTTGTTTTTCTCTACCCATTTTTCGATTGCTCTTCAAAGTTTCTCTTACAAAACGTTGAAAGGCGGCAGTCTTCCAAACTCCAATAACAACCCATGAGCTGAGACTTAGCATTCCATTTTTAACGGCCTTAAGTTTGAAGCAAAAATTTAGTCTCAGAAAAAAATTTGTCTTACGAGTGTTAAGCCTTTCCGGGTATATCCGAAAATAACGGCTTTCAACCTTTTTTCGGGATTTTATCTTTGCTTTAAAAACTGTTGGTAAGATGAGATGCTGGGCTCTTCTTGTGGAACTGGTCCTGGTCCTGTTTGGTTGAATTATAATATTTTTTCTTTCTATTTTTTGATTGGTACTTCAGATCTCTGCTGAAACTTCTTTCCAAATCTTTTATGTTTTGTTTTTTGAGTGGTAGAACAATGTGCCTAACTCACCCACTTTAACATATCTTGAGAAGAAACTGTGGTACCACATTGGCCTTAAGCTCTTTGGAAGTTCACTTTGGCTCGTCTTATGGATTATACTTCTTATTCCTGATTGTTTCGATAAACGCTTACTCGATTTTGGCCGAGTTTAACAAAGCGCACCAGTCGTTTCTTTTTCGTGCTAACCGACGTCAGTTGAATACACCAAGTGAAGTCAAGTCCTTCTCCACGTGATCTTTCCAACGCAGAGGAATTCTTCCTCTTACTTTGCTAGCATCAACTGGTACCGCATCGAATACTTTCAAAGCCGGAGCGTTTGTATCCATTCGGACGATATAACCCAGGAACCTAGCCGCTAGATCTTTATTCGCTGCGCTATGTCTATGTCGTCGTAAAGCTCATACAGCTCATCGTCCCATCGTCTGCGATACTAGCCGTTGCTAATGTGCAAAGGTCCAAAAATCTTCCGCTGAATTTTTCTCTCAAATATTCCAAATGGCGCCTCATCGGATGTTGTCATCGTCCACGCTTCTGCGTCATATACTAGGACAGCAGTGATAAGAGTCTTACACAGTGTTAGCTTTGTTCGCCGAGAGATGACTTTACTACTCAATTGCCTACGTGGTCCAAAAAAGCACTTATTGGCGATAGAGATTCTACGTTGGATTTCAAGGCTGATAGCCTACAAAATACTCGCACTAGTGTGATTTAAATGCCTGGCTGTACTCGTATGAATTGCGTAACTGCTCGCTACTACTTCGGATTGCTAGAAGAATCTTTGCTTTTGGTGCGGAATATCCACTACCTCGTCCACGACGTGGACCCCATTAGCTCTGTTTTTCGCTGAGAAGGAGAGCTGCTTATTTCTGTTTGTTATTCAAAATCGGTCAATAGCTTGAAGAACGCAATGTCTGACGTTCCAGAAAATTAGAGGATGTAATGGCACAGAAGTTTGATAACCATACGAGGGTAGATAGCGGTCGAGTGCGGATTTTTCTTATCAGCAGGATTCATACAGTTAGTCGAGATCATTGATTCTTACAAAAAACATTACATTGTACCAAAACCCATTGGAAATCTATTTCGATCCATCTAGCGAATCGGTCTGTGGTGTAACAATATACCTGAGCTCCTTATAAGTCCACTTCAATACATCCAGTAGAGGGTAACTCCCCCGTGGCTTCTCTTTTCCAGAAAATTTGAATGTTTTGGGAACGATCAAATGCTTAGACGGCAAACACCTATAACTTCCCTAAGGTATCCTATTTTTATTTCACAAGATGATATCTATCATTTGAATGCTGACTTCTTCAATGTAGGACCGAAACGGATTACCTTTGGTGATTCGGCTCAGATTTCGTTGATGATACTGAATTTTTAAAGTGAAGATTTCCTCCTTCGCGAAAACTATTCAGTTACTGGAAAATCTCTTGTTTCAGAGTTACTAAACTGTGAAAAAGACTGAGCTAAAGCGATTCCACTTGACTCGATTGAGAGCTAAACATTCAGAAGGATTATGACTCACAGTCCTTCATGTAATGCAGCTTTTCAGATATATGAGTTTTATGGAGGAACTTTTAAGTATCCAGTGATGACTAAGGCTTGTCGGATAGCTCAAAGGTATTCATCTACGCCATATCTTGAGTCTACCAACGATCTCCCTGAATGAGTGAATGAAAATACTTACTTGGTAGTTTTAATTGACAAAGCCTCGGATAGTTATTTCAGAACGTACACTGTTTTCACATTCGATAGATTCCCCACCATTATCAAATTTAGGCTCAGCCATTACCATAGAATTTGCTGCATGCTTGTGAAGCGCTTGGTCATCCTTTCTCTACTGCGTAATCCATTTATTTGTTCAGGTTGGTACGGAGATGGTCTGTCTCTCTTTGAATTCGGCATCCAGTGCTTGACTCAATCTCTCTAAACTGCATTGTTTCTTTAAGTTAATTAAAAATTCTTAGCAAAGTTCATACAATAAAAACTCCGGTGTAACAAAAAATCCTTTGTGAAGTCCTCACAATGCACTCATATGCCAACCACTGATGACACATTGCTTCCTGCACTTAACCCTGTCCAATGTAAAATGTCAAAAAGTAAGTTGCTACTAATTTTATACAAACAACTGTTGCTCCTCCCATTTTTGCTCACTCTAATTCCGCACTCACTTCATTTCCTATAACTTCGTGGTTTCATGGTGAACAGCCACTATTTGGTGGCAATCGCTTTATTGTCTCTTTTAATATCCTTTTGACATGAAATATGATGTCTGGCTTTGGTAATCACACAAAAATGACTAAACTATGTTAAAAAGCATTTTAGATAAGGCTAAAAATGGGTAATAAATTTGAAGCGCGATGTGAACGATAACAAAAGCAAAGTAAGCGCTCGAAGTGTGTGTGAGTCGTTTGGGGCACTTGAGTTATATATTATAAGTAACTTTCCCCTTTCGCTCTCGCTCTCTTCATTATCTAACTGGAATAATTATTATAGCTATGTAAGTTATATATTTAATTGTTGTAATTGTTGTAATAGTAAATGGGGAACTCTTTCTCTCTTCATTTTAAGTATAAATCTAACTGTTAAAATAAATTGAATAAGTATAGTTTTTAATGTTAAAAGTAGTCTTCAAAGTCACCTTGAAGAGTAAAGAACAAATTATTTTGAAGTGTAATCAAACTTGTTCCATTTTAATAAAAATAAAACTAATAAAAATAAAACTTTAACAAATTTATTTTATTTTCAAAAATAAATTTAACTGGCGACGAGGATGGGATATGTTAGTTAAAACATATCCAGTGATAATCGGCAAAAGAAAAGGTTAAATTTTTCAACAAACCGATGTGAACTGCAAATTACAAGCGATTTTGGTGTACCAAAAAAGTAGCGCTAAGTAGAAGAAGAAAACGGAACAGTAAAGGAAATTTTTTAATTCATCTGTAGAAAAAGTACGGTTAAAATTGTAAAAGTGATCGAAAAATATATAAGAAGGACGAATTGGTAAAAGTCGCTAAAGTGTGGCAAAAAGCGAAATTTTTGTAAACTTAAAAACTAAAAACTAAACTAAAAAATATTAAGTGTAATAACTAATCCGAAAAAAAAGAATTGCAAATAAGAAAAAAAGATTTGCTTCGTAAAAAAAAAACAAAAAAAAAGGAAAAGAAATTACTAAAAGTTAAAAGTTAACGGAAAAAGAGAAGAAAGTGTACGGTGTGCATTCCAGTGCTAACGGCGTGAAAGACGAAAGAGAAAGCAAGCCAGCTATCATTAGAGAAAGCAGCAGAGCAGCGTGTGCTTAGAACAACAACAACACCCACAATGGCTTTGACGTTAGCTGAGAGCTTGCGTGAAGCGAGGAGCTTGCCTGCATTTAACGGGAGCAGTGAATATACGCTCAGCAACTACCTGAGGGACGTCGCAACTGTGTTGCAGCTAACGCCAGCAGAACATGTACAGACAATAAAAAAGTTATTAAGCAACAGACTGCAAGGTAAGGCGTTAAAGGCGGTTGAAACCTTATTTAACCCTACATGGGAGGGTATAATAGTTAAGCTTAAGGAGGAATTTGGAGTAAAAAGAAGTTTTTTTAATTTAAGAAGTGACGCTCTAAACGAAGAAGCTAGAAACATTGAGGAATTACATTATAAATTAAGTAAAATTTTAAGTTTAATGAACACAAAGTATAGCTTAGAACCTGACATTTTGTATACACCTGAAAATAATGAAAAATTAATTTTTGATATTTATGTAAACTACTTACCTATTAGTATTAAATCTCTTTTGCTACAAAATAATATTAGATCTATTAACATAGCTTATACATTTTATTTAGAAAATAATTTATTAAAAGATATAAAACTAGTAAATAATAAACAAGCGAATAGTTTTGCGTATAAAAGTTTTCAAAACAATAATGATTTTCGAAATAACAATACCTTTCCAAATAATAACTTTCAAAATGCAAATAATTCATTAAATAGGAATGGTTTTCAAAGATTTCAAAATTCAAGCAACTTTCCTAATTATAGTAGCCGTAATAACAGAAATAATAGTGGTGGTTTTAATAATTGTAACAGAAATTTCAGAAATTTTCAAACGCAAACTTTTAACACTTTTAACAGAAATAATCAGCAACAACAAACCCAAAATTATGACTTAGAAAATTTTAGTAATTTACGACAAAATCAACAAAATTCATATAATAGACATTTAAGTAATAATGAAGAACCAATGGAAATTGATGCAATTCACGTTACAGAAAATTTTCCTGTGCAGCCTCGAAATTATCATTACCCATAGTAATATTAACTATAAATAATACAAAAACAAGATGCCTAATTGATAGTGGTGCTGCTACTACCCTCGGAGATTATAATTTTTTTTCCAATATAGGAATAAAGAAAAGTTTAATAAAACCAATTTTATTAAATACCCTGGTCGGTAATAATATTATTATAGATGAAGTGATAGTAAATGTGCCGGACGAATTCAAAGAAAAAAATAGCACCATGTCTGTTAAATTAATTAATTTTATTGATAAAAAATTCGATTGCATAATAGGAATAAATATTTTACAGCCCTTTGGAGCTATAATAGATTTTCAAAATAATACTCTTAAAGTAAATAATAATGAAATAAAACTAATTGACTATAAATTTAACATTTCTTATGAGGAAATTAATTATATAGAAAAATTTGAGCTAGATAAATTCAAAGATTTAATGCCTACAAACTTAAATAAGGAAGAAAATAAGTTATTAGAAAATTTTTTACATAAAAATAAAAAGACGTTCTATATTAAAAATCAAAATTTAACTACAACTACCTGTGTAAAACATAAAATAATAACTACTTCTAATAAAATAGTATACTGCAAGAATTATAGGCATCCACAGATTTTAGAAAATGAAATAGAAAAGCAAATAAATGAAATGTTAAAAGAAAATATAATACGCCCCAGCAAATCGCCTTATAATTCACCTTTGTGGATTGTTAAAAAGAAGTCCGATAATTCGAACCAGCAGAAATGGCGATTAGTTATAGACTTTAGGAAGCTAAATGAAATAACTGTGGATGACAAATTTCCTCTGCCAAATATAGAGTCATTATTTGACAAGTTAGGTAAGGCACAATATTTCTCGTCCTTGGACCTTGCGAAAGGCTTTCATCAGGTTTTGATGGAGGAAAGCGACATTGAGAAAACGGCTTTTTCAACGCCCCGTGGTCACTTCGAGTTCATTCGAATGCCCTTCGGTCTCAAAAACGCGCCCGCTACATTTCAGCGAATGCTAAACTACATTTTGGCTGATTATATAAATAAAATTTGTATAATTTATATGGATGATATACTAGTCTTTTCAACCTCGCTAACCGAACACTTAGAAAGCTTGCAAAAAGTATT
Source organism: Anastrepha obliqua (assembly GCF_027943255.1). NCBI lineage: Eukaryota > Metazoa > Arthropoda > Insecta > Diptera > Tephritidae > Anastrepha > Anastrepha obliqua. Next base: position 107,466,312 of record NC_072895.1, on the reverse strand, counting down.
TAATAAACTGAATGACTACAATTTAAAGGTTCAAATAGATAAGTGTAGATTCTTATCGAAAGAAACAAACTTTCTTGGTCATATCATAACAAATAATGGGATAAAGCCCAACCCCGAGAAAATTAATATAATACAAAACTTGGAGCTACCAAAGTCAGTAAAAGAAATTAAATCGTTTTTAGGTTTAACCGGATATTACCGGAAATTCATTAGGAACTATTCCTTTGTTGCTAGCCCTATAATAAAATATTTAAAAAAAAATAGTAAAATTGATATTAATGACAAATCTTATATTGACGCTTTCGAAAAATTGAAGAAAATTTTAACAAATCCACCAATATTATGCTATCCAGACTTTAATAAAAAATTTGTATTGACCACGGATGCAAGCAATGCTGCTATTGGCGCGGTGTTGAGCCAGGATGGCAAACCAGTAAGTTACGCCAGTAGGACTTTAAATGGACATGAAAAAAACTACTCAACGCTGGAAAAAGAATTATTAGCCATTGTATGGTCAGTGAAATATTACCGTCCATACCTTTTTGGTCGAAAGTTTCTAGTTCAAACTGATCATCAGCCTTTGAAATGGCTTTATTCACTTAAAGAGCCCAATTCTAGAATCATCCGATGGAAAATATTATTAGATGAATTTGATCTCGATATTGAATATATTAAGGGAAAGGAGAATAAGGTAGCTGATTTTTTGAGCAGAGTTGAAGTAAATCATAGTACGGAAGAAAATGTAAATATTAATTTCTTTAGAATAAATAAAATTGTTAATAAATATAGGACGCAAATAAGAATAGTTAAAAATAAAAATAAAGAAACCGAAATACTTTTTAAAAAATATAAAATAATATATGTGTCTGAGAATGACTTAAATAATACTCATTATTTGAATGATTTATTTAGACGTGAAATAAAAAGAGGAAAAATTGGGGTATACTCGGAGCTTGACAATAATAAATATAATATAATACAGAACAAATTAATTGAATTATTTTCTAGTAACAATAAAATAAATTTCATAAATTGTACAAAAGTTGCTAGTGATATTGAATCCGAGGAATCTTTATTGAATATCATTGATGATATTCATATTAAAGGTAACCATAGAGGAATCCAGGAGAATTTCGAAGAATTAAAAGATAATTATTATAATCCTAAATTATTAAAATTTATAAATAGATATTGCAATAACTGCAGAATATGTAATGAAAACAAATATGACAGAAAACCAATAAATAAAATATTTCAACATACTCCAACACCAGAAAAACCAAATGAAATAGTACATATAGATATTTTTCAGATACAAAAGACTAGTTTTTTGACAACAATAGACAAATTTACGAAATTAGGAACGGCACATAAACTAAATGACAAAAATATGGTAACAATTAAAACTAAAATCGAAGAGCGAATCGCATTTTTAGGAAAACCTGATAAAATTATTATGGATAATGAATTTAATAATGCACTTATAAAGCTGTTCTGTCAAGAAAATAATATAGAAACTCATTTTACAACACCGAATTCGCACACAGGAAATTCAGATGTAGAAAGAATGCATTCGACTCTCTTAGAGCATATAAGAATATTAAAAAACGCTGAAAATATTAATGACTCTGAAGAATTAGTACTAAAAGCAGTTAATTTCTATAATAATACAATTCACAGCACGACTAAATTAAAACCAATTGATTTTATAAATAAGTTACACATAAATTTAAAAGAGGTTAAGGTAAGATCTGAAGCAATTAAAAAGAAAACCATTGATAGAGAAAATATTAAAAGAGAAAATATTACACTTAATTTACAAAAATCTAATTTATATATTAAAAATCCTACTGCAATTAGACAAAAAACTGCTAAAAGATTTAACAGATACCACCACAGCAACCCTAATAAAGTAGACACTGCACAATTTAGACGCCCATTAAAGTCTATAAAATAAAATAAAAATAAATAAAAAAAATAATAATAATAAAAAAAATGAAATGGATTTGTAGAGCAAAACATGGAAAACTATTCGTTAATATTTTTTTTATATTAAATCACACTATATTTATTTTTTTAAAATGTAAACTATAGAATAAGAAATGAATATTTATGGCTAATATAGTTTAATATTTATCTTGGAAAAAAAACCGCTAAACAACTTAAATATATTTCAAGTTATTAGTTAAGTGTGATTTAAATCTGTATCACTATAAGAAACTATTAAATTTTCGGATTGTATATTATATTTGTAAAAGATTCGACGAGACTCGAATTCTTTAAGGAGAGGCGAGTTATATATTATAAGTAACTTTCCCCTTTCGCTCTCGCTCTCTTCATTATCTAACTGGAATAATTATTATAGCTATGTAAGTTATATATTTAATTGTTGTAATTGTTGTAATAGTAAATGGGGAACTCTTTCTCTCTTCATTTTAAGTATAAATCTAACTGTTAAAATAAATTGAATAAGTATAGTTTTTAATGTTAAAAGTAGTCTTCAAAGTCACCTTGAAGAGTAAAGAACAAATTATTTTGAAGTGTAATCAAACTTGTTCCATTTTAATAAAAATAAAACTAATAAAAATAAAACTTTAACAAATTTATTTTATTTTCAAAAATAAATTTAACTCTTGTGTGCAGTTGTGTGCAGTAACATAATTTGGTGGGTGTGAGTTGAGTTAGTTGGTTTTTATACGATTTACGGGATGTGACATGCTAGACAGATTAATACCGAATTAGTGCAGAGGATTATGTTTATAATGGCAAGGCATGAATTTGTCGCGCTTCTGCAAATAATTTGCTTTGTGGTTATTAGAAATTTTGCGGTTCAGCGCAAAGGGGAAGTGAGTGCTCAAACTGAGTAATAAAGAGAGGTTGGAGAGAGAACAGCTAATTGTGTGTGTGTGGAAGGAGTTGATAGTTTGTGCAGAAAGTCAAGCGTGAGTAACAGAGCACACAAATCAAAGAAAGATAGAGCGGTGGTGAATGTGGTGGATACAATGCAATTTTATATAGTCCGTTGCAAAATTATAAAAGCACCACATATTGACAAGTTTTGACTGCTTATTTATTTATTTTTAATTTCAATACAATTTTTCAATATACAATTTTTTGGACTATTAATTAATTTATTTCTATTTCAATGAAAATTTGTAATAAAAAATAGTTTTTTTATTTTTTTCCTAAATTTTTTTTATATTTTTTTATTATTTTTTTATCTACATTTTTTGTTTTTACTATTTATTTATTTGTGCAACAACATCAAGCCGCACCGCACAAATAGGAGGAGGAGCTCGGCCAAACACCCAAAATGGGTGTACGCGCCAATTATATATATATATATATATATATTTATTTATTTTTATTTCAATAAAGATTTTTAATAAAAAAAATTTTTATTATTTTCTATCTATGTACATTTTTTTATTATTTTTTCATTTAAATTTTTTTATTTTTTTTTATCTAAGATAAAAATAAATAAGTTTAGATAAAAAAATAATAAAATTTCTTTGTTATTACAAAATTTTATTGAAATATTCAATTTTTTATTATTTTTTTATCTAAATGTTTTTATTAGAAACTTTTATTGAAATAAAAATAAATAATTAAGTAGTCCAAAAAAATTTTTTTTAAAAAATTGTATTGAAATTAAAATTAAATAAATAAACAGCCAAAACTTAGGTAAAGAAATTATAAAAAAAAGTTTATTATTTATTTATGTAAAAACCTTTTTATTTTTTATTAGTTTTGGATAACAAGTTTTTAATAAATATTTTTTTATACAATTGTTTTGTTGTATTATCTTTTTATGCACCAATTTTTTTTTTCTAATTGTTTTGATAAAAATTAGTCTTTCAAAAGGGTGGTTAAATTTCAAGGGGCGATGTTGAATGTAAACCACACCTAAACGTCAAGTTTCTTTCTACATTTCATTTGACATTTTTCAATTCCAGGCTACCTCAATTTGAACCATGGAAAGATATACAATCGAGCAACGCCTTAAAGTTACTCAGGCTTATTACGAAAACGGGCGTTCGAATCAAAATGCATATCGCGCACTTCGTGATTTTTTCGGTCAATTTAATCGTCCAAATGTGCGAACAATCGGAAAAATTGTGCAAAAGTTTGAGTAAATCGGGTCTGTAGGAGATGTGAAAACACCAGTGCCTGTTCGTACAGCTCGTTGGTTAGAGTGGTGATTCATCCAGAATCCAACTAGCGCTTCCGCACCATTTTGGTTCGTACAGCTCGTACTGCAGAAAATATTGCTGCTGTTCGCGATAGTGTGGTTGCAGAGCCGTCCACCTCAACTCGTCGTCGTGTCCAACAATTGCACCTCTCACGCTCGTCAACAGTGAATGACCAATTTTCGAAGAAAATCATCTTCAGTGATGAGGAACATTTTCACCTCAGTGGATTCGTCAATAAGCAGAATTGTCGCATTTGGGCGAACGATAATCCAAGAGTGATTGCCGAAAAACCAATGCACCCACAAAGAGTGATTGTTTGGTGCGGCTTAAGGGCCGTATTTCTGGTCAAATATTCATTTTTTAGGAATTTTTTTTTTTTTTAATAAAATGCGATCGTTTAGATTCTGTAGTATGTTATTATTGACATCAAATAGTATACAAAATAATTTTTTTGACATATTTTGAAGTGAAAGTTCTTAGGCGTCGTTGGACGAACCAGAATGGAGAGTAAAATTTCAAGGCCGTGCAACTTTTTGGGCATTTTCGTTCCGCGAGAGAGAAAAAAGATATAACGTGGAGGAAAAGGAGAGAGAGAGAGAGAGAGCTATACCTTATATATATCTTAGATACACTTTAGGCTATTTTGCCTGAGTGTTTCCTTGTGGTTGCTAATTTCTAGTGAGAAATAACACAGCCTACTTCTTGGCGCTTGTTTGTTGGTGCAAACTTGTAGGAAACTGCCTACTGTTTGGAGCGTTTTTTGGTCTAAATTTTTTGGCGTTGGTTTTTTATGCCTACCTTTTGGCGCTTGTTTGTTGGTGCAAACTTGTAGGAAATATATTTTTGGTGCCTACTTTTTGGCGTTATATTTCCTTGGTGCCTACTGTTTGGGTCGTGTTTTGGACCCAAGTTGATCCAAAGTTTTGTGGTGCCTACTTTTTGGCGCTTATTTCCGTTTCGTGGCTAGTGCTTGTGCGTACTATAAAGTGCTATCCATTCCGGCGTTGGATTTATTGGTATTACCCTTCGGTAATTTGTGCCGTTGCTGTGGTTTTGGAATCGATGCGTTTGTGCGGGTGATAAATGCTCGGAGTAGTGCGCGTTGTTGCCACGGTTTGTGTCCGCCGCTGACCAACACCGGTCGACTCTTCTCCGTTTTTTTGTAAATTTTGTCGATTTGTATTCTCTGTAAATGTTGTGAGTTTATTGAGAATATGTATATTCTTTCTCTCTCTCTCTCTCCTTCTCTCTCAGGTCTCTCCCTATTTCTTTGTCTGCCTTGAAAGTTGCACTTCTGTTATGTGCACTTTTTTTGTAGTAGTGTGGCACCAAAGTAAGCGTCTTGTAAAATGATAGGTGGCTTGTCAACAGGATTTTGGCTCTACAGGACATCTGAAACGAAAAAAGTGAAAGTGATTATTATTCTGCAGGCTTGCCATTTTGGCAGGTGCTACAATGGCAACATTTTTTTTGAAAAACTACAAAATGGCGGACTTTTGAGAAGAGTCGGGTGAAAATCAGACTGTAGTATAGAAGGTTGGTGCTAAAAAAAGAAACTAAAGTAGCACTTCGCTTGGCGAATTTAATGAGTAATATCCAACCTCTCTTACTAACCATTTGCGCCTAAATTTGAACCAATTCGCAAGTCAAAAGTGGCCAGCAGACTGAGTAAAACCTTGAGTGGATTTTTATTAGCAGTCCAATCGAGCGAATTAGTCTGCGAAGACAGAGTTAGTGTACTGACAATTAAAAAAGTAGTGCACTCATACCTTGTCGCATATTTAATCTGCCTTTGTACGCCGTTAACCCACTCTCTCCCTCTCTCTGGCTCTTTCCCTAAAGTCTGCATATGCCCTCAAACCGTTTCAGCGAAGTTATAAACTATTTGATATACCGTTGTTAAACAATTTAGTGCAAACACAACGCAACTTTTTATGCTTTACATATACATACGCACATGCATACGCAAATAGGTATGTTCACAAATGCTTTCCAGAAAGCCTCTAATTTTATTAGTGTTATTTTACGGCCGTCGACTTTTATGTGAAATTAGCAGCAGCGTTAAAACAAGTTGCTTGTTAGTTGGGTTAGCTGCCACGCACACATACCACATGCCACATGTCGCATGCCATTTGCAGCGAAATTAATTGCACCGCCTCAGTGCGTAGTTTGGTAGTTAATTCTATTAGACGAGGCTTTGCGTCTAACTATGTTTGCATCCTCAGGCTCCATTGTATGGGCAACATAGCCAGCATGTGGAATTTTTAATTTCCGTCATCAAAATTTAATATTCATGTAGTTAGAGGCATGCACATGTACTTGTGGCAACTTGAAGTTGCAAGTGGCAAGCACTAAAAAAACACTAAAAAAATAACTTGCTGTCCGCGCAATCAATACTCATAACAATGAAAATCTGTTTATGACTTGATGCAGTTATGATGCTTGTAAGTGTGTGCGTGTGCGTGTGTTGGCCTTGATACTTTAATATGTAGTTAATTCCAAGACACCCCTAATACTTGCCGCTGGTACAATGTGGCACTTTTACTGTCGGAAAATTCGCTGAAGTGTTTGCATTACTGCTGCTGAACCGCTACGCTGACGCATTTTGTGCCACAATTCGGTACTTTTTATTTGCACTGCCATTTCGTTTGTGCCACTTGGCAAAATCGATTGGTTCATCATAAAGTTTTAGATGTAGTGGTAATTGAAATGTGTGCAAATCCGATATCTGGAGTGGCTTGGGCGTGTTCATGGAATTTATGCCCATTTTTCTGAGTGATTTCGAGAAGTGATGACTTAGGAAGTAGGTTAGGTTAGGTTAGGTTACAATGATTGTCCCGAAACTGGGCCCACTTGGACGAAAAAATCAAGTTCATTATTTGTGATAACATTGCAAGCGAAACCGATAGGATGAAAGCAGGGAGAGGAAAGGGTGGGAGGAAGAGAAGGAGCTTGAGTATTTGTGGATTACGAAGGCAGGCGTATGAAAGAAATGAGAACCAAGACCGCTTAGTCCCGTGAGAGCAGGGCAGCTAGGGAGTAGGTGCTGAGATGGTTCCACCTCATTCTCCATACAGCTGATGCAAAAAGCACTCGAAGTAATTCCAAGTCTCACCGCATGCATACATCGCGGATAGTGCCCCGTGAGCACATCCACGAAGTATGAGAGTTGAGGTTTTGTCATCCTCAGAACGCCTCCGATCCATACGTAGCCAGAGTTGACGCGAAGCCTATCGAGGTCTGCGAGCCTGACGCCACAACCTCTCTGCCTGATTGCGGTACGTGCAGCGGCAGTTTTGTCCGCGATGTTCACAGGTAACACATCTAACATTACATTACGCGCTAGAGTAGGAGAGGTTCGAAGCATCCCACTTATGCCAATGAGTGCAGACCTTTGAATTCTCTCCAGCTTCTTTAACAATGCCATCATCTCCAGTGAGTTCAACTATCAATGGCCTCATATAACAAAATTGGCTTTATAAGGTATGTATTATGGAAGCAAAATACAACTCTAGGCGGGAGGCCCATCTTTTGGCAATAGGGCTTTTGCATCCATATAGGGCTAGCTTATTGAAAATTATTACGCAATTGAAATTTTTTTCATTGTAGTTAATTTTCACATTGAAGTAATACAATTTAGTATAAATCGGGTGTTTTTTTAGGAGATTGAGAACTGTCGTTTAAATGATTTATGACGACTTGCCAAGCTTTCTTCTTCTTAATTGGCGCGATAACCGCTTACGCGATTTTGGCTGAGTTTAACAAAGCGCGCCAGTCGTTTCTTTCTCGTGCTAACAATTGGACACACCAAGTGAAGCCAAGTCCTTCTCCACCTGATCTTACCAACGCAGAGGAGGCCTTCCTCTTCTTCTACTACCACCAGCTGGTATCGCATCGAATACTTTCAAAGCCGGAGCGTTTGTATTCATTCGGACGACATGACCCAGCCAACGTAGCCGCTGGATCTTTATTCACTGCGCTATGTCTATGTCGTCGTAAAGCTCATACAGCTCATCGTTCCATCGCCGACGATCGCGATATTCGCCGTTGCCAACGTGCAAAGGTCCAAAAATCTTGCGCAGAATCTTTCTCTCAAACACTCCAAGCGTCGCTTCATCGGATGTTGTCATCGTCCAAGCTTCTGCGCCATACGTTAGGACGGGCATGATGAGAGTCTTGTAGAGTGTTAGTTTTGTTCGTCGAGAGAGAACTTTACTGCTCAATTGCCTACTTAGTCAAAAGTAGCACTTGTTGGCAAGAGAGATTCTGCGTTGGATTTCAAGGCTGGCATTGTTATCGGTGTTAATGCTGGTTCCTAAATACACGAAGTCTTTTACAACCTCAAAATTATAACTGTCAACAGTGACGTGGGTGCCGATACGCGAGTGCGCCGACTGTTTGTTTGAAGACAGGAGGTACTTCGTTTTGTCCTCGTTCACCACCAGACCCATTCGCTTTACCTCTTTACCATTTGGAGAAGGCAGAACTGACAGCGCGGTTGTTAAGGCCGATGATGTCAATATCATCGGCATACGCCAGCAATTGTACGCTCTTATAAAATGTTGTGCCTGAGCGATTAAGTTCTGCGAGTCCTACGATGCTCTCCAACATCAGGTTAAAGAACTCACACGACAGTGAGTCACTCTGTCTGAAACCTCGTTTGGTATCAAACTGCTCAGAGAGGCCCTTCACAATTCTGACGGCGCTGCTTGTGTTGAGCAACGTCATCTTGCATAGCCGTATTAGTTTTGCGGGGATACCAAATTCAGACATCGCGGCATACAAGTAACTCCTTTCCGTACTGTCGAATGCAGCTTTGAAGTCGACGAAAAGATGGTGTGTGTCGATTCTCCTTTCATGGGTCTTTTCCAAGATTTGGCGTATCGTGAATATTTGGTGGATGGTAGACTTTCCGGGTCTAAAGCCACACTGATAAGGTCCAATCAGTTGGTTGACGGTGGGCTTCAGCCTTTCACACAATACGCTCGCTAGAGCCTTATAGGCGATATTTAGAAGACTAATCCCGCGATAATTGGCACAAATTGGAGGATCGCCCTTCTTATGGATTGGGCATAGCACACTTAAATTCCAATCGGCAGGCATGCTTTCATCCGACCATATTTTGCATAGGAGCTGATGCATGCACCTCACCAGCTCCTCGCCGCCATGTTTGAATAGCTCAGCCGGCAGTCCGTCGGCGCCCGCGGCTTTGTTGTTCTTTAGCCGCGTTTCGCTATTCTCACCTCGTCATGGTCGGGTAGAGGAACGTCAATTCCGTCGCCAACGATTGGGGTATCGGGATCATCACATTCTCTTTGACATGCGCAGCTATCACTATTAAGTAGGTTCGAGAAGTGTTCCCTCCATAATTTAAGAATGCTCTGGATGTCGGTCACCAGATCGCCGTCTTTGTTCTTACAGGAAAACGCTCCGGTCTTGAAACCTTCTGTAAGCCGCCGAACTTTCTGGTAGAATTTTCGGGCGTTGTTCCTATTGGCCAGCATCTCAAGCTCCTCGCACTCACGTATTTCGGCCTCTCGTTTCTTCTGTCGAATAATACGTCTCTTTTCTTTTCTTAGCTCTCTGTAGTGATCCCACATGGCTCGAGTTGCGCCCGATCGCAGCGTGGCTCTATAGGCAGCATCTTTTCTTTCGGCGGCAGCATGACATTCCTCGTCGTACCAATTGTTTTTTCGGGCTCGCCGGAATCCGATTTCTTCTTCGGCGTCGGTACCTAGAGAACGAGAAATATTGCTCCATTGTTCGTGGATGCCGGTTTGTTGGGCAGTACTCTCTGAGAGCAAGAGTGAGAGTCGAGTGGCGAATCTTGTGGCTGTCTGTTGTGATAGCAGCTTTTCGATGTCGAACATTCTTTGCGTAGTTAGATGGACGCTTTTCGCTGCACAGAGGCGTGTGCGCAGTTTGGCTGCAACAAGGTAATGATCCGAGTCGATGTTGGCTCCTCGGATCGTACGTACATCTAATACACTAGAAGCGTGTCTTCCATCTATCACAACATGATCGATTTCGTTTCGCATTTTTCGATCAGGAGACAGCCAGGTAGCTTGGTGTATATTTTTATGCTGGAATCTGGTGCTGAAGACTACCATGTTTCGGGCCCCGGCGAAGTCGATCAGCCTCTGTCCGTTACCGGATGTTTCGTTGTGCAGGCTGAATTTTCCGACTGTGGGACCAAAAATTCTCTCCTTGCCCACCCTGGCGTTGAAGTCGCCAAGCACGATTTTTATGTCGTGGTGGGGGCAGCGCTCATAGGAACGTTCCAGGCGCTCATAGAAGGAATCTTTGGTCGCATCGTCCTTCTCTTCCGTCGGGGCGTGGGCGCAAATTAACGATATGTTGAAAAATCTGGCTTTGATGCGGATTGTTGCGAGACGTTCGTCCACCGGAGTGAATGACAGTACTTGGCGACGAAGTCTCTCTCCCACAACAAATCCGACACCGAATTTGCGCTCCTTTACATGGCAGCTGTAGTAGACGTCGCAAGGTCCTATGTTTTTCTTACCTTGCCCCGTCCATCGCATCTCTTGGATGGCAGTGATGTCAGCCTTTACTCTCACGAGGACATCAACCAGCCGGGCAGAGGCACCTTCCCCATTAAGGGACCGGACATTCCAGGTGCATACCCTCAAATCATAGTCCTTAGTTCGTTTGCAGGAGTCGTCATCAGTGTTGGAAGTTCTCATCCGAGGCTTTGTATATGCTTTCATTGGGGGGAGATTTTTAAGTGGTGGGTCCCAAACCCAACGCACAACCAGCTATCCTGGAATGTTTCGCCTTCTCACTTTAGCTCACTCCCGAACGGGTGTTCGGAAGCTACCCAGAGGATACTTGGGCTAATCCCGGGAGTTGTGAACTGCTTGAACCATATGCAGAAGAATCGTCCTGGCCACTCCCAAGTGAATGGCGATCAGTAACTTTCCCCACTTGCGTGGACTTCTACATATGGAACCATCCTTGCCAAGCTTTACTGTAGCTAAAAAAATACCAGATATATCATTGGAGCTTACATCCTTTGCTTTGTGTTTGACCGAGCTCCTCCTGCTTTTTACAGTGTGCGTCTTAACAGATTTCCACAAATGGACGGATCTACGGTTGTATGCCATCTCGGAACGGCAGATGGTTTTTTGTGAGGAGGTTTGGTTTACGACAGAAATACAATCGAAGATTTAGCATTGTCTGCCTGAGGTTTCAAGCCCGTGCACTGGTGATTGGTAGTCACGCATTAATCGATCTGGCTACGGCGGCCGGCAAAGTAATGGACGAGCTTCGCATATTTATGATAATTTTCAATAGATGTTGGGTGCGAAATTTTAAGATTTTTATACTTTGTTTTAATTCTATAACTTAAATATAATATAGTATATCCACATTGCATGAAGCTAAAAATTAAAAATTTTGAAATTTTTTTCACAAAGACGATGATATTCCTATTTTGTTCGTTACCATAAAATAAATCTGCTTGAAAAATAAGTTGAGTTCTTCAGAATAAATACCCTTTCGGAAAATTTATTTAATAGGGACAGAACTTTCTTGAAGTGCATTGTTAAAGTTGTAACCCGCAGTTTGTATTTCAAAATATGAAGAGATAAAAAAATGGTATTAAAAAATTAAAAAAAAAAAAACGATTTTATAAAAGAGTTTTATAAAAAAATAAATTTAAAAAAAAAATTTATAAAAAAAATTGTATGAAAGAAATAAATTTTTATAAAAAAAAAATTTATAAAAAATTTTATTAAAAAAAAATATATTAAAAAAAATTAATTTTTTTTTATGCAACAATAATTTTTTTATAAACATTTTTTTTTAATTCTTTTCGAATAGATACATATGTATATTTTTTGGTCCAAAATTTATAAAAATTCGAGATAATCAAGAATTTTATAAGAAAAGTTAAAAAAATTGTGTAAAAGAGTTTTATAAAAAAATAAATTTTTATAAAAAAATTTATATTATAAAAAAAAAAATTTATAAAAAAATAAATTTTTATAGAAAAAATTTTATAAGAAAATAAATTTTTATAAAAAGAAGTTAATAACAAAAACTGCTTTCAAGAAAATTTGTATAAAATTTTTTTTTTTTAATACAATAATAATTTTTTAATGAATATTTCTTTTAATACTTTTCTAATAGATATATATTTTTGTCCAAAATTTATAAAAATTCTATATAATCAAGAGTTTTATAAAAAAGTTAAAAAAAAATTTTTTAAAAGAGTTTTATAAAAAAATAAATTTTCATAAAAAAATTAAAAAAAAAAAAATTATAAAAAAAAATTCTATATAAGACATTAAATTTTTATAAAAAAAAATTTATAAAAAAATTAATTTTTATAAAAAAAGTTTGTAAAACAATCTACTTTAAAGAAAATTTGTATAAACAAATTTTTTTTTAATACAATAATAATTTTTTAATAAACATTTTTTTAATACTTTTCCAACAGATATATTCTTTGGTCCAAAATTTAAAGGAATTCTATACAATCAAGATTGCAGATTGTTTTCGAAAGTAAAAAGCAATTCGATTTCTTGATAATCGCTTAAAAGATTTTGGCCGAATTTTATAAAGTGCACCAGTCGTCTCTTCCGCGTGCTAATCGGCGCCAGTTGCACACACCGACTGAAGCCAAGTCCTTCTCCATCTGGGTTTTCCCCTTTCTACTTCCTAAAAGGTACTTAAATTCATAACATTTTTTGTGAAAATAACCTTTGAAAAATACTTAGCTCCTACTTAATTTTTTACTTAGGGCTCCATATAACATTGTTTGAACTACACATCATTCCAAGGACGTTAACTAACTGTGTCAGAGACAGGATAGCCATTAAAGAGCACTCTCTTGTTTGTTGTGTTGAGAGCCCTGAGGGAACCCCGACCGAAAACCGCACCAAACAGTGACTCGTTGTGGATGCATTTGCTTCTCTACAGTAACGTGCGGATTTTCTGAGCCCCAAATCCGACAATTTTGCTTATTGACGTAGCCATAGATGTGAAAATCAGAAAATAAGAAGAAGACTCATCACTTTGGAAATAGGTTTTCATAGGTTCAAGCGTATAGCGTCCCATTTCGTAAATGTCAAACCTTTAAGTAATCATGAACACATTTGAGTTACCATTCTCAAAACAATAGATGGTTCAAAAAGCAAACGCTATATGGCCCACCCGTTATAATTGGCGCGTTATAATTGACCCTTTTTGAGTGTTTGGCCGAGCTCCGCCTCCTACATATTTGTGGTGTGCGTTTTGATGTTGTTCCACAAATGGAGGGACCTACAGTTTCAAGCCGACTCCGAACGGTAGATATTTTTATGAGGAGCTTTTTCATGGCAGAAATACCCTCGGAGGTTTGCCATTGCCTGCCGCGCACTAACCCATTCGGCTATAGCGGTGCAGTTACCTTTTATTCATTTATTGAGCTTTGAGATTCGGGGTACTTTTGTCTTGATTTTTGGAAGGCGTAATGATTTTCGTAAGCCATTTGAGAATTGCGGCAATCTTTTTGGTGAGTGAAATGTTAAGCGAAAATCAGGAATTGCTGCCTATCAACAGGCGAGAAAGAAATGAAACGCTACTCATTTAAACACACTGGCCACTTACTATAATTTTTGAAGCTACTGAAATTGAAGTAAATGCTGCGTATTTTTCGGAACATATCTGCCTTCTTTATTTTAAAGTTTTTATTTTTTAAAGTTCCTGTATTTCAAATCTTTTTCCTTCTCTCATTTCCAAATTATTCTTACCAAAAATTAAATACCATGAAATTTGTAATTGCACTTAGTTTGCTTGCCATTTAAGTTTCGCTCTGCAACTGTGTAACTCTTGCGTTAACTTTTATGGTAAATATCCGAAAAGTCATGCCAGGTTCCTTGACTTCACCTGCAGCTTTCAACATTTCTCCAGTCATACACCTACAAACGAAAATTCCTGCTAAATCATTGCCACTGTCAGGGCTTTTGACTTTTGGCTGACTGCCCACAACTACACCCCTACCGGCTTTCCCTCCTCAACAACTAAACTCTAAATAATGTATTCATAGTTCTGTCGCTCTCTGCACTCTGCTCTTACAGTAAATGTCATTTGCATTTAATTTTGTGGCAGAAAGAAAAAGAGAAGAGCAGAATGAGCGAATTCCTCAAGTACGCGAAAAATGCCCGACGTATTTAACAAACTCATTAAAAACTTTTACTTTTCTTAAACGAAAAATTTGTGAAACTAAGTAAGAACGGAAAATGAGCGAAAAAAGTGTAAATAAATTACCGGCAAGTATAGTTCAACACATGCATAAATAGCCCGTTTTAATTACATATACACGCATCTATCTTTACAAACCGGTAGCTTTCGTGCCAAGCCGGAGCCAACCGGAGGCGAGTATCATGCGGATACTATTATCCTGCGCTGAGCAAGGATAGTCTCATGCCAGCAAGTTGACGCATTTAAATATTTAAACTTCATCGATTAACTTTTTGTTTAATGTAATGAGTGTAGAAAAAAGCACTTAACTTTTCTTAGCTTCAAGTTGAAAAATATACATGCGCGCGGCGAATGGTGGGTGGACTAAAAGGGGGGTGAGCGAATGCCCCAGACTGGGGCTGACGGCATGCGGACAAGCGGATAAGTGTAAGGTAGCGGCAAAATTATCTGCGCCAACTTCAGCTTAAATTTTGTGTGCAGTCAACGCTGCTTCATCTTTAACTTTTTGTCGGCTGAATGTCCTTTCGATGATCTTACGGAGTGTAAAGGGTGGTACAAATGGAATTTTATTTTTTAAACTAAAATAAAATGAACAAAATTTATTCAATGAAGTTGTGCTTGGGTTTTCATGACTTTCATATCGTTGGTCCCATGTAAGATGCTTACCACTACATGGTGGATAGATATGTATGTAATAACAAATGATACAAAAAGCGCTATCGCTCTTCTCATTCCCTCAATCCTTGCGACGCTTAAGGCAACGCTAGAAATGCTTCCGCCTAAACATCTATATTAAAAAGGCTCTATTGAGCGACCCTACCAAAACTGGTATTGTCCTCTATACCAAACGTA
Source organism: Anastrepha obliqua (assembly GCF_027943255.1). NCBI lineage: Eukaryota > Metazoa > Arthropoda > Insecta > Diptera > Tephritidae > Anastrepha > Anastrepha obliqua. Next base: position 107,451,061 of record NC_072895.1, on the reverse strand, counting down.
TAAACTGGGACTAACAGATCTCTGTGACCACAAAATAGACGTTCACTTACCCAACAGATATCACAGAAATCTTGTATAGTTCTAAGTGATGCCAAGATTCCAATCTTCATTGCAAGTCTCATGTGACTTTTCACTGACTTCAACGACTTGCAGACTACTGAGGGAATTCTCAAACTAAGACTTATTGAATTGATAAGTTGGCAGTGCTAAAAATCATGATGGATTTCGCTCCTTCAGAACTCGACAAATTTTGAAGTAGTACATTTTGCTACTAAGATACCAAAGTCCGTAATGACTAACACGAAATCTACTACATTGAAGTCAGCTACAATCTAATCGAAAACATATCGTCAAGCTGTAGTTGTTCCTAATTTATTGTGCGTTCCACTGAGCAGAGATTGGAGAATGTGGCCAATATCAGACTGTTAACCTGCTCTCAGCGATTTTGAAAGAATCAGCTGATTGGCGGACGTCACTTGTGATGTGATAGCGGTTCGCTTACCCCAGAGGTCGGTAAAAACTGAGGTTGTATTGGTGATAAACGAAAAAAATCAACACAGTCATTGTTCATATTACTGCGTTGCCGTTTAAAGTGCATTGCCGGAAGGCTGATTGTATTCAATTAAACTCACTTTGCACATTTTGCTTTCATTTCATTCGCTTTTCTCTCTCTCTCTCTCTGTCAAATCGCCTATGACGTATCAGCTAAAGTTACTCTCAAAATTTGGCTTTGGATAACCAAACTTTGTTATCCATCATCCTTGAGCTCAGTCTACTTTCTAGAAGAGTAGAAGTAGGAGCCATATTATTGCCAAGTTCTGAGCCACACATAAAAAATTCTGTAGAAGCTTTAGAGCTGGCGAAGAGGTAGAAAGGCAAAGCGACTCAGCTGTGAAGTATGCATTTCAGATTTTTGCAGCACTATTTCTTCAAAGATATGGAAGATTTTTTAGAAGCTGAAAAGTTTTAGAAGACTTGAGCTTCAGCTCTGCGATCCGACCACTAGAACACAATCACCTTTAGGTTATCTGTTTTTTACATGTTGACGGAAGTCATTTTAGTCAACCCTCATTGAAAAAAAAAAAACGCAGAGCTAATTGAGGCGCTTGAACACAAATTTATTGCTTCTCACAAGAAAACAACTGGGGCATTTGGGTACTGGCCATACGACCGCTAGATTTCGAGAGCCATATAAAGACTTCCGTGGAAGTTGTAGAACTGGCGATAGACGACTGAGTGAATGGAAAGATTCCTACCGTAAAGAAAGGTCTCTTTGGTGCAGTCCTGCTCTTGGAGGGCAGTCTACATGTCATCGACATGGTTTTGGATATAAGGAGGACGAGCTACATTTTTTGCAAGAATCTGTGGCTAACTCTTGAGCTTTTTTTAAAAAGATTTAGTTAAACTCAAATTGGAGTAGAACTGAAATGATTTGCCAACTTTCGAGAAAGAGAAGGCATACATATACTATGCTCCCACTGGAGATCTCAAAGGGCGCTGCTTAATAGAAAACCATAGAGAAAGGCTACACGTGGCTTTCCGAAGGTGTTAGAGGGGGAAGAAATGTTCTTTTATCGTCTCAATTACTGCAGTGCATTGTACAAAACCATACTCCGGCAGCTGGTACCCCGTGGTAAGCCATTATAAATTAGGTGACGGGTATTGCCCTGAGACATCTGATGGAGTTCATTAGGAGCACGTGCCGGTTAACATGGATATATTTTACTTTAATGTGGTAACACAAAGGGCCTGAATACGAACCACTGTATCTAGTAGCTGTACTTCAATATAATATGCGAGTGCTCTCCGAACCCATGATTAACTCTCATACTGGGATGCCACGCTCTCTAGGCAAAGGAGCCTGCATGCATTTGAGCTTTGTAAGCGATTAACACGTTGACTGCCGAGCGAAATTTGCTGGTTATCACACAGCGCCGCAAGTGTGCATCACCACCACACCAAAAACAATGCGCCGGCACCCATTGCCCGGCGCGGCGCCATTGAAAAGCCATGCGTCGGGCAATGGGTGCCGGCGCGGCAGCCAACGTGTTAAGCCGATATTTATTATGCAAAATTTAAACCAGACTTGTGTGTGAGATATTAGAGAGCTGCTGTGATTTATGTCGAGCCGGTAGTCTTGGATTGAGTGGGGCAGTATGAGGCACAGTCGCGATGGTTTCATTTGTGGACATCATACTCTACGAAGGAATCTTAAAGGAAGGAAGGCAATTACAAAATTGTACTTTGTAGTGAGTAAAATTTTGTAATTGCCTTCCTTCCTTTAAGATTCCTTCGTAGAGTACAGTCACGATCCCGTGACTAATTTTATTTTGCAAACGGGTATTCCTGATCAGCAGTTAAAATTTTGTGCGTAGAAAAGCTGTTGGGGTTTTTCTAAAAATTACTTTTTTGCTTTTCGGATCACCCTCTATGTGAGGGCTAAACGATGACGAGCGAACAAAAATATTAAAGCGCATTTAATTAATTAGTCATAAAGTTTTAAAAAGCACACCGTCATCAACATCATCATCATCATCAGTAGCGGCGGTGGCGGCAAGTTAAATTGAAGAAAAGTAGAACATGAAAAATCTTTAGCCTCAAGTATATCAAGCAGCATAGGCAAAATCATCTCCGTGGCTACTATCAGCATCATCATCATCTTCTCAGCCACACTGTCTTCTCGGTCCGAGCTTGCTTGAAACGCCTTCAATTTGCTTCTTCATTCTTCACACACCTTCAACTTTTTCTGCTTTACCGCCCCCCGTAATTTATTCAACTCCCCACAGCATTTACACCCTCTCCTACTTCTTCCTTTTCGCCTTCTACTCCCCTTCTGCGTCTCCATCTACAAGTCTGTCTCAGGTTTTTGCATACTTCATTTAAGCCTTATTATCCTTGCGATAGCTGGGTAATAAAGTGTTGCTAAGGCATTTTATTTGCAGCTGTATGCGTCCGCGTTTACACAGCTGTGTATGTACACCGCATGCAGGCGTTGGACAGCCAGCCATCCCGGAGTCTGCAGCGCTCAAGAGAAAGTTTGTGTTGACTCTGTGTGCCGCAGTTGGGTTCATTTTCCCAGCAGCGCTTCCCCCTTGCACTGAGAATACTTCAACGCTCTACTTGCCTTCTTCCTTTCCTACTTGTGGTGTAATTGAGTGACTTTTTTTGTTTAATAAAATTTTATGTTCGAGGCGTCAAAGGTGTTTGTGTGTCCCTGCTGCCACCGGCAGACTGCGCTCGGTAGCCTCACGATAATTTTATGTACCAACTTTTAGGCACTTTCCCTGCCGCCTCTATTTACCACAGCTACTTCGCAGCGCGCCTCAGCTAGCTGGCCATTCCGCCTGCTAGCCAACCATCCGGCTAACACCGTTGGTGTCATCATCAGTCATTCGCTCTTAAGTCAGGAAAATTATTCGGCATTAATTCGCTAAAAATATAATATGAAACGCTCGGTTGCTACACGGAATTCTAAGCTGGGAGTTCTAGTAGAAATTTTCATTAAATTTTAATTAATTGATTAATGGCTCAAAAAGTATGGTAATAATAAATAGATTTTGCGCAGCAGATATTCGCTAAGGGAGACCTCTGGAAGAGTTTCATTTTTATTTGAAATTTAGAAAATTACAAAATTCTAAAATTACTCGACAATCATTAAGTTGCTTGTTGGGCGCACAAGCTATTCAGTTATTCACTTGTACCCACACATACATACTTATATAAAAGCCCAAAAATTTCCCTTAACTTCCCTCTCACGAAATGAGGCTAAACTGCAACTAATGCAATGAATTAATAATTAATTAAAGTATTGAAGGGTTAATAAGCTAATAACGAGTTGAGAAGGGTGGGGTACAAAGATATTTATAACGAGCTGAGAAGGGTGGGTGGTACAAAAAGATATTTATATATTTGGGAAATAACCAGCTTTTTGCCATATCTTCACTCAAGCGCCGTTGAATGGGTGAGATTGTTCGCTGTGCGGTAAAAGTACATCATTGACCCAATTCCTTTGAGAATTACGCTCATAATTTTATATGCATTGTACACAGAGCACTCACACACGTATATATAAGTATGTATGTGAGAGATTGCTTGCTTAGCTGTTTGGTCTAAAAGAAGGCCAGAAAAGCGTGCCCAGGGAACCGTGTAAGTGTATGTTAAGAATTTTAAAATAGGCAATCACTTATTTATGCAGTGTTCTTATACTAAATGAAAGGAATATTTCTTAAGTCTATTTATTGTGCGCATTACTGAATTTTCTCTTTTACTTAAGGACTAACAGAGAGTTTTTATTGTCTATTATCCCTTAGGTTGGGTTAGGTTGAAGCGGTTGTCCATTGTGGGACACACTCAGGTTCATAGCCCATTGTGATGGCGCGTGAGGAATTTGTCCTTATTTCGCCTAAAACTGGGGCTTACTTTTCAAAAATTGTAGAAGATTCCTAATTTGCAAAGAACTAAGATCTTCAAATTCCTTGAAGAATTGTCTACCTAAAATGGTAAATATACGTCTGGATAGAGCAGGACAATGGCACAAAAGAGGCGGGATCGTCTTTTCCTCATCTAGAAAACTTCTGCAGAAGACATGTGTTTGAGCACCCATCCTCTGGGTGTGCCTGCCGATTGGGCAATGCTCCATTGGAACTGAAATCAGTATGCTACGACTGTGCTTATCTCGTCTTAGCAGAGATTCTGTGCGTTTAGCATTGAGAGTCGGCCATTATTGTCGAGCGATTCCGCATGTGGTTTCATTACGCCATCTTTCATTCGCTGCTCTTACAATTTAGTCAATATTTTTCTAGTCTCGAGGTCAATTAAGTGCCGAATTTTGCTAGTTCAACAGCTCTGCAGTTACCCACAATGTAAATATTATATTATTCCTTATATTCAAAATTATTCCTTACTCAACATTTACTTAGTATTCAAGGGGATTAAAAGTTCGGTAAATTGCATAGAAAAAAAAAATTATACATAAAGTGGCACAAAATTAATCATTGAATTTTATTTTTGAATAAATGTTTACTAATTTAAAAAAAATATTGTGGGTGATGGAAATCTTTATTTTGAATTCGACTCTGAACGGCAGCTGGTTTTTTGTGACGGGTTTTTTCATGACAGAAATACACTCGGAGGTATGCCATTGCCTGCCGAGAGGTCATCGGTATTGGAAATAACTTTTTCTTTCAATTGGTGTTTCATTTCCGGCATTCCATAGTCACGCACCAACCTATTCAGCTAACAGAATATTTTTAGTCCTCATTATTTTTAATTTTTTTCCACATAATCGTCATCAATTTCCATACTTTTCTTTAATCTGTAAATTCACTGCTGAAAACAGTCCTCAAAATCATGTTTTTGTAGCATCTTAGTTTCTGGGTTAGGTTAGTATAAATGGCTGGCCACACGTGAGGCAAAGAATCAAAACAAAGAATCAAAATTCGTCCTTTGTGAGGCCATACAGAGGAAGAAAAAAACAGAGGGGGAAAGATTCAAACAAGGAGTAAAGGGGCGAAGGAAGAAACAACGTTGGCTAGTTACATTTGTATTAACTGCTTTAAGCCACTGTTAAAATTCCCTGGTTGTGTGATACTTTAATCTGCTATATCCGTGTAGCAAAAAAGTGAGAGCCCGGATGTCTTAATCTTAGCGCGACGAGAGCAGGGCAGCTGAGAAGAAGGTGCTGAGATGATTCCCTTCTCATCTTCAAGACATCCTCTGTAGAAGGAACTTGAGGCAGTCCCAAGTTTCACGGCACAGATGCCTAACAGCCAACGCTTAGTAAAGACACCCACCAAATTCGAGGATTTGTTAGCCTTAGAAGTTCACTAAGAAAAATGTAAAAAAAAAACATATTTCATCCTTTTTATGATTAAAAAAATTAATGTTAAAATGAGCTGAAGATTTTTCACTTTAAAAAACTTTAAACCAAAAATTTCTTAGGATGAGTGGTTTTCAGAAATGACAGAAACAGTTTGTATTTAAAAAATTTTTGACAAAAAAATTAAATTTTGAGTTCTTTCCCTAAAAATTTTAAGAAAAAAAATATTTTTCAGAAAAAAAAATTCAAATATATTTAATCCTAAAGAATTAAAAAAAAGGATGTTAGAATGAACCGAAAATATTTTACTTTAAAAATTAAAAAAAATGTATATGTTTATAATTTTTCTAAGGGTGATTGTGGAAAATGATAAAAAAGTTCTTTCCCAAAAATTTGAAGAAAAAAAATATTTTTCTGGAGTCTGAATTTTTTTAAAATATATTTTACCCTAAAAAATAAAAAAAAAGAATATTACAATAGAATTAACAGAAGATATTTTACTGTAAAAGACCAAATTCAATACCAAAATTTTCTGAGGATGAATGTTTTTCAGAAATGACAAAATAAAATTTTGTTCTCAAAAAGTTTTAACAAAAGAACTTAATTTTAATATGTAATATTTTAATAATTTAATAATATGATTTTTTAATTTTATTAATAATTAATCCATTATAGAATGAAACGAAGATATTTCATATTCATATTTAAAAAACACTCTGTTCCACAATTTTCTATTTTTCAAAAATGAGAAAGAAAAGTGTTTTCCGCAAAAATTTTCAATAAAAAAGTTAAATAGTTTTCTAAAAAAAATTTGATTTTAAATAAAAATTAAAAAATTATAATTAAACGTTTGAGAGAACCGAAGATATTTCATTTTAAAAACTATATAACAAAATTTTCTGAGGGGGAGTGTCTTTCAAAAATGACAAAAAAAATGTTTTTTATCCAAAAAGTTTGAACAAAATAATAAAATATTTATCTAAAAAGTGACTGGAAATTTAAATGAATATTTTATCCACAAAAATTTAAAAAAAAGTTAATGCCGAAAATAATGGCATATATTTCACTTTAAAAAAACTAATTTCAAAATTTTCTGTCCCTTAAAATCGCAAAAAAAAAAAACAAAAAGAAATGGATTGAAATTTATGTGGATATTTTGTCGTGAGAAAAAAAATTATACTAGAAAAAATATCAGGTATTTCACTTTCAAAACCTAATTCCAAAAATCTCGGTTTTTCAAATCGCAAAACAATTGGAAATTTTAGTGTATATTTTGTCCTACTACATTAAAAAAATGTTTATGCTTGAAAAAAAAATGGCAGGTATTTCACTTTCAAAAAACCAATTAATAAACTATCTGTTTTCAAAAATAGTAATCTCAAAAAATTTTCAAAATGTATATTTATCTCTAAAAAATAAAAAATATTTTTTTTTTTTTTAATTTTTTCAGTTTGTTTCTTATTATAATCAAGTCGGCAAATAAACCAATTTTCAGAAAAATTTACGAAAATATCCAAAATACTAGGATACCTTCACTTTGTAGCGCTCAGTTGTTGATATATGGTATACGTACGTGTGGACGTATGCATGCCGTGGTGGTATGAGCGGCTGGGTTAGAGTCCACTGTGATATAAAGTAGAGAGTCCTGATGTAATGTAACATTTCTCTCTTATCCTCCTCACCTCTTTCACTAAGTGGATGAATTTGCACAAGAGGCATTTAAAATATTCATAGTACCTGCGCTTCTAACAAAAAGGCTTATGATTTTATGTTGTTGTGCATATTTTATGATTGTAAAATTACACTAAAAATAGTAATAATAACAACAACTAAAATAATAATAAAAATAACATATCTACTTGTTTGAGTAGCAACAACAAAGCTACTAAAATATAAACAAGTATTAGTAAAGTAAGGAATAATGAATTGTTGCACGCAATGTGAAAACAGCAACAACAATATAAACAAAAAACTTAACTACGAAGCTGTCGTAGGCAGAAGCGAGATGAATGAAAAGAACGGAAAGGTTGAAAAGGTAGAAAATGGAAAGAATGCAGCGCAATAAAGGTGAGAAGTGTAGTTAAGGCGAGTTGAGAATGAAGTTTAAATAGGCTAATAAGAGTGTGAGAAGAAGTGACATGGGTAGGAAGCAACGCAATCAAGGTGGAGAAGAGAAATGTGCTTTGGGGAGTGATATGTGTAAAGCTGTTTGGTAGTGGCTATTTGAGAGGGAAGAAATGAGCGCTTAACAGCTGCGTGAGTATGATTGTTATCGCTGTTGGTATGAGTGATGGCTGTGTGTGTTTTTTTTTGGTGTTAGGTAGTTGACCCACATGTCACGAAAGTTAACTATGCCATACAATGAAAGTGCGTGGACAAAGCTTGAAATGTCAACAAAGCCGGAAAGAAGGCAGAAAATAAGGTTAAAAAGGGGATGAATTTCGAAAAAGGAACTGTAGTTTGGTTTGCGCACGACAGCAAAATAGACGAAGGGGAGTAGGCGTTTACCGCCCCGTTCGCTTAAACAAAAACAAAAAACAAACTGAGTGATGAGCGACGCAAAACGACATTTGTTGATTGAAGTGCTGTAATTGTAATTGTTGCTGCCGACAGCTTTGTTGTAATAACGCATGTTTTCGCTGTTTGCGTGTTAGCTAAAACTCTAGGAGAGCAAAAAAAGAAGAAAAACAAAAAATTGCATTTTATGCCACGTTTATAGAAGAAAGCCCCCAACATTTATTTGAAGAATGAGTAAAGCAACAATGTCACGCACACGCTATACTAGATACTTCCCGCCCCCTCAGCAGCTACGTACGTGGCACTGCGTGCAATTTGTTGCTGCCACTTGCATGCATGCAATCGCAGAGTTCGATGTTGTACCTTGAAAGCGCCATTTCACCACCGCCACTTTACGAGTATCGCATCCTTGCTAGCACTTGGCGTTTTTGTTGGAGTTGTTAATTTAACATGTTATTGTTGTTAGTTCTTGTTGATTGCTTTACTGCGAAGAATGGGCACTTGTTTGCTTATTTTACTTGCTGTTAGCGCCGCATACTCCCCACGAGCTGCCGATCGCTTTATCCGTGTGGCGTCCAACAGCAGCTCGACAATAGCTGCCTGGTGGCAGTTGAGTAGTGATTGGGTACGATAACAAAATGCTCGTAGCAATTGGCTTCGAAAATGAACAACAAGTAGGTATTTGATTAGAAAAACGAAGGCTGCACAATTGCTGGTTGTATTACAGCGGGCACACAATATTCGATGGTGGCATCGACTGCGACGTATATCAACGTCACGCCTAGCTCATGGTAATGCGATGATGCGCGAGAAGGAGGTTTTAAGGCATTTAAATTTAATGTATGTGAAAATATCAACGTACGATTTAACCAAATTCGAAAAAGATGACTCTCAATGGGTTAGTGAGATTCAATTTGAATGATAAAAGTAAATTTCAAATTGATTTAATAAGCAAATTTAACTTTTTGAAAAGTGCTAACATTAATGCTCAAAATTCCGATGTAGAAGCGGAAAATTCGCTTTTAAAGGTGTTCCCAGGATCCAAGTCTTCAATTTAAAGGGAAAAAGTAAATTTCTGAATTGATTTAATAAGCAAATTTAACTTCTTTGAAATTGCTAATATTAGCCCTCTGAATTGAGATTGGGGAGCGGAAAATCCACTTTTAAAAGTGTTCCCAGTACAAATCCAAAACTGTTCCCACCCAGTCGAAGCATACAAAAGTTAATGTGTTCCTGTAATAAGTGCACCAATACCTAAATTTCACTGTTAAGTCAAAAAGTGTTGCATAAGAAACTGTTCTCAGTTAAGAAATATACGAGCGGACCTCCTAATAAGAAGCTTTGAATTTGAGACTGTTCCAATAACAAATTGAAAACTGTTCTCACCCTGAAAAAGTAAAAAAACATATGCCTATTCCGATTTGTAATTGTAGCCAAACCAACATTTTTTTGTGAAGTTAAATTATGCTACGTAGAAAACAGTCCTCAGCCAAAATTTTTGCGAATATATCGCTAATTGCACTCCATGGGAGTGAAAAAATTATAGCACGTAATAATTTTGAGCAGTTTTAACTGCATTTGTTTTTTGGTATATGAAGGAAATGCGCCACAATGCGAACAAGCAAAAATTATAAAAAATCAACGAGGTTTTTTAGCTATTCCAAATTTGCAATTTATGGGACTAAAATTTATTAAGCTATAAAACTGCATACCAAAATTTTTTCTAGAAATTCTAATTAGACTCCGTGGAATTGGGATGAAAAGTTTGTAGAATTTCTAGAATTTTTCTATAGAGATTTAAATTCGAATTCGAATGCCTTTTGTTAGACAAAGAATAGAAACAGTGACTCAACAACGATTTGTGTTAGACGTTGCCAAAAGTATTTGCCTTAAGTCAAAAACTTCCCGAACAGTTCCTTAATTGAACTTTATTCGTATAAGTTTAGCAATAAATTGCATCATGTGAGTGTGGTTAAAATTTTAATGCAGCTCAAATTCCAAATATAGCTGCACTCTTAACAGCAGGAAAACATTGAAGCCAATGGGCATTTAAACTCGATGCGACCAGAAGAAAGTTTTTAATGGGTGTTCCTAATTTCACTGTATTTTATCATTAGTTATATTATGTGCATGAAATACCAACTACAATTTTTCGAAACTGTACCCACCTCGAAAAACTGTTCCCACCTAGTGGACGCACAGAAAGGCGTTTTCTTAAACTTTCACTTTACAGTGGAACCAAATGTGCCTCCATTTGTGTGAAAGACTGTTCCCACCTAGTGGAAGTTCAGAAAAGCGTTTTCTTCACCTTTAATTTCGCAGTATAACCAATTGTGCTTGCACAAACAATTGTTCATAGTCAAAAAAACTGTTCCCACCTAGTGAAAGTTGTTCATAATGGTGTTCGGCTAAGTTTTAGACTTATACTTTCAGGAGAAGCCAAATGAGCAAGTACAAAACACTGTTCCCAGTAAAAAAAATTTAACAAATCTCTTATATTTTCATACAAAAAAAAAAAAAAAAAGAAAAGAGTCTTTTCCGAAAACTAATCTCTCTTTTAAGCGATTTTTTTCAAATTAATTTCTATACTTTCACAAGCCTCCATCCAAATTTTGAGTCAGCGCCTTTCTTTATCTTCATATATTCCGCTTCCTAAAATGCATCAAAGGCTTATCGCCTCACATCCCAACCGCAATGGCTGAGTTACCGCAGAAGTAAATTGTAATAAAAGTTTGTAATTGACATTTGTACAACTCCGTCGTAGCAATAAAAATTACAATAACAGCAACAATAGTAATGAAAAGAGAAAACCCATAATAAATCTGACGTACCCCAAAGCCTACAGTAGAACTACCGGCAAAACAATGGCGAAAACAATTACAAAACAGCAGCGTGAACCTTACAGCAATCTAAACATTTGACAATATTACTTTTGGGTTCTTTATTGAGCGAGCGCATTGACCCCATCGACTAAGAGGTGTTCATGCCCAGTAGAGAAAATAAAATTAGGGAGTATAATTGCTATTTCAAACTTTTTCTGGCACCGAATCTGCCACTGCTGGAATTTTTCTAAATTCCTTTGTAGATCGTAGATTAAATTTAGTTAGGTCATTCCTGCTTTTGCTAGTGAATTAGTCCTTCACAATATACGAAAATAAGGCTCCGTTAAAATGATTAGTAATACATATTTAGTTAATGAAGAGTAAAGTTGGCGGAAGACTAATACTACATAATAGTACATCTACGATGGGTGGAAACCGAATGAGCTGTGTGGACACTCTTCTATCAGCAAATCCTATTTCCACTCTTAAACTCACTTCAGCCAACTTTATGGGGATCTGGATATAGTATCATTAAACACTAGTAACTCGCCTTCCGTAGTAGACATTTTTAGAGCTTCATAATACTTTTCTATCTTCATTTCATAGAGAGACCGCATGAAGGCTGTAAGCAATCGAACAAAAAAGTTTTCTGTGGATATTCTGGCACAAGCGACAGCTATTTTAAAATGATTGATATCAAGCACTTTTGGGGGCACAGCTTGTTTGAGTTCGCCTCTTCGTCTATCGAGGCAAGAACGGCAACAGGCGACACTCAAGCACATTTTTTCTTCATTCTGCTTTGCGCCGAATCAACCGCATGAATATCACCGCTTGAAATGGAAGCTCCAGGAGCCAATGATGCCCAATGTTCGTCTTGACTTACATTTTTTATTTGAGAGATATCTATTAGCTCTGTGTCAGCGTAAAGCTGGTTTGATTCGCTTGAGCTACAGAGGCTTTTGATCTCCATATCGTACAGAGAAATACTCTTTATTAAGAACTATTGGACGTTAGAAGCTATGGAGACACACAAATCGAATCTAAAGGCTTTAAAAAGATGTAACTTTTCATTGAAAGAACTATAACTCGGTGGTTTGCGCTGTTCAAGGTTTATGCTTTTCAGGAAGCAATGAACTTTGTTGTGGAAAACAGGTGGAGAGGCAGATATCTATGTGTCTGTAGCTACAGCAAAGCTGCGGTCGTGGCCTTAGACAACCCTCCAACCACTTTTAGAGTAATTGAGTTCTGTAAGTCCAGACTGAACTATGTCGTTAGACATAATATGCTGATAGATATTAATATGGGTCACGGGTCATGTGGGTATAGCGGGTAATCAGACTGCTGACTCTTTAGCTAGGGTGGGCAATGAGGCCAACTACTTTGGCCCACTTTTGTTCTGCTACTCCTTCTGCAGCCATCAAAGCCACTGTTAGCGAACGGGTTACTGGAAGGCTGAGAGAGGTTACAGATGGACAAATCTGCTGTTACCTGTCATGTCCGATCGACTGTCGCAGATCCTCCTGCCATTAAGCAGAAGGGACTGAGACAGCTGGTTGGACTGATTACGGGCCACTTATTATAGGTAGGTAAGATGGCAAGAGTACCCCAGGTACGCTACAAGTAGCACTTACGTGCCGTTTTGATAAAATATAGTGGCATCCGTCAGTGAAAACAGAGGCATCTATATCCGCAACAACTCTCCCCTCTTTCCAATCTTGCCTGCTCGGAAAGATAGCCCTAGCACAACCCTCAAAGCACAGTTTGCGGATGGAGAGGTCGGTGCGAATATCAGAGAAGGAAGGGGAGATCTGCTTCAAGATGCTGCTATGCCCTACAGGGAGTTGTCTCCAAAGGCCAAACTCCTCCAGTCTAAAAGCACTCTGACCAGCAATGGATTTAACCTGCAGATCCACAGGAATTAAGTGGAGAATAACTTATTATAGGCAAAGCACAAGGAAAAGGTAGGCATCTCAGACAGTGCACTCTGCCCAGCATGTGGAGAGGAGGATGCGACGGCGGACCACTTTCTATACATCTGCCGGCCTTCACTCGAATCAGGCTTTAGGTATTTGGCACTGATGTGTTGAAAGGCGACCACATTTTCAGATTTCTTCGGAGGTGGAGTAAATTTAAAGAAAATTAAAAAGGGAACCCGAGTGCACCGCTATTATTTCATCGAAAATATTCTCTGATTCGGTACTCATAAGTTGTAAAACGAATGCCGAGGAGAATATTCCTGCTTGTACAAAAGCCGACGCATCCGCAGGACTATCCACATGGATGTATATCTCAAGCAGCTCGACGTGATATACCTTATTCGGTCATACATGGCACACTTGCTTTGGCAAAGCAGACCTTATGATCTTATGATCTTATTATCAAGCGCGCGGACCTCGTTCGTTTTGAAAACGCGACGCTCTCGCAGGTTGAGCTTCAGAGACTTTTGCGAATCTTAGGAGAAGTGATATAAATTACGGTTCAACCCTGATTGCTTTCTTGATAGTGGGAAGATAATTTGCCGAGGTACAATGGCTAAGCGCCCAATCTTCTAAGTGCTGTTGATTGTTGGTCGCGGTCTACTTCAAAAAAATAATAAAAAAACACAACGGCAATTCATGCAGAATATGGTAAGAAGGACAATTGATTTTAATTCAAACCGATAACTAATATAGATTTAGAATCTCTTAAGGAAATGGGAGTTTTTGCTAAGTGTAAATTTTATTTTGATCTGGGTTGGAAAGAAGAAAGCTAACTCCGGTTTCGATCCAAGCCGATAACTGGTTTTAAAAACTTTGTATGAAAAAGAGAGCTTCAGCTAAGTGTAAATTTTACTGTCGAATTTTCATCACTGGGTCTTTCATTGTCAACAACAGCAGCTTCCTATCGCAATTTAACTTACTCAAAATCCAATATAAAACTTTCCTCCCAGCCTATGATTTCTTTTTTTTTTTTTGCGCAGGCCCATCGCTTTTGCTGTTGCTCGCTTTCCATTGCTGATACTCGGAGTGCTTTTGGGACACAGCAAAAATAACGATAACAATAGCAACACAGTCATCGCAACACTACGCACACATACTGGCATAGCGTATGCTAGACCATGCGTCAGACGCCAACGCCATTGCATTGTGGTCAGCAGCATTTTGGTAGGATTAAATAAAAGGCGGTTTGGGCAAACGGATCCAAGTAAATCTGTTTGTGACTGCGACGAAGCGGTGGCGGCGAATAGCATAGTATTTTCATCGAAGTGTGGGTCTGGTTTTTGTGGTGACGGCAGCAACATGACTCAGCCACCATAAACTGACCAGCTGCATGCTACTACTCCAGTTGTTCGAAGGCATGGAGGCTGGTCGCCGTCATTGTTTACCGACAAACAAAGCGGTGCGTTGATGTCACATCACACAACCAACAGCCCGCCGTCTTTGCGTGGGTATAGAATGGGTAGATTAAGGGACTGCGAAAGTGAGCGATTCTATGGCATTCGTGTGCGTAGTAATAAACCAAAATAGTACACCAGCAGATTTTGTGTTTATTGTTTATAACAATCAGTGTGGCGGTCAGTGGAGATAGATGGAGAGGCGTAAGAGGGAGAGGAGGTGCTTCATGGCGAAACATCGTGGATTGTAGGTTTTCTCAATGATGTAATATTTTCGATTGCTCGGAGGGAATAGGTGGATCAGTGGACAGTCAGTTATGCTCAGATGTGACAGAGAGTTGCGTATCATAGTTTTGTTGTGGCGGTGTAGGGGTAGGCATTTTAAATTGTGCCACAGTGCGCTATAAAGCAGCTGGATATTTGGTAGTGAAGGTATTTTAATTTTTGCGCCTGTGATTGCGTTTATTGTGGTTGTTATTGTTGTTGTTGCTGTTACCACTGAAGTTCCAGCACTTCCCGTGTACACAGCAACGCTTCAGCTGACCGCTGATTTTATTTGTTCTATTGTGGCAAACTGAGTTCAACCGAGCTGAGGTGCGAGACTATTGCTCGTCTGTCTGTAATGGCATGTCCTTGAAGAGTGTCGGTATGCCTGGGTGC
Source organism: Anastrepha obliqua (assembly GCF_027943255.1). Taxonomy (NCBI): domain Eukaryota; kingdom Metazoa; phylum Arthropoda; class Insecta; order Diptera; family Tephritidae; genus Anastrepha; species Anastrepha obliqua. The sequence goes on along the minus strand of NC_072895.1, from coordinate 107,435,871 downwards.
GTGTGTGTGTGTGAGTTTGTTTGTGTTTGCGCTTGCAGCTTTTACACAACTTTATTGAATATCAGCCATCCGCCCTACACATTAATGGTCAATTTCATTTCGATTTGATGATTGTCTGCATCTGCTTTCGACTGCAATTATCGCTGTGGCGCCAACCCCCAGCAAATCTAGAGGTCGCAGCCGCCACCACTCTAATACGGATGTGTACGCACAAGCAGCCTTTTGTCTAACTACGAGTATTACATACTCTTAAAGTGCTTTGGCTGCTGGTCCGAATGCCGTACTGAATCTATTTCTCAGGTAGCTTGTTTGCTTTGTTATTCGCAAATTCGAAGCTTGTTGGATAATAGTCTCATTCCAAGCAATTCGATTTGGTTTGAATCGGTAATTGTGCTATTTCTTTGTTCCTGCCGCAGTTACGAGGCCACCACGCAAGCGGGATACCTCTTCCTCAGCACATTACTGCCTCGCTGATTGTTTTGCTTTTCCTACCTGTGGTGTATGGTACATATCTCGACTGCATTTGTATGTGTAGGTGTGTGTGTGTGTGTGTATGTGCCTGTGATGGGCTCAATTGCTTAGCATTTTCCAAACTTGCCGCCTGTTTTCTCATCTTGATGAAGCATCACTTCCTCTGTTGTGCCGTTTGCGTGGTTAGTTCGGTTATTGTTGCTTAGTTAGTGCTGGTTTCTGTGTTAATATGCCTGGCTTCCTTCGATTTACCAGCCTGTTTGTTTGGTTGCCTGCTTTATTTGTCAGTAAGTGACATGTGGGTGATATAACAGTGCTTTTCCTATTATCTGCTCGATTGTATTTTTCTTTTATCCCAATTCCACTTTCCGTATTGTTATTGATTTTCTCTTATTGAGCCCAAAAAGTCAACTGAGTTTATTTGTGTTATTGTTATTGTGTATTATCGGCAACCGTAGGTGAGCGTGTTTGCGAAGTAATCTTGGTTTTGATTTATGGAATATCAAAAAATTGTTTTTAAAAGCAGTCGGGCTCCTGAGGGTTATGATAAATCCACGTATGTCCTGCAAAGCTTCTAATAAAAAGCAGCTGACATTCAAGTGATGATGATAAATTTAAGACTTTGGAAAAACATAATGAACTATATTACAATGAAAATTAGGTCATTACTACACATTTAAAAAAAAAAAAAAAAAAAAAAAAAAAAAAAAAAAAAAAAAATTATAATTTCATCAATTGAGTTTTAACTAAAGGGTGGTTAAGTTTGAAGGGCCGGTGTTGATTTTAAATAAAATACATTTTTTTTAGGAAATTATTGTCATTTCTCTTTATTATGATAATATTGGTATGGTTCAATTACGTATGGAACAAAATATTGGCCAAATGGCCGCCGCGACCTCGGCGGCACACCTGCATCCGATGGTCCAAATTTTCGATGACGCTGAGGCATAATTGAGGTTCTATGCCGTTAATGTGCCGAATTATCTCATTCTTTAGCTCTTCAATTGTTGCTGGCTTACCGACGTACACCTTTTCTTTCAAAGAACCCCAAAGAAAGAAATCCAACGGTGTCGTTGACGTTTAGGTGTGGTTCACATTCAACATAGGCCCTTGAAATTTAACCACCCTTTATATTTAATTATTTTTTTATTTCGCGTTGCATAGTTTAGGCTTTTTGGATCCTTCCCCTACCTATGAAGAGTGATGCTTATTGATTAGCTTAATACAGAACAAAAGTAACCTTCCGATGTTTTTTGGCTGTAATGTAAAAAAGAAATGAAAAACTTTGATTCCTCTTGTGGGTTATTTTTATTTGGTTTTTTAATTTTTTTTACATCAAGTCGAGATGTAAATGGCCGCCGCCAAAGTTGATTGCCATTTGAGCCCTTTTTATGGCATTTTCCATCACTTTGGCCAAAACTTCCGGCGATAGGTCCTCACAGTCTTGAAGGATATTGTCTTTAAGAGCTGCAAGAGTCTGAGACTTGTTGACATAAACCCGCGACTTCAAAAAGCCCCACAAAAAGAAGTCTGGAGCGGTCAAATCAGGCGATCTAGCTGGCCGGTGCAAATCGCCAAAACGGGAGATTAGGCGCCCGGGAAATGCATCCTTCAGCATATCAGTTGTGGTACGTGCAGTCTGTGCCGTTGTACCGTCCTGTTGGAACCACATGTTTTCCAATCCCAATTCATCAAGTTGCGGCAAAAAGAACTCGTTGATCATTGCTCTGTAGAGCGCACCATTCACAGTAACCGTTTGGCCCGCGACGTCTTCGAAGAAAAAAGGTCCGATGACTCCTCCAGCGAAAACAGCACACCATACAGTGACTTTGAGCGGGTGTAATGGCTCTTCGTGGGTTACACGCGGATTTTCAGTGCCCCAGAAGCGTAAATTTTGCTTATTTACGTACCCGCTAAGATGGAAATGGGCCTCATCACTCATGATTATTTTTGATGAAAAATCATCTTCCTCTTGGTGGTGATTAAGGATGGCTTGAGCGTATGTTAGACGCGATTGGCGGTCAGCAGCTAACAGCTGATGCACCGTGTGGACCGATAAGGAAACATCTTCAAATCTTGTACCAAAATTCGCTGTAAAGACCGTCGACTGATACCCATTTGCGTGGCACGTCGTCTGGTCGATGTCGACGGCAGCAATATTCTCTGCAGAACGGCTACTCCGGGGTCTGCCACGCCTGGCAGCATCTCGTGTTGTGCCAGTCTCTTCGAGGCGAGCGGCTAAACGTCGCAGCGTTTCCCCAGTAGGCGTTGGACGGCGAGGAAATCTGCGACGAAATTCACGTTGTACCGACCGATTATTGGTCAAATAAATAGTCAGTAATATTCCGCGTTCTGGAGCAGTGTAGCGTAACATTGTTTATTAACGTGTATTTCGCATGTGTTTACTACGCAAATGTCAAAACAGAACTGACATTAGGGGCCAATCGCAAAATTTATAGCATTTTCTGGATTACTTTAGCGCCACCTGTTATTTCATTTTTGATTCGATTCCCGGTGCTGTCGGCTGTCCGGTGTTTTTCGAGAAGATTTTCTCTAATATTCCGGCTAGAGCTCCTCATAGTTCTTCTATGTTGGTCTTTCAAAATCTCTATGTGCTTCAAGCACTCTTATCACTAGAGCCTTAATTGAGTTTAATAAAATCCCTTAACTTCTTGAGATAGAATTTTCGTTCTCAAAAGTTGTATATCGAAATTTTTGAATATTTACTATAAATAGTTTAATTGTACATTCTTTTTTTAATGCTTGTTAACCTTCAAATATGTCTAGTTAATCCATAGAAATTTATTATATTTATTGTTTTAAAAAATAAATGAATAAATAAATACATAAATAAAGAGTTTTCCAATAAGAGATGTTGATTTTGGTATTCAAAGAAAAATGGTATTTTTTAATATAAATGATCGGATGTTTATTTCCTTATAAAGAGGAAGGTATACCGTTAATAGTGGAAAATACCATCAGGCAAATGACCACCATGACCACGCTTACAGAACAATGTCCTTTTCATGAAATTTCCCATAACCGAATTGCAAAATGGCTGCCCGATGTCCTCGATAGCCTCACGAACTCCATCTTTGAGGTCTTGAATCGACCCTAGGCTGTTGGCGTAGATGTTCTCTTTTACATGGCCCTAAAGAAAAAAGTCACAAGGTGTTAAATTAAGGTAAGATCTCGGTGGCCAATTGTGATCACCTCTTCGAGAGATAACGCGAACCAGAAGCTTTTCCCGTAAAAGATCAATGGTTTTGTTGCTTGTGTGGCACGTAGCGCCGTCTTGTTGAAAACAAACGTTGTCCAGATCATCCAATTCATCCTTTACATTTTTTCAAAAAAATTATATTTGATTGGCTTTTAGAAACACAAAAAATAACAAATTCATTGAGCATTTTTTAAAATATTAAAAACAACTTTATTTTTATATATTTTTTAATAAATCAATTTGTTTCGCCTCTATGAAAAATATACAAAAAAAGTGATTTGTATTTTATTCAATATTAAAAAAATTATAATTTTTTTCATTTAATTAATTAATTTTTACAGCTTAAAAGAATTTTCACAACTTTTTTATTTTAAATCAATTACTTTCTATATTTAAACAAACCAAAAACAAAATTAAAAAAAATATATTAGTATCTTATTAAATATCTAATTGTAATTATGACAAAAAAGCTTAATTTTTTTCAAACAATTATTTTTTTTTGGCTTTGAAAACAAAAAAAAAAACAAAAACTTGAAGTGTTTAGAGTTTTATTAAATATTCAAAAAGCTGAATTAGCTAATAGTTTTTAAATAAATTAATTTGTTTCGTCTCTATTAAAGAAAACAAATAAAAAAGTAAGGTTATTAAAATTTTGTTCAATATTTAAAAAAAAATATTTTTGCAATTTAAAATTAATTTAAATAAAAATTTTGTTTTTCAATCACTTTTTGTTAATGTCTTTTCCAAACAAACAAAAACAAACCTAAAAAAAACTTGATTAGTATTCTATTGAATATTTAAATAACAGTAATTATTACAACATTAGTAAAATATTTCACTATTATACAGGGTCCGTCATATAACTTTACGGAATTAAAAATGCTATAAAAAAGAAACTAAGAACACAACTTCATTCATATGGCTGCCTCGGCTAGCCATGCACCATCCCATACGATCGGTCCAACTTTTCCACACATTTTCGATTGTATGCGGCTGTATTTCAGCTATGACATCGCGTATGTTGGTCTTCAGTGCATCAATTGTTGCTGGTTTATTGGCATAACACTGGTCTTTGACGGCAGCCCAAAGGTAATAATCCAACGGCGTTTCTCTTACTGTTTTCGCAAAGTAACGCACATACGCTTCATTCGGTGCTTTTCTTCTTCCCAATGCCGTACGTAATTTTCGTACACATTCTGCAACATTACCATGATTTTCAAAGTAATGTCGCAATATTTCACAGCGTTCTTTGAGCGTATACACAACCATTTTCGTTCAGCGGAAGAATAAATCTAATTTTCTGTCAAATCAGATGACAGCTAAGTGTTACCATTCTTCCAATTGGACACACCAAGTGAAGCCAAGTCCTTCTCCCCCTGATCTTTCCAACGCAGGGGAGGCCTTCCTCTTCCTCTGCTATCAGAAGCTGGTACCGCATCGAATACTTTCAAAGCCATCCATTCGGACGACAAGACCCAGCCAACGTAGCCGCTGGATCTTTATTCGCTGCGCTATGTCTATGCCGTCGTGAAGCTCATACAGCTCATCGTTCCATCGCCTACGATACTCGCCGTTGCCAACGTGCAAAGGCCAAAAAATCTTCCACAGAATCTTTCTCTCAAACACTCCAAGCGTCGCTTCATCGGATGTTGTCATCGTCCAAGCTTCTGCGCCATACGTTAGGACGGGCATGATGAGGGCCCTGTAGAGTGTTAGTTTGGTTCGTCGAGAGAGGACTTTACTGCTCAGTTGCCTACTTAGTCCAAAGTAGCATTTGTTGGCAAGAGAGATTCTACGTTGGATTTCAAGGCTGACATTGTTGTCGGTGTTAATGCTGGTTCCTAAATACACGAAGTCCTTTACAACCTCGAAATTATAACTACAAAATAGTGACGTGGGTGCCGATACGCGAGTACGTCGACTGTTTGTTTGATGACAGGAGGTAGTTCGTTTTGTCCTCGTTCACCATCAGACCCATTCTCTTTACCTCTTTATCCGGTTTGGAGAAGGCAGAACTAAAAGCGCGGTTGTTAAGGCCGATGATGTCAATATCATCGGCATACGCCAACAATTGTACGCTCTTATAAAATGTTGTGCCTGAGCGATTAAGTTCTGCGGCGCGTACGATGCTCTCCAACATCAGGTTAAAGAAGTCACACGACAGTGAGTCACCCTGTCTGAAACCTCGTTTGGTATCAAACGGCTCGGAGAGGTCCTTCCCAATTCTGACGGCGCTGCTGGTGTTAAGCAACGTCATCTTGCAAAGCCGTATTAGTTTTGTGGGGATACCAAATTCAGACATCGCGGCATACAAGTAACTCCTTTTCGTACTGTCGAATGCAGGGTTGAAGTCGACGAAAAGATGGTGTATGTAGATTCTCCTTTCATGGGTCTCTTCCAAGATTTGGCATATTGTGAATATTTGGTCGATGGTGGACTTTCTAGGTCTAAAGCCACACTGATAAGGTCCAATCAGTTGGTTGACGGTGGGCTTCAGCCTTTTACACAATACGCTCGCTAGAACCTTATAGGCGATATTTAGAAGACTAGTCCCGCGGTAATTGGCACAGATTGCAGGATCGCCCTTCTTATGGATTGGGCAGAGCACACTTAAATTCCAATCGGCAAGCATTCTTTCATCCGACCATATTTTGCATAACAGCTGGTGCATGCAACTTATCAGCTCCTCGCCGCCATGTTTGAATAGCTCAGCTGGCATTCCATATACATCGAGCAGATTCCACTCAATTTTCAGACCCGAAGCAATCAAGCGAATCTCGCTACCGATTGATTAGTTTTTTTTCCATTAACTTACAGAGGTACCCTTCAGGTGGTATTATTTATCTTTGATCTCGTTAACGGCGAATAACAAATCAAAATAATACTTCGTAAATAAAAAATAATTTCGTAACTATGAATTTCGTTAAAATTCAATTTTAACTTGCATATATTTTTAGCAATTGAATGCTCTCTTATGTTAATAATCTAATTGTACTATGCGTTTTAATCCAAAATATTCTGAAACTTGTATTCTAGTTTTTAATTAATAACTTAAATGTCTGTTCTGAATTTTCTTAGACATTAATGAATAAATAAATACTAAATAATAAATTAATTAAATAAATATTAATTAAATTCATATCACGCCTTAGGAATCCTTAATGGAAAAACTCAGCTTTCCACTGTATTTAAATACTACAATATTTGTCTTCATTTATTTACTTCAATACTCCGGATTAATTTTTGTAACTACCTCTTAACCTTTATAATCTCCTTAAAGCCGAAACAATTTTCATTTAATTACTGGCGCTGTGAAAGCTCAATTTTCAATTTTCAATTTTGAATTTTAAATCTTCAATTTTCAATTTAACCTTCAAATGTTGCACAAGCAGGACAAACGCCAGCCAATAGGTCTCCTTTGTGCATTGAATATGCCACTGAGCATGTCAAATATCAATTACAAATTCCAAGCCGAAAATTCATGTACGAGTAAATTTCATATTACAAATATGCACGTATGTAGTTTATAAAAAATGCAAAACAAACGCAATAAAAACAATTAAAAAAAAAAGAAGAAGAAAAAAAAACCAAGTAGATGAAATTATTTACATGTAAGACCTAAGGAATGAGTAAATATTTGAGGTAGTAAGCGCCTTGCATGCGCCCCTTTTATGAAGTCTGCTCTGCAGCTTGGCCACAAAGCTACTGCGTCACTCAGCCAGTTAGCAGTCTGCGAGTTGGGCAGTCGGTCTCATTAGTATGCGATAACTGATGTGGAGTACATTAATTGGGCGTTCCAGTGATTTGAATATGGCTAGGCAGAGCAAGGACAAGGAGAGAACCAAAATTAGAGGCGCAAGGGGAGCAAATTAAATGGCAAACGAGCGCTCTTAGTTATATGTACAAGAAGCATAGCTCCTAGGCAGTCTGTCAGTGAGTCAGCGCTGAGTATCGCCTAGCCTTCTGATGACTTGCTTGTTGGTAGTTGCCATATGTCAGTCACCTCATCCCCCTCTTTAATGGTTGCCCCACCAGCTACTGATTTAGTTGCCAATGTCGTGTTGCTTTTAATTGCCAGTTCCACATAATTTTATTTGGCTGCTATTCGACAGTAAATAAACGCACGCAGAAATGCTGGCACTAGGAGCTGCTACTACTCTGCTGGAAAATTCACTGGTACCGAAGAGGCAAGTATCGACGCACGACGAAAAAAGAAGTCAATAAATTCCTTGTCATTTTAAAATTTGAGATTTATGTTTTTAAATTTATTTCTAATTAATTTCTAGTAAAATTTAGTTCAGAAAGGCCATGTGAATCGAAGTTCCGCACTTGGTAGGAAATTTAAAAAAAAAATTGTTCTCTTCATTTTTATAGAAGCGCCTAGTATTTTTATAAAATTGTCCTAAAAATGCATCAAATTTTCATAAAAATGTCCAACTCTTTAATTGGAATTTTTAGAATTTTTATAAAACAAGTAATAATATATAATAATATTTGTAAAATATTAAATAGTTTTTAGAATATAAAAAAGTACTTCAGAAACTGCATTGATTTAGGAACAATTTTTTTATGATGTTTAGCTTTTCCTCCATATAAAAAATGTTATTCTCTTCAACAAAAATAATTTTTTAAATTACTCAAAGTTTTAGATACTTCTAACCTTCATTCTTTTAGCCTAAAATTTAATGGACTGTAAAACTGTTTACTCCAAATCTTCTGGAAATTCTGATTGAAAATTTGACTATTTTCTAAAAATTTGTTGAATTTTTTTGAGTTTCGAAAATTTCCCAAAAATGCATAAAATTTTCAAAAAAGTTTCCAATTTTTTAATTAGAATTTTTTCAATATAATACATTTAGTAGATGTAGTAATTTATGTATTAAGAAATAATAAAGATAAAGTTTGAAGTGCCTCAGAAACTGTGTCGATTTTGGAAATATTTCTGCTTTAGCTTTTCCCCCTTATCAAAAATACCTTTCTCTTCAACAAAAATATTTGTATAAAATCAACAAAATTTGTGACCCTTTTAACCTTCGCTTGATTATTTTAAAATTGAATAGACTATAAACCTTCGTACTCCAAATTCTTCTGGAAATTTTGATAAAAATTTGAAATGTTGTTGAAAATTTGTGAATTTTTCTGAATTTCGCACAAAGTTGGAAACTTTGATTTATATGGGGTTTGGTAAAGAGTCAGATCATATTTTTATTAGGGATTAATTGAAATTAAATGGAAAAAATAAATAAATAAAATGTTAAAATTTATAGTCGCAATTGGAAATTCTGGTTAAAAATTTGTTAATTTTTCTGAATTTCACACAAAGCTTGAAAGTTTTATTTATATGGGTTTTGGTAAAGATTGAGATCATATTTTTATTAGGAATTAATTAAAATTTATTAAAAAAAAATAAAATGTCAAAATTTATTATCACAATTGGTGCGTGGGTTATTTTGCGACGGCTGTAAGTAGTGAATTTGGAAGCAAGACTAGTTCGTGTTGCTTCTGTATTTTCCATATAAAGGTGTGCAGCAACCTAGTAAGTGCCCATTGTTGGTGCTGCACAACTTTTGGTTTGATATTTCAGAAATACAGGGTCTATTAAGTTCGATTTTCTTTTTCTTTTGCCTTTTTTTACTGATATTGCGTAAACAATTTGCAATTCACAAAAATTTGTGCGATTTCGATTCAAAACAACATAAAATATTAAAATATATATTAATAATATATAAATATAAAGAGTGGCTAAATTTAAAGGACCGATGTTGAGTGTGAACCACACATAAACATCAATGACACCGTTGGACTTCTTTCTTTGGGGTTATTTGAAAGGAAAGGTGTACGTCGATAAGCCAGCAACAACTCAAGAGCTAAAGGATGAGATAATTCGACACATTAACGACATAGAACCTCAATTATGCCTCAGCGTCATCGAAAATTTGTACCATCGGATGGAGGTAATAAAGAGAAATGATAATCATTTCTTAAAAAGTTGTATTTTATTTATCTCATAATAAAGAGAAAAAATAATAATTTCCTAAAAAAACTGTATTTTATTCAAAATCAACACCGGCCCTTAAAACTTAACCACCATCTTACATAAAATAATATTTACAATTAAATCTAAAAATGGTGGTTTAGCGAAAATTTCTGCCAATAATCTAATCTAGTAATTTCGCAAAAGTGCGAATATTTTTTTATAAATCCCAATATGTAAAATATAAACTCTAACTTGAAAGTCCCTGTACTTTTTTTGACACAGTCACATGCTGCATACAGATATCATTGTCCGCAATTGGCACAATTTTTTAAATTTGAAATCGAACATTTTTTTACACCACCTCAGCTTTTTCCAGCAGGGCACTACTGCTAAACGCTTTCATTATCCTGCTCTACATGCGTGGCCGTCGTCTCTGACTTATGGAAATTTCCTTCAAGTTTTGGGTTAATACCGCGTACGTGTGCAGCATTTTAATATCTAGCAGAGTCGAAAGCACAGCTCGTATGGATGCTTTTGTCCGTTTTGCATTGACTGACCGGAATGCGCCGCCTTGATGAATAAATTGAAAACGAATGACATTGACTGAATGACTTATTCTTCAACACCGCAGTCAGTCAGTTCGCTGCTACGGAATTGTTATGCATAGCTTTTAATTGGGTAAGTAGTTATTGGGAGCATAAAAAAATGTATGAAAAAATTTTAAATCACTCAAGCTTAGCTGCTAAATTTGAAGTTTTCTGCGACTTTCATACTTTCTAGAAAAATACAAAGCTTTTTTGAGGTTGAGCGATTTTGATATTTTTGTACGTTCTTATATTTTTTATCTTGTAACTCATACTTATACATACATTCTGATTTTAATTAAATAGAGTACAAATTATATTTTTCCTAAATTTATTGACTACACTGCCATCTAGCGAGTCAGCTTTGAGCTTATGCCCAGGCCGGATGCCTAACATAAATTACAATTAAATTTATTGCAATCTATTCTTTAGTTTTTAGTCCATTTACGAACAACAAAAACTGATTCATTTGATATATTATGTAATATACCTACACATTGAAATTAGAATTTCAAATTTGGAAAAAGCGAGCCAAGAAGCACCGATATACCGATATACAAATTTTAATCATCGAAAATCACTTTATTGTTTTTCAAAATATTCTCCATGAAGATCTATACACTATTGCATGCGTTTGAACCAATTGTCGAAGCACTTTTGCCACTCTGAATGAGGTACCTCCAAAACATGCATTCTGAATGCCGCAAGCGCTTCTTCAGGTGTCGAAAACCGTTGACCTCTCAGTTTGTTTTTTACGTACGGGAATAAAAAGAAGTCATTCAGTGCCAAGTCAGGACTATACGGCGGATGACCCATTAATTCGATGTTTTGGGTGCTCAAAAATGCAGTTGTTTGAGCCGATGTGTGAGAGCTCGCATTGTCCTGGTGAAGAGTGATCCGTCTTTGGCGATTGGTTTTCCTAATTTCTTGGAAGACAACTGGCAAACAAATGATTGTGTACCACTCAGAATTTACTGTTCTGCGTTGTTCTAGTGGTACGGTTGCGACATGTCAAGTTTTTCCGAAAAAAGAAGCGACCATTTGCTTGGAAGTGATTCGTGCGCGAAAAACTTTTGTTGGATTTGGCTCATCTTGAAACACCCATATAGTCGACTGCTGTTTACCTTCGGGCTCATACGCGTAAATCCATGATTCATCAACTGTCACGATATCATAGACGTGTTTCGAATTTTTTGAGCATTTCCTTCGACCAATCGACACAAGCCTTTTTTTGAGCGATTGACAAATTGTTTTGGATCCAACGCGAACAAATTTTTTTGACAGTCAAATATTTATGCAATATTGAATGTATGCCTAAGATTGTCTCAATCTCACGATAGGTCACATGACGATCTTGCAATATCAGTTCGCGCACAGCATCAATGGTTTTCGGAACAACAACTGATTTTGGACGACCTTCACGAAAATCGTCTTGGAGTGAACTACGACCACGATTGAATTCACCATACCATCGATAAACACTGGTCATTGATGAAGCTTCATCGCCAAAAAATGAATTAAGTTCATCCATGCAATGTTGCTGAGTTAATCCACGTCGAAAGTTGTAAAAATTAATCGCACGAAAATGTTCATGATTTAATTCCATTTTTGGACCGAGATGAATCTTTTAAGTTACTGTAAACAACACAAATAGCGCTGGTATTTCAAAACGTTCTGAGTACGTAAAAGCCAAAAAATGTCAAACTTTGCGATACAGCTGTCAGTTGCCAGATTGCAACACCAGAGTTGCCAAATCCCGAAATATAAAGGCACCCCTCGTATTAGTAATCCTAAAACACTTTGGCTGAAAAGCCTGACGTATTCAAAGCACTGGAAAGTAAAATGTTAGATAGTCAAGGAGGAAAGAAAAGAAGTACCAAAAAGAGAGAGATAGGATAGAATAGAGACTTAGAGAATTTTCCAAATCCTTTGGCAAATCTGAAAATATCCCCCAGTTTGAGAGAACGAATATTACTCATTCTCATGACATCGGAACCCAAAATTCGTAGCTTTGCTCTAGCAAAGGCAGAACACTCACAGATATACGTGCAGATTAGTTTTTTTATACCAATTGGATACTACCGAATTAAAGAACATTCCCGAATTTAATATTTTTCGTACGTCTATCCTCTATTTCTAACTAAAGACAGCTTCAACTGTTTTTTAATTGCCTTTGTGGGTGAGTTCTTAATGGTTAAAGAATGGAGAAGTCTCGTCGTTTACTAGGCAGAACATTGGCTTGAAGTCACGATTTTGGAGTTTTCCGCGATTTCTCTAAACCACTTAAATTAACTAAAAACTTACAGATTACCACGTATTGAATCAGAAAAGCCAGCACGTTTTATACATAGAATTTTTGGGGAGAAAAGTACTTGAAGCCCTCACCTGCAAAAAAGCGGTCTCGAAACTATCATCCGTAGGGAAGTGAAAGTAAGCCAACTCTGGGTGTAAGCTACCAAATTAAAATTAGACTAAGCTAATGCATGCAATCTGATAGAACTTCATGCGCTCTCAGAAAAGTATAGGAAATTACTACCATAGAGACAGTCTACCTTCCTTTTCTTACCACCGGTGGGTTTTGTATGATTTTGGGAGCTGAAAACCTGGAAGGATGTGGACTAACAAAGAAACAGTCTCGCTGACTTTAAGGTTTACACAGCTCAACTTATATATTCAATCTAAGCTTTATTTTCAGTCATTCGCATCGGTAGATAGCAAGAAAAAAAATTTATGAGGGACTTTCTTACGTTGAAGAAAGCCGAAAGGCTAAGCCTCTACAGAAAAAGTCAACTTCCGCAGGTCAATGCGGGATCTCCGTTTAAGGTCCCCTATAAGCAACTTGTTAGGGTCAAATTTTGGTCACAAGTCTAAGTCCTTGAGAGCAATTTTCGTACGCCTACAGTAACTCAGATGAATCAAGAGTTCTCCGGTTTGTTGTCTATAAGTTGATCAACGTGGAATTGATGAAATTGCAAATGGGAAAAGAAATCTTATTCTACGAAAACTAATCGATATCAATCAGCCATTAAATAGATGCAAAAAATAGGCTACGACCAAAAAACCACTAGATTTCATAAGCTCACAAAAGCTTTTTTATACATCTTTTATTACATTTGCATTGTATAGGAAAGATGCAAATTTGGATTGAATCCTTTAATTGGACTTCGAGTGCAAAGCAAGTTTCAACTCAACCTTACTGAGAATTGTTAAATGTTAAAACTCTAATAAAATCCTGGCTAAATATTTTGAGAATTTACGTATTGATGTATATTAGGTATTGACCTCTTGATAATCATGCCTGAGGACCATAACTCACATGAAAATATAGGAAGTGATAAATCCACGAGTTGAAATTCCTACTGGATCTGTCTCACTAAGGCTTCCAAAGTTTGCACGATTTCATGAATCGAACCTAGTTCTAAGCTAAAAGTTTGTTCTCTGCGTTTCAATCTTAGGTCAGGTTAAGCTTCCAATCTCCATGGGATGCAGGGAAGCAGTCTTAGTGGTCAAACGACCCACTGTGATACCACATGAGCGGGATCTAATACAGTCCTTTTAGTTCTCCACGCACTGTAACTAATGAGTTCATTTATTGAAGGACAGGAGACGTTGCATACCCAAACACTTCAAGTCGTCTAAGTAACAAAGAAGTACCTGCATGATGGAAGCGTCGCACTTCTGCTAGAGATATAAGTAGAGTTCAACGCTTTTCGCACTCCTCAGCAGCTGAGGTAAAACACAATTGAGGGGGCTCAATTCGTTTCAAATACGTATCCATTAGGCAGTACCAGTGATGGTAATTTTAACAGCGCATATGGACGAGGGAGAATAGCGATTTAAATCTTCTTTCATTGACCACAAATATATCAAGTTAGCGATCTTACATTGGCTTCCAGTGGCTTGGGAAACAATTATCCAGTTACTTTCATTTTCATAGATTTCACTGACATTTTCCGCATGCTTCTATCTTATTCTTTCTTTCAAGACCAAGTTTCTTTATTCATTTTGTCTTCCTTATATTTATATATTTTTTATTTAAACACCAGCGATAACAACTTAAAATAAAACCCGTACTTTTCCTATTTTTCCGCCTCTTCATCAGCTTCTGCGCACTAATTCGCTTCATTAGCTTTCATTATCCTGCTTAATTTTTCGTGACCTTCTTTATTCTTCACCAATTCAAACTTGAACTACTAACTTCCAATTGACCTGCTTACCGTTATACGACTATTCGTGCGGTTACCTCTTTAAACTGTGCACCAGAAGTTTCGCTGTAACAACTACGAACTCATCAATATTGCTAATAAAAAAGTTTTACGAAATAAAAATGAAGCGGATTTTGTTGTTGCTTTTTTCACAAGTTTCGCCTTGCATTTAGTTTAATTGCAGCTGTAAACAAAGCTTGAAAGTAGCAATGAATCAACAAGCATTGAGAAGTATTAAGAAAGTGATACCAATTGGAAAATACGAGGGTGTAAAATATAAAATCACATTGCGTTGTTCGATAAGTGCTAAGGATCGAGTATAAGAAGTTAGTGAGGAGGCTTAGAGTGGAGTATTACACTGAAGTGAACTTTAAATTTGAATATTAAAGTTCAACAATTATTTCTTGAACTGTATAAAATGTAGGCAGTGGTGGGATAAGAAAGTATTTGATGGGCGCCACTGCCATGTTTTGCAGGACTAATTTTGAAGACTTCCCTAAAATAGAATGTAGTAAAGCTTGAAAGTATTCATAGAATAGTATACCTAGGCCGTGTTGAATGTAGTCCCTCATTATAACATTTGCAAGAAACCTTAAGCCTGATCATTTAAAATGCATTCGAAGAAATCGAGCAAGTAAAGAATAAGAAAGAGAGATTAAATTTTTAGGAGGTATATTAGATCACAAATTACTCTGGAAACCATTTGCAGTAGGAACAAGTTTGGCAAGGTTACGGTGATTACTACTCTCGATGATGATGTAGAGCGGCCCACTTAGGCCAGGATGCCGTTTGTGATACCACTTATCTGGGCTCAAATCTTCTTTTTATAATTCTAAATTTGGTGAAACCGATTCAGCTCTTCAGTAAACGAAGAAATATTGTGGATGGTTGTGGATACTAAGTCGGCCAGACATCCAAAAAAGTAGGAGACAAGGATGGGACAGTAACAGAAAAGGTGTTCAATACTCTTCACTTCCTTTTCGTTTTCTCAGTTACCACAGAATACATTAGAGGGAAACTCCATATGCTTTCCATCTGTTCACTTTAGGATACCAACTACTTCACTAATGGAAGGTTAGTCTAGACTCATTAGAGGTCTGAACAAATTTTCTAATTTGGAAAACGCGAGCTAAGAAGCACCAAGAGATTGGTAGTCCTTAAACACTCTGGATAAAAACCCCTCATCGTATTCAAATCTCTGGAAAGTAAATGTGAGAGAGTCAAGGAGAAAAGGAGAGAAGTAACAGAAAGAATGAGATAGAATAGAAGGGGCGCAGACACAGAGATAATCCTGTACAAATTTTCCAGATTCTTTGGCAAATCTGAAAATTTACCCCAAGTTTGAGAGGACGAATATTATTCATTCTCATGACATCGGAACTCAAAATTTGTAGGCAGGACATTCACAGAGAAAGTGCTCCGCCTCCTCTAAGCAAGACACGCTAATTCGGCCCTCAATGATTACAATGGTGGTCATATGCTAACCCCATGGGTTGTATGCTTTTACAATATTGACCATCAACCAAAGGTCTGTCCTTCCAAGTTTTGGAAAAAAGCTCGACAGTTTTCTGTGAGGGCTTATCACCAAACACTATGCAGTTTTGCAGCGTTCTAGACTGGACCATAGCTCATTGCATTAGAAAACTAGTTCTGTTTTCATTTATTCTAGGCCAAATTTGTCTACTTATGTTTTGTATCGGCTACGTGACCCATTGGCCTGTGCGGTGAAGACTGTCTCAATTCGGAGTTTGGTTGAGGATAAAGCGATGTCCACATACTGGTCAGAGTTCACTGATTTTAGTTCAGTTCCCCTGCTAGCCAGTTCATCCGCAATACAGTTTCCAGGAAAGCCTTCATGTTCAGCAAACCTGCCAACGTTCGTTGTGTAGGACTGAATCAGCTCTAGACTCAATTACTAATATACTTTGGAAGGATTGTTGCACTGCAGGGATTTAGTGATAGGTTGCAACTTGATAGAGATCGGCTGTGCTATCCCGGGTGTGTCCCTGACCCGCAAGGCCCCATCTTTTACGGCTATTAACTCAGCTGAACAGGGTTTAGAGTTAACCGAAGGTTTAGGTTCAGCTCCAGTGAATGGGGCAATCAACCCTATTATTAAGTTAGAGTCAGTGAAAATACGATGGACCCTGGGTCAAGGTCTTTAAGGCTATACCATTGAATTTTTTATGTGATTTTTGTGGAAAAATTATTATCAAAGCTGAATTGTGGAGCAGTATTCTAGAGCTCCCTGTGTATTCTCCAAAAAGTGATGAGAATTTCTTAAAGCCCAAACTGAAACCCTTTGAAGGTAGGCATGCAAACAGTATAATTGCCTTGCAATGTACCTGAAATTTCCCATAGATGTCTATAGGGAGAAGGTCCTATAGAGTCGCCAGCGCCTTGGTAGGGATAGAAGCCAGCTTTCTTGTGATATGCACGAATACTGCTCTTGTCCGTTTTCCCATTTGCTCTTGGATACCATCTTTTTAAACGTTGACCATCAACCAGAGCCTACGTAGAAGAGGATTTTAAGCACCATCTCTTACCTATAGCCGTTTCACGTGCATATACGGCAGTAACAGCTTTCCTAGGTCTCTCTTCGCTGTTTCGGTTTCAGTTGAGTTTAGGGTCTAGAATCAGTCCAAGGTTATTCATTACGGTAGCAAGTGTAAGTCGCATCCCATTTATTGAGAGTACCTTAAAAGCGGTTGTTTTATATTATATTTGTTTGTGAATAGCTCCATTTCAGTATTTGTAGGCTCTGTACTAGGTTGGTGCCGCGTTTCAGTTAAGGCAATGCATTGAAACTCGATTTGCTCCTTCATCGAGCATTTTCACGAGATTTAGCTTCATGCGAATTTTATTTGTCTTCTAACCTCGTAAAATTCCTCGCAAGTAAAAAAGTTTGAAGGCTACGGGGGTGACTCCGTCCATGTTGCAAACGGTTCATTTGAGGAGCTTCACAGGTCATATGTTAAAAATAGTATTTTTGAACTGGAACACCGTTCAGACAAGTCTAGTAGCCTTGATGGAGATTACATTGAAATACAAAGTGAAAAAAGTTGCCATGTAAAGGCTTTTTCTACATATCAGGCCGGAATCTTCTGAGCCTACCTTCGTAACATTATTCTTTCTCAATGCAATTTATTCAATGGCGCTATAAATTGTCTACTCCTTTCTCATTTGTTTAAAATATTATATTATTTTATAAATCGTTTGAGAAGTGCCGACATCCACTAGGCGAATGAAATTTCTTATAAACGAATAGAGCTACTTTATTTGGAGAATTTCACGCATTACTTATTAATAATTTATTTTCCATATTCACCGCAAAGAAAAAAATTAGCCACCCGTTACTTTAATTTTTACTTATATACATTAAAAAAAAATAAAGTCAACAGCTCAATAACAAAACTTTTAAGTATGTAGTTGAACAGTTATTACATTCTCTGCTAATCCACTGTGGTCAATAGCATCGGAAGAAGTTTCCAATTTGCTGCGAAGTTTTACTGGAAACTCGTCCGGCACAATGCAACATTCGCTGCAATATCAATGTTTGTGATTTTCTTGATTATTTTTGAACTTTTTCTCGAATAACATTCGAAGTGCGCAATTACACTTGGAAAGAAGATTTGTAAAGACAACTGTGCAGTTATTTTTATTGTGACTGAGTCGAGTAATAATTTTTGTTAATTACACAGCCAATGGCTCTTTGAAAACTTACACGCTGGCAAGTGAAGTGATCTTAGAAATATGCATCTTTATATTTTTGCTCAAAAGCTTTTGTGGCATGCCGCATGCTGAGAGTACATATATGGACATACGTTTTTATGTATGTAGACATACTTATCGATTTCCTTTAATTTGCTATTGTGTGCGCAATGGAGTTCGAACTAACCCTTAAGAATTTTCGGTGATTCATGTTGGACAATGGAAAGTTGAATAACCCACAGCTCAAATATTTCAAGTAGGCTTTGTGGTTTTTCAAGTGCACTTCAATGTTGTTGTTGTAGTTTGCATAGAAAACTTCATCAATTCGATTTGAATGTATTGAAGCTATTCACAAAATATTGTGAAGCCACTTTACTGAGCACAGCATGCGTAACTAAGAATCAGCATATTAATAAACTCATACGTATGAATACTCGCATTAGGATGGGCTTACAGAGTCCACGTTGTTTTCTAAAAAAAATAAGAAAATTTGTTGCTGCTGCCGTCCTTAATATGCATATAATTTTGCAACTCTTTGGGAATTTTATTGTATATGAATATTAGGGTGGGTCTACTTATAGGTTGTTTAAAAAAAATAAAAAACAACATTATAAAAATGTTATAGCTTACTATTTTGCTGTAATAATATTAGGGGGGTCTGCCTGCATTTTTTATAAAAAAAAAAGAAAACTAACACGAAATTTTGTAATTCAAAATTTTTTTTACGTGTTAACGTCTTATAATTCGATGTAGCCGGCTGCACGCATCAAAAAATGCGTCGTTACCTTGCTTGAACTGCAAGCGAGAGCGCGGAGCGAACGACAAAAAGGCACAATCGGCCCCCGCGTTCGGCATCGTTCGACATCTGGCTCTCTCCTACTTGAGTGAGCATATATAATATATGTATGTATATGCGCATTTGTATATAAATTCACATACTTGTATTTGCATATGCCTTCTTCCTGTGTGCATGGTAATGAACCATTTCTCTGCTGAGAATAAGACGATGATAGAAAAAGTAGGAAATGAAAGGGAGTGTTTCGAGTGTAAAGTGTCTTGAAAAAGGCAAATCGATGATGGTGCCTCTTAGTGTTTTTGACTTATTAACGTCTGATGCACAATCGAAATTGAAGATATCTTTCATGAATTTGATAAATGTTTCGTAATTTTTCACGTTTGTGTAAATGTAACTTGACCTATTCCATTGCGATTCCATTTACCTCCTTCTCTATATCCATATAAAATATCTATCAAACAAATAAAATTAAAATTTTGTTTTGAAAATTGCAACCATTCCATCAGTATTTTCTTATGACGTTGTCACGTTAAACTATAGTCAGTTAACCGACTTTACAGACAACCTCTTTTTTGGCAATTTTATTTCATAGGTATATTAGGGTGGGCCTACTTGGGCGTTAGTTTCCAAAAAACAAAAAAATGTATAAAAATTTTATAATTTGCTTTTTTCGGCAGTTTTATTTACTATTAATATTAGGATGGACTTACCAATACATTTTTTTGAAAAAAGTAAATAAAAAAAATATGCAATATATATATAATTCTAAAATTTACTATTTCTCTGGGGTTTTATATCTTAATAATATTAGGGTGGACTAAATTAGAACTAAAAAAAATAACGAGCACAAAATTTAAAAAATGTACTACGTTTTGTAATATTTCATATAATAATACGGTGGGTCTTTTAGAACGTTATTTGGAAAAAAATGTATATATATATATATATATATATATATTGGGATGGGAATAAGTTTCCGTCCTCGTAAAAGTGGTATCGCTGCTGATTCTATTTTTGTGTTTGCTCTAGTAATATACTGGTGATTTGAAGGTATAGGGTTTTTTAATAGGTGCGCTTCAACTTTTTTCCGATAGGGAGGGCGAACGACGCAATATTTTTTATTTTGCGCTTGTCATTTGTAAACTTCATTTGTATACATTTCATCATGGAACGCTACACACTTGAGCAACGATTGCAAATCGTGCAAATTTTTTATGAAAATAATCGTTCTGTTGCTGCTACTTTAAGAGCAGATTTTCCAAAAAATCATCTTCAGTGATGAAGCTCACTTTTGGCTTAATGGCTTTGTCAACAAGCAAAATATGCGTTACTGGGCAGAAAGCAATCCACACGTGATTCAAGAAGCACAGTTGCATCCCGAAAAAATCACTGTTTGGTGCGGTTTACATGCCGGCGGCGTAATTGGCCCATATTTTTTCGTTGACGAGAACGATCGCCACGTTACTGTGAATGCAAATCGATACCGCGACATGAGAAACGATTATTTTTGGCCGCAATTGAATGGTATGGACTTAGACGACATGTGATTTCAACAGGACGGGGCCACAAGCCACACAGCACACGCTACAACTGATTTGTTGAAGAGTAAGTTCGATGAGCGCATTATTTTCAGAAATGGACCGGTCGAATGGCCGCCACGCTCGTGTGATTTCACGCCTCTAGACTATTTTCTTTGGAGTTATGTGAAGTCATTGGTCTACAGTAACAAGCCGGCGACGATTTGTGAGCTCAGAGCCAATATTGAACGCGAAATTGCTGGAGTTTCGGCCGATTTATGCAAAAGAGTGGTCGAAAATTGGGTTCAACGATTGGACTTCGTAAAACGTGCACGCGGTGGTCATGCAAAAAAAATCGAATTACATACTTAAATGTATATGTTCAAACTCGATAATAAAAAAAAAATTAGTTAAAAAAGTCAAACCGTTTGTGTTTGATTCAAAAAAGTTCAAAAGTTGAAGCGCTCTTACTGAAAACCCCTATATGTGAGATCTCGATCGCAGTAGTTGACATTCGTTTGAAGTGTAAATATCTTTTTTTATCTGACGTCAAAAACGTAGGCATTGTTCATCCCGAAAAAAAAGCATTTGCGGGACGTCATGCTTGATTACTACCTTTTAAAGAAAAGTGCAGCTGAAATGTGTCAGATATTAAACAATATTTACGGTTATGGCACTCCATCAAATACAACTTCCAAAGAGTAGTTTCGACGCTTCTAAAGTGGGAATTTCTATGTGAGTGACAAAGATCGCGAAGGGTTACCGAAAAAATTCGAAGATACTCAACTACACCAATTATTTGATGAAGACGCGTGTCGAACCCTTAATGATGTGTCTAAAGAGTTGGATGTTGACAAATCAACCATCGGTATACGTCTACATGCGATGGGAATGGTTCTGAAAGCAGCTAACTGGGTGCCACATCAGTTGAAGGAGAGGAATATCGAGAGACATTTGGTGACGTGAGAGATGCTTCTTGAATGGCATAGAAGAAAACGTTTTCTGCATCGCATCATCACTGGCGATTAAAAATAGATGTTTTGAAAATGTTAGATCCTTCCAGGTGAATCAGGTCCAGCGACAGCGAAAAAAAAAATATTCATACTGCAAAGGTTATGTTGTGCATCTGGTGGGTTCAGAAGGGTGTCATCTATTATGAACTCCTTAAACCATCTGACACCATCACTGGCGATCGTTACCCACTAATGCGTCTGATTCGAGCTCTCAAAGAAAAGCGGCCGGAATGGGACGGTAGACATGACAAACTGATTTTGCTGCATGACAACACCAGGCCACTTGTTGCTAAATCAGTCCAGAAATATTTAGTGGGACTGAATTGGTAAAGACATTGCAGACATTGCACCTTCGGGTTATTATCTGTTGCGATCAATGCAGTCAGCTCTCATTGGAGAGCGGTTCACTTCTTAAGAGAGCACCTCAAACTGGCTCAATGAGTAAATTTGTAGCTTCCTACTTGTACACACATAATAGGAAAGGTGGAAAAAAGTGGGGAAATATTAGATCGCCATCACAGAAATAGATTCTTTTTGATTTACGTTTTCTCGTTACTTGTGGAAATATTTAATGAGGGTCAAAAGGATATGTTCCAGCTTTTGTATTTGTGGTTGTGAGACCAGGTTGTTCCTTTTGTAGGTTATGCATCGCGTCAAAACTGCCTAAAATCATCGCTTGATGACGTAACTGTAGCGTTAGTGGAACCCCAAATTGATCCATGCTCAATATATTGGCGCAGAAAATCATTCATTTTTGCTGATTTCTCTGAATTTATGAAATAAATTAGGATTATACCTAAATATATATATATATATATATTATATATGTATATAGGCTAAAAAAGAAATGAAAAACGACCCACCCTAGTGCAGCTACACATATTCATAAATACTAACATATAACATGCTCCATTTCATCCCTTTTCTTTGCAGCTTACTAATTTATTTCTCTACCTTTCTTCAAGAGTAATAACTACTCAACATATATCCCACCCTTTCCCTCCACTTGAAGCAACTCTGATTCCTCTTAAAATAACCTCTAAACTCTTTACCTCTAAAACTCCTTTCCCCTTTACCCAATTTTACTTCCATATCATAAGACCTACCTTCTCAATATCCTCTCACCATCATCTCACTACCCTCTCTAACTACATACTCACTTCATCACAGGTACTTAAATCGTTCATTTTCTTCCGCCTCACATTAATCTCATTCACCTTTCATAAACCGTCGATATTGGTATGCTCGACCTTTATTGCAATTTCCTTTTCTATTTACTCACCTACTTAAATCGAATTTTTTCGTCAATCGTTTTCTTATTTGTTTGCCTTATGCATCTCTGTGTGACATTATTGCCACCTTATTGAACTTTCAAGTGCTGTGCGGTTTCGCAATTTGCAATTACTTTATGAGATGACCCAAATGAGAAATTGGCTGTGAGTAGGTACTATGGGTTATTGAGAACAGTGTGACGTCATTGCATATAAGAGTACGCCACAAGGACAGGATACTATTCTATGGTAGAGTATGAAATATATTTTAGTTAATTACTTAAAAAGTAGTCCAAGAATGTGAAATAAATGATTCGTTTGTGGAAATCAAATAGCGCAGGCAGATTTTCTGCATTTAGATTGGAAATCCTTAATTATAAATATTTTTTTTTTGGGTTTGCTTGTGCTTCAATGTACTTAACGCCACAAATAAGACGAAGTGCTTTCATGGAAGTATAAGAACATTTGTAACTTGCCTTAAAACTTATAATCTGGAAAACCCGGCAAGAGCTGAAGCGCCCCTTTCTCTCATCTTTTTTCTATCTGTCTCAAAGCAGGTAAAATCTGATCCCCTTCCATTGTTTTGTTTTTTTTTTGGTGGATAAAGTTGGGTTCAAAATGCCTTCGCACTTACAGCGACCGTCGTCTACTGCGTCGTGTGGTGTGGCCAATAAAATAATACTTTTTCTTCTTCTGGGGAGACTCCCTTCCCGGAACTACTTTCTGCATTACTTCGGTAGGGCCCAGAATGACGTACATTAAATGGACCAATTCTATTCATCCCGGTCTGGGTCCACCATGCTTGTAGCCAGCTTTATGCTATAGGCTCGCCTTCTTATGTTTCTCTTTGTGAGGCTACGCGTCGTTGTACTGCGTGGAGGTCTATCTTCTTTTAACCACATTCCAGTTATCCTACCGCTCAAGCATCTTGCCGATCACATTGGCTCAATCTACTCCCTCAGGACATTTCTTTCCATGAGCCATCTGTCGCAATTAAAGATCGTGTGATCGGCGTTACCTCTCGGTTCTTCGTAATATATGCGCCTGGGGTCACTATTTTCGGAAGTATCCGTGGCACGAGAGGAACTGAAATAGCGCACTTCTCCGAAATTTCTCTGAACCCATTTACCTATTGTAGGAATAGCTTCGCTGTCCATCTGAGACTCATTTCAGTGCCCCATTGGCTTTGCCACCGCTGCATGATTTTGGCATCTCCATTCCGCAGCATTAGTGGTGACGTGTTTTTTTCCTAGAGCCCCACGTATCCACTCGTGTCATAAGGTCGATAGGCATCTCCCCGCTGATCACAATAAGTGCTGCACCTGAGACAGTGCGATAAGCCGATGCAACTCTGAGTGCCACTGATCGTTGTACAGCTTCCAGTGCTTTGGGCTTGGTTTTGCAGTTTAGCGCATCTTCCCATATTTCGCTGCAGGAGGATTGCGTTTGTGGTGGCCATGCTCAACCTTCATCTACTCTGGGTTGGTCCACCGATGCTCCCTATTATTTAGCTCAGCATTCCCTTGATCTTAGCTGCTTCAAGGGCCTTAACTAGAAGGCCAAGGTATTTCACCGCGTTTTGAGTCACTAGTGATATGACGCCTAAAGTGGCATGCGATCTACTGTCATCAGTGGTACTTCCGTATGATGTTTGGCAAACTCCAGTCCATGGCCCTCAGGCCAAAATTGGGTCCTTAACATGACTTGGTTCAGCTTCCCCCTGGCATCCTCGGTACTTCGCGCAGATATGATCGTCCGTCCGCGTATTCCACGATGTATGTGTCTTTTGTCATTCCTATCTGTTGGCATGATTCAGGTCGTACCTAAGATTTCAAAGATCTTAGCCGATAATAGATTCTGGGGCTGCGCCAGACGTTACCGTTTTAGTTACCTGACCATCTGGTGAATCGCTGCATGCTTTGCCGCCAGAGATCTTATCAGTAGGCTGCTTCTTCTTAAGGTCATTCCTGCATACACTCTGCCTCATTGCGTCTATCTTTGCTTCCTCTTCTGTGCTTTTCACTTCCTTCTTTTGTTGCTGTTTGTCTTAAATTGTTATTCATTATCAATTCCATTGGGTCCCGACTATCCTCACACGGAAGTGCGGTTTCTCTATGTGAGGAGTGGCTCTACGCTTCATGGGCAATCGAGTGCAGAGTTAGGACGGGAGCTAGTCAGGATTATTCAACTAAGTCTGCACCTCCAACTTAATGGCGACGTATGACGAACGTATCCGAAGGCTTGCCAAAGTCTCAACAGGTCGGGGGCGCTGCAGTATTAGCCCAGGAGCCGTTTCAGCAAGATGCCACTTTCGTTTACTAAGGTCCCAGAATACTACAGCAACCAGCCAGGACGCCGTCTCACTTTAGCAGGTAGCAAGCGGGTGCTGTGGTTCCAGTTTCCGTGCAGTGCCTGAGCTAATATTAAAGGCCGTGAGCTGCTTGGTATGTACTTGTAAGGATCCTGCTGGAAGTGGCCAGCAGTAGCAAGTGGCAATCCGGAAGCATATCTGCAGTTGCATTAATACGATGAGTACAGATATGTAGCTACATTAAATAAGTATACCAGTGAGCTTAGCCCATCGCACAGTTCTCGCTGCCTACAACCGAATCCACTGGGTGCAAGATTTAGCCACTTTCTAAAGCTGAATTCGATAGCCAATATGTGTGGTGGTTCTAAAAAATTTAATAAACCTTAAAATTGCATACTAAAAATCTTTCTAGAAATTCGGTTAAAACTCGTGGCATTGGGATGGGGAGTTAGTTTAATTTTTCTAATTTTTGTATAAAATTTAAAAATAAAATTCATATAGCGTTTACTGGTTAATGATGCATACTTTTATAGAAAAATAATGAGCATGTAAAAAAAGTAAGGCAAATAGTTAAAACTGCTGAAAATCTCGAAGTACTGTCGTTTTGCCACGGGCTGTATGTACACCGAATACTTACAATAGTTTATAAAGAATATATCTGTATTATAGTTAGTTCCGTGCGTCACTCTCATTAAGCACACCATAATCATAATTAATCACAATAAGCCTTTCACATAATAATCACCAACAGCTGCTGTTGCAGCATCAACTCCAAATCCTGTATGCGCCTGAAAGTATGTCACTTAGAAAATCAATAATGTACGAAGAGGCGCAATTGCAGACATAAAACAAACATTAACGCATTTGTCGCACAAATGCTAAAGTAAATATAAACAAATATACAAACCAACAAGCGCCAGGGAATACGCAGTGAAGCCAAAGTTAAATAAAAATTGCTGTGCTTAGGCGCACACAAACACACTCGTATATGTATGTATTTACATGGCCATCTAAATGCATCAGACTATTTGCATTCTAAGCCCCACGTGCCGAAGGAAAATGCTTACATATCAACAATTTGCTTGCAACTATGTATAAGTATAAGTGTTGTATGTAGTCTCGTACGTGCAACATCATAGATATGCAGCTGCCACTAATGACAACTCCAGCCACTGCCGCTTTGTGTTTGCATTCACAGTTTGCTGTAGTTGCGAGATTTTCTAATAGTGAGAGTGTTTATTGTGTGAAACTGTAGCGATTATTATTGCAAAAAGATATTGAAAAATAATAATGGAAACACTGCAAATATTGGCATTTACTCAGAGCATTCAATAAACCAAGCCAGTGGGCGTTGCAGCCAACTAAGCTGTATGCAGCCCATATTGCTGCCAAGTTAGCTGAGAGTAAGTCAGTCAATCGGCAAATAATCTATGCACATAAGCACTTACATGTGTATGCATGTATGTGAGCGTGCTTTATATTGATTCTCTCCTCTTCAAAGCAAGTGACTGTCGGAGTATTGAAAGTGCGCACTCATCACTGAATCGAAAGTGTGTGCCGGCAGAGGAGGACGCCGCTAAATGTGAATTAAAGTGTAACTGTAACTGTATAATAACTGTAGCGAGGTTTTGCATGCTTTTGTTGGTATTTTACCACAATAATTATTTTTTCGCGCATTCATACCAGTAAATGATGTTCTCATGTAAGTGCTAAAGTGCTTAAGTGTTTTTTATCTAACGCAAGCTCATGCGATTTTTGTTTTTTTTTGTTTTTCATAGAAACCCACATTTTAAATGCATGTACACGCATACATATGTACTTAGCTCATTCCGCTTAGTGTAAATTCACTGGGAAAAATGTTGCTCCATTAAAAGTTTTTCATTCACTCGGCGGTGGATTGGATTTATTATCTTCGCACTTTCACTCTACGAAAAAATTAAAAGTTTTCTTTTCGTTAGCAACTTTGCGTGAATAATGAAGAGAACTCGCTTCTAAGGAAGCGGGCAAAGTAGAAATTCTCCACGTACAGCATAAAATTTGTGTTACATTATAAGGAGAAAAGTAAGAAATTTATCCACATATATTTTCCAATTAAGTGACCCAGTTTGGTGCAAAGTTCAAACGTAAACTTTGTAGTTCTAATAAAAAATTTGTTGTAAATTTAACTTATTATTCCAAGAATTACTGAGTGAGTTGGCCTTCTATTACTAAATAGTCCATATTTGCTAGGTAAATTTTTTAATATTAAACTTTTACAAATGCTAGGTAAATTTTTTAATATTAAACTTTTATAAAAAATATTCATTTTTTTCATAATGTTTTTTTCTACACATTTTTGTTCTTGAGCTCAAGTGTGAAAAAGTTCATTCAGATTCACACTGATAAAAAATTTAATTGAAAGGTATTTTTTTGACTTTATATAACTCTTTTCTGTTTTTATTTTTACTTATATTTTAGTTTTAATTTAGGTTTTAAATTTAATTTAATGTTTAAATTTAATTTAATTTTTTAATCTAATTTTAATTTAAGTTATAATTCTCATTTTAATTTTAAATTTCACTTTGGTTAAAATTTTAACTTTATTTATTATTATTTTAATTTTAAATGTTATTTGAAATTTTATTTTTATTTGTTTTTTATTTATTTGTGTTTTATTTTATTATTTATTTAATTTTTTGTTTTTATATTATATTTATATTTTCACACAGGCATAAACTGCAATTACACGGTGCTTCAAAATAAAAAAAATCGAAAGAACTTTTCAAGTGATATAGTGCACTATGTTTTAGGTCAAGACCAAACTGTGTTTAGAAAATTCAAAACACCCTAAAATTTTTTTATTTATTGTTAAAAACGCTATTTATGGTTTTCTTGATGATTCTAAGATTGAACGATTGACGTTGGAAAGAAATTTTCAATAACAAGCTCTGATTTGTGCAATTTTTCCACGTTTTTTTCAATGTGATGCAATTTTTGGCCACTATTCCCCAACTGGCACTACAAATATATACATATTTTTAAACTGCAATAAAATGTGCTCGAAATAAGCTATTTTTCATCTTCATACATTGAAAACTGTAAAAGTAACGATTTTTTTTTTAAAGTTGTTTTCCACATTTTTAAAAATCCAGCTGAACCGAGACTGCGAGAGAATACCGATGACCGTTAGTGCTTTTCTGCTCATTGTGGCTAATTTTGAAAGACAGCAATAAGTTTACTATGAATAAATCATACATATCAAAGCTCATTATAACCCAGGCTTACCTAATCCAAACTGACCAACCGAAGCTTGTCTGACAGCAGAACCGTTTGCAATTTGCTGGTAAGTATGACAATTTAATGAGTGTGAAAAATCATCACTCTAGAACGAGCAAGACCTGTTAGAACTTAGCATAAGTGCATCTAACCTAACCTAACCTTCCCGAAGTATAATAAGTGAACATAAATCAGAATGTGTGATAATCGTAATCATTTTTGTCACATCTGCGGAATGTTTGTTAACAAAAAGCATCGTTTGGAATTCGCAAAAAGTAAGGCCGTGGTTGAAGGATATAAGCTTCTTTTTGAACACACATACATTGAAAGTCAGTGGTTTGAACCTGAATATGTTTGTTCAATGTACACCACAGAAAAGCAGCACAATGGGTTCGATTGTCTCACATTGTGTGCGGTTGGATTGATTTCGATAACGTTAGGTTAGGTGAGGTTTAGTTGGGTAATATTACGTCCGGGTAAGTCAAAAAATTGCAGAAGTAAGTCAGCAAATTGCTTTACTTTTTGCACTTTTTTTTTTTTTTGACGTTATAATATTCTTCTACGGTCTATGTTCAACTCGAGAATGTTCTGTTTTTATTTTATTTCTACAAAAACGTTCTTCACTTGGAAAATTTCTTATCAATTTTGATGAAATAATGCTTGCTAGATTCAGGATGGACACAGGTATGAGTAAATGTACTTAATTATACACGTATTTCGCGAATCATAACGGGGCACCGCATTAAATTTGCAAATATGAAAGTAGTGAACAAAACTTTCAGTTTGTAAAACAAAAAAATCCGTTACTTCGACAAATTTTGATCGATTTTTGAAATTAAATGCTTTTTACATTCGGAATAGACACAGCTATAAGACTTTCTACTAATAAATAATCCTTTCATTAATTTACAACAATTTAAGTTTTGTGTTGAAAAATCAATAGTTTAGCGTGAAAAATAGAAGAAATACGTCAGCA
Source organism: Anastrepha obliqua (assembly GCF_027943255.1). Lineage (NCBI taxonomy): Eukaryota > Metazoa > Arthropoda > Insecta > Diptera > Tephritidae > Anastrepha > Anastrepha obliqua. Next base: position 107,406,564 of record NC_072895.1, on the reverse strand, counting down.
GGACTTACATTTACCTCAACAAAACTGTTGCAAGATTGGAAATCGGATAAAATGCAAACGAGCTACGAATTTGTAAGTGTCGGAAAACACCCAACATTGGTTTTTTAATGATAAATAAAAAATGTGAGGGTGTTAAAAATTTTTTGAACACTGTTCCGCGTCGTTCTCGGTTAGATCTACAGTGGTCATCATGTCATTTCAAAAGTTCTGATTCATTGTAGCACCGTGTTATTTGCATTTAATACATCTTTATATATACTTTTTATTTCTACTATAATTTTACTTTTAACTAAATTCTTAACTTTTCACTTTTTTTGTTTTTACCCTTACTTTTATTTTTGTTGTTTGACATTTACTTGTATTTTTTATTTAATAGTTTTGCTGATTTTTTCGCTTACTCATTTTGTTCAATTTTAATTTTAGTTTATTTTCTAATTTCTAGGCTTTACTTTTGCCTTAAATTTATTGCTTTTATTTTCATTTTAATTTTGATTTATATTTGTATTTTTTATTGCAATGCTTGTTTTTATAATTACATACGCATATGTACATATATATATTATTTATTATTATTTTTTTCCTTTTACTTTTATGCATAGGTAGGTAGGTAGGTAAAATAGCAAGAGTGCCACAGGCACACTTCAAGTAGTACTTAAGTGCCGTTTTGATACCATAATGTGGACCATTACCTGTGCAAAGAAAAATTATTGGGAAGAGCAAGTCTTCTACAGTGCAGTAGATGTAGGCTGGAGAATTTCTTCAAGTCATCCTCAAAGGGCACGCTAAGGAATCTCAAGCGCCTAGCCGCCAGAGCCGGACATTTGCAGAGAAAGTGTTTCACAGTCTCTTTCTCTGCAGCATCCCCACAGCTCTTGCAATAGGGGTTGTACGGAATTCCAAGCTTCTCCGCATGAATACCGATCAGTGAACCCGACCAGTGAACAACGCAATGAGTTTGAAAATTGAAAGGCGGGGGATTCCCATCACGTTAAGCGTTCTGTTTCTATCGTATAGAGGCCATAGTGTTTTCGAAATAGCACACGATGAGGCAGACCTCCATCTGTCTTGCGCTTTTCTTAGAAAGAAATTGTGTAGTTTCCCTTTAACAACCGACAAAGACATCGGTGTCGTCTGAGAGGGGAACAGCTGAAACCGGTTCTGTCGGCCTCTTCCTGGCAAGCTCGTCGGCAATTTCATTTCCCTCTATATTCCTGTGACCAGGAACCCAGATAAGGGAGATGTTTCCTGCTCGATCGAGATGTTTAAGTTCCTCCTTACAGGAGTTCACCAGAAGAGAGCTGTAATACGGCGACGACAGTGCCTTGATCGCAGCTTGGCTATCGGAAAAAATACTTTTATGCATATCTTTGATATTATTTTTATCCCTTAAAGCTTAATTTTAATTTAATTTTTTATTTTTGTTTTTCATATTATTTTGGTTTTCGTTGTTTGCCATTTATTTATATTATATTTTTATATGTAATTTTATTCATTTTTTCCCTCGGCAGGCAATGGCAAACCTCCGAGTGAATTTCTGCTATGAAAAAGCTCCTCATAAAGAACCATCTGCCATTCGGAGTCGGCTTAAAACTGTAGGTCCCTCCATTGGTCAAGGAGCTTGGCCAAACAATATAATCCAATTTGAATTTAAATTTTAATTTTTTTAAATTTAATTTGTTTTCATTTTTAGTTTAATATTAATATTTATCTTAATTTCATTTTTGGATTTTGATATTGGCCCTTTTCTTTAATTTTATTTGCTTTTATATTTTATTATTGTATTTTATTTAGTTAATTTTTTAATTTGTTTTGTTCGACTATATTTTTTTTGCGCTTTACTTACTATTTTTTATTTTACTTTGTCTCATTTTGTTTTACATAATTTTTATTTATTTAATTTAATATTTTGATTTTAATGCCTTTCATGTTATTTGATTTTCTTCAGGACGTCTTTATGAGTTTTTTGGGTGGCCTCTACGCACGTTTTCCTTTCATGGCCAAATGCAATTTTCCAAATAGGTAGAAGTCACAGGTAGACATATCAAGTGAATGCGCTGAGTGATTGATGGTTAAAATGCGATTTCTAGTCAAAAAATCAGTCACAAAAGTGGATCGATGAGATGGTGCATTATCATGCAATAAGTGCCAACTTCCTCCTTCGCAGTATTCAAGGCGAATTCGACGAATGCGATGCACCAAACGCTTCAAAACGCCAAGATAGATAGAAAATTGCATTGACTTCTTGTGGACAATTCCCTTGTAATCGTAAAAATAAATGAGCATCAACTTGAATTTTGACTTTTCCAAACGCGAAGCTACCACCCAGACTCGTCTGGGGCGTTCCGTTCAGCACTTTGACGCTTAGTTTCAGGTTTATGTTGGAAACACTACGTTTCGTCACTGGTTACTACGTTGTAAAGGAAGTTCTCGTATTTTCTCTCCTCTTTAATGAGATCTTTAGAATGTTGAATTCCGAGCAATTTTTGGCCCCCAGTTAACTTGTGCGGAATGAAACGTGCACAGTCCTTTCGTAAGCCCAACTGATAAGTTAAAATGCGATAAATCGATGTTTTGGAGATATTCAATGCGATTCCATGAATGTCAACGATGATTGCGGCTCATTTTTGATATATTTACGAACAGTTTCGATGGAGTTTTCGGTGCTTACTGATTTTGGGTGGTACGTATGTTCATTGTAATTTGTGTACTCAGAAGCATCTCTGAAACACGTAAACCACACGTATTCTGGCACGAGATAGACAATCATCACCATAAACTTTTTGCATCAATTCCTATATTTCGGTAATGGTTTTACCGATTTTAAAACGGCCAAAATCGCGTAAGCGGTTATAGCGCCAATTAAGAAGAAGAAGAAGCAGACATAGCCCATATAAAACTAACGAAGCTCTGCTCGTTTATCAAAGTTACCGGATGGTTTGAAAAGGAACACGTAGGGTAAGGATAAGCTTCAGTGGTATCGCAATGGACCCGCGAAAGGTCTAAGTGTGTCGCTACGACAACCACCCAACCTACCTACCTCCTTAATGGTAAATCTTCGACTTACCTCTTCGGTTCATTTGGATTTTACCGCAGGAATAATTGAATGTAAGTCTGACCCAGCATCTTAAACCAGGCATGCGGTGTGTGTTTCTATTCAGAAAAAAATTCAATAAACATAAAGAATATCAGCTTGAAAGAGTAGTGCCAGAAACATATCTCCTCATATTTTCTTGTTTTCTCTCCTCTCTTGGGATCACAATTACATTCAATTAAACTTTTCGTCCAAGTAATGGGCAGTCATATATGTAACATAACCTAATCTAAAAAGCGGCACCATAGATTTAGTTTCTGTCCAAAAAGTCCTATATAACAAATATATGTAACTACCTGTTTCACATAAAAGAAATAGCAATCCATTATAAACCTTATGATATTAATATTGTGTAATTTAAAAAAAATTTAAGGCACCTGGGAAAAAAGTTTGACCCTCAAATATATTCGACTATAGTATTTTTGTTAAATACCACTCAAAATGGGTATACTCTTATTTACCCTCAACACTTCACTTCAGTTTTTTAGTGTTGCATAATATTATTTACTGCTCCAGCAACTAAAATTTTAGTAATTCATTTTTCATATGAATAAATTTTGCATTTGAATAAGTCCAACGTAAAAATTTATTTACATTTCGTAATTAAAACTTTGCAATAAAACTGAATTTCATTGCAAATTCCATTTTGAAACTTGCCTTCATTGTCAAATAGATGCATGCACGCACACGCTCACGCATATACACATACCTACTCAAACTACCCTGTAAGAAAAGCCACCGATAGTGAATTGTTGCCATTCTAGTGAGTTTGGTATTTTCTCGAACTGTCCACTAATCACCGCTTAAATATCACTAGCACGGAACTAATTCGCTTTTCAGTAAATTTAGCACCATGACTGGTTCTCGTTCCTTCGCGTTTCCATGTATGCACTGGGTACTTTTTCCGTAGTAATGCCCCTTTAGTTCACTATAATTTGAACTTTTAGTAATTCCGAGAATTGTTCTTAAAAGGGCATATGGAATTTCGCATATGAAACTTAGACAGTGCTTCAGCTCTGAAAGTGCGTGCTGTAGAAAGCCTAAGTAGAGAAATGTTTGATTTGGTGTTTCTTGTTGGCATCAGCTTTTTACAAAACTCAACGAAGAGTTATTGAAAAGAAAACTCAATTCTAAAATCAAAGAATTGCAGCCTTTTCAAGAGGTTTAAAGCTATCGTTTAAAACGCATTGAAAAGAAGGGTCTTAGCTTCGGTTTACAATATCCCACTTTATGAGAAAACTTTGATTGAATCGTTTCAGAAAAATTGTATCTCATCAAAAATGCACACGGTCTGGGTGTAGGATTTGCACATTCGAGAATTGTGTTTATAGGAGGAAAATATGAAAGACTTCTCTAATAACCCACCACTATCAGACAGGGCCTGAAACAAAATTTTTGTTCCGATATATGGAATTGGACTAGTCTGCCTGGATTTAACACTTACACAACGATGTGTCTAAATTTTTTCTAACTCACTGGAGATAAAAATCCACTTCCAACTGGCTGGTTTTGGGAGTATTTTTAACGCAGTATTACTAGTTACTGTCGAGAGATGTCGCCTTTTGAGCGTAGTAGTTCACAACACCTCCTAGTGCATAGCACTTTTCAGTTTTTCGAGCTACTTCTTTAACATGTTGCCGTATATCTCTCGTATTACACTCTCAAATCAGGACTGGCAATCGCAACTAGCCCTCCGTTCACTTCATTTGCTTTCCTAGTCATACAAACATCCGCGAAAAGATGTCGTTAATAACCTTTTCAGATAGTTGCCTTTGATAAACTCCTTGATAAATATGGTTCGTCGAGAAAAGATTGATCTTATCCTAAACCTTCAGCAAGTGAACCGAACTGCATGCAGTGACCAGCTGCAGAATTAAACTCATACAGTCTTAACCTTATGGCATCTTAAGAGAACATTCAACTCCTATTAGCGAAGCCGAGAGCTTTTATTGCGAGGCTCGTTTACGTTATAATGTCATTACTTCATACGAGTATTTTTCCAGCAGGGTGCTTCATCATATAAAGCACGCATGCACAGATTGCAAAACGGAGATAGGGACGACAACAGCCTTGCATTCAATTATGAACGTTAATCTGGTGTGATTTTAAATAACTCAAATGAATGAGGAAATTTGGGACAGCAATGCAGGCCCAGACATATACTTGTATGCCTATGTGTGTGCATTGTATATTTGGCACACAGAAAAAATATTATATTTTAGCTCATGAACTAGAAGAATTTCTCGACTTCACGGAAGAAGTCATACTAGTTCGAGAGGGACTAAAACTGTACCAGTTCTAAAATGACCAATTAGAGCTGTAAGCAGAAAAAATATTTTTCTATGAAATTAGAAGGCTTTAGAAGTAAAAGATGCATGCAAAGATAATCGATCGAACATAAATGTTGATGGGGTCAATCATCTGATTTCTGAACCAGTTCATTAACCGTTATACAACTGATGCATGGTTTTACTAATTCGTTAAATGATATCAAGCTCAGGCAGAGGCTTAAAATTGGCATTTTGTAGGGCATTGGTTTGCTGCAAAATATTATTCACTAGCATTAGAAAAGACAAGGGACCCACTTCTTGAACTGAGGACTTAATTGGTTGTAAAGTTGTTCTGAATTAGTATTCTGCCATTAGTGTTCGGGGTTTCTACCGGTTCTTCGAATGAGTGCTCTTGATCTTTGACAATATATAGCGGGCATCTTGGTAAAGCTACAGCTGTCAAATTTGGCCGAAATACTTATACACTGTTAACCAAAGAACCCAGGAACATTTCTGTATTTAATATCACTTTGAAATTCTGAACATTTTCTTATCAAAATCAGTGCTCTGCTCGCCAAATGCAATGGGTGGTTAACCACGATTTCGGAAAGAAAATCATTTTCAGTGATGAATCCCATTTTCGCTTAAGAGGCTTTGTAAATAAGTGAAATCACTAGATTTAGAGCGACTTAATCTACGGCAGATCTATCAAGTGCTTCTACATTCTGAAAAAGTTACATGTTTTTATGGATTCTGGTCCAGCGGTATCAAGGGTTCCACATTTATTCGAATACGCGCAAAGAGCTGTGGTCACTCTCAAGATCGGCTGATATCGGACGTTGAATATTCTAAAGATATGGTTTCAACAGGAAAAACGATGCCACTTGACGTACTGCTTCAGAAACATTGAATATTTACTTATAAAATGAGAAGTTCAAGAGCTTCGTCATCTCGCCGAGCGGCTAGCGGTTCAACGGCCATCGAGATCGCGCAACTTAACGCTGTTGGACTACTTTTCTTCGGCCCATGCGAAATCTTTGTTTTCTGCGCTCTTCATGAAATAGACCCCTAATTACGGGAAGATATCAACTAAAAGTTGTCCAATAGAACGCGTCAGCTACAGTGGAGCCACGGCGGTGACTTACAGGAAATTATATCTTGGATTTCTTCTTCTTCTTCTTCTTAGCTTCACAATCCGTGGTGGACCATAGCTTCATCAACAATTTTCCTCCACTTTATTCTATCCATGGCTACATCTCTCCAGTTGTGTACGTTCATTTGCTTAAGATCTGATTCGACGTCATCTAACCATCGCTTTCGTGGGCGTCCTCTTTTTCTTCCTCCAATGGGTGTTAAAATAAAAGCTTTCCTAGCATTTCGCTCTTTCGGTATGCACAGTACGTGCCCAATCCATCTAATTCGTTGGGCTTTGATAAAACGTATTACATTTTGCCTTTGAACGATTTCTTCGATTTCATTGTTGTAGCGAATGCGGTAGCTGCCATCTATTGTTGCAACCGGACCATATATTTTTCTTATGATACGTCTTTCGAAGCACATCAGCTGATGAATATCATTTGATTTCAGCGTTCATATTTCTGCGCCATATGTAAGGACGGGTCGTATCAGTGCTTTGTGCATTCTTATTTTCTGGATTTACTAGTGGAACAAACTTTAGGATTACAAAAAAAATGTATGACTTTTAGCGATTTTTCAATCAAGTAAAAAAAGTCGCAATGGAGTTGATCCAAAATATGAAGCTTTAGGTCTCTAAGTTTGAGATCTTTCAGTCAAAATTAAGTTAAATTAAATTTTTAAACAATTTTTTGTAAAGCAATCCTAAACGGACGCCGTAGCCGAATGGATTGGTGTGTGAGACCCATTCGGATTACGTAGGTTCGAATCTTCGTGCATGAAAGACCAAATTTCTTTTCAACTAAACCATTGCATGGACCGTATAACTTTTATATTCAGTTTCAATTCGTCTTCTTCTTTTTCCATATGACCACTTTTTGCTGAAATACCGAAATCTTTGGATCGCAAAGAATCGTTTTGCGCTCGATTGTCGATACCTCATAAATCAATGAGCACACGGAAAATAAAGGAATGATTTCTAGAAATTGGGGAAATTCTTTAATTTAAAAAAAAATTGTGTTCTATGCTTGACATAAATTTGAACATGAAAAAAGCGCTTTTAAGGTTTTTTGTTTTGTTGTTGAAAATGGCTACCTACTAATGTTGCCCAACAAAGCCCAAGGTACCCACAAAACATGTAAGAAGCTTCAACTCTATTCATCCAGACGTGGTTTTCGATCAAATTTTTGGAAAAAGTAATATATCAAATTGTTTCGTTCTTAAATGGTCGAAATCACTATCGAATTTAAAACAAAAATGGCAAGCAGTGCTCAAATTTATGAAAAACATGAAATAATATTTTTTTGTTAATTTAAAAAAAAAAATTTGTTTTTTTGAAAATTAAAATTTCTTTCTTTAAAAAACACAAAACCTAACGTATATCAAAAAAAAAAAATATTTAATATAATACAAAAAATACTAATCTATACTAATATTATAAAGAGGAAAACTTTGTTTGTTTGTAATGAATAGGCTCAAAAACTACTGGACCGATTTTAAAAATTCTTTCACCATTCGAAAGCTACATCATCCACGAGTAATATGGATTATATTTTATTTTGGAAATAGGGCTCGAGATATAGGTCAAAACGTGGACCCAGGTAATCTTCGGACGTGTATATACAATATGGGCATCAAATGGAAGCTGTTAGTGAATGCTTTAGTTCGGAGTATTTTTCATGCCGTTCCGTGGCTAGGGTCTCGAGATAGAGACCAAAACGTGGACCCTAGAATGTGTTTGTACAATATGGATATCAAACTGAAACTGTTGGTGAATGCTTTAGTACAGAGTATTTTTCATGCCGCTCCGTGACTGGGGTCTCGAGATATAGGTCAAAACGTGGACCCGGGTAACCTTTGGTTGTGTATGTACAATATGGGCATCAAATGAAAGCTGTTGATAAGTGCTTTAATACGGGGTAATTTTCACACCTATTGATGACTAGGGTCTCGAAATATATGCCAAAACGTGGACCCGCCCTGTCTTTGCACCGAATTAAACCAAATTTACACACATTGTTAAGGAGATATTGCAGATGGTTTCCGTATAGTTTGGATACCTATTGATAGATAGGGTCTCGAGATATAGGTCAAAACGTGGACCCGGGTAACCTTCGGATGTGTATGTACAATATGGGTATCAAATGGAAGCTGTTGGTGAATGCTTTAGTTCAGAGTATTTCCATCCGCTCCGTGACTAGGGTCTCGAGATAGAGACCAAAACGTGGACCCTAGAATGTGTTTGTACAATATGGATATCAAATGAAAGCTGTTGATAAGTGCTTTAATACGGGGTAATTTTCATACCTATAGATGACTAGGGTCTCGAAATATATGCCAAAGCGTGGACCCGCCGTGTCTTTGAACCGAATTAAACCAAATTTACACACATTGTTAAGTAGGTATTGGAGATGATTTCCGGATAGTTTTAATACTTATTGGTAGATAGGGTCTCGAGATATAGGTCAAAACGTGGACCCGGGTAACCTTCGGACGTGTATGTACAATATGGGTATCAAATGAAAGCTGTTGATAAGTGCTTCAATACGGGGCAATTTTCATACCTATTGATGACTAGGGTCTCGAAATATATGCCAAAACGTGGATCCGCCGTGTCTTTGCACCGAATTAAACCAAACTTACGTACATTGTTAAGTAAGTATTGAAAATGGATTTCGTAAAGTTTGGTTGTAATTCGGAGCACTGGCAACGGGTACAACGTTCTTTTGAACCAGCCATAATGTCGCTTACTTTTTTAACGCTTGGGGCGGAACTGAACTGTCAAATTGACAGTGTGAGTTACAATGTGTCAATATTTCTTTCTGATTTGGATGCCATAAGGAAAAAACGTAAGTGCAACATGTAAAAATTGTTTGTGAATTTTTTTGGAGTGGATTTTGGAACAGTGAATAATTTCTTACGAAATTTGAGAATTTAATGTGAAATCCGAATGAAATTATGTGTTCGTTGAAAAAAAAATTTTATTCGTTTTTTTTTTTTAAATATAAATGGATAATGGTTAAAAAAGCTCCAATGCTTAATAAAACATATAAATTGAAACGAAAAATTCATGGATGATCAGGAAAAAAGACGATTGTTTATTCATATGCGTTGATTTGAAATTTAAAAACAATCTTCTTTTTTCCTGATTTTCAATTTAAATTTTAATTTACTCAAAAACAAATAGAAAAACAAAAAATATTGTTTATGCCAAAGCGCTTGAATAAAGAATAAAGAAATAAATAATATGAAAATCATATATTTTCTGTTCTAAACCATATCTATTCTATTTTAGTGTGCCCAGCGAAGGGGGCCGGGTTTGCTAGTAAAAAATATTTTTATTAAAACATAAAAAAAAAATATTTTTAAAATTTTAATAAAAGTCTTTAATTCATATAAAATTTTATATTTTTATTTATGTTTTTAATAAAAAAATTTTGAAAAAAGGTATTTTTAAAAAACAAAGTTTAATAAGAAAAATTTCTATTTAATTAAATAAAAAAAAGTTTAATATAAAAATATGTTTTTGGAATTCTGGATTTAATAAAATTTAAATTTTATTAAAAAATTTATAATTTTACTAAAAAAAATTACTTTTCATTTTAAAAATAAAATTTTAATATAAAAATGTGTTTAAAATTTTTTTTGGATTTCTGGATTTTATTTTTAATAATAAAATTGTAATAAAAAAAAAATTTATATAAATTTTAAAAATAAAATTTTAATACAAAAATTTGTTTAATAAAAAAATGTTAAGAAAAAATTTTAAGAAAAAAATATTTTTTATATTTATATATTTTTATTTATATTAAAAAATTATTTGTAATAAAAAAAAATAATAAAAAAAATTATTTTTTTCCAAAATTAAAATAAAAAAAAATAGTTCTTATTTTTCGAAGAACCCCATAACACGTAGGAACATATTATTACTGAGCACGCTAGGGTTATTACTGGTTACTGCATGCGGTTTACGCATCTCACGCACACACACCTGTATAATGCTATGAAGGTATTACTTGAAAAATATGAATTGTGAGCGATATTGCTTCATTGTTGCATTTAATTCCAAAGTTCTAGCGCTCGTAATGGCAAACCCTATACAGGCAAACAGTCACAAATACAGACACTTGCATTTGAATAAACAACAAAGGGTGGGACGCAATTTTCACTGCCAGTTGGGCTGATAGTCTGTCTGTAATCATACCTAGAAATACTGTATTGCTTCCTCCATCCACCACTCCTCTTCTCTTTCCAATTCTTCCCTCTCTTCTTTCTTACTTTATTACATTGTCCGTTGGTCTCAGCTGTTCTCCATTTTCGGTTCGTTTTTTTTGTGACTCGTTGTTGCATGCGTAACTAGTTTGGCGAAACTTTGAATTAAAATGCAACAGATATCCCTCGTAAATTTACAATAAAATTGTAAATTGTAAATTTCATGCATTTAAAACAATTTCGCTTACACAATCGTACAACTCAAGCGACAAGGCAACAAAGCAACGCCGACGTAACTGACAGGCAACAAAGTACAAAAAAAATGGTAAACACAAATCAGTGGCAACAATGCCAACAGTAACAGTAAATATGCGGGGAAAGATAACAACAACAAAGTACGCTGTTTTAACACAGGAAAAAATAAGGTACAACTTGTTCTTTGCGAATGTGCGGCAGCAGCACACACAAACAGCACTACAAGCAACAACACTAAAGTACATATTATAAAAGTGACACTCAACATTTAACTGTAGCAACGATAAACGGTAAAGTTTTACAAATAAAGTCATGGTGCGTCGTCGGTTGTTTGTTTTTCCCCACTGATTGTTGGTGTGTACTGATTTACCGTTAAAACTGTGGTCCACGCTTGATTAATTGTGTATGAATTTCATTGTAAAAGGTCCACTCAAGGTCCGGTTACTAAAAGAGTGAGGTCATAGATGCCGACTCTGCTAAATCCCGAGTGATTCGAAGCAGTTTCCAATTCCATCGAGCGTCAACTCTGTGCTCGGTCATTCTCCTTCATGTCAATTTGGGGGCTCTGTTTACTACTCTCTCAGCCTTTCTCAAACCTGCGATTTGTTTTTGAAAATGGTTTGAATACCTCTGGATTTCTGCTGGTGGTAATTGAAATAACCAGCTACTACATGACTTATTACCTTTGCCTTTTCTCTCAAGTTGATGCTGTGTTTTGTTCTCTTGAAAGCCTCTATGCCCAGTAGCCCATGCAACGGCTATCCTAAACCGATTTTTTAACTCGCAAAGATACCACTTCCAATTGAAGACTGTTTTAGAAAAATAAAATTCACTTTGTACATTATTTAAAGCCGACAGACCAGAGCAATAATTTTAAACTGGTCTACATTTGTTCATTTGTACGAGTCTGTTAATAACAAAGTTCAGTGAATTCTTATCACGGATGGTTCAACGTTGTATACCAAGATTGATGAATAAGTTTTCTCCTAGGAATTTCCAATCACTGTTTTCTGATTTTCAAGCGATAGTAATCGCTACCAAAGAAGTAGTCGATTTCTGCTGACTACTCTAATATCTGCGGCCGTCGTGGCCGAATGTGTTGGTGCGTGACCACCATTCGGAATTCACAGAAAGAACGTAAGTTCGAATTTCGGTGAAACACCAAAATTAAGAAAAAGTTTTTTCTAATAGCGGTCGTCCCTCGGCAGGCAATGGCAAACTTCCGAATGTATTTCTGCCATGAAAAAGCTCTTCATAAAAATATCTGCCGTTCGGAATCGGCTTGAAACTGTAGGTCCCTCCATTTGTGGAACAACATCAAGACGCACACCACAAATAGGAGGAGGAGCTTGGCCATACACCCAAAGAGGGTGTACGCGCAAATTATATACATATATATATATATAGATGTACACATTTTAATAGTCAAGTAGGCAATCAATGTCCTGAACTCGCTATCAGTCGAGGTATGTCTGACACAAGGCACAAAAGAACATGAGGTCGAAGTACAAACCTCATAAAGAATCTTTGTCTAACACCATTTGCGAGTCCACTTGCATATTTCTCTCTGAATCTTTTCTTGTAAAAGAGATTGACGTCAGCCTGACTTTCCTTTTAATTGCGTCTAAATATTCCTCTAACGATCTAAAGTGGATAGCAAGTACAGATAGCTAACTACATGGTTGAAGAGCTGATTAGGCTAGCCAACATTAAGTGTTCTTTACTCATAAAGAAAGGTTGAGAGTTTTTTTAGCTGCAGGCTCTCTGATTTTGGATAGTAAGGTAATTATTTCTACCCACTATAGGTTCAGAAGCGGTTGAGTGTATTGCAGGGACTAATTTAGGCACATATCTTATTAGTGGTGTGGCTCTTAACTGGATACTGTTCAATGGGAATCCATGCGGTGGATGTTGACATAATTTAATATAAGTTTGAAGCTCTTTTATATTAGCTGCATGGATTGTGCTGAGATCGAGTTAGCAAAGCAGTTACTTCTCGGTTACTCTGCTTGTTAAGAGAAGATAAGATCCGGTAACCTTAGCTGCAATTTTCTACACATGCCCTGAGTTCTATTAAGTTTAGATGTCAACCATTATTCCAATCAATCAATGCTTGCACATTTTATGTGTTTCTATCCTCTCGTGGATCCGAGGCAAACATCTCTCTTGTGTTTTAAATGCTAAAATGGGGATAAGTCCACTACTAAGCCATTTAAGTGTGCCCTTTGTTAACAGCTTCAATCTCATCCAATTTGGTTTGCCTTTTAAACAACTCGGCTGACGTTCATTCAGCCGACCGTATTTCAGATCAGATCTCTGAGTCAAATTTACATAGCTAAGTCGGCAATCGGTGGGATCCCACAATTTTGGTATTCGTATTTCGTCATACTATGGTAATAAAGCCTGAATCCTAGTATCAATGATTCTGGCCTGGGAGTATTCATCCGCTCTATGTTTTCAGCAGCTGTTCCTCTTCTGAAGAAGCGTTCTCTCCATAACCTGAACGTACTTTGGATATCAGTCCTCAGCTCAAATTCCTTGTTATTACAGAAAATAGTTCAGAATAGGAAATCTCCGTGAGTTGTAAAACTTTCTGTTGGGGTACTCGGGCACTATTCCTGCTCACCAGTTATTCATGATCAGCTGTCTTTAGTTTACAGAATTGATTTACGTAGCTTAGGTTAATGATGATTAATGGTTAATGAATAATGATTTTACATAAAGCAAAAGCTGTTCTTAGTTTTGCCAAGAGAAAGACAATGTGTAAATTAGGTTAGGTTACGGTGGCTGCGGCTCTCCACAAGGATGTAGATGAGGTTATTTAGGCTTGGAAGCCCATTTTGATACAATTTGTTTGTGCTCAAGTTCCTCTTCTAAACACATTATCGTGAAACCACTTCGTCTCTCGTATTAAAGGTAAAAGACTGTGGATGGCTGCCGTTTCCAGGTCTGTCAGACATCTAAAGAAATAAGAAGTTTGGACAGCGATATCGCATTCCTGCAACTGCGATAAAAGTCGCTAAAGGTAAACCCTATACGTTTCCTAAGTATTCCCATTTAACGGTGCCCAGTGATGATGCCAACCACTGTACATATGGAAGGCCCGTCTATACTGATGAGTTACTTCGTTCTGTGCTCGTTGCTACTGGACCAGATCTGCCTAGTTAGGTTACAAGTAGGTGCAGTGGTCCATCCACTGTTGACTTGCGTGATGTAAATCGTATACTCGTATTGCTTTTTTTCGCAAGTCTTAATAGATTAAGGATTCTCTGATCTGTATATCCTTTTATGAAGGGAAGAGGAACTGAGAAATAAGCCGGCCTTGTTGCGAATTGCAAAATGCGCCGCATTGATTTGCTTTCTGATAATTACAGCGAGATTATGCAAAGTTTCCTTTTATCAAGTGATTGCTGGAAAGTTAGAAAATAAATCTTTCGAAAAAAAAGTTTTAGTTAAAAAATGTAACGCTAAGTTTCTTTCGAAAAAAAAAAATGTTTATTTTCCTTTGCTTTCGGTTGAGCTCTAAGCTGAAGGACATGCAGACGCTCAACATTTATGCTGGTGTATACTAATTTCTATACAAAAAATCAGCCTTAAATAATTTTACGAATTATTCTACAGAATCCCCACAAGGCTGTTGTTGTGCACTCTGAAATTCCCATAACCTTTGTTCTTCAAGTGACCCAGCCTAAGTTAAGCCACCCCAAAGCAGGGCAACTCAATTGTCTTTTATCCCCAATTTCTTATGCATTTAATTTGACTTGAAAGTTTTTCTATTATTTTAACGCATATTTGCGAAAAGCTCAACCATTATTTTATACATTTATACTTTTTCATACATACACACACATACATGTATATGTGTGTGTATGTAAATGTGTCCAACACCTTCTGGTCCTTTTGGTGGGCAGTTTTGTTTCATGAGGGGGCGCGTCGCCTATCCCAATCATTGTTTATCATTTTTGTTTCGTTTATGGGAGACAAAAACGCGCATGCATATGTATTGGTAGTGAAAAGGGCGTCAAACAAGTGGAACGGTGCCATCGATGAGGGAAGCAAGAAGGCAAAAAGGTAGCATACACGAAGGCGCAGGCTCATAGCAGAGCGCATAGCAAGCGCTCGTACATACATATTTACATATATTTATTTGTTTTGCTATGCGGTTGCATACAAATTTTCACGTACATGTAAAACGGAAAACAAATTTAACAAACCGGAAAATATGCAAATTTATACAGCTACAGAATGACCAAATCCATATATTTCCTGGGTGGCGGGATATACAATATATTTCTGGCGTGGGCCTTTTTGCCTCTCTTCCTGTTTGCTCGCTTGCCCGACCATTTGTCAGTGACTTTAGCTCGCTGCTCGATTCTACTTTTGTAGGCTGTGCTTGTTTATCTCTCCGACTCTCTGCTTGTCTGTTTATCTGTTTGTATGGCCGCCTGTACGCCTCAGTGCACGCCATTCCTGCGGAGTTTTCAGTTGCATATAAATATTTTTTTTTCCTACTTTGGTCTGCCTTACTTTGCTTTCATTGCGTACTATTTCTGACGATTTTTCGCTATCTCTCTTCTGTCCCTCCTCACTTATCTTCATCAAAACCAGTTTTATCTTTTAGTTTTGGGTTCAGCTTTTTTGCTTGCCCTTTTTTTTAATTTTGTATCTCTTTGTTGGTATTTTCGTAAACTTGTATGTTGTTGTGTGTGTATGCCTGTGATTTTTCCACATGCATTCCCTCATACATACATAAACACACACACACTTGCTTGCCTCAACGCTTGCCCATATTTGAGCAGCAGTTCGGCGCGGCCCTGAATATTTGTTTATTTTTTGGTTCTGTATAAAAATATTAATTTTTACTGAAAACAAAGTTTCCAAAAATTATTTCGCACATGAAATATATTCTTTAAACCGCTTTTGGCTCGCGGCTATGTCTCGCTGCCTATCGAATTTGGTCTCGGAGGATTTTTTTTTGCGCTGTTAAAGTTCTCTTCTTATTTTGTTGTTTTTATTATTTTATTTGATATTTTGCTGGTTTTTACTGTTATTTCGCTTGAAACTCTTATTTTCGCTTACCACTATTGTTATTGTTGTTTTTACAGGGCCGCTTTTTATGTAAGCAAATTTGGGTTCAATGTTTTCTTGCCTCTTTTTATATTCGCTGATTGCGATGATAATAATTGAATTTGTATTGTGTAAGCCGGAGTGGTTAAGCGAGCCAATAGGAAATAGAAGTGGGTGCAAAATAAGAAATCTGTAAAAATATATGATATTTATATTTATGAAATTTCGAATTTAATTTTATCAATTATATATATTGTGACGTCAGAAGCTGCTATAGCCGAGTTTGCTTGTGTGCGCCATGACAATCAGTAATCCAACCACTGTTCAGCTTCTCACACATAAAACATTGAAATTATAGAAACAATTTTCTGCTGACTCCGACAGGCAAAGGCAAATCTCCCAGCAAATTTTTGCTATGAAGGCATTTTTCATAAAACAAAATGTTATCTCCACTCGGTTGTGCTGCTTAAAGGCTCAGCATCTTCGCTAGGGGGCTGGGAAACCGGCTGTCCAAGTAACCGGAAGTTGTTTGGCTTTCCTATCTGATACCTTGATTGTTTGGTTGGTAGAGGTGATGTCTGGGTGACACATCCCATACTCAATTAGCACATAAGGTGCCTTTTTGGTACACTACTAGTAGAACCACTGCCGTTATTTAGTCAAACTATATTGATTTTACTATAAATCTGACTGTGTCATAAATTTTTTTTCCTGCAATTTCTACAAAGTTGCGCATTGAGAATTCCTCAAGAATTCTTTCGAGCACTTACAGATAGTCTGAGGCAGTGTCTCTATCTTCCAATTATGGTCTCCGATAGGCCAAGCGCCGGTTGTTGTTGACGTAATTCTTAAGATGTCTGTCCTTGGCTTTCTTAAGAGCTCCTCAGTTATGAACTTGTTGTATCCTTCGCTATTTTGCAGGTATCGGTGTTGCTTCATCTGTGAACAGCCTAGCTTCGGGACAGCCCACTGCTACTACTTCGGATACTCTGGATTAAGCCCCTGTCTCGCCAGCTCATCGGCCTTTTCGTTTTATTCTATGTTGGCCAGGTACCCAGCTATAGCCAGGTACCCAGGTAAGACTCATGTTTGTCGTGCCTGCTAAGGCATTTAATTCTTCTTTGCATTGCCTGGCAATTTTTGAATTGGTTGTTGATGACTTTATAGCGAAGAGGACTGCCAGGCTATCTCAAAAAAAAAAACCTACTTTTGAGAGTTGTTGTGAATGATTTATGATTATTCTGCAAGCTTCCCTTGTCACTAATATTTAATACCGTACTTCAATTTACAATGCACAAACTTACACTCGAACGACATTTATAAATCCGTAAAGGATTTTTCTTTTTCCAATTTATAGTAAAGATAATCTTTCCTAAATGTTGCGTCAAAATTTCAATAAGATCAGAGAAGAATTAACGAAAATTAAGGGGGGACCCTCATTTATCGGGTCAAAAAAATCGATTTTTTGGTAATAATTTTAATCTATTCTACAACTATTTAAGAATATACTTTCAAAATTTCAAGTCGATATCTGTATTTTTGAAGGAGTGACAAAATTTTTAACAGGACGCGACGGGTGGCCTGATCGCCTGTATCCAAAACTTTAAACGCGTTTTTCTCGAAACATCATTTTTCGATTTTGTGTACACAATTGAGAACGCTGTATTGAACCAATCAGGCTTTACAATAGCTCATTTTAAAGATAATTAAATTGTTTTCAATGTGACATTAAGTGTCTTTTTAAAAAAAAAGATTTTCATATTTTTTTGTAATTTTAAAGTCAATTTTTATGCATGAAAAATCACTTTTAACATAAAACTGGGTAAAAAATATCAATTTCGACATTTTTTTTTTAAATCAAAATCTCACATCGAAGGTATTATCCTAAAGTTTAAAAAAAAATTTGGGTTTTTTATTTCAGACAAAAATTCAGAGCGCTAGAATGTACACAGATAGAATGAGGTGCCATGGACGAGGTGTATATTTCCATACTTAAAATGTTTTTTTTCTTCTCCGAAAATTTTTGTAGACAGTCAAGACATTTATTAAAGTACTTTATGAATTACAAAACGTTTGAAGTTATTTTACCTGAGAAAAAAATTCCCAAAAATGATGCATTTTTCGACCGTCTAAATGAGGGTCCCCCCTTAATGACCTGAAAAATGCAACAAATCAAATTGTTTGTGCAATCGTCGCTTTATTCGAACGAGTCTAAGGAGACCGAATAATCTCTAGAAATGGGCTGCCTAAATCGTGCGATTGGATATCCTTGGATCACCTTTTAAGAAAGAGCAGTTAAGTCACTGATCTTTGCTACCAAATCAGCTAAAATTGATGACTTGAGAAAAGTCCGGTATGCAGAAAAAATTTTAGAAGATTTCACTGACCGAACGGTCTTCATACGAAACAGAAAGTAATGCCAAAAACTATTTACAACTAGCAAGTACAGCACTCAGACAACATTAAGTCCATTGTATTACACCCTTTTTAATTTTTTTTTAAATCTACCCGACCTCTGAAGAAATCTGAGTAGGTCTTGTGGGGCCAAAGACCCGACTTGGTTGCTTCTTAACACAAGAGTGCCAAAGACCTCAAGCCTGATTCGAGCGAAGGCCAGGCGGATGCATAGAAAGAGGTCCTTCGTCTCATCTTCCTCTCCATATGCTGGGCAGAGTGCACTGTCTGAGACGCCTACCTTTTCCATGTGCTTCGCCCATAGAAAGTGGTCCGTAAACAGTCTGCGACAGTCGGTCGGACAAGTAAAATTTGCAAGCTAAAAATGTAAACATAGCGAAAAATGTGAAA
This sequence comes from Anastrepha obliqua, assembly GCF_027943255.1. Taxonomy (NCBI): domain Eukaryota; kingdom Metazoa; phylum Arthropoda; class Insecta; order Diptera; family Tephritidae; genus Anastrepha; species Anastrepha obliqua. Next base: position 107,387,730 of record NC_072895.1, on the reverse strand, counting down.
AATTCCTTGTCTCATGAGTGTACGAGAAATTTTGTTTAGCTTTAAATATTCAGGAGATGATGGCGACTGGTGGCTGCTAAGCACAAAATTTTGGAAGCAAAATAGATTTTTGTATTTTTGTATATCAAATTTTGGATAAAACTTGTAGATGTGCATGAAAATTTAATTAATCGAGTCCGAACAGAAGTTTTTCAAAAGCAGAAGCAAAAGAGATCGAGAGAAGGCTATAGAAGTTTGATGGTCAACTCATAAGCAGATTTTTTCGTTAAATGTTAATGAAAGATTTTGAGAAGCTTTAAACTTGGTTGATAGTTTCTTTATAGACCCCGTGATTGGTATATCTCTACAAAAATTTCCTTATACAGGGTTGCCCATATTCCACGGACCTATATGTTTTTTTTTAATCAAAGAAAAACACATTTTTTTTGATGTTGACGATAATAATCATTTTGCTTGGTTCAAGTAGATTTGTTAACATCACGTTTTGAATATGATATCTCTCAAATGGCCACCTTGAGCCTCTACGACGTATTGTTCCCGTTTTGCAGCATTTTGCAATAGCTAACATTTCGGCTGGAATAGCGGCTATTTCCTCACGGATGGTGTTCTTGAGCTCTTCTATGGTATTCGGCTTGTTAATATAAACCTTTGATTTTAAATATCCCCACAAGAAGAAGTCAGGTGGCGTTAAATCGGGCGATGGTGGCCAGTCAAAATCGCCATTTTTCGACATCAAACGACGAGGAAACAATTTCTTCAAAAATCGATTGTGGTGCGAGCTGTGTGTGATGGAGCGCTGTCTTGTTGAAACCAGAACTGCCTCATACGCTGTCGACGAATAATTGGCATCACAAAAGTGGTTATCATATCGCGAAAACGCTCCTGATTGACGGTAACAGCTTGACCATCTTCATTTTCGAAGAAAAACGGCCTAATAATCGTTTTCGCACTAACGCCCCACCAAACAGTGACTTTTTCGTCATAAAGAGGTACCTCTTGAATTTCGTAAGGATTTTTAGTGGCGTAAATACGGCAATTTTGCTTGTTTACCGTCCCATTCAATAAGAAATGAGCCTCATCGGACATGATGATTTTGTTCTTCTTCTTTTGACTTCTTTTATTGAATGTAAATTTCAACAATTTGGGAGCGCTCGCGTGGCGTGTACTGTTCCATGGTAAAAATCTGCTTGGACTGACGCTTCCAACGCGGTATGTCATTAAGCGATCTGACGTCTCTGTCAAAAGATACAGGGTTGCCAGAGGGGTCCGTCGAAGATGGGCAACCCAAAAGGCTTTGAAAAAAGTGATCTACGTGTAATACCAATCAAAAAGCTTGGTTGCTCCAACCAAAATAAGTGACCATGGAATTTTTATTATTTCTCACTACCGCTGAGAACTCGTATTCTAATATTGTAATTTTTATAACCATTTAAAAACTTAAATAAATAAAAAACGTGCTTTTATATAATTTTTCTTAAATTCCAGAATCTTTTAAAGGCTCACCAGTTAGCAATGAAAGCTTTCCCAATTGTTTTGTTGCCAATAGCTGTCACATTTATCACTGATATCCAGCTATTAAAATATTCGGTAATATTTACCACTTCAGTATGCTTTCGTACTTTCAAAGCATGTGGAAATTATAAAAAAAATATATTCGAAATTTTGGCTCAGTTGTAAATAAGTAACGCGAATTTTGTCGTAAGATCGGTTGCCATCATGGCTTCAGTGCACATTCAATCCGTCGCACTTTGTAAATTCATATACGTGAGCACAATTTTTCGGATCTTAGGCCGCCAAACAGAGATTGATGCGAAGTGAAGAAAGCAAAGCCGCCGTAGTGGATAGTAACGAAGAAGTTGCAGAGATGTCGACTCGGCGCCGATCAGCTGAATTGGGCACCGTCAGAGAGTCTACTCGACCTAATTCGCGATTGTACTTGAGCCTACATCTGTATAAGATTGCATGGTCGCAAGAGTTCTAGATAAACGACAATAGACAATCCGGTGAATTTGCTAATGATGGTGGAAAGGCTGTTCGTTTATCTGGATTTAGTTAAAAGAATTATCTTATCTTACGATATCCATTTTTGGCTTAGGGGCTATGCTAATAAGCTAAATTGCCATTTCTAGAACCACAAGTGCTAGACCAAGCATCGACTCACAAGCATTGACCTTTTGGTGCGATTTATGATATGGCGAGAACATCAAGCGTTTAATCTTTCGAACTGAAGATGGAAACACGGTGCACTTTTATCATATTCAGCATAGTGCGAGCTTAGATGACTTTCTGTGTCCATAGTTCGAAAACATCGATATATTCGAGCTGCGGTTTCAATAAGGCTGCTCTACATGCCATAAAAGCGACGCACAGCTCGAAGTTGCCAAAGTTAGAAATTTTGCTACTGGGTTACCGTACGGCAAGCGTTCACCAATTGACCGCCGTGGCCACGTTACCAGATAACCCTCGAATGTTTTACAATATATGGAGGTGTGCCAAGCATAGGTAGCCCAGGCTAATCAGTCAATCACTTTGAATTTGGATACGTTCGAGGCTAACATTTGAGGGGCTATTGCTGGAAGAACACTGAGTGAACAAAGACAGGGTCCTCAATTTACTTCCGGTCTCATAAATAACTCAGTTTTCCATCACATTTACTAATCCCTACTATTTGCGACCGTTCAGTATCCCTACAGGGGCTGATAGCCATAGGCCTAGCTTGTTTCAATGGTGTTTTCGCTGTACGCCGCATATCAACTTTGGTGTTTCGTCCCTTTTTTTCATTTTATCCCGCGATGGCGGCTGCCGTGCCTCTGTGTTTTCTTTTCACGAATATATTTATTAGTAAATCGCTGTAAATGCGTCTGCACTCATTCGCATTTATTTCATTTGTTTGTGTGCATGCGCTTGAATGCTGCTATCATTTTGGCCGAGCAGAGGCCAGAGGCGAGTGCAGGGTGTCTACTATTGTTTGAAAATAGAAATTGTGTAATTTCGCCTATCACCGGAAGCGGAAATTGCATTTTCTTTATTGGTTTTATAATTCAATTTGTTGTGCGAGGCAAAGTGATTGAACGCAAAGATAGGATTGACTATACACAGCAGAGGAGCAGTAAACTGAACGGGTAAAGGGAGAGGGCAAAAAGGGTTGCGGCAAATGTGAAATTTGAATAATATTGAATTGAATGAAATTTGGGGTGGGTCAGCATTAAAAGTAGGTGGAAGTATTACAAAAAATAATAATAATAATGAGAAATATAAAAAAATGGAGTAGCTGAACTTTTGAGAAATGATAAAAAAATGTGAAAAAAGGGTGAATTTTAAAGAAATAATGTGACTGCACAGCTTGGCAATTTTCCACTGCATTTTTTGCAGTTTTAATAAATATTTAGCAAAATCGCCTGATGGGCATACAAAAATACTCGGAATTTTCAAGTTTTATAATCAGGAAGAACCCTAAGTGATATGGCTTAATACCAAATTCAATAATCTGGAGGGATTGGCTGAAAAAGTTGAGTCGTTTTTTGTATGTTTTCAATGGCATCGAACTTTCATGAACAACAGTTTTTTTTTAATAATTGCTTTCTTTTTTAATTAATTAAAGATTTTTCAAACTAATTTTTTAATAATAATAATTTTAATTCTTAGAGAGAAAAAAATGTTGTATCCGCTAAATGTGCACAAAATTACTCACCTATTTTTATTTTTGAACAACTTTTTTAGTGAATAAAAAATAGATTTTGAGTAAAATGTTTATTGTGGCTTTTACGCGCCCCATTCCTTGCTTATTTGTATATTGCAGTTGTGTGAGTCATATTTGAAAATAAAGGGTGGTTAAGTTTCAAAGGCCGGTGCTGATTTTGAATATAATACACTTTTTTTAAAAAATTATTGTAATTTCTCTTTATTATGATAATATTGGTATGATTCAATTACGGATGGAACAAAATATCGGCTAAATGACCGCCGTAGCCTCGGCGGCACACCTCCACCCGATGGTTCAAATTTTCGATGACGCTGAGGCATAATTGAGGCTTATGTCGTTAATGTGCCGAATTATCTCATCCTTTAGCACTTGAATTGTTGCTGGCTCATCGACGTACATCTTTTTTTTCAAATAACTCCAAGAAAAGAAGTCCAACGGTGTCAAATCACGTGATCTAGGCGGTCATTCGGTCATCAAATTTTTCGCGCAAAAGAGCCATTGTTTCGTTAGCTGTGTGACAAGTGGCACCGTCCTTTTGAATCCACATATCGTCCATATCCATGTCTTCCAATTCGGGCAATAAAAAGTTCGTTATCATCTCACGATAGCGAACACTATTCACAGTAACTGCCTGACCGGCCTCATTTTGGAAAAAATACGGCCCAAGGATGCTGCCGGCCCATAAACACCCAGTTTTTGTGGGTGCATTGGTTTTTCGGCAATCACTCTTGGATTATCATTCGCCCAAATGCGGCAATTCTGCTTATTGGCGAATCCACTGGGGTGAAAATGTGCCTGATCACTGAAGATGATTTTCTTCGAAAATTGGTCATTCACTGTTTCCCGTTTTCATAATAAGCCTGAATACCTTTAACACATTGCTCGATTATTTATCTTTCAATGGTTCAAATTGAGTTAGTCTGAAATTGAAAAATGTCAAATGAAATGTGGAAAAAGCTTGAAGTTTAGGTGAGGTTCTCGTTCAACATCGGTCCTTGAAATTTAACCACCCGTTATTATAGATTTTTCGATTGTATAATCAGTCTTGTGTAGTCAAACGCAGTCACTCGACGTTGCTCAGGTATTGGTTTTAATATTAATGTCAGGAGTATTCACTGTTTTTAATAGCTCATGAATTTTAAATCACCCAAAACCAGGTTTGTGCAGCAACGCATCCTCAGAGTTGTGATATACGAAAGGGTTGGATAGTGAAACCATTGACTTTCGCTTTGAGAGTCATCAGAATCGAGAAATATAAATCATACTGATACTTTTTTATCTATGCAAAAGATTACAACAACAAAATAAAAAATAGACTAAAAAAGGCTAAATTTTCATAGCTGCTCTACTCGCTTCTGCACCTACGACACAGATAAGTAGCACTTCATCTATTCAATTAATATTAGAATTATTAATTAACGAACGAAAATGCTAAAAAAATAAGTAGTAAATTCGGTTTTTACATAAAAACTTGAAATAAAAAAAATGAAAGCACAGATTTTTCAAAAAATCTACCAAATCTATCGACTTTTTCGAGTTACAAGTGATTCTATCTGTTTTCCTCAAAAAAGTTGGAGTTTTAGAAATACTAAAAACTGGTGTCGAAAACACACTAAAAAATACTGAACTTTTCTGCCACCTTTGCGAAATTATTATAAAAACTACTCAAACTATTATCGATTATTCACTTAAACTTTCTGGTATCTACGAAGGTCGTTGGAAAAGCCCCCGCAAGGTCAGAAAGATGGCACTACTGGGACGTATCTAGGTTTTGCTTAGTGAGTAAAATCTCTTGGTGGAATCCAGATCGGTTTATTTTTTTGTGGTTGACATTCGTTTGAATCGAGGAAGTCGAGTTATTTTCTTTTTCCATCACGACAACGCACCAGCTCACGCCTCAGTATTTGTGGTGGCGAACTTAATGGAAATAGGGTTCCAACACAGTCGCCTTGTTATCTAGACGGAGCCACGTCTGGGATCCCTCTTACTAATATTTATTTCCTAATTTAAAGAAATGGCTGACCGAAAAAAGATGTTATTCAAATGAGGAGGTGATTGCAGAAGCGAATGGATATTTTTCAGACTTCGACTCGTATAAATTTTCCATTACATAGAGGAAAGAATTTACTTTTTGTCAGAAATTTTCCAAAAAAAAAGGGGGAAATAAGAAAAATACAACAACAAAAAAGTTTAGAAGGTTAAAATGTAGTATAATGTGCAGCAAGTAAATTGAAATTTGTTTTGAAATAAAAAATTAGTAAATTAAAAATAAAATTAAATAGAAAATTTCTTTGTTTTTGTTTTTAAAAACATCAAACCTTACCAAAGTGTATCTACATTTCCAGTTCATATACATTAAAATTTATTTTGTACTATGAACTAAATTCGTGTGTAGGCTTTTTACCTATTTCCTCAAGAAAATATTGAAATTTTCATAAATTATAAAATTTTTATAAGCAATAAAAACTGTTTTTTTCAGTTTATAAATAGTAATAATATTTTTATACTATTAAATAAGTTAATGACTAATAGTCAAAAAAATTTCAAAATTTTCTAAAACTAAAAAAATTTTAACTACTGAACTTTTTCTGCTCCTGATACCAAGTGATCAGAAAAGACTCTTAATTAAACAGTCACAAGCTATTACCATACATTTTCCGGTATCTTAAAATTTTCTATCACATAGCGGCATGCATATAATTTTGCCTGAAATATTCCATTAAACAAAAAAAAAACAGACAACAAAAAAAATTCCGCACATCTCAAAATCTTTTTTTTTTTGTTTTGTCAGAAATAAAAAAAAATTATGAAAAATACAACGACAATAAAATTTAGAGGGTTAAAATGTCAGTAAATTGGGTACCAAGTAAATTGAAACTCGTTGTGAAATAAAAAATTCATGAATTAAAAAAAATTTAAAGGAGAAATGTCCCTTTTTTTTAGTTTTGGAATATATCGAACTTTACGAAAATTTCCAGTTCACATATATTAATAATTATTTCGCACTATGAAATAAATTTACGTGTAGGCATTTTACCTGTTTCCTCAAGAAAAGATCGAAATTTCTATAAAACTAAAAAAAAATTTATACTTTTCGGAAAAACAATAATAACAGCTGATTTTTTTCGGCACTCCTTTCTGAATTATCAGAAAAGCCACTTAATTAAATGATTACCAATTTTTCACATAAGCTTTCAGGTATCTAAAAATTGTCTCTCATAGAGAGGAATGCATTTAGTTTAAGTTTAAAATTTTCCAAACAAAAAAAAATATGAAAAAGAAAGGTTATTATGGGAAGTTAAAATTGGTTTAAAAAAAAAAACAAAAAAGAACAACTTTAAAAAAAATAAAAAAATAAATAATTGGCGCTTACACTTCTGTTAGGTGTTTGGCCGAGCTCCTCCTCCTATTTGTGGTGTGCGTCTTGATGTTGTTCCACAAATGGAGGGACCTACAGTTTTAAGCCGACTCCGAACGGCAGATATTTTTATGAGGAGCTTTTTCATGGCAGAAATACACTCGGAGGTTTGCCATTGCCTGCCGAGGGGCGACCGCTATTAGAAAAATGTTTTTTTTTTTTATTAATTTTGCTTTCACCGAGATTCGAACCATCGACCTCTCTGTGAGTTCCGAATGGTAATCACGCACCAACCCATTCGGCTACGGCGGCCAGAACAACTTTAGATATTCAAAAAAACTTAAAAATTAAATTTAATAAAAAAATTTAAAAATTTATCGATTTCATCCACTTTTTCCAGTTTCTAAATATTAATAATTATTCTATGCTATTGGATAAGTTCGTAGCAAGTCGTTTCACCTGCTTCCTCAAGAATATTGCTATTTTTCTTAAATAAAATTTTTTTTTCCTCTACATTAATCATACATCTGTCATACTGACAACTAGTACATTTTTTAACAATTTGTTAGGAAAATTATTAAATATATTTCATCATGGCCAGTGCCAAGACAAATACAGCAATTACATTTTAGGACAGCAATTACATTTTACACAGAACAGTTATTTTAGCAGACGAGAATTCATATTTAATTTAATAGGTCAATTGGTCGAATTCTCTTCAGACGTCGAAAAGTTCTTCTTTCAAGATGTGAGATCGTATTGACTTCTTTGTTTGTCTGCTGATGTATTTCGATAAAATATCTTGTTGATAACGCTTTTATTTCTTCGTCGATTAATGGTATATTGAACGTTGTATGGATGACATCATTTTTTGTGTACCTGTCGGACATTGTTGTTATACGTAACATTTCTGATTGTTGTCGTTGGACTTTGTTTATGTGAGTTTTTTTGCAGTTCCCCACACTTGAAGTCCGTACGTCCAGATTGGCTTAATGACCGCCTTGTATATTAAAAGTTTGTTGGAAATACTGATCTTAGAATTTCTACCTACTGGCCAATGAAATTTTCGAAATTTTTCCTTTATTTGCTTTATTTTCTTTTTGATGTGATCTTTTCAAGTTAATTTTGAGTCCACATGGATTCTAAGATATTTTGCAGATGTTTCAATTAGTATATTTTTATTATTGAGCTTCATCGACATAGCAGCAACCTCTGTTCTTGTCGTAAATATTACTTGTACAGATTTGTCCTCATTTAATTTTAAACTCTATTTGTCAAACCACTTCTTTACATTGTTAGTGTATATCTGTAATTTTGTTGTTGCGGCTGAGAGGTTTTTGTCAGACGACAATAAAATTGTGCTGTCTACAAATGTTGCTATAGTTGAATTAGTTTCATCTGGGAGTGCTATGTCAGAGGTAATTAAGTCATATATCAGTGGTCCTAGAACACTGCCTTGAGGAACTCCTGCTGTTATTGGATGTATATGTGAGTATTTGTCATTGTATTTAATGTAGAAGCATCGATCAGTAAGGTAGCTCTTGATAATTAAATAATAAGTCCAGTGATAATATTGTACTAATTTTATGTAAGAGGCCTTTGTGCGAAACTTTGTCAAAAGCTTTTGCGACGTCCAAAAATACAGCAAGATTTTTTTTGGTTTTCGAAAAATCGTTAAAAACTGCTGAACGTTTTCTGTCCTCCTTCCAAATATTCGCATACATTTTTGCTATCTAAAAATTTTCTATCACAATTTTTGCTTAAAAATTTTCTAAAAACAAAAGAAGAGTGAGAAGGTTAGTATATTTGGGAAACTAAATTGGTTTAAAACAAACAAAAAAGAATTTTCTATATTAAAGAAATTTTAAAAAATAAAATCTATTCAAAAAATTACAAAACTTATCAAGATGTATCGATTTGATGAACTTTTTCCGGTTCATAAATTTTAATAATAATTTCATTCTTTTAGATAAGTTAGTGAGTATTTTCACCAATTTTCTCAAGAAAATATTGGAATATTTCAAAAATTAAAAACAAGTGTGCTTTCCGAAAAATTTCCAAAAATTGTCACCCATACCGACTTATCATAAAAGCCACTTATTAATTAAAAAATTACCAAAAATGTTCTTAAAATTCCTAGTAACCAAATATCTGTATATTTTCTATCATAAAGCGGAATGCATTTAGTTTTGCCTGAAATACTCCATTAAAAAAAAAAAAAAAAACAAAAAAAAAAAAATTTCGCGCATCTCAAAATCTTTCACTTTCAGCTTTAACAACTCACTTGTCCCGCGGTTCGCAAACATTTTTATCGCTACTTCAGCTGCCAAACGCTTAACGGCCTCCCGCTTCTCTATTCATGCCTTTAATTTTGTATTTGAATGCCTCATTAAAATTTTATGTAAATCGCTTTACGTGCATTACGAAAAACGGGTCAAAAGTGAGCAGCCCTACAGGCATCGCCTCAACTAAAGCGTGCTAAACAAACATGCATACGTATGAGTGTGTGCGTTAGTTGTAAACGCATACAAAATGATGCCCTAACAGAATAACATATCAAGTGTCAAAGTGACAACTCGGTATTTACATTGTAAAAGTAACCAAATACGCGCTTCCATTCCACATCCAAGCACGAACATAGATATGCACTTGTATTTGTAGCAATATTTAATACATACATATGTACATACCTGCATGTGGGTATACTCGTATGTAACTGTGTCTTTGTGCTCGCTCACACCTGTCATTCGCGTATTTTTCGCATTTATTACGCACGATGTGGCAACACACATTTACATATGGCGTACGTGTGTGGCATTCTAAGGGCAGCATCAAATTTTTCTATTACAACACCTAACAACAACAATAGCATTAATAAGACGATCTGGCTTAAACGCGATTTGACATAGAAATTTCTCCCTCTCACGAGTTTGATAGCACAAAAATATTCGCGGATTAGCAGTTTAACACTTTGATGTGAGAAAAAGAGCAATGAGTTAGAGATAGGGAGAGAGAAAGAGAAGGCGAAGGAAGTAATGAAAATGTAGACACACCAAATTGGTTATATGTAAAGTTTGTGAAGTGGAAGCGCGTTTAACCCTTCAGCCCTGATTTCACTCTCAGGTACGTGAGTTAAGAACAAATATTTTTTTCATTCAAAGTGTTTCTAAAGTAGTAAAAACATCGATTTAGTCAAGTCTTCAGAAAGTAAACGTGTCTGCCTGCTCGTTCGTCCGTGTGCACGATAACTCGAACAAAATTCTATCCATTCACGTTGGTTGGACGTTGGTAGTTAATCTGTTGAGTACAAGCAGACATTTTGTCCTTTTAAAATACAGTTTTTGATTTCCTGCACTTAGCAATCAGAGACCGCATTCTATTGTTGTTTTTTTATCGAGTTGTAAAAGTAATTTTTAAGTTTTTCTTGCTGCTGCGTTCGTGTAGCAACATGCCTTTGCCTGCAATCAATGCTTCGAAGTGCTACGATATTTCGTGTTGCAAAATCTTGTATCGCCCTCCACTTTTCATCTGACGCAAACATTCGTGGAACTAGATTATTTGGCATTAAAGCACACCAGTTTTGGTTTCTACGTCCTCGTGTTCCTGGGCAAACCTGATGCAATGAAAGGCCACATGTCCAGCCGCCTTCTCTTCATCTAAGCATTCTGGGCAATGAGGAGTGGCACCCAGGTCTAGGCGATGCAGATATTTTTGGAAGCATTCGTGTTCGCTTAAAAGCTGCATATGAAAGAAATCAACATCTCCGTGTTTTCAACAGATCCGCTCGGTAATCCGTGGGAGCAACATATGCGTCCATGCGGCCTTTTTTGACTGGTCCCATTTTGATTGCCATTCAGCTATCCAGGTAGAACGTTCTGTTTATTTGAGTTCCTCTGTCGGATTGGCACTTTGCAAGCAGTATAATCTCTTCTGTTTATTTGACCGGATATTTATTGGCATTTTTCTTGCTATGACGCAGATTGTATCGTCCGACACCGTCCTCAACGCACTTGTTCTAATGACCTGCAGTACTTCTTTAAAATCACACTTTTTTGCTCCAGCCCAGGTTGGAGAGGCGTACAGCATTATAGAGTCCGTCTTAGTTGAAACAATTTTTCTCCTGGCGCCTTGAGATCCTTCTATGTTCGGTAGCATGCCCATAAGTGCGTTGTTAATCTTTTTCGCCTTCACACTAATAGCTGTAAGATGTGTCCTGAATGTTAGTCTGGCCAAGATATTTTATAGATTTCTGGAATTCTGAGAACCGAATTGTTTGTTTGACAGACCTGCTGGTCCCTTCAAACACTCCTGCCATCTTTCGCTTGATACTCTTTCGAATACCTTCCCAACGGTATCGAGCATACACAGAAGTCTGTATGACGATGGCTGATCAGGCTGCTTTCCCGGTGTTAGTAATAATACAAGACGCTGCTTTGTCCACCTCTTTGGGAATGTACCTTCGGTCAGATACAGAATCTATATAGATTTGCAGTATTGCTGCTGTGCCACGCAAATGGGTATCAGTCAACGGTCTTTACAGCGAATTTTGGTACAAGATTTGAAGATGTTTCCGTACAAAGTCCAGACGCTGCATCAGCTGTTAGCTGCTGACCGCCAATCGCGTCTAACATACGCTCAAGCCATCCTTAATCACCAATAGGAGGAATATGATTTTTCATCAAAAATAATCATGAGTGATGAGGCCCATTTCCATCTTAGCGGGTACGTAAATAAGCAAAATTTACGCTTCTGGGGCACTGAAAATCCGCATGTAACCCACGAAGAGCCATTACACCCCCTCAAAGTCACTGTATGGTGTGCTGTTTTCGCTGGAGGAGTCATCGGACCATTTTTCTTCGAAGACGTCGCGGGCCAAAGGGTTACTGAGCAATGATCAACGAGTTCTTTTTGCCGCAACTTGATGAATTGGGATTGGAAAACATGTGGTTCCAACAGGACGGTGCAACATCACACACTGCACGTGCCACAACTGATATGCTGAAGGATGCATTTCCCGGGCGCCTAATCTCCCGTTTTGGCGATTTGCACTGGCCAACTAGATCGCCTAATTTGACCGCTCCAGACTTCTTTTTGTGGGGCTTTTTGAAGTCGCGGGTTTATGTCAACAAGCCTCAGACTCTTGCAGCTCTTAAAGACAATATCCTTCAAGACTGTGAGGACCTATCGCCGAAAGTTTTGGCCAAAGTGATGGAAAATGCCATAAAAAGGGCTCAAATGGCAATCAACTTTGGCGGCGGCCATTTACATCTCGACTTGATGCAAAAAAAATTAAAAGACCAAATAAAAATAACCCACAAGAAGAATCAAAGTTTTTCATTTTTTTTTTAAATTACAGCCAAAAAACATCGCAAGGTTACTTTTGCGCCACCTGTATGACAAGAAGGTGCCTTCGTTATCGAGATGAAAATAAGATTCGAAATTCTTTCAAAGCAGCGATAGTCGACAGCGCTGGCGGAAGCAGCTATATTCCAGAGTATTATTCCAATGAAACAAGAAAAGCAGTCGTGAAGGCAGTCCACATCAGTCAGTTCCTGCAAGCTTCTGGACGTCAAAAATTATTTAGATGCATGAAAAACAAGAAAATACAATGTGCAATGCTATTCGTGCAAAAATTAAACTCTGAAGCATCAAAACTTCAACTTTACACTTCATTTGTAATGTCTGTTATGCAAGGGTGGCGCAACTCAGTTGCATATCTAGAAAAGAAACTGAGTCTTCTGTACCAATAAGAAAATACAAGAATTACTATAACAACAACAACACATATTCACCGCAATAGTGCTGCAAATAAAATTTTACTGTCACTTTTCGAACTTTACTGTGAAAATGCATTGATTTACCCCGCTCTCTCCCCATCGCTCTTCTGAAACTTCGCGCCATTGTTTCTAGTTGGCGCTGCAGTTACTTTTATGATTTTACTTTTATTTTCTGTCATTATTAAATTTACGACACTTGAAGTTGCATTGATTCTATTTGACTTTTGCACACATGCGCACACCCACACTCACTCATTCAGTCGCATGTTGGCTCATGCCCACTAAAACTTTTTACACTTTCGTCGCTTTCAACAATCAACTTCGATTTATTTTACTTACTCCAGTTCATTCATGAAACTTAGCTGGCTAGAATTGACTTTTTCCGCCTTTTGAACGGGTGAAAGTTATGGAAAAAAGTTTAGCGATTCCACCGTTACGTGAGAGTTTTGTGTCTAGACGTTTGCACAACTTTAACGCTTCATCATTTCGTCAGGTGTGTACAAGCGGGAAATTGTGGAAATTAAAAAAAGAATATTTTAAGAATTATAGCGCATAAAAAATATTCAATAAGAGCAAAAAGGGTGGATAGTTTGTGAACTCTAAAATGAAGTAACATAAATTTAAATTTGAAGAAACCGACGAAAATTGGACGAAGCACTTAAAGCAACTCAAACCAATTTGCTTCGCAAAGGATGCAACGTCTGGCAATGTTACATGTTGCGGCTAGATACCTACTCAGGTCTTTTTAGTTTTATGGACGGAATGATCAGTGCTATATCAGCAGGTGTTAGACAGGAACAGGTTCCTGCTTGTCAGTGAATCAATTAGGTTAATTTATTTCACAAATTATTTCATGATTATAGCGAGCCGATCTTACTGGTCACTCCGCATATTTTACTTTAATAAAACATCTTGTCCAATTGTATCGAACTGTCGCAGTAACCTTCGCCTGATGGTTTCCATTTGGTGGCGCACCGGGGCATTGTAAAATAGGTTACTTGTAGCCAGAACCGTTTTTTTCCTTGTTCACAGTGGGAATGCCCATCTGTAGTTGTTTAGGAACGACGTCTTCTTACTACTTGGAGCGCCATCTGTGTTTCACATTTTTCTGCCAGAAGGCAGAACCTATCTAAGCATTAATTTTGTGCCTAACCAGATTCTCTTTCCCAAAAAAGTTAAAAGTTATTGGCTGACTACTAAAATTACTTCAAAATATGAGGCAATTAATTGTTATTTGTTGTGGCATGCAACACTAAATTGTAAATTGTGTGTCAAATTGTTGAACATTTAAACTGGCCACACCACTCGAAGGAAATGCAGTAGGGAATGGCGGGCATGAAACAACCCCACCAATCAGTAGCTAGAATGTAATTAAAATGTCAATTAAATAGCAACTTTAATGCTTTTTTTGTTTTATATTGCACTTGCAACATGAATAGGTGCAGCCGCGAATTGAAGTGTTGCATGTTGCAAGTAATCAAGTGAAATTAGCATAAAATTAAGTTTAACTGCCACATGCACAAAGAATGAAAAAAAGAAAGGAAAAAGCTATAAAAAATGAAGCAAAAAAAAAAAATAATAATAAAAGCAGAAACGAAAATAAAAAAAAAATAAAAAATAAAATTTAAAAAAGTAAAATAAAAACGCCTCTTCGGGAGAGTGAAAAATTTGTGCGAAGCAGCTGAGTGAATGAGAGGCATCTAATTGCAGTTGGCAAAGTTATAAAGAGTATGCGTGCGCATTTCTATTTACATGTGTGTATGTGTGTGCAATTAAATAATGTAATTATGATGAAAGACACGAGTAACAGGAGTAATATGGAATTGCAACTCTGCATATTTTCATTTGTTAATTTGTGCTTCTTTGCTGAGCTGCATTTGTGGCATGTGGCATGTGCGGTTGTTTGTGCATTAGCAACTTACGTCCTGCCAGCTGAACATATGGCATACCTATACATATATATATATATATATACATTAGGCCGGGTCGATTTGTGGGGAGGCAAAATCGCCCATTGCTCTGTGAAAATCATATTCTAGGGATCAAAATAAGAAACTTTGCCGAAGGAACCATACCTCTAAAACGAATTCTGATGTCCCCCAATTTGGGTCGAACTTTTTAGTTTCTTTTCTCATGTAAAGGCCAAAAATGGTGATATTTTGAAATGATTGTATGAGGAACCCCCCAGAGGAGTTCCAGGAGGTGTGCCATTGGCATGGGTGAATTGGCCGTCCAAAGTTAGTGGGGGTCGGTCATACATTTGAACTCGATTGGAGCACTCTAAATGGGTCAAAGTGGGATTTTTCGTTCGACCCAAATTGGGGGACATCGGAATTCGTTTTAGAGGTATGGTTCCTTCGGCAAAGTTTCTTATTTCGATACCTAGAATACGATTTTCACAGAGCAATGAGCGATTTTTAAATCGACCCACCCTAATATACATACTTCCAGTTGATAACCAGCTGGACGCATAGTCGCAAAATAGGTGACTATTCAAGAACTTATGGTAGGGCGTTTTGCAACATTCAAATGGTTGTTTCTTGTTCTGCCATTCCACACAATACTCTCAACTCATTCACTCACTCACTCACCGACTCACAAAGCAACCAACTCATTGAAAGCTGGCAACATTTGAAGCGAGTGTAGGTATATGTAGGTGCGCAGCGTTGTAGTTCTTGCTGTCAGACTGGCTTCACTCCTACGAGTGCAGCGCTTGCCGGCTCTTGACATGGTCTTGCAGGGCGTATGAGTAACATTGAAGCGCACCCATTTCATGTAGCCAACAATTAAATGTTAAACGCTGGATATGCATGCAGCTGGTTCGAATGGTACGTAAAAAATATTAAATTAAAATATTAAGTCACTAGAAAAAAATGGTGATGACGAATAAGTGGGTCCGAGGGCTGATTTTACGAATGCAACTGGATTCCCAACATGAACTTCACATCTATGGCTCGGAACTTAGTTCCAAATGTCTCTCCTTGGATTTGTTCCTGTTTCCATACCAACTGTTTTTCAGGCTCGCCGAAATTTCGTGAGAGTCGAGTGGCGAATTTTCTGGCTGTCTGTTGCGATAGCAGCATTCCGATGTCGAACATTTTTGTATAGTTAAATGTACGGTTTCTGGTGTACAGAGACGTGCGCGTAGTTTGGCTACAAACAAGGCCATGATTCGAGTCGATGTTGGGTCCTCGGAACGTTCGTACATCTAAAACATTAGAAGCGTGTCTTTCATCTGCCGCAACATGATTGATCTGGTTTCGATACGCCACGTAACTTGATGTACTCTTTTTGCTTGAATTGGGTGCTGCAGACTACCATCGAAGTCGTTCAGCCTCTGTCCGTTACCGGATGTTTTGTTGTGTAAGCTGAATTTTCCGACTGTGGGACCAAAAATTCTTTCCTTGCCCACCCTGTCATTGAAGTCACCAAACACGATTTTTATGCCGTGGCGGAAGCAGCGCTCATAGGAATGTTCCAAGCGCTCATAGAAGGAATCTTTGGTCGTGGATCGCAAATAAGCGAGATGCTGAAAAATCTCGCTTTGATGCGGATTATTGCGAGACGGTCGTCCACCGAAGTGAACGACAGTACTTGACGACGAACTCTCTCTCTCACTACAAGTCCAACACCGCATTTGCGCTCCTTTACATGGCTACTGTAGTAGACGTCGCAAAGTCTAATGCTCTTCTTGACTTGCCTCCTTCCATCGCATCTCTTGAGTGATCATTGTCTGTTCACTGTTCAGTCTTTGCTCTCACGAGAACTCCACCCGGGAAGAGGCAAGTTTCCCATTAAAGGACCGAACATTCCCAATGTATGCCCTCAAATCATAGTCCTTAGTTGGTTTTTGGGGGTCCTCATAATAAAAATAAGCAGTTCTCAGCCGAGGCTCACTGGATGGGGATTTTTACCTAGTGGTTTCCAAACCCAGCGCACAACCAGATATCTGGTTTATTTCCCCTTCTCATATTAGCTCGTTGCCAAAGCTACCCAGAAGATACTTGGGCGAGGCCCGGAAGTTTTGAGCTGCATGGGCCGTATGCAGAAAAAAATTGTTTTGGCTACTACCAAGTTAATGGCGATCACAGACTTTTCCTACTTGCGCGGACTTGTAGACATAGAACCTGCAGCTAGTGGGATACGCGGACGATATAGCGGCGGTCATACCAGCTCGGGACACTGAGGACGCTAGAAGGAAGCTGAACCAAGTCATGATAAGGACGCAAATATGGCTTGAGGACCACGGTCTGGAACTCGCCAAACATAAAACCGAAGTTATCCTTATGACACGAGGTCACATGCTACTCGAGGTTGCATGCTGCATAAGCGACACGTCCTTAGTGACCCTAAAGGTAGTAAAATAGTTAGGTATTCAACACCACACGACGCAGTAGACGACGGTCGCTGTAAGTGCGAAGGCATTTTGAACCCTACCTCACCCACCAAAAGAAAAAAAAAACCTGCAGCTGCAAACATTGGCTAATTCTCTAACTACATCAGAATTATTTTGTGTATACAAAACTTGACTCAACTTGATTGTCAAATACAAACGAATGGTTTTACTCTGAGGTCAGATCACGCGCCAATATCTGACAATGAAATAGTTGATCTTTCTGACTAGCAGTGTTTCGCTGGACCGTTCCCAGTTATAGCCTCAGTTGCTGCGGCCATAGAAGGCGTCATAAGAAAATACTCAATGAAAACTTCTTTCAGGAATTTATCACATTTGTTAATTGCTATTGCGTCACTGTTGCCAAACCACTATAGCAGGTTAGACAAATTGAACTGGTTGTGTTAATGGTATCACTTCTTCTGAACGATTTGGGGTTATGTTTTCTCTCGGAGACTTTTCTACCAAGAACGTACGATTTGCCCCAAAGTGAATTTTTTCCAGCCGCAATCGACCCATGAACTTAAAATCCATATAATCCAGACCTAAATTTAGTTATATTTATGCTAGCGTCCTTAGAATATCCATTTAAGATTGGACCTCTGGGATTCATGCCGTCATACGAGGCTGGGTTACATTTCATAAATTGGAAAAAAATAATAAAAAGTGATCTCATGTGCAGCTAAATTTATTTCATTTTAATATCGACCAGTCCCTTTTGGAAAATCCTTCAATACATTATAATTTTTTACTTTTATCCTATTCGCTTTATTTGTTTTTCCTTTTTTTACAATTTGTCTAGTTTTGTTTATTATTTTATTTTGTGCCTTTATATGGTTTTACTGCACTTGCTTTTGTGCCGCCTGCTCACAGTTACTTTCCAAAACTCAAACCACCGTAGAAATACGACGCCACTTTTCCTACGTACAAAGCAAAAAGCAGTCTTTTCACATGAAAAATCAAAGCTTAATTTGACTTAAATGCCACTTTTGTGGCTCTTCACCGTTTGCGGTTTTCCGTGTGCCGAGCCCTTGCTCACTTGTCGTACTTCACTTTTAGGGTACTTCCTCACCACTGAGCTGCCCACATACCTGGTCTCTCGAAGGCTTTATCGCTTTGTTCATTTAGCTTTTCACTTTTCTATTCATTTTCAGTGTTTTCACACGTTTGCAACGCTACTTTGCAGCGCTACTTTTGTGTGAACCCTGTAGGGAAAATCGCTGCTATCAAACTAGTCCCATCCAGAAAGCCACAGAGTGAGTTTTATAGGACATTGCCCTACAAGCTTCGAAAAGGTCGACCCTTTTCAGACATTTAACATCCGTAGCTGCTAGCAGTCCGTTAGGGGGGTGGACCCGAGAAAGCTCTTTCGGAGATGCTCACGCAGTTCCTGGAGAGGCAGATGTATGTGCATCGCGCTTTCCAGCTGTGGCATTTTGGCGGTGACAAAATGATAATTGGTGGTTGATTTTTAACTTATATTTTCTGAAATAATATAATATATGATATCGTTCGTTGTCAAGATGTGGAAGGAAACGTTTGGAACAGTGTCTTCGACAGTGGTGACCTCCATGCAGCCGCAATTCTTTCGTTAATCCCTGTAGAGGTACGATATACCATAGGCATCATTCTCGTACAGTCGGACATCTTTAGCTGCGAACTTTTCAACACTTTTACGTTTGAAAGCCTTTGTAGCGGAGTGATTATTTTCGACAGTCTTCGTGTATGACTCCATAGTGTTTTGGGGGAATTGCAGACGCCTTGTGACTAGATCTCTTCTTTATCAAGCACTAACGATCTCTAATGGGATTGCGCTTATGCCTCAGGGACTGTCGGAGCTATGTGACACATTTTACTCACAGCTTGCCATCTTTCCCACAAAAATAAGAGAAATTTGTAATATCGCCTGTTGTTGTTATTATAGGAATAGCCCAAAACATTCCCACGCAGGATCGCGAAGTAACAGGTTTTGGCTGAGTATAAATCTTGGTCGTTTAGGTATAATCGATGAATTTTCGTGGAAAGGTTTAAGGCCATTTCATTCTGGTTTGTTATAAATTTCAGCGAATTTATTCACTACAGAATTTGCACCTATTCACCAAAATAGTGCCAGTTTGAACGAGTCGATCATCGTAGTCGAGAATGTTTGCATTGGGTCCGGACTAGAGGTATAAAATATTTAAAAAAAATCCTACTTCATCTCGCCAATGACAAACTTTTAAGTATATTTATGTTAGGTAAAAGCTTCCCATAAAGACCCATCGGCGATTTCGGGACGATGTAAATTTGTAGGACCCTTTTATACCTTATTGTACGCTTTACTCTTCACAATAACTCATCCAGTACCACCTAAGCTAGTAATGGGATAGGCTGAGGTGGTATGCGTCTCGCTTTCGCCCATACCAGAGGCCTTGGTGCTAACTTTTCGTTTCTGAAATAACATCACATTGGAGAAGAAGTATGTGGTTTTTATAAGGACAGCTCGTAGACTCACCAGTAGTCATTAGATCATATTTCGAACCCGCAAAGCTGGCTTCGCAGTCTGCAGTGACCAGCACGAATTCTCGGCAGCATTCTCAATTTGTCCTAGAGACGTTTTTAAAATATTTATTATCATCATTAATTCATATTTTTCCTGCAGAGTGTCTATGAACTTTCCTCTATGCGGGTATTTTACTTTCACATAAGCTAATGTGTATGTGGTTTTAGATGTATGTGTGTGGTTTCTCTTTCATGGCACATGACTAATTTTTTGGTGCATTTGTGGCCTCTTTACAAATTAAATTGAACTTGGAAGCACATTTCGTAATTTAACTAAAAAGCGCAGCACAGCTGAAGTCCCAATGGAGAAGTTCGCTGGCATATATAATAAATATGAATGAAGTGGCAGTAAAGCAGCGAAAGCGCAACTTCAAAGCACAAAACTTCTTCGTGGCTTTGGAGTTTTGAAATAGAAAATAAAAAGTATAAAATAAAATTTTCATAATTATAAAAACAGTGTGGCATAAGTGGGGGTTCCATAGGTGTATGACAAGATCCCCGTTCTATTTTTGAAGGCTTTTAGGGATGCCAGGTAATGCCTTGTAGTCCTATTTTCAATTCTAATTCGGCTTAATATCTCTGCTTATATTCTCGATAGGCACTCCTGTAACTGGCCGGTGAGAGACCTAAGGGAACGGCAAGAGTAAAAAAGCTCTTGCATCAAGTCGGGATTATAAATAATTATATTATTTATATAGCCTGATCAAGGATCACAACCCGTTATCGGATTAAGGCTGCCTGCTATATATTTTTTTTTTAATTTTTAAGGGGTAATTTTCATATTTATGGCCGCGGCGCCCCTTAGACATATTTGGTTTGAGTGCTCGCTAAGAATGTGCTTATGTTTTCTAAGAAATGCGGTTGCATGGGAGAAAAAAATTGCATTGCAATATGGGCTGTAATATTTTGAGCTCAGGTGAATGTTCAATTCAATATCCTTAATTGAAGATTTTCAGTTTGTCTGCGATTTTTTCGGTACTCGATAATTTTGATGCGGGACCACCTAAGAAATTCGATAATAGTTTTTGCAGTTGTTGCTTTTCTTGAGCCTCTCCAAAATATATTTATTTTTTCCCCCGCTACAGTGATTTAACCCCTTAAGGGGGAGCCTGCTTTAGAGGCTTCAAAAAATCGATGTTTTCGTGGATTTTTTTGGGAAGAAAAGAAATATTCGATTGAAACAAAATTTTCAGGTTTTATTGTTATATATTTCAACAGTCTTATCAATTTTTTTCTTTAAAATATATGTCATATTATGCGTGGTACAAGCATTTTGCCGAGGCGCCTCGAGTGTGCATGTGTCGTCCGGCGGGAAAGATACAGGCCGCAATTTTCATCTAAAACCAAAAACCCAGAAAAATTTTTATTTAAGTATAGTATAGCTTTTAGTTAAACCAAGAAAATTAAACAAAACGTGAGAAACTCAACAATTTTTCGCTAATTAAAAAAAATCATTTCTTTGGAAAAATAAATTCAATTTAGATTTTTTAAAAAGTGGGTTAGTCATAACATTCTTAAGGTTTTTTAGGTTCAACTAGAAGAGAATTTAATTCCGAATACAATCAATGTTATCTAGTTTCGATAGGACGTTTAACTTTTTCCCTATCTTTCCCGCCAATTAAGAAAAATCGTAAAAATAAAAAACCGAGAAATCGCACTTTGAGCGATCCGGCCGCTCGTATACCTGCTCGACGCTTGCTCACAATTTCTTCTGTAACTCCGAAAATATTTTGAATTTGCTTCTGAAGTTTTTAGGACACATTTTTGGATAGTTTGGGAAGACATTTATGTAAAAAAAAAATCGATTTTTTCAAGCCTCTAAAGCAGGCTACCCCCTTAGCGAAAGAAATCAAAAACTATATAATCTTATTTACAGGGTGATCCATATAGCATATCGAGTTTAATGAAAATCGTCAATGATAGGTTGGATTATATATTTCAAGTCTGAATCTTCTCTGGTTGGTTAGCGTAACATTTATACTTAATAGAGTTCCATCATAGCTTCTGGTAAATTGATGCTACCTTTTCGGTTAATCTTTTAATTATTTTTAATGTGTAAAAACTTTATTCATGTTTAGTGTATAAATTTCTGGCACAGCAGATATTTTTTATGAGGAGCTTTTTCATGGCAGAAATACACTCGGAGGTTTGCCATTGTAAACTGAGTGGTGACCGCTACTAGAAACAACTTTTTTTCTTTATTTTGGTGTTTCACCGAGATTTGAACCTACATTCTCTCTAAATAGCGAATGGTAATCACACACCAACCCATTCGGCTACGGCGGCCGCCGTAATTTACTCTATAGCTATTCCCATAGATAATCGAAAAAATGTATTAAAAATTGCAGACAAAAAAATAATAAAATATGCCGCCACCACGTGGGCATATTTCATTTTGAAAAAAAAGACAAGAAAACCAAAACAAAAAAACATTTATAGAGTTTCTTCCACGTAAAGAACCTATTCTTAGAGTATTGCCTTATTTTATTGACCGATTGAAAAAAAATTCTTAGGCAGACTCATTTTTCCCACCCCCAAAGTGGCCCAAATCCTACCATAAACAAATCGTGTGCTCCAATATGATGACCCTTAACGTGGTCTGCCCTAGCTCGGTGCCACAAAACGCCTTTCCTGTGGATCAATTCAGTAAATTGTTCGCCCAAAAATGATTGGAAAATCTTGGTAGTAACCAAAATATTGTATATTAACATTTGCCAAATAATGCCATAAAGTGCCCTAAAAATAATGAACTCTAGCGGGCGCTTATTTGGTATAAGCATTTACCACCACCAAACTGCTGACTGTTCAGTGCAACTCATCCACGTGGCTTCACTAACAACTACCGAGTATTTGATAATCGCAAAGCTATCATATCTCGAATGAGTGTTGTGGGAAGTTTTTTCCGTGCCATTAAATCGCAATAAAATGCTCGTTTACATGTAAATAGAAATCTCGCTTATTACTCAAACGTGTGTATGTATGTATGTAGATCACACTTATTTTGCATGCAGAGGAAGCAAACACAGTGAAAGTGGAATTATTATAAATATGTGCATAAAATTGTGAATACATTTATCTGCACCCATACACGCATACATGTGAATATAACCATTAAATATGTGTGATAGTTGAGAGTGAAAGGCATTTTCATTTACTCCCAGTGGCGCCGCTGACAGCCTGCCAAGCAGCCAGCCAACCAGTCAGTTAGTGGAGCGAGCAGCATTTTAACAAATTGTTATGAAAGTGAAAGTGAAGCAATGCGGAAAATGGCAAAATATTTTCCACAATATTCAGCGGGAAGTGTGTAGTGAAAGAAGTGTAGAAATACATAAATAATTACGCACTGCATACTCACATACTTACCGACATGCCACAAAAGATAAACGTGCAAAATTGCGGCTGATGATTGCATAAAGAAGTTTTCTGTATTAAAACAATAACATCTCTCGAGTGGCAAAGTCGTAGCCCCTTCAAATAAGCAGCGTGAAAGTAAAAGGCTGCAAGGCAAGGCAGCGCATGTGGGTGTGTGCGTGCACGTGGAATGGGTTGCTACTTGCGCCTGCGGCATGTAAATAATAATTCATATAAAATCCACAACATTGTCAACACGAACACAAACACATATACAAGTACCCATGTAAGTACACACATCCATATCTGTAACCGGATATAATACAACGCACTTACACGCCCACAATAAATGAGAAAACATGCCACAACAAATAGCAGCAGCAGCAGTAGCAGCAAAAACCACAAAATGGTGTTTTTACTCGCATGTGGAAGAGTAGCTGGTGCGGGCGAAGCAAAATCAGTGATGGCGATCAGCAGCCACATCAACACTCTGTGCGACTCTGTGCTGAAATTCTGGCTAGCCATGAGATAGATAAACGTTGAATTACGCCATGCAGTTATGGGCGTATGAAATTGGCGTACAACCGCAAGGATAAGAACAAAAAAAACTTTATAAGATATATGAGCGCTGTGCTGTAGCATTTCAGCGTTTTTTATTTCCGATGTGTATTTTGGAGCGCAAAAAATTGTAAATGTAAGTGCTTGACTCTATTGCGCTATACGAGGCTCGTTTGAAAAGTTCGTGCAAAGTCAGAGATATGGCATTAGTTAGTAGCATCTCTTGGAAGAACAACAAAACAAATAAGCTGCAGCCCGATTGGTATGTTCCTTTGCGTTTGGCATTCAGTCGAGTAATTTTCCTTTTCCATCACGTCACCAGCTTACGTATCAGTATTTGTGATCGCAAAATTGGTTGGGTTCTAACTCGTTTCGCGTCCACCCTATTCTCGAGACTTCACCTTTTCAGTCCCTCGAACTACTATTATATTTGTTTCGCATCCGCTCTATTCTCGAGACTTGACTTCCTCGGATCTTTCGGACTACTATTTGTTCCGCGGCCGCCCTATTCTCGAGACTTGACTTCCTCGGGTCCCTCGGACTACTATTTGTTTCCCAATTCGAAGAAAAGACTGGCGGTAAAAAGAATTTTTTCAAACTAGTAGTCACTAACATCAACCTCTGTGCTTTGATGAAGTAGATACCCGTTCATCTTGAAATCAGTCCGATGGCGCAAATGGAAATCGATCGGTCGCACACAACGAAAACCACATGGAGATATCACAAAAGCGGCCCTGGACTGGAACCCGCAAGGCAGTTGTAGATGCAGTAGACCATCTACCACATGGAGCCGACTAGTGGGAGCAGAAGCGCTGTAAGCTGATCGCACTTGGCGAAAAATCAAATTCCACTTAGAAAATACGGAGGTAAAAATATATATACGAGTGTAATAGAAAATCGGCTACTACGAATAGCTATTTTTCATACTTGAGTAAATCCTATTATTCGGAAGGGTTCAACAAACTAAAGGGTGAACAATTTATCGCTCGCCTCGGACCAGTGGATTGGCCACAAAGATCAAGTGATATCACACCTTTTGACTTTTATTTTTGGAGCTATGTAAAGTCTAAATGCTTGGCGGATAAATTAGCTTCGATTGAGGCTTTGGAAGTCAAATAAACTGGAAGCACTAAAGTTGTTCACGAGATATCGACCGAAGTCCTCCAGCGAGTCATTCAAAGTTGGTGTTTACGGATGGCCGAATTATGGCGCAGTTGCGGCCAACATTTGGAAGGGATTAGCTTTAAAAAATAAATGTCATGAATGGTTCTGCATAAAAATAATAAAAATTGCCCAATCCATTTGAACTTTCCTTATTTTATTTCAATTTAAAATCCGATACATCTAAATTGATCACTGTGTCACAAAAATTGGCTCTTGCATCACGATAACGCCCCTGCTCACACATCGTTGCTTGTGCACGACTTTTTGGCCAAAGCAACACACTAATGATGCCACAGCTACTGTTTTCCCTAGATCTTACCCCTGTGACTTTTTCTTGTTCCTGAAACTGAAAAGGCCCATGAAAGGACGACGCTACGCTACGATTGACGAGATAAAGACGGCATCGAAGAAGGAGCTGAACAAGATACAAAAAATGATTTTTTGAAGTGCTTCGAAGATTGGAAAAAATGTTGGTACAAGTGCATAATATCTCATGGGGACTACTTTGAAGGGAACAAAATAGATATTAATGAATAAATAAATAATTTTTGAAAAACACAAAAATCACGATACTTTTCGAACACACCTTGTATGTAGGTTAAGAAAATATAAAATTTACTGCAAAATTTAATAAGAGCAATAAGCTCATATTGTATTAAGTCCAAAAATGTTCGACGGAGCAGGGAGGCCATAGAAAGGCTAGCCGGAAACAATAGGCTGCATATCTACTGGGTACCTGGTCACAAAGGCATTATGGGGAACGAAATAGTAGATGAGATAGCAAAAAGTGCTGTGAGGCTACCATTTGATCAAGAAAACGACATACCAAAACCGCTAAACACAATATACAACGAAATGGACGACCACATGAAAAGGCGAGTGGAAGCTAGGTGGACTAACTTGACCACATGTAAAACAGCAAAAGTCATGTGTAGAACTAACGACAAAAAACTGACTCCATTCGTACTTACGCTCTCGCGAAAGGAATGCAGAACTATCATAGGTATGCTAACAGGCCACAATCTACTGGCTGCATATGCGTACAAGATAGGGATTGCTAACACGGACAAATGCAGGAAATGCAGAGAGGATGTTGAGGAGACTTTAGAACACCTTCTGTGCGCTTGTCCGGCATTACTAAAAACGCGACTAAAATGCCTGGGAGCCCCACTGTTTGAGGGTCTGGAAGACGTCTCTAAAGCGGAGCTCCCAGCCCTACTTAGATTCGCTAAAAGCGCTGACATCCTACATGATGTCTACTTCAGGTATTCATAGAGGTCGGTCTCCATCTGGTATCGCTAGGGACCAAAAGGTCTATGCGCGGCTTATTTGCCAACCAGGCTAACCTAAACTAACCTAATGAGAAAGTGAGATCTTTATACTTCTTCTTCTTCTTAGCTTCACAATCCGTGGTGGACCATAGCTTCATCAATAATTTTTATCCACTTTAATCTATCCATGGCTACATCTCTCCAGTTGTGTACGTTCATTTGCTTAAGATCTGATTCGACGTCATCTAACCATCGCTTTCGTGGGCGTCCTCTTTTTCTTCCTCAAATGGGTGTTAAAATAAAGATTTCCTAGCATTTCGCTCTTTCGGTATGCGCAGTACGTGCCCAATCCATCTACTTCGTTGGGCTTTGATAAAACGTATTACATTTTGATCTTTATACTGGGTTGCCAATATTCGACGGACCCATTGTGTTTTTTTTTTAATCAAAGAAAAACACAATTTTTTTGATGTTGACGATAATAATCATTTTATTTGGTTCAAGTATATTTGTTGGCATCACTTTTTGAATATGATATCTCTCAAATGACCACCTTGAGCCTGTACGGCGTATTGTGCCCATTTTGCAGCATTTTCCAGAGTTTTAGGTAACATTTCGGCTGGAATAGCGGCTATTTCCTCACGGATGTTGCTCTTGAGCTCTTCTATGGTCTTTGGCTTATTAATATAAACCTTTAATTTTAAATATCCCCATAAGAAGAAGTCAGTTGGCGTTAAATCGGGCGAACGCGGTGGCCAGTCAAAATCGTCATTTTTCGATATCAAACGACGAGGAAACAATTTCTTCAAAAAATCGATTGTGGTACGAGCTGTGTGTGGTGGAGCGCCGTTTTGTTGAAATCAGAACTGCCTCATACGCTTTCGACGAATAATTGGCATCACAATTTTCTTCTTTTCTTTTTCTTATTCTTCTTTTCACAATTGACTTCTTTTGTTGAATGTAAATTTCAACAATTTGGGAGCGCTCACGTGGCGTGTACTGTTCCATGGTAAAAATCTGCTTGGACTGACGCTAGCAACGCGGTATGTCATCAAGAGATCTGTCAAAAGATACAGGGTTGCCAGATGGGTCCGTCGAATATGGGCAACCCTGTAGTGGAATATTGAAATGTAAAACCAGGTTTGAGAATATTCTATGTATACATCAACTACCAACCGAGCTAGACCCAACAGGCGCTAAAAAATTACTTTGCCAACCTTTGAGAAAATTAAAATTCTCAAGCTGAGAAATTAGTGCGTTGCAAGTTGAAAAATTTGTGAATCTCAAGTTTAAAAATTTCAGATTCTCAAGTTGAGGAATTTCTGATTTTTAAGTTGAGAAATTAAAGATTTTCTAGTTTAAAATTTGGAAGTTGACCTTAAAAATATAACGTGCGGTGGTTGCAGAAGGTAGCCTTAGATAGAGACAGATGTCAGAAGGTTGTGAATGAAGCATCGCTTCACTAAGGACTGCGATGCTAAGAAGAAGAAGAAGAAGTTCAGAATTTTGTGGGAATCAAGTTGAGACACTTTTAATTCACTTCTTAACATCGAATGGAATCCCCTAATTTATATCTAACATTAGTTTGAAACTAGAGATGAGATGTGGAATTAAAATTTTATTGAAATTGTTTTTATTATTACATACACACAAACGAACTCGTATATTTGTTAGCCTGAAGTGAAACATGAATGAGTCTGGGCGATTGAAAACATTGCCGTGATATCCTTGATATCGATCTGTAGCTTCGATTTACTCAATGATATGGACAAATATTTTAGTATCGAAAACAATTCAGAATCCTACAATATTTCGAAGTATGATTTATTAGCTAAATTTCCTCCTGTACTATTACATGATTTTTGACGGAATTTTAAAATTAATTTATTCTGGCTTTATTGCTTCTGAACGCGAACAAATAGAAGAAGAGGAGAGCAAAAAAGTAGTAAAAACATGCCAGTGTATTTAGGAGGCTTCGAATTATTATTATGGAACCAGGTGAAGAATTATATTTGAGATTACGTAGTGGATTAACTATTTCTCAAGTTTGTGGTTCAATACATATAAAATGTCTTTTTTGTTGCTGAAAGAAAATTTATATTGAAAATCAGCGCTGGAGATCTGAGATAAGCCGTAGCACTCAATTTAACTTCAAGCAAAACTCAACGCTAAATTTTACTGAGAAAATTAACCGACTAGTAGAGTGTCTATTGGGTTTTAAACCTGCTGTGGTCCTGTCGATATATAAGTTACTCGTTTTTGAATTATATTATTATAATTTTATTTCATTTTCCCAGCTGCCGTCTTGGTCAGCTTTCGGTGTTGAGCCTATCTTAGGACTAACAATTCATTTCTTACTATGCTACCACTTAACCTACGACGTCGAGCAGCGCCGGCAAGTCATGACGTTAGCAGAACTGTAGCGTCGTTGGTGTAGTGACTTTAAGCGGTATCAAATGTCGATACTTCGCTGATACCGCAAAGTGTGCTAGCAACCGTGTTCTGCACTTGTTTACGAAATATTCCTATTTCATTAATATCCGTTCGCATAAAACCCGCTGACGCGATGTCTAGGTGAGAAAGGCAGCCGTGGGAATTAACTTATGATAACTTATACATCACTTATCAGACCAATCATCACTTACGCCTCTGTGGTCTGGTGACGACGGACCATGGTTAAGTCGACACTCCGGTAACTATACAGGCTGCAAAGAAGTATGTTTATGCATTACGGGTGCAACGAGTACAACCTCTGGCGATGCTCTAAATTGATTTGCTTCCCTTAAGGCACAACAGGAAGCAATAAAAACAATGTGTAGGCTCCATAAATATGGTTTCTGGCACTAAGATGGAACTATGGGACACAGAGAAATCTTTAAGGTGCTATCTGAGCAGGCACCTAAGGAAGACCTGACACCCATAGTTTCATCTGGAAGGAAATTTAATATCAGGTTTACGTGAGCAAAGGAGCTATCCAGAATGCATTCAGGGAGGTTTGACAGATATTTTCTATACCGATGGATCCAATAATGAAATACGGTCTGGTATTAATAAGTATCACTACGCTATGCGGGAAATGGTAACTGTTTTCGAAACGGAAATGTTGGCTATCCTGAAAGTAGCCGAATGGATAATCGAAAGGAGATGGGGCGGGAAACAGATTGGAGTTTTCAGTGACAGTCAGGCTGCACTCAAGGCCCTGGAGAACGCGAAGCAAACCTCAAAGATTGTTCAAGAAAGTAAGAAGAAGCTTAATTCTATGGCAAGACAGAACAGGCTTGTACTTATATGGGATCCAGGACACTCCGGTGTTCAAGGAAACGAAATTGCCGACGAATTGGCCAACCGTGGATCAGGGGCTCCCTCACAGGGACAAGACCCTATTATCGGAATCAGTTCCGCAGGAATCATGAATTGGATCAGCGTTTAGGTATGCAACTTACATCAAGAGCAATGGCCCGGTCTAGAACGCTGCAGAACTGCAAGGTGTTTTGTGACAGGTCCGAACAGAAAACTGTCAAACTTTCTACTAAAACTTGGAAGGAAAGACGTTCGGTTGATAGTCGGTATTAGTGCAGCACACAACTCACTTTGCTAGTGCAAGGCTATGAGTAGTGGGTTCCGATGTCATGAGAATGAGTAATATTCGTTCTCTAAAACTGGAGGATATTTACTGATTTGCCAAAGAATCTGGAAAATTCTCACAGGATTAATTGCCTTTTTCTCTGTCTCTATTCTTTCCTATCTCTTTCCTATCTCTTTCTTCGATACTTTCTCCTTTCCTCCTTGACTATCTAGCCTCTTTCCATAGCTCTAAATACAATGGGTTTTTAGTCTGAGTGTTTTAGGAGCAACCAAATCTCTTGGTGCTTCTTGGCTCTACCTATTCAAATTTCAATTTCAGAGGGTCTATTTTTCGTACTATAGATGTAGATACAATTTGAGTAAATCCAAAATTGTGAAAACCTTCGTCAGTTTATTAAAAAGGCAGAGGCGATACGAAGCATTTAACCACCAGCGACTGCACACAACTCAAATTACACTTTGCTCTGTCTTATCCCCCCCCACTCATATTGCTGGTTTAATCGAATATATATTTCGTAATATTGCTTATTGTCCTCTTAGATGTTTAAAATATTTCAAAAATTAATACAAGGTGGTGCAAAATGAAACTTCTTGTGAACTGGACAGCTACAGACACAAACAGCCAAGCAATGAAGTACATAAAGGCTAAAATAAAGACTCCCATCACTCAAAATCATTTTTGTTTTATTTAGTACGAAATACGAAAAAATGATGAAAAAATGATGATTAATTTTGCGCCACCTTGTATTTCAGCAATTTAAGCCACAAACCCGAATGACTAAAATTTAATTAATTTCTATGCAAAAAGTTTGGAGCAAGTAAGCGAGCTCTAATCATAAATATAAAAAATACCACTAAGGCACGTGCCGGGGATTTAAGTATGTACATAAGAAAACCTGGGAGACACCAACAACTGCGACAAGAGCTCTGCTACATATTTGACCATTTTCTTTTGTACGCTCCGGATTGAAAGTCAGCCGACGCATAAAATCAATTCAACGCATGCAAAAATTATGCAAAGCAGTATTGCACACACACACATGCAAATAACATGCACAAGTATTTGTGCTTTATATGTGCATATTAAAATTTTCAAAAAGGACCTTCAGGGACAGCGTGCACAGTCGCTTGGGCATTAAAAAGCGAGACACAGAGGTATTCATTAATTTTGGCAAACACTGAAAATCGAATAAAAATTATGGACCAAAATGCAGAGTGAAAGAGAGGAGAAAAGCAGTATGCCTGCACGGTGTAGCATTGAAGAAGAAGCTAAGAGTGAGAGAGAAAGCAAGTAAAATGAAATCCATATCGACGCACATAAACAACAATCCATTGACTTGACATCTTGCGAGGAGAGGACACCCGGCATTAAGGACCGCACGCCACCCTAGAGGCCACATCGCGCACAATTTTGGCTGGCATACGCGCGGTCACAGCAACAAAAAAATTCATAAACTGTTCCGGCCGAAGCGTGACTTGCATAATAATTTTAAACACAAGTATGTGCAGCCTCGTAAAGGATGTACGTTTTTCTGGTGATGTGAGATTGCGAGCGCACCAACGGCACAAGGCGACCTTGTTTGAAGATACGGCAGCAGGCGGCGAGCATGTAAAAATAGTCAAATAAGTGGGTATATCCTTCAACTTGGCTGCCCTCCAAAAACCGGCGTCAGCCACCCGCTGAAAGCAACAGCGCGCGCAGCGAAGCCACAGTTTATCAAAATTCTGTTGTCGCTATCTCGCTGGTAGCGTGGCAGCTGCCAATGGAAAGCGAAAATTGCAAAATAAATCGCAGCTTTTCTTGTAGTCAACTTGTAAGCCATGAAGTCAATTTAAAGCGGGTGACTAGCAGTATCACTTTACGCCTCCGCATGTCCTGCAGTGTTGTTGACTTTCCTTTTCCTCGGCTACGGTTTATGGCTTAAAAGG
Organism: Anastrepha obliqua; assembly: GCF_027943255.1. Lineage (NCBI taxonomy): Eukaryota > Metazoa > Arthropoda > Insecta > Diptera > Tephritidae > Anastrepha > Anastrepha obliqua. Next base: position 107,356,100 of record NC_072895.1, on the reverse strand, counting down.
GAAAATACGCGCAATATCAAGTTGTTATATTTATGAGCAGATGTAGATATTTGAATACTTATTGCCGTTTTTGTGCTTTTGTTGTGATATTTACAAATTTATATTTGAAAATGGAAAGATGTACTTCAAGAAAAATTTATGTTCTTAGGCGCAAGGAAATACTCAGAAAATTTGATGCTTTAAGTATTATCGTTCAACACTTGCTTAGACACAGCTCGAGAACAAAATATAGGATACCCAATGAGAAATAGATTTATAACCAGGAGCGGGTAGGAAGCAGATTCTGTCAATCCGAGCGACTTCACTGTCAATATGGCCCGTACTCTATTCGAAAGTTACGAAATACCTCACAGAAATAAGTATATGTGCAAGGGTATTTTCAAATGAAAAACTATAAAGAAGCAGGAGAAAGGTTTAACCAATAATTTTAATATATATGTATTTAGAAAAAATAGGAACAAAAAATTACACAGGCCTGCAAAATCTTGCTTTTTTACAGTTTCTAAAACCGCTATGGGTGTTTCCTGAAGGTTTCTTTATCCTGAAAACGAATATGACCTTAAAAATGCTCCAGCACGTCAGGATTTTTGCCAATTTAATAGTCAAAAAATGCAGATTTTGGCCATTTTTTTAATTTTTTTTTGAGCAAGGCAAAGTTTTTTTTTTGTAATTTTCCACAACGGCATCGCAAAGTACTACTCTTCAGCTTTAAAATCAATTTTTAAAAAAGTTATACTATAATACAATATTTTGAATTCGTCCCTTACAGGGGCGTTAGAGAGTTAGAAAGGTTGAATTTGCATATCTAAGAGTCTCCAATTCAAACAGAATATCAGTCGATTGACTTTGACTAAATTCGAAACTAGATTGTAAAACATCATCAATATCCTCAGGTGACACAGGGACAGGAAAGCTCGGGCCATGTTCTACCGGGCCATTTTGAGAAAGATCATCATTTATATGCTTAGGCTTAGAGTCTGTCAAATTTTGAAGAGTGGAACCACCTATCTTATCCCACTCTTCCACTAAAGCACCTTTCAGATTTTTGATTGTCTCAAACTACCGACCATTTTTATAAATAAGGACCGACAATATTCCCCAGTTGTCCTCAATTGGTTTAAAATTGGGTCTTAGTGCTGGCCAATACTGAACTGAAAATTTTCTTGCCGATAGGAAGGCCTTAGTTAAACGAGCCGTATGGATTGGGGCGTTGTCTTGCTGGAAAACCCAGTTGTCTCCGTATATGTTTCCAGCAAACTCAATGGGAACATCCTCTAATATTTCAACATTGAATTTTGCGTTGGTTCTTGTCGGAATAAAACAAATTGGAGACTTTCCACCATGTCCGAAAGCGGCCCAAATCATCAAAGACCAGCCACCGTGGTTCCGCTTATGGCGCATTTGCCGTGGTTGCCTAAGGTCCCGCCAATATTTCTGGCAACCATCTGGACCATCTAAGCTGAACTTTTTTTCGTCCGAAAATACAACGTTTCGGAATTCGTTAGTACAAAACTTATATTTTCCGGCAATTGCTAAACGAGCTTTAATCTGGCGTGTCAATAGTCTTGGTACCGGCTCCCGCAAACAATATTTAAGTGCTCCGTCCTCGATAAAAATTTGATGTATTCGTCTATCGGTGACCTTAAGACTTAAATGGTGTTTGATTTTCTTGCAAGACATTTCTTTTTGAGCTGCCAGACGACGAATTTCTCGTTTGCATGTGCTGTGGATGATCTGCCGCTTCGGTTGAGTTGACCATATGTCTCTGGATTTTTAAGAAAGTTGCTGATGGTATTCCTATACCGATTTACTCTAGCAGCAATTTCATAAATACTTTTGCCATTTTCGCTTAGCCCTTTAATCAGACCGCGCTCTTCAACGGATAAATGTCTTCCACGTGGTATTCAAGAGATTAACCCATCAATAATTCAATTATTCTTTGCTCAAAAGAAGTAATCTATTTTACTTACATTTTTTCTTATGATACCAATGCAAATAACACAACATTTTTTGATAATTTGCTCTCAGTGCTTGCCAAATCAATACTGATCACTGATTGCACATATAAAGGGTGGTTAAGTTTTAAGGTCCGGTGTTGATTTTGAATAAAATAGAATTTTTTTTTTAAATTGTTGTAATTTTTCTCCATTATGATAATATTGGTTTAGCTCAATTACGTACAAAATAAAATATCGCCCAAATGACCGCCACGGCCTCGACGGCACACCTCCAAAGACCACCAAATGCAAATAATTCCTTATCTAAAGGGTTGTTAAGTTTCAAGTGCCGGTGTTGATTTTGAATAAAATACAACTTTTTTTGAAAATTATTATCATTTCTCTTCATTTTGATGATATTGGTTTGGCTCAATTACGTATGGGACAAAATATTGGCCAAATGACTGCCGCGGCCTCGGCGGCACACCTCCATCCGATGGTCCAAATTTTCGATGAAGCTGAGGCATAATTGAGGTTCTATGCCGTTAATGTGCCGAGTTATCTCATCCTTTAGCTCTTGAATTGTTGCTGGCTTATCGACGTACACCTTTTCTTTCAAAGAACCCCAAAGAAAGAAGTCCAACGATGTCGTTGACGTTTAGGTGTGGTTCACATTCAACATCGGCCCTTGAAATTTAACCACCCTTTACTTATTTCATGTGAAAACCAAATCTCGCAACACAAATTTGTAATAACGGTACTAAGAATAGTGACTAAAGAAGAATTTTGCAACCGAATATTTAAGTTGGACTGCAAATGCAGACTTTGGCATACCAAACAAAAGTGTACCGTTACTATCAACAAAGATATCGGTATAAAAAACTTTGCACATGTACTTATTTCTGGGAGGTATTTAAGCAATTAAGAAATACATGATATTATGTCAAGTATGTGCAAACTTACTCCACCTTTCAGGCAGCATACGAATTCCTCTGACGAAAAATTCCAGTTCCTTTGACTTGATCAATTCATTGAGCCAGTTTGCGAAGCTCTCGTAAAAAGTGAAACGCTCTTCAATAATGGCTGACTGCATTGATCACAACAGATGATAACCCGATGGTGCAATGTCTGGGGAAAACGGCGGGTGGGTCAAGATTTCCCAATTCAGTCCCTCTAAATATTTCGGGACCGATTTAGCAACGTGTGGCCTGGCGTTGTCATGCAGCAAAATCAGTTTTTCATGTCTTTGAAACATCAATATTTTTTTTCGCTGTCGTTGGACCTGGTTCGGCTGGCAGGCTCCAACATTTTCGACGCTTACGGTTATCGTAATAGATCCATTTTTCAACGCTAGTGACGATGCGCTGCAGAAAAACTTTTCTTTTCTGCCGTTCAAGAAGCATCTCACACGTCACCAAACGTCTCTCGATGTCCCCCTCCTTCAATTGTTTTTTTTTTTAAATACACTCCATCTCAATGTTTTTTTTACATTTTTCGCAAATTGCTGAGACTAGCAATCTGTTGGAATGTGTACTCATCTATTGCATCCGTTTGACAGCTCAAGAATTTTTCGAATTCCAAAAACTAAGAATTTCCAAAAAAATATTCTCATATTCCTCTCAAACAGTTTCTAAGCAGGGATTGTGCAGAAGAGAATAAAGATAAAAGATAAAATTTTCTAAATGTTTCTCAACACCTGGGAACATATGTAGATTTTCTATTGAGTATATCTTTTTATATTCAAATATAAATTTGTGAATATCAAACAGTATTAAACAAAAAAAAAAAAAATACCCAAAATTCAACTTAATGGTTTTCCGTAAAAAAGTTCTAAAAAGTATATATATATTGTTTGAAAATGAAACTCCAAATTGAAAGATTTAACATTGAATAAATCTCAGAATTATAAATATTGTATTTTAAAATTTGTTCAACATTTTTTCAGTTTACTTCTTATTGTTCTCAAGCCTGCATATCAACCAATTTTCAAACAAAAAAATAACACAATGCCCATAAAGCTTGGATTGCGTGACAGAGGATTGCTCTATTATTTGATATCCTACTTGTATTTCGGTATAGTTTTTAGACATTCTCAATAATATTAATGCTGGTTTTCATCTGATGCTTGCCTCCTTTCGTTCATTTCAAGACACATTCGGCGTACGTTTTTCTATGTTAAGGACGATGATATCAGTAGCAATAAGCGATGTAAGCATCAATTCTCAGCTATGCACCGTTTCACTAATTTTGAAAGTATTTATTGTTATTTATAACTGGACACTAGATTAGGTTGGGAGTAAAGCCTGCGCGGAAAGCCTCACGCTAAGTCATGTTTACCAGGACCGTAGATTCAAAGTTATTGTAACAATTGGACTGATATTCGCCCAAGAACTGTCACTTCAACAATATTCTTTAAGAGTGTAAGTGCAATATTTTATGATATTGTAAGAACAGTATTGTTGACTGGCTATGTAAATGTTAGCAGGAAGTACATCTCGGTAGAGAGTGATGGTATTGTCCAGTTGCACTGCTTTCTGCTTCAGAAGAAATTGAGACTTCTACTTTCATTATGTCTGACAGATTATGGAAGAAGTGTGATTTGAGAACGGAAAGCACAACTATTCCATAATTTTATGTCGCCTCTAAATGTAGAGAAGTGAGAAGCTTTTACATGAACGAAACTAACTCTGAGTTTTGTAAGTGTCTGCCTATTAGTAATCGGCATTAGATAGGTAAATTTGTTTGCATTACTTGAGTTTTCATGCCCATAAGGTTAGGTAGTGAAGCACAAATCCATTTGACTATGGCGTATCCCTAAAATCTATAAATACATATCTATAAAATTATAAATACATACGTATGTTATCGAAGTAAGCACTAAGTTTTTGGGTTTATTTTTAAAAGCTGTTTGAGTTCTTAAAACTCATTGCTTGACGAGTGCGAGATCTTCTGCCATCCGTTTTCGCCTTCGTCCTCACTATAAGACCGAGAACTTATAACAGAATCTGGAAAGCCAGTGAAAGTGGAGATAGAAGTCTGCATCTTTGACATACTTTAGCTTAACAGGATTTTCATGTTCGATTACACCGATAATTTCATCCAGCCTTCTGATACTTGTCAAGTGAGAGGCAGCCTAGTTTTACCTTCTCCGTGATTGAAATTTTAAAGTGTTCTTTTATACGATTACTTACTTTCTTTAAGTAAATGCTTTTTTTTTAACTCTTCCTTAAACTATTAGAAATATTTCTTTTACATTCTTTGGTATTCAGGCATTCTTTCCAGCAGTCAATATTTTATATAAGCAATTACAACGATACTCACAAATATTTGCATGAAAGCAAAAAACCAGACAGTGAGTTCAAGTGCTCATAAAAAGAAATCGTGCATTGATCATAAATTCCATTCAATTTCTTTTCATTCCACAATTTTTATCTTGATTTCGTGTCATTGCATTTTAAGCAACCATTCAACAGCAAAAAAATATAGCTAAAATATGTAAGTTAGCATAAACTGGGTGTAGAAGGTGGACTGTTCGAAGTGGGAAATGAAAATGAAATAACATTTAAAGTTGTACGCAAAAATGCGCTGTTAATAGAGAAAGAAAAAGATAAAAACAATAACTCGGTTGCTTGAGAATTTGAATATTACATGGGGAAACATTTTTAATGAAAATGTGAAGAAGTAGAATAACGTACGCTGGTGTGTGTTTATAAATAACTAAGTTTATCAATGGGCTATAGGCTAATATATTTTATATTTGCTTTAATTAATACTTTTGCACCCATTAGAACAGGATTTTAAAGAGTTATCTTTAAAGTAATAAAAAATCATTTCAGTAGAGGCCACAAATATGTTGAAGTTTGGGCATTCATAAGTCAAATTAGCTTGGAATTTTCTCCATAGCTTAGGAGTATTCAGCTTCAGGAATAGAATACCAATTGATATTGAAACTTGTGAAGAATTTGTCAGTGTTTCAGAGCGTTTACGCTTTTCTCCATTTGAGGTTAATGACTCTGAGTGGGGAGTAAAGTGCGGAACACTAGACAGGGCAAGCTAACTGGGGCTAGTCACTGGGGGTGAGATCTCTTACCGCTGTTGAGAAGTGCCTGCTTATTACTTTCAGGCACACTGCGTATGAAGATTGGGAATATCGCAAATCGTTAATCGGTTCTGTGTGAATTTGATAGAATCAGTAGTTGAGCTTACGTCTTGGTAGAAGTTTGAAAGTTGCAGCATAGTCTTTTTTTGATAGAACATAACACCCTTCCTATTCACCAGTTCGAAGCATTTCTAGTCAGTAACCTGATTCAATTTCACCAGTTGTTGGGAGTTTAGTTGTGAACTCAATTTTTGGTCAGTATGTAGCAACTCCTAGTGGATGATTCTCCTCTGGTCACACCAGGCGAACAACAAGACTTCTTGTTAAAGCTTGACGATCGTTTCAGTAGGCTCGCTCTAATTTGAATGTAACAATTTTCGGCTGTTGTACTTTGTATGTGAAACATTTTTACTCGTGAGTTATCAAACTCTTTGTAAATCCATGTTTATGTTGTGAAATGACTTTCACGATAACAAGGACGCCTGTTGGAAGGAACTCAATTTTGTGCTTTTGGTTTTTTTCTTTGAATTCCGAAAATTTCATGACTAATTGAGTCAAATTCGAGGATTTTTGTATATACCATATATATAAAATTGTTATATTTTTGTCAAAGTTTTATATATATAGTACACAATTGATTTTTTCATAAGTAGTGAAATCCACTAATACATTTTAACGATATTCGTACTTTTATCTTTCCTTAACCACAATTTAAAATGTCAAATTTCATTTAATTATTTGACTTATGATTTATGGCGTGAAGAGCAGCAGTGAGCCCTCGTACAGTAAATCAACGATTGCTCCGTGATGTGGACAATTCTTTCCATTTGACTGCAGAAGAATTCCAAAAACTAACAGCAGTTAACTCCAGACTTGACTGAAAACCTAATTTCTCAGCTTGACAGTCAACTTGGAGGCTCCATAATAACAGTGGTTTTGATTGAAAAACAAGCAAATCTTGCAACCTTCAAGTTTATTCAATTCTAAATTCTGCCTTTATTTTACTAAGTTCTAGCTGCACTGCGATTTCTTTGCAACTGGATGCTATCAAAGACCAGTAGGTGAAAAACGGGGATAACATTCATGATCCAGTCGTCCGTTAGCCGTAGTAAACATCGTGTTACAGAGGCAACCAAATGCTTCATGGTTTGCGCAAAGATGAGGTTTCTTATGACCTAAGTGGCTGCAGCGGCAAGCTGCAGAGGAAATTTTTGGATTCAGTTGCTCGGCTATGGCGCGGCTTCTTTTAGGTGCTGTCGATGATATCCTAAAGCAGTATGTGCACGAAAAATATTATAATATATTAATTTAAAATAAATACTAATTTTATTTTATTTCTTTTGCGCTTTGGAGATATTTGCGCTCAGTTTGATATTTAATTTCACAGATATGCAATTCTCGATTAGTTTGATATAAATATAAAAAGACAGCTATAAAGTGTTAGTTAACACAAGTTTGAGAATAGCACAATCATTGGTGCAAACGATTAATATTGTAGACAAAAAAAAAAGAATTGTCGAACCGTTTAAAGTTAGTGAATTGCGCTACAGATACCATCAGCAGAATTTTCAACACAAAAATCCCCTTGTTAACATTTAAGTATTTGTACTTTTTTATAAAACAGCTGAGTTTGTGTTTAACACGTTCACGCCGGCGCGTACCACCGGTGGCTCGCACAAGTCTGCTTCATGGGGCGGCGCGTACCAGCGGTGGCCCGCACAAGATTGCTTCATGGGACGGCGTGTACCACCAATGATACTTTATTAGACGGTACCTATGAGATGAGAAGCCATAAACGACTACCCTTATGAAAAAATTTCGTTTTATATAACCTGCAATCGCTTCCGATAGAGCGAAAAGATGTAAACGTTGCCGTCTGTGGGCGAAGACTGAATAACAGCGCCGGCGGGAACGTGTTAATGGAGAATTCATTTTAAGAATGTGAAAAGGTAACAACCAAAGTTATCGACACATAGAGCTAATTGCATGAAGGATAAATTGCAGTGGGCTTTAAAGCAGTCACCTGGTCATACTCTATCTGGGTTAAAGGAATATAAATTCTTTTCTAGTGGTGGCAATAGAAGCTATTGCCTGCAGAAAATATTTTAATTTCTATCAAGAATCGATCTAACGATTGTTGCGTAGGACGATGTTTCCCATCTGCTGGTGTTTTTGCTTGTATACAATAAATTCAGGTTGCGCTCGGAGGTTGAATCTCTCAATGCTTGAATTATTTTAAGATCAAATTTATGCAATTGTTCTCAAAAAGTAATTCGTGAATATATTTTAAATGCAACAAACTTTCTACTTTGTTTAATTCCGGCACAGTCACGAAACCTTGGGATTACATAATGAGATCCCGAAAATTTCGGGATCTATAAAATTCCGGAAATTTATATACTTATCAAATTTTCACCCCTATTAAATTGTATTGCAATTAAAAAAAATCATAGAAAGTACATATACGGATATATGATAAAGTTTCTTCTCTATCCGTCAAGACATCGCCTCATATGGGTTATCGAAGCCTTAATACGTCAGAGTGTCAGTTGTGCAGATATGCCTTAAATCTTCTTAAAAAGTCTCTGACCACATTCATGAGTGTATTCTCTTTGCTTGGACAGTCATTTTTATTATTTTTCATCTACTTAGGTACTTCTTAAACTGCGCCAAAAACCAAAAAAAAAAAAATAAAACAAAAAAATAAAAAAAATTTGCCAACCATTTCGTTTGTCACAGTTCACTGCGGTTGACATTTTTATTAAAAGATTTAAAGTCAACTCGTTGAAAATGATGACAGCGAGTATTTGGTGAAAAGAAAGCACATATAAATCATGGAGAGTAGAGCAAAAGGGTTCCAAGTATATACGGAACGTATTTCAGTGCGAAGATATACGAAAGATGTATGTGTATCTATATATTTATGTATGTGTGCATGTAGATAAAAATTTCAAGGTACGAAAGAATAAGAAACTTAGCAAAAGTGGAGTTCACATACCTGCTTGTATGCGCTACCGACTTGCTTTGAATTCCCTTCGGGTTTTCTTTTAAGAAGCTATGAATCTGGCTGACTGCAGACACTTGTATGCAACTACGTTCAAACATATATTCGTGTTTACTTGTCGCTTACTTACCGCCATGCATGCAATGTGAGCTTTTCTGCGCACTCATACATACATATTTATATTTATATGTATGGGTGTGCGCTCTATAAACGCATCTCTTTGCTTTGCTATGCATTTTCATGCGTTTGCATGTTTTGGCTGTGCGCCGCTAATCTCCGTGCGACAGCGCATTATGCGGCATAGTACAACGTACCGCATGCAGTTCTTTAGGGGTTAGACGCTATTACACTCATTTTTTTATAGTTCCTTAGTCCTTAGTCTGTCTGAGTTTGTGCTGTTTTTTTTTCTTTCTAAAGAAAAAATGTGCAATTTTCTTTGCGCTCCAGGAGTTGTTGATATTCAGTTGAAAATGAATTATGATGTCTTATTTAGAATTTGTCTTTAGCTCTTTAGTCACCAGCGCAGCAAGGAGATAAATTGAAAGAAAGCTAGAAAAGAAAATTTCACACGAATGGCAAGAATTTATAGTTATTTGAAAGCGTATTTTTCTTTTTTTGTTTGAGGTTGTTCATAACTTGTTTCGCGAACTTAAAAGTATGATAAGGGATGCGTGTAGTCAAAATTTTCAAAAAATTGGATTTTTTTTAACTTGTCTTAAAGTATAATATCTTAAAAATATTGTGTGAAGCTGCAGCAACCGACTTCTCGGGTTTTATTGTCATAAAATCGATGGCAAAACTTTAAATGCCTTTTTCTCAAAAATATGTTTTTTGAACTGGTTCTCACTGTAACTTAAAAGCCGTTTGGTAGATTTCAATAAAATTTATACTGCTTTTGAAAAGCATAAAAGACTTGTGCCTGATCGAAGGATCTTTCTTCAAAAAATTCGATTTTTTTTTTAAGAATTAACTGTCGGGTTTTTTTTTCTCGAAAATCTGAAAAATATTCCCTTAAAATGCCATATTGTTAATTTTGAAAAAAAAAACAAAAGAAAGCTTGGATCATGCGCAAGATTATCTAATAATAAAACTTATTTCTCTTGTCCGATTGATTTTCGATGAATCTTGAAAGACTTGTGATGATCACCGCAAGGGACTTCTGGAGAAACAGGTTCCACACAAATAGCGATAACTTTTACAATTATTAATTTTTAAATTTTGCTAAAGTCAGGTCGAAACATGATGAATTAATTCTATATTTTTATTTTTGTAAAATAAAGCAATTGACTTGCAAAAAATATATATTGAAAATCATTATTTTATAGGCCTTTGACTACCCTTAACATCATAATATACACTGGCGCTTGCATTCTTTGTTAAGTCTCTGGCCATGCTTTTCTTCGAATTTGTGATCTGTCTGATATTGTCCTACGAATGCAGAAACGTCCAGTCTCAGGCCTTTTTCGAATGGCAGATAGTTTTATGAGAAGCTTTTTTCATAGCAGGAATTAAATTGGACGACAGTTGCTAGAAAATAAACTCTTTCGTTTACTAAACAGACCCACAAACCTCATTAATAGTCTCTACTTACATATATAATATAATGATTTAATAAGTTGATAATTCGAACTCAATTTCACCATGTACATAAATTATCTTAGCTACTTTAGAAATATGTATATAAAAATTTTAATGAATTTTTTTTTGAAATTCGTAATTTGTTTTTAATTGTGTAAGAAGTTTGGAGCTTTGAGTTGTTTTATTTTTGTTTTGAACATTAAACTTCATTCTTTCTGAAAGTGACTGACAGGCAATAATAACTTCTTGGATAATGCAAAATATTATATAAAAGTTAAAAATAGTGTTGACCTCTTTTTGGTGAGCGATTTCAGATTGAGCAGCGCTAATCGTGTAATATACAAATACATAGGATTCGAGAAACCCAATGAGCGTAAGGCAAAGTTTAGAAACAATTTCAACAACAATTGGGTAATAGGGCGCCAGATTATTGCAGCATACTCCAGATGCGAGCGCATAAAAACCAGTTTTATGGTGTACGGATCGGTGAATTCAGTGCTATTACGCCACACAAAACCATAGCTTTGGCATTGAGTAACGAATGAAAATTTAATATCAGAGATATCACCAGGATCCTTCAATTCCTTAAGAGATTACAAGTTATCTCCAGAGAAGCTGTACTGGGCTTTTAATAAACTGGGTGATTTTGAAAAAGAAACATGTACGCAATTTTTTAACATTTAAGGAAAGATGTGATCTCCGACACCGAGAATATAATTCATCTAGTTCGGATTGGAGCTTTATCATGACTGCAGATTTCTTAACGACTGAATAAATCTTTAGATCGTAGGCACATTATGGAGAGTTGGCGAATGAAAAGCAAGAGCCAATGCCAATTATAAACCGAATAAACAGCAATGGAGCGTGAATGCTACCTTGTGCTACGTCAGAGGCAGCGGGAAAAGGTTCAGATTGAACATCATCGAGTGTGACAACGCATCGCCTTCCACTCAAATAGGATTTAAACCATTGCAGAAAAGTAGAAAGAAAGCCCAGGCAAGCGAGCTTGTCGATTAATACTACATGTGAAACTTTGTCGAGGGATTTAGAAAAGTCTGTGTAAATTCATTCAACTTGGCACCCACTAGAGAATGCTGAGATAGAACACTCTCTAAAGACAGCCAGATTTGTAACTGTAGAACGACCCGATACAAATCGGTGTTGAATGGGGAAAATATGGAGATAACATAAGTATTCTCAAGAACATTTTTTTTATTTTGAATTTTCTTATAAAAAAATTAAAAATTCAAAAAACTGAATTCTTACCAAACCTGAAGAAGGCTTGAATAATAACAAAAAAGATTTACATATGTAGAAAAAGTTATTTAATCTGATTTTTCTAATTTTACAAGGAACGGGCAGATTACCAAAAAAAAAAAAAATAAATAAATAAATAAAATAAAATACAATAAATTAAATAAAAAAAGATTACAAAAAAAAAAAAATTAAAATACACGAAAAAAATTGAAATATTTTAATACATGGAAAAAGCTATTTATCCTGATTTGCCAAGCTAAAATTTGTAGAAGACAGAAATGTTCACACCAAAGGAATATACAGCCCACGAAAAAAACATTTAGGACAGTTTTGATAATTTTTTTGTTTTTGTCTTTTTAATATTTATTACTATTTTTTATTTCTTCATATATTTTTGTTATAAGTATAGCTCATTGTCTAATAAAAAATCATATTAGTCATAATTTCAAATGTTTTATAAAGTCATATATAAAAATTAATGTTTGTCTGTATGTCATCGATGAACTCAAAAACTACTGGACCAATTATTATAAAAATTTGTATGTATATGTATTTTTCTACGGAGAATGTTTGTAGAATATGCTCATAGATGTAACTCGCCACCAGGTGGCGCTGCAGAGTAGCAACTTCTGCCCCGTTCGCCGATTATCATGAAAGTGGTGCAAAAAGTTTTCCCAAACATTGCACAAAACTACAAAAACCATCAGTGGCTCAGTACGCGTGCTATATTAGTAGCCAAAAACATCGATGTCAATACCATCAACTTCTCCATTCAGCATGGAATACCCAGTGAAACGACAACATATAAGTCCATCGATACTGTGGAGAATCAAGACGAGGTTGTCAACTATTCAACTGAATTCTTGAATTCGCTTGATTTTCCAAGCATGCTGCCGCACGTTCTTACATTGAAAATTGGCGTTCCCACCATTCTTCTTCGAAACATAAATCCACCACGACTTTGCAACGGAACCAGACTCTCAGTCAAGAAAATGATGAACAATGTTATCGAGGCAACAATTTTGACTGGAAAATTCAAAGGTGAAGACGTACTGTTGCCACGTATCCTAATGATCCCGACAGATATGCCATTCGAATTCAAACGTTTACAGTTCCCGGTGCGACTCGCTTACGCAATGACTATTAACAAAGCACAAGGACAATCGTTACAAGTGTGTGAATTAAATTTGGAGAACTCATGCTTCTTACATGGACAGCTCAATGTGGCTTGCTCACGTATCGGAAGACCTTCTGATTTATTCGCCTACGCACCAGAATTGAAAGTAAACTTTGTATTGTCACAGTTCTTTCGAAATAAACAAAATCAATAAAATGGTTTAGAATGAATTGAATATTTGTGTACTGATTTTTCTTTAAAGTTATTTTTCTTAAATTTATTTTAGTTGTTGGCATAGCAACGCGTGCCGGGTACAGCTGGTTTATATAAAAATCATGAAAAATTTATAAAATTTAATAAGAATTAAAAAAAAAAGATAAAATTGGGTACTAAAATTGCGTACCCATTCAATTTTACTATAACAAAGTGCAAGGGGGAAGTTGCTAGGAAATCCAATTGGTGTTTTATAATTTTTTTCTTCGGCGGTGTTGCGCATTTTCTCGATGTAAGAAATCTACTACTGTTTTTGAGATAGACTCCTACTTACTCTATTTTTTTGCCCCGATACTTTCATTACGGCTATGGCAAGTGCTTACACAAATCTTTACGAAAAATAGTCGGAGCTTTTAGAACCAGCGTAGCTTTTCCTATCTTCAAAACAGGCGATCCTGCCCTGGTAAGAAACTGCAGAGGAATTTCATTCTTGAACTGCATTGCTAAAGTTATGATGGCCGTAATTAACGAAAGAATTACCTCTTGGACTGAAAGGAACAGTAGTTTAAACGAATATCAAGCCGGCTTCAGAAAGAATTACTCCGCTGTCGACAATATATTCAATTTAGCCACTATTGTCCATTTAAAATTCGGAGAAAAGAAGAAAAGATACGCGTATTTTGTCGACTTTAAAGCGGCGTTTGATAGAGTATCAAGAAATGCCTTGAATGAATATATAAGCTGTACCATATTGGTCTTGCAACGAAACTAGTGAAGTTCTTAGAGAATGTATGTAGTTTGTATGGCTGTTGTATAGAATGGCTCAAAAATTTCAGATACATTTAAAACAAACAGGGATGTTTATTGTCGCCAATACTATTGGCTCTTTACATAAATGCCTTATATGAAAGCTTAGAAGGAGAATTAAACATTGAAGCGAAAAATATTGTATTAGATTTATAATTTATGCGGATGATATCATTTTGGTGGCGGAGCACCCAGGCAAACTACAAGAGATGATTAACAAACTTGAAAGCTACTGCAACCTGTGGAATCTTGAAGGAAACTGCTCAAAGTCTTAAATAATGGTGTTCAGAAAAGTTGGGAAACTTAGTAAAGAGGAGAAGTGGTATTATAGTAAGGAAGAAATACATACAGACTGTGCCTCGATATACTTGCTTAAGAGTGGAAATAACACCTCAAATGAATTAAAAAAAAGAGGTTGTCTGCAAAGTCGGTTTACTGACGATAGTTTAACGTGATAACGTCATAAGAAAATACTGATTGAATGGTTGCATTTTTCAAAAGAAAATTTTAATTTTATTTGTTTGATACATATTTTGTATGGATATAGAGAATGAGTTAACATTAACATAACATATACTTTAACATAACATAACATAACATAACATAACATAACATAACATGACATAACACAACACAACACAACACAACACAACACAACACAACACAACACAACACAACACAACACAACACAACACAACACAACACAACACAACACAACACAACACAACATAACATAACATAACATAACATAACATAACATAACATAACATAACATAACATAACATAACATAACATAACATAACATAACATAACATAACATAACATAACATAACATAACATAACATAACATAACATAACATAACATAACATAACATAACATAACATAACATAACATAACATAACATAACATAACATAACATAACATAACATAACATAACATAACATAACATAACATAACATAACATAACATAACATAACATAACATAACATAACATAACATAACATAACATAACATAACATAACATAACATAACATAACATAACATAACATAACATAACATAACATAACATAACATAACATAACATAACATAACATAACATAACATAACATAACATAACATAACATAACATAACATAACATAACATAACATAACATAACATAACATAACATAACATAACATAACATAACATAACATAACATAACATAACATAACATAACATAACATAACATAACATAACATAACATAACATAACATAACATAACATAACATAACATAACATAACATAACATAACATAACATAACATAACATAACATAACATAACATAACATAACATAACATAACATAACATAACATAACATAACATAACATAACATAACATAACATAACATAACATAACATAACATAACATAACATAACATAACAAATTACCCCGTATTAAAGCACTTATCAACAGCTTTCATTTGATACCCATATTGTACATACACAACCAAAGGTTACCCGGGTCCACGTTTTGACCTATATCTCGAGACCCCAATCATGGAGCGGCATGAAAAATACTCTGTACTAAAGCATTCACCAACAGCTTCCATTTGATATATCGTACATACACATCCGAAGGTTACCCGGGTCAACGTTTTGACCTATATCTCGAGACCCTATCTACCAATAGGTATTCAAACTATACGGAAATCATCTTCAATACCTACTTAACAATGTGTGTAAGTTTGGTTTAATTCGGTTCAAAGACACGGCGGGTCCACGTTTTGGCATATATTTCGAGACCCTAGTCATCAATAGGTATGAAAATTACCCCGTATTAAAGCACTTATCAACAGCTTTCATTTGATATCCATATTGTACAAACACATTCTAGGGTCCACGTTTTGGTCTCTATCTCGAGACCCTAGTCACGGAGCAGATGGAAATACTCTGAACTAAAGCATTCACCAACAGCTTCCATTTGATACCCATATTGTACATACACATCCGAAGGTTACCCGGGTCAACGTTTTGACCTATATCTCGAGACCCTATCTACCAATAGGTATTCAAACTATACGGAAATCATCTTCAATACCTACTTAACAATGTGTGTAAGTTTGGTTTAATTCGGTTCAAAGACACGGCGGGTCCACGTTTTGGCATATATTTCGAGACCCTAGTCATCAATAGGTATGAAAATTACCCCGTATTAAAACACTTATCAACAGCTTTCATTTGATATCCATATTGTACAAGCACATTCTAGGGTCCACGTTTTGGTCTCTATCTCGAGACCCTAGTCACGGAACGGATGGAAATACTCTGAACTAAAGCTTTCACCAACAGCTTCCATTTGATACCCATATTGTACATACACATCCGAAGGTTACCCGGGTCCACGTTTTGACCTATATCTCGAGACCATATCTACCAATATGTACCCAAACAATACGGAAACCATCTTCAATACCTCCTTAACAATGTGTGTAAGTTTGGTTTAATTCGGTGCAAAGACACGGCGGGTCCACGTTTTGGCATATATTTCCAGACCCTAGTCATCAATAGGTATGCAAATTACCCCGTATTAAACCACTTATCAACAGCTTTCATTTGATATCCATATTGTACAAACACATTCTAGGGTCCACGTTTTGGTCTCTATCTCGAGACCCTAGTCACGGAGCGGATGGAAATACTCTGAACTAAAGCATTCACCAACAGCTTCCATTTGATACCCATATTGTACATACACATCCGAAGGTTACCCGGGTCAACGTTTTGACCTATATCTCGAGACCCTATCTACCAATAGGTATTCAAACTATACGGAAATCATCTTCAATACTTACTTAACAATGTGTGTAAGTTTGGTTTAATTCGGTGCAAAGACACGGCGGGTCCACGTTTTGGCATATATTTCCAGACCCAAGTCATCAATAGGTATGAAAATTACCCCGTATTAAAGCACTTATCAACAGCTTTCATTTGATACCCATAATGTACATACACATTCGAAGGTTACCCGGGTCCACGTTTTGACCTATATCTCGAGCCCTATTTCCAAAATAAAATATAATCCATGTTACTCGTGATGTAGCTTTCGAATGGTGAAAGAATTTTTAAAATCGGTCCAGTAGTTTTTGAGCCTATTCATTACAACCAAACAAACAAAGTTTTCCTCTTTATAATATTAGTATAGATATGGTAAATATTACCATACATTTTTTCCTTCAGATATAATAAAAAATAATAATAATAACATTAAAACAACAGGTATTATTAACAAACTTGGTTTTATTTGAAATTCTTCAAGTAAATCAAAATAATAATAATCAATAAGAAGGCATATGCCAATACAAATACGTGAATTTATATATGTACATATGCGCATATACATACATACATATATACGCTCACTTAAGTAGGGGAGAGCAAGATGTCGAACGTTGCCGTTCGTTTGCTTTGTTTGCTTTGTCGTTCCTTCCGCTCTTTCGCTTGCAGTTCATTCAATGCAATGAGCAAGGTAACTACATATGAGCAAGGTAACACTAATATGAGCAAGGTAACTACATATGAGCAAGGTAACACTAATATGAGCAAGGTAACTACATATGAACAGTAATGAGCAAGGTAACGACGCATTTTTTCGTGCGTGCAGCCTGTTAAATCGAATTATAAGACGTTATCACGTCAAAAAACATGTTGAAAACAGAAAAGGACTTGTTTTTTAAAAAAGAAAGAAATTTCAATTGAAGCTAAATCGAAAATTGTTCTTGCAGTTTGTCGTTCTATACAATCATACGCAGCACAGGTGTGGGGTTTTGTGTGGTTTGAAGAAGTTGATATATTGCAAGAGTATTTTGTAAAGTGAATTCTGAAGCTACCATCACATGTGCCTATATAAGTACTTTTTTTGGAAGCCGGCATGCAGGAAAATCATTTGTTCACTTTAGAACTGTTCCTTAAGTATATGCACAGAGTTTTATTTATATACTCAGAAAATCCGCTGCCACATTATCTGTCCAAAAGTCTTCTGGATTAGAGATTTAAAGAACTTGTTTAGTAAAAACGACATCATTTGGCGAATAGACAACATACAATCAGAAAGCTGGATAGAAGATGCAAAATTGCTTTTAACAAACCACAACAAGGCAAGTGTACCTACATACGAAAAGCTTTAAGTACTAGAAGAATAGGAGGTGTATGATATACGTGCTCTACAAGTGCTCTTACAAAAGTGACGACAAGTTTGGGAAAAAGTCCCACGGTAGGGATAAAAAAGTGTGCAAGTGTGCTCCCAGGAGCTAGGGCAGTGACCAACCAGGGGTAAATACAGCCATTTTTTATCAAACTCCAAAAGAGTGAAAAAGACAAAAAAAAAAAATTAAAAAACAAAACAAGGAAGAAGGGAAAAACTGAGAAACTATTAAGCAAACGGTAAAAGGTGTTGTTGCTGAGAGAGAGACAGTTGCTTATTATAAGCACATCTGCTCAGCCAGCTGCGTAACTTTCCTTTTTTACTAATCTCACAAAAAAAATAATAAAAGAAAAAATATACACACGCATATATATAAATAAAAATTAGGAAATTATTTAGCGAGCGGTGCAAAGTGTGGGAAGAGAGAGAATAGCTGATTACCATATGCACATTTGCTCCGACAGCTACGCAGGTGAATGACATCTGACTCCCACATGTATAAGCAAACCACCCAACAACATGCCGAATGAGTCTCCGGGTATATGCGGAGAATCGAAGGAAAAGAGCGATACGATCAATCCGTTTTCGGGACGAGCGATCATCACTCGCTCACCTGTGAAAAAACAAATACTCACTCCTGAGCAAGAGCGCACTGAAAAGCACCAATGCGAGCATAAAACTCCAAACATGGAAAAAAGCGACACGCAACAGCAGAAGGAAGAGGAAAGTGAGCAAGCGGCAAAGAGAGAATCAGACGGAGAGCCGCTATGTGTGATGGAAGGAAAAATAAAAGAGCTCATTAGTATGATGGAAGTGCAGAGGCAAATCAGCATTCCAATGAAAGACTTGGTGAGTGCAATAGAGAGGCTGCATCGGAAAGCATTAGACATGCACAGCATGTCTAAGCCACCCACTGTGCGCGCCAATCAAAGCACACAAACGGACACAATGGAGAACGATCGCAAAAATCAAGCAAAGAGATCCCGCACGGCGGCCAATAGCGGGCGGGATGCGCCCAATTCGCAGCAACAAATAGCAAAGTTCATCCGCTTAGAATAGCCGAGAGGAACAATAGAGGCCAGGCCCAAAGAGCAACAACATTACTCCAACCAACCAAAAGAGGTGGTTGCTGTAAAAAACAAAGCGCGGCAGCAGTAGACATGAGTGCGCCCCTAGGCGTGGAGGGCACCCAATCACGTGAAGGCTGGTCAACAGTGGTCAAACGTAGTACCAAAACCATACAAAAAATAGCAACGAGACCTGACGCATTGGTCCTAAAGAAAGTCGGTGAACTTTCATACGCGGAAATGCTAAAAAAAATTAAATCGCAACCTGACCTCAAGGAACTGAGCCATATAGTAAAGGGCATTAGAAAGATGGCGAAGGACGAATTATTATTCGAACTAAAGCGGCAAGCTGATATAGCTATTGAAAAGCTCAAGACAGCAATAGAAGGTGTCCTCGGCGAAAGTGCACAGGTTTGCTCCCTAATACAAGAAACGGTCATACAAATGAAGGATATTGATGAAGTGACGTCCAGAGAAGAAGTGTTAGAGGCGATAAAAAATATAGCCTCCCTGATGGAAAAGTTACGCTATCGGTCATTCGCGCGTATACGGCATACGGTGGCACTCAGAAATGCACCATCAGCCTACCATTGGCGTCCGCGCAAAACTGCTAAGCCTATCCAAAATACTTATTGGCTGGGTTTACTGCCGCATTAGGGAAAAGGCAGCTATAACAAGGTGCTACAAATGCCACGATTTTGGTCATGTGGCAAGGAACTGCAAGAGCGAACATGAGAGCACTACTCAGTGCTTCAGATGTGGAGGGCAAGACCATAAGGCTAAAAACTGCATAAATACGCCGAGGTGTGCGCTATGCCTAAAGCACGGCGAAAGTGATACTAACCATGTGACGGGAGGGTGAACATGCCCCGCATTCCAGAGAGCAGCCCAACAGAAGAAAGTATGAAGGTCCTGCAACTTAACCTCAACCACTGCGAAGCAGCGCAAAGCCGGCTTACCCAACCCATCTGGAGAAACCAGTTGCAACAACCGGTTATGCGCGTGCCAAAATAAATAACATACACATACCACCCAGTACAGATCTGTGTATCTTTGCCAGCATCATGGATGAACTGGTTGATGATGCTAAGCAAAGAAAGTCGTAGCAGGTAACTTCAATGCGTGGGCAGCAGAGTGGGTACGTAAAAGAACGAACCCGAAAGGCAAGGAGCTTTTAAATGCACTAGCAGCGCTTGATTTCGTTATACTCAACAGTGGCACAGAGAACACATTTAGCAAAAATGGTACTGGTTCCATCATAGACCTTTCGTTCATAAACAGGGGGCTAAGTAGAGCTACAAGATGGTACATCAGCGACTGCTACACACATAGTGATCATAGGGCAATAGTCATTGCCATTGAAAGGCTCAAGTAGGCACGATATCCTACAAACGGCAGAATGGGTGGAAAACGAAAAGCTTCGACGAGAAGCTCTTTGGGATAGCCTTCGACGACACCGAGGTAATACTTACGGCTGAAACTGCAGCGTCGGGGATAAGGTCAGCCATCACCAAAGCATGCGATACCGCTATGGTCCGGCAAGGAAGACGCCAAACACGTAAGCCAGCATACTGGTGGAACGACGAGATTGCGGAGTTGTGAGCACAATGCAATCGGGCCAGAAGGCTATGTCAGCGCTCACGGAATGCAACCAACACCGTAGAACTCAGGCTCAACTACAAAAATAAGCGTAAAGCGTTTAAACAGGCCATCCGCGATAGCAAGCGCAATATGTTCAAAGAGCTATGTGACGACGTCAATAATAACCCATAGCGCTCGGCCTACAAAATAGTGTGGAACAAGATGAAGCAGACGGTACAACCAACATGCCCAACTCTCTTGGATCAGATTGCACGAGAACTCTTCCCTCCGCAGCCTGACTTCGTTAGAAAGATAGGTAGCGAACCAGACACCAACATCCCGGCGGTAAATACAGGCGAAGTGCTCAAACTAAGTAGCAAATTATCACCTCGAAAAGCGTCTGCGCCAGATGGAGTTCCAAACATTGCGTTGAAAAAAGCAGTGTCGCAAAACCAGTGCTTGTTTGCGAGAGTTTTTAATGTGTACCTGCAAGAAGGCGTCTTTCCAAATATTTGGAAATTACAAAAATTGGTACTTTTACCAAAAAAACCAGGTGCTTGCTCTCCAAATGAATACCGTCCACTGTGCATGCTGGACTCCATTGGTAAGTTGATCGAGCTTGTGATTAAAACCAGCTGGAAACATATGTAGATGGACAGCTGTCAAGCCACCAGATTGGCTTTAGGAGAAAGCGATCTACCACAGACGCGATAGAGGCTGTAAAAGTAATCGCGGAAAAGGCAATTGAAGGCAAACGATGGTTAGGTGGCGCAAAAGAATATTGCCTGGTAGTAAAATTTGATTTCAGAAATGCCTTCAACAAAGCCAGATGGATAGACATACTACACGCCCTTTGTGCGATGCAAGTGCCTACCTATCTACGCGTATCATATCCAGCTATCTGGGTGTTACGTTATGACAGCGACGCCGGAATCGTTGACTACAAGGTCACAGCTGGTGTGCCACAAGGATCCATACTAGGGCCTCTCCTGTGGAACATTATGTTCGACGACATATCGCGACTAAAAGTACACAAGAGAGCATCATTCTTTGGCTTCGCGGGCGATATATCAATCGTTGTAACCGCGAAGACGCTCGCGGAAATTGTAAATATCACGCAACTAGCTATAGGCTCGGCTCAGAGATGGCTAGGCGCGAACGGTTTACAGCTAGCTACGCATAAAACAGAAGCCGTTCTCATCAGCAGCCGAAAGAGAGTTAAAAAGGTCAAGATCAGAGTTGGGGGCAGCATTATCGAGTCAAAGCCATACGTAAAATACTTAGGCGTCTTGGTTGACCACCGAATTAACTTTCCAGACCACTTGGAATACGCTAGCAACAAAGCTGCGACTGCAACAGCAACCCTGGCTAGAATAATGGCGAACATTGGAGGACCAAGACAGCAGGCAAGACAGGTCCTGGCTGGAGTAGTGAGGTCTATACTTTTATATGGCGCGACAGTTTGGCGCGATGCATTCCAACACGCTTCATACGTACGAAGTAGTAACTCCACGTACCTACCGCTTGTGTGCTCTTAGAGTCTGCTTTGCTTTCAAGAGTCTCAGAAGGTACGGCGCTCATCATAGCTGGTCTATACCCACCTGATTTGAAAGCGCAGGAGATGTACGAAATGAGACGTATGAGGAACAACCAAGCCCAATGCCCGAATTCGAAACCCACCGCTGCGTGGTCCAGTGGCAGATGCGATGGGACAGTGCAAATAAAGGCAGGAAGACCCTCCATCTCATCCCCAACGTTGAAGCTTGGCTCCAGAGAAAGCACGGAGAAGTAGACTTTTATCTCTGCCAAATTATAAGTGGTCATGGCTGCTTTAAAACGTACCTTCACCGCTTTGGACACGAAGAAAGTCCATACTGCGAGCAGTGCACATCAGTAGTTGAGAAGGCACAGAATGCTTCTCACATGCCCCCGCTTCAGAAGAGTAAGGGTAAAACTGGAAGACAGCCTTGGCAGCAGTATAACGTCTGAGAATTTAGTGCCATTGATATTGAAGAGCCAGGATAATTGGAGCAAAGCCCAACGCATGGCTGCTGAAATAATGCAGCAACGCCAACACTGACGGGGTAAGGCTTTCGATGCTTCCCCCTCATGAAAAAAAAACAAAAAAAAAAATTGAGGGGAATATATAAGGAATTAGTGAGGTCAAAAGGTCTGATTTAATTTAAAAAATATATGATACACAGTCAAGCATGTGGATAATGTCGTTCCCACGACAGTCGGTTCTACGTAACGGCAACGACCCGGATTTATATCCGGCCAAGGACTGTCACTCCAGCAGCATACCCCATATATAAAGGGTGGGCCATGTAAAATTTGCTTTTTGAATCGGCTATAAAAAAAAAACAACTAATCAATATTTTTTCAAACTTTTTTTTTAATTTGAAGATTGAACATTGTCGTTTATGAATGAAAAATAATATCGTTCAAATGACTGTCACGACGAGCTTTACAGTAGATCATTCGATCGACACAATTTTTAAGCACATTTTCGATTGTTTGGGCTCGAATTTCATGAATGGCAACTTCGATTTCGTGTTTTAAAGCATCAATCGTCTCTGGATGGTTCGCATAGCATTTGTCCTTAACAGCTCCCCACAAAAAATAGTCACAGCTCCGAGGCGGCCAATTGATATCGGAATTCAAAAACGGTACCCAAAAGTTCGAGTGTAACTTTGGCAGTGTGACAAGTTGCACCGTCCTGTTGAAACCAAATGGCGTCCATGTCATCCTCTTAAATTTTTGAAAACAAAAACTCGTTGAGCATGTCACGGTAATGCTCGCCATTTACTGTCACCGCGGAAGAAGAAGAAGACTCACCACTTTGGAAATAGGTTTTCAATATTTCCCAATTTTGTTCAAGCGTATATCGTCCCACTTCGTAAATGTCAAGCCTTTAAGTAAATTATGAACACATTTGACGTGTTATTTGTGTTACCATTCTCAAAAAAATAGGTGGTTCAAAAAGCAAACGCTATATGGCCCACCCTGTAGTTTGTCTTATTTCTTGCGTATTTTAGTATGCTGTTAAATTTGTCTCACTACTGCCCATAAACCTTTAAAATGCCTGAATGCATATTGTCCAAAAATCAGATTACTGCTGTAGCTTGGCAGAGCACAGCTATGGCAAAAAACTGTCAAGCTGAAGAGAAAAGTTAGAGGCACTGTAAGGAAGAAAAAATAACTGAAAATTTAAAAACAAATCCAAATTATAATAAAATACTGTAAAAGCTTAGTATTGAAAAATTCAAGTCTAAGGGAATCCAGTAGGTGTATGTGTGTGTGTATGAAAATGAAATAACCAAAAGAAAAAACTAAAAATTCGTAAAAGTGAAATTTTTGAAAACAAATAATTGCAAGCGAAACGAAGTTTGCGTTTGTAGTTTTTTTTCTTTTACATTTGGCAAAAACCGAAAATTCGTGCACATATTTTTCTACCTCCTGCTTTGGCTTGCGATGTCAAAACTAACGACTAACAGCAACTATGTAACTGCACGTTGGTTGCCATTGTTACGGTTGCTGCTGCAAGTGGCTGACTTTCTGCTTGCAGCTACTCACTTTTTAATAGTTATCAATGTTATCGTGGCTATTGTTGTTGTAGTCACTACTATTAATGCCGAAGAATGCAAGCTTCATGTATTTGCAATATGTGTTTGTTGTTGTATTACATGGCGATTGTTAGGAGTTTTAACTGCTCCAGTTGCTGCTGCATGTCTTGCGGCGCATTTTGGAAAAGTTTCGCATTTGAAATGCCAACTCAAATGCACACAAAACAAAAACAAAAAAGAAAATTAAAGTAAAAAGAAAATTAAAAATTATTCTAACAAGAGTTTAAATCGCTTCGCTGCCGTTCCAGCAGCAAACACAGAAAAAGTCAAACTGGGTCGAATCCAAGCAGGGACAAAGGTTTGCTGCGGCGAACATATTTGAATTGCTTACAAAATGCTACGAAAAAAATTTAACAGTAAATAGCGCAGCAACAACAACAAGTTTGAGTTGATCACTTGTAAAGTGCTGGAGCGAGCTAAGTTTAGTTTTATTTTGTATTTAAAAAGCAAAAAGTACTAAAAGTATTTTTTGGCAAATCAGGTGCTTTGAGTTAGTTGCCACAAATGTTACGCGTAGTTGCAACGAATTTGCTGCCGCGCAGAGTCCCTCCAGCACACCAACTTTTATGCATAACCATTTTGGGAACTGAAGTTAGCACAACAAATCCATCTTTATACTGCATTTTGGCAAAATTATGCTTTAGCTCCCTAAAGTATGCAATTTCGAAAAATAAACGCATGCATACATATTTTTACATATCAAAAAGTAAATAAATATATTTTTGTCATTTAACGACCAAAATATATTGCATTCATACGAGTATTCGAATTGACTTCAATGTTTAGTTACTGCTGCAGGCTGAGTGCGCCTGTTTGTATGCTACGCTAGTTGTTTTTTTATGTTGTTTTCCACTTATTTGGTCGACTCAATTAGTTTTACGAGAAAGCGCAACTTTTCCTTGGCAATTATTCCAGAAGTTTAATATTTGATATATGTGCGTGTGTGCGTTAGCGCAGGTTTAGATGTGTGTGTAAAAGCCACAGTGCCATAGGTTGAATAAATTAAGCATTTATCAATATTTTACGAGTAGCTAACTGGGTAAATGTGGGTATGAGACTAAGAATAGAGTACCTTATACTTTTCTCTCTGATATTAAGCGTCAGAAAATATATGAAAAAATGTATGTACACTGCGATCAATGAATTATGGTATTTGAAATTAAACGAGTAAAACCTCGCCGTAGTCGAATGGCTTGGTGAGTGTCTACAATTTAACAGTACCCGTGTTCCAAAACCGATGTGGGTACGAAATATCAGAATAAAAGAACTTTTGTTTCTAGTGGCGATCGCTGGTCCGCTGGCAAGGGAATACCTCTAAGGTGCCATGAAAAATGGTCTAAGCGGCTTAAAACTGTAGATCCATTTGTGAAACAGCATAAAGACGCACAGCATAAATTGGAGGACGATCTAGGCCAAACAACCAAAAAGGGATATAAGCGCAATTCATATACTTTTATATGTTATAAAAAAACCCTCATTTTAAGAAAGTATACAATTTATTCTATTAACTTTAAATTAAAATTTAAAAGTACGCGTTATTTGTCAGTTTTTTTATCAACTGGCTATTATTTTACCTATTGCGTACACAATCTTTGATTGGAATCTAACATCTCAGAAGTTAAAAACTTTAAAATGTTTCAGCATAGTCTCAAATTGGAAGATCTTTAACTACAAAATATAATAAAACCTGATTTACTAATAATAATGGCAAAAACTAGAAATGAGCTGCAGGCTGCGTTCAGAAAAAACTAAATATATGGTCCGATCAAGATCAAACGTTGCGCCAATGATCTGGTGTTTGGGGCATACACATGCCAATGTACAAATGAGTTCACCTACTTGGACATTACATTATCAGCCAACCAAGACATGTCGGTAGCAATCAATGACAGAATATGCGCAGCCAACAAAACATATAATGCTAATCTAAAATTGCTCAGGCCTAAAATATTATCGCGTGAGCAAAAATTAAGAATGTATAAAGCACTGACACGACCTGTGCTTACATATGGTTGTGTACCGTGGACGCTGAAATCTAACGAGACAACACAGCTAATGTGCTTTGATAAAAGAGTGCCCCGAAAATTCTATGGTCCGCTTAGACTGGCAGATGGCACTTATCGCATTAGGCACAATGGCGAACTGGAAGACATAGTTAAGAAAGAAACTATACTAAGATTTATTAAGTCCCAACGATTTAGATGGCTGGGACATGTGGGTAGAATGCCAAGGGAGTAATCAACAAGAAAGGCACTAGATCTTTCCTCAATTGGAGAAATTCGGGAGTCCCCGAAAAAGGTGGCTAGAAGATGTGGAAGCTGATCTTAAGAAAATTCGCATGCAATGTTGGAGGAAAGTAGCTGTAAATCGAGAACGATGGCAAGAAGTTGTGAAGGAAGCAATGGTTCACCAAGGACTTCGATTGAGCAATTTGCTGAATATAAAATTGCATAAGAAACAGTAAAAGGGGTCGCACATTTTTCACTTTATTTGACGCTGATTAATAACGCAATTAAGTCTATTTGACTGTTTTGAATTGACTTTTATAATTTCACGACTCAGAGAAATCTGATAAAAAACTTTACAAGCTCAATTTCATAAGCCTCTCTAGGGACTTAGAAGTTTCGATTGAAATGCTCGAAAAGTGGAAAATTGATTAGTGCCAATAGCTGAGCCATACGGCGAGTTCGAAAAAGTCTCCCATTTAAACTCCCTAATCTCACTTTACATCGTAAAATATGTGTGCGATCTGGTGTTAACTTGATGATCAAGCCCAAATTCTGGCTAGCGTCATAACTTTTGTTTATGAATTTAGCAAACCAGTTTATTAGCAAACTTATAAAGAATTTTCTAGTACTGGAGTTTGATGAAACAGAAAGCTTATATTACAGGGGTACAACTCTAAGTAAATTAGTGGCATATAAGAAAATGAGACTTCCGAGCTCAAAATGAAACTAGATATTAAATATTTGCCATAATGCTTTTGATCGGATCGGATTGCCAGCGCATGCCAAATAATCGAGTTATAATAAAAAAGCATATCGGTTTGTTTTAGAAGGATCAACACACTTTTTTTATGGTGCCGAAATTCTCTGAAGATATGCCTTAAATGCAGGGGTGAACTTTTTTATCCCGGTATATTCCTTATAAAGGGTTTTTCAATTGGCGCGGCTCGATTCTGGCACCCTGTGACAGCCATTTTGTTTTGGTGACATCTGTCAAATCATTTGTTTATTATTCAGTTGTTTATGCCAAATCATCATGGCAAGTTACACGATTGAACAGCACGTTCAAATGATACAACTTTATTATCAAAATGAGTGTTCATTAACGCAAACGTTGCGCGCATTGCGCCCATTTTTCGGTAGACGTGGTGGCCCTTCCAATTTAATATGGCCCATATTGAACCATATGGACCTAGACGACATGTGGTTCCAGCAGGACGGCGCTACGTGCCACACAGCAAACGCCATTTTAGGCCATTTCAACATCTACCCGCCCTTATTGATAAACCCTTTATATCAACCGTAATGTTATATAATATTTATTTTTTCGGTGAATGAAATAAATGGGTAAAATCCCTTAGATGAGGTTCAATGGAGTTTGATCATTTATAGCTCCCTGAAGATTAAGTTTTCACTATTTTTATTCAAAATGCGGCTCTTAACAATTATAAGTGAAAAATTACATCATTTAAATGGGATCCACCATGAGCACCTCTACGGCTAAAATCCACCAAACAGTCGATTCATGATTGCCTAATTGTTGAGAACGTCGAGATATCGATGTTGAAGTTTGTTCAGCAACACTTTGCGCTACAACAACAATATTCTTAATAGAATGACAAGTGTTTGGTCTACCCGTCCTTTTTCCATCTTCGACATAACGAGTTTCTTAAAATTTGTTCATCAACCTTTGAACTGTCGACTCATTTGGACGATTATTTCCACAAAAAAAAAAAAACTTCGAATTTTGCCATATTTTGTGCTTAAAGATCGACCATTTTCATAATAAGTTTGAATAATTTTTTCAAAGTAATTTACTAAGGAATTTTTACAATATTTTAGGCTTTTTTAGAGTGCATATTTTAACTTTAATTGTTCCGACGAAAAATAGACCACATTTGTTTAATAACCGGACTTACTCTCTTTCATTTGATATCTATATTAACATCATAGAGTGAGCATAAATATGTAATATTTTTTTTTTTAATTTTGCCCTTTGAAAGCTTAAAATCTTTTTAAAAATTTAACTGAGGATAATTGAAAAAATGGATATAAAACATGTTTCCTCGATTACTTTTACAGCTGCACTATGTTATTATGTAAGCAAAATATCGGTACCTGCTCTATAATGCTCTTGAAAGAAGGCTAAGAGTAAAGCCTATACTTAATTGCTTTATTTCACCCTCGCTTTTCATCGGCGTAATTTTTCCCATGCATATAAAACTAAATAATTTCTTAAATCTACGGCTGCTTCAAAAAATGTCTGCCAGTGACATTATCATCTTTTAATAAGTTACAAAGAAGCAGTGGAGCTACTCTACTCCCCTACCAGCAATGCCACCAACTATTCAAGTCAAACTGCCTCCTTAGGCAAACTTTGTTAACCAACAATTTGACATTATCAAGATCGTTAGCATTACTTAATTGCCACAAGATGTGCAATTTGAGCTGCCACAGACAGTTAAAGGCAAATAAAGTTGATGTGAGAGCAGTATGAAAAATATATAAGACGCATAAAACATTTAGGGCTTATCAGCGGTAATGCCAGCGACAAACATTTAATACGCTTTTAATTGCCGCAGTGGTACATTTGTGGCGCTACGGGTGACACACATACATATATGTACCTGAATATGTATTTGACGAGTGTGGCACATATCAGGAAACTACTTACTTGCTCTTCTGTGGGTGTGAGCGCTAAAGATATGATTGCAACATTTGCTTAAGTGATGGATGAGCGGCGTTGTTCTCTTTCCCGGCGGCATCAACAGCACGCATGTAAATGATTTACATACTTATGTATCTACATATGTGAGTGTGCATGTGGCCGCGTTAGATAACTTTCTTCAACTTTACTTTGCTAGAATAATAATCTTGGTGTTATCGCACGAATTTTCATAGGCGTCAAATGCAGACGCTCGCGCTGAAGGAAAATTTGCCACATACCAGCGCTGACTAGCGGACTTTTGGCAAAATAGCTCAAGTAAATATTGTGCTTTCTGTCTTTTAGGTACTAAATTATTGGATAATATTTAAAGTACCTAATCACTATATTTAGCCTCAACTAAAGAATCGATTTTTATAAAATTTTTGTATAAAATGTTAAATTTTTCTGTGAAAGAGTATGGTTTATTTATTTAAAAGTCTACTACGGTCTTCTAAAGTGAGTTAAATTCTTTTATCAAAAGTGCATAATGCATCCATACATACAAATAACAGGGAACACCCATTTCGTTACAAGTTACGTATACGCCGTGGGACGTTAGCTTGCGCTCAATTGCCTCCCACCAATGAAGTGCCTCTATTTGGGGTGAATAAATTTTGATAGATTTTAGTAGACAATCGAGTTTGCAGGACTACAATATAAAGACTTGAGTTCTCAGTTTTAACGATTTATGGGAAACTTTCTACATGAGGAGGTTGAGTTGCATAAAAATAAGAAAAGGGATAGATAATCGCGTTGATTGTTGCAATAGAGAAGAAATTAGTGAGATCTATCATTCTTTTTCTGTGCATGTCATTATAGGTAAATGGCTGCAATTAACCGTTAATATACTACGTATATATAAGTACTTTCCTTGCATATTTTTGTTGGATCTTTTTTCCGTGTCTCTTGACTTTTATTTGATCTTTTTTCAGCACCATCAACACCGTCAGGGAAAAAATTTCAAAAATTGCACTTTAAGTCACTAAAACTGACTAAGCTTAATGTCGAATACCAAGGAACTGCTCACCAAAAATCTTTTTAGAAACTCTAGTTAAAAATTGTGGTATTGGAATAAAAAGTTTAGACAATTTTTTATAAAATTGAAAAAACTGCATTTACGTGGTTTTTGCTAGACAATAAGTAACAGGGTTTGATTGAAAAGTAATGAGTCTTCTCACGCGGAGCGTCTGCTAAGCGATCAACCGAATCGGCTGGTGGGACAAAATGATCGTTGGACCTTCCCCTTCCAATAGTGGTGTATGCGCCGTTTATGTGGAATTGCGTTGCATTTCATTTGCTAGTCTGGCAATAAGATCATCGAATCGGTTCGCAAGATATATGAGGTTGAATAGAATCACTTTTTTCATTCCCTATTTAACGATAAACTTTAGATATTTACAAAACTTATTCATAACACAAAAAATTAACTATTTGTTCGAAACCAGCGAGCAATTATACTTAGGAACTGTGTTGTGGAAGATCAAAATTTGTGAACTGGTGTAATATGAGAGTAATATTTAAGCTGTTACAACCACAATAACATCGTTAAGTTGTACTGCAGCTAAGACATAAGATGCAACATACTTAATGTTCTTTCAAAAGTGAGGCTTAAGTGGCAGTAGTGAATAATTCTTAGGAACCCTTTCCTATGTCATCTTTGATACTCGACAAGTAGGAAAAATTTTAACTATGGATACTCAAACGATATTATAAAATTGAGTAGACTTCAAATTAGGACCTTAGTAGGGGCCCTCACAAGACATTGTCTCATAGGAAATCATGCAAGGAGATTAGACGTTTACACGCATGATTTCTTTCGTAGCCGTCGGAATGAGGAGGAGTTGGAAACATTTAAACACCTTTTTTGCACATGCCCGGCTCTAGTCAGAAGCAGAAACCGATATTTAAGATCCAACTTCTCAGATAATCTTAGATAATCCATACATTTTAGGTATCAACAAACTTTTACGCTTTGTCAAAAGCTCAGGATGGTTCAATGTGGAAAGGGAAATGTAGCCCAGCCCCTGCGGCTCACAACGGACCCATTTCGTGCCGCTTTCGACAAAGCGTAAAAGTTTGTTGATACCTAAAGTGTATAGAATATCCATATTCGTTAAGAAGTAGGATTTTAAAAATCGGTTCCTGCTTCTGGCTAGAGCCGGGAATGTGCAAAAAAGGTGTTGAATTGTTTCCAACTCCTCCTCATTTCTGCAGCTACGACAGAAATCATGCGTGTAAACGCCTAATCTCTTTGCATGATTTCCTATGCGACAATGTCCTGTGAGGGCCCTTACTAAGGTCCTGATTTGAAGTCTATTCAGTTTTATAATACTCTTGGACCGACGTAAATTTAGCCTTGGCCATATTTGCCTAGCAATTTCACAGGTGTTAAAGCCAATCCATCTTTGATTTACAGAACTGATTAATGAATCCTTAACGAGAAGCTTACTACTTACGAAAGGTATCTCCATAAAATTACGTACGTCTGGCGTACAGGTACCTTCTTTTGCAAGTTGGTCTGCCCTACAGTCCCCTGGTATAACATAAGATTATATGATATTGTTTGGCCATTTCATTTATAGATTGGCGACAACGTAAGACACTCCTTGATGTTGTTTGGAATGCATCCAGGGCTCGTAGGGCAGCTTGGCTGTCTGATAGAATGTAGATATCCGTTGATGATATTCTGTTTATCTTTAACCATTTTAAGGCTTCATGAATAGCGCTTATTTCCGCTTGAAAAACACTACAGTTATCCGGCAGTTTAAAGGGTTCACTAATAGAAAGCTCTTCGCAAAATAACCCTGATCCTCCACCGGTGTCTATTTTAGATCCGCCCGTGTAGATCTTAACGGGTGTATTGGGTGTTGGATCTTCTTCGAACCATTCCAGTCTAGAAGGGATTTTCATTAGGAAATTCCTTTCGAAGCACAGAATGAGAGGGTGATAATCACAGTCACTGGGTATATCCATGTAGGAGTCTAAAACGGTTGAATGTCCATGTGTGACAGTCCTCCATAGTGAGCTCACTGTGATCCTTAAAGCGGAGCAGGCCGCTGAGTATTTGCAGAAGAGATCTAGGGCTGGCAGATGTAATATGATATCCAAAGCCATTGATGGCGTGGTTTTGATGACGCCACATATTGCTAATTCCGCTGATCTCTGCACCTTATTCAATAAATTAGAATAGGGTTTTTTCTGCATAGCACACCACCAGACAACATGACGACAGCATTGTAAAGCCAATGAGCAACCTTAGGTTTAATTCCCCAGGTTTTACCTAAAGCTCTCTTACCGGCATAAAAAGCTAGGTTCGCTTAAGTCACTTCGCATTTTGTTGTGCAATTTCAACGTCGGCTAGCGACAAAATGTAGCACTTCAACATTGTGATAAATTTTTTCAATTTTTCTTAAATTTTTTTTAACGTCTATTATTTCTTCTATAAACGTATAGCTATTTCCTCAGCAAAAAACTATGTATAATTAAATTTCAAACTTTATACAAAAACTAAAAAAATTGGAGTACTTTTTTTTATTTTTTTTTTATAAATTTTTAAAAAATAAAAAAAACTGAGGATGCAGTTTTATAGCCCGCTAAACATTAGAAACATGGAGCAAGTTTGATGCTGCTAAAAAGTTCCGTTGATTTTTTATAATATTTTTTCTTGACCGTTACCATATCAATTAGCATCCGCTGTTGTGAAAGCAAATATTATTGCAACATTCACATCTGTATCAAAAACTTACACAAACTGCCGACATTCCCAACGCCTCTCGTTAATGGCTACATATCCCCAACAAGCTCGCAACACATTTGTATTGTAAATACTTTTGCATGTAAATGAAGTTCTTCGCTATTTCTTAACTAAATACTTCGACTGTCTGCAGCGGTATTGTTGCCTTTGCTAACTTCCGGCGGCGCCATTAAAGTTTCATTAGTTGTTAAGGGTCCGCAGACTCACAAAAAACATATCCATCTGTACATGCACGTAAACATATAAGAACAAGCAGGCGAATATTTCCAAAGTCCCATCTAAGTTTATGGCTGAACAGCCACGATAGACAATGTGGAAGCTGGCGGGAAGAAGCTCGCATGCCATTAATGATGATGGCCCTTGTAATATTTTTGTTCTTTTTTTAATTATTTACAACTCAACTAGTAGTTAGCAGTTTCGCTGTTTTTACTATTGACTATTAAATTGTAAGTTTCTCTTATTTTTATTTTAACTTTATTACAGCTGATAAATGTAATGGTAAGTATACATGTAGATGCAGTTCGTTATTTTATGTTAGTGGCTTCTGTGAGGGCAGGGGGATTTTAAGCATTTAAAATTGATGATAATATTTAAGAATCATAGCAAATGAAAACGATTTGTTACTTGGAAAACATTTCTATTTTTATTTATATTAAAACTAAAATTAAATTGATATTATAAAAAACTTAGTAAGTAAGCGCATAACGCAGTTTTGTTCAATATGGAGCTAAATTGTCGGAATTGTTTCAGGCGCAAAATTGAAGATCTGAAAAAAAAATGTTAAAAATGCGCCTATTAAACAATAAATAACGAAAACAAAGGCATATGCGTTTTAGTTCTGGTTGCCGCTAAAAAAATTAAAAAAGAAAAAAAAATTTATATAACGAATGCTGCACTTTTTTCTAATGGATTTTCATACATCCGCGAAAAAACCCAACATCGTCAGGAAAAAAAATGTCAAAAATCAACATGATTTTCTAGCCACATCAAATTACCACTTTAAGATATTAGAATCTACATGAAATTTTTCGAAAAATTCTGTTAAAAAAATTTAAATTTAAAATTACTATGAAATTTCTTAACAAAATTCTAATTTCAGAATACTTATGAAATTTTTTTAACTCTTGTTTTTATGTACAAAGTTTGAAACATAGATTTATATGGGTTTTGTAAAGGGTGGTTAAGTTTCAAGGGCCGATGTTGTCATTAAATAAAATACAATTTTTTAAGGAAATTAATGTCATTTCTCCTTATTATGATAATATTGGTACGGCTTAATTACGTATGGAACAAAATATTGGCCAAATGGCCCGGCGTCCTCTGCGGCACACCTCCATCCGAGGGTCCAAATTTTCGATGACGCTGAGGCATAACTGATGTTCTATGCCGTTCATGTGCCGAATTATCTCATCCTTTAGCTCTTGAATTGTTGCTGGCTTATCAACGTACACCTTTTCTTTCAAATAATCCAAAAGAAAGAAATCCAACGGTGTCGTTGACGTTTAGGTGGGGTTCACATTTATTTATATTTATTTATAATTTTATTAAATTTATACAAGAGACAGGCAAATTGTCAGTACTTGCGAATAGGTCACTGTGGTATAGATATTGAACGCACTGTATGTGCACAGCAACACTCGGAACCAGACATCAACTTTTATATAGCTACGGAACTGCTATCATGCAGTTCTTTACCTATGTAGACCTTCTGATAAAGAAGCTCAAAAACATATACCCGTGGCGCGGATCACTTCCCACCGTACATCATCTAGTAGATGAATGACCAAGTCTCCTAGACTACAGAGAAACCTTCTTCCGAAAATATTAACAAATCAGCTATTAGGGTAAACCTACGGATCAGAGCATACCTGATATCTGGTATGTGGGTCTGTGTAATGGCTTATAAATTTTTGTTTGGTTGTTTTAAACAAATTTTTGAAAACCAAGAAAAGCAAAATTCGGAGCAAGTCACTGTGGAATAATTGTTTGCCATTCTTCGGTGCCAGGCTCTGAATATACAGCTCGCGACAAAACGATAGGAACTCAACATTTAACTGGCATTAAGAACACAGTCCTGCGAGGGTGAGTTTCTAGAATGGCTGTATTTGTTTTTTGTAGTTTTTTATGCGCTGAAAACGAATCTGATCTTCAAAATGCTCCATCACGTCAGGATTTTTGGTAAATGATGCCTAAAAGGTCAAAAAATGGCCATTTTAGCCATTTTTGATAATTTTTTTTGGGATAGAAAATTTTTTTTTTCAATTTTCGACGAAAAGGTCGCATAGTACAACTCTTTAGCTTTAAAACCCATTTTTTAAAATTATTGTACGATTTTTTAAAAAAAAGTTATGACATTTTGAAATTAACAGTTTCAGTTACGTATACGTTGGGTATAACGTCTAACGTCTCTCAATGAATTAAAAAAAAACTAGTAAAAGCTAAATAAATCCAAATTTCTAATTTTATAAAAAACTAGAAAAACTTTATAGACAATTCCACGATTTTTAATGTAATTTCTAGAAACATTTTTGGTATAAAGTTTTAAAGCTTATTAGATTTATAGTAACAAAGTGTTGGCTTGCAGTTGCTGAAGAAGAGAATTGATTTTTTATAACTTTTTCTTTGTTGCATGAAGGAGGAAAATTATAAAAAATCAACGGTATTTTTTAACAAATTTCCCTTTAATTAATAAATCTAAAAAACTAAAAAAATTATGTCAAAAACAATCTTTATAGAAATTCTGCTAGAAATATTAATAAAAAATGTGGAATTGTCAGAGGAAGTTTGTGGAATTTTTATATAAAATTTTAAAATCTAATTTACATATCTGGGTGTTTTTCTACAATTGGCTATATACTTGTAAAAAAAAAACTAATAAGTATTCAAAACCTGATCAAAATGTTGATGTGCTGTATTTTTCGAGAGCTTTAGGCTAGCACCTCATAATTCAAAAATTTAAATATGCCACTCCAGGGTATTTATTAGATTGAATTTGATGTCATCCTGGCGCTTCATTTGAAAGAGTACTTCATTCTGTGCACCAACCGTCGATTGAGTAATCGCAAAAAATAAACATTTTGCAGAGCTCTATGGTTTAGTAAAAACATATATATCCATCAAGCTGACCTTCATCCAACATCCTTACCTTGCCACTGAAGATTTTGTATATTGAAATTTGCAAAAATAAATAATGGCAATACAAAAGGTTCGTGAGTTCTTTAATTTGACACAGGAAATGTTAGCTTGAGATCCATAGTTTGACTAAAAAGTTATCTTCTCGGACGAAACCTAGTATTTTTGGATCAGTGACTATGTCACCAAGCAGAATTGCGAAAACCGCACACAAGTATGGCATTTGTCGGTATAATCGGAGGAGACATTTTTACCATCAAGTGCCCTCGGTATAGCGCGATTTTAAATGACTTTCTGTGTTTAGGGCCCGACCAAATCGATATAGTCGTACTGTGGTTTCAAGGAGATGGGGTTATATGTCATATAAGCGGCACAACACTCGAAATTGCGAAAGGAAAATTTGACTACTGGCTCATCCCACGGCTAGTGTTGTCAATTGACAAACTGGAATCATACGACTCAACACCCCTCGATTATTTGCTCTTGGGCTACGCTAAGTTCTAAGTCTATACCAATGACTTAAAAACTACTTTGGATGAGCTGGAAGCAAAATTTCGAGACGCCATTGCCGAAAGAACACCGAATCATCAAAAAATAGATTGTCCGCTTCAAGCACTACCAGCGGCCCCAGGCTATATAAATATAATTGGCGCATAAACCCATTTTGAGTATTTGGCCGATCTCCTCCTCCTATTTGTGGTGTGCGCCTTGATGTTGTTCCACAAATAGGGGGACCTACAGTTTCAAGCCGACTCGGAACAGCAGATATTTTTTGTGAGGAGCTTTTTCATGGCAGAAATACACTCGGAGGTTTGCCATTGCCCGCTGAGGGTTGACCGATATTAGAAAAAACTTTTTCTTTATTTTGATCTTCCACCGAGATTCGAAGCTACGTTCTCTCTGAATTCCGAATGGTAGTCACGGACCAACCCATTCGGCGTAGTCACGCGACCCCAGGCTACTCCCTACATAATGACGTATATGCGGTCTAAAAATAAAGCGAAGCTCAATCAGGTATCTTACAACGTTGTTTGCTATTTTATTTAAATTTCTTTTCTATAATTTTTTGCCTCACCCTTTATATTTTGAGTAAAATTTTATTTAATTATTTTTCTGTGAATTCCGCTCAGTTCAAATGAAAGACAAACATTGAATCTAACTAAGCGATTAATGCCACTAATGAAACTCATAAGCGACCTTTGTGGCAAAATTAAACGCTGGGTATTTTAGTATCGAATGCAATTAGTAGAAAATCGAATATTTCGGCTCATTGTGGCTGTTGGTGATGGCCAGTCGAGGCTCCAAAGTTGGAAGCCCCTAGCGCAGCTTTGATACGGATGCCGCATGAATGTTGAAGCTTTGCTGCTTTTAATGGGAGGCGCGACATATTTACGAAATGTGCGCTTAAATTCCATGCATTTCAAATGCGAACTTTATTTGAATGTAAGTTAGCGATAATTCCAGTGTTACAAACAATGCCGTGTGTGAGTGACTGTGTGATCAATTACCCTGCAGTGAATCGAATTGGAGCAGGACTAGACTGTTTTACTATGCTGACAAATTGAGTTTAGGAAAACTGTTTGTGAAATTGCGTAAACCACTTTGGAAGTGTATCAAACTAACGCCAGAGCGTCATTGCAGCAACGATGGCCAATATCAAGGGTCGCTTAGTAATTTATATTCTGCATTTGAACCAAAATTACGGCCCTCGCCTCATTTGAAATGGTGTTTCTGGGTGTTTGTTTAAAACGGAAACGAAAAAAAGAGTTTTTATTTGTTTTTGAGTATTTTTTCTTTTTTTTGATCTATTGTTAAAATAATTTTTTTTTGGCCCTACGAGGATCGTTCATAAGCTTATCAGTCTTCAAAAAATGGTATTTACATGGACAGTTGGCACAGATATAGTCGGTTCTACTGAATCGATTTTGATGAAATAAAATGTAAATAACGTAAGATTTTCCATCTTTGATCTGCCATTTTGTAAATTTTTTTTTAAAGAACATAGTTCAAACGATAACGACATTCATACCGTAAAAGATCCTTTTTGTCGTTTTGATTTCGGCCACCTGTCGCCAGCGACATACATTTTTTTGGAAGACAATTTTTTGTAAATATCTTGTTTCGAGCGCTTCCCAGCAGGTCTGCTTTCAGTAAAGTTATGCTCTTTCATTTAAGTGGAATTGAAATTCTATATCAAGCGATCCAAGTAACGGGTGATTTTTTAGCTATTACCTTTTTAAATAGTTGGTTTAAACAGCTGCCGCACGTTCCGTGTTTTACTTCAATGTCAAACGCCTTCAGTTTGGTCCATAATTTAACCATGAATCGTCTTACAAACGAACAACGCTTGCAAATTATTGAATTTTATTATAAAAATGCATGTTCTGTTAAGAAAGTTTATCGTGCGCTTCTTCCATTTTATGGCCAGTTTAATCGACCCACTGAAGCGGCTATTCGAGCTATTGTGACTAAATTTCGAACCAAATTTACATTATTGGACATCAAACCACCAACACGCTTACGTAGAGCGCAAACTGAAGAAAATGTCGCAGGTGTATCGGTCAGTGTTAATGATGACCATCAATTATCGATTCGTCGCTCGATCCTCTTTTTTATCGAAAAATTGTGTTCAGCGACGAAGCTCATTTTTGGATCAATGGGTACATAAATAAGCCAAATTGTCGATTTTGGAGTGAAGATCAGCCAGAAGAATTGCAAGAGCTTCCAATGTATCCAGAAAAGGTCACAGTTTGGTGCGGCTTATGGGCTGAAGGTATCATTGGACCGTACTTCTTCAAAGATGCTGCGAATCGTAACGGAACTGTGAATGGTGAGCGCTACCGTGAAATGATATCCAACTTTTTTTTGCCCAAAATGCAAGAGCTTGACTTGCATGACATGTGGTTTCAGCAAGACGGTGCCACATGCCATACAGCACGCGTAGCAATGGACTTGTTGAGAGGCGAGTTCGGTGAACATTTAATTTCACGTTTGGGACCTGTCAATTGGCCACCCAGATCGTGCGATATAACGCCTTTGGAGTGTTTTTTGTGGGGCTATGTTAAAGCTCATGTCTATTCAGACAAGTCTGCTTCAATTAACGCATTGGAAGACAACATTAAAGCGTTTATACGTGAGATACCGGCCGAAACATTGGAAAGAGTATGCCAAAATTGGACTAAGCGGATGGACCGCTTGAAGCGTAGTCGCGCTCAACATTTGCAAGAAATAACCTTCAAACATTAAATTATATAGACTTTACTATCGATTTAAATAAAAATGTTATGCATTTTTCTGATTTTTACGTGTGGTTTGTTGAAAAACTTTCCTATAGCTCTTAAAAAATCAACGCTTTTTTGGGACACTTTCGTAATATCTTTCGAAGATTGGTTAATTTGTTGGGTGGGTATAAGAAGAAGTAAACTGAATAAACTAAAAAAAAGGGTTCATAGTTTTGTGATTTGCACAATGTTTGAAAATTTGTATATAGAGTTTTTTCACTCTTGTGTTGCCACCCAAAAAAATCTACATACTCTGCCACGAAGACAATTTTTTGTATACATTTGATAAATATTTATTTATTTATGTTGTAAGAACATATTTCTAGCTGAATACATCAATAATATTATATTATATAAAGTAACTTTCGTACTCCTATATCAGGTATAAAACGCAGGCAGCTGCTCCCTAAATTTCTCGTTTTTGTGAAGGCCAGGTGGATTGAACTTGAAAGGTAAGCGGAAAGGTCGGTATTCCTAATCTTTTATACCTGAGGTTCGAAAACACTTTTGAAACCAATATGGTTAAATATTTTGAAAAGCAGT
The DNA here is from genome assembly GCF_027943255.1 of Anastrepha obliqua. Taxonomy (NCBI): domain Eukaryota; kingdom Metazoa; phylum Arthropoda; class Insecta; order Diptera; family Tephritidae; genus Anastrepha; species Anastrepha obliqua. Next base: position 107,315,990 of record NC_072895.1, on the reverse strand, counting down.
ATAGTTCAGTTTTCATCATCGAAGAAGCAAGACGTAGCGGTGCGCAGTCATTAGCAAGATAGCTTGGATACTTTAGCATACGTGAGCACGCATGTGTTAATATTTTATGATTGTGCAACTTTATATTTTGTGACGTATTTTCTGAAATTTGTTTATACTTTTTGAAGTATTTTATCTAAAATAACAAATAAAATTGCAATAAGTGCAAAATCATGGAGGAGTAATCGAGATTGGATTTTTTTAAGGTAATGTAAAGAATATATGTAAATAGGATACCAACAAAATTTTTATAATACAATTATTTTTTATTTGGATTGACAATGACGATAGGTCGGATCCTTCGGACAATGAAGACGGCGAGTGGTTTCCAAGCGGCGTCAGATAATGAAGAATTTGAAAATGAGGAAAGTGCAAATGTCGACGAGCTTTCAGAAGAGTTAGCTATCCCGGTGATTCAAGAGCGAGCTGCCTGCCAGCAGGTTGTGCGAAACCACGCAACGAGGCTTGCAGTCGAAAGTTACTTCGAAAAACCAGTAGCGGTGGTAGTACCTGCTGACAACCAACGTCGATACGTTACTGGCAGAAAAGTTGTAGTTGGGTCATGCTACATTTGCAACGAGCAGCCTATTCGTAAGGGAAGAAAGATAAGGGTGTTGTGCCGAGTGCGAGAAGACCGTTTTTGATGAACACTCAGTAAAGATCAATAAATGTTTACATTGCGATCAGTAATTTTGAATTACGCTAAAGACGAATCATTATGATTTAATTATTTATATGCATTTCTCTATTTATTACTTAATTTTTTACGTATTCCTGACTGTGCAAATAGTTCAACGTCGATGCTTTTTTTCGTAACAATCGCATTGCAAAATGTGATAATTATTATTATATACAGTATATTTATTCAATAAACAATTTTAAAAGAATATAATTTATAATTAATTACTAATAATCCTTATTTAAACAAATTTTTCAAAATTTCGATACAATATAAGTAAAATTATGGTGATCCATAAGGAGGTTGGCTTATCTCTCATAGGAAAAAAGGTTTTTAACAAAATGTTCGCGATGGGCACCCGGGTACCCGGATGGCAAGACAATGGTTAAAGTGAAATATCTCCGATTCTTCTTAACATTTAGTATCAAATTTTCTAATTTTTTTTTAATATAATATATAAATTTTCCAAATTTTTATTTGTAGAAAAATGTGTGTCTTTTCATTTAAACAGAATCTCATTTTTTTCTAATTTTTTTGGATGACTCGGCAGCCTCTGAAAATTTCGTTGTAGGATGCCATTAAGCTTTAGAGTTACTATCAAATAAGAACAGCGAAATAAGATGTTGCAAAATAACTTGTTCTGAGCGCCATTCAGCGGTTCACTATCTTTTAAAAAAATATTTGTTTCAATTTAGCTAATAGTATATTATTTCGAATATGAGCCTAATCGAACTACAGCCTTGGCCAAAAGTATTTGGCAACCCTTTGCTACTGAATTTTTTGATTTAAAAAGTGAAGAAATCAACTTTTATTAATAAATCAGTACAAATAAGAAGAATCAGTGATAAAAATACTAATACTAGTACTAAGTAATTATCAAAATTTTGTATAAGAGTATTTTACTTTTATTTGCAATAAATACTACTACTTCTACTAGTGATAAAAAAATTATATTGGTAAAATGGATTTTTTTAAATATTTCGACACCAGCGTCACTTGCAGGATAATATTTTCGAGAGAGTGAGTAGGCTATAACCTGTTCAGAATATTATTATATCTGACAGTGAAAACTCAATTGAATTCGAACCATTTGGGAGACTATCTATGTATTACAAAGAGCGGAATAAACAGAAACTTAAAATAGTTATTTTTATACTATGTTACATCCCTATATCATTCATAAACATTTCTTTTTATAATACTTTCAATGTTTAGACATTACCATGATAATATTTTATACTTAGTCAAGTAAATAACAAAGCGTTTTTATTTATTTAGGCATTTTCACAATCAACGACAGGCTGCGTGGACTAGTTTGAGCATTATATTAGAACTACTTTTGTCCTCTTCCGGTTCTAAATTTTTATTTGCAAAGTTCCTCTACATATACGAGTATATACATATGTATATTTATCATTTGCAAATGCCAGTAATGTTGTGATTTCGGTTCGCTGCTTGTGAGTTGCCAGACAAAAACAGAAATAGTAGCAAAAGAATAACACCAAAGGCACCAATGCGACTCTTGTTTTATACGCTCACATTTAACAGTTATTGTTATTGTTGCTGCTACTGGTAGTGCACTAGCATGTGGCACACTCATCAATGCATTGGCTTAGCGGTTCAGCGGCATCCTTCTGATATTCACATCCTTATAAGCAAAGGGTGGTCCAAATGCTTGAATATTTTTGATTTAAAATGGCGTAAAAAGTATCCCCTGAAAGTTTTTAATTTTTTTATTTTTAAGAATTTTTAATTTTTTTTATTCGACAGGCAACGGATGTGGATGGTACCAAGTTTTAAAGTTTTTATCAAATCATTTTATTTTTGTTTCAAGTCATTCCCTATACCAAATTTTTTTCTTCAAGTTATAATAAAATGGAATTTTTTCAGAGGTTTACGTAGCCAGAATGTGAATGGTACCTCATACAGTTTTCAAATTTTTATAAAATCATTTTTTTGTTTCTTTAAAGCCATTACCTATTACCATATTTCTTTTTTTTTCAAGTTTTAATAAAATGAAATTTTCGCATTTTTGAAAATTGCCGTTACATGGAAGATTAGGCCCATTTTTAATACAAATCATGCATTTACCAAAAGTAGTAGACATATTGAGTTTTGTTGAGATATTCGAACGATTACTTGAATGAAATATGCTGTAACTAAATATTTTATTATACGAGAAAAACCAAAAATTTTAATTCGAACAAGATGACTTTTTTGCTTTGAAAGTGCATGGAAATTTCAATATATACATTTTTTCTCGGTGGTTCTTAAGTGAAACTTGGGCCAAGTAGACTAAAATTTGATTTTTTTAAAACTAAAAGTGTTTTTAGCTTCCCTTCCTGTTCCTGTTTTTTAGCTTCCCTTCAACTTGTCGTCTCCAAATGTTGGCTGGTCTCTCGCAACTACGGCTCGCTTGAGGGTTCCGCAGCTGTCATAAATTTCAAGGGTATGACTAATTAAAAAAAATTAATAAAAATAAGTGTGCAATGGGCTTCATATAAAAGAGAAAGTTCTCTGAAAAATAATACTTCGAGATTATTATTACAAAACAAAAAATGTATATAAAAAGATTATTATTTTAATTTCAATTAACGTACAACCTTTGGAGGTTTTGATATGAGAATTTGTTTAAATTTGATAAATTGCTTACAAATTAATAGTAATTGTGTGGTTTTGCTTGAGCGATAGCCTTCAATTTAAATAAATACTTATCCCATTTCCGGTATTTCTTTGACAAATAATTTTAATATTTAGAAAAAAGTGTATAATGCATGAATTGTCGGTTTCTATTATTTCAGTCGACTGACGTATAATCACGTCATCAGAACAGTATATATATCACTCTTAATCTTGAAAAAAATCCAAAGAATATTAAAAAACAATTTAGGAGAAAAAATGTTGTCATTAAAATATTTTTTTAGACTGAATTTGGACATCGAATTATATGGAAAATTAGCAACGTAAATTCGACAAATGAAAAAAATTAAAAAAAATCTGGAAAAAAGTGGTGTCATTAACAATTTTTTTTCATTTAATCTGGACATCGAAATCTTCTTCTTAATTAGCGCTATAACCGAACGCGATTTTGACCGAGTTTAACAAAGCGCGCCAGTCGTTTCTTTCTCGTCCCAACCGGCGCCAATTGGACACACCAAGTGAAGCCAACTCCTTCTCCACCTGATCTTTCCAACGCAGAGGAGGCCTTCACCTTCCTCTACTACCACCAGCTGGTACCGCATCGAATACTTTCAATGCCGAAGCGTTTGTATCCATTCGGACGACATGACCCAGCCAACGTAGCCGCTGGATCTTTATTCGCTGCGCTATGTCTATGTCGTCGTAAAGCTCATACAGCTCATCGTCCCATCGCCTGCGATATTCGCCGTTGCCAACATGCAAAATTCCAAAAATCTTCCGTAGAATCTTTCTTTCGAACACTCCAAGGCTCGCTTCACCGGATGGTGTCATCGTCCATGCTTTTGCGCCATACACTAGGACGGGCATGATGAGAGTTTTGAAGAGTGTTGGTCTTGTTCGTCGAGAGAGGTCTTTGCTCAAATGCCTACTTAGTCCAAAGTAGCACTTGTTGGCAAGAGACATTCCCAGCTGTCACTGTTTAACAGGTTCGAGAAGTGTTCCCTCCATAATTTAACAATGCTCTGGATGTCAGTCACCAGATCGCCGTCTTTGTTCTGGTAGAATTTTCGGGCGTTGCTCCTATTGGCCAGCATCTCAAGCTCCTCGCACTCACGTATTGCGGCCTCTCGTTTCTTCTGTCGAATAATACGTCTCTCTTCCTTTCTTAGCTCTCTGTAGCGATCCCACATGGCTCGCGTTGCGCCCGATCGCAGCGTGGCTCTATAGGCAACACCTTTTCTTTCGGCAGCAGCATGACATTCCTCGTCGTACCAACTGTTTTTACGGACTCGCCGGTATCCGATTTCTTCTTCGGCGGCGGTGCGTAGAGAACGAAAAATGTTGCTCCATTTCTCGTGCATGCCGGTGTGTTGGGCAGTACTCTCTGAGAGCAGGAGTGATAGTCGATTGGCGAATCTTCTGGCTGTCTGTTGTGATTGCAGCTTTTCGATTTCGAACATTCTTTGCGTAGTTGGATGTACGTTTTTTGCTGCACAGAGGCGTGTGCGCAGTTTGGCTGCAACAAAGTAATGATCCGAATCGATGTTGGGTCCTCGGATCGTACGTACATCTAAAACACTGGAAGTGTGACTTCCATCTATCACAACATGATCGATCTGGTTTCGTGTTTTTTGATCAGGAGACATCCACGTTGCTTGGTGTATTTTCTTATGCTGGAATCTGGTGCCGCAGACTACCATGTTTCGGGCCCCGGTGAAGTCGATCAGCCTCTGTCCGTTACCGGATTTTTCGTTGTGCAGGTTGAATTTCCCGACTGTGGGACCAAAAATTCCTCTTGCCCACCCTGGCGTTCAAGTCGCCAAGCATGATTATTATGTCGTGGCGGAGGCAGCGCTCATACGAACGTTCCAGGCGCTCATAGAAGGAATCTTTGGTCACATTGCCCTTCTCTTCCGCCGGAGCTCAGGCACAAATAAGTGAGATGCTAAAAAATCTCCCTTTGATGTGGATGTTTGCGAGACGCTCGTCCACCGGAGTGAACGACAGTACTTCGCGACGAAATCTCTCTCCCACATCAAATCCGACACCGAATTTGCGCTCCTTTACATGACAGCTGTAGTATACATCCCATGGTCCAATGCTCTCCGTGCCTTGCCCCGTACATCGCATCTCTTGAATTACAGTGATTTCCGTCCTTGCTCTCACGAGGGTATTAATCAGCCGGGCAGAGGCAAGTTCGGGATTAAGGGACCGGACATTCCAGGTGTATGCCCTCAAATCATAGTCCTTAGTTTGTTTGCGGGGGTCGTCATAATAAAAATAAGCAGTTCTCACCCGAGGGTCATTGGATGAGGATTTTTACGTGGCGGGTTCCAAGCTCAGCTCGCGACCAGGTATCCTGGGTTATTATTTCACCTACTCACATTAGCTTGTTCTCAAATGGATGTACGGAAGCTACCCAGAAAATACTTGGGCGAGACCCGAAAGTTGTGAGCTGCTTGAACCGTTTGCAGAAGAATCGCTTTGGCTACTGCCAAGTGAATGATGATCACTAACTTTCCCTACTTGCGTGGACTTCTACATATGGAACCATCCTTTTTTTAATTCTGTAGTTCTGTAATTCTGTAATTCATAAACAATTTTTTTCGACTGAGTTTTGTAATCTGGACATCAAATTACATACGAAAAATTAAATAATTAAATAAAAATAAAATAAAAAAATTAAAAAAAAGTTTGAACCAAGTTTGGAAATGGAATAAAGAAATAAAAAAAATAAATCAATTTGAATTTTAATAATCTAAATATAAAATAACAAAAAAAAAATAAATCTAATTTTTGTTGTTAGAAGCCATCTTGGGTATTTAATTGAATATTTCAGAACTACGTTTTGAAACCGTTGGAAATATTTTAAGATTACTGTGAAAGTCGAGCCATTCCTTAAATGAGACCAGAAACCATTAATAAGGACTTGAAATATTAATTGAGAGGATGAAGTGCTACTGTAAACCGCTCGAAGGAGATCGTTGTGTCATAAATACCGCCAAAATTTTCCGCATTATAATAAATTCCTGAAAGCAAGTAAGTTTTCTTAATTTTTTAGTAACATTTTTTATAAAGATCCCTGCGCTGGAACCACCCTTTACATGCTTATGAATGTTTACACATTCCTATGTATTCATTTAGAGGCACACACTGTTGCCTCCATGCGACTATAATTAAAATCCACAATATTCGGCAACAAAACGCAGAAATTCACATAACCAAATGAGACATTCAGGCATTCATTTTGGCCGCTGCTGCATGAGCCTGCAAGAATGTGTGTATGCATGTGTGATTATCGCGTTGCATCAGTAATTTGCGTATTTGTTATCAGACTCAATGCAGTGGATAGTTGACCAGTCTGCTAGTTTGCATACGTGTGTGCGTATTACAACGAGATTCACAAAACACTATTTTCAACGCACAATAGTCCCGTAAGTCGCAATACATAGACAGGTATCCTCATGGGCCATTGTGCGCTCTGTGGCTGCTGTTGGTCACAGTTGTGGCATCACTCTGTCACCAATACTGTCAACAACAGCTCTAAGTCCATCAATAGCATTTATTCAATGCCGTTGATGACCAGCTCCTCCAAATGACCGTTAATTCAATGCCGTTAATGACTAGCTCCGCCAAATCAAAGTGATGAGTTGCAACACAGGTTTTGTGCGACTTTTTTTTAGTATGACTGCCGTAAAGGTAAAGTGTTTTTCTGTCTAAAGAAAATATTCAAGCCTCTGATGCGAATTTAATGCCACTATTACCTAGTATTGGTAGGTATCAATAATATGTAGGTGTATCCTAGACTAAATAAATAAATAATTATTTAATTGAAACATTAATAAATACGTCACCAGCTTGCAAACCGACCGACGCATCGCTGCCTTCATTAGTTTTGCTTTGTGCCTCACCACTTGAATGCATTTGAAGGACAGAATAAAAAGTGTTGCATATTTCAAGAACAACAGAAACTTTTATTGAATTCTCGATACAATCATTTCTCTCTGAGATATCCGCATTTTACGAAAAAAAATTTAATTTTTAATTTTTTTTTAATTTAATAAGATACTAAGTACGAAAAAGTTGAAAAAAATGTTTTTTCAATGTAATAATGTTTAGCCAATGTTTAAAAACAATGCACTTCTTCCTTTAATTCTTTTGTAAAATTTTGATCAATCGGTCCGGAAAAACGGCCTGTTGGATCGATTTAAAAATTTATAGGGTTATTAATGGAATATTAAATTGTAAAAATCCATAGAAACATAAGTCCCCGCATTAATATTTGTAAGTGAGCGATAGATTTTCTGAAAAACCGTAAAAAGGAGTTTTTTTGTGTTCACTTCAAACCAAGGTTAAGGGTAAAACAAAATTTTTTTCGCAAAAAATTAAATTAGGATCTTATAGGAAATGTATTCTACTTTTCAAAACCATTGTCCCATTTATTGTATAATTATTAGTTGCTGAGATTTCAATGATCAAAGATAAAATGGTATTTTTTCGTAAAATACGGATATCTCAGACAGAAATTATCATAGCGAGAATTTAAAAACAGAAAATTGAAGCTAAATAATCAAGCTAGTTGACTGTATGGCTAGTTTTAGTCTGAAAGATTTGGCAAACCTGTGCAATAAAAAAAAAGGAACAAATTTCGAAAATTTTTGTTTCGCTCTTTAACTGACGATTACAAAATAACTGTTAATTAAGAAACATTTTGACTTAAAGATCTTAAAACTAGAAGTTTCAGGCTTCAAATTGCTTTTTGTCGGAACTCCGTGTGACCATTTTTCACCGAGATACAGCTTTTCAAAAATCACTAAGAAATTTAGGAAATTCTACGATGATATTTTCCGTCCAATTATACTACGTATATGTGTAAACCAGGTATTTTGATCAGCTAAGTATTTTAAGGGGAGAGCCTGGTTCATAAGGTCAAAAAACTAATTTTTTTTTTCGTTTTAAGCGATTCTTAATATATTTCAGAATATTCACACAATGTTACAAAGCCTAATTCTCAATATTTCCGTAGATACAAAGCCAAAGGTGGGCGAGCGTAAGGTAGTTACGCTGTGACCGGACAGCTATAGTAGAAACTTTATCTTCTTTTCTCGACTTTTCATTTTTATGATTTCTTTGAATTGGCGTACATGAATGAAAAAAAACTAATGAATCTTTTGAAATGAATCATAGCTTGTTCCCTTCAGTATTAAATTCTCTTCTCTTTGAACTAACAAAATAGATAAAAAAAAATTTTTCAAGATTTTTATACCAAGTTGAAGTGAATTTTTTTTTATAGAGAGGCATTTTTTTTCTTTAAAACCTCCAAAAAGTTGAAATTTTGGAACTTCTCTCAGTTTTCTTAGTTCATCTAGAATAAAAAATCATGATAATTAGAAATCCATTTGAATTTTTGGCTTTAGATAATAATTACGAGCTGTATCTTGTACGCCAGTTGGAAACTCCAGCGTTGCAGCGCTCTACTAATTTCTATGTTAAACATTTTTTTCAACTCATTTTAACCAGTACAAAATTTTTTTATACTTTTTAAATGTTCATTAAAAGGTAGAAAAAATTTTGCAGTGCTAAATTAATTTTTTCCTTAAAAAAAAATCGTAAAGAGATGCAATTTTTAGACCTCATAAACCAGGCTCCCCCCTTAACCAGTTCTTATACTTTTGTGAAAAGCGCGCTGGTACAAAATTTACTAATTAATTGTGTTTAAAACAGAATTTACCTGAAAATGCAAATAGCTTTGGTAGTTTTACTATACACCGCAGGTAATTTCATCCTGAGTTGGACTTTTGCGCACCAACCATGGCTGTTCCAACAACTTCTCGTCCATATTTAAAATGCTTGAACTGCATAGCTCACCGTTTCTACTTTAACTAAATATTAAGAAATACTATCACGTGTCATTTTCTAAGTTAAAGCATTTAATCCCAACGTCATATTTTAAAATACTCTTAATGAAATTACTTTCAATTTTTCGGTCATTTAAAGTTGGTCATCGCCAAATTCTATTCCACACTTGCCTTCATTCGTGGGCTTGCTACTGACTTTACGGACTTTTTGCACTTTGAAGTCACTATTTATTTCACTCGTACGATCCAAGTTTGATTATGCCGTATTTTTTTGATGGCCTTGTCATCAGTGCCGCATCAATAATAGAACGCATTCAAATGAAATTTCTTTGTTTTACAATCAGGTCTTTGAACTTCACTGATCCGATTACTTCATATAATGCAATGTGTGCAGTACTAAACTTAAAATAGTTACTAAGTGGAAGAAGTATTCTGCCACTCTGCTGTGTTTTCGATTTTATAAATAGGACAGTTGACTCACTTTAACTCTTAGGGCGCATTCATTTTCACATATCTCGAAAAAATCTTCGGAGCAATGATTTATTCTTTCTAGATCGTGTTAGAATTGTTTATGATTCGAAAGCACCATTGATTAGAACATTGAATGACTTCAACCATATTTCAAGTTCTTTGGCTCTTAATTTATCGCTATCAAAAGTACGTTCACATGTGCATTAGCACTAGATTTTTCCAGCTGTTTAAATATACATATTTTTACCAAAACTAGTCAAAATGACCGGTCTTGAAGAAAAGTACTTAATGAGGTTTTCGGTCCCTTTTAAAAAATAACAAAATAAGTTTAATAATATATAAATAGGCTTGTAGACATTATATGTAAGTTAATCAAACTTTTTGTTGTTTTTTGTACATTAGTTATAATTTTTACACACATAGATTTATCTCTGTGTACACTTTCCGCATACATTTTTGTTGCATATATTCAAATAGTTGTGGTCTTATTATTATTGCAATATCCTATTTGACCCCATTTACGTAGAGGAGGGGTTACAATTGAACTCGGAATATTGGCTTCTTGTGGTTTCTCTCCTGAAGTCGAGTATTCAGAAGCAAGTTCTTCAGCTAAGCAAAACAAAAAGTCTTTCCTTGATATAGTTTCACCCGTCGTATTTTTATACAATATCCAGGAATTTATCCCAGCTAAGTCCAAGATATTAAAAAAAACTTTAAGTGGCCACCTTCTGGAACCTGACTTGACACTATACTTTCTAGCCATTTGATCAGTGATGCCGATTCTAAATTTAGTTTTGTTATAAAAGAATACTCTTTTCTCTTGTTAGTTTTATCTATTTTTACGTGTTTGTGTTTTGTACTTAGTACAAGTACTTTCTTATTTGGTGTATTCTTGTAAACTGTAAGTGCACATCCTTTTGATTCGTACAGCAACGTTGAGAAACGAGCTATGTCATCTTTCTTCTGTTTGCAATTTTTCGGCACTTGCCTCTTGTTTGCACGTATTGTTCCAACTAAAGAAGTGTTGGACAGTAATTTTAGCGCCAGAGAAACATTAGTAAAGAAGTTATCTGTAGTTATGGTCCTACCTTTCTTAGTATATGGTTCTACAAGTTTCATTACAATAAATCGAGCCTCATCTTTTCCTAAATAAGGAAAGCCACTTACCACATATTTGGTTTCAACATCAGGGGCCAGCCAAAATTGTATGCCAAATTTCTGAGGTTCGTTTGGCATATATTGGGTCTGGCCTTTGTTGTGTATAATAATAAGCCCCTTGTTTGAAGCAATTTTGGCTATTTTCTATAAATTTATCCCAACCAGTTGAAACTAAAGCGAATTAGTCCCTTTGCAAACGTTGGCTCCTTTCATTGTTTTGACGAAGCGAATGAAACATAGAATCTCGGTGAAATTACGCCTACTCATTGTTGAAGAAAAAAATTTTGGTCCGCACTTGTTATTCCATAAGTATTCAAGTCTCAAAGTTTTTCCTTCGTACGCTAGACGTGCATACAATATTGCAATAAATGCCTTCAATTTTGCTTTTTTGTATCCATTTTTCACCCAAAACGCGAGAGGCTTCTAATTCTTACAAGTTCTTATATGTTCTAAGATGTGATGGTCTATTAGTAATAAAAATACGCTACTTAGCTCCCCCTTCATAATATTTCTTTTTGCATATGCTGTAGGCCCTGGTTAATCCTTGAAAATATTCTGAACTGGCAATCTTCCAGCAACACCCCCTTCTCCAATTTTTTCCAAATAGTTCCGTCTGAACCACTTTCAGTTTGCTGATCTTGTATTTCATGTTCACCTTCGTCTTCAGAACTCTAAGGCAATTGTATACATCTTCGTCTACGTTTATTTGGAATGTTTTCGTAATCACTGTCGCTTGGCTCATCTCCATTGTCCTTATCAGAAATTCCGTTATCACTATCATTTTCACCATCCGAACATTCCATAGGTATGCTAGCTAGATTTTCCATATACGCAGAACATTTCATTTGTTTTGTCATTTTCAGGGCCTGAGGATAACCATAAAAATAAGTTGAAACTAACAGTAGGATAGTATCTCTCTCTGTATTTAGTCTTCTTACTGAAGAATCATGGTTTCCCCGGAATCATATATTTTGTCGCGAAAATAGATTGCAATACTTACCAGTTGTTGTAGCTCCCCCAATATCATTTCATCAAATAGAAACTTGCACCAGTCATTTTGACTGGTACTGGTAAAAGAGTCAATAACAATAAATATACTTGCTACGAATATATGTACTATATAAAATAATATGAAGTTCCTAGAAATGATTCTTTAGCTATAGCTGCAAAAGTCATAATAGCATTACAGAAAGAAAATATTACATGCTGTAGGGGTTTTAAATTCAAATTGCAAAACCAGTGAAAATGACTGGTCTGGAAATAATTTTGGTGTTTTGTTTGTTTAATTATTATTAACGATATGAAGAAATAACAAGGAGAAGGAATAGCTAATTTAATTGCGCCATTTGTTGGTAATAATAAACAGTTAGCGGAAATCCGTAAACGACGATTACAGAGGTTTCAAAAAATTATGGCAGCAATGCGCTTTCGAAATCCTGTATTACATTTTATAATAAGTAATAAGAAGACACACTTTTATGGACACAGGTTTTTTTTCTGTTACATGAATGCGTTGTTAAGGGGAGAGCCTGGTTTATAAGGTCAAAAAAATCATTTTTTTTTTTTTCGTTTTAAGCGATTCCTAATATATTTCAGAATATTCACACAATGTTACAGAGCCTAATTCTCAATATTTCCGTAGATACAAAGCCAAAGGTAGGCGAGCGTTAGGTAGTTACGCTGTGACCGGACAGCTATAGTAGAAACTTTATCTTCTTTTCTCAACTTTTCATTTTTATGATTTCTTTGAATTGGCGTACATGAATGAAAAAAAACTAATGAATCTTTTGAAATGAATCATAGCTTGTTCCCTTCAATATTAAATTCTCTTCTATTTGAACTAACCAAATAGATAAAAAAAAATTTTTCAAGATTTTTATACCAAGTTGAAGTGAATTTTTTTTTATAGAGAAGCATTTTTTTCTTTAAAACCTCCAAAAAGTTGAAATTTTGGAACTTCGCTCAGTTTTCTTAGTTCATCTAGTAGAAAAAATCATTATAATTAGAAATCCATTTGAATTTTTTGCTTTAGATAATAATTACGAGCCGTATCTTGTACGCCAGTTGGAAACTTCAGCGTTGCAGCGCTCTACTAATTTCTATGTTAAACATTTTTTTCAACTTATTTTAACCAGTACACAAATTTTTTATACTTTTTATATGTTCATTAAAAGGTAGAAAAAATTTTGCAGTGCTAAATTAATTTTTTCCTTAAAAAAAAAATCGTAAAGAGATGCAATTTTTATACCTCATAAACCAGGCTCCCCCCTTAACCAGTTCTTATACTTTTGCGAAAGGCGCTCTGGTACATAATTTACTAATTAATTGTGTTTAAAACAGAATTTACCTGAAAATGCAAATAGCTTTGGTAGTTTTACTATACACCGCAGGTAATTTCATCCTGAGTTGGACTTTTGCGCACCAACCATGGCTGTTCCAACAACTTCTCGTCCATATTTAAAATGCTTGAACTGCATAGCTCACCGTTTCTACTTCAACTAAATATTAAGAAATACTATCACGTGTCATTTTCTAAGTTAAAGCATTTAATCCCAACGTCATATTTTAAAATACTCTTAATGAAATTACTTTCAATTTTTCGGTCATTTAAAGTTGGTCATCGCCAAATTCTATTCCACACTTGCCTTCATTCGTCGGTTTGCCACTGGCTTTACGAATTTTTTACACTTTGAAGTCACTATTTATTTCACTCGTACGAGTCAAGTTTGATTATGTCGATTTTTTGGTGGCCTTATCTTCAGTGCCACATCAATAGACTGGAACGCATTCAAAAGAAATTTCTTCGTTTTACACTCAGATCTTTGAACTTCACTGATCGGATTACTTCATAAAATGCAATGTGTGCGCATTACTAAACTTAAAATATCGGTCAGTCCATAAGGTCGTGCGTATTTTACCCATAATTTCACTTTTGTACGATTTTTGCATACAAACCATTATTCGCGGAATATAACGGAACTATTTATATTTTCTTAGATATATTGTGCATACAACAAGTGATTTTAATCGTGGATAGAAGCACGTGTTGCTAAAAAATAAAATGGAATCTTCGAACGCGTATATTTTGAATTAAAAAAAAAAAGTGGTAAAAATGCAACAACTGCTGCTGCATAAATAAACACTGTTCAAGGAGTGGATACCATGAGTGTAAGGACTGTACAAAAGTGGTTTTCAAAATTCCAAAGTGGTAACTGCGACGCGGAGGATGCCCCGCGCGCTGGTCGTCCTGAAGTCTTTAACTCCTACGCCTTGCTTGAACTCGTGGAAGCTGAAACACATTTGACAGTCGATATGATAGCTCAGAGGTTAAATTCATCGCATGGAACAGTTCACAGGTACCTGGTTCAGTTGGGAAACATTTCAAAGCTGAGAAAATGGGTTCTGCATAGACTTTCCGTCGCCAACCTTCAGCAGAGAGTGAATGTGTGTTCTCAGCTGCTGCAATGGCTTGAGAATGAAAGTTTTTTAACCGTATCGTTACTGGTGATGTAAAATGGGTCCTTTACAATAATCCTGTTCGCAAACGCCAATGGTTAGATAAAGATGAAAAACCAGAACCGACCCCTAGAGATGGCCTTCACCCCAAGAAGATTCTCCCGTCTATTTGGTGGTATATGGCCGGTATTGTTTATTATGAACTTCTGGAACCAAATCAGACGATAACTGCTGATTATTATTCCCATCAGCTATCAAACCTGAATGAGGCACTTAACAAATATCGACCGTCTTTAGTGAATAGACGCAAAGTTTTGTTTTACCACGACAACGCAAGACCTCATACCGCAAGGCAAACATTAGGCAAGCTGAACGAGCTCGGATGGGAGCTATTGCCGCATCCACCACACTCTCGGATATTGCACCTTGTGATTATCACCTTTTCCGTGAACTTCAATCCCATATGAGTAACAAGAACTACTCCTCAAAAGAAGCTATAAAAAGGGATATCGAAGCGTATTTTGGCTCCAAGGACAACAAATTTTTTGAGCAGTGAATTAAAAATTTGCCTAAACGTTGGGAAGACATTGTAAATTAATGAAGGAAAATATATTATTGATTAATAAATACTTTAAACATATTTTTTATTGATTTTAAAACCACCTTTAAAAAACGCAGGAACTTATGGACTGACCTGATAGTTACAAAGTAGAAGAAGCATACTGCCACTCTGCTGTGTTTTCGATTTTATAAATAGGACAGTTGACTCACCTTTACTCTTAGAGCTTATTCATTTTCACATATCTCGAAAAAATCTTCGTAGTAATGACTTATTCTTTCTAGAACGTGTTAGAATTGTTTATGATTCGAAAGCACCATTGATTAGAACATTCAGTGACTTCAACCATATTTCAAGCTCTTCGGCTTTTAACTTATCGCTATCAAAAGTACGTTCACATATGCATTAATTACCAATAAATCCACAAAATTAGATTACCCGTTCACATATGGCAGATTACTTGAAAAATTGACAATCAGATATCAATACTGTTTGGAAAGTTTTTTTGTCATAGAAATTATTTTGGTGGAATATTTCGGTGTTTTGTTTGTTTAATTGTTATTAAAGATATGAAGGAAAGACATGGAGAAGGAATAGCTAATTTAATTGCGCCATTTGTTGCTAATAATAAACAGTTGGAGGAAGTTCGTAAACGACGACTACAGAGGTTTCAAAAAAATTATGGCAGCAATGCGCATTCGAAATTCTGTATTACATTTTATAATAAGTAATAAGAAGGCACACGTGTTTTCTTTCCCGGCATCCATTTTATTTAGTTTTTACTTTGACGTTTTTCTTTACATGCGTAATATCAATGATCTATTACACAGAAAACACAGGGTTGTATGTCAAAAAGTAGTTATAATCTCCGATCTTGAGGGAGAAATTTTGTATGGGAAATCTCGCTTTTTAATTACGGACTGGGAGATAAGCACGAAATAGTAGATCATCTAGTTATATGTGAACGTATTATAAATTTAAGTTCAAATTATCACTTAATGATTTTTTTTTAAATGCACACATAAATTTTACAAATACCCTTAGTTCTATGTAGTCTGCAAGAAACATTGTATTTCCAGATTTACTGAATGAGTAAATGAATAAATGAATAAATAATTTTTAACATTCTTTACACGATGGAAAGGATTCAACGACTCATTGCTCTGTGCATAACAGGAGCGATGAAAACAACTCCAACGGCGGCGCTGGAAATGAATCTCAGCATGCCAACTATTGACCTTATGGCGGAAAACCTGGCAGCGAAATCCGCGAGGAGGTTGGTGGCTGCTGGAGTATTCACCTGCAGAACCTTTGGTCACAGCTCAATAGGAAAGTGGAGCCCAGGGTTCACATAATATATGACTCCGTACTTTAGTTGGGAGAGAAGGTTTCGCACTACAATTCAAGAGGAGGGATGGCACAAAGGCATGAAGCCTGGCCATAGAACTTTTCACATCTATACAGACGGCTCTAAAATTTCAGATGGAGTTGGAGCGGGTATTTACTGCTCAAAACTAGGGAAAAGGCAGATTATCAAGCAGCTAAACCACAGCAGTATTTTCCACTACAACAAGAAAGAACTCAACAATTAATATATACGTGGACAGTCAAGCAGCAATAAAAGCAATAAGTTCATATTGTATTAAGTCCAAAAATGTTCGACGGAGCAGGGAGGCCATAGAAAGGCTAGCCACAAGCACTAGGCTGCATATCTGTGGGTCACAAAAGCATTATGGGGAACGAAATAGTAGATAAGATAGCAAAAAGTGCTGTTAGACTACCAAAACCGCTAAACACAATATACATACTACTGTGTCCAAAAAATAAGGTGACATTGTATTTATTTTGAAAATTCTTTATTTATTCTTCCAAATCAATTTCATCCCCTTCAAAGTAATCCCCTCCCGACACAATGCACTTATGCCAACGTTTTTTCCAATTTTCGAAACACTGGTTGTAGTCACTTTCCGGGATGGCCTTCAGTTCCGTCTTCGTTGCGGCTTGAATCTCCTCTATCGTGTCAAAACGGTGTCCCCGGAGCGGTCTTTTGAGCCTGCTGAACAGCCAGAAGTCGCACGGTGCCAGATCAGGTGAATACGGTGGTTGCGGAACGATATGGGTTGAGTTTTTGATGAAATGATCACGAATTACGAGTCCAAAAAATTCAATGTTTTCGGTACCAGTCGAGATTTGACGCGCTTGAGGCCCAAAACATCCTTCAAAATGGTATTGACTGAGCCTTTCGATATGCCAACATCATCAGCAAGGTCTCTAATCGTTAATCGACGGTTTTTCAACACCAAATCTTTGATTTGTTGGACGTGAGCTTCGTCAGTTGAGGTTGATGGTCGCCCAGGACGCTCTTCGTCTTCGACACGTTCACGACCGGCTTGGAACTCACTATACCACTGGTAAACATTTTTTTTAGACATAGCCTCATCACCAAAGGCTTTCTGCACCATCCTCAACGTATCCGAAAATTGATTCCGCAAACAAAATTTAATGCAAATTCTTTGCTCAACAAATTTCGACATTGCAAAAAACGAGAAACTCACTTTTAGCAGCTCACAAAACGACGCGTATCTCAAACAGTAAATGAATATTTCACATGAAATTTGACATAGATGTCACTCACAGTACTACCAACCTAAAAAAAAAAAGAATTCTCCTAATCCTTCAAAGCGCGCAGTTTAAAATCAAATGTCACCTTATTTTTTGGACACAGTAGTACAATGAGATGGATGCCTACATGAAAAGGCGAGTGGAGGCCAGGTGGACTAATCTAACCACATGCAAAACAGCAAAAGTCATGCGTAGAACTAACGACAAAAAACGCTCTCGCCAAAGGACTGCAGAACTATCATAGGTATGATAACAAGTCATAATCTATTGGCTGCACATGCGTACAAGATAGGGATTGCTAACACGGACAAATGCAGGAAATGCGGAAAGAATGTTGGGGAAACTTTAGAGAATCTTCTGTGCGTTTGTCCGGCATTATCAAAAACGCGTTTAAAATGCCTGGGAGTCCCATTGTTTGATGGTCTGGAGGACGTCTCAAAAGCGGATCTCCCAGCACTGCTTAGATTCACCAAAAATGCTAAAATCTTACATAATGTCTACTTTCGGTATTCATAGAGGTCGGTCTCCTTCTGGTATCGCTAGGGACCAAAAGGTCTATGCGTGGCTTGTTGCCAACCAGGCTAACCTAACCTAACCTAACCTTACACGATGGCACATTTTCGTTTTATTTTATTAAGTTGCACGATTTGTCTAGAATATCCCTTAGAAAGTTTTAAGTCAATTAGTAGAAAAGTTAAGGGTGGGAAATTCCACTGGTTAGGGAAGATGGGTCTGCTAAGTCGCTTTTTATGGCGTTTATTTTTCTCAAAACTGATTTCCCAATAAAAAATATTGCTTGAGAAATAAGCGATCACAGCAAGGCACTAATTGTGCTGGTGGGAGTGCCACTAGCAGGGTTGTCCAAAATCCCTTAAATCACATTCGTTATATCATTGTGAACTGAAACTCTGATTAAAACATTTATATGATTTTTTCTCCCACTTGATTGTTCAATACACATACATCCGTACTTTGCCTCCATTCTATGCGTTCGTAATCAATACACAAACTAACTACCGGGCTGCTTTGTGTGTTTCCATAAATTCACAAAATTTCCTCTAAAATATAGTTATATTTTACACAGTTTACATGTGCGTTGATAACAACTTGTTAGTATTTGCTGAAATTCGCTGAAGCATAACAATGGTGTAAATAAAGCAACAACACCCGTGCAACAACACCCTGTGCGTCAGCTGTGGGGAATGCTCGAAATGTTCGAATGTGACAATTATGTTGCAATAACTCGCCCAAAACTACAAGCATACACGAACGTACAGCTATTAAGTTACCGTTATAGTGATGTATGTATATGAATTCCGACATGCGCACACACATACAGATGTACAACAAGTATACGTGCGTACAGCTTTTCTAACTATGCAAGCATGCCAGCTTTATATTATCAACATAAACAGAACGCGCGCAACTTGTCAAAGCACAATTTAGCTATAATAAACACACATACATGCGCACATATACATACATGCCCATATACAAGTGCATTTACATATACGTACACTGCGTTAAGTAACTACACCAACTACAGGAACTTTTGACAAAATTTGGGTAAATTTTGGTTTTTTATTTATTTTTAATATTTTTCTTTATGAAAACATAGTTCATTTTACTATAAAAATCAAATAAAAGCTTTGTGAAAAATTAAAAAAAAAACACTTTTAAATAAAATTTTTTTGTAAATTTCAGGTATATATACAGCGCACGCTCGATAACGTAAACGCTCTAAAACGTGAAAAGAGATTTTTGTGAATTGACTACTCTAAAGTGTGAACAAACCCAAAAGGCTCTATAACATAAACAATAAACGTTACAGTTATTTTAATGTAGTTTGTATTGATCTCAAGTAATCCTGAAATTGGGGAATCCCCTAATTATAAAAAAGGCATTTTATTCGTAATTGCATGTAAGGAGTAAAATATTTCAGCCGCGGTTTTGGTTTTGCAAAGAGTATTTCGTCTTATGTTTTCTGGTGAAAATTAGTTCTAAAAAACCCGTGTGCTTGACATTAAAACAAAAGGCTAAAATTCTCGGCTTTTTAAAAAAAGTCTCATCTGTGGCGATTTTAGCAAAGAAATATAATGTTGCTAAATCAACAACTTGTAACATTAAAGCGAAAAAGCAAGTGATTTTAAAATGCGCAAACAACACGCGGACCTGGAAATAGAAAAACACTGCCTTCTTTAGAGTTTCCCAAAATGGAGAGAGCTCTTTATCGTTGATTAATCCGAATGCGAGATGAAAACTGGCCAGTAAGTGCTCTAACGTTGAAAGAAAAGGCAAAAACACTGAAAGCAGAATTTAAAGAAAATTAAGCACTCTTTTTCACTAGTGATGGATGGCTCCAAGGATTCAAGAAGAGGTACGGTATTCGTCTTCTTAAAATATCAGACGAAAAACAGTCTTCGCAACCTCAGCTAGTGGATCTGTTTAAATAAAAACTTAAAGCTAAAATGACCGAATTGGAGTTGTGCAACGATCAGTTATATAATGCTGATGAGTCGGAGTTATTCTGGAGACTTTTGCCAGAGAAAACGTACGCGTCAAGTTTGGAGAAGAGAGCCCCAGGGATAAAGTCCGAGAAGCAGCGAATCACGTTTTTATGCTGTTCAAACGCCACTGGATCCCACAAGCTTAAGCTTTTGGTAATTGGAAAGGCGAAGAGTCCACGCTGCTTTAAAAACTTTCAGTGACCCACCGACTATAAGAGCTCGAAATCCGTCGTCTATTTTGAAGCAATGGTTTCATGAGTCATTTGTTCCTTTTAAGATTTGTCCGATTTTTAAGGTTAACTTTTTGCTTTTTAAGGTTACATCGTTTTTAAGAAGCCTTTCCAATTAAAGCTCTCTTCCTAATCGACAACGCTCCTTCTCACCCAAATGAAGCTGAAGTGACATCGGAGAATGGGCAAATTTCGGCAATGTTTATGCCACCAAACGTTACTCCCCTCATTCAACCAATGGATCAGAATGCAATGAAAATCACTAAGTTGCATTACAGAAACAGCCTTCTAGTTTCAATAGCAGCAACGATGTCTGATTTGCTCGAGTCGTTGAAAAAAATTAACTTGAAAACAGCTATAAATCTTTTGGATGCGGCTTAGTTTCGTGTTGGTGAAGCAACATTAGCTAAGTGCTGGAACAGTATTTTAAATTTGCGGTAAACAATGATGATCCCGAAAATAATGTTCCCTTGGTGGTTTTAAAAGAAAAATGGGAAGCTGAACTTCGCACCTTGATGAGCAACACCGTCGATCTCCTTAGTAGTTTAAATCCTGAGGTTCGTTCGTGTTCGCCGATATGCTCAAAGATATGTATGTGGGTTACTAAAAACACTTTTTTATTAAAAATTTCAGATTGAATTCACGTTACCGGCCATTCATGAATGGAACGAAGGTTTCGAGGAGGGCAATGCAGATGACGATCATCAACAAGAGGACGAATCCGATGATGACAGCGTATCAGAGCAACTGGAGAAAATTAAGCCGACTGAAGCAGTGGAAATTTTCAACAAGGCGTTAATATGGGCTGGTCACGAAGACGTCGATCAAAATGATATGAGTGTGCTAAGATGGTTAAGGGAGAAAGCTGTGCTTCAAGTTTTCGAAAAAAAGAAGATATAAAAAAAGATGATTGATTTTTTTAACTAAAACCATCGTATGACTTAATTTTCAATTAATATGTAACGAAAACAAGAATAAAATGTGAATTTAATATAAATGTGAAAAATTATATTTACTTAGTCTTTTTGGGCATTCCAAAACGTGGACACTTTTGTTAACGTGAACTGCCTTGGTTTGAATTAGTTCACGTTATCGAGCCTTGGTTTGAATTAGTTCACGCTATCGAGCGTGCGCTGAATATATATATATATATTAGGCCGGGTCGATTTGTGGGGAGGCAAAACAATCGCCCATTGCTCTGTGAAAATCATATTCTAGGGATCAAAATAAGAAACTTTGCCGAAGGAACCATACCTCTAAAACGAATTCTGATCTGACCCAATTTGGGTAGAACTTTTTAGTTTCTTTTCTCATGTAAAGGCCAAAAATGGTGATATTTTGAAATGATTGTATGGGGAACCCCCCAGGGGAGTTGCAGGGGGTGTGCCACTGGCATGGGTGGATCGACCGTCCAAAGTTAGTGGGGGTCGGTCATACACTTGGACTCGATTGGAGCACTCTAAATGGGTCAAAGTGAGATTTTTCGTTCGACCCAAATTGGGGGACATCAAAATTCGTTTTAGAGGTATGGTTCCTTCGGCAGATCTCTAGAATACGATTTTCACATTAATATATATATATATATATATATATATATATATATTTGCAACAGGTTTCGAAACTGTGCAATGGTAGTTTCGCTTTCCGCAGAAAAAATACCGAGAATTCGTTACATGTAGAAAGTGCAGAAAACCGCCAGCAAAACAAAAAATCATAAAAATCATTGAGATTTTTGTTCTATTTAAGACTTGCACTTTTATTCTAAAATTCAAGGGGCCATAAAACTGTAAACCCAACACTTTTCTTAAAATCCTGATAAAAAATTGTGAAAGGTTTGTGAGTGTTTTTAATTACAATAAAATTTTTTTTTTTATTTGCGCATGGCTCGAAATTTGTATTTATATGGGTTTTGTAGGAGTACAATTTATATTTCTATAGAAAAACTATTAAAAGCAGATAAGAAACAAATGAGTTGTCCAAACCTATCACTAAGTGCTGGTGCCATAGTTATTTTATGCACTGTATTTATTTACATATCAAACGTATTCATTTTTAGTGTTATAGCTGTTGCTATTGTTCTAACTGATTGTGAGTTTTGTTACTCCAAACATAAACGCAAATAATATCCGCATTTGGCACGCACGCGCATTGTCCCATGTTGCCGCACAAACTTAAACTTTAACTCACACAATCACATTTGTAGTTAAAGCTTTTACTGGGTCTGCTTGCACGTGTTTATTGTCTGCTTGTTGCGTGTTGTGTGTTGCACAAATGACATTTGTTTTGATCGTGTTATTACAGTTGGTGTTTTTGCTTATATCGCACCCTTGCTATTGTTTTAGCGCATATGAATGTGCAACTGCTGTGTCTAAGCCTTTATGTTATGCATTTGAATTACATTAAATTCGAGTCGAGTGCATCTGCAGCTGTTGCACTACAGATAAATTATGCTGATTTTGAAATTTCGTTTGATTAATGAGTTGTACGAGTTTGTTAGCTTGTGAATTTATACTGCAACTGGGAGTGACGAAAAATTAGATCGAGTAAAAAGTTCTGAGCGCTGGTTACTAGATTTTTTCATAAAATAAGCTCAGAATGTTGCCATATCGCCTCAGGTTACACTACATGCAGCTTAAGCGAAATAACAGGCGTCAGCGGATGTTCTTTGAAAATTTTGTATTTCATGAAACTAGTTGTGTGTTTCAGCTGGTCCAAAATAATGGTAAAAAAGACAAAAACTCAATATAGTTGTTGTTGTTGTTCTTGTAGCAGCATAAACATTCCCCATACTTACATACGGGGAATGCTGCTAGAGTGACAGTCCTTGGCCGGATATAAATCCGGGTCGTTTCGATAACGTAGAACCGACTGTCGTGGAAACGTGGAAAAAATTCAATACAGTCTTCAGTACCTCTTTGATGAAAAGTAACAGGTGGATTAGGCAGTAAAAAAGTATTTTCTTTTGTAGACAGAATACAGATTCGACAGTGAAAGCAAAATTTGTGGTTCCAACAATTCGATTGTGGTAATAAGACTTTCGAAAATGAAGCTCGCTCTGGTCGAGCAAATGAGGAAAATAAAAAATTAAGCAGTTTATGAAGCCGGTGCTACCTAGCAGTACTTTGATAAAAATTTGGTACGAATTGACGCCTCTAATTCTCTGCTGAAATTCAGGGGCCGTAAACGTTACCTGTTTTATGGAAAAATTGATTTTTAATCATTATTTTGGTGTTTTGAAATTTGCCATCAGTATTAATCATAAATAATAATAGCGGTCGCCCCTCGGCAGGCAATGGCGAACCTCCGAGTGTATTTCTGCCATGAAAAAGGTCCTCATAAAAAATTATCTGCTGTTCGGAGTCAGCTTGAAACTGTAGGTCCCTCCATTTGTGGAACAACATCAAGACGCACACCACAAATAGAAGGAGGAGCTCGGCGAAACATCCAATTATTATTATTATATATATATCTATATATATATATTAATCATACATTTCTTAGTTTTCTTGTATTGGTAGATCGAAAAAAACTCACAACGTCACATTTCACTTAAACTCACCTCAACAGCATTAAACCAGAGGTTTTCTGTAAAGTCGGTTTACTGACGATAGTTTAACGTGACAACGTCATGAGAAAATACTAATGGAATGGTTGCATTTTTCAAAAGAAAATTTTAATTGTATTTGTTTAATAGATATTTTGTATGGATATAGAGAAGGAGGTAAATGGAATCGCAATGGAATTGATCAACTTACATTTATACAAACGTGAAAAATTACGAAAGATATATTCAATTTCGATTGTGCATCAGACGTTAATAAGTCAACAACACTAAGAGGCAACATCATCGATTTGCCTTTTTCAAGACACTTTACACTCGAAACACTCCTTCTCATTTCCTACTTTTCCTATCATCGTCCTATTCTCAGCAGAGAAATGGTTCATTACCATGCACACAGGAAGAAGGCATATGCAAATACAAATATGTGAATTTATATACAAATGGGCATATACCTATATACATATATATGCTCACTCAAGTAGGAGAGAGCCAGATGTCGAACGTTGCCGAATGCGGGGGCCGATTGTGCATCTTTGTCATTCGTTCCGCGCTCTCACTTGCAGTTCAAGCAAGATAACGACGCATGAGCAAGATAATCACGCATTTGTTGGTGCGTGCAGCCGGCTACATCGAATTATAAGACGTTATCACGTCAAAATATGCTTATTGTTAAGGTCATACCTTAAAGTCCTTAAGTGTCGAGTCACCCTAGTGTTAAAGGCGTATACCATTCCGGTTGATGCAAAGGTTTTGCTAGATAAAAGTTTCTAGCCGGCATATGTTTCACACTTTTTTAATATATTTAGAAACTTTTGATTTAAAGGAGAATCTACACACACCATCTTTTCGTCGACTTCAAAGCTGCATTCGACAGTACGGAAAGGAGTTACTTGTATGCCGCTGTGTCTGAATTTGGTATCCCCGCAAAACTAATACGGCTATGCAAGACGACGTCAGAATTGGGAAGGACCTCTCCGAGCCGTTTGATACCAAACGAGGTTTCAGACAGGGTGACTCGCTGTCGTGTGACTTCTTTAACCTGATGTTGGAGAGCATCGTACGAGCCGCAGAACTTAATCGCTCAGGCACAATTTTTTATAAGAGCGTACAATTGCTGGCGTATGCCGATGATATTGACATCATCGGCCGTAACAACCGCGCTGTTAGTTTTGCCTTCTCCAAACTGGATAAAGAGGCAAAGCGAATGGGTTTGGTGGTGAACGAGGACAAAACGAAGTACCTGCTGTCTTCAAACAAACAGTCGGCGCACTCGCGTATCGGCACCCACGTCACTGTTGACAGTTATAATTTTGAGGTTGTAAAAGACTTCGTGTATTTGGGAACCAGTATTAACTCCGATAACAATGTCAGCCTTGAAATCCAACGTAGAATCTCTCTTGCCAACAAGTGCTACTTTGGACTAAGTAGGCAATTGAGCAGTAAAGTCCTTCGATGCGGTGGTAGCAGAGGAAGAGAAAGGCCTCCTCTGCGTTGGAAAGATCAGGTGGAGAGGGACTTGGCTTCACTTGGTGTGTCCAATTGGCGCCGGTTAGCACGAGAAAGAAACGACTGGCGCGCTTTGTTAATTTCGGCCAAAATCGCGTAAGCGGTTATCGCGCCAATTAAGAAGAAGAAGAAGAAACTTTTGATCTTTTTCATCGAAAATTGGAAAATAATAATTATTTTTAGTCGCTGGGAAAGCCCAGCAAACCCAATCTATTTTGCAGCGATAGCTAATTTGGCAATGAAACATAGACCACATATAAAATAACAGCTGAAAAATATAATTGTCAAGCCGCGGTGTGCCCAAACTATCATTAAGGGCGGACTGACAATCAAAAATGCTTTGCTGTTTGTTTGGTGTAATTGGATGCGAAGCGTTCATTGTGTGCTGCTTTTCACTGACAACCTTCAATCACTGACCATTGACAAGAAGATTGAAGCTCAATCGAGCCCGAAATCGACAAAAGTTTAATGCTAGGCTGTACATATATTTTGACGAGGCGCCAGAAGCTCTAAGAGCTTGAAAGAGAGGTTCCATCGCATCCGCCGTATATTTCAAATTTTATATAAAGCTGCTTTATCTTTTCAGGCTTTAGAAATTAGTTCCAGATGGAAAGAGACCGGTTGTTTTTTTGTTGTTACTTTTGTGGTTGCAGCAGCTGATCAAGACCTTACTTCGGTTAGATGTAAGAGAGTGATTTTTAGATCAGTCTTTTAAAATCAGTTGGACAACATTTTTTCACAAAATATCAGCAGGGACCTCTTTTTCTGCCCCCATTTATGTGAGAAAGGCTTGTTGGTTTCAGCAAGACGGTGCGCTATACCAAACTGCGAATGCAACAATTGAATTTCTGCAACGAAAATTCCCGGGACGTCTAGTATCAAAAAGAGGCGGCATCGACTGGCCGCCCAGATCACCTGACTTAACCCCCTGGACTTCTTTTTGTGGGATTATCTGAAAACTAAGGTCAACGCCAACAAGCCGCAGAATATTTACCAGTTTAAGGCAAACATTCGTGCCGAAATCGACGCTATAAAACTCGAAATTCTTGACAAAGTGATGAGCAACGCAGAAAAAAGAGCGCAGTTTGTGATTGCTAATAAAGGTGGCCTTTTTTATATTATATTCAAAAAATAGTTTTAATAAATTGTAAATAACCAAACCAAATAAAAATACCTCAGTAATAAAAATCAGTTTTTTTTTTTGTTTTTCAAAGTTATTCAATGTTTTTATACCAACATGGCGCACCCTGTAAAGCTATTATATATATATATATATATATATAATTGGCGTGTACACCCTTTTTGGGTGTTTGGCCGAGCTCCTCCTCCTATTTGTGGCGTGTGTCTTGATGTTGTTCCACAAATGGAGGGACCTACAGTTTCAAGCCGACTCCGAACGGCAGATATTTTTATGAGGAGCTTTTTCATGGCAGAAATACACTCGGAGGTTTGCCATTGCCTGCCGAGGGGCGACCGCTATTAGAAAAAACTTTTTCTTAATTTTGGTGTTCCACCGAAATTCGAACTTACGTTCTCTCTGTGAATTCCGAATGATAGTCACGTACCAACCCATTCGGCTACGGCGGCCGCCTGTAAAACTATTAGAAACTTTAAATTACTGGAGTGCCAATATTGGAAAAAATTTGTGACTTTCTAGTTGTTGTAGCAACACTAGATATAATTAACTTAGCATTGCCATAAGTTCTGTGACAAATTTTACAATACGTATACGTTATTTTTGCTTTTGGTCATTTGCATTGTCTACATACGAGTATAAATTATACTTAGTTCCATGAGGAATTTTGCTTGTTAACAATGGAATGGGAAGCTAAGGAATAACGCAATGCAATGAGTATAGTACTTAAGCGGGTTAAAGTGCAAATGAGATGAACGAATTGCTGAAAAAACTTAATATTTTGAGAATCTTTGTTTACCGCACGATCAATCGTTTTCCCCAAACAGACAAAAACAGAAGTGGTCGCCCTCGCGTGATTCGGACCTGTGCAGTCACAAAAGCCGTTCGAGAAACAATTCGCAGAAATACCCTTAGAACACAGAAAATCAAGTCCAGGGAAATGGATGTATCGACCAGAGCCATGTCAAGACTAATTAGAGATGATCTCCACGGGAAAGCCTTCCGTTGCTCAACTGGTCATCTTTTGGCAACGCACTTGAAGTAAATTGGACTCGACAGATCCAAACAACTTCTTCGTTGGCACGCGGTCAACGGCCATGAAAATATGCTCCTCACAGTTGCGAAAATTTCCACTGTTGGCGAAGTTTTAATAAGCAAAACGATAAAATCGATGCTAAAGCTTCTAGAGACGCAAAAAATATTGTTCCAAGAGATCAGCGTGGCACCATCTAGCCTCCGTAATGGTTTGATGGGGAGTGTCTGGTAAAGGCGTTACATCACTTCATTTCCGGTGGAAAAGTGTACCAGGGGGATGTCTTAGAAGACGTGGTGAGACAGTCGACCAGTACACTTCAATGGAGAGCGTTGGATCTTCCAGCAAAATTCCGGTCTAGTCCATAAGGCAAATGCCATCCAGCAGTAGCTAAAACACAATATTCCCGTGTTCATAGCCGCAGAAGATTAGCCGTCTGGAAGTCCACACTTGAATTCATTGGACTACAGTTTCTTATCAGAATTAGAAAACATAGCCTGTCGAAGGCCTCATAGAAATTTGGAAAGCCTCAAACCATCTTTGGTTCGAACAGCAATGTCAATATCCATGGAAACCGGACGTGCTGCAATAGCTTGGCCTTGTCGTTTGAAGGCATTTCGAATGAAAATTTAATTTTTTTTTGTAATATTTGCATGATTTAATAAAACTAATTTCATTAAAAAAAGTATTTGATTTCTATAACAGACTTAACTTATAGCAGAACTTATGGCAGGACTAAGTAAGTTCCTTAGGTATTAGACGAGCCAATAGTTTTTGCTGCCATTTTTTTTTGTTTCTGTAGTATTATTATTAGTAATTATAGTTCATGCAGGCAAATAAATAAATGAAAAAGTAAGCGAAATTGTTCTTATACTAAAGTGCACTGAATTGTCTTATTTCACTTTCAAGCTTTTTGATGTCGCAATTATGCGCTCGCCTGAAATCGTAACATCTAAGACAAAAATTCACGAACGCCAAGATGACTAAATTGAGAAAAGAGTAAACAACATCTCACCAAGAGTAAAATGCACAATCAACTATAAACTCAAAAACCAACTACAAAATGTTTAAATTCATGCAGCAACTCTCAGACGGCTCTACCTCACTCCCGATTTAAACCATCCATATTCAGCTCGCTATGGTGGCACAAAATTGAAAACTGCTCATTTAAGCGGAAAAAACTAGCCAGGACTCTATCTCACCTGCATATATGTGTGCATGTATGTCTGCTATTGTGCCTGTTTGATCAAACTTCTTGCCACTTTTTGCCTCAAAACTATCAGCAATACGAGTGAGTAACGTTTAAGGCGAGGCTATGGTTGAGAAAGTTTTTGCGGTTGCTTGCGGTGGGCGCTGGTGACGACACTGCTTGGCTTAATTAATATGACTTTTAAGTTATTGTCGGTTGAAAATTGTACCTTTTTATTGTGGCTTGTTTTCAGGAGAAGTGAAAAGTTGTTGCTGAATGCATTTTCAAAAGATTCTTTGATCTTGCAATTTCCGGATTTTCGGCTAATATTGTAATGAATTTTTTTATAATAATCTGGTAGATAATTTCAGGGCTTTTATTTCTTGGATCTAATATCCGGAACATGTCTGCCGCGGATACGAGTTACACTATCCATTCGATTACTTTAATTTTCCACTACTTCTTCCAATAAATCTGACTAACAAATCTAAGTAAGGTCAGTCAGCAAAAATGTGACGCAAACGATGGTCTATTGGCTTGAATTCTTACACGAATTCTTCATAGGCACATCAGCTAAGATCCTTGCGTAAAACTTTCCACGTAATCGAAGTAGAAGGGCCACCAGGTTGAGAGCGGCGACGAACCGAAATTTCGGATTCTTTTTCAACACTTCGCTCTATGAGCTTCGTAAACAGATTTATTCTTTTCTAAGTAAATTTACACATTTTGGAAGCATTGTTTTGGCTTTAAACGATTCATGAGGGCTTGCCATACCTTATTGAAGAGAAATGTCAACACAGTTTGCTTGCCGTTCTCAGCTCTTTGAAATCATTGTAATAAATATCGATAGTTCTCATGTAGTTCAAAAAAGCATCGGTACTTACACAAAAAAAAAAAAAAAAAAAAACAAAAAACTCATTTGCATATAATAATTTGACCAACCACTGTGCGTTTAGAAATTCTTATGCTACTTCCCAATTGTGGTCACGAGCTAACCGCAATACCGACACAAAGTGAAACTAAGTAGTTGGAAATTTGTTGAATTACAAAGAGCGCTTGTTGTTGCTATAGTTGATTTGAACTGCACAAATGTAACTTGAATTCTTCTTTGGTTGGTGCATATGCATATACACACATTTGTGTATGGAGCATTTTGACTTACCATCATTTAACTCCATTCCATTTCATACTTGAATGTTCAACCACTGAAATTACTCATACGACACGCGCACCTGCATGACTCTCTGTGTTTGCGTATGTAGGTAAGTAGTTCAGTCAAAGCAGAGAAGTTATAAATGAAATCCGGTAGTGGTTGAAAAACTCTGTTCTGGTGGTTTTCGTATGCTCATATTTGTGTGCGCTTTTGAATTTATATGTTTACAATATACAGTGGCGGGCATAAAAATGATAGCAGTTGGTTTGCTTGTGATTGAACTGCCATTAAAGTACTATGTTAACGTTTAAGTAATCGCTTCTGAGCATAAATACATACAGTTTATACAAATTTTAGCCAAAACTATGCTCATGGTTATAGTAAAATTTCATGCGAAATTTTGACAAAAGAGTCAAAGTTTTTATGAAACTTTTGACTATCGAGATTTTTAGGTTGGCGGCATGAAGATTTTGCTGAAGAAGACTCATAGTATTGTACAATTTTCGGAAGAATAATTTTCTAGAACATTTCAGTCCTCTTATGGCTTTCCAAATATGTTTTTTAAGGAATTTCTTGAAGTGTGAGTTAAAACGACCCCTTTCGGGGGGAGCTGGAGAGTTAAACTGTTCTATGAAAATATTTTCCCTTAAATTTTACTCCATACATCGTAACCTTTAATTTAGGTCAGACCTATATTTGAACCATTTTTTCCGCATTTTTGCAAACAACTTAGGACGAGGCATGAAAACTTCAAAGTCGTAAAAAAATTGATTACAAAACTATAGAGCTTTTTGTTACTATATTTTCCGAAAATAATAGCAAAGTCTGCACTGGGTTGGTCATTTAAAAATGTCATTCACCAGATATTCCTGGAAGCTTTTTCTAGCAATTATTAATCGTGAAAACAATTTGTTTAGTGAAGATTGGTTTTATGATATTTAAGCTCTGCAAAAATAGAAAAATCGAAAAAACCCTATTTTTTAATATTTTTATTCTCTTCATTCAGCTGATTCTTTTGCTAGTGATGATAAGTACCGCAAAACGGCTCACTGTCACTCGCACAATTTTCAATATCTTGCCAAGAAAATTCTGGAAAGCGAAACCAAGATATTTTTCATGATTTTATAGAAATTAAGTGTGTTAATAACACCCTCTGCATCGAAAACCCTGTAAATCCAAGCTTCAAACTTCCCACAAAAGTGTCGCACTTTCTAAAAAAAAATAGAAACAACAAATATTCCTAGGAGGGAAACCACTTAGAGTAACAGAAAGGGCAAAATATCTAGGACTTGTACTAGATAGGAAGCTAAAGTGGGGGCTCACAGTCGCAGACAGTGCACGCAAAGCTATGACCGCAATGTACTTATGCGGAAGGCTTATTGGGAAGAAATGGGGACTGAAACCCAGAATCATACATTGGCTCTACACAGCAGTGGTTAGGCCCATTCTTTACTATGGTATTGTAATATGGTGGTATGCCCTTCAGAAGGGTGTGAACATCAAAAAAATTGACGAGGTTCAAAGACTAGCATCTGTTCTGATAACCGGCACCATGTCAACCCCACCATCGAAAGCATTATATGCGACAATAAACTTCCTTCTGGTAGATCTGCAGGCAATATATAACGCACGCAGTGCGGCAATAAGGCTAAAAACTCTAAATAAGTGGTCAAACCCGGATTTTGGTCACGGTAAAATCCTGGCTGGCACTTTGGGGCTACCCGGACTGGTGGACTATGCACCCCCGCCTATATTTACCATTACATCATTTACGACCCTCCTACCCTCAAGGAAAGAGTGGGAACGGGACGATGTAAGACTGAGCGAGTCCATCCATGTATACACAGATGGTTTAAAGCTCGAAGACAGGGTGGGCGGAGATGTATATTCCGAACATATGGGGATCTCCTTCAGTTTTCGGCTCCCCGACTACTGTAGTGTCTCTCAGGCTGAACTGATGGCAATAATAAAAGCCGCGACACTGATACAGTGTGATGCGATATCCGGAAATTATATCTACATTTTCACTGACAGCCAGGCGGTGATAAAATCCCTTACAAAACAGTCGACAACCTCCAAGGTAGCCATGAAATGCCGCACATCTCTTAACAAGGTGGCTGAGTCATTTCACCTAAAGGTAACATGGGTGCCTGGCCATCGCGACATTGAGGGTAACTGTAGAGCCGATGAACTAGTGAGACTTGGCACTAAATTGACTGATGAGTACATAGATAATGACAGAGGGATACCCTTACAGACATGTAAACTACTTATCCCTGAAGAAATCGTAAAGAAAGCAAACGAAAGATGGCGTAATGAAGCCACCTGCAAAATCGCCCGTCAACTGCGGCCGACTTTAAATGCTAAACGCACAGAATCTCTGCTAAGCCAAAATAAACACAGTCTTAGCACATTGATCTCAGTCATAAAGGGGCACTGCCTAATAGGTAGACACGCATAAAGGATGGGTGTGCAAGCACATGACTTCTGTAGAAGTTGTCTAGATGAGGACGAGGAAGAGACAATCTCGTACCTACTGGGCCACTGTCTTGCTCTATCCAGATGTAGGTTTACTATTCTGGGTGAACAATTTTTTGATGAGTTGGAAGATCTCAGTTCTACAGAAATCAGAGATACATACATATTTTAAAATTTTTGAAAAGCACACACTGGCTTTAAGAGAAATAGGGAAAGCTCCCCACGCGGCATCACAATCGGCTATGAGACTGAGTGTGTCCCACAGGACAACCGTTTCAAATATATAAATCCAAGTTTCAAACTTTCCACAAAAATTTCGAACTTTCTAATGAAAATTAACAGAAAAATTGAAAATATGCAGTTTTATAGGAGCCTGAATTTCAGTCTAATCAAATTGCGTTGATTTTGAGAATTTTTTTGCTGACGGTGCTGTGAATTTTCCGCCAATTTGATGAAAATTTTTTTTATTTTCACAAAGTATAAAACTTAAGTTTATAGGGTGTTTGAAGTAGAATAAAGAATGTTTTCATAAAATTGTTAAAACAGAATTAAAGAAAGGCAAATAAATTGTCCAAGCTTGTCACTGGCACTGGAGCTGAGCCATAGTTATTTAATGCACTGCATTTTCGGGGAAAATTTTTTATTTATTTTATTTTTATGTATGAATTTATAGAAAAATAGCGAAACATGTGTTCTTTCAGATGTTTATGCCCTTCACTGTATGTTACACACGTACCTTGAAACACAGCCGAATACGTTTGATACCTTTTATTGTATATTAGATTTTTCGCCAAGCATTTGCAACTGCGCAACTGCATGACACCATAAAACCACATATAACGATTTGAAAAGCCACAATCTTTAATGTTGAACTTGCACAACTTTTGCACCTCAACTTCCGGAAGACTTTGTGCACCCTTTTTTGCGGTTCAAATACTATGTGTGGCAGCTATCTCAGGAGCTTTTGCCACATATTACTTTTGCCATCAATTGCAAGTTGTTTGAATTGGAGTTGTTGGTTGCATGAATGTTCGTACTTCCACTGCACATATTCCTCTTCTAGTTGTGGCGGCAGATCAGTTTTTAGTGCTTTGACATTACAAACTTTTCGTTACCTCATTTCTTAGTGCTTACAGTTATTGGTTGGGGAACTTATTCATTGATGAAATTGCACTTTTCCACTCATACTCTTATCTCATTCACTTATATTTTATTATCTGTCATTAGCTCGCTTTCAATTTTTTTCGC
This sequence comes from Anastrepha obliqua, assembly GCF_027943255.1. NCBI lineage: Eukaryota > Metazoa > Arthropoda > Insecta > Diptera > Tephritidae > Anastrepha > Anastrepha obliqua. The sequence continues at coordinate 107,282,467 of NC_072895.1, read as the reverse complement.
TATTTCACAGGTGTACTTATGAGCCTATGCCTCTCTATTAAATTCGCAAACTCATCCTAAAGTGTTTCATAAACCTATTTTTAACATTAGTCTTTTGCCACTTCTTCATGTTTTTCATTGCTTCTATTAACTTTTGAATTTGCACTCTAATTCTTTTGTGTATTTTCTTGGGATTTCGCACTATTTTACTTTCGTACTTTTGACTTCGAATTTGACTTTTGTGTAGATACATTTGACTTGCGCGTAGTTGTTCTTTGAATAATATCTAGGTGTATTTTCGCTTTCAAAACTCCATTTATTCCAAGAAAGAAAAAATTATTCTAATACCTACTGCGATCACTAGTGATATACTGGCAGCCAAGTGCTTGTCATAAAGCTTCAACCATTTATTTTCCTTGTTCACTCCTCTCGGAAGCATAGGGCCCGACATGGCTCGGTCCTGGGCTGGTTTCGTTAATCGGTTTTTGATTTCTGACAGGGTAGGTGATTAGCCTGCCGCTACCAGTCCTAAGTAGTGGGAATGTCCACCTGTCGTTGCTTAGGAGCAACGCCTTCTTACTGCTTGAAGCGCCATCTGTGTCTCACATTTTTCTGGCAGAAAGATCGCACAGATGGTTGAGGACTTCGCTTAAATTGGTGTGTCTGCGATATTACCGCTCACTCTTGCTGGCGCCACTTGATGCAATGTGTAACTGGGTGTTTATCTTTGTTTCTTTTGTTTGTTTGTTGTTTGTTTCTGGGATGGCAGGCTAGTGCGCTTACGCTAGGCTGCCGAGGCCGCGCTTCAACCATATCATACCTCATAAATAAAATAATCATATATATATATTAGGGCGGGTCGATTTAAAAATCGCTCATTGCTCTGTGAAAATCGTATTCTAGGGATCAAAATAAGAAACTTTGCCGAAGGAACCATACCTCTAAAACGAATTCTGATGTCCCCCAATTTGGGTCGAACGAAAAATCTCACTTTGACCCATTTAGAGTGCTCCAATCGAGTCCAAATGTATAACCGACCCCCACTTACTTTGGACGGTCGATCCACCCATGCCAGTGGCATACCCCCTGGAACTCCCCTGGGGGGTTCCCCATAAAATAATTTTAAAATATCACCATTTTTGGCCTTTACATGAGAAAAGAAACTAAAAAGTTCGACCCAAATTGGGGGATATCAGAATTCGTTTTAGAGGTATAGTTCCTTCGGCAAAGTTTCTTATTTTGATCCCTAGAATATGATTTTTACAGAGCAATGAGCGATTTTTTTGCCTCACCACAAATCGACCCGGCCTAATATATATGTATATATAATTGGTGCGTACACCCTTTTTTGGATGTTTGGCTGAGCTTCTCTTCCTATTTGTGGTGTGCGTCTTGATGTTGTTCCCCAAATGGAGTTACCTACAGTTTTAAGCCGACTCCGAACGGCAGATATTTTTTATGAGGAGCTTTTTCATGGCAGAAATACACTCGGAGGTTTGCCATTGCCTGCCGAGGGGTGACCGCTATTAGAAAAATGTTTTTCATAGTTTTTTTTTTTATGTTCCACCGAGAATCGAACCAACGTTCTCTCTGTGAATTCCGAATGGTAGTCACGCACCAACCCATTCGGCTACGGCTGCCGCCGTAATAAAGTAAAATAATCATACCTCATAATAAATAAAAATATGTCTTCTCATCTAATTAATTGTGAATGTAAATTAAATGGTAAAAAGGGAGGTAACAAATCCCCTGATTCTCCAAAATCTTACAGACCAACCAATCTATCGTCGTTTATCTTAAAGACAATGGAAAAACTACTTGAATACCATCTAAGAGAAGAAGTAATCTTTAAAAAACCCAACAAAAACAAATACGCTGCAATTTGCGTACCAAAAAGGGAAATCCACAGTCATAGCACTGCACACACTCGTTGTCAATGTAGAAAAGGCTCTTAATCAAAAAGAAATAGCCCACTGTTCCTTTATGGATATAGAGGGAGCCTTCGACAACGCAAATTACAAATCCAGGGAAACAGCACTCGAGAAAAGAGGTGCAAACGCTATACTAACACATTGGATAAGTCAAGTGCTTAATCAGAGGATTATTAAAGCCTTGTTAGGCCAAGCTGAACTTAATGTAACAACAGTAAAGGGAGGTCCGGAATCAGGAGTTCTTTCTCCATTGTTAGGGTCCCTACTATTTGATGACTTGGTGTAGCACCTAAACAATAAAGGATTTATAACCATTGGTTATGCAGATGGCATATCTGTTATAATAAAAGGCAATCATGAAAGGACACTAACAGTCTTAATGCAAAATGCCTTGAACACAACATGGGAATGGTGTAAAAATGAGGGGCTGTCGATCAACCCTAACAAACCCACAATTATCCCCTTCACAAGAAAAAGAAAGGCGGAATTTTCTATATTGAAAATAAATGAAACAGTGATAGAACTAAAGGAAGAGGCCAAGTATCTAGGTTTAACCTTAGAAAAAAACTCCCTTGGGAGTCACATATAAATAATATAACAAAAAAATCCACGAAATCTTTGTGGACAGCCAAACAACTACTAGAGAGGTTCTGGGGCCTCAACCCTTGGTTGGCTCTCTAGATATACACCCAAATGGTTAGACCAATCATACTGTATGGGGCACTAGTAAAGTGCAGCAAATCTATTCAAAAAACAGCGGTAACCAAACTGGGAAAAGTACAAAGGCTTGCTTGTCTATGCATCACAGGGGCTATGAAAACTACCCCAACAGCTGGCATGGAAGCACTCCTTAATCTCCCCCCACTTCATATAGCAATCCAAGAGGAAGCAGCTACGCAAGCACTCATGCTACACATGAAAGAAAATTTCAAATTGGGCAACCTCACAGGTCACCTAAATATCCTAAATAAAATCAAAAACACCATGAGCATGGCTCAAGCCTCAGACCACATTGACCCAACCCTTTGTTTCACAAAAGGATACACAGTTACCTTTCATGAGACAAACGAGTGGAAAACAAACACAAAATGGATGAATGATGATTCACAAAAATGGTACACTGATGGATCAGAAACACCTTATGGTGTAGGAGCAGGAGGGGCCCAGAATTTACAAATCATTTACACTCACCAGGAACACCACCATCTTTCAAGCGGAATTATAAGCAATATTGGAAACAGCAAACATCATGCAACGTAGAAACCACAAGAGAGTAAAGATTAGAATACTCTCGGACAGCCAATCAGTTCTAAAAGCTTTAGATACCTATACCTACAACTCAAAAGCTCTCTTAGAATGCCTGCAGATTTTGCTGCGAAGATGAGGAGTCTATAGAACATCTCATCATCGAATGTCCGGGGTTGACGCATAGAAGGAAAAAGTTTTTAAACAAGTTCATGCTTATAGATGAAGACCTACAATCACTCCCTCAGAAGGAGCTGGTACAATTCATAAGCATATTAACAGTCAATAGACAGCATAGGGTGCACAATGGATCAATATGGTTGCAGTGCTAAAGGCCCATACCTTAACCCTTTACTACCATTAACCATTAACCATTAGATTTAAATGATACTCCAAAATTTGCGGTTTTATCTTGGTCTCAGCATCTCTAAGTACACCCAGTTTTTCCAAAATATATTTTCCCAGCCCATTACAATCCTGTCTTACTTCTGCCTGATTAAGCCCACTCACGGTAAATTTTTCCTGCAGGGTGCGAATAAATTATTTTTTTCATATGCCAGCATACAATATATTTTTTCCAATATTTTCTATATTTTACTTTCTTTTTTGCCATTATTTTTACGAGTCTAATTACAAGCTATTATAACAATATAATTGCAGTTATTTGCACAACAATTTATTGTCTGACTTAAATGACATTTGGCAAGTATTGTTTAGCACAGAAGCACACATATAAAATGCATTAGCGTAAACATAATTTTTTTTAGCTTTCATTGAATGCATTTTTTTGTGTTTTCTAGGAAATTTAAGTGGATCAACACTATTTAGTATAGAAATTAAATACAGCGCATAGTCCTCAATGGCAAACTCGGCTTCAAAAAGTCAAATAATGCAATTATCGCTAATTAGTGATTAAGTATAAAAAATTTTATTCGAACAATCTAACTTTTATGCAATTATTTTTTTAAGGTGCCATAATCAGTACCTTACAACAAAAAGTTTCACTATAATGCTACTGTGTACGGAATAGGTACTCTGATGGCGTACAAAAAAGCGATATGAAAATAACCATTTGGAGGAGAAGCAGGGCCTAAGACTGACACGGCCGTTCGCGGCTTACTCGTAGTTTTATTATTTATTTTTATTGAATTTGGGTTTTTGTTGCTTCTGATTTGTTTTTTTGTTTTTTGTTTCATTTTTTGCATCATAAGTCACAACTCGTGTTTCCGAATAACGCCTCTGATTAAAGTAAATTATGTCAATAAATTGTAAAAAACCACACTCATTAATTTCCTCCTCAATTGTTTAATTTGTAGAAACATTTTTTATTTATTTATATTGTTTTTTGGAAAGCTTTTTTCCATGAAATGAATGTCATGTTTTTTGCTGAGCTAGCTTTTTTCTATTTCCTTTTGCGCTAATGGCGCGCAGGACGCGTTAAAACTCGATAATCGCATATGTACATATGATATAAATTATTCATTTGGCATTAATTGCAATACATCGCACTTAGTGGCATTATTTATGCAAATGCAATTTAACTAATTAATAATAAATAAAATTGATACTCCAATTTTAGGTACTAATTCAGGTGCTGCGCATGAAAGGCTTTGCTAATATCACACGAGTGTACTTCACTTTTGACTTGTTTGATTCGATAGACGTGAATTGACTTTGAAGTGCTCTTGAATGGATAATGCAGATTTTATAAAATGTAATTCACTGTGATTGTTATGTGCGGTTTGAAGGAGAATGGATAATGGATAATCAATAAAAAGTGAATGTTTTATAAAAAAGAGTTACGTATACGCTGCGTACTACCAATTGGTGGCACACAGGCGAATACACAAATTACGCACTTAATACCTGGAGTTAAATTTCTGTTAAGTGGTATAGCAGTTGGTTGGTTAGTTAGAGTGGTGATTCATCCTGAATCCAACTAGCGCTTCCGCACCATTTTGTTGCCACATCCTCGTTAGCAAATTGTTTAACAGTTATTTGCAGCAGGACTATATCCAGTCTGTGCGGTTTAGGAACCTTATTAGGTTGTTGACGTCTAAGCCAAACAGTTGTTCGAGACTCTCGAACAGCGGTTTGCCCAGGGTTAACATTCTGTCCTTCCATAGGGCAGGGCATTCACAGAGGAAATGGAAGATTGTTTCTCTTTTCTCCGGTTGTTTACAACTATGACAGTATGTGTTGTGAGGGATGCCCATTTTGGCGGCTTGTTCTCCGATAGACCAGAAGCCAGTTATGACTGCCGTAAGTCTGCAGGTGTCCCGTCGTTTCATGTTTATTAATGTCAACGATTGCTTGAGGTTGTAAGTGGGCCATAACGTTCTGCTGATTTTGCATTTCGTCTGGTCTTTCCATCTACAATCTGCAATTCGAAGGTATTTTAGGGAAATTGCGTTCTTGACCGCACCTAGTCGAGTGAATACTGGTACTGCAAGAGCGCTATTCATGGCAGATCCCCCTCTTGCCAGTTCATCAGCTTTTTCGTTACCTTCCATGTTCCGGTGTCCCGGGACCGAAATCAAGGTTACTCTATGGTTTTCACTCAGGTTGGTGAGGCTATTCCTACTTTGCCCCACCACTTTAGAGGTTGTTCTAGTCGCGTCCAGCGCCTGGATTGCGGCTTGGCTATCCGAAAGAATAGCGATATTGCCCTTAAAAGAGAAATCTGCGATTAGTAACCAACAGGCTTCCCCAATTGCTAATACTTCCGCTTGGAAGACGTTGCTGGTATTAGGGAGACGCACAGATTTTTCAATTCCAAGTCTATGAGAATATATACCAGCTCCAACACCACAATCCATTTTACTGCCATCTGTATAGCAGTAAAATGAACTAGATGAAAAGTTCATTTGTACCAAGGACCACTTTTGGATAAATAATTACATTATTCAAAGCTTCTATAGAGCAAACGGAGAAATAGTCATCCTCTTAGGTTAGGTTAGCTTAGCCTGGTTGGCAACAAGCCACGCATAGACCGTTTGGTCCCTAGCGATACTAGATGGAGACCGATCTCTATGAATACCTAAAGTAGACATCATGTAGGATTTCAGCGCTTTTGGCCAATCTAAGCAGCGCTGGGAGATCTGGTTTTGAGTCATCCTCCAGACCATCAAACAATGGGGCTCCCAGGCATTTGAAACGCGTTTTTGATAATGCCAGACAAACGCACAGAAGATATTCTAAAGTTTCCTCAACATTCTCTCTGCATTTGTCCGTATTAGCAATACCTATCTCGTACGCATGTGCAGCCAATATATTATGACCTCTTAGCATACCTATGATAGTTCTGCAGTTCTTTCGCGAGATCGTACGTACGAATTGAGTCAGTTTTTTGTCGTACTTCTACGCATGACTTTTACTGTTTTGCATGTGGTCAGGTTAGTCCACCTAGCTTCCACTTGACTTTTCATGTGGTCGTCCATTTCATTGTATATTGTGTTTAGCGGTTTTGGTATGTCGTTGCCTTGTTCAAAGGGTAGTCTAACCGCGCGTTTTACTATCTTATCTACTATTTCGTTCCCCATAATGCCTTTGTGACCAGGCACCCAATAGATATGCAGCCTACTGTTTGCCTTTCTATGGTCTCCCTGCTCCGTGGAACATTTTTGGGCTTAATACAATAATACCTTAATGCTTTTATTGCTGCTTGACTGTCCACGTATCTATTAATTGTTGAGTTCTTTCTTGTTCTAGTGTAGGCTAGCTCCGCGGCTTTCCCCACAGCAAAAACTTCCGCTTGGAAAATACTGCTGTGGTCTGGCAGCTTGATTGACTGCCTTATCCCTAGTTTTTGGCAGTAAATACCCGCTTCCACTCCACCTGAAGTTTTAGAGCCGTCTGTATTAGTTTCATGCCTTTGTGCCATCCCTCCTTTTCAATTGTAGTACAATTAAAGAACGGAGTCATGTAGTCTGTGCAACCTGAGCTCCACTTTCCTATTGAGCTGTGACCGAAGGTTCTGTAGGTGAATACTCCAGCAGCCAACAACCTCCTCGTGGATTTCGCTGCCAGGTTTTCCGCCACCACCATACTAAGGCCCCATACAGCAATATCGGTCTAACTACTGCCGTGTAGCACCAATGCATCAGAGAGGGTGATAGACCCCAAGTAAAGCTCAGCATTCTTTTACATGCGTACTGGCCTTTTTTACCCTTTCCTTAACATTATGCTTCCACTAACTATCTAGTGTTACTCCGAGGTACCTTGCATGATCTTTGAGAAGTAGTTCGTTGTTGCCTAGCTTCGGGAGGTTCCACGTCGGGTCCTTGTACTTCCTGGTAAAAAGTACCATGTCCGTTTTTCCGGCGTTTATACCTAGCCTAGCGCGAGATGTCCATTGGTGTATCGTTTTAAGTGTGTTATTCATCACATTACTGATGGTGTCCAGGTACTTTCCCGTAACTACTATAGCTATGCCATCTTCATATGCCACTAGTTTTGGTGCCCCTCCGTCAAATTTCTTGAGCAGTTCGCTTGCTACAAGTAACCATAATAGCGGCGATAGTACTCCACCTTGGGAAGTGCCTCTGCATGCATATTTGGTGACGCTCGTATCGTTCCATTCCGCTCGTATCTTCCTGCTAGCTAATAGCTGCATTATCTATAGATAAATCGCGGGTTGCACACTAAGTGACTCTATGGTATTTAAAGTAGCATATTTCGTCACGATGTTAAAGCCTGATATGTCTAGAAATAAACCTAGAGCATACTCCTTATATTCTAACGCCTTTTCTATGTTTAGTATAAGTGAGTGAAGTGCAGTTTCAGCAGATCTGCCTTTAGTGTAAGCGTGCTGCGTCTTGGATAATACGTCGGGCGCAATTGTGTCTCTAATGTATGTGTCTAGAATCTTCTCTAACGTTTTCAGGAGAAATGAGGTCAGACTTATGGGCCTGTATTCCTTTGAGTATAGAGGGTTGCTTTTTCCTGTTTTTGGAATAAACACAACTCTCGCTTCTTTCCACAATACAGGAACATAGCCGAACCTCAAGCATCCCCTGAATATCGTTTTTAACCATGGTACCACAAGATGGCTTACCTTTTGAGCATGGCTGAGAAGATTCCATCCAGTCCTGGCGATTTATATGGGTCGAAACTTTTTATAGCCCATTCTATCTTATTGGTCGTAATTACGACATCTGTAGTGTCCGCACACCCTGGAAAATGTGTGCTGACCAGGTCTTCTAGAGAGTCTTCACAGCTGTCAGCCCACTCGCCGTTAATTTTTCGTGTTGTTTTTGGCATAGACACTTCCCATACCATAACGTCGTCCATAAATCGTCCTTTCAATATGAACAAAAACTTTGGTTAATTCTCAGTAACCTAACAGGTCACGTCATCTGATACCAGAATTACGCTATAATAATTAAGCCAAGCCACTTAATGAAAAAAATATAGAAATATAAATATGTGATCTAGTTTAGCCGATAAAGGACAAAGAAACAATGCAAACTACGAGTGATTCTATGTAGTTTGGAACTTCTCATAAATGTTTTTGAAAATTGGGTTAAAATGTTAGTTGGAGTATAACAAGAAGTGAACTGAAAAATATTAAAAAAAAATTATTCATTTTGAGGTTTATACAATGTTTCAATTTTTGGTACATTTGAAACATTTATAAGCTTAGCTTTAAAAAACAAAAAATATTAAAGAAGTGAAATGTATGGTTTTTTAACATTTTTCTAATTATTTTTTTTTTACTTTTTGGAATAAAATATATTTAAAAAACAACAAACACTTTTTTTGGGAAACAAATTTATTGGTTTCCTAAATTTTTCTTAAAATAAGTTTACGTGTAGGACTGAGTATTAGAATTTCATTGTAAATATGTTGTAGTTTTGTGATTTATTCAATGTTGAAAATTTTGTCACAGAGTTTTTCAAACTGAAATATCTTCGGTTATTTTTCACATTTACACAAATTTTTTATACTTTTTTTACTTTAGAAAAAATGTTTGCGTAAAAAGAGGTGTCTTGGAATGTTGTTAACATTTTTAAAACTTTTTTAGAATAAAATATTTTTAGAAATTTTTGTTTTGGAAAAAAATATTTTTGTTGTAGGTTTTTCTGAAAATTGGTTTAGTTGCGGGCTTTAGTAACATACAATAAGAAAAAATGTTGAACAAGAAATTAGTAGTTTTGATATTTTGAGAAAAGTGAAATATCTTCGGTTATTTGTAATATTGAAAAGTTTTTACCTTGAGACATTTTTTTGTTTATTGTAAATAAAAAGTGAAATGTTTCGCTTGTTTTTTACATATTTTTAATCAGGTCTTTCACTACGTCTATATAATAACCTTCTTAAGAGAAGAGCGTAGGGGATTTTCGATAGATTAATTTAAACGATTGTTATAATTATTTAAGTGCCGTTTTTTTAGTCCAAAATAGAGTTTTTCCTTCAAATGCTTGCTAATTCCACAAAAATAAATATTTTTAAATCCCCTACGTGTTTCTCAAGCTATTCTTATCTAGATTAAGAAAAAAAATGTTTCTTTGTTCCAGATTAAAATTTGCACCCTCTGTGCTGCGTGCCGCGGAGCTCCTTCAAGAGAAACCACATTACAAAAATGTCTCCAATGCCGCCATTTTGTAAAATTTTTCGATCAAACTTTATAGTTTTGTATTTTAGTATATAAGTAATAACTTCCCAAATCAGAGTGATTGTTTCCCCTTTCCTTCTATACAAAAAAATTCTTTAAAAATCGTGTTTATTTTACGCGTGCACAGTGGTGTTACCCCTTAAACATTTCTCTTATAATTTTTCTAACATAAAATATATTAAAAAAAAGTTTCTTCACCTAACAAATTTTTATTTTTTGTTAGCTATTAAGCTCTGTTTGTCGAAATCAAAAGACACGTTGGTGTCTTTAGGCGGTTCACGATTTATTAAATGTAATAACAAAAGTAGCATAAGGTTACAGTATAATATTGGAAAGGGATAACGGATAAACATAGTGGAGAATTAGGGTTGTACTTAACATAGTATATAATCTTACATATACATTAGGGTCGTTCTTAACATATTATAGTATATGATCTTACACTTTTTAATGAAAATAATTCGGGGAAGAAATTTTTTTTTGTAATTTTTTACTTATTTTTTTCATTAACGGCTGAGACTATACTCACAAAGTACTCAACATTTCATAGCGAAATTCGCTCAAATACGTACAACGAACCAGTTAAAATTGCTTAGGACAACGACGGGAGCCTTCTAATGGCAGCTATGCAGTAAGGCCCTTACGTTCCAGTAAAGAAACGAGTCATTATATTCTATAGTCAGTTTTACATTGTTGGTATTGTAGATGTACCTAAGCAGATAATAAATGACTAAATCCTCATTTGCCTCCTCATTTGCCTCTTAAAGAAAGCGCAAAATGGCACATGAGTCCCAAATATTGCAAGAAGCTATACTTCTGCTTATGCAGGATGAATACCAAAATGCCAACCGTTTTTTCTTTTCATTTGTAAGGAGCTTCGCATGGAATTAACCATCCCATCTCGTGCCAAATCAAACTTCTAGAACCTATTCGAAACGATATTTTTACTTGGCCTTCTGTGAATTGTGTTATCACTAGGATGACCAAAGTCCTATTTTCAATAAGCCGAAAGCTTGGCAAACATAAAACTTAGGCGTCTTCTTCATATCGCTGAATTATAATTCAGAATTTTTCTTTTGCTTGCACGAAATGGGGAAACAACGCCTTCTTCCATATTTCAGATTGTTATTTTTATTTGGTTTTCTTTTAGGTGTTAAGCAGTACATATTTTTTTACTCGAATCTCTTTTCCACGATATTCCTTACGAATAATAAAGAAAATTCCATTTGTCAAATGAAAACATCTACTGTCAAGAGCTGAAAACATGGCTTAATCCTTGTAAAGGATGTGAAAAATAATTAATAAATTTATACTGAAAAAGTCTTGCTTAGTCTTTGTAAGAATTTCACAAAGGCAATGATAGAAAAAAAGAGGAGAAAATGCTTATTAAAGGAGGAATTCAAACAATATAAATGCTACTAAAACATATTTTCATTCACACGCACACATACACACATAAGCTGGTATGAGAATTTTTTTGAAGCAGTGCCATGGATACAGCCAAGTGCGACAGGCGGATTAGCGATTAGTTAGAAGCAGTGGGAATAAATGTTACGTTAACTCATATAAAGCAGGAATAGTTTGCGAAAGTATGTCTTTGCAAGGGTCACATTTGTACCTGATGTTATACTGTAAGGAAATTATTTGAAGGGACTACAAATACTTAATGGTTTGTACGTTACTAACATTCTGTGGGTCCCGGTTTAAAGTTTATTCTGGACATGAAGCAGCAAATTATAGAAAAAGGTGTTCCTATATCAGGTAACCCTGAACAGGCAAAAAGGAATTTCCTAGTGTTTTTCCACTCATCCTTTTAATTCAGCGAGCTCTCCTTAGAAACACCGTCATACTCGTACTTTCTTCTATAATGAGATGCCATTTCGGGAAGAAAAAGTAAGCAACTCAGTATCTGGTACGACGAAGTGCCAATCAAATGGCGACAGAACTGAAAATATCTGACCCTAGCATCCGCCGCATACTGAAAAGTAATCTCCTAGTCAAGCCTTACAAGATCCAAAAGACGCATGATCTCGCATCAAAGCAGCAACCAGACAGACTTGAGAGAGCGAAGTAGTTGTTTCGCTGGCCGAAAGCGGTCAATTTCCGAACATTGTGTTTTCTGACGAGAAAATTTTTCAAATTGTGCAATTCGTAAACTCCCAAAACGATCGAGTTTATTTGACCGACCGTGCATACGATTTGAGTCATCGACTGGCCACGAGGAGGCAGCACCCGCCACAGGTAAAGGTTTGGACCGCAGTAACCGCAGATGGGAGCTCTCCAATTTATTTCAAGCCACTTTCATGTCCCCCTTCATCGCCCTACACATCACAAGTGTCTCATAAATTCGCAGGGTGTGCATCTGCTTTTGTATTCCTGTTCATATTAATATCACATTCTCGTTTACAACATATTGCCTGCACTTGTGCTGCTTGTTGCATGCAACATTATCGTTGCTGCTGCTGCGGGAATTGTTATATGCTGCTGTTGCCACTGATTATCATCACGTTCTCTTGTTTGCTAGTAGACAGACGCATGGCTGCATGCTACATACCTATATCTGCCTATATGTGTAATGCATATATACATTTATGTATTATATATTAAGGCGGGTCATTCTGTATAGGAATATTTTTTCAACATCGATCTTAGCAGATTGGGATTTTAGATAAAATTATAGGAAATTAAGTCAGAGTGCGTAAGAGTGTGAGGGTGCGAAACTCCGTGACACACCAAAATTATGGAAAAGTTTTTTCTAATAGCGGAAAAGTTGTTTCTAATAACGTTCGAGTGTATTTCTGCCATGAAGAAGCTCGTCACAAAAAATATCTGCCTTTTGGAGTCGGCTCAAAACTGTTATGTCCCTCTATTTTGTGGAACAACATCAAGACACATGCCACAAATTGGAGGAGCAACGCGGCCAAACACCAAGCGCTACTTATACAAATATATATATACATATTATATATGCAAGTCAACAAGAGTATAGATCCTAAGTCAATTTCGAGCCACCCAAACCTTAAGCCAAGTAATATTTGTGCTGCCACAATTAGATCACTTAAGGTTACCCGGTGGTTTAGAAATATTATATAAAAAAATCGATTTTTTGTTTTTTCGAAAGTATAGGTTTCTAAGAATATATTGTGAAAATTTCATGCGGAAATTCCGCATATTATAGCGCCTACAGCCCATTATCTAGATAGACAGGGGTTTGCGCGCTCCTGTACCTCAAACTTTAAACTCATTTACCTCAAAACGATTTTTTTTCGTCTGAAATATGTTACTCACAAGATCAAGAGGTATCGCCCGTACTATTACTACAATTATTTCGAATTTTTTTTTTATTAAAAAACTAAAAAACAAACCCAATATTTAGAGTGTCAAATTCAAAACAGCGCCATTTTGTCAAATTCTTTTTTTTTTATTCTAGTGCCGGGCATAGCTACAGTCATAGTGATTAATAATTTTTTAGGTTTTTGTGTTTCAAATAAATAGGAGAACCAAAATGGGCAAACCCGTCCAGGTCCAATTTTTCGAGAGGGTCCATTAAATTAATTAAATAATTTTTTTTTAATTAAATTTTGTGTTTTTAATTTTAATAACTTTGAAAACGGCGCTGAAGTTGACCCTCTCGAAAAAAAAAATTAATTTAATTAAAACAAAAAGTTTTTCTAAATTAAATTATAAATAATTTTTTTTTTTAATTTTTGTACTTACGTAAAAGAAGTTATATAAAAATCCTTAAAACTTTAAATATTTTTCTTATTTTTTTTTGTCGTAAAAAAAGTCCTGAAAATACCCTAAATTTTCGAGCTCTAGACAACCGGGGCCCCTTAATCTTTGCATAATATATCACGCAACTTTTTTTTTTCAATAATTTTCCATAAAAATGTGATTCATTGTATGACAGAACCCCTATAAATTCAAGTTCAAAACTTTCTACAAAATTCCCAAAAATTAAACAAATTTCTAAAACGTTTCATTAAAATTCAACTTTTTGAAACCACATTTTTATAAAAATTATGAGTTTGCAGTTTTATTGCCATTCAATTTTAGCGTAATGAAATAAGAGTTTAAAGTTTCTTAAAAATCGCGATAATTTTTTAAATTTTTTTTTGCTTATGATGTTAAGAGTTTTCTTCCATATAAAGCAAGCTTTCGAAATTTTTTTAGATCGAAGGAAAAAATGTTTGCTTAAATGTGTATTTTTCAAATATATTTTTTATTTCCAGAATCGCAGGATGATGCTACATAGCAAATTATTTGCTAATTTAAGGTTGGAAAAGTGACTGCCTGTACCGTTTTTTGTATGTAAACCTATAGAAAACGAAATATTTTTAACATTTAGTGTCATCTTGTGGTTCTTGAACTTAAAAATTTATATAAATAGTAGATTCCCTCGTACCAAGAAATTCATTAGTAGACGTTGGTATTAAAAAATAAGATTCATAGTACTTAGGTTGGAGCAGTTGCCCACTATAGGACACCCTCAAGCTCATAGCCCATTGGAAAGAATTAAATATTAATTTCATATTAACTTCGTATTAATCAAAGTAGCTGCCTTTAAAATTTGGAGAACTCGAAATTGACTTAAGAGCTATGCTTTAGTTGACTGATTTTCGTATAATTTTTTGTAGAATCCGAATCTGCTAAAACCGTGTCGAAAAAAATGGCCTCACCCTAATACATATACATATATATATATATACATATACATATATATAAATTCATTTGTGCTGCCATTGCAGCTTCATTTTACCGGATGTTGCTCAGTAGGATTTCCGCTTAATGCGCACAACACACAGTCCGGTCTACCTACAGGCGGCATTGGTAGTTACTCGCTAGTGTTGCTGTTGTCAGCAAGCATCTGTTATTGTGATAAATGTGTGTATACACATATGTATTGGTGCGCTGATTTGTATGCATTTTAAGTATATACAAATAACCGGTGCTTACTCGTATGTTCTTTGGAATACAGAATATTTTTGGGTTCATTCTCGTCAAAATATTTTTCAATGACTCTAAAAAGACAGCGTGACAAATTTGTTGGCATAGAATTTTTCTGAAATCTGAGGATTCTTATAGCATAGTATCCCCTAGTAACTTTGGGTCAAGAAAAAATTGCTATTTTGTTGTGGTATCAAAGAGAGGAAATTCAAGGCATATTTGGTATTATACAAGACTTATCTACAGAAGGAATAAATGCTGTGTGCATCTCGCTCGATACTGGTTGGATAGGAGTTTAACCTGTTAAAACTTGTTTAGATCAGCGAACCCAATGTTTCTCACTTCTCAATAGAAATTTTTAGAAAAGTTTCGAGTATGCAGAGTTATAGCCTATTAAATTTTAATGTAAAAAAAGTGTAGACCTGAAGTTTTTCAAAAATCTATTCGATTTTTACCATTATTTTGCTGACGAAGTTGACCATTTCCTTCTATAAAAAAATCTTCAAAAAAAATTTACAACTAAATAGAAAGAAAAAAAAATTGATCGTTTAAGTACAGAGCGAGCTAAATTTTTCAACTAAGCATAAATGAGACATGATATGAGTTTGATTCATATGAACAAAAACAAAACATTCGTATCTGCATTTCATATAGAAGTGTCACTTCGTCGTCTCCTGATCGATATTTTTTATATTGAAGAAACTACCCAAAAGCGCCAGCAAAAGAGCTGATCTCCCTCAAACTTTTTGAACCAAAACTCAACGGACTAGGATTGGATAGGATAAATGGCTGTCCAAGCGAGGGACACACTTGGACGAATAATTAAAATTCGTCGAATGTGACACCAGATAGAGGAAAAATAAAGAGGAGAGAACTAAACAGTTGGAAAAAAGGAAGAAGTGGCTTAGGATTCGGAGGATGGCGACAGTAGTTAGTTATATTTTTATTGACCGCATCAAGGTACTGATGAAATTCACCAGGTGTGTGAGATTAAAATTTCCTATATGCGCAAGTGATGCAAAAAAGTGAGAACTAGGATTGAGAGCAGAGCAGCTGAGAAGATGGTGCTGAGATGATTTCACCTTATCCTCCAGACAGCTTCTGCAGAACAGTCTTGCAGCAATCCCAAGTCCCGTGGCATGAATCCCTAACAAACAATGTCTGGTAAAAATACCCACAAAATTCTAGAGCGTACAGGACTTTAATAGAGGAATTTTTTTTTTTAATTGCAACTGCACTCCCGAAATGTTTCTAAAAACTCTGGTTGAAAAGCGTGAAATTTCGATGAAAATTAGTTGATTTTTTTTGACATTTTCACAAAGTATGAAACTTGGTTGTGTACAC
Organism: Anastrepha obliqua; assembly: GCF_027943255.1. NCBI lineage: Eukaryota > Metazoa > Arthropoda > Insecta > Diptera > Tephritidae > Anastrepha > Anastrepha obliqua. Next base: position 107,266,405 of record NC_072895.1, on the reverse strand, counting down.
AAGGTGAACGATATGAAGTGTTACCAACTTCACGCTGTTTGTATCTGTAAAACATGAACGTGGCGAATTTCCTAATATTGTGTTTTCTGACGAAAAAAATTTCCCAATTGAGCAGTTCATAAACACTCAAAACGATCCTGTTTACTTGACCGAACGCTCATACGAGAATTTGAGCATACGTATGGCCACTGGAAGCAATTTCCCATCGCAAGTAATGGTTTGAGCCACAGTGACCGCTGATGGACGCCTCCAATCGTTTTTATTGAGCCTGGTGTCAAAGTGAATGCGATTTATTATGGGGAAAATGTTTTAGAAGCTGCTTTAGAGCCGTGAACACGCAAACATTTCGGTCGTAGACCATGGACGTTCCAACAGGACTCGGCACCGTCTCATAAAGCTCGTGTAAACCAAGAATGGTTAAAAAATCATGTTCAATCAATGGCTTTCGAATTCGCTAGATGAAAATCCGATGGACTATTCCATCTGGTCCATTTTAGACAGCAAGGTAAGGACTAAAAAAGATGCCAGTATGGATGCGCTGAAAAGAGCGATTATACGAGAATGGGCCAAAATACCACAAGATCACAGTCGTGCAGCATGCAACTCATGTTTTGACCGTTTGAAGGCTATAGTCAAGGCAAAAGGTGGTCATATCGAGCTAAAGTGAATATATGTTAAAATTGTAATCATTTTTGAACAATTTTGTCTTTGAAATCAATAAAAACTAATTTCACACAAAAAATGTATGGTGTTTTGAATAGATAGCACTTCATATCGTTCACCCTGTAGCTTTTGTATCAGCATGAATTCTGTTGTCATAAAAAAATTGCTAAAATTAAATGATATAGAAATAAATTGTTCAAACTTATTAGTCAGTGTGCACTATAGTTATTTAATGCAGTGGATGTCTAACCTATTCTTTCCTACGCCAATTTAGGCGCTTATTGCTTTAGACCCTAAAAATACTACACATACATATACAGGATGTGCGTGTGAGCGTTCATATTAATACATATTTTGTCCTTAGTATTTAATATGTGTCGCAGTTGTCAGCTGTTCGGGCTCCAGTGTTTCATTTAACTCCTTGTTTTTGTTGTTTAAAGCTCTCTGGTGAACCAAAACGCAAGCATTCGTGGGATGATACCGACGTATTTACGTATAAACATAAAAACATGTGTGGCATGCAATGCTACAATTTAGCTTTAAAATGTGCCGGAGCATTTGGCTTCCACCGCTGAAAGCAACTATTATTGGTATGGCTGTCCTTGCACTGTGTTTCAAAAGTGTAGAGTTTCGGTTTTAATAATCTAATCTATGGAAGTGTATGTGCGTGATATCCTGCTAGCCGTAGTGCTGCCGTGGACCTAGGAAAAGAAGGGAGTATTTTCAGTAAAACTACTAATGACCAGAAGAACTCAAGATTAGTGCAGAGCTCACTTTCCTAGCTTCATTTCATCTAGAGGGCTCACGTATCTCAATCCATGGGATTACAACGTATTTTCGAGTTTTTAGGCCAATGTTTGTGTTACACACCATAGACATTTGGAGGGGTAAAAGCAAGCGCTGTATCAAGAATGAGGTTGACTAACTGTGGAATACCTGCGACCCAAAATTTTAACATCCGTTCGGGAGCGAGCTAATCTCATATGTGGTTATGTGGCAGATTTCTGACCCGCCACGTAAAAATTCTCCACCAATGAGAAAGAAAGAACGCCTGCTTGGATGACGACTGCGGCGAACGAAGCGATGAACCAATGAGCTGTATGAGCTTTATGACGCCATATACTTACTTATAGTCTAATGAATAAAAATCCAGCGACTTGTTTGTATGGATACGAACGCCCCGTCAATGAAAATATAAAGGAAGAGGGAGAGACCTCCTCTACTTCGTTCTTTTTTTAGTTTTTTTTTCAATTGCTTAACAATAGATACATGGGTTTAAACATTTTTTATCTACCTATTTTTCGTCCTCATACACAAGGTGAGCCATATAAAGTTTGCTCTTTGATCCACCTATTTTTTTTAGAATGGTAACACAAATGACATGCCAAATGTGTTCATAATTTACTTAAAAGTTTGACATTTACGAAATGGGACGCTATACGCTTGCACAAAATTGGGAAATATTGAAAACCTATTTCCAAAGTGGTGAGTCTTCTTCTTATTTTCTGATGAAGCTCATTTTCACATCGGTGGCTACGTCAATAAGCAAAATTGTCGGATTTGGGGCTCAGAAAATCAACACGTTACTGTAGAGAAACAAATGCATCCACAACAAGTCATTGTTTGGTGCGGTTTTCGGTCTGGCGGCATCATCGGGTCATTTTTTTTCGAAAATTAGCGAGGAGCCGCGGTTACAGTCAATGGCGAGCGTTACCGTGACATGTTAAACGAGTTTTTGTTTCCAAAAATTGAAGAGGATGACATGGACAACATTTGGTTTCAACAGGACGGTGCAACTTGTCACACTACCAAAGTTACACTCGAACTTTTGGCTACCGTTTTTAAAAACCGAATAATCAGCCGAAATTCCGATATCAATTGGCCGCCTCGGAGCTGTGATTTAAGCCCGTTGGACTATTTTTTGTGGCGAGCCGCTAAGGACAAATGCTATGCGAACCATCCAGAGACGATTGATGCTTTAAAACACGAAATCGAAGTTGCCATTCATGAAATTGGAGCCCAAACAATCGAAAATGTGCTTAAAAATTGGGTTGATCGAATGGCGTACTGTAAAGCCAGTCGTGGCAGTCATTTGAACGATATTATTTTTCATTCATAAATGACAATGTTCAATCTTCAAAATAAAAAAAAAGTTTCAAAAAATATTGATTAATTGTTTTTTTATAGCCGATTCAAAAAGCAAATTTTCCATGGCCCACCCTATATAAACAAAAAGGGAAGCCGAAATAAAAACCCTGCATAAAAAGTGAACTTTAGCCGTAACTGAATTTCTTGAGTGGGTTGTGTATTTCATTCGTGTACTCATAAATCTTGCTTAGTTCACTTTCACCCGAGGCTATGTCTATAAGATTATAACCTTTGCCTTTGACAGCAAATTTTGCCTTTCCGATGAAACTCGGTCTCTGATTTCTAACTATGCCTTTGTGGTCAAATTGTCCCGTTGAGATCAAACTCTGCCTTGTAGATTAAGCTAAGTATTTTAGATCAAGCTCTTTGCGGGAATTTAAGATTTACCTCTCAGTATTTGAGATCAACTTCTGTCTTTGAGATCAAACTCTACCTTTCCGGTGAAGCTTAGTATTTGAGGTCTAACTCTGCCTTCTAGATGAAGGTCGGTGTTTGATTTCAAACTCTGCCTTTGAGTGCAAGGCAAGCCTGAGTAAGTGTAACCAGATACAAATCACATTTTATTTATAAACTCGAGACTGCAGTAGACCCACTGTTTTCTAATGCATTTTTAGCGCTCGGCTATCCAGTAGTATTTTCTGTTGTTACTACTAATATTTGATATTTTTATGTCATGTCATGTACCTGTTGTTGTACGAGTAGTTGGTAACAAGCGCTGCTCTGCCCCTCTCTCTCGGAAAAAGGCATTTTCAATTCGTTTTTGTTTTTCAACTAAGTATCTTTCAAACGTGTCCTTTTGTTTTTGCGCCATACTAAATATTGCTGCCATACATAACGACAGTCAAGCTGCTCGCTCTCTGCCTTTCCTACATCTGTTAGTAAGCCTTGGTTGTTTATGCTGTTATACAATTGCTTTCATAACCAGGCTGCTTATCCTGTTATCATAGCCGCGTTGCTGCTGTCATAACTCCCTCACTCCGCTTGCTTATATAATTTCCATCCTTTTCCTCCCACTGCCACCTCCTATGCAATGAAGTAGAGCAGCACTGAAAGCTACTGCTTTGTGTTAACGACGGCTGTTAGTTGGCTGCCCGGTTAGTTGGTGTGTCCTCATTTTTGTTATGGCAGCTGTATGTTGCATGTTGCCATTACAGATTAGTGCGCTACGAAATTTTCTAAAAACAAAAGCAAATGCCAGATAGACGGAGCTGGATTCCAGATGCTGGTGCTGTGCTTGCGTATGCATGCTTATGTTTGTCTATGCATGCGCTATGTGTCAGTTGGTGTGATTATGAAAGGATCTAAAATACTTATATATGTGTGTTTGCATAATATGTGCGCGTGTTTAGGTGCGTCAGTGTATGTATGGCATTATTTTTTGTCACGGAATTTGTTTCGCCTTCTTTTTTTTTGTTGCGGACGTATTTACACAAAAGTATTTTGATAGAAGTAAAATAAAGAGTAATGTGGATTAAATTGTTGTTGTTTAAGTATGAGTGATAAATTGATAAACAGGATTTTAGTGTAAGGATTTAAGTGAGTGACTGGACTTAGTCCAGGATACCGAGAACAAAAGAAGGATTTTTACTATAATTCGCTTGTTTTTCATAAAAACATTCTGGCTACTTAAGCCATTTAAAAATATATGAATAAAAACAAAAAATACACAGCCCATAGAAAGTAGGAGCTGAGCGTGGATAAGAGAGAGAGAGAAGATGGTAAAGCAGGATTGGCTGTTTCAGGCATTGGTTCTTCTGTTAAAAATTTATTTAGTTCTGTGTGAAAGCTCAGATGGTGAATACTTCAGGAGTACAGCGAAAAATATATAAGCGAAGTAACTTCAGGAAGGTTTGAACAAAGTGCACTGAACTCTTATAACTCGTCTTGCTCGATGCTTTATTTTTATCGTTACCACTTATCTTAACTTCGATCCTCCTCGCTGTCTCTATATTTGTTACTGTTTCTCGCCAGTATCAGCCCACTTCTTTCTTTACAAATCAAAGTCAAAGTCCCCCTTTTCATTTATGCATTGGGTATAAAAAATGCCTTAACACTTGAATCAATTACTTAACCTTGACAATATTGAAGCTATTCGATCTAATCCTCAGCTATGCAGTTTGCAACTGATTTTGCACTTTGACTTAACTTCAACAGTGGCCGATAAAATTTCACCTACACCACCTTCTACATGTGTATGTATTGATTATATATGTATGCATGTTGTGCACACTCTTACAAAGAAACAAATCCAGACAGGATAAGAGACACCATTTGTCAGTGAACCCGACAACCGGTAGACACTTGGCAAAGCTACGTTTTGATCTTCATCAATATCCGTTAACACTAAATGGCAACAAATGGCAATTGAACATAGTACGGAAGTGCTATAGAAGTGAGTAAGTGATAGAGAGGCACACACGTACCTGCATATATACATATACATATATGGCTACTATCACGAATATTATACACGCCCGTACATATTCACACAAATTTTGTGTTTCAACAGGAAATGGGATTGCAACTGAGAATGCATTATTGCAAAGGTGTTGTTGCTTGGTGTTGATGTCCTGTTGCTATGTATATGAGTTCATGTAAGTGTATATGGAAGTATATATTGTACATATGTATATAAATATGTCTGGTATGTGACACTTATAGCTGTGAGTAATAGTAAATAGGATATGTGCCAGGTTGACGCTTTCAAAGACGGGTCATGCCTGAGAAGACACCCTCTGATTTGACGATAAACATAGGCGATTGTTTTATACATACATAGAAATGTATAAATATGTAGTAAAAATATGTATATATAGACTTGTATACACATACATTGTAATATGAAAGTTTAAAAAATATGCCACCCATCTATAGTGAGAAAATGTGAATCTGAGAGTGAAATTTTTAAAATTTCTTCTTTTTGCATATATTTTATTTTGAGTGGTTTCAACTTTAAGAAAATTTTTTCAACAAACAGATATTTAAAAAAAATTAATTTTAATAGGTATTTTTCTGTTGATCGTAAGCCCCATCACAAGAGAATTACATTTAGATATAAAGATATGCGCATATCGTCGGAGCCGCTGGTATGCTTTCTAACAAGTGCTTAAGTTTTAAGGGCCGGTGTTGATTTTGAATAAACTAAAATTTTTTTTTTAATTATTTCCATTTCTCTTTATTATGATAATACTGGTATGGCTCAATTACGTATGGAACAAAATATTGGCCAAATGGCCGCCGCGGCCTCGGCGGCACACCTCCATCCGATGGTCCAAATTTTCGATGACGCTGTGGCATAATTTAGGTTCTATGCTGTTAATGTGCCGAATTATCTCATCCTTTAGCTCTTGAATTGTTGCTGGCTTATCGACGTACACCTTTTCTTTCAAATAAGATAGAAGTCCGACGGTGTCAAATCACATGATCTTGGCGGCCAATTGACATCGCCGCGACGTGAGATTATTCGGCCATCAAATTTTTCGCATTCCAATTCATTGTTTCGTTAGTTGTGTGACAAGTGCCACCGTCCTGTTGAAACCACATATCGTCCACATCCATATCTTCCAATTCGGGCCATAAAAAGTTCGTTATCATCTCACGATAGCGAACACTATTCACAGTAACTGCCTGACCGGCCTCATTTTGGATTATCATTCGCCCAAATGCGGCAATTCTGCTTATTGACGAATCCACTGAGGTGAAAATGTGCTTCATTACTGAAGATGATTTTCTTCGAAAATTGGTCATTCACTGTCGCTATTTCCTGCCACCATTCTGACCATTGACAACGCTTGAAATGGTCAAGAGGCTTTAGTTCTTGAGTCAATTGCATCTTGTAAGCGTGTTAATGCAAATCTTTATGCATAATGTTCATCAACGACGAGCGTAAGAGGTGCAATTGTTGGGCACGGCGACGAGTGGAGGTGAACGGCTCTTCAACCACACTATCGCGAACATCAGCAATATTTTCTGCAGTACGAGCTGTACGAGCATGCACTGGCGTTTTCACATCTCCAACAGATCCGCGTTTTCATAATAAGCCGGAATTATTATTATTTTCATAATAACGCGTTGCTCGATAGCGTATCTTTCGATGGTTCAAATTGAGTTAGTCTGAAAATATCAAATGAAATGCAGAAAAGATTTGACGTTTAGGTGTGGTTCACATTCAACATCGGCCTTTGAAACTTAACTACCCTTTACATAAGATTTGTGTTTTCTTGTCAAAATTATGACTTGCGGATATTTATCTACACTTAGAATGCCAATATTAATGATCATTGTCGTTTCAGGAGTTGCGGAGTATTTTTAAGGTAGTCCCGAAGTTTCGGGATTGGTCCCGAAATCTAATTTCCTTGAATCCATTAAAAATTCTATAAGCCTCAATTTGTTTGCTAAGCAGTAGAAGCATTTAGTAAGTCATGTTATGATATTAAAACCAGTTTCTCAGAGTTAAGTTTATAGGTTTTATTTATTTTAGTATTAGTTAAAAACAACACAAAACAAATTATCATACTTAGAACAGACCTCTTCTTTTCGCCAAGCGTTAGCAAGTGGCGAATAGGTGAAATCACTAGTATAAATGAAGATTTCTCTGCAACGCTGGAATAGAGATGACTACATTTGTTTGTAAGATACTCGCTAATGGCGAATCTTGCTCGATAACTTTGATGTTGCTTTCCATGCAAATTTTCTTCCAATTAGTCGAGCAGAGAAGTGGCGAATATAAGGGGCCTAATATAGTTCATAGGCTAGGACATTCGGATTTAAGTCATCTCTAAGGTTTTAAACTTAAATGACAAGCACCAGGCGGGAAGATACAAAAGGGGATAGAATTCAATGACCTAGAAGGACTTTGGGTTTGACCCATTTAAATTCTATTCTGGCAGGCATATCCTAGTTGGGCTACGTTATCAAATTCTCTTTGTAAACACTTACACCATAAGGAGAGAAAATGGGAAAAGGTCACGAAACTAAATTTAAGGCATTTTCAGCGATAGCACAAGGCTATATGCTAAAACTGGCACATGACTCTCATTGCACAAAGGAATTGTCATTAAAATCTCAGAGTATGCCTTCCAAGCCATTAGAACGGCTTTTGAACTGAGTTAAAAGTAATAATGTAGGCGACTCTCCGGTCCGATGGTTCCCCAACTCAACTCAGTTAACCGCAATTTAGAAGGGCTACTATCAAATCCTTGCATTGCAAACAAACTTCTTTGAAGGTATCTAAGAAGATTAGGAGCTCCTTGAATAAGCTGGATGTGAGGTATGCCGCGAACGTAGTGGATAATCTGGGTACAAAGATATTTCGGGAAGCTATGACACATACTCCTGAGTTGTTAAAAACTCTTTCACTCTGCTTGATTTGCGAACGGAGAGTTAGTCAAGAGAGAAAGATTTTCAGTTCCTGAAAATTGACTTTTGGAGCGTAATAAGCCTAATATGCGAGTACGCCGCAATTTTTTTTTTTTTTTGTTAGTCGGCTCTTTTGGCTCTGAAGGTATTTTCCAACCAAACAGAACCTTGGTTAGCAATTCAGTACTCTTTTCCTTAGCGTCTGAACGCAACACGCGGTGGACTTATTTTGTATTCTTGGTCGTAGAAATATCGAAACAAGGTCGCCGATGATATAGTCAGATGAGATAACCAAAGCTTGTCAAAGAGGAGTCCTCGTTGGGGCTTGAATCCCAGCTGCAATGGGATTGATAAATTGGAGTATAAACCCCCATCCAATTCGGACGAGGCCACATAGCCTGCATGTAACATAAAAGTCTCGTAAGAGCTATTAGTGAATCCGTGGCTACAAGAGTATTGAGCATCTTTGCTATCATCTTAACCCGACTTTTCATGCCGCATATATCCTTGACCGGTACTTAGCTCGAGCTGCGCCCACAAATAGTGCGACCAACAATTTAAAGCTCTGCAGATGATTTTATGAGGTATTTTTTATGGAAGTTTATAATTGTTTATAATAAAGGGTGATCAATTTAAGGATATCAGATTTCAAATAAAACAACAAAAATTCAAATTAGTTGGACCAGCTTTATTATTTTTATGAAATTTATAATTTAAAGATAATCACTTTTAAAGATATTCACTACGGCCATCCGTAAACACCAATTTTGAATGGCTCGCTGGAGAGCTTCGGCCGGTATCTCGTGAATAACTTTTGTAATGTTCGCACTAGACTTTACATACCCCCACAAATAAAAGTCCACAGGTGTGATATCACACGATTTTGATGGCCAATCCACTTGTTTCACGGGCTGTATAGCAAGCAGCGCCGTCTTGCTGGACCCACATCAGGGGCTTTAATAAGCCGATGATTGCTCCAGCCCGTAGGCTGCACCAAACGGTTGTTAATATCAGTTTCAAGTCCGCTGTAGAGATGGAGCTCAAGCGTAAGTAAAAGAACAGCTAGTCAGTAAGGTGATGATTGTAGATATTGATCTTCTTTTCCTAGTCCCCACATCTACACTCGCTTTGATTTTTCTCAAAAGCAAATAACTACTCAAAAATGCAATTTCAATCAGCGAAACAAAGGCAAAGTCATTTCATTATAAAAATCGCAAGTATAAAGGGAAACAATACAATTTTCAATACATTGCATATATTGTTTGAGGAAAAAACGCTTGACACACCATTTTAGGTGGAATGAGGAATATTGTTTTACATAACTTTACATTGGCCCCAGGCGCAAGCCGAAACAACAGTACTGACAAAAAGGGCAGAAAAAGCAGTAAGTGAAAAGGCATAAATTGACTGAAGGCAGCGAAGGTTAGAGTTAACTAATTGGTGTGGAAAGGGAGGAAAAGTGATAGAGAGAGAGAGAGAGAGAGGTTGACTAGCGTACTCCAGCGCCCAATAGACAACCTTAAACACACACATCTGCTTCCTCTATTCCCATTGTCTGTGCAATTATTTACGCATTTGCTGGCCTATGAAGCGAATTTTTTCTCCAACAAAAATGAAAATCTTTTGATAATGAAAATTTGTAAAATTCGCAACTTACCACCAAAAAGGGCATATGGCAGTAAAACATGTTTACACTTACATACATATATATGACTATATTATACGAGTACGGCATATGAGTATTAGTGTATGTGTGTGTATGTTTGGTTCCACCGTCTGCTGGTTTGTTTGTTGTTAATGAAAAATGCAAATGCCACCGAAAGTGTTCGAGTTGCCGTTGATGAAAATCGCTCTGCCAAAAGCTTTGCGCAAACCTTTCTTAGGCTAACGTATGCATGTACAAATGTACATATGTGTGTGAATATGTGTTTGAGGGCGCAACTGTGGCTTGATTTCTATTAAATTTCGACTTCTTTTGGTATGCCAGACGTTGCTGGCGGCATATTTGTACTATGATGAATTGTTGATTGCCAATTTCACTAACGGTTTTTTGTGTTGGCTTGGGATTTTTTTTTTAAATAAGCTTGAGGATGGTTTTTTTTTCTTCAAAACAGATTGAGTGCATAGCTATTGGGTTGCGTTCATATAAAATAATTTCCGATGAATTGAAAATACATACGTATAATTTTTCGAAGAGTTTAAAAATTGCATACATATATTTTTTAAGTTAATTTGCTGAGTAGTTGAAATAAGATAAATTTTTATAAATTTCCAAAAAAATTTAAATAATGAAAATATATACATAAAAAAATACAATATAAAATCAGTTAGAAACAAAAATTGGTATGATCTCAAATTTCTCGAAAAATATGGCAAATTCTAACATTTATTTTTATTAAAAGAAATTTACATAAAAAAATTCCAAATAGGTAAGTATGCCCAAAGCAAATTGAGCAGTTACTAGCAGTAGAACAGCTGATTTCATTTTTTTCTATATATTTGATATCTAAATTATCAAAATTGGTTAAAATTGCGTTTAAGATGCAAACAAATTCTTATGTTTCCTTAAAACTCATTTTTGAATAAAAAAAAAGTTATCAGCATTTGTTAACATCATTTTCTGCGTAGTAGGAATTTTGAAAAAAAGGGGTTGTCTGTAAAGTCGGTTTACTGACGATAGTTTAACGTGACAACGTCATAAGAAAATACTGATGTAAGGGTTGCAATTTTCAAAACAAAATTTTAATTTTATTTGTTTAATAGATATTTTGTATGGATATAGAGGAGGAGGTAAATGGAATTGCAATGGAATAGATCAAGTTACATTTACACAAACGTGAAAAATGACGAAGTATTTATCAAATTCATGAAAGATATCTTCAATTTCGATTGTGCATCAGACGTTAATAAGTCAACAACACTAAGAGGCACCATCATCGATTTGACTTTTTCAAGACACTTTACACTCGAAACACTCCCTCTCATTTCCTACTTTTTTTATCATCGTCCCATTCTCAACAGAGAAATGGTTCATTGCCATGCACACAGGAAGAAGGCATATGCAAATACAAGTATGTGAATTTATATACAAATGCGCATATACATACATATACATACATATATATGCTCACTCAAGTAGGACAGAGCCAGATGTCGAACGTTGCCGAACGCGGGGGCCGATTGTGCTCTTTGTCGTTCGTTCCGCGCTCTCGTTTGCAGTTCAAACACATTAGCTTACATTTGCTTGCGTACGAAATAGATTCGTATATTTGATATGTCCATATGACTTGTATGCATCTTTACATATAGATTTGTTCTTTTTGAAAATTGCGCGAAATTGTATATGTATATGCATGTTTATATACATAGATTACTATACAACATATCTTATAAGGTATATGGTAAATATTACCCTACATTTTTTCCTTCATATATAATAAAAAAATTAATAATAATAACATTAAAACAACAGGTATTATTAACAAACTTGGTTTTATTTTAAATTCTTCAAGTAAATCAAATTAATAATAATCAATAAGAAGGCATTAGCAAATACAAATACGTGAGTTTATATATGTACATATGCGCATATGCATACATATATACGCTCACTTAAGTAGGAGAGAGCAAGATGTCGAACGTTGCCGTTCGTTTGCTTTGTTCGTTCCGCGCTTTCGCTTGCAGTTCATTCAAGGTAACGGCAATGAGCAAGGTAACACTAATGAGCAAGGTAACGACAAATGAGCAAGGTAACGACACATTTTTTCGTGCGTGCAGCCAGCTAAATCGAATTATAAGACGTTATCACGTCAAAATGCGCATTAAAAATAATTTAAATGCTAAGAATATAAAGAAAAATTTAAAATCAGCTTAAATTTTTTTAAATATTATTCTAATAATTCTGAACTTGGAAACTTATGGAAAAATTCTAACAAAAGGGTTTTCGAATAACAGGTGTTATTTGTGAATGGATTGTGCTTTAGGAAGATGATTAACGATTTTTCATGGCCAGAATTGGATAGTATTGATCTGGACAACGTTTATGTTCAACAAGACGGCGCTACGTGCCACACAAGCAACGAAACCATTGATTTTTTACGGGAAAAGTTTCCGAACTGTGTTATCTCTCGAAGAGATGATTACAATTGGCCACCGAGATCTTGTGATTTAACACCTTGTGACTCTTTTCCTTGGAGCCACGTGAAAGAGAAGGTCTACACCAACAGCACTCGAGGGTCGATTCAAGACCTCAAAGATGGAATTCGCGAGGCTATCGGGGACATGGGACTGCCACTTTGCAATTCGGTTATGGAAAACTTAATGAAAAGGAAACTGTCCTGTAAGCGTGGTCATGGTGATCATTTGCCTGATGTTATTTTCCACTATTAACGGCATACCTTCCTCTTTATATTGAAACAAACATTCGATCATTTATGTTAAAAAATAGCATTTTTCTTTGAAAACCCTCTTCTTGGAAAACCCTTTATTACTTTTCAGAAAAAAAAAAAAAAAAAAAAAATTATAATAATAAAAAAAAGAATGAAGAATAATAATAAAACAACTAATAATAATAAAAAAGGTTATATGAAAAAAAAAATAAAAATTTTACATTGAGTAGGTAGTAGCAGTAGAGCAGCTGATTCAATTGTTTTTTTTTTTAATTATTTGGCCTCTAAATTGTTCAAATTTTTACTAAATCACTATAAAGCTTTGACAACCAAACGCAAAAGCAAAATGCATTGCTCTTGTAGCTTTTGCTCTCCTTCTACTACCTGTTCAATGCACCTTGGGCAAACGGAAAACTTCTAATAAATAAAATAAAAATGCCTTTTCATATATCACTAAATAAGATAAACAATTTCAACAGTTACTTAAACTCTTTTTCTTACAAAAACATGGAAATTAAAACAAAATCTAATAAGGCATAAACAACATTTTTTTTAATATTTAGAAAATTTCAATGAAGAAAAAGTTACTAAAAAATATAACAAAAACCTTAATCAAAAATTCCCCAAAACAGACTTAAAGAATCCTAAAATTTCTTTCAGACACTTTTTTATAAGAAAAATAAGGAAGTCAAAACAATTTTCATAAAATCGCCACAATAAAATCTGCGGAATTTTCTTTTTAATGCGTCTGGATGTTGTCCCGCAAAGGAAGCCGATTCCGAACGGCAAAATTTTTTTTGTTTTTATGAGGAACTTTTTCGTGGCAGAAATACACTTGGAAGTTTGCCATTGCCTGTCGAGGGGCGACCGCTAATGGAAAAGACTTGTTTTTAACGTTAGTGTTTCACTAAGGGTCGTACCAACGTACTCCGAATTCCGAATGGTACTCTCTAGGGCGGGTCGATTTAAAAATCGCTTATTGCTCTGTGAGAATCGCCGAAGGAGCCATACCTCTAAAACAAATTCTGATGTCCCCCAATTTGGGTCGAACGAAAAATCCCACCTTGACCCATTTAGAGTACTCCAATCGAGTCCAATTGTATGACCGACCCCCACTAACTTTGGACGGCCGATCCACTCATGCCAGTGGCACACCCCCTGGAACTCCCCTGGTGGGTTCCCCATACAATCATTTCAAAATATCACCATTTTTGGCCTTTACATGAGAAAAGAAACTAAAAAGTTCGACCCAAATTGGGGGACATCAGAATTCGTTTTCGAGGTATGGTTCCTTCAGCAAAGTTTCTTATTTTGATCCCTAGAATATGATTTTCACAGAGCAATGGGCGATTTTTTTGCCTCCCCGCAAATCGACCCGGCCTAGTACTCTTGTACCAACTCATTCGGCTGCGGCGGCAGACTATTCAGCTTAATTACTTGAAATAAATCTAAAAACATTCCAAAAAAAAGACAAACTCTGTAACATTCCCTTACAAAAACATAGAAATGAAAACAAAATCCGTAAAATTTTCACTAAAAAATCTGAAAAATATTGTTAAAAAGGGCCATAAAAATTAAATTAATAACAATAAATACTTTAAATAATTAAAATATTTCATAAACAAAGATGAAAAATTCTAATATCTTCTTTAAACTTTTTTAGCAAAGAGGGAAATTATAGAAATAAAAAGCAAATTATAAAATATTCCTATTGATTTGAGAAATAACTTTGTGATTTTCCAAAGAAAATATAAAAAATGTATCTCTCTCTCTCTTCGCGCATTTCCACATTTACCAGTTAACAAAATTATATTCAGAACTATGATATCAGCAGTATGCTTACTAACTTGAATTGGATCGAGTCTTGTAGAATACGAAGATAATAAAACAAATTAATGAAATAATTACAAAAAAATTTTACCAAATCCTAAATATAAGGAAATAAGTAAAAATATTTCTTCTCATGCCAACAAATAAGATTACGACATTTAACTGTGTAAGATCATATACTATAATATGTTAAGAGCGACCCTAATGTATATGTAAGATTATATACTAGGTTAAGTACAACCCTAATTCTCCACTATGTTTATCCGTTATCATTTTCCAATATGATACTGTAACCTTATGCTACTTTTGTTATTACATTTAATAAATCGTGAACCGCCTAACGTTAAACAACGTGTCTTTTGACTTCGACAAATATAGCTTAATAGGGTTATGGGCCCAGGTCGTGTCGCTAAAAATATTTGTGGAATCAAAAAAGAAAAGAAATACGTTCTGTGTGAACAATAAGTTCTGTGTGAACAAAAACATTTGGTGAACAATAAATTTTTGAGTGAACAAATAAATTCTGTGTGAATAAAAATGAACGGTATAAACATTGAGAAGTTAGACGGTGAAAATTATTCCGTTTGGTGCGTCCAAATGAAAAGTCTGCTAATTACGCTAGACTGCTGGTATCCGGTTGAGACTATCTGTGTAGAAAGTTGGACCGCACTCGATAAGGCCAATTTTAGTAAATCCGATAAAAAGGCGTTAGCCTTAATAACGTTAAATGTGAGAAGTTCAGAGCTCATCTATATTAAGGACTGTGAAAATTCGAAGACGGCTTGGGAGAGGCTCGATGAAATTTACAACGCACGTGGACCAGCAAGAAAGGTGTCATTATTTCAAAATCTGGTTCGTTTCCAAATTCGACGTTGTGAGAAGTTAAGCCCACAAATCAACAATTTTTGTTCAATCGCTGAAAGCCTACGTGAGCTTCAAATATCGATTCCAGACGACCTCTTGTCTATTTTGTTGCTGTGTGCGCTACCTGAGGAGATGGAAAATTTTGTTGTTGCGATCGAGGCGAGGGACGAACTTCCAACATTGGTGCAGTTAAAATCTAAGCTGCTGGAAGAAGAGCATCGTCGTACATCAAACGGTGTAGCTGAAAGCATCAACCTAGAAGCAGAGCGCGTGTTGTCCGTTAATTCAGCGAAGCAGAAGTCACATAGAGGTCAAGAGAGGCGTCGGTGTTACATATGCGGTATGCAAGGCCACATAAGCACTCAATGCAAAAACAAAAGCAAAAGGAAAGACAATTCAGGTAATGCAGTATTGGGGATAGGCAGTGCGAAAAGTGACAAAAGAGATAAATTCATACTCGATAGCGGTGCATCCAGTCACATGTGTTGTGAGAAAAATTTTTTCGTCAAATTAAGAGACTGCAGTGATGAAGTTATGCTGGCGACTGGTGAGAAAGTGAGAGTTGAAGCTATTGGTAATGTAAAATTAAAATCAGAGTTCTCTGGCATTACTTTAATAGACGTGTTTTATGTTCCACAATTACATTCAAATTTTTTATCTGTGGCAAAAATTATTCAGAGAGGTCATAAAGTATTATTTATGAATGGCAAAGCTGTTGTTAAAAATAAGCATAATGAAATATTGTTTAATGCGCCATTGAAAAGCAATATATATGAAGCTAAATTATACAAGCCTAAAGAGAATTCAGCCATGCAAATAGGTGGAATATTAAATGATAAATTAAGAATCTAGCATCAGAGATTTGGTCACATTAATTGTTGCGATTTGCTTAAGCTCTTTAATGAGAATATGACTAAAGATAAAGAGAAGCTAATTAAATCAGAGTTTTTCAATTGTGAGATTTGCGCCACTTGTAAAATAAAGAAAACAAGTTTTTTGAGTTATAAAAGGGTTTTGTCAAAGCAACCATTAGAAATTATCCACTCAGATTTATGCGGCCCGATGAGAGTTAAGTCGCAAAGTGGTTCCCTTTATTTTATGTCCTTCATTGATGATTATACGAGATATGCACATGTTTATTTTTAAAGCAAAAATCAGAGGCACTTGAATGTTTTAAAAATTTTGTTGCTAATGTTGAGAATCAAACCGGGAAAAAGATAAAAGTTTTGAGAACTGATAATGGCCGGGAATACGTAAATGAAGACATGTTAAAATATTTAAACTTTAAAGGTATAATTCACCAAAAAACGATTCCGTACACACCGCAGCGGAACGGTATAGCAGAACGTTACAATAGAACCGTTGTTGAAATGGCACGGTGCCTGCTAGACCAATCTAAGTTATCAACCAGTTTATGGTCAGAAGCAGTCAACACGGCTACTTACGTTAGAAATCGTTCTCCAACGAAAGTTTTGAAAAATACCACTCCGTTTGAACGTTGGACAGGTCGAAAGCCTTATGTTGGTTATATGAAGGTGTTCGGTTGCGATGCGGTCGCATTAAATAAGAAACTTGGCAAATCGAAATTTGAACGGAAAGGTGATATTGTTAAATTCGTAGGGTATGCACGAGATTGCAAGGCATACAGACTTTATGATGTTCGTACGAAATCTATTATCGTGGCAAGAGACGTTATATTTTTTGAGCAGACGTTTACTACTGTTAAAAATGACGAATTATCGTACAATGATACATTACTATTGTTTAATCAGCAAGACAAAGATAATATAAGTGAGGTTCCTACCTCTAGTGGTCATGATAAGGAAGATGAGGTTGTACCATCTGAACAAAATGAAGATGGTGATTCTGATCCAGAACAAATTGTGAATCCTCAAGGGCGTATCAAAAGAGGAAGGCCGAAGATTTTAAGAAATGGTACTGTTGGAAGACCACGTAAAGTATTTGCAATTGATCCATGTGTGAATGTTTTAAATTCAGTTTCTTGCGTAAAGAACGATCCGATTACCACAAAACAAGCTTTAAGCTGTGAAAATGCATTACATTGGAAAAATGCTATGGAATCGGAAATGTCAACTTTAATGAAAAATAATACATGGGATTTAGTAGACCCACCAGAGAACAAAAATGTTATAGGTTGCAAATGGGTTTTCGCAACAAAGAGAAAGACTGATGGGAGTGTTGAGAAGTATAAAGCCCGCCTTGTTGCTCAAGGTTGTTCTCAGCGAGAAAATATAGATTATTTTGATACGTACTCACCTGTTGTGAGACATGCTACTATTCGATTAATATTAGCTCTCTCAGTTAAACATCAGCTTTTGGTTCACCACTTTGATATAACTGCAGCCTATTTGAATGGTGAGCTAAAAGAAAAAGTATATATGCGCCAACCGATAATGTTTGAAGACCAAGAAAATCCGCAAAGCGTTTGTCGTTTGAAAAAGTCGATTTATGGCTTAAAGCAGGCCGGCAGAGATTGGTCAGAAAAAATAAATGATATATTAATGAAAATGGGATTTAATCGGTCGAAGTCAGACTGCTGCGTTTTTTATAAAATAAGTCTAAAAGATATCAATATAATAGGCGTCTACGTCGATGATTTAATAGTTGCAAGTAGCTCGAGAGAATCAATTGAGAATATTCTAAATAAATTGAATGAAATCGTACAAGCTGTAGATAGAGGTCCAATACAGCACTACCTTGGAATGCAAATCGAAAGAGATGGAAGTCGGGGTGAAATTAAAATTCATCAAAAGTTGTACATCGAAAAATTGCTCGATGAATGGGGTATGTCAGATTGTAAATCTGCAGTTACACCGATTCCTAGTGGGTGTGTATTACAGAAATGCCCGAATCTTAACTGTGTCGGAGACTATACTAAAAAGTTTCAGTCGTTAATGGGTGCCTTAACTTATTTGTCAATTATTTCAAGGCCTGATATTTCGTTTGCTGTTTCGAAGCTGTCGCAATTTTGCAGCCATGCTCACCACGAACACTTTCTTGTGGCAAAGCATATTTTACGTTATTTAAAACACACTGTTAACATGAGTTTGCGATATTCTAATTCTGATGAGTTTGTATGTTACTCAGATTCCGATTGGGCATCTGATGCTTTATATAGAAAGTCATGCAGTGGTTTTGTGTTTATGTTTGGAAATGGACCGATACAATGGGAATCTAAGAAGCAAAATGTAATAGCCTTAAGCTCAACTGAAGCTGAATACATTTCTATGTGTCAAGCGGCGAAAGAAGTTATGTTTCAACGAAATTTGCTAAGAGAAATAGGATTCAAGCGGTACGTCGAGTTTCCAACGGTCATCTACTGTGACAATCAAGGAGCTGCGTTTCTGGAGAAAAACGAGTCAACTAAGAAAAGGAGCAAACATATAGATATTAAGTTTCACTATATTAGAGAACAATGTAGTCTCAAAGAATTAAAAATTGAATATGTTTCCACTACAGATAATGTAGCAGATGGTTTTACTAAAAGTTTAAGTAAAATCAAACATGAAAAGTTTTGTAAAAAGTTATTGACCAGTATAGATATAGAATTCAATGAAATTGTTTAGTTATACATTTTTTTCAAAAATGGTGTGAATTATGGTTGAGCCGGAGTATGTAAGATCATATACTATAAAGAGCGACCCTAATGTATATGTAAGATTATATACTAGGTTAAGTACAACCCTAATTCTCCACTATGTTTATCCGTTATCATTTTCCAATATGATACTGTAACCTTATGCTACTTTTGTTATTACATTTAATAAATCGTGAACCGCCTAACGTTAAACAACGTGTCTTTTGACTTCGACAAATATAGCTTAATAGCTAACAAACTGACTAAATCTTCAGACTAGATCTTCATACTGAAATAGGGAAATAAAAAATTTACAAAATATTATAAAATTTCTAAAAAAAATTCTGAAAAGTAAATAAACAATTTTGATAAACCATGATTCTGGATTCTGACTTCTGAGAAACTAATGTTTTTGCGAAAATATCATTAGCATCGCTAAAAGTCATTAAAGGTATTCAAAACACAAAACAAAAAAATTCTGAAATTTCAAAAAGATGAATAGGGCAAATCATAACGATTTTGAACGACAGATGAAATTAAAATTAAATGTAAAAATTAGATATAGAAAACAAATAATTGATTGTAATATATATATTAAAAACGCACTAAAAAAATACAAAAAAAATATCCAAACAAATTCGAAAAACTCTAAAAAAAGCTGAAATAACTTAAATGTCTACTAACAAAAACATTTTTTTTGGCAAAAATCAAGAAAAGTCAAACATTAAAAACGTGATTTTTTTTTACATTAAGTTGAAATTTTAATAGCTCCGTCATATTAATTTTTTTAATAAAAAGAGAAATACAAAGAAAAATATTTTTAAAAATATCGGAACCACGCAAGTATTTTTATACTCTTAGTTAGAGTTGTTTTAAATATCTGCTTAGCAGCTGGGAGACAAACTTTAATTTTTCTTGTTTTCCTTTTTTTTTGTTTGTTTCATTTTGAAATGTGTAATGATATTGCGTATAAAGGTAGGTAGGTAAGTAAAAGTGAAGTGCACCTGGCCCTCCTCAAGTAGCACTAAAGCGCCGTTTTGATACCATTATGAAACCTCCAACAGGCAGATATCTACAGCCAGCCAGAACTGTTGATATAATGGAGGAGATTGATTGGATTTAAGTTGGCGCACTGCCCTAGGCTGTCGAAGAAAGGAGCTCCCAGTGACCTTAGTCGTCTAGCTGCCAAATCCGGACATTTACAGAGAAAATGTTCTACAGTCTCCTTCTCTGAAAGGTCCCCACAGCTTCTGCAATGGGGGTTAATTGGTAACCCTAGCTTATACGCGTGTGTGCCGATCGTCCAGTGACCGGTTGCATATAAAAGTATATAGTAAACAAAAAAATATTTTTTAAACGTTCCACAAAAATTAAATTATTAAAAAAGTAGCAAAACAAAACACTCGTAATATTAAAAACCGAAAAATTAATTTTCTTACATGAAGAAATACAACGAAAAATAATCTGAATGTTCCCCCAAACCATAAGTGGTTAAAATAAATATAAATAAAATTCTTTAAAAATATCACCAGTCATCATTAAACATTCTTTAGATTAGCGGCTGGTTAACAGACTTCTATTTTCATTTATACGTTTTTTTGTCTTAGTTTTAGTTTTCTGAAATATGCATCTAGAAAAGTTATGAAATGGATATTGCTTACATCTATACAGGCATGTAGTCATATACACATAAAGGTACATACATATACACCTAAAATATCAAATCCATCGGCATCTCTCATGCATACGAATTCAATTAAAGTACAGTTTCTCGTCAAAACAGGCATAGCACCGTAACAAATTGTCTTCGCTAACTTGTGCACCTTGACATGCGACACTCAGTCGAAACACAACAGAAAAACCAAAATAACACAAGAAGAGAAAAACTATAAAACCACGCCTCAAAATTAAGAAATATTTATTTTCTAACATTTTGCCATTAACGAAATTGAAAATTTCTTAATTTATCGCCACATTAAGAGAAGTTGGTTGCAAGCACAAGCAGCAGCAGCGGCAGCACTAGCATCATCAGCACCTCTCAAGCGTGCCATACGCGCATAAAGCACAACTTTTATACGCCACACGCCTCATAGTCGGCAGAGGTGCTGATACGAACGAAAGATAGAGGCCACAAAGAACCAACACCAGAACTAATGTTCCACACAGCTACAGTAAGAACCAGGCTGCCAAGGTAGGTAAGCAGACAGGCTGACAGGCTGGCACGCAGGCAGGCAGGCAAGCAATCGTTAGCGTTGACAGCATTGACTAATTGCAATGTATGACGCGTTGGTCGCATGGTTCGCAGGCCTGCTTGCAGGTTGTGGGATGCAAGCAGCCAGCAGCTACAGCAACAGCAGCCGATTTGCGCTTGCAACGAACCGCAAAATACGCATTCGCTGCAGTGCAACGAGGTGACAGTGTTGATTAAGTTGAGGAAATGCGAAAAAATATGAGATAAAAAAAGAACCAAGCTGGCTGGAGTTTACAAAGATATACCCATGTTTGAATACGAATGTGCATTAAGGTGCAACACACTCTGGGCAAAAGGCCAAGGTAATTCTAATGTTCTATATCTCGTAAGGTGGTCACCAATTCAGAGGCAAATAAACGCCAAGGAACAAGGCTTTTGCGAAAGAAAGAGAGAAAGTAAGAAATAAAATCTACGAAAAATAGAGCAACTCAAATTTAATATTCAGCTACACAAGGTTATTCAAGAGCTGGAAGATGTTGCAAATCCCTATAGAAATATAGTTTTTAAGGAGAAAAATTTACTCTGAAACTTAAGGCTTGTCTCGAAGTATTATATTAGTCTTAGAGGAAGAGCAGATTTCCTAAATCTGCCATAGAAAATAGAATATCCAGGCCCGAGTGCTTAAGCTTTCATTACTGACCCCTCGATCTACTCCAATTCTATTGAGCCACGCATCACTAAGTAGCCTAGTTGCGGTACAGAATGAGGTTTGCGTTTGGCAGGAGTTATATTCAAGATGGCACAAAATCAATCATTCGATGTGGTTTTGGAATACCCCTTTTATTAAATAAAAAAAATTATTTTGAATGCTGCAAATCTTAATTTTGATCTGTAACTTTACGCGCTTCATTACTTCTCTGTTTGTAAAATGCAGCTTTCTAGAGCACAAGTTTTAAATATGACAGGCGCACGACGCATTGTACAAAAATTACAAACCTCCCGATAGGGTGATTAATTTTGCGCCACCTTATAGCTATATTATATTATGTGTTCTGCTACCTTCGCGTTCCCAAATTTCACAAGTACTTCAACACGAGCATCGTACAGTATACTTTAAGGAGTTAGGGGTAGTCGGAATTTTCAAAAAATTGGATTTTTGTTTTTTACATTTTTTAAAGTATAATATCTCAGAAATATTGTGTGAAAATTTGAAGTGAATCCGACAAATACATTTCGAGTTATTCAACAATTAACAAAGGGCGATCAGGCGCTCCGGTAATCGAAAGCAAAACTTTAAATGCGTTTTTCTCAAAACCATGTTTTTTTTTAACTGGTGATCACTATAACTTAAAACCCGCGTGGTAGATTTCAATCAAATGTATACTGCTTTTGAAAAACATTATTTTTAAACAATTAACTGTCGTTTTTTTTCTCGAAAATCTGAAAAATATTTCCTGAAGCCGCTATATTTTTAATTTTGAAAAAAAAAAAATCTTCGATTAGGCACAAGATTATCTATTAATAAAACTAATTTCTCTTGTGGCCGCCGTAGCCGAATGGGTTGGTCCGTGACTACCATTCGGAATTCACAGAGAGAACGTTGGTTCGAATCTCGGTGAAGCACCAAAATTAAGAAAGAGATTTTTTTAATAGCGGTCGCCCCTTGGCAGGCAATTGCAAACCTCCGAGTGTATTTCTGGCATGAAAAAGCTCCTCATAAAAATATCTGCCGTTCGGAGTTGGCTTGAGACTATAGGTCTCTCCATTTGTGGAACAATATCAAGACGCACGCCACAAATAGAAGGAGGAGCTCGGTCAAACACCCAAAAAGGGGGTACGCGCCAATTATATATATATATTAGGCCGGGTCGATTTGTGGGGAGAAAACAAAATCGCCCATTGCTCTGTGAAAATAATATTCTAGGGATCAAAATAAGAATCTTTGCCGAAGGAGCCATACCTCTAAAACGAATTCTGATGTCCCCCAATTTGGGTCGAACTTTTTAGTTTCTTTTCTATAACTCACTTAAATTAATTTTTTCATTTACATATGTTCTGACTAAATAAATTTCTTAAGAGAAAAAATAGATATTATTATAAATAAATAATAAATATTATTATAAATAAATAAAAATAAAGAAAAAAAACATAGCCATTTAGCTGATTTTTTCATGTAAAGGCCAAAAATGGTGATATTTTTAAATTGGGGGACATCAGAATTCGTTTTAGAGGTATGGTTCCTTCGGCAAAGTTTCTTATTTTGATCCCTAGAATACGATTTTCACAGAGCAATGAGCGATTTTTAAATCGACCCACCCTAATATATATGTATATATAATTTCTCTTGTCCGATTGATTTCAGATGGACCAAAGACTTGTGATGATCTCCGCAAGGGACTTCTGGAGACACGGGTTCCACACAAACAGCGATAACTTTTACAATTATTAATTTTTTTTACAAATTTTGCTAAAGTCAAGTCGAAACATCATGTACTAATTATATGTTTTTATTTTTGTAAAATCAAACATTTGACTAGCAAAAAAAATGATTGAAAATCATAATTCTTTCGGACCTCTGACTACCTCTAACCCCATGCGACTACTCTAACGTCAAGCCTGGCAAGGTTGATTAGTATTTTGGTTCTGTTTGCTGATATTTCTCGAATGAAAACTTTTACTTGCCTGTTGTTTTCCGAATTCACCCAGTAATGTTGGTCCTCCTTATTTATCTATTCATCTCTTTATCCAACTAATGGAGTTCTATGGCTGACCGAGGAAGGAATCTGAGTCTGTAAATTTCTGGTTGCCTCTTTAATGGCGAAAATCTATTTGTACCTATATCATTTCCTCGCTTTGATCAGGTAGTCTGTCATATAAGGTGGGTATACTTGTATCATACATGGATGTCAAGTCTATTAATAGTGGTGTAACTTTATTTATTTTTAATTGAAATAAATAATAATAGACTGTACTTTACGATAAAATCAAACCTTTTCCTGAATAAGCAGATTTCAGCATTGGATTCTGGTAAAGGGGAGTGAAAGAAAACAGCAGCTTTATCGGCGATTTGTAAGTTAACGTTTCAATTTTAAGGTTAAATGGCATTACTTTAAAGATATCTAAAGATAATTTCATTAGCATATATTGCAAAAATTGTAATGTTTGTAAAAAATTGGAATTTTTGTAAAAAAAAAAAGATTTCAACATATGTAAGCTACCGCACATAATTTGTATTTTGCCTTTTGGAGAGAAATTGACGGCATTTAAGTTAAATTGTGAGCTTAGGTGTATTAAGAGATTTATATTTGATTATATTTAATTTTATGATACTAATTTTTGTGGCACATTTTAACCCATTACAGCCCACTGTTATAAGTATTTTTTGCATTTTTCCGCAAAGGAGACGAAAAAGGTGATTCTATTGAGTAGTTAGATGGTTAAAATATCCAAAAATGTTCCACGTAGTTTTTTACATAGAACAGATGAACATATTACATATCTCGAACGTAAGAATCTCATAGTGTCCTATGCTGATTCACCATAAGAATACGCAAATGGTTACAAATTTGATCGCCGTAAAAATAAAGCTCAGGCGCAAGCTTTCAAGCCGCTGACGTATGCAAATTTATTTAATTGTCGGAAACTATTGTTATTATCTTTTTTTATGTTGTACAGTGTTATTATTTTACTCATAAACTATAGCTGCAGATGATATCAACAGGTTTTAAGTAACTTCAGCTGGTATCAAGGCTAGAAGCGTTACCCACTCGAGGCATATGCAGATAAATTTGCTAATCAGCCACTGGCATAGTTCTATGGAATGCAATTTAGCCTTGTGTATTTTCTTTATCTGCATGGGGACTGCCTTGCCCTATAGTAAAAGGTGGCACAAAATTAATCACCCATTTGGTTTTTGAATGACTTTTTTACTAATAAAAAAAACATATTTTCGGTGATGAAAATCTCTATTGTGACCTTTACGCGCTCCATTGGTTAACTGTTTTTATACTACAGCTGACTAGTTTACAAATATAAAATATGATTGATGAACGACGCTATTTGTAAATTTGTAAGAATAGTAAATCTTATAATATTATAGGGTAATTCATTTTTCCTTCCAAGTTTTATATATACCATAGCCCCTGCAAAGCCATAGTTTATCTTTAAGTCATTGGCATACCAGTTATGGTTTTTCTTCCGAAATTAAGGTCATTACTGGTCCCAATTGCAACTATTTGTGAAGAGGACTGTAAAATTACTTGAGAGAAGCACATCAATGTTTCAAAACAGCATTCACCAACACTCTGAAAATAAAAACACTTTCAGAAGTATTATCAACACATTTCAGCTCACAAATAACTCAGTAATGCGCCAAAATATTTTGCTAGAAGTCATGAAATGTCGCAAACATTTTGATAAACATAAGCTTTTTTCGTTCTAGTGAGACACCCTAATGTAAATATGTATGCCTGCTTGGAGGTGTTTTTGTCTGCAGCTGTTTAAGCAGCAAGGCAAGTAGTCGCAGAAGAACAATGACCCAGGCGCCAAACTGGAAACAGAAAACAACTAAGATTCACAATTTTTAATTTTAGTAAATGCATTTTGTGCAAGCGACAGCGAAACAAATATTTAATAGCCTGCAAAGATACATAAATATGTGCGAATATTAAATGTAGGTACTAGTTTTAATGCAATTCAATGAGCATATTTTACTTGAAGTGCTTAAGGAGAAGTGTTTTAGGTGGACTAATGAATAAAACCGCCTGCTTATTGCTCCAGTTGCTTATCTGTTAGAGGTCGATGAAAAGTAAATTAAACTTTACGCTGCTGCCGCCTGAACGAATCATGTCGTTTTCTGCGAGAACTGGACCACTGAAATGTATTCAGATGATAGGAGACATATACAAGAAGGCGCAAAATTAATCATTCAAGTTTGTTTTTGAATAATTAAAAAAAAAAAATGATTTTGGAGGATGGAAATTTTTATTTTGACCTACATGCACTCCATTGCGTGTCTCTTTGTATGCCGCAGCTGCCTAATTCCCTAGAGTCAAACATGAATAATGAGCGACGACTCTTGCAAAAATTATAGATCTTCCGATAGGGTGATTAATTCTGCGCCACTCTATAAAGAGTGTTTTTTAAGAGCTTGAGAATTTAAAATAACAATAAAAAATAAATAAGTAACTGGCGCGTACAATTCTGTTAGGTATTTGGTCGAGCTGCTGCTCCTATTTGTGGTGTGTTTCCTGATGTTGTTCCATAAATGCAGGGTCTCACAGTTTTAAGCCGACTTCGAACGGCAAATATTTTTTATGAGGAGCTTTTCAATGGTAGAAATGGCAGTATAATTTTTATTTACTTTTCTCAATAAATCTGAATAATAAATCTAAGTGAGCCCAATCAGTGAAAATGTGACTCAAGCGAATGCCATTTGGCTTCAGTTCTTGCACGAGCTGCATTTTATAGGCACGCAAGCCAGTCTTCTTGCGTAAAACTTTCCACGTAGTTGAAGGATAAAGGCCAATAAATTGAAGACGACGACATTTCGGTGTTGTTTATGTTGTTGTAACAGCATAACAATTCCTCATATACGTAGGAGGAATGCCGATGGAGTGACAGTCCTTGGCCCGATATAAATCCGGGTCGTTCAAATCACGTAGAAGCGACTGTCGTGGAGGCATTTCGAACGGCGTCTTCCTCAAGAGTTCATTCTATGAACTTCGCGAACAGATTTATTTATTTTTTTAAGTAGATTTCCACAATTTGAAAGCATTGCTCTGACGTTAAACGATTAATGATGACTTGTCAAGCTTTACTAAGCACAATTTGCCATTATCAGCTGTTAAACCATAGTAATCGATATTTATATTTTTCACGCAGCTAAATAAACACTCGATATGATAAAATTCAAGTTGGAAGCTGCTCAAAATTTTCGTTGATTTTTGACGATTTTTTTCTTGGAACGAACGAGCAACACCGCCAATGTAAAAAACTATTAAAAAACAACGACAATTCTTAGGTACTCCAAAATTGCAATTTATTATTTATTTATTGTTTTTATTATAAAGAGCTACCAAGTTTTTAATTTTAATTAATCGTCTGATGTTACTTAACATTAATTTCAGGAAATCTCTCCAATTTCAGCCAAACCAAAAAACAAAAAAAAAAAACAATTATAATATTATCACTGACTTATTGAGTATATTTTACATATTTTCAGCTTTATGCGCCAGAAGAATTTCGTTTTCGAGTGTTATTTATCTTACTAGAAAATTCCAATAAAAATTGATAAAAAAATGTTGAACTCAACAAGAAAAATTAAACTAAAAGCAATAATATTGCAATACAAATAATGCGCATAGTTTTCTATGGACACAGGCCATAAGTAACTTCCTATGTTTTCCTTGATGTCTTGATTAGAACATAGACCGTTTTTAGTCTGCCATTGTTTTGGATGAGCTAACTAGCGGACGCTTAATTTTTCAATTCTCACTGTTGCTAATGGACTTGCTTATGGCCTCAGGTATACCACGGTGAGCTCATAAAAGGTGGTTAAGTTTCAAGGACCGGTATTGATTTTGAATAAAATAAAATTTTTTAAAAAAGTTTTGTCGTTTCTCTTTATTATGATAATATTGGTATAGCTCAATTACGCTTAGAATAAAATATTGGCCAAATAGCCGCTGCGGCCTCGGCGGCACACCTCCATCCGCTGCTCCAATTTTTCCAAGACGCTGTGGTATAATTGAGGTTCTATGCCGTTAATGTGCCGAATTATCTCATCCTTTAGCTCCTAAATTGTTGCTGGCTTATCGACGTATACCTTTTTTTTCAAATAACCCCAAAGAAAGAAGTCCAACGGTGTTAATCAAGATCATCTTGGCGGCGAGTAGGCATCGCCGCGACGTGAGATTATCCGGTCATCAAATTTTTCGCGCAAAAGAGCCATTGATTCATTACTTGTGTGACAAGTGGAACCATCCTGTTGAAGCCACATATCGTCCACATCCGTATCTTCCAATTCGGGCCATAAAAAGTTCGTTATCATCTCACGACTGCGAACACTATTCACAGTAACTGCCTGACCGGCCTCATTTTGGAAAAAGTACGGCCCAATGATACCGCCGGACCATAAACCGCACCAAACAGTCGCTCTTTGTGGGTGCATTGGTTTTTCGGCAATCACTTTTGGATTATCATTCGCCCGAATGCGGCAATTCTGGTAATTGACGAGTCAACTGAGGTGAAAATGTGACTGAAGATGATATTCTTCACGAAGTGCGCGATATGCATATTGATTTGAACGCCCGTTTTCATAATAAGCCTGAATAACTTTAACGCATTGCTCCATAGTTCAAATTGAGTTAGTCTGGAATTGAAAAATGTCTAATGAAATGCAGAAGAAAACTTGATGTTTAGGTGTGGTTTACATTCAGTATCGGCCATTAAAATTTAACCACACTTTAGAATGATTCTGGATTATGATATACTTTTTTTGATTGTAAATATTAGTGGTAGGTATAGCATCTCGTTTCTCTAAGTGGTTCACCTAAGTTTCGTCGTCATGACCCTTATTCTATGCTACCTGCCGAGCCAAGTGAGATGCTGTTCATGGCTAACCGGGTGTTAAGAATTGTGAGATCATTTGTAATCAGTTCCTAACATACCTTCTCATATACTAACAAATATATTTATTAAATTTATAAGCATTTCTTTGAGAAATAATTCCTTTTTATATTTTGCAAAAAAAAAAATATTGCGGTATGACGCCTCCCATTGTTCCCTTCATTATTTTAAGTCTTTACGGTTGTAAACCTCTGTGTTGATAGTGAAGGCCTTCATTTTTCACTTTCCCTTCAAACGTCTTTAAATTCTTCATACAAATACAAATTTATTCTACAAACTGCGCTAAGAAATACTCTTTTTAAAATACGTAGGCATTCAATGCCACAGCAGTAAAGCGGAAATAGAGTTAACTTTTAGCGCAAACACAAATTATTATGAAATACTTTACAAAAGTGAAATTAAGCTCTTAATGCCGAACAAGAATAACTTTGCGCAAATACACTTCGAAAACAATCATTAAAATCACTTGCTGCCACATGTAATGCCATTTATGAAAGTGACTAGAAAAAAGGTTACATTGTAAAGCGATTTGCTATGGACAAGTGCGCTCGATACCTTCCTCCTCCTCCAGCGGCAGTGGAAATCCTTTTAGGCGAAGTTCAAATAAAGTGGAAAGTAACTCATTTATAATTATAATGAACTTTTTCGACAAATACTTGTGGAGGCGCAAGAAAAAACAAAAAAACAGAAACCTAAAAAAAACAAAAAGATACTTTAGCACATTTTTTGCTGCTATTTTAGGCTTTTTTCACTTGCAACTTGTTAGTGTTTTTCTGTTCTTTTGTGTTTTTTTTTATGCAATTTTTTGCTCGTTTTTTTTCTGTTCATGACTGGTGTGTTTGCTTGCGTGGAACTTTCTCAGTTGCCTTGCAGCCTCAAGGCCAATCGCTGTAGGGGTGCCGCTGCTGTTACTGCTGCGGTTGCTATTGTCCCTTTGGCTGTTTTGTGCGTGGCTCGTTTCGCTTTTGTTTGACGGCAGCAAAAAACTGACTCATAAAAGGCAAATGAAGCGCAACTGGCGACAGCGAGAATAACAGCAGATTTTTATGGAGTTTTCTTATTGTTGTTTTTTGTAGACTTTCTTCTCTATTTTAATGGTTTTTCCTCTTTTATTCAGGCTTTCTGCTTTTGGCATCTTTTTTTTATTTGATCACTTTCATTTTTATTTCTCAGCTATTTTCGCTGTGTTGAACTTCATAATCAGTTTGATGCTGACTGTCGATTCAATTTTGGGATAGGGATATCTATTTGTGTGGGTTAGTCATAAAAATGGCAATAAAAATCTTGAGCATTCCAGTCAGCCAGTATTTTTATACCCTATATGTAAAGACTTAAGGTTTAGATAATTTTTTTACGATTACAAAAAGTTGGTAGGCTCTAAGCTAATCTCTAAGTAAGTTAGCACTTATTTTTACGTTTCGCGATGTCCGTAACTGCAATTCAGCCAAATTTTCCACAACAAATAATAGGACTATGAATAAGTTCGTGCGGTTTTTTTTCGAAATTTGAAACTTTATTGACGTAAAATGGTTACAAATTTAATATTCATAGTATTGTCCATCGCTTGCTACTACTTTTTCCCATCTTTCTGGCAATTCACGGATTCCCTTTGTGAAAAATTCGGTCGGTTTTGCCGCAATCCACGAATCGATCCATTTTTTGACTTCATCGTAATTGCGGAAGTGCTGGTCAGCCAGGCCATGTTGCATCGATCGGAAGAGATAGTAATCGGATGGCGCAAGGTCTGGACTATACGGCGGGTGGGGTAGGACATCCCATTTGAGCGTTTCTAAGTATGTTTTGACCACTTGTGCAACATGTGGCCGAGCATTGTCATGTTGCAAAATAACTTTGTCGTGTCTATCGGCGTATTGCGGCCGTTTTTCTCGCAGTGCTCGGCTCAAACGCATCAATTGTCGTCGGTAGACATCCCCCGTAATCGTTTCATTCGGTTTCAGTAGCTCATAATACACAACACCCAGCTGGTCCCACCAGATACACAGCATAACCTTCAGGCCATGAATATTCTGCGCCGACGTCGATGTTGAAGCATGGCCAGGGTATCCATACGTTGCCCGACGTTTTGGATTGTCGTAATGGACCCACTTTTCATCGCCAGTCACAATTCGATGCAAAAAACCCTTTCTTTTGTGCCGTTGAAGCAGTTGTTCGCATGCCATAAAACGGCGTTCAACGTCTCTTGGCTGCAATTCATACGGCACCCAATGGCCTACCTTTCGGATCATTCCCATGGCTTTTAAACGTTTGGAAATGGTTGATTGATCAACTCCCAAAGTTTTTGCAACCTCTTCTTGCATTTGAGCCGGATCTTGATCGAGCAATTCCTCCAATTCGGTATCCATGAACTTTGGCGGCGCACCCTCGCGTTCTTCGTCTTCCAAGCCAAAATCACCACTTTTAAAGCGTGCAAACCACTTCTGGCACGTTCGCTCAGCTAGAGCATGCTCACCATAAACTTCCACCAAGATACGATGACTTTCGGCTGCTTTTTTCTTCATATTAAAAAATTCCCCGCAAAAACACATTATTTGGCACGAAATTCGACATTTTCAAGTGTGGTAAAAATATTGTTGTTTACGCTTCAAATAAAAAACTTATACTGACGTTTGTGCCTTACGACAGTAGCTCTCCAATGAATGTTTGGAAATGTGGATCGATGGAATAATAATCAAGTTACGCCATCTGTTGTAAAACCGCACGAACTTATTCATAGTCCTATTATGTCCAAATCTCACCTCCAGACAACATTTAGCAACCAACTTTTACAGATTTTATGAATTTTTATTATTTTAATGCGATTATCGATTATCGACTTTATCAAAAAATCAAATGTAAAATCTGTCATAAATTCTTGTTGAAAAAGCGTATACCTACTCCTACGCAGATATATAATCTACTAATTCAGCCTTATAGTCATTTTTCCAATGAACTTCATAAAACTCAAGTCACCTCGTTCAGCAATAGTAACTTTTCATGATTTCTTAACAACTTCTAACCAGCAAACTAATCCGTTGGGTATAAAAAAATTCGGTTACTCTTCCCTATTGGCATCCTATGAATTTTTGCTTTGTGCTGACTTCCACCAAAAATTGTTTGATTATTATTTTCTCTCTCTAATAAGTGCCTAATATTATTTCTGTGAATCCAGACATCATTTCTATAGGGTCTCATCGCCATTTATGCTGTTTTTGGGTAACTTTTGTTTGCCTTGATTTTTTTTGCATTTTTTTTGGATTTTTTGTAGTTGGTTTTTTTCAATTTTTTTTTGCAAGAATCTTTGCCTGTTTAACATTTTTACATCATTTGCCTTTGCTATAAAAAATATATACATATTTACGTACAAAGAGAGGAAGAAATAAAATATTATCGTATGTATGTATATTGCTACCCATATAGATACATACATAGATGCACTGTGATGACCGCACTCTAAGCTTTTAATAATATCCTTTTTATGTGCACTAAATGAAGGATATAAAGTCAACACTTGCCACAATGCTGGGCTAGTTACAAAGCCCGGCACAAATGGTTGAGAAAAAGGAAAAAAAGTAAAAAGAAATCATTGAAAAGAAAGTCTACGTAGGCGTCTTAAGGCAGTTAAAGAATGACGGAAGTTGTTGGTCTAAAATACACTTATGAAAAATACATAGAAATAAATGAAAATGGATACATACATACATATATATTCGCACACGTTAGGGTGGCTCAACAAAAAATTTTCCGAGTTATCCACCGAAATTTTAAAAATTAATTATATTTTAAGACTTCCATCAAATTATACCGGAAAGCTTTTAAGATTCGCGTAAGTTGTAGGATTTGAAAATATTTAAAAAATTCTAGTTTTTGTAAATGAAATTTTTTGAAAATATTTCTGCAAAAAATCACCTCAGATCATAAAAGAGCGTAGGGATAAAAGGTGTGCATACATTTTTTTAAAAACTTAACCAACCCTCAATCCGATAAAAACCATAACTGTAATAATTAGCCACCAAAAATAATAAGAAAGGCAAGATTTGTCCCTGGCCTCATTTTAATTTTTGACGCTGTAGTCACAGGAAATTTAAATATCACAAAACAGGAAAATAGCGCTTAAAAAACTAAAAAATGTAAATGTAATGTCTCAGGAATAAGAAAAAAATCAGAATGTTAATTTAGAAATTTGATTTATTGCTTCGCCTCTATCGGCAGAATTACACCAACCCAAATGCGCTGAATTAATGCCAATTGAGCGATTTCAATCTCTTTTTCAAAATATTGCTTAATGACTTTCTAGTCATTTTTAACAAAAAGAAATAAAGTACAATAGAATAGAAGTTTTCGCGGACTTTCTTACACACATTCGACTACTCAAGCGGACATCTAAGGGACTGAAAAAAAAATCCTTTATTGTTATGGGATGTTTTTTCGCTGAAGAGAAAAAAATATTTAAAAAATTCTTAAAGATTTGTGGTGTGTACTGAAAAACGCGTCCGCTTATGGGATGTGTCCGCTTAAGAGATGTGCTCAGTAGGAGAGAGAGTGCACTTTACATAAGCCGGGTCGATTTGTGGGGAGGCAAAAAAAATCGCCCATTGCTCTGTGAAAATCATATTCTAGGGATCAAAATAAGAAACTTTGGCGAAGGAACCATACCTCTAAAACGAATTCTGATGTCCCCCATTTTGGGTCGAACTTTTTAGTTTCTTTTCTATAACTCACTTAAATTAATTTTTTCATTTACATATGTTCTGACTAAATAAATTTCTTAAGAGAAAAAATAGATATTATTATAAATAAATATATTAAATAAATAAAAATAAAGAAAAAACATAGCTATTTAGCTGATTTTTTCATGTAAAGGCCAAAAATGGTGATATTTTTAAATTGGGGGACATCAGAATTCGTTTTAGAGGTATGGTTCCTTCGGCAAAGTTTCTTATTTTGATCCCTAGAATACGATTTTCACAGAGCAATGAGCGATTTTTAAATCGACCCACCCTACTGTACATATATAAATATATGGAAACTTTTAAATATTTTGTGATGTTGTTAAAGGAAAACTACACAATTTCTTTCTGAAAAAGGCGCAAGACAGACGGAGGTCTGTCTCATCGTGTGCTATT
The DNA here is from genome assembly GCF_027943255.1 of Anastrepha obliqua. Lineage (NCBI taxonomy): Eukaryota > Metazoa > Arthropoda > Insecta > Diptera > Tephritidae > Anastrepha > Anastrepha obliqua. The sequence goes on along the minus strand of NC_072895.1, from coordinate 107,232,613 downwards.
TCGAAAACACTATGGCCTCAATACGATAGAAGCAGAATGCTTAAGGTGATGGGAATCCCCCGCCATTCAATTTCCAAACTCATTGCGGTGTTCACTGGTCACTGGGTGATCGGTACTCATGCGGAGAAGCTTGGAATTCCGTACAACCCCTATTGCAGAAGCTGTGGGGATGTTGCAGAGAAAGAGACTGTGGAACGCTTCGTCTGCAAAAGTCAGGCTCTGGCGTCAAGGCGCTAGAGATTCCTTAGCGTGCCCTTTGGGGATGACTTGAAGAAATTCTCCAGCCTAGATCCGTTTTCTCTCCTCCACTACATCAACAGCATTGGGTGGCTGTAGACGGTTTTTCTCTTCCCAAAATCTTTTCACAGGTAGAGATCCACAGTATGGTATCAAAACTTGAAGTGTACCTGGGGTACTCTTGCTATCTTACCTACCTACCTAAGGCGGTAACGGGTTAATGTGTTTCAAAGAAATTATGCTCTTAGTATTTCACATAAAATTGATGAACATACTTTATAGCTCAGGTGATAGTTTCTTCTGATTTCGTATGCTGTTTCATCTTATGAGGGGGAAGCATTTCCATTCATATCATTCGACTAAAGAAAATCCAGACTTAAACTATGAAAACAGCCATTGCCCCCCTTTTTACTATAAAAAAATTAAAATTTACTACGTTGTCTAATCGACCCAACCTAATAACTAGTTACACATACATACCTACATCATAGATTTAGCCCACATACAAGAACACACTTACCCTGCTTAAAAGTCAGCGTGAATAATTCATGTACGAGCAGGTCTTTTACAATCCCAGTAATAGTAGCTCCGCCAGCGCTGTTTGCCCAACATTGGCTTTCTTTCGGCTTTGTAACATTTTCGTAGTTTACAAAAGTTTGACGTAACCGGAAAGTATTTCAATACAATGTCCGATTTTCTGTGTGTGTTAAGGCCATCTCTTCCTCATCAAACTTTATGTGGTCACCACTATGAGAAGAACTTCTTTCGTTTTACTTAGTTATATTTTATTTATATTTCTGCATCACTGCTGCTGTTCTTCAAATTATGGGATGATACTCTTTGCTTTCATAAGCTTCTCATCAAGAGGGAAAATAAAAAAATGGTAATAAATTGCTGGCAGCTATCAATCAGTTCGGCGGTCCAGTCTCTTTGTGTATTTTTATTTTTGTAAGTTCTTTGAGGTTGCGGTTAGTCGTGAGGGCTAGTAAAATATAGTTTAGGGTGCATCGGCTTGCGATTTTCAATTGAGTGGGTTTTATTGGTATATGAAGATATTAAATGACTTTCTTTTATTGAAATGTAAATATTGAAATTGAAATATAAATTCAATAATTTTTTTCTACTATACTACTACAGCAATTAGTGGCCTTATTTGAATCCAAGGATTTTCATTTATTTCCGGAATCCAAAAATCCTTTATCTGTACGAAGGTGGTTTGAAAAGTCGGTGCAAAATAATAACGATTGAAACATTTTTATGTTTCGAGGCGCACGCTTCGCCCAACGCTGTTATAGTTTTTTGATCCCTTCCGAATAATAGGATTTATCCATGTCTGAAAAATAGCTATTCTGCAATCACCTACTTGTTTGAAAAAAGTCTTTCTCCCGTCAGTGCTTTCTTAAAATTTCGTAACAAATAGTACTCCGAAATCTATTAATATGAAATCGATGCACTAATCTAACCTTTTCAATTATTTTTCCAAGTCAGTTCATATATTTGGACCACTCTCCTCTAAATTTTTATATAAAATTTTTATTATTTCAAGGCGCTCCTGCCTTCCTTCTTCTTCCATATGAAATCGTTATGTCTGTCACCTCATCTTTTACCTCTCACATCCTGGTTAACTCTTTCGAAACGTGTGTGCTGTCAATATATGTAAAATCGGTTGCTTTATTTCGCATTTATCTTATATTCAGTCATCCAGAAATCCTACTCAAAGTAACCCGAAAACCCAAAGCGCTTACGTTAATTAATTTTACGCGAACAAGGAAGTTTGCATATAAAATAGATAGGAAAACACTCACACAAATGCAGCTTAATTCAAACTTTAACAAAAAGACAAAATAATCAATCAAAGTCAATCGGCAATAAGCGTCTAAGAACAACAACACCAGCAATATACAAATTTCGCTCTATAAAAGCTGCTGCACAATCAACTACACAACCAATCAATTATCGCTTCTAATCAATTCGCGCTCTCGAAAGTGGCAGTAAGTTAATAGCGAAGGAGTTTTCACAAATTCTATTCATCAACATCTCCGCCAAACGCTATTTTATTACAAACCCAGTTAATTACATTTTAGGCGGCACGTATTCAATTTTCGAAGCGAACTTTTCCACTCAAAAGGGTTCAGAATGTCAAAGCATAGAGTTTTGTTGTTGCTTATAGTGGTAGGAGATGAGAAAACAACGATAAGTCGGCACCAAGAAGGTTAACAGACATACAGTTAAATAACCTGATAAATTGACAAACTCAAATGCCAATAAATATTTACTTATTCATGAGGATATGAAAGGAAGTGTGCTAAGCTATATGGAAAATGAGTGCGTTTGAAAAGTAAATGATTACCTCACCAGTCTCGCGTTTTCACTGCGAGGAATCTCCAACTTTCCTCAATAAATCCACTGAAACCCTCTTTACCACCTGGATAAAGGGAATTTTGGGAATTTTGGGAATTACCTTCGATAGTTTGCTCTCCACAAGCGCAACTGCTACTAAAGTCCAAAACCGCAACAAGGTCCTCGAATCGCTGCCGGCAAGAAGACAAAAAAAATAGCCAGGACAAAGAAATGTTGCTGGTCACATTTCAATTAATTGGCCTGCCAGTCATGAACTTTACTGCGCCTGTCTGGTCGCCTGAAAATAGTGATTCGCAGTGGAATAAGCTTCAAACATGCCAAAATACTACAATCAGAACAGCCACGGGTTGCCTCTTAATGCTCCCCTACACCTACACGACGAGGCACTAATGCTTCCTGTCAAGAAGCGCAATAAAATGCTCAACAAACAGTTTATGCTTGGGTGCTACTGAGAGTTTCACCTCTGAAGACACCTACTAAAACCTGGCCACATTAGGAGGCATTTCTGTCACTATTCTAACGAGATCCCGGACAAAACGAACCTACACCTACTGGACCGGACAGTATTTAGACAGACGCTAAATGACGTTCATCAGGAGACACTTACCACCTTCCTAAGCTCCCGACCTCTGTACGCCGTCATCGGCGTCCAACCACCACCCACAGCAGATGAAGAGCTTCAGTTAGCCCGAGAGACCAGCGTAACTTTGGCACAATAACGTTATAGATAGTGTAGCAGACTAAACTCAAACCTATCCAGAATCGACCCCGACATATGTCCAGCATATGAAGGCACTCCGCACGATATTATCCACCTTTTTACATGCCCCTTCAAACCTACTCACATAACACCCTTCTCTCCTTGGACCCAACCTGTCGAAACAGCACGTTTCATGGGCCTGCTGTTGGCTGAACTAGACGAAGGCAACCGGTAACTACATTCCACTGATAAGGTTTAGTAAGCTTCTACAAGAACAACAACCACAACCACGAGCTCATTCTAAAAACAAATATCGATTTACAACCTTTTTTTTACAGTTTCGTACTTTGCATTTTTATTTAAGAATTTAAATTAAAATTATATATTAGTTAAATTTTTGAAAATTTTTTAATTCTAGTTTTTACTCATAAATGTTCATGTGTTTATTTTTTAATTTCATCTTAGGAATGTAGCTATTTTTATTTAATTTAACCCTTTCAAAAAAAAATAGATGACCACATATAATTTTTTTTTTTTTTAATTTTTCTTTATTTATTGAATCTTTCTTGTAATATATAAGAAACTAACAATAAGTTTACAAATCTTATATACTAATATACATATAATAGATAATATTTCTTTTTAAAACTTTGCAATTATGAAACGTACTACTATTATTCTGCACGTTACTCTACATGTATCTTTAAATAAATACATGGAAACAAGCTTATGTTGCGAACCAATTAATTTATGTTCTCCAGCAGCGTGCACATTAGGGTTATTATTCTCGGAATTGTTTAAAACTCATTTCTTAAACGAGTATCTGACGACTGATCCAAAAAACCAGCAGGGATCGCTAAACCATATCTCTAGTTTATGCAGAATGATTTTTTCCTGCCAATAAGGCTTTAGCCTAGTGTAGCCCCATTATTTGGTGCCAGCTTATATCTCTTAGCCTCAGGTCTGCACTTTTTAGCTCTTTATTGATGGTATGATACCCCAGGTTAAGCAATGGCTCTAATCCGTAGCTCTGGTTTTTTGTAGGTCATAAAGTATTAAGCCCAAAGTCCTGATATTTCTGTGAACACAATTGTACATGCATATTTATATAGACATGAAAATAAACATCTGTCACAAAATAATTAATTTCTCTTTCCAAACAAGGCAGACATTAGGCATGTCAATCCCGGAATACCGAGATCGGGATCGAGGCTACTAATTTTACTTTTCCCAAAACGTCGAAGCATAAGCTTATGTTTTAACACAAAAACCACCCGTTAACACTTGAAAGTGGTTGAAGAGGGAATGAAATAATAAAATATTATCACAAGCCTCCTCGTCCCCCGTTGCCTCCTGCAGTACTCGTACTGGGATCAGCCCTATCGCTCAAGCGCCCTCTGCCTCCTATTAATGGCGGTCTGACCCCTACCTTGCTCGCAGCTGTGGCAGGGATCGTCCTCCTTGTTAGAAATATGTTTATTAAAACTTTTCTCCATTTTTGGACCCACGAGTGTCGGACAAGGGAGATCCCCCTGCACAGAGGTTCGTGTGCACAGGTAAGGCTGGATAGAACCGGAGGTCGCCAGGTATCTGGAGCACTCAGTTCACGACTGGCATATTTTTGATCTGGGTCCCCAGCCAGGCTGAACCTCGGCACGGGTCGTATTACACCTTGTTCCAACCCAGTGTTTTTTTCAAGAGGTTTGCTTCTCCGGTTGACAGAACTTGGTCGTCGTTCAAAAAGGCAGTCCGAACAATAGGAATGGAGTGAACTCGTTCATTAGTGGAATGTACGTAAACGAATCCACTGCCATCCAATGATAAGGCCTGATTAATGACTCGACTAAGCCCCCGCACCACGGCAAGGTGCCTACCCTCGCGGAGGAGGTTTTATCTAACTAATCCTGTTAAACTTAAACTTAAGGAGGAGAGGGAGGTTTTATCTAACTAATCCTGTTAAACTTAAACTTAAGTAAATATTTTACTTTTGCTTCATTTTATTTATTTATCTCCTTGCACTTCAAGGAAGCCGTGCCAAATATCTTGGCGATTATTTCTTTGATGACCTGGGAAATCTGTAAAATGTCTCATTGGAGGGACTGGTTACCTTCTCAAAAATATCTAAGTAGTTTAAGCAAATTCGTTCGGGGATGGAAATCAAATGCAGGCATCAGAATGGGCCTTAGGGCTACAGAGTGTTCTGTCTTAGACAAGTAACTTGGCAACCTATTTATTTATCTAAGATATGTGGGTGTAAATGTAAGAATTTAAATCTACAGAAAACTTAAATTCACAGAATAGAAGTTACAAAAATTAAAAAGGAAACAAAACTCTAGACCAATAGAATGTAAACTTAAAAGTAAAAACCAGTGGTCAGAGAGGTAACTCTAAATATAGCTTTTTGTAATTACATTTAAGATGTGAAGACAAGTGTTGAGAAGAGTAAGGCTCTTAAAAATAGATACAAAGCTGGAGAAAATAAATGTGGCAGATCGAGTAAAAACGAAATAAATAAAAACTTATTTAATCTACGATCCAGTTTCTGCTTTATGAAATACCCGAAATCCCGGGATTAACAGTTGTCGTTAATATTTATTTACAATCCTACAGAAGTGAATTTCATGTTACTCATACGCCCAGGCGACACAACTACGAAAGCTGCAATGTAGTAGCAGAAAGCTGAAACTAAGCCCAAAAGTTTTGCCTGTAACAAAAAAAACAAAAAATAAATAAATAAAAGTTGCTGTACCAATTTGCAACAATTACAACAACATCATAGACGATTTCATTTATTTTGCACTTTTATTGCTGTTGCTGGCTCGCCTTCTCAAATAACTACATACCTAGCCAACAATATTTGTCTGTGTCTAAAATACCAGCAACAAGAATTAAATATACCCGACAAATTGATTTTAAATAGTATTGGCATGCAATCGAGAATACAAATATACTTACATGCAGCTATCAAATGGGCAGCTAGTGCCTATAAATATGTGTGCATGTATATGTGTTTCTATAGCACTATAGAGATTTCAAGCAAATGCTGTGCCTGCATTTTCATTACATGTTGCTATCAGATTTGTTGTTGTTGTTGCTGAAGTTGTTAACAAGTATTTTAAATCAATTATTGGTAGAGGTATGTACGAGTACGTTTGTAATCACTGCTGCTGGTTGCTTGGTGCATTTATCAACTCGTACGCTTGTTTGTTTCTCTGACCGTCTTCCTGTTTGTGGCTCCTACAATATTTTTACTTTTTTTATTTCTTGTTGTTATTGTCAATGGTAGTTTCCTTAGCTCCTTTCATGCCGCCTAGTAGTATTGCCCCAGTAAGCTATTGAAATAAATATAAATGAGTTTGTGTGCTGACTGCAACGATCTTTAGTTAATTTTTGTTTTGGTAGCAATAAATTTTGCATTTCCTTAAAGCGAGGAGCTCAATCATAGGCCAGCAAGCACTTATACAGTGATGGAAAACTGTTGAAAAAACTTATTTGGAATACATTTTTTATAATCACATGCAGATTGGTATTTTTTTTTTCAAGTAAGAAAAGCACTAAAATATTCTAGATTAAATTTTAAAATTACATATTTTTTACTCATACTTTTTAAATGCAAATGAGCTACTACCAAAGTAGTTAGCCGCCTTCCAAACACATACTAAATTTGCAATGGGGAATATAATTAATTTGAGAGATCCTAAAATGAGACACTACACCACAACTGACTTTCGCCTAATCATTGGTCAATTGTTGTAATAAAAAGGGGTGTAAAAATGCAAAGTAAGCAGGCGAAATTGTACTCATTCTTGGACTAGTTTTTAGCAGTGCATTAGATGATCTGAGTACTCATTCATTCGCTGCTTTAGTAGCTTACTTATCATCGAATAGGTCTATATACAAGATGTGGTTTAAAAGAAAGAAGAAGAAAGAATTTTTGTTTTCTAATAACAGTTGCTTCTCGGTCATCAATGGCAAACACCCGAGTGTAATTCTGCCATGAAAAAGCTCTTCAACAAAACTATCTACCGTTTGGAGTCGGTTTAAAACCGTAGGTTCCTCCAATTGTGGAAGAATGTCAAGGCACACGCTTCAAATAGAAGGAGAAGGTCGGCTGAACAGACAAAAAAGCCATAAGTGCCAAATATTATTAGGATTTTAAAGCATAGAATCAAATATTAAAGCACCTAGTATTGTAAATCTGTGCTCCCAACTATTTATTTGTTTTTTACTTACTACTAGGACTGCAGTCTAGAGGTCGAAAATTTAGGATATTTTCAGGAATTTTTTTTACATTCAAAAAAATTAAAAGCGATATTTTTTAGAGTTTTTATTGAACTTCTTTTACATACAAAAATGAAAAAAAAAAATTTGTTTCTTAATTTTAATAATTGTAGAAATGGCGCTGAGGTTGAATTTCCCAAAAAATTGGACCTGGAAGGTGTTGTCCATTTTCGCTCATCTTTTTATCTGAAACATAAAAACCAAAAAAAGTGTTAATCAGTATGACCGTAGCTATGTCTCGCTACTAGAACAAAAAAAAATTAAAAACATTCGACAAAATGGCGCGGTTATGAATTTCACACTCTAAAAATCGTTTTTTCTCGGTTTTTTAATTAAAAAATATGAAATAATTGAAATAAAAATATGATTCTAGTATGGGTGATAGTCATTGATGTTATGAACAACATATCAAAGGTACAGACGATTCGATTGAATATTTGGTTTTTTTTTTTGGCAACACCAGCCCGAAAAAAGTAGTTTTGAGATAATTGAGTTTAAACTTTTGACAATTTAAATACAACTATTGATGCCGCCACGTGACGCACTTTACTCTACCTGCTAAAATGGCTGTAGAATCGAAAAGACTGCTAATGTCTTTCCCAAAATTTGACAGTACATTCTTATTAAATAAATAATTTCGAAATATCAAAAAAACAAAAATAATAATAAAATAGGTGTTTTGAAAATTCTATACCACCAAGACTACTTAATTGTTTTATAGAAATATAGCGCCTACTACAACAAAAACCACATAATTTCATTTCATTTTTAATTTCTTTATCAAAGTTTAAAATTTTTATAATTATTCTGGGTATGCAGTTTTGTAGCCCATTCAATTTGGGTGTAATATCGTACCAATTGAAAGTGCCTCAAATCTCATGTAGATTTTTTATATTTTATATATTGGGTAGTCGAAAAAGTCTTTTCGTATTTCTAATCAAACTTCAACTCATTTTTTTTATATTTATAATGAACTTTATTAAACCAAATATGTACCTTTTTGGTCGACCACCTTTTGCCATTTTTCTTCTAGAGACATTATTCCATCAGTGTAAAACTTTTGTGGTTTCTCGGCGAAAAACTGCGACAAGTAATTTTCACAAGCTTCTCTTGGAGCCAACTTTACTCCATTAAGGGAGTTCTGCATTTACCTAAACAAATGGTAGTCCGATGGTGCAAGGTCAGGGCTATATGGTGAATGCATCAAAACTTCCCAGCCAAGCTCTCCCAGTTTTTGCCGAGTCATCAAAGATGTGTGTGGCCTAGCGTTGTCCTGATGGAAGACGACACCCTTTCTGCTGATCAGTTCTGGCCGTTTTTTTCGATTGCTTGCTTCAATCTCATCAGTTGTTGACAGTAAAGTGTAGAATCAATCGTTCGAGCAGGCTCATAGTGGATGATTCCTTTCCAATCGTACCAAACACACAGCATAACCTTTCGAGGCGTCAATCCTGGCTTTGCGACCATTTGTTGAGCTGCATCACCCTTGCACCTTGATCTGTTTCGCACATTATTGTCGTATTTGATCCACTTTTCGTCTCCTGTTACCATTCGCTTCAGAAATGGTTCGATTTCATTTCGTTTCAGCAAAGAATCGCAGATATTAATTCGGTCCATTAAATTTTTCACAAAGCTGGCGCACCGTTTTTTATATAATAGACCAAAAACTAACTCTGGAACACAGTATTTATGGAAAGCCTCAACCTTCCACAGGATTGCCAAAATAATGCTACGAACTTGCAACACGAAAGCAACTAACTTTATTTTATCACTCCCAAGGAAGGAATAAAAATATTGGTTGGAGTACTAACGGGACATTGTCTCACTCCATACTAAGCAGATAAAATGGGATTGATCCAGAGCTACTTATGTGTACATATATATATATTTGGCGCGTACACCATTTTTGGGTGTTTGGCCGAGCTCCACCTTCTATATGTGCCGTGCGTCTTGATGTTGTTCCACAAATGGAGGTTTCAGTTTCAAGCTTCAAGCCGACAGTTTCAAGCCGACTCCGAACGGCAAATATTTTTATGGGAAGCTTTTTCATAGCAGAAATACACTTGGAGATTTGCCATTACCTGCCGAGGGGCGACCGCTCTTAAATGTTTTTCTTAATTTTGGTGTTTCACCGAGATTCGAACCGACGTTCTCTCTGTGAATTCCGAATTGTAATCACGCACCAACCCATTCGGCTATTGCGGCCGCTCCTATGTAACTTATGCAAAAAAGAATGCGGCACGTTTGAACATCTAGTTGGGATCGATATAGTTTTCATATTTTATTTCTGATATATTTCATTGCTGACAAAAGTTTAAGCTGTTTATTAAAACTCGTGCAGACATGTATCACGAACTACGCCTAACACCACTCCAATATCACTGGGAACACTACGGACCCTTGTGGTCTATATGAGATTTACGCAGATCGGCCAGATATATCTAACCTAAGCTTCTATAGAAAACCTTTCCATTTTTGCTACAATTTTTTTCTCCATGAACAGATATTATTATACTTCTAACAGCTATTTCAGCACAAATTTGTTAAATTCCTTAGCCAGCAAACTTTTTCGATCCAGCAATCAAAAAATTATTTGTTTTCCATCTCTCGGCACAAGAATAAAGATCCATTTCCAAAGTCATTATGACAATATTTTTTTACACAAACTCAAACAAAAGTATCGGCAAACAGACAAATTGCTTTACTTTCCTTAAACCACGATAAAAAAACTGCAGTAGAAGCACAGCAATTTTCGTTGCTCATACGCACCGGTCGCCTACAGTATATTTTGCATGACGGCAGCTGAGACAAAGTGGGAAGGTAACAATATAAGGATATCGGCATGAACATACCAAACAAAAAAAAAAGAAATACTAACTTCCACAACAAATTAGTTGCAATTGTTAGACGTACAATGTCGGAGATGGTGAAACGGATGCGGCGAGAGCAACCGAAGAAGCGATTAAAAATCCATGTACAGACTAACTGACTCACTAACAACAATCCAACAAAAGTTTTATGCAACAAAAACTTAGCTACAGGAATGAGGAATGCAACCTTTAGTTTATCAGAAATCGCACTTTTATATGTACACACACCCTGATAGCAATGCACACACGCACGTGTTTATGTATGTATGTATGTAAATGCTCTCCAACTACTTGCTGTCGCTTTTTTACTTTGCTTGTCAAAAATTTTACTAACTTTTGTTATGTTTCGTCTTTCGCTCGGTATAGTAATCACATGAGAACTTTTTTTCTGAAATATTCGTGTATGTGTGTTGACGTTCGTGCGTATTAAGATTATTTTCGTATGTAGATTGTCGTTTATGTAAATCAAATGTCATGATTTTTAAGTAAAATCCTACCGCAGACGAAAGATTTACGGGGAAAAAATGTCATAGACTTCAAAGGGATTTAAATTGTGCATGCATTAGGGATGCTGCTATTTATATAATTTTTTTTATTTTGGGTTTAACTTTATAAGAATTTCTATGTGAAGATATGAAAAGAATTTTTCTGGAAATTTTATATTTCATGTCGGATGGGCTCGGCTTCAACTCGAATCTTGAATTGATGAACTTAGAACTTTAACTATACATTCTCAATTTCTGCATAGAAAAGCAAAGAGATTTCTTTGGTATGCAGGCTAAATGATCAAGCCATTGTCATTAAATTTGGCTATAAACATAAGACGCATGGCGAATTTTCATGGACTTTTTTTTTATTGTAAAGTTTAAACCTTGTCATTTAGGCATGGCAGACCGTTCCGTTCACTGAACCCAGGTTTCTAGCTCTTGACGATTTTGATTTTAACAGTCAAAGTTGAAAAAACCGATAGTTAAAACGCAAAACTCTTGATGGGACACTCTGTATACCATTTTTGCAAAAATCAAAAATTGAAAATTTTCACATTTCTTTTTTGAAATATACCGTTTTAGCAAAAGTTGAAAAATTTTAATAAATTTTTTTTTTTTAATTACAAACTTAACTGATTTTTTTTTTTAATTATGAACCTAAAAAGAGGCTGGTTACGTAAAAACCAAAAGTTGCGAATTCAGAACTTTTCTGTTTTATGGCATTTTACCAAAAACAAGAAGTTCAAAATTATGAACACCTTTTTTCTTCGAAGAGCACCGGTTTTATAAAAATGGAAGTTTCAGGCTTTCAACGTTTTTAGACCAAAAGCCAGTTATGACTGCCGGTAGTCTCCAAGCGTCCCGTCGTCTTATTCTTATTAATGCCGACGATTGCTTGAGGTTGTAGGTGGGCCATAACGTTCTGCTAATTTTGCATGTCGTCTGGTCTCTCCACCTACAATCCGCTATTCGAAGGTATTTTTGGGAAATTGCATTCTTGACTGCACCTAATGGTGTGAATATCGATTCTGCAGTTCATCTGTTTTTTCGTTACCTTCAATGTTCCGATGTCCCAGGACCCAGATTAAGGTAACTTTATGGTTTTCTCTCAAGGTGGTGAGGCTACTCCTGCTTTGTTCCCCCACTTTAGAGGTTATAGTAGCCGAACCCAGTGCCTGGATTGCAGCTTGGCTATCCGCAAGGATAGTGGCATTGCCCTTAAAAGAGAAATCTCTGATTAGTAGCCTACAGGCTTCCCCAATTGCCAGTACTTCCGCCTGAAGGGCACTGCAAGCATTAGGGAGATGCACAGATTTTTCAATTCCGAGTCTATGAGAATATATACCAGCTCCAACACCGCACCCCATTTTACTGCCATCTGTATAGACTGTAGTGCCGTACTTGTTTAGTGAGAATCCCTTATTCCATTCTTCCTTAGATGGAAAGAGAGTGGCAAAATTCCTATTGAATGTTACCGTCGGGACGATGTAGTCAGTCCTCACCGAGGTTAACTGAGTTTGTCGCAATAATAGACTAGCGTGGTCATAAGTTTTTTCTCTCCAGCGACCGCTTCATTTAACCAAAATGCACTCATGGTTGCTGTCTTCTTTTGTTTTTTTTTGTAATTACAAAATACTTTTAAATGTGCTGTTTGTGAAAAATCCGAAGGTGGAAAATTGTAAGCTTTCTTTTAACCCGGCGAGCGTAAGGTTGGGTGAAATTCACCCAGCCTGTAATAAACCGTTTGATATTTTCTATTCCGTACGTCAAAATAAGTTGTGCGTCTGAGTAGCTGCGCGGGGGGAGGTAGGCATTCGTTGTGTTTCATGCCGCAGTTGACCGCCGACTGGCGAGGTGTTTAGATGTTGTCAAAGTTGCGGCCGGGTAAGTTTCACCCACCTTACGCTTCGTGTTACAAATTCGAGTAAATACTTTTTGTTTTATATTCGTTATATTTTAGTTTTTATTTTTTTTTTCAGCTAAATAATTAATATGTCATACGAAGAAACCCAAAGAAGATTATTGAGGGTTTTCGAAGCAGCTGATCAGGATGATTCTTGTGATGATTCTGGTAGTGACTTCGAAATTGATAATGTTGGCCAAAGAAGCTCTGAAAGTGATTCGGAACAAGAGGTAGGATTACCGAATGAGGAAGAAAACGAAGCTGAGGGATCTGAAGAACGTGAAAGCAATGATAACAGACCATATTTTACTGGAAAGAATGGTACAAAGTGGTTTAGTGTACCAGAAAGGTCTAACGTGCGTACGAGATCAGAAAACATTATAAGGGAAAGGCAGGGCGTAAAAGATATTGGCAAAAATGCAAAGACAGCTGTTGAATGTTGGAAACTCTTTCTTACTGATGAGATTTTGCAAGAAATATTGTTACATACAAATAGTCAAATAAATCTGAAGAGAACTGCTTGTGAAAATAGTCACGTAAAGAAATATATCATGGCAGACTTGTCATCGTCAGAATTAAAGGCTTTTATCGGTCTCTTGTATCTTGCAGGACAGTTCAAAGCAAATAAGCTGAATTTGAAGGATCTGTGGATAAGTGATGGATCAGGGGTTGAGATTTTTAGGACAACGATGACTTTGAAGAGATTTCAATTTATTCAAAACTGTTTACGGTTTGATGATAAGAATACTCGGAGCGAAAGAAAAGCTACTGATAATTTGGCTGCCATTCGTTCTTTTTTCGAGAAGTTCGTAGCAAATTGCCAAATTGTTTATACACCATCTGAGTATACAACTATAGATGAACAACTTCCATCGTTTCGAGGCCGTTGCAGTTTTCGCCAGTATATGCCCAATAAGCCAAACAAATATGGCTTGAAAATATATGCCTTGGTTGATGCAAAGTCGTTTTACGTCATCAATCTTGAAATTTACCCAGGAAAACAACCAACAGGCCCTTACGCTCTCAGTAACAAAGCTTATGATGTTGTGGACAGACTTGTGGCTCCAATTTCCAAAACCAATCGCAATGTCACCTTTGATAACTGGTTTACCAGTTATCCGTTGATGTTACACTTATTGAAAGAACATCGTTTGACAAGCACAGGCACTGTTCGAAAAAATAAGCCCGAGATTCCAAGTCAGATGCTCCAAACGCGTAACCGAGAGATCCCCAGCACAGTGTTTGGATTTCAAAAGGATATATCTTTATTGTCCCATGTGCCAAAAAAAAACAAGGTTGTTTTGTTGATGTCAACATTACATCACGATGATAGCGTTGTTGCTGATACTAATGGCACACAAAAACCAGAAATGATTATTTTTTATAATCAGACCAAGGGAGGCGTTGATGTTGTAGATGAGCTGTGCACCAACTACGATGTTTCGCGAAATACAAAGCGCTGGCCAATGGTGATTTTCTATGCAGTTTTGAACATGGCTGGTATAAATAGCATAATAGTTTACAAGTCCAATAATAGTAGCAATTTGTCACGCCGACCTGGGTATTGGATTGGTTTCAGAACATTTACAAAACAGAAAGGAAAATCAGCATTTACCCCGAGAGCTTCGCAAACGAATTCTGGACCAAGTGGATGAACCCTCACACTCACAACGACCTCCAAATAAAGTTCCTAAGCCTATCAGGAGATGTCAAATATGCCCTACTAAAAAAGATCGCAAGACTAAACACACTTGTTATAAATGCAATCGCTATTTATGTATGGAACATGCTGTTTTCACGTGTCAAGATTGCGCTCAAACTGAAGATGATTACGAGAACTCTGAATAACTATATAGTAAAAGTTTTGATCTCATATGTTTCCTAATTTTATAAGCTAGAAGTAAAAGCTATTCGTTTTGTTTTTTTTTTAGTTTCTTTTTTTTATAAAATTATAATACTAAGTGTTACACTTTGTTTAAATGAAAGAAAATATTTTTGTTAATTTCATAAATAAAGATTTAAAAATATTTGTTTGCTTTATTTTTCCTTCCCAATCAGTTCTTGGGTTATTACATAATTGTACTAGTAAATAAAAACATATAAAAATATTATGAACACATTAAAATATCTAGCTCAATATATGGGTTTGTTACACCCAGCTTACGCTCAATGTAATAAATATTAACCTTACGCTCGCCGGGTTAAAAATGTGTCCGTTTTGCAAAAATTGAAGAATTATTTTGTCTTTAAAGGGACGTTTTTTTAAATATCGTAAATTAGAGATTTCACATTTTTTTATAAAAGTGCCGTTTTTGCAAACATTTGAGTTTAAAAATTTAAAGTAGTGTATTTGTTTTTGTAATTTAAATTTTATTTAATGTGCCGCTTTGCAAGAAGCTTAAGTTCTATTTTTTTGATTAAAGTTTGATTAAAGGTGCCATTTTTGTAAAAACTGAAGAAGAGAAAATATTTAGTCTTCTTAAAAAAGGAGCGCCGAAATTTTAAAAATCGATAGTTGAAAATTTGGAAAATTTTTGTGCAAATGTGCAGTTTTTGGGAAAATAGTAAACTTATTTTGCAGGAACAAAAAATTTGCAAATTTGGAAGGTTTTGCTGAAATTGAAATTAAAAATTTTAAAAGTAAAAAAAAAACATTATAAAAAAGTTTGTAAAATAAAAAATGTTTTCAAAAATTTAGAGTTGAAAATTTTGAAATTTTTAATACATTTTCGGTTTTAAAAAAGGCCAAAGTTTCAAATTTCGAAATTTGTTTTTACAAACTTACCGTTTATGCAAAAATCGAAAGTGGAAAATTCTGAACATTTTTTTTGTTACATGCGCCATTTTTACAAAAAGTGGTAACCACATCAAAAAAGTCCTCCAGACTCATGAAAACTTTTTACTCGTATAACTATTTATTGATTTAAAACTGCCCCAAACTGGTACAAATCCCTCAGCTACAAGATTTAAATGTGATTGGAAATATTTGGAAAGAATGGCTACATAGAAGGACTTAAAATTCATTGTCTTCACTTAAATCAGATTTATTAGAGGCATGGGGTTAAATTTTGAAGGCATCCGTTCACTCAATGCCCAGACGCCTTCAAGCGCTGGTGCAATCCAGGCGAGACAAATATATCCAATAGGCCTGTTGGGTGCCTGACCGAGCTTCTCCTTCTATTTGTGGTGTGCCTTTCTTTATGTTTCCCGACAAATAGAAAATACGGGAGAAACATAACCATAATATAAACCGTAAAATTTTCAGTTTTTATCATTAGACGCCCGATTATTCGTTGAGCTGTGAGCATTTTTATAATGAAATGAGTTGTGTCTTTCAAGATGGTATATTCTCTTAGTTTTTCGTGTTCATATGTAAACAAAAAAACCAAGGCACTTAAATCTTTATATTGCGCATTAGTTAGGTCAAGACGGGAGTGTGCAGCCTTTGTTTGGATGGCTTAGATAAGATTTCAATTTAATCACTTTGAGAGAGTTCAAAAATGTTTCTAAAATTTTCTTTCAGCTTATAAAGTTGTACTCTACCACTACCTTCTTACTATTCTCGCTGTCCCAAGCCATTTATGCATGTTCGGAAAAGTTCGAGTCAGTCCACACATTAATTTTATTATACCGCAGCCGGCAATAAACTCAAAATTTTTTCCTCGAGTGATTAAAAGCGCGCTAAGGTGCCATTTGACATCGGTTTTCTTAACTACCCACCAAACAAAGATCAATGCGACGTGGAAATTTCAAAAAATTAAACACCAGTTCCTGCGGCTTTTCCGACTATTTGCTGGTTGATTACGCTCGTTCATGCTGAGTTATGCGGAGGGCGTAACTGCTTGGGCCTGAGCGGCACATAATTCATGCGAAAGTTTTAAGCAAACACGCATACACACGGATACCCCCACCATTGCATCTAGACTTGTGCAAGTACTTATAGAAAAGTTTTGCAGCGACTTGCGAAGTGCTCCAGGGAAACTCTAAGTGAGCTATACGGCGAACGATTTGGTTTCAAGTGCTCGAGAGTGTGGAGGTGGATCTATTTTGCGCACGTAAATAAGCAATTCATAATTCATATTCCAACTGGGCACAATAACAAATAAGTAATAAGCAAAAGTAAATAAGAAAAGAAAAGAAAAACGCACAGCAAAGTGCAAGTGGCGCCAAGAAAATGGAGAATGGAAAATGCAAATGGCAAAGAAATTGTGTGATTAAAACTTTTCCAATTTGTGGAACTCAAATGCCTCAAGAATGGCAGCGAATATAAAATTTACGACAGATTAACAAGCTATTAACCGAGGATCATACGACGCCGATGGCCAAACACGTAAGCAGCGCAATCAAAAATCAACAACACGTAAAGTGAGTAGGCCAACAATGGCAGAAACAAAAACAGAGAAAAAGCAAAACGTTTGTAGCTAACATGCGCAGAGGAGAGCGGAATACCAATGGAGTCTCCTTTAACAGGTAAGAAATATCAGCTGAGATGAGGGACGGCGAAAACAAGTAAAAATCACAAAAAAAATAAAATAAAATAAAAAAAGCAACACCAACCAGACTCTGCATCTATTGCTATTAAGCGGCATACACTCAATCAGCCGCAAGCTCCCCAAGCACGTCAAAACGCACGTGCCACACGTTGACGCAACTCACTAAGTTACTATGTCAGTGAAAGGCTGAGTGCCTCCAGGCGTGGCGGCGTAGCAATCAATAGCAGCTGTCGTGTTGCTTGAGCACTTGCCTGTGAGCGCTTTGAGGCAAAGCAAAAGGCTATAGGCTGCGATTTTTTTTTTTATTGTATATGTATACACCAACACTCTTACAGAAAAGTTGAAGGCTATAGGCTGGAGGAATTTTCAGCACGAAATGTTTGCTGGTGTCATCAGCGGTGTTTCGTGTTTGGTGTTGGTTGACGCTTTTGCCATTTCAATATTTCAGTTGTCAACTCTTGTATGGTATTCGTTTTTCTTGTTATCTCTGTTTCCGCTTCTACTTCCTCTGCCCCTGACCTTAGTCCTACACTAACTTGCCTCAGTTATGCGGAAGTGCTTCAACGTGTTACAGTTTACAGGTGATTTGGCGTCAAGTTCCTCACTACACAGGTATGTCAAAACTCACCACAACCAGCAAGAGCTTTGTGGCAGAGCGGGTCTCTAGCAAAAGTACACGCAAAGCATCTTAGTGGCTAACAAGCGAATTAGGTATTAAAAAAATTTAATAAATAAATAACAAAAAAAAAAACAAAAAAATTTGAAACATTTCAGGAGATAAGAACTTCTACAAAAAAGTGTGACTTCCGTAAAACAAAAGCAACAACATGGTATCTCTACAACAACTTCTCCAATGACTTTGAGTGCTGCTGCATTTTGGGTTGGTTAACATTATTTTGCAGTGGCGGGTCCCAAACCCAGCGCAAAACCAGCTATCCTGGAATGTTTCGCTTTCTCACGTTAGCTCACTCCCGACCGGGTGTTCGGAAGCTACCCAGAGGATACGCGGGCTAATTCCGGACGTTGTGAGCTGCTTGAACCATATGTAGAAGAATTGTCCTAGCCACTTCCAAGTGAATGGCGATCAGTAACCTTCCCCACTTGTGTGGAACCATCCTCCTTGGAGTATTTGAGAGAAAGATTCTGCGTAAGATTTTTGGATCTTTGCATGTTGGCAGCGGCTAAAATCGCAGACGATGGAACGATGCGCTGTGTGAGCTTTACGACGACATAGACATAGCGCAGCGAATAAAGATCCAGCGGCTACGCTGGCTGGGCCATGTCGTCCGAATGGATACAAACGCTCCGGCTCTGAAAGTATTCGATGCGATACCAGCTGGTGGTAGCAGAGGAAGAGGAAGGCCTCCTCTGCGTTGGAAAGATCAGGTGGAGAAGGACTTGGCTTCACTTGGTGTGTCCAATTGGCGCCGGTTAGCACGAGAAAGAAACGACTGGCGCGCTTTGTTAAACTCGGCCAAAATCGCGTAAGCGGTTATAGCGCCAATTAAGAAGAAGAAGAAGATCTGGAAAAGAAATTTCGTTGGTTCACTTTTTAATGTTGTTTATGGTATCGTCGACTGTCCAGTTCAACTTTAGCGGATAAGATTTATTATTCCACAGAGAAGTGTTCGCAATGTTTAACTTAAGAAAAGATGTACGAGTAATGCACCAAATCTAATTGCGAAAAATTTTAAATTTAGTTGCTTTATATTGAGTGCTAATATTTTAGTTGCCAAATTTGGCTTATTTTTCTTACATTTTTGTCTTGTCTGTAGGGTATTTTGTATTGTGGATTGTTAAAACGAAACTACAAAGAAAAAATAAAATAAGATTGGCGGTCAAACAAATAAACGGTCAAATTATCTCTCGAAGAAGCAGCCACAAACATGACCCTTAACTGGATGCTTAAAAGTTCGTCGAAGTTGTCGATTAGCACCTACCCGGTGTAGGTCCGCTTACGCTTCCTTTAGACAGACATTATATGAATTATTAAAAAGAAAGTGCTTAATAGTGAAGTTAAGTTAAGTTAAACAAAAACATAGGACATTTTGGGTACAACAACTACATTAATCATTTTGGACTGACTTTTTGGAAATTTTTTTATCAGTCAACCGCAGGTGTGCTTTGCGATTTTCACTATGGATAAAACTATCGAATGAAGAATTTGTCTTAAAATTTGAAATGTTAAATTTTGAACGAGATTTGGAGTGCCGACTCGTTGAAACTGTTGCAGAAAGCCTATGGCGAGTGTGCTTTATCACAAACATGGGTCTACGAGTGATATAAGGCTTTTTTCGTCTTTCGACTTTTCTCGTCCCTCTGAGAAGTCGTGGAAGATGTGCTCCATCAACGTTTTCAACGGATGAAAACGTCGATAAAGTCAAGGAAATGGTGCTGAAAAACCAACTTTTAAGTTTGACGAAGGTAGCTCGTGACCTTAGCATGTCTCACAAATCAATTCCCAACATTTTACACTATCAATTGGGCATGAAACACGTGGCTGTTCGACTCGTTCTAAGAGAGTTGAATTTCTTTCAAAAAAATTCATCGAAAGAAGGTGGCTGATGATGTGCCTGACGTCATCAATTAGAACTTTTTTTTTTGTCTCGGAAGCAGCT
Organism: Anastrepha obliqua; assembly: GCF_027943255.1. Taxonomy (NCBI): domain Eukaryota; kingdom Metazoa; phylum Arthropoda; class Insecta; order Diptera; family Tephritidae; genus Anastrepha; species Anastrepha obliqua. The sequence goes on along the minus strand of NC_072895.1, from coordinate 107,212,662 downwards.
CGTTTTACTTCTTTTCTTGAGGTATCTCTCAATTCAATTCAGGGATGTAGTAACAAATGAAAGAAAAGTGGGATTCTTCTAAATATTTTGCACTAAAGTACAAATAGTGGCACGAAAGTTCAAAACAGCGAATTATTGAGGGATTTAAAAAAAAAGGTGGCAGTGCTAAAGCGTTGGGTAAATTTTGATAGACACTAAGACTCTATATTGGGTTGTGCTTCAAATAGTGTCCAAAAGTGTCGCAAGTAAATTTTTAATATTCCTTTCCCCGTAGCCACCAAACAGCGCAACGTACTACCTGCTAATCCGCCAAAAAGTATGCATCAAGCAGTTAGAGAAAAAAAAATGTATTCACTCATTCGCAGCTTCTAATTTTTTTTTTACTTCTAAGTGTCAAATACACAACTTTTCGTGATGCTGGCGTATGCCTTTTAACACTTGAGCGTACTTGCTCCCAACCATCTTCCTGCCTACCCTTATATCCAACTTAATTTTTTTTTTTACAACTTTGCCTCAACTTTTTCTCAGTCACCACAATCGAGTGTTGCGCTTTTCACGTTTCAACCGATACAAAATCGTGACTGCGGTGAGTGTTGCTCGCCAACATACCTTTTTCTGCCGGTATGTCAGTTTGTATTCAAATGTGCGCCCATTCTATGATAGACGTCTTTCAGCCACCCTGCTGCTGCCACTCTCACATACCTACAGACATATCTCTTGCGGAAATCGCGTCGCATCGCCTCAATGTCGCGTGAGCATAATAAAACCCGCAGATTTATTCACGCCACAGCGTTATCGTCTTTTAGGCGCTCCAACGCGTTTTGCATATTTTTGGTGCTTTGTTTCGCGTTTTTTGTGTTAATTCATTTTTTGGATTTTTTTTTTTCATTTTGTTCTATAAAAACTTTTTCTGGCTTGTTTTACGCAGATTTGTCGCAGTGATAGCGTCGCAGAGCCCAGCTGTATTGTTCTGTCACACCGTGGGTGCTTTCGCAGTGCGGGTAAAATATGTTAGGCACAAACGAGTTGACCTTTTCTTTAATTTAAATTTTTTTCCTGTTTTTAATTCTGTTTTTCCAACTTTCTTGTTCGCTAGCTTTTATAATTAAGCGGGTGCATTGTGTGATTTGATTTTACTACTACACAACATTTCTTCCATTTTTCGTAATTTATATTGTATTTTATGTTTTGTTTTCAGAAATACTTTTCTAACCTTCTTTATTTTTAGTTTTTTTCGTTTTTTCGTCTTGATTTTACATATCTTATATTTTACATAAAAATTTATTCCTGCACCTTTCGCGCTCTTTGCTATTTTTATCTTGTCACCAGCAGACAAATTTTTGTAGCGTTTGCAGTGCTTAAATATTTTGATTACTTACTCACATGCTTACATACTCTCACATACGCTCAAGAGCAAAAAAATAGGTGTGCGATACTCATTAATTTTTTATAAAAGCTCAATTCATTATGGAACAAAAACCATTCAAATTCTTTTTTTAGACTTTGTGCAAAAATTCTGAGAATTCGGCAAATTTCAAAAAAAATTTCAAACTTTTTAATTAGAATTTCTACAATAATTTCTTGTATGTAATTTTATAGCGAATTTAATTCTAGTGTAATAAAGTTGAGGTTGTAAGAGCCTGCAAAATACCACTGATTTTTTTATAGGTACTTATAACTTACATTTTATTCTACTAGAATTAAATGGGCTATAAAACTGTGTACTAGGAACTATTCTTAAAATTCGAGTTAAAAACTTCGATATATTTGTAAAAATTTGCAGAATTTTTAAAAATTTTGCACCAAGTTTTAAAAATGGATTTATATGTCTTTTGCTGTATAATAAGTTAAGCTTTTATCAAAAAAGAAGTGAACACTAAATAAACAAAAATGAAATAGCAAAACTGATCCAAATGTTGCACACCTATTTTATTGCCCATGGGTGTTTATGTGAAATACTCGTACACATACATTTTTTTCCTAACTCAAAACAAAATCTTTTCACAGATTTAACTCCAGTTAATTTGATCTATGACTCCCAGCGGTGCAGTTTTGTGGTCCACGAGTTGACACAGGCAAGTTGGTTTCATTACGTGCTTAAAATTTGTTTTTTCATTTCCAACCAGAGCGGAATTTTTTGTGTTTTTTCATTTTCCATGTCTTCTGAATGAAGCCTTGTTTTTTTTTCAGTAATATAAGTTTTACGGAAACCTTTAAGACAGACGCAATCACGTGCGTATGTGATTTGCGATGGAAATGAGCTAACTGGCGAACTCTAATATAATATTTGCATAATATAAATTTAGACTACGTTTACATACACGTATATGGCACTTTTAGTGTTTCACTTTGACATTTTGCTATTCAAAAGTTACCACTTTGCCATTTCACAAATAAATTTTCATTAATTTCAAACAAATCTAGCAGACTTCACTTTTAAATATGTATAAGTGTATGCTAATAACTTTTTTGAGAGAGCAGAGAGTCACATCTGAGTTTGTGCTGGTCCTCTCGCCAGCGCTTCTTGTCGTCCGTCCTTTACCTGGCTTCCGTATTCAACCATTGACCAGCGACATTTTGGTCAAATGTGCCTAATTTTCGATGCTCAGTGAACTGTCAATGAATTTGTCAAAGCAAGAATTTGATAACCGAATGCAATGAAGCGTCAGTAAACGTGAGCAAACCCACACGCACACACTTCCATCCACTCGGTTTCGGACACAAATAATATTAGTTTAGATGAAAATTTGGAAGTCCCAGGATGTTTATATTACTTTAAGTAGGAAGCTGGCATAATGTACACTAATAACGGGTGATCAATCATGAGGTGCTTTTTTCAATAGTTAAAAAAAAAACAAAAATGTAAATTATGTTCAAAACCTTTATTTATCATTTGAAAGGACATTCTTTGACATTTACTTTTTGAATATGACTTCATTCAAATGTTGGCCGCAACTACGCTTAAGGTGGTCCATTCTGAAGGTCCAATTTTCAATCACTCGTTCGAGCATTTCGACTGGTATGTCGTGAATAACACGCGTAATGTTGGCTTCCAGAGCTTCAATCGTAGCTGGTTTATCAGCATAGACCTTGGACTTCACGAATCCCCAAAGAAAAAAGTCCAAAGGTGTGATATCACAAGATCTTGGTGGCCAACTCACAGGTCCTAAACGTGAAATCAGCTGCTCTCCGAAATGACTTCTCAATAAAGTCATTGTTTCACGAGCTGTATGGCAAGTGGCTCCGTCTTGTTGAAACCAAATGTCGTAGAGATCATTAGATTCAATTTCAGGTAGCAAAAAGTCCGATATCATGGTACGGTAGCGAGCACCATTCACAGTTACGTTGCGGCCATCATCATTTTTGAAAAAATATGGACCGATGATTCCACCAGCCCATAAACCACACCAGACCGTTGTTTTCTCTGGGTGTTAAGGTAGCTCTTGAACCTGTTCTGGTTGCTCTTCATCCCAAATACGGCAATTTTGCTTATTGACGTAATCATTGAGCCAGAAATGCGCCTCATCGCTGAACAAAATTTTGCTCGAAAACAGCGGATCTTCTTCAATCTTTTCAAGAGCCCAATCAGCAAAACGGTGACTTGCAGGAAGGTCATTTGGCTTTAGTTCTTGTACGAGCTGTATTTTGTATGATTTTAAATGAAGATCCTTCCGTAAAATTGACCAAGTTGTTCCATACGACAGTCCAAGTTGCTGAGAACGGTGCCGAATCGATTCATCGCGGTTTTCACGTACACTCTCTGCTACTGCCGCTATATTCTCAATGCTTCTTGCTGGACGTGGTCTATTCGGTCGAGAATTATCCACCAATGAATATTCGGATTCAAATTTGTTGATGGTATGTCGAATAGTGTTTAAGGCAGGCCGATTATGTTGACCATAATGCGGTCTAAGCGCACGAAAAACATTTGTCACAGAACGCTGATTTTCATAATACAGTTGAACATTTTGTAGACGTTGTTGCGGTGTGAGTCTTTCCATGATGAAATGCCAAACGCTGTTCAACAAATCCACGATGACAGTTTGCCACAACTCGCGCGCGATCTGTAAAAAAAAACGCAAATGAAAAAAACTCCTCTTAATTGATCACCCGTTACATATAAATGAAAAAGAAAAAACAAATATGTATGTAGATTAGGGTGGAGCAGCTTGCATACGAGTATGTGGAAGAAAAAAATTAAAAACGGAAAGGAACAAAAAATAAATGAAAGATTAGGAAAAAAGGAGAGGAAAGGAAGGGAAAAGAAAGGAAAGAAAAGGAAAGAAAAGGAAAGGAAAGGAAAGGAAAGGAAAGGAAAGGAAAGGAAAGGAAAGGAAAGGAAAGGAAAGGAAAGGAAAGGAAAGGAAAGGAAAGGAAAGGAAAGGAAGGGAAAGAAAAGGAAAGGAAAGGAAAGGAAAGGAAAGGAAAGGAAAGGAAAGGAAAGGAAAGGAAAGGAAAGGAAAGGAAAGGAAAGGAAAGGAAAGGAAAGGAAAGGAAAAGAAAGGAAAGGAAAAGCAAAGAAAGGAAAAGAAAGGGAAGGGAAGGGAAGGGAAGGGAAGGGAAGGGAAGGGAAGGGAAGGGAAGGGAAGGGAACTACTAGTTATAAGAGCTCCTTCCGAGCTTACTTGAAGAAAAGCTGTCTAAACTCAGCAGTCAATAGACCATAGAAACGCCGCTGAATAACGTTGTCTAGTCCGCTGGTGGATCATCATTTTTTTCCCATATTCCGGTATCGTGCTGGTACCATATAATTTTGTAACAAAAAATTTCGACACGAACACCGGCAAAGCCAATTATACCCAACTTCATTATAGCCACTATGTGGCGTCCCAGCAATGAGTACTCGACTCGTTTGGACAAAAACCGTCAACAAGTTTTTCCTAATAGCGCTCGCCCTGAGAAGGCAATTGGAAGTGTCCAAGTGCGGCAAAAATCATCCGAAATACAAAAAAATTTCCTGCCTTTTGAAAGCAGCAGAAGTCTATTAGGTTCATTTAGATTGCCGCAACTGATGATCGATACCAAAAAAAACATTATTGGCGCATACACTTCTATTAGGTGTTTGGCTGAGCTCCCCCTCCTTTTTGTGGCTCGCGTCTTGACGTTGTTGCACAAATGGAGGGACCTACAGTTTCAAGCCGACTCCGAACGGCAGATATTTTTTTATGAGGAGCCTTTTCATGGCAGAAATACAATCGGAGGTTTGCCATTGCCTGCCGAGGAGCCTTCGTTATTAGAAAAAACATTTCTTATCATTTTGCAGTTTCATGTACGGAGATTCGAACCTACGCACTTCTGAATGGTAGTCACGCACCTACCAATTCGGCTACGGCATGATAGTGTAAGAACCTTTTTAATACAACATTCGCCAAGTTTCCCTTCCTATTCAAGCTACCACGACAAATCTGATCAACTCTTCTCCATAACTAACTTAGTTGTATGACTCAGATCTTCTAAAAATCATAACCTCATCCTTTTCGAAGGTTTTGGTTGCCTTTTGTGCCTACGGCTTAAAGAGAAGTTGTTCTGAAGGTCGCTCAGAGTTTCTAAATTTCTTTCCCTTTTTTTTATTGAAGTCTCACAGCTATGAATAACTTTTTTCTGCTCAATATGGCGAGAACCTACGCGCGTTTTTGTGGTCTGATTTGGTAGTATGAGTTTGACTGATCAAATTTTATACAGCAGCGGGCTCTCAGCAGGCAACGACAAGATTCCGGGTGCAACTCAAAATGATAGTAACTCATCAAAATCATCATTAAAACTATTTGATTATATTAGCTTTGGTTGAACTAATTTATACTTTCGCTCCTTTATCTATGATATGTGATAACTGAACCCCCCAGATTTCCAAAAAATTGTAAACTCATGAGTTTCCGTCGCTTATTCCAGAGCTTATCAATTCACAAAACTAGAGACCTAAAATTCAAGCTTTTCAAGTGCATGCAGCCTGGATGCGAGAGTCAATCAATCTTCCTGAATTTCTTTTGATAGTGCTGTGGCATGTTAGTATCTTCATTGCTATGAATAATTTTACTGTAAATATTTTTTTATTACATAAAGTTGCCGTTCAGTCTGAGCTGCTTCTACAATCGTTTCCTTTACCATATTGGCAACATGACTTCGTTTTGTAGTTTCAACTTAGAAAGCAAACTCATTTATGAGGAGTAATGTGGGAAGTGTAGAGTACACAAACGTTTCCAGTCTACTCGGAGATGTCAAAAATACACAAGTCATTTCAGACGTCGCACCGTTTACAAGGTCCTTAAGAAGAAGTTTTCAAGTTTATAAAAACTAGCTGTGTTTTTAATGCAATAAATATTCCGAAAAGTGAAGGCTGATCCTATTGCTTAGTACTACATAAACTACCTTTTCATTTACACGGCCCAAAACGCCATTCATTGAAATGACCCACCCTAATACACTTTAAAGCTTAATGTGAGTGCGCATATCAAGATTCATTCATTTATTCCATTTATTCGTGTGGCAACGCCACCCAAAGGACTGATGCAATATTAGCTTCAACAGGACGCTTCACATTTAAAAGGCAAGGATAATGGCTCATATGACTCTGTATATATACGTAAGTACTTATACACAGGTATACATAGCTGTTGGAGCAGTCACGTGTACTCTCAAACTTGCACTGAGTGTTCGTCGTTAGCAAATAAATATTTCATTTTGGGATTCTGAACTTTGACGTAATCGGGTGGAAAAATAGCTTCATGATTACTGTTGGGCGATGAAAAATTTGTTTAATCAAAGCTGCTCCTGTAGGATTCTGAGATAAACTATGAATGTAATAAAAATTAGTGAAATGTTTATAAAAGGTTGTGGTGTTTCGTATTTGTATTGGAGTTGTTTGTTCTTTGGTAGCTTCCTCATAAATGCTTAGATGGTCAGTAGTAACTCCCCTGATTACCATACTCGTGCAATCGTAAGTTATACAGATCACTAAACAATTCACCTTTGCGCTTTAGACTTTTGACAGACAATAATTTTAATTTGTTCTTCATCCAAATTTTATTTCCACTTCCCTTTTTTCTCTTTTTAACCGAGATTGCTTGAGTTGACCTTGCTTTCATTGGTACGTCAACGACGATTTACCACAATTGAAAACTTCTTAAGAAGCAAAGTGGCTATCCGTCTTTTTCCCAACAAAAAAGGCATCGTCATTCCTGCTCTTGGTTTTCCAGCTGCAGGGAACTCACAAGCTCCACCAAATGTTGTTTTAAATATATATTATTATTATATATTAAAGGCTGATGAATTCTAAATACATGTGGACGTTTTTTATATAGCGGGGCCAACTGTCATTGAAATGTAGAAATATTAGAATCTGAGGTAGACTTTAATGCTACAGGAAAATACTTTTTGAATAACAATCTGAAATTATAGAAGATAACTTGGGATATTCCGTATTCCGACTCAATGCAAAACTCTTCCTGAAATTATCAGAGTAGAGTCTGCATATTCTCTAGAATTAGCCATCAATTTAAACTTTTTTCCTTTAATATAAGGCTTATCTGGGTACCTGGTCACAGCAACATTACAGGAAACTGTGGATAGATGAGCTGATTAGACAGGGGACCTGTGAGGTAGTTTACCCGTGAAATGAAAGGATTGGGTCTGCTTCTGGAGGGGTGGACTTGGCGTTAACTTGACAAGCACTGGACAAGTGCACAAACTTGTAATGTCACGAAACCTTTCTAGCCACGTGTGCATCAGAGGCGCTCAAGGGATCTCCTGAGTTTAACAAAATCTCAGTTTTCGAATTTCGGAGGTGATCTCACAAGACACTGTCCACGAGGTAGGCACGCTGAGAGACTCGACATTATTACGAGTCCTCCAGTCATAAGAAGGATGAGGTAGAATTATCTTAACACCTTCTCCTTAGCTGTCCCACTTATGCGGTGCTAGGATTTCAGCATCTTGATCTCATTTCTTTGTTACGCCTGCTAATATTAAAAACCTGATGAACTTCATCAGTCTTCGTTCGGTCGTCATCAACAAATACACATACTACTCCTCCCTTCTTCCTATAAGTTTCCTTCTCGTCCTAATTTCTTTGATATGGTATCACAGAGGATGAATTTGATTTGGACCCAAGTATGCCCTTTTTCTTGGCAATCATTTTAACCTAGCCTAATCTAATCTTAGCTGAAGCCAATTGCCTTCCCGAAGGAGGAAAAGCTTGAGTTTATGTTAGTGCCAGGACATTGTTCTTTACAAGAAAACAAACTGCCTAAAGCTTTGGGGAACAGTGGATCCAAAGGGACCAGGGTCAATTATATACTCAGGTTTGCAAAAACTATTAGAAAGATTTAAGACCTCAAGTAGAATCGACAAACATATTTCTCAAATTCCTCCTTAACAATTAAGTGCTTCCTGAAAGGAGTGGAAAGGAAGCAAGGGAGGAAAGAGCAACATGTATACTACTGTGGGCAAAAAGTAGGGTGAATTTATTTGTCAAACTTCGCGGGATTAAAATTTCGCTCTAGTTATTTTTTCATGAGTTGGCAGCACTGTTAATAACATCTGGGCCAACTTTCATGTGAATGTCATTATCAGTAATATATTTACGCTTGTGTTTACCCAACGACCAAGGGTGCATTTTTCGATTTTTACAATGTCTGATTTGATTGAGCAGAGAAGTGCCATCAAATTTTGTTTGCGGAATGAAATTTCGGCTGCGGAAACGTTTAGCATGCAGAAGGCATTTGGTGATTCGACCATGTCGCAGAAAAATGTTTTTAAGTGGTACAAAGACTTCAAAGAGGGTCGAGAACGTGTTGATGACTTGGAGCGCTCCGGACGACCATCGACGTCAACAGGTGACCAACACGTCAATAAAGTGAAGGAGTTAGTGCTCAAAAATCGTCGGTTGACTGTTAAAGACCTTACTGATATGATCGGAATATCAGAAGGATCTGTGAAAACCATTTTGAAAGACCATTTGGGTCTACGAAAAGTCAAATCTCGTTTGGTACCGAAAACTCTCAATTTCGTGGAAAAAAAGTCGTCGCGTTGATGTGTGTGAAACAATGCTTTCAGACTATCAGGACAAGCTCAAATGCATCATTACGGGAGATGGGAATTTATGAATTTATGCTTACGACCCTGAAACAACCGACCAATCAAGCGAATATCGTGCTAAAGGCGAGGCCAGACCGAAAAGAGCACGTCAAAGTTGTTCAAAAATAAAGGTCATGATGACAGTTTTTTCGATTTTCGTGGTGTGGTGCGCTATGAATTCCTTCCACCTGGCCAAACTGTTAATAAGGAATATTATTTGAGCGTTATGCGTCGTTTACGTGAAGCATTTCGTCTAAAAAGACCAGAATTATGGGCCAACAACTCTTGGTTTTTGCATCACGATAATGCACCGTCTCACACTGCACTCGTTCTTCGTGACCATTTCGCCAAAAATTCCACGCATTTCGTTCCGCAACCACCGTATTCGCCTGATTTGGCTCCGTGTGACTTCTGGCTATTCCCAAAACTCAAGAAACCACTCCGGGGAACGCGTTTCGAGTCGATTGAGGAGATAAAAGCTGAATCGAAGAAGGTGCTGATGGCTATACCGGAAATGGACTATTTGGCATGTTTCGGGGATTGGAAAAATCGTTGGCATAAGTGTATTTCATCGAGAGGGGATTATTTTGAAGGGGATGAAATTGATTTACAAGAATAAATAAAGATTTTTCATTTTACAACCAAATTCACCTTACTTTTTGCCCACATAATGCATGCGTGCACTAAATTATGGTGTGCGTTTTGTTCTTATCTTACAAATGAGGGCAGATGGTTTTTATGACGCGCTCTTACTAGGCAGGACTCGGAGTTTTGCTACTGCCTGCCGGGCGTCAATCGCTGGTAGAAAAACTTTGTTCTATTGTTTGATGTTTCATGTCTACTGTAGGTTTCGCACGCAATTAAACCCAACCGAAGTATCGCACAAATCCAGCCGACTTCGTCAGCCGTCATATCTATGACCTATGACTACTGATTTAATTAATCACGGGCTCACATCGGCATCGTAGACAACGCAATATTGGTCTCTTGTAGGGTGAACAACTTTTTTCGTTTTGTTTTTCATCTTCTTCTGTTTTTTCCAACTTTTTTTAGACCGAAATGGCAAATTTTTGGGTCAAGTGTGCTATTTTGACTCAGTTTGGTTTGGAAATTAGAGCGTTGAGACAAATATCGGCCGAGCCAATTAGGAAACGGAGTCAGAAAGCGTCAACGTGGTCTTGGATGAGTTTAGTAGGATGAGTTGCCACAGCACCAGCCAAGGCAGCTTTGAACATTTACGGATTCACGAGAAAATATTAAACGACGTTTTTAAAAAGAAACCAACTGAAGATCTCCCCTGTGTTTTTTATTTTTATTTCCTTTCTTTGCTCTAAAAATTCCATTTCTGACTGAGTAAAACTTGACCTTCAAATTTTCAAATTAATTGCTATTATTTACATATGCATATGAGCAAATGTGTATGTATGTATGTGTACATATTTGTGTGTAGTTGTGTGTATGCACGCATTTCATCTAACTGTAGCAAAACAGATGTACTTGCGACATTTTCATAGCTTAATTGCTATGCTTCGCAAACAAACTTGAGACAAAGTATCATTTGATGGCAAACAGTAGAATTAGAAATGGAATTAAAAGATCGACAACACCACAAATTGACATACAGAACGAGTGAGATGGTGTCAACAACATGTGGCAGAGTTGTTGGGGGCTAATGCCAATAGCAATCGAACGGTATATAATAAAGCAGTGCAAACACACATACACCCATACCAGCAAGCACACACGTCTGTGTGCAATAAAAAATAGAAAGGTTGAAAAAAAAAACAAAAAAAACCAAAACCAAATCAATTTAATGAAAAATAAGAGCAACAAGTGAGAGAAGAGGAAGTGGTCGGACGGACCGCATAGATACAGTTAGCGTATCAAGTAACCGACGGCACTCGGCTTCCAATGTTCATATGTACACACACACACGCACATATACAAGTGCTTAAAAACATTGTTATGTGGTAATACATACCTCGTACGTCGTGCTCATGTTGCACCACCCTCGCTTGCCACAATTGCGCGTATTGAATTGATCGTCAACAGATTTAGCAATTGCGCTCGCTTTTATTTGTTTCTGTTTATTCGTTTTTGTTTTTATTTTTTGTTGCTTTGCGCTTCTTTTAATGATTATGTTTATGCCGCTGCGATATGTTTGAAACTAAATATATATTTCTTGCTTTCAAGTTTCAAATTTTTTATATTTTTTTTTATTTTACTTATTTTCTGCTGCTTTGTTTGTAAGTGCTACAATTAAGTGTCTCATTCATGGCAATTGGGCGCATTTGAGTGTCAAGTTCAAATGTTTCAATAGGCGACATCTGTGGCGGTTAAGCTTCAATGATCAGAATGGAAATGCCATCATGGCAGAAGTTGGCAAACTGGGAAGCAGCTACTTTTTGCATACCATTTGGAATAAAATTAATAACTTACAATAATGAAATTCAAATAAGTTATAAAAAAAACTCTGTAAAATCACAAAACACTTTGGGTGCTCTATGAGCAGTCGCTGAAGCGGCTGGGTGGGCCAAAAAGAAATATTTATTTATTTATTCATTTAATAGTCTAAAAATGCAATACTTCTTATAGGCTATGAAAAACAGATTAATGGTAAGCCATTTAATCACAAAAAAAACTAAATTTACAATTTCCTAGTTTCATTGTAATGAGTGAAAAAAGTAACATTTTTTATAGTCTACAGAGAGAGAATATTAGAGAATACTAAGAATTTAGCTTAACAGTTCATTTAGTATCTATTTGAAGTGGTTCTTCGTTGAAGAAAAGTCTAGGCCAATATGATTTGAAAGCGAATTAAATTCTCTCAATGTTGTAGAAATTGGAGCATTGTAAGCATAATTAATTGTAACAAGGGATGGTTAGAACCATCTTGAACTAGAACCAGCAAATATTATGATTCCGTAAGCTTAACTGAGGAATATTGAAATTAATTTTCTCAAGTAGCCATGGCAATGGTCCCATATATCAAACCGAAAGGAAAGTGAGGGAGAGAATAATACTTCTAATTTCTTGTATTTCTAGATTAATGAGCAAGAACAGACTTTTATAGCATGAAATGGGATCAGTAAAATTCAAAGAACGCAAAGCATAACCCACAAACTTGTTCACGGATGAATCGAAGTTGGAAGGAAAGGTTGGCGAAGGAGTTTTCTGCGAGGAGCTCCCCATCAGATTCAAATTCAGGTTACCGGACCACTGTAGTGTACTCCAGGCAGAGGTAGCCGCAATCAAGGAGGCAGCTGATTGGCTGCTCACATGCGTACTAACAGTCAGGAGAGTAAGCCAAGCAGCAATAACGGCCCTCGGGTCAGTGACGGTGCACTCGAAACTGGTCAGGGAATGCCTGACCTCACTTTAGACTGCGTCCGAATTCTTTCGCATTAGCCTCATCTGGGTTTCTGGTCACAGCGACATTGCGGGAAACTGCGAGGCGGATGAGCTGGCCAGAGAAGGGATATGTGAGGTGAGAAAGGAGAGAATTGGGATCCCCCTGACTACTTGTGGTCTGTTGGGCACGTATACAAAGTTGTAAGGTCGCGAAATCCTTCTAGCTACGTGTGGACCTGGGGCGCTCGGGCGAGCTTCTGAGGTTGACAAAATATCAGCTCTCAAATCTCGTGGGTTTTCTCACAGCTCACTATACGCGAGGAATGAACGCTGTGCGGCTTGGAAATACCTGAAGCTCCTTTTGCGATGGGTGTATGGAGGATGAGGTGGAATCATCTCAGCACCTACTCCTTAGCTGCCCTGCTCTGGCGGGGCTAAGATCCAGGCATCTTGGCTCTTGCTTATTTGCTACGCCCGTTGACATTAGAAATCTGATGAATTTCATCAGTAGTCCAAAGCGGTTGACGCAAACGCAGCACAGTCATCGTTCGCAGTCCATACACTCTAACCCACCCTCCTAACCATTCCAGCACCACCGCTTCCCGCCCTCTCCTCTCATCCCATCGGTCTTCCTCTCTCACCTCACCTCCTTCATAATGGTATCACAAAGGACGAATCTGTTTTTTCCTCGTCCAAGTGTACTCATTCCTTGGTCAATCATACCAACCTAACCTAACCTAACCCACAAAAACTTTCAGGACGCTTTCAAGCCTTCTAATACGATAATCATAAAATGGTATCCAAATAAAGACGGCGTATTCCAGCTGCGAACGCACCACAGAGGTTCAACATACGAGCGTCTAAAATCTCGAATAGAGACAATATCGTCAGGTACTTGAAATCACAGCTAGGTAAAAAAGTTTAGGTTTAAAATATCCCTCTTAAAAATAACTCATTCTATAAAAATACGTCAGTTTATATACGTCATACCTTTCGTGCTAACCGGCGCCAGTTGGACACAGCAAGTGAAGCCAAGTTCTTCTCCACCTGATCTCACCTCAGGATACTGAGGATGCCTCATCGAATATTGCCATCGTCCGAGCGACTGCGCCATACGATTGGATGGGTATGATGAGAGACTCATAAAGTATTAGTTTTGTTCGTCGAGAGAGCACTGTACTACTCAATTGCCTATTTAGTCCAAAGTAGCACTTGTTGGCAAGAGAGATTGTCCGTTGGATTTCAAGACTGACATTGTTTTCTATTTTAAAGGAGGTTCCTAGATAAACGATGCATCTTACAACCTGGAAATCATAGCTGCCAACAGTGACGTGGGTGCCGATACGCGAGCGCGCCGACTGTTTGTTTGATGACCGGAGGCACTTCGTTTTGTCCTCGTTCACCATCAAACCCATTCGGAGCAGTGCTTGGTATGGGTAAACGCGACTCATTCCGGTGCGTAGAACCGACTGTCATGTAAGAGATACAACTGACTCATGAGACCTACGTTACTCGAGCTCACGTTAAATTCAGTTGGTTTAACCACTAGAAATTAGAATGGACTTTTATCTCATTTAGAAACCTGAGAACCACAAAGAGAGTGTCGCTAGTGCTTCGTAATAGGGGGATGCGTCGAAGAACTGACACTCAGTAATTTACAATAAATAAGTAGATCAAATTACGTCAATCAGATTCGGCTAGATTGAGATAGTTTTCAATAACTTCTTCATCACGCATTGGAACACAGTTAGGTCTGCTGTGATATCACATGCATCCCTGACTCTTTTTTACACCTATTCTTCTTTTATGTGAAACTAAGCACCTGGACTTTTTCTCAAACCTACCCTTGCGTTAATTTCTTCATCCTGGTAACTTCTCCGAAAGTCATAATGCAGAGTTGTTAGTAGTTCTATGTATTATTTGTTATGAGTGTGGTTTGTAAGCAGCCTCATCCATGGCTGTAGATATTTCTCTCCTACTGAGTGCGACCAGTTTTTGCGAATTTGTCATATTCCAATGTGGATACATGGGCGTGGCTGAAGATACTGATGTGGTTCTCTTTCGTACAAGCTACTGTTAGGGAAAATTACCCAATCAAAAGCTTTCAGGAAGCGAGAGCCATGCCTAACCCCTCCCAAGTCTGTTTAGGTGGCACGAAAGTGTATAGGTAATTTCTTCAACACTCTTCCGCTTTCTGGTTATCTGATAAGTTGGAGTGATCCAGTAGTAGTACAAACAAAACGCGAGCTGAGTAGTGAAATGATAGGTTTATAGAGAGTTACTGGCACAACTTTACTTTAGTTTCCAAATTAAGTGTGGTAGAGGCAAGTGCCTTCAGAGTAACTTGGCTGTCGGGGTAGATATTCATTTCATTTTCTTGGGACGAAAGTTAGTTGTAGTTGTTATTGCATTAGCATAAATATAACCATTAAAGTTTGGGGAATGCTGCAGAGGTCTTAGTCCAAGCACGAGTATAAGTCCGAGTCAATCCGCTAATGAAAAACGACTGTCGACTAAAGTAAGTCGTAGAACCTGTTGACAGTTTTTTTGTGTTGGTCATAGTTCAGCGTAAAAGGCACGAGAATGGTCTGAAAGGTCAGAACAGTAGCCCCTACTGGCTCCGTTTTATAACGTGAATCTATCCACATAGAACCGAATAAAATCATCCCATGCTAAATTTTCGTCTAGTGTTCCACTAGGTGTTCCTATGCGATACCTCCAGTTGAGTGTGGGCACAAAGAATTGCGAGAAAGAAAATAAGTAATTTGAGTTTACAATCACGATAGAGCTTATGACTGCATAGTGTAAATGAAATAGAAAGCTTTAGAACAAAATATGGCCCCAATTCATGCAGAGAGGGTATAAGATAGTTAAAAACACCACACATAGGAAGATATCGATTGCCCAACTTTTATGTTAGCGACAGCAAGCGGCACTCATTTCAATATCAACTATGATATCAAATATGTAGTGTATAGTTGTATGTGTGAATCATCGCAGGCAGGCAAACAATTTATGTTGCCGATCTGTATTGATCGCACGATTTGCGCGCGCACATCAATTTGAATTTCATCGATGATCAGCAGCCGCAGCAGCATTACGGCGTGTGGCAATTGTCAACTGCTATTACAAAAGTTGTTGCTAAACCAATGTCATTGTTTGCTTGCAGGGGCGTGGCAGAACAGTGGGGGAGGAGGGAGTAAGGGAGCTCGGAAAAATCATGCAATTGATCGTGAAACGTGATCGCGTGCGCGTAGCAAACGCATTTGAACTATATATGAGCGTTTATTTGTCATTATGTGTTTTTTTAGCTTTTTGGTTTTTTTATAAGAAACTGCTTTTGTTGGCGTTGATGATCGGTGATCGCGCTGATCACATTATGCTGGCTATTTTTTATACAATTTTTTTTTTGTTGCAAATTTCAGTAGGCTTTTGCCCGCTTTTCGCTCTAAAATGTTTGACATGTTGTCGCTCGCTGTTGTTTGAGCATCGCATTTTCATTAGCAACGAAGTGGAAAAGCTTTATCAGCCGTTTGCTCGATCGCAACTTAATTGCTTCTCAGCATATATCTGCTCGATCAATATGGCTCTCCTCTCCACTCCGCCGTTGCGTCATTTCACTGTTGATCCATTTGTTGGCCAGTTGGTTGGTTGATTCTTTGGTGACCCAATGACGTCAACCACGGGTGGGCAAGTACATATGCCAGTGTGCACAATAATAGCAGCGTACATATTGCACCACTTTTAGTATTTACTTATTTTTTTATACATTTTTTTTTTTTGGAATATATGTATAAAAAATTGTTTTTGGAATATGTAATAAACATTTTTTTGTGGAATTTTTTTACGTTTTTGTTTTGTAAATTCCAAAAAAAAAAATTGTATACATATTTCGTATAATTTGTTTTGTAAATCTTGTTTTATTGGGTTTTTTTACAAATTTGTTGGATATATTGTAATTTTTTTTGGTCGAATTCGTATCGTATAAAAAAAGACTTTTCGTAATTTTTATAAATTTTTTTTTAAATATTTTCAATATTAATTTTTTTGGATGTAATATATGTTTACAACTGTTTAGCTTAAAATTTATAACTTTGTAGAAAATTAAGAAAAAATAGAAGAATTTTTCAATAAAATGTCAAACTTTTTAAACCGAGTTTTTGGAAAATTTTGAGTATTTATTTTTATAGTACAACAAAGTTCAAGTTTTAAATGGTTATAAAATCGCTTTGTTTTTTGAATTTTTTTTTCGCTGGCGGTATTGTGTTTTTTCTGCATAAACAAACATTTTTGAGCATTCGTTATATGGCAAAACTCCAACACCGTCAACAAAAAAAATTCTCAAAAATTAATGAGATTTTTGAGCCACTTAATATTTACAAAAGTTCTGATTTTTTTTTCTACAGAGTTTGAAACTTTGATTTATCTAGTTTTTATTGTAGTATGAACTATTTTTTTATCAAAAAAAATTAAGAAATTAAATAGAAAATAAGTATTAGTAGTAAACACTTTGCAATATGTTGCTATTATTGTAAGCATAAATGTACATACAGACATATGAAGTCAGAATGTATATGTATGTATGTAGCCCGACTTTTGGGGGCTGGCAGTCATTTCAAAGTATGCTACTGTATCATCGGCGTTGAAAAGGCGCGAGCGCGCGCGATTTCTATCAACCGCGACCCGCCCAGTTTCCCAATCTGAAATTCACAACTGCGCGACTTTTATTGCTGATATTTTTTTATTTGCAAAGCTTCTTTTGCTAAAATAATTTATAATTTAATACTTTTTCTCATTATTATTTCAACATATTTTTTCCACCCCGCAAATACCTTGCCCTCTAAGCGCTGCGCATATAATTTTCGAAATTCGTAGCTAGCATATTTTTGCTCTCAATGTTGTTGTTGCATTACGCTGGCTATTTCAGTTATGTGTTTTTGTTGTTCTTGCTGTTGTTGTTGCTGAAGTTGATGTGCACAAACAGTGCGCTCTGAGCTACATTTTGTCTCAAATATAATTAAACTTTTGTTCGATGCTTAGTGTCGTTTGGCAAATAGTCGCGGTTTGTTTGCCGCTCGAAGCAAAAGTTCTTTTTTTGGCATTTCGGCGTTACGTTCGAGTGCGCGCGCGTCCAGCTAAAAAGTTCTTGGCTCAGCCGAAGCGTGTGCTTATTATAATAGATTTTTCGTTCTAATATCCTGTCAATTGATACGAATTAAAAACTAAAAATTGGAAATCAAACAAAACAAAAAAAAAAAAATTATAATAAAAAAAATAAAAAAAAGCTAGCGCGGCTTTAGCAAAATGTCTTTGATGTTTTGCACGGTCTTTCGTCGTCTCCTGCTGGCGCTCATTCTTGTTTTACTCGCACCAGATGATTTGTTTGTGTCGAGTGTGGTGCATCGTACTCTAGAGGAGGCGCGTCAGGAACGCCAGCGGCTGGTCCAGAAATACATTAAGACTCTAAACAAAGAGGAGGGCGCCATACGACTGGTGGGCGGTGAAACGGAGCACGAAGGTAAGATAGAGTAGATGAAATTTCGCAGAGAGTGTTGAAGCATTCAAAGAGGATTATACAAATTTCCAAAAAAAGTTTGTTACCTAATTAAATGGGCCTGCCAGATCCGTACTGAGTTGAGAAATAGAACAAATTGTGAATACAGAAGTGTCCGCGCCTGGCTGAAATTTAGCTGCATATGTCTCTCTTAGTTTTATAAGTTGCTTGCATTTGCCGAGAGTAG
The DNA here is from genome assembly GCF_027943255.1 of Anastrepha obliqua. Taxonomy (NCBI): domain Eukaryota; kingdom Metazoa; phylum Arthropoda; class Insecta; order Diptera; family Tephritidae; genus Anastrepha; species Anastrepha obliqua. The sequence goes on along the minus strand of NC_072895.1, from coordinate 107,194,498 downwards.
TAGACTAGTATCCGTAACGAAGTTCCTCATTTTCTGTTCGTGGTTAAATAAGTGATAGTAAATAATGATAGCTTCTATGTATGAATTGTTTAACTACTCAAAGATTCTGTATTTTCATACCTCCTATGTTATGTCGTTGCTGTTTGAAGGACTGTATTTTCTGCACTGGGTGACACTTAATTAGCGTCTACCGCTTTTTTCATACAACAATCCCATGTTTTTTTTTGATGGCCCAGTTTTCAAGAGTGTTACTTCCTATAGCCATTTCCTTGTGTCTAGGAAGAGAAGAATAATGGAAATGGAATGGTTTACCAAAATCCTTTATTCTTGCCCCTGATAAACCCGGATAGCTCCGAAGATAACGAACAGAATATTCTCATTTTTCAGCTCAAACTCTGAATTTTCTTGATCCTTTATACGTTTTTCTATTATCTATTAAATGTTTCAATGAACTTTCTTGCAAAATTATCAAGCATCAGAAAAGCTTGGAAAATGTTGGAAAACTTCTTTCGTGACTTGCCTTACATGTCTCCCGGTCACATCTGAATACTTCGTTATAAAGCTAATTATTGCAGGAAACTGTATGGCTGTCAAGTAAGTAACGCAAAGCACTCTTGAGGCGGTTCAGCATGCAAAACGGGGTTGGGGGCTCTCTGATTATTTTGTATTTCACTCTAGAAAAAGAGGTCCTCGAGTAAACTCAGCGAGCACTGGGCGAAAACGTTGATCTATGATACTTGGTTGTTAATACCTTCTAGCAGCAGATTAATCGGAAATGATCGAGAGGTCTTCTGGATCGAAGTTAAGAGCAGTCGTGGTAGTAGAAGCCTTAAGTGGAAACTGTCGGATGCAAATTATTGCGAATTCATACTCAATTTAATGTCGACAGACTTGTGCAAAAGCTGTATACTCAGCATCTACTCCTAGATGTCTTGCTAACAGAAGGCGTAGGTTTATGCATTTTGCTTCTCACTTTTATAACAAACCTGAGCAGCTATCAAGGCTTCTTTCCGCAATTTCTATTTATTCACCGCTCATCTGTATCCCTTTCCTTTTTTTCTTTCTTTGCTTTAATAAGATTTTTTCGAATGGTATATTAATGATTGATTTTTTTTCAACTGGTTACGTATGACTGCAGTTAGAGTTTGGTCACCCATAGTATCATATTCTGCTTCTTCTTGATTGGTGCGATAACCGTTTAGGCGATTTTGGCAAAGTGCACTAGTCGTTTCTTTCTCGTACTAACCGGAGCCAGTTGGAAACACTAAGTGAAGCCAAGTCCTTCTCCATCTTCAACAACGCAGCCGCTGAATATTTATTCGCTGCGCTATGTCTAGCTCCTACAACTCTTTGTTCCATCGCCTGCGATATTTGCCGTTGCCAACGTGCAAAGGTACAAAAATCTTCCAGAGAATATTTCTCTCAAACACTCCACGGACGCCTCATCGGATGTTGTTATCGTTCAAGCTTCTGCGTCATACAATGGACGGGCGTGATGAAAGCCTTATAGAGTTTTAGTTTTGTTTGTCAAGAGAGGACTTTATTACACAATTGTGATCGTTGTCATGGATACCATTTTACAGTAAGCGCAAGAAACGTGGGTACATATTGTTAGTGTTGTGCGAAGATTCTTTACATGTGAAACATATATTAGTATGTATTTACATAGATACCACACACTGGATATATCCGGTCAATTACAGCTATTCCAGTAATACAATCCCGCTTAATCCGATAAACTCCACTCCAATGTTTCCGGTCTTACATGCCTTATTTATTAATAATAAAATAGGGAGATGCTGAGTATGCCAAATATGATCACCCTTGATTCTTGTTAAGATCTTCGTTTCTCTTACTTTTATTTCATAAGACCTTGAAGCTTCCTAACATAATTCGATTTTGGTTTATAATGTTACAACTGAAAAAGAGGCCCTTCTTTCTTGCAGGTAACATTGAAATCCTGCACAATAACAAATGGGGCGCCATCTGCGATGACGAATGGGACACACTTGAAGGGCGCGTGGTCTGCCAGCAACTGGGCTATCCCGGTCTGCGACGCGTCACGCACGATGGCTATTTCGGCTTAGCACGACGCCGCTACTGGATGGATAATATGTACTGCGAAGGTAACGAACGTGAGCTTGCCGACTGCCACTTTGATGGCTGGGGTGAAAACGACTGCGAAGCCAATGAAGCGGCCGGTGTTATTTGTGAAAGTTCGCAGTCAGAGCGCACCACAGAGGCGCCTTTGCCTAAACAACTACCCAAATTTACGTTACCGCATGCCTACCGTATCGAGGTGCGTCTGCGTGGTGGAAGGCGTGTACATGAAGGACGCGTCGAAGTACGCATCGATGGTGGACGCTGGGGCACCATTTGCTCTGATGGTTGGTCCTTGCTGGAAACAAATGTGGTGTGTCGCCAGCTGGGCTTGGGATTCGCGCGCGATGCATTGCAAACGGACTATTTTGGTGGACTGGACATAACACCGGCAATATTGAGTGGCACCGAGTGTTACGGAAACGAAACTACCTTGGCGCAGTGCCTACATCACGATCACTTACGACCACCTGCCGAATGCCATGGCGAGCGTAATCATGTAGCAGTTGCGGTATGCGATCATTTTGCACCTGATTTGGTGGTGGATTTCTATGAGCTTGAACGCACAGCTCACTTGGAAGATCGACCAATGGCATTGATGCAATGCGCTATGGAGGAGAATTGTGTGGCGAATGAGGCTTATGAGATACAGCGAGACGATCCGAATTGGCGTTATATGACGCGTCGATTACTCAAATTTACCGCGAGTACGCTGAATGCAGGCAACACGGATTTCAGGCCGTTCAAGGAGAAACACCTGTGGGAGTGGCACATGTGTCATATGTAAGTTGAATGGAGGAGTGCTCAAAGAGGTAAAGAGGGAGTGAGATCGTGTGATTCTAACATGCATTTTCTCATCCAAGGCATTACCACAGCATGGAGGTCTTCGCCACATTTGATGTATTCGATTTGATAGGCAACAAAGTGGCGCAAGGTCACAAAGCCTCATTTTGCTTGGAAGACAATCAATGCTTGTCAGGCGTGCCAAAGAAATATAACTGCGCCAATTTCGGCGATCAAGGTAGGGTGGAAGTGAAAAAGTGATAAATATGCGCTTACATTTCGTAACTAAATTCTGAAGATGGAGTGAGGAACCAAAAACTTACCTTTTAGTGTAATAACTTCTTCAATATTATTTTGGTGTTTACATACAAAATGCTTACAAAGAAATCTGTTTTTCGTATTTCATTGAGAGTTTTTTATTTTAATGATCTCCTCATTTTAGGCATTTCCGTCAATTGCTCCGACATTTATCTTTACAATCTTGACTGTCAATGGGTGGACATCACCGAGTTGGATACCGGCTCTTATATTTTGAAAATTGCCGTCAATCCCGAGTTCAAAGTGGCAGAGATGAGTTTCGACAATAATGCAGCGGTATGCAATCTTTTATATACAGACACTTATGCGCGTGTCGATGGCTGTAGGCTGACAAGGCCTTAGTTAAAGTTTCCTAAATCGGTTTTCTTTTTTTGTTTGTGATGAAGCAAATGCTCGCCTAGGTAGTTCCGTCACCTCAACAGTGCCAAAAACAAAAATTATAACTGATGAAAAAATATGAAGCCAAATAAAATAATGAATATTTCTTATATAATATTTAAAGAGAATTGTAGTTTGATCCCTATTAAGAAATAAGAAAATAAAGAAAATATAATTTTAAAATTTGTTTATACTTTTTGTGCAAGAATAGCGAAATCGTAATAGTGAGTGCCTATTCCCCCAATTTCGAAATATCACCATTTTTGGCCTTTACATGGAAAAATCAGCTAAATGGCTATGTTTTTTCTTTATTTTTATTTATTTATATTATAATAATATTTATTATTTATTTATAATAATATCTATTTTTTCTCTTAAGAAATTTATTAAGTCAGAACATATGTAAATGAAAAAATTAATTTAAGTGAGTTATAGAAAAGAAACTAAAAAGTTCGACCCAAATTGGGGGACATCAGAATTCGTTTTAGAGGTATGGTTTCTTCGGCAAAGTTTCTTATTTTGATCCCTAGAATATGATTTTCACAGAGTAATGGGCGATTTTTTTGCCTCCCCACAAATCGACTCGGCCTAATATATATATATATCATATCTTATTTAGAAATGCATATTTTTCTACATTTCGGATTTAAAGGTACTTAATTCTCTATTCAATAAAAAATGTACAAAATATTGAGACATGAATTTTAGCCACCCAACGGCTTACAAATTAATGCTCCCACACAATTTTAGTTTTTTCGTTTATTTTTGGTCAGATTTTGATTATAAGGCTTTGAAAATAACATACTCGAAATTCGGAAACATTATTAAAATATATTACTTAAAAAAAAATTGTTTTTAAATAATTTGCACATATGTCTTTTCGAAAACGTTTACTTAGTTATTTATAGTTTTACTTTAATAACAAAAATTTCATTTTCAAAATTTTGAAGGGAGCTCTTAAACAAATTAAGACAATAGGTATTTTCTAAAACTCTAATAACTCAGTAAAAGTATTTTTGCTTGAATACAAAATTTTCATATTAAAAAATATTTCGGACTTTCAGCTCTTTTACTTCAGTCAAAGCTATTCATAAGAAATTTTCACACTCACAAAAACTGTTGTTGGATATTTATTTTTGTTTTGGAGTTGTTTGTTTTTGAAAAATGCGAAAAAAATGCAATTCAACTTTCATTCATACAAATAACTCTTTAAATTAAGATTAAACTCCGATCGAAAAATAAGAAAATGTAAAATTAAAAAGAAACAACTTTTTAGGAAACCCCAAAAAACTTGGCTTTAGAAAACTCCTTTCCCTTTCAAAACCCATCATATATTTCATAAACATTCTATTGTATTGTATTTTTTTTTTTAATTTTTTTATATAATATATTTTATAAATTTTTTATATATATTATATTTTGTATTGTGAAATATTTTTTTTGTGTTTTTTTTTGTTTTTTGCACTTGAAGGATTCCCAACCGTAAACCGTAAAATTAAGAAAAATGAAAATCTCTAATTACCTTTTCCAAGAGAACTTCAGAAGGTGTCAAATGAACTTCAGAATGGTAAATTGTACCTTAAGCAAATCCAAGGCACTCCAGCAACACTTGGGTTCGGGCGTTCTCGAGAAAAGTCTCACATACTAGGAGCAACTTATTGTTGAGGCAAAAGCAAAAGCTGGTTGTGGTGACTGTAGTAAAGTCATTCAACATTCTAATACTTTTCGTCAAATGTATCGAGTTGGTACATAATTTAAATACGCAATAATTAATAATTTGTTTCGTTCTTAAAAGGACAGTGTGCACAAAATCAATGTAGCTGGAATTAGGAAAATATATTACGAAAGCAAATATATTTCAAACCTGTATTACTTGTACCATCTAATAATTGCACTGTGTAGTAGTTTTCGTCTTCTAAAATACATTTTACGGTTTCTGAAATATATTAAACATTTCCTCAAGTACTCTCAAAAATTTATTTTAAATACGTAAATTAAAACAATTTTATTTTTCATCCCAAAGACTTTTTTCAATCCTCAGATAATGTGTAACCAACGAAATAAAAATTTTTTAAGGTTAAAAATTTTTTGGGGATTGAAAAAGAAATATTTCAATAAAAAAAATTTTGTTTGTATTATAAATAATATAAAATTATAATATATTAATAATACAATTATAATATAAATATAAAATATTTATGTGTATGTACATTTTTTTTTTTAATTTCAATGTTTCGTTTTTATATAAAGATCGTCATACCGCCTCAAAAACGAATTTGATTGATATTTCAAAAAAAAAAATGTTATATTGGGTTATTTAAATACTTTTTTGCATTTAAAATATTAGTTTAAATAAGTATGCAAAATTAAATACTTAAATGACCAAATATTTAACAGATGGTTTTTCATGTACTTCTGTGTTTTCTTTGTTTTTGTAAACACTCAAATTTAAATGATAATTGTGTGAAAAAAAAACAATAAAATATGTTTAGACACTTTTTAATTATAGTTCGCAAAAACGAAACATAATATAATATATATTAAATCCAAAAAAGTTACGGGCGGCTACAAGTTGGGCGGCTTCGTCAGTTGCTCTGCACGCTACTCTGTTTTGTTTTTTGTTTTTTTTTTAGTCTAAATTACTATTACTACTATACTATCCGCAAAACGGACTTGTGGCAGATCACCGAGCAGATCCAATCCAAAAGGTGATAAGAGGTCGTAAATGGCGATGGATTGGGCACGCTCTCAGAAAGGGGAAACAGGGAAAGCATTAGCAGGATATCATTGGAATGGAACCCACAAGGGCACAGACGACCCGAAATATCTAAATACATTTAGTATCTTTGAGAGATAAAAAAAAATTTTTCCTTCGAAAATTTTACTAATTACTCTTTCTCTCTTTGATTCACTATTACTCTATTTAAAAAAAAAATACTCTATTGAAATTTTCAAGAATTAAATTTTTTTTTTTATAAATTTTTATTTATTTTTTTCAGAAATAATAAAGAATATCTTATTAGAAAACTATTGTGAACACTTTAAATAGTACACATTTTATGAAAATGTTTTAAATATAACAAAATAAAAAATAAGAACAGTAAAGGTATTCAAAAAAATTTTCTTGTTTTAAAAATATCTTCCATATTTACCATAGTCCAGTGTCCGTTTAGTGTTCTCATGTGAGGACATGCATTCGTGTTTGAAAGGTTCAATTAGTTTCTTGTTCTTCCCTAATCGAACTGTGACCAAAGAAAGCGCTGTAATCTCAAGATGCCCTGGTTATCTAATCTTCAATTTGTAGGTGCTTTAGCTGTTTCCTCTTCGATGGAAGACAAGTTATCCAGAAGAGCTGGTATGATGAAAGTAAGACTCGTACATTTGACTGCCTTATCATTTCCGAATTTCCACTCAAACTCAACCTGTTGCATTTTTAAAGAATTAAAATTTTAATTTTTAATTTTCAGAAATAAAAAAAAATGCATATTAGTAAATTATTTTGAAAACTTTACAATAAGTAGTGTATGTTATGAAATAAAAAAAATGGTTTTTAAAAAATTTCGAAAAAACTTAGTGTTTTTAAAAATGTTTCAAAAAAAAAGAATTAAAAAAAATTAGGAGAAGAAGTAAAAATGTTTAAAACAAGTTTTTGAAATTTCTTTTTGGTCAAAAATAATTTTTTTAAATCTTTTTCTAAAAGGGTTTTAATGTTTCCAAAATATTTTTATTTCTTTATTTCAGAAATAAAGATCAAAATTTAAACACAAGAAAAGGATTCCTCCCCCCTTTGGAAAACCATTTTTTTTGGAACTTATATTTTCATCTTTGTTTTTGAAATAAATAAACAAAAATATTTTGCAAAGCTATAATGTAAGATATAAATGATCAAAAGAAGTTTTTAAATGTTGTTTTTTTTTTTGGCCAAAAATAAACTTTTTCCAAAAAGCGTTTTAAGGTTTCCAAAATATTTTTTGCTTTTATTTCAGAAATAAAGATCAAAATTTCTGTTCCAACAAAAAAAAACCGTTATTATTTTTTTTTGGCTGAATGTCTCGAATTTTTTATCCACTTTGTTTTTTTTTCCCTGTTTACTCCATTTGGGAACATAGGGCCTCGACAAGACTCAGTCTTGCGTTGGTTTTGTTAATCTGTTTTGCTTTCTGACAGGGTAGGTGATTAGCCTGCCGCTACCAGTCCTAAATAGTGGGATTGCCCACCTGTCGTTGGTTAGGAGCAACGCCCTCTAACTGTTTAGCGCGTCATCTGTGTTTCACATTTTTCTGTCACAAGGATCACACAGATGGTTGAGGACTTCGCTAAATTTTGGTGTGTCTGCGATATTACCGCGATGCTTGCTTCCTCTTGCTGGCGCCACTGATGCAATGTGTAACTGTTTGTTTTTGCTCATTTAAGCAGCCCCAATTTAAGAAATGCTCTAACTTTTGTGCGGGAGTGAGGATTGGAAGGATAAGGGTTTTTGGGGTTGAGAAATTAATTTTTTGTTTGTTTTTTTTTTTTTGTTTTTTGTTTTAGAAACTTGGAAAGTATATAAGTTTGGAAAAGTGCGAGAACCCTGCTTTACGTGGGACTCGAATCCACAACCTCTGGGATGGCAAGCTAGTGCAATTGTGGTAGGCTACCGAGGCCGCTTTTATCCACTTATGTTCCCCAATTTCTTAAAAAAGTACTTCCTTCTTCAATATCATACAAAGAATGAATATTATAACCAAACCTCTTCTTTTTTTCGGAAATTATTTATATAAAACTAAAAATGTGCATCTATATGTAAAATGTGCACAAAAATAAAACAAAACGCGGTTTTAAATAGAATAACCACAACACCAATTCCCAGAACGAATGACTATCCGCTACGAGTTGTGTGGCTTCGCAGGTTGCTAAGCGCGCCACTCCGTTTGCTTTTTATACTTTTTGTTTTTGGTTTTGCTTTGCGTCTGTGACAACTGGCAACGCAAACATCACCAAATTGACCAGCTGTCATTGCCATCACCCATATTTTGGCGTCGCTGTTGTTGCGATCGGTGTTGCTTTTAGTGTTACTGTTGCTGTTGTTGTACCTGTTGTTGTTTTTGTTGTCATTGCTAGTGCTGCTGTTGCTGTGACTCGGTTAAACGCAGTCAAATGTTTGCTTTATTGTATCGCCAATTGATGTTTAGCTCACATTGCTGCCAACAATTTGTTATTGTTCCTTGTTGTTGTTGTTGTCATTGTTGTTGTCATTATTGTTGTAGTTGTCGATTCAACTGTTGATTACAGGCTTCTCATGCTGTTGTCGTTAAACTTGAAAATCGCTCGAGCGTGGCGCGCGCATCAAAGCTCAACTCAGCGCTGCACACAATTACAGCAGCAAAGTTTGCGCACAAAACCAACAACAACATATCACAATTTGCTCTCAATATCGCTTGACATTTGATGGTTGGTTAGTGCTTTGATTTTAGTTTATTGGTCTGTCCCACTGTTTTAGTGATATTTTTAGAGTTTATGTTTTTGTTGTAACTGCTGAAGTATTCTATTTTGTTTTTTTACTTGGGGCAACTACTGCCGTGTGGTCGTGCCACACTAGCCACAGTGGCACAAAGCTTTGGAGCTTCCACTAAATCATCATGACTTAGTCAGCGGTGTGCTGCTAGCGACTAGCAGAGAGAAGGGAAGCAGAAAACGATGTTTAAGCAAGCAGCGTGCACGCACAGGTAGCCAGATCGGAGCTATTAAATAACGATCTGAGCATTATGAAAATATGCGAAATGACATTGAAAAAATACACAATGGCGAAAAAATGACTTAATTAATATTGTCATGGGAAAATGATAATTTTTTTTATTGCTCTAATAAAAGCATAGTTTTGTGAATAAATAAAATTCTTCTTTTTCTGTTTTTTTCGTTTTTTTAGGAAAAAGATATAACTATTATACTAAAACATTTTTTATTATTTTTGCTGGAAATTATTATACTTAGCTGAATATTTTTTACTTATTTCTATTGAGATAAGTAAGACGGGCTGCCTTGAAGACAAAAGCATTGAGGCCATGCGATCGCTTAGAAAATTGAATCAGTTTTTTCAGACCCGTTTAGATTTTCCAAGAATCGGTTCCTCAGTAATCTGAAGCACATTTTCCAAAAGCGGGAAGTTTGCGCAGGAAATACTCAGTGTACTTTAGCTCTTCGTCATCTCTGCAGCTCGAATAGAAATTTTTATTTAAAATTATGCATCTGGCAGCCAGATCCTTCATAGTTCAATGTCCGATCAGCGTCCAATTTAGTATTCCTGTGCGCGGCCACATATTCGTTTTTGAAGCACTCGGTAAGTTTCTTGTCATGGTTTATCAAATTTTGACTAAAGAAAGCGCGATAATCTAGAGGTGAGTAGTTTATTTGCCCTCTAATTTGTACGTGCTTAAGTTTTTTTCTTTTTCCTGAGAACGAGATTTCCCAAATCCAGTTTAAAAGTCCTACTTTGCACATTTGGCCGCTCATTTTCTCTCTCATTTTCCGAAACTTCACTATACTCCGTGACCCAATACAAATCAACAGTGTGAAATTTATATCAGGGGCCTCCGGTAGATACCAATGAAAGGAGACTTTTTTTCAGTTTAAAATGTTTATTAACAAAAAATGGTTACAAATTTAATCGTAAAAATAATAGCCGTCGCTAGCGACATATTTCTCTCCTCTCTCAGGCAATTTGCGGATACCGCGCCAAAAAAATTGGCCGTCTTTGGCCGCAAACCAATCATCGAGCCATTTTTTGGGTTCTTCGTGAGAATTGAAGCGCTGCTCGGAAAGTGCGTGACCCAGCAATGCAAACAAATGATAATCGGAAGGCGCCAAGTCTGGTGAGTAAGCTGCATGCAGCAGTGGTTCCCAATCGTACGTCTCCACCAATTCCCGGGTCGCTCTTGTTCGATGTGGAGGTGCATGTGGCGGTGCATTGTCATCAAGAAAAATTACTTTGTGATGCCGATCGGCATATTCTGGGCGTTTCCGGTGTATAGCGCTATTCAAATCGGCCAATTGTCGTTGGTAGCGTGCAGCGTCAACTGTTTCACCTGGTTTTAATAGTTCGTCCCAAATCACACCACGCTGATCCCAGAAAACACACAAAATTGCCTTACGGCCGAAGCGATTTGGTGTGGCCGTTGTTTTTGGTTTGTGGCGGGGCGGACCATACGATCGTTTACGCTTGGGAATGGAGAAATACACCCATTTTTCATCACCCGTAACGATTCGATGCAAAAAAAGCTTCCTTTTGAACCGGGGGAGCAGCATTTCACAAGTGGTTTTTGGGTTTCCCGCCTTTCAGTCAGTTCATGCGGCACCCATCTTCCGACCTTTAAAATCATGCCCATGTCTTTCAAATATTTGGAAATGGTTTTTTGGGTCACTCGCAACTGCACTGCCATCATTTCTTGCGTTTGATCATCATCTTCATCCAACAATGCTTGCGATTCGGCCTCCTCAAACTTTTTGCTGGCCGGCCACGGTCCTCGTTCTCCACGCTAAAATCACCACTTCGGAATTTTCAAACCACTCGAAGCACTGTGCTCTACTTAGAGCATGCCCACCGTAAGCTTCTATAAGCATTTGATGAGCTTCAGAAGCGTTTTTCTTCAATTCATAACAGAAAACCAAGGATGCCCGCAAATCGTAGTTTGAAGGCACGAAGATTGACATTTTTAAGAGCGACAAAAATGCATTGTTGTATGAAATGTAACAAACAATGAACTGAATATTGTTGACAGATGACAGACGAAAAAAACAAGACATTTGGGAAGGTTTAAAAATACTTCTAGCGACATCTATGGGCTAATAGCTGAAAGTCTCATTTCATGGGTATCTACCGTATATAGGTCCTTCTCTAGATCTCTAAATGAGGAAGTGTCCTATAAGTTGCGTCATGGGCCGCATGACTGTAATCCTTTCCTACTTAACATGAACAACTCTTGCAAATATCTCATATTCCATTATAGCCATATGAGTTGAAGGTACTGACGAGTTTTCAATACCTATCCGTGCTTTTTTTTCTGTTGCAGAAAGAATCCCTCAATCAGTAGTTTCCAAGAAGCGGCAGGAATAATCTCTTCCAAGTCTTTTAAAATGTTATGAAAGTACTCTTTCTTGCAAGCTCCTCCACCTTTTCTATGTCTGATATGTTCTAGTGCTTCACTACCCATAGCAGAGGCTTACCGCTCTGCCACTTTTGGGTATCACAAAGTGTCCTACTGCAGCTGTAGGTGTCCTGGCGGAATTTGTCAGTAACCTCTTCAATCTAACCTAGCTTATTATGATTTGATGTTTTTACATATTTATAATGCAATCAAATGGACATATTTTCATATATCTTAATTGCTTTGGATATCGCGGCTCTTGCTAAATTGAAACATTAATCGGTTTCATCCACCTCCTTACAAATAAAACAAATATGCACTGCTATTGCGGCAGTCATAACAAAGTAAAGTAAATAAAAACAAAAAAAAAAAATTTGTAAATAACAAAAACAAAAAATCAATTACGATGACCATGAATGAATTTGTTTGAATGCAAAGTTTTAAACGGCCGTCGGCTAAACTGAAAAATAAATATCGATTACAAATTTAATTTGTACCTTGCAATGCAATTCGAAAACACAATAGGCTTTATAATGCAATTATACGAGAAGAAGAGCAAAAGCAAATTCATAATACAGGGTGTTAGGTAACTTTGTAGGCTTGAAAAAAGGTGAGAGGTTAAATAAAAAAATGAAAAAAAAATGTTAAAATTTTTTGTATACGAGATGCTTAAATTACCTTTTTAATATTTAAGTTAAAAAAAACAAGAACTTAAGTGATCCAAAAATTTTGGACATAGTCGTTGATCTTTTGTGAATTGCTATATTTCTTGACTTGAGTATAATAAAGGGTTAACCCTTCGAGGTTCGGTGCCTTATGATGCGGTAAGTGCATCATAAGGGTCTGCCCAAACCCATACAAATAATGTAAGAAATACGGTTTTAAAAATAATTTTATTTATTTATTTGAATGGATTAGTATTAATTACGAAGAGCAATTGGGTTTACAACTATAGGTATAGTTGCATGGAATGTTCATTAAGACATATGGGACGATTACATTTGCTGCAGTTATAACGAGTTTTACGTCGCTTTTTCGAAGAAGAAGCAGCACAATGGTAGCACGATGACCGTGTTGAAGCAACTTGAGCATATGATTGTTGCTGTGCTGCATCTGATGTCGATAGACAAGATTCCGGTACCTAAAAGTAGCGAAATAGTTTATTTTAAATTAGTAAATATGAATACATGCATACACATATCTTTATACGCGGAGATATATGTAGTATATAATTCATACTCACCTCGATATTGAAAAGATTCATTGCTTGTCTTATATGAGCAAACCTCCATACTAATGGGTTAGTCCCCCGTTTCGTCATATGTGGGATAACTAGCTGCCGTGCCAATTCAATGATAAATGAGCGCCTCTTATCACTCTGCTTTGCCGGATTGAGCTTGTCATAGATGATGAATGAGGCCAAACCGTCAACATTTGATCCATTGTATCTACCCCCGCTTTAAATTTATTGTAGTCCAAAATTTGATCTGGTTTGAATCCTTTCAATGGATCGGTGCTTTGACGGTAATGGGCAGTGGATAACATAATTACTGGCTTTTTCGGCTTTGCCATATACGAGCACAGAGCGATATTATTATTGTGATAACAAAATAAAGTGCTTTTAACATCACGCCTCGGGTTAAGCAATTCATGCGGAATGAAGGTCTTATTTTTTCTTACGGTACCGACGAAAGCCACTTTGAAAAAAAATTGTTTCTCGCTGGCCACCTGGTGGTTTTCCGGTATAAATTATACCATTCAAAGGGTAGTTTGAAACAGAGTCACAAATCCACCACACTTTCGTGCCATATTTTGCCGGCTTACACGGAATATATTGGGTGAATCGAGTGCGCCCACGATATGGAAATAACTGTTCATCGACGGTTACATAACATCCGGAGTGTAGGCTTTCTCTAAATTGGCCATCAGCATGAGCCATACATCGTCCAGGGCAGCAGATTTGCTTTGCTTCAACCTCTCAGCACGAGTACCACTGTTATCGAAACGAATGAAAGTAGTTAAGCTCTTGAACCGATTCAATGACATAGTGGCCTTATAAATTGGTATATTGTAACTGGCCCACAATTCTTTCGCTGGCTGAGAATTCGAGTGGAATACACCAGCAATAAGTAGCATACAAAAAAAAAGCATACATTTCGTCTTCGTTAGTCATTACCCAAGAACGCTGTTTATTACTGGGATGCTTTTCATTCCATAGACGAAACGCTTCAACGGCTTTTCTGTTGGTTTCCCGCACATACTTACGATTTCAGGAGACAGCAATAGCTTGAAAAGAGCTTTATGACTCGGTGACGCTCCTCGTAGTGGCCCTTTACGAGTAAAAGTTGTAACATTGTGACAACGAGGCCTTCCAGGTGGTGGAGGATTTGAATTCCACATTTTACCATCTTTCGACCTGTATATAAGGCCCTGGGTAATAGATGTGCTCCATGATTCCATTGTGGTTGAATCCTGAATCGCGATAGCCTCTCTATACAAATCCTCAATATCATCATGGTTTTCATCCAGAACAGCCTCTAACTCGATTTCCTGTTCTATATCTGATGCTTCACCGAAGTCATCTTCATCTGGAAAATATTCATCATCTTCTACGTCGCCACTTGTTTCAAATGGATTGGACTCCTGTCCCATAATTTCTTCAATTTGTGCCTGAAGTCGCTGACGTTCTTCCGGACTCACATTTGCTGCACTTAGCTTACGAAGCAAACGCGTCATCACATCAACTTCATCCATATTTACTTGTTCCATTTTATTTAAAAAAACACTTACCACTAATTAAAAAACACGTGATCACTTTAATTTTCGAATGTCAATTATCTCTGCCGCTGCCTCCGCTAACAGTTTAGTTGTTTACACCTAACGGTTAACCAATTTACATGAGAAGCTTATATGGATCTGCACAGATTAGTTTAAAATTATTATTTTTACAACAAATATAGCAAAAATCTTAATTTTGCTACTTCATTGTGTTTAGCACACTACATTTTAGGAAGTCATGGACTAAGAAGCCTCAGATATTAAAAATAAAAGATCTACATACATTTAAAGATCGAATGGGTCTGGCCAGACCCATATGAACATCGGAGGGTTAAGTGAAAAATTAAAAACATTCATAAATTTATTCCATGTGGAAAATTTTGGTATTCGAATTTTTTAAATAACTTTTTTTAATTTTTTGAGGCAAAATTTCTTCTAAAGTTTTTTTTTGGATATGTTTAAAAAAACTGTTGGATTTTTTTTTAATTTTATTTTTTTAATTTTTTTTATTTATTATCACAAGGTGTTTGTAGACAACATTTTTTTGGAAAAAAGTTGAACATTTTATTATTAGAGTTTTGTAGTCTCGCAAAACACTTCAAAAGTACCTTTGCGCCCAATTGTAAACCTGTAAAAATGTTACATTACAAGAAAAAAAACAATGCATATGTAAGAGAACCAATCGTAAGAAGTCGTCAGGATACACCTAATAACTGGAAAAATTTTAAGAGAACTCCCAGGAACTTGTTCAATCAAATCTTGAACTTGAAATATTTCTCAAAAGTATGGGAAATTGCACAAATTATCGCAAAACCAAACCCATGCAAAGATCCTACGCAAGTAACTTTGGACAGACTTATAAGTCTACTATCAGTATTATCAAAAATTTTTGAAAAGTTACTTTTTAACGGAATCGATCCCATTATACAAAAGGGCAAAATAATACCTTGCCACCAATTCGGATTCAGGCAAAAACATTCCACCATCCAACAAGTTCACAGAGTTACAAACAAAATTTTTGAAGTCATCGATAAAAAACGGACGTGTGAAGCAGTATATCTCGACGTAGCCAAAGGTTTTGACACAGTATGGCACGCAGGACTGCTACAAAAGTTCTTAACTTATTTACCAACAGACTACTACAAATTAATGAAATGTTATATTATATAACTGGAAGACAATTTTATGTAAAATTCGAAGATAAGTATTCTGATATACTAACAATAGAAGCGGTGCACCGCAAGGTAGTGTCCTTGGGCCGCTTCTTTACCTTCTTTATACAGCTGATATCTCTATACCGGCAACTAAGAATTCTCTAATAGCAACATTTACAGACGACACTGTCTTGCTAGCATCAGACAAAGATCCAAGAACGGCTGCTTATAAACTTCAGGAATTACTTGACAACACGGTTCAATGGTTCGAGAAATGGGGAATTAAAATAAACGAAGATAAAACCGCCCACGTCACATACACTAACAAGAGAAAAAAATAATGCAATCCAATATTCATAAAGAATAAAGAATAAACAAATACACCACGAAACATGGGCAAAATACTTGGGTATGATTATAGACAATAAACTTAACTGGAAGTTACACATTGGACACAAACGACGCGAAATCAAGACTAGGTTTAAGCAACTTCATTGGCTTTTGGGAAAAAATTCAACGCTCTCACTAGAAAATAAGATACTAATATACAAAGTAATTATAACACCAATATGGAAATATGGCTCGGAGCTTTGGAGAACTGCGAGCAATACAAATATAAAAATTATACAGGAAACGCAAAATAAGATACTCCGTATAATATCAAAAGCAGAATGGTATATACTCAATGATAATATCCATCGCGCGCTCCTGTACCTTAAACTTTAAACTCATTTATCTCGAAACGACTTTTTTCGGCACGGCGGGGATGAAAACAAAAAAACTATTCAACCGAATCACTTGAAATTTGGATATGTTGTTCACAACATGTATCGCTATCGTCGGAACTAGAATCATAATTTTATTTAAATAATTTCCTATTTTTTAAACTAAAAAACTAGTGAAAAAAACCCGATTTTACGAACTTTTTTTCAAAAGTACGCCATTTTGTCAATTTTTCATTTTTTCGATTTGTTCTAGTTCCGACCATAACTGCACTCTTTCTGACTAAGAATCTTCTTGAATTTTGTGTTTCAGATGAGTAGAAGTCTCGAAACCATCTACGCCGTCCGGGTTCGTTTTTTCGAGAGGGTCATCGTCGGCGGCATTTTGATAATAATAAATATTATTTCAAAAGTAAAAAAAAAATTTTTTGTATGCTCAATAAACGTACTAATAAGCCCGAAAAGTTGAAACATCGTTTTTTAAATTTTTAATGGCAAAAAAAAAAATCGTGAAAATAGGTGAAATTTTCGTGCTGTAGACCACTGGGTACCATTAAAGTAAAAACAGTCCATGCGGAAATACGCAACAGAAGCTTAAGACATACAAATCGACTACTAGAACATTCTAACAGGGAAATTCGGCAACTTCCATTAAAAGAGGAAACCGAGACGAGGAGACTTAAGCGCAAACGACCAATCTGCAGATCAGAGATTTAAATGGTGTCACAATTTTATGAATAAGAATGAATAAATATATAATTAAGTAACGAGTTAATTTTTTTTTAATAAATGTATATAGTGGTATTGGCTTCTAAGCCCAAAAGGAAAGAAAAATTGTAAATATTTTAAGTTGAAATAGAAACAATAATAAAGGGTTAAAAAAAACAAAAAAAAAAAACTCCACTTCTTAGATCGGAGATGCGTCTACATCACAAAGAGCTTAAACGAGCTTGTTTTTCATTTTTTCGGTCTAGGTTCTGGAAAGCTAATTTTATCGAGGTCCATTGGATGTTTTTATTGAAATCTAACCAATTCACTTCAGAAATCAAAATGATTTTTTAAACTCAACCCGAGTCCTGGACCTGGAAGTTAATCGAATAAATATGAAAACTACAAAATTTATTTTGACAACATAAAGTGAACGTATAAATGTACACCCTTTACCATTAGACTGGTTAAATTTTCAAATAAAATATAATTTGTCAGATATTTGAGAATTCCTGGTTGCAAGGCGTCGCAATATCTATATTACGTTTTTATACAAACAGCAAATACGCTGCATGTTTGTTGTACGCATTCGTGTGTGTCTGTAATTTTAGAACATATTTGTAGTTGTATTTCTATTTGCATGTCGTCTATAGTCTATGCCCAACTGCATTGAATTCCATTTATTTCATTGAATGCTGAATTTCAATACAACCAATGCTATAATCGAATTCAAAATTTCTATTACCGATTTCACTTTATCTTATTGTTGTTGTTAAATAAATTATTACCAAAATCAAGCGAAAAAGCAGGAGAACCAAATCTGGAAATATGAATGCGAACAAACAGCCAAGGCCCCCCTCTGGTGGCGCCGTCTGCAAAACAAAGCGATTTTATTGTTTGGCCAACAATTCGCCAGCCAGTTAGTGTTTATTTGTTGCTGCGTAGTTGCATGCAATACGCACACACACTCAACGGTACATATATGTGTGTATATAAGCATTCACGAGAGTCAGTCTTTGCGCCTTAGGTGGTCTGCAACAGTGCGATTTCGAGTGTAGGTATGAATTAAAGCCCTGCCTGCATAACAAATCGGCTTCAATTCGTAAATATGAACGAGTGTGTGTGTGCTTGCATTCAATATACGTTTATGGCATTTCGTTGTGTGAAGTTTTAAATGTATTTACGTGCCATGCAACATCACTCTTTTAGTCTGCCATTAGAATATTTGCGAATTTTGGTAGTCAATCCGCGTCAATATCTCTAATTATACTTATTTACAAAAAAAAAAAAAACAAAAAAAAACAAAGCTTGTGAGAGCATGTAAATTGAAAAGTTTGAGTCTATGTGTTGGTTTATTTCTGTATAATAATTTATTTAAATATACATACACATCCTGTAGAGAAATCTTTTCGTAACGCACTGGTATGTCTCTAGTGAATTTAGAACTCTGACGAGTTCGCGTTTCTGCTATTTGCTACAAACAAGAAATATAAACAAACAAGAAATATTATGTGGCGATGATCTGAGAAATGACAATTACGGCATACACCTGTATGTATCCAGATACTATTCCCTTTAATCAAATTCAAACAGCTGTCTTAGATGCTGCCTCCTAGATTGCAACTAAAAACTCATTTCGGGGCGAGGTGACGTGAGATGGCGAACTCAGGTGGGACCACTTCTCCGTAGTCAAGTTTGGCGCTCATCACGATTCGCAGTGCGTATTCCACCTTAATTAAAATTGACCTAACTTGGCGGTCGCTCTTCTCTATATTTAAAAAGTTCGAATATATATCGTGAATTTCATTCAAATATTCGTTTCAAAGCGAGCTGCAACATATTCAAGTTAAGAACTAACTAAGGTCCGCGAATGTCCGTTAGACGGTGCCATTCCAAGCGAGCCCCTATCTGGAACAAGCTGCTCGCTAAATTAACCCTTTAAAAATAATTGCGAGATTGGCTTGGAACCCGTCACAAAATAAAAAAACAAATTGTGAATAAAAGTTGCGTTGTAATCTTCGGCTACTTAATATTCGGGTGATTACTGCCCTCTTAAGAGCACAGGAACCCAATAGGTGCTATGAGTGGGGTAAGACAAAACTTTGCAGCGTCTATGACATGACTGTCTAGGTTCTACAATGAGTAAGAGACGTCACCATAGAGTACTTTCGTTCGCTAATATGGACAATTGGCTCCTCAGAGCCTACATTAAAGCCCAATCAGTATCTCGCTCTTTTGCGCCAAAGCTCCGACGGAAGTGGCAAACGAAGCGACTAAGGATCGTTTGAATGATCACTTAGACCGTTTTTATGAATACTGCGCTCATTTCGACATACAAAATGTGATTTGCAGTTTCAACCCAAGGAAGGCATCTTTGGTTGCAAGGAATGGATGTGCAATCCAACAGGTGAAAAATTAACTTTCCGCCAAGAAACCCTACCATCTTCCCAAATCAACTAAAGAGAATTGAATTCGTTAATACTCGGGGCATGGTAGCCTGAAGCACCAGGTTGCAGGACTAAAGAAAATCTATGAGGCTACGTCTGTCTTCTGAATGAAGAAGTATCAACTCGGTTATATAAGAGATATCAAAATGCTTTTGAGCCCTCGATAAAAAGTACAGCCAACAGTTTCCCGCTTCGACTCCCGCTCCTACTCTCGAAGAGTACAGCTCAACAAAACGACAAACTAGGTAGGGAATATGATCATATTTCTGCAAATATTCGTACCGCCGCGGAAAACATATTGCATTTCGGTAAGCATGAAAGCCAAGAAAACCGCAATTACTACAACGAGGAATGCCACTTCACGGTCCGACGGGAGTGTCGTGGTGATTTTAATCGCTGTTTTTTCTTTATTTCAGCTTTATAGCTCCTGTGACCTTTCCATGCAAACTAATTAAGTTGTTTTTATTGTAATTGCAGCAGTTTACAATGCGCTGTTAACACAGTAAAGCCATCGGTTATCGTCGTCAATAACATCTAACTGTTCGGCCATGAAACAGGCGGTTTTGAAGCGGTGGGTGCAGAAAGAGAGGAGTGTTAAATGAGTAGACTAAAAGTGACAAGTGAATAAGTGATTAGAGTCACGTATGATGCCGAACATTTGTTTAGAATGTCCGGGATTGTTTCTGGTTAAGTAGGAGTTTAACCAACTGCAGTATTCGTAACGTAAACCTACCCCAATCCACTAATGAGATGTGGTTAGATACCTGATTTCAAGTTTTTAGTCTTGTGGTTCGGACATAGATGACTAGTTGTGAAACTCTTTCATTTTGAGAGAGAGCGCGCCCATGAGCTCGTTTCAAAACTTGGCAGCACTCACATATTATGGGATTTTGAACAGTTGATAGGCGAAATGGTGGGCTGCCAGAGAAAATGCGCCAAAAATCACTGATGAAAGCAGTTCGTTTTTGCTTAATGGAGAAATTACGCAATTGAAATGTTTAAAATTTGTCTTAAAAGTAATTTAATTGAAACATAATAATTTGAAGCAAGTTTGTAGAATTTTCCAAAGCTTTTTATGTACATATCTGAATACATTTTACATACATGTAATTTTATTGAGAACTGTGTGTTGGTTTATGTCTGTAAATTTGTATATATTGTATTTTATGGTTAAAAAGCGTAGGAAAGGGAATTGAATTTGAGTTTGAAATATTTTGCAAACATATGGAGGTTGAATTAATTTTAAAGGTTTTTTTCGAAGATTTGGGGCTTTATTGTGAAAAAACGGTACAAAATATTTTATTCGAAGTATTGGCCATCGCTAGCTACAACTTTCGCCCATCTTTCGGGCAATTTCCGGATGCCGTTTCTCCAAAATTCTGGCCGCTGCTTGGCTATCCATGACTCAACCCATATTTTGGTAGCCTCGTACGAGGAGAACCGCTGGTCCGTCAAATCGAGACTCATATGCCGGAACAAATGATAATCGGAGGGAGCTATGTGTGGACTATACGGCGGGTGGGGTAACACTTCCCAGCCAAGCGTTCCAAGGTATTTTTTCACAGGTTGAGCAACATGCGGCCGAGCGTTGTCATGTTGCAAAATAACCTTGTCGTGCCTTTTTACCGTTTCCGGCCGTTTTTCTTTCAATGCCCGGCTTAAACGCATCAATTGCAGTCGGTAACGATCCCCCGTGATTGTTTCGCCCGGTTGGAGCAGCTCAAAATATACGACGCCGACTTGATCCCACCAAATGCTGAGCATGATTTTCTTGCCGTGAATATTCTGCTTGGCCGTCGACGTTGATGCGTGGCCGGGCAAACCCCATGATTTTTTGCGTTTTGGGTTATCGTAGTGGATCCATTTTTCGTCGCCAGTCACCACCCGATGCAAAAAACCCTTCCGATTTTGTCGCTCGATCAGCAATTCGCACGTAAAAAATCGCCGTTCGACGTCGCGCAGCTTCAACTCGTACGGGACCCAATGTCCTTGCTTTTGGATCATTCTCATCGCTTTTAGACGCTTGCAAACGGTTGATTTATCAACGCCCAATGATTCAGCAAGCTCTTCTTGGGTTTGGCACGAGTCCTCGTTTACCAATTCCCCAAATTCCGCGTCCTCGAACTTTTTGGGCTGGCCAAGACGCTCCTTGTCTTCGGTGTGAAAATCACCACTTTTGAATCGTCGAAACCAGTACTCACATATTGAAATCGACTGAGTATGGTCTGGGTAGGCCTCCTGCAGTAATTCACGGGCTTGGGCTGTATTTTTTTTCAAATTGAAGCAGATTGCCGCAAATTGCGTTTCGACGGCACGAAAGTTCACATACTCGGAGTACGAAAACACTGCGTTGTTTATACTTCAGCGAAATGACAGATACTGATAAACAAAGCCTAGGGATGAGGCTTTGTCATGAATATATATTCAGTATTGCCAACGCGATAAAGTGATAAATAGCGCCATCTGTGTGTCACCTTTAAAACTAATTCAACCTCCATACATAACTATTTTTAGGCAATAAAAACTTGAAAGTTATCTGTTTCAGCTTTACTCTTATATACATTTTCGAGTTCATTACTCCATTATTATTATATAGCATTTGTACATCAATTTCGAATAATTTCATTTAAATGCTTTTGATTTTTTTTTGTATTTTATGCTGATTGTGCTTATTTTTATTATATGGAGGTGTATACTGATGATATAAGGTTATTGGGCAATCGCGCACTATATACTAACCTCAATGGCGGTATGGAAACTAAAAATTCGCAATATTTGTTTAAAAGATATCCATTCAAAGTTTCTGCCGGTGTGGCATCACTGACGAATGTTATAAAAAATGCACATTTTTCAGCGCTCTCACGAGGAAAAGAGTTTCGGATCTAGTCATCTATGGTTCGGGGGACTCTCGTAGAGAGAAGTTCTCAGTTAGTATTCGCTTTCAACCTTTCAACTTAACATTTCATAAGCCAGTTGAGAATTGCAGTCCTCTGATATTTTGATGATTTTGATTTCTAATTTTTTTCTGCCCAAAAAATGGCTAATAAGTTAAATTTGAAAAATTGTCTTGAGTAGTTTTCAAGGAATCGAATTTTACTTTTCAAAAGGAGAAAAAATATTATTATTTTATTACTGTAATCAACTGGAAAAATAAATGAAATACATTCCGGTGGGTAATCCTTTGCATGTTTAATAGAAAATCGCGCTATTAATGTACAACATAAAGTACAGAGGTATTTATATGCATTGTTGGTGCTTGCCAGACAAATAACAAAATGCAACGTTGGTTCGGCAGCAAATTCAGCAAATAATATCTCCAATGAGCATTTCAGTATTCCTTTTGTTTGCATTTTAATTAAATATTCATAGGCGTTTTAATTTATGTATGATACAACAAACACACCATACATATACATAAACAAAATAAATCAAGCACACACACCTATACGCACCCATATTTGAATGTGCTGGCATTGCATAACTCACTTTCATTTGGCCAAATAAATTTAAATGGATTTTCATATTGCAGCTGCCATTGTCTTATCATTTAGCTAAAGGCCAGCATATGTTATTGCAAAATTATAGTAAATATTATTATTTCCGTATTATTATTTGCCATTATTATTACTACTGAATATGCTTTTATGCATAAATGTTTTCGAAAATTACTAAAATTTTAATTCATTACCATTTAATGCACTTTTGTCGGTTGATTGGCTGGATTAAGTGGCCACTTGGTAGAAGAGTTTCCTTTCAGATGAAATACGACTACATACATGTTTTAATTTAGTTGCATATGTATGTGGGATTATGCTTAAGTTATAGCTTTAACATTTACTATTAAAAACGTCGTTCTGTGACTTTTCGTACTTGGCAAAATTTGAACTCTTTAAATACAATATCAGAGCAGTCCATAAATTCTTGCGTTTTTTTAAGGTGGTTTTAAAATTAATAAAAAAAGATGTTGAAAGTATTTATTAATCAATAATATATTTTCTTTCATTATTTACAATGTCTTCCCAACGTTTAGGCAAATTTTTAATTCCCTGCTCAAAAAATTGTTCGTGCTTGGAGCCAAAATACGCTTCGATATCTCTTTTCATAGATTCTTCTGAGGAGTAGTTCTTGTTACTCATATGGGATAGAAGTCCACGGAAAAGGTGATAATCACAAGATGCAATATCCGGAGAGTATGGTCCATGCGGTATTAACTCCCATCCGAGCTCGTTCAGCTTGCCTAATGTTTGCCTTGCGGTAAGAGGTCTTGGTTGTCGTGGTGAAACAAAACTTTGCGTCTATTCACTTAAGACGGTCGATTTTTTTAAGTGCCTTATTCAGGTTAGATAGCTGATGGGAATAATAATCAGCAGTTATCGTCTGGTTTGGTTCCTGCAGTTCATAATAAACAGTAGCGGCCATATCCCACCAAATAGGCAGGAGAATCTGCTTGGGGTGAAGGTCATCTGTAGGGGTCGGTTCTGGTGTTTCATCTTTATCTAACCATTGGCGTTTGCGAACAGGATTATTGTAAAGGACCCATTTTTTATCGCCAGTAACGATACGGTTCAAAAAACTTTAATTTTCAAGCCATTGCAGCAGCTGAGAACACATATTCACTCTCTGCTGAAGGTTGGCGACGGAAAGTTCCAACTTTGAAACTCTCAACTGAACCAGGTGCCTGTGAACGGTTCCATGCGATGAATTTAACCTCTGTCTGAGCTATCATATCGACTGTCAAATTTGGCTCAGCTTACCACTTCGGAATTTCGAAAACCACTTTTGCACAGTCCTTACACTCACAGTCCTTACACTCTCCGTGAACAGTGTTTATTTCTGCAGCAGCAGTTGTTGCATTTTTATCACTTTTATAAAAAAATACAAAATATGCCTCTTATACGCATTCGAAGATTCCATTTTATTTTTTAACAACACGTGCTTCTATCCGCGATTAAAATCACTTGTTGAATGCACAATATATCAAAGAAAATATAAATATATCAAAGAAAATATAAGGGAATATTCCGCGAATAATTTTTTGTATGCAAAAATCGTACAAAAGTTAAATTATTGGTAAAATACGCACGAACTTTTGGACTGGCCTTATAAATACATAATTTAATTTGTCTTACAACTAAACAGTAGCTTCCACGCCTTGGAATATGCTGCAATATATTTTATTATTATAATTATTCAGTAAAACTAATTACATATCCCACTATAATTTACCAAATATTTTGCGTCTGAAAAGTTTATGTTGAGTAAAAGAGACAGAATTTCTGATAAATTTATTCTATTGGGTATGGGAATAAGATCCCGCCCTCGTAACAAAGGTGTCTCTGCCGATACTAGCTTTGCATATTCAAAGTGAAGTCCAAAATAAACTAGACTGGGGTCATTGGCGTCATCTTTTTAATGAGTTAATGCGTTGAAGTTACATCCCTAACTGACTTCCAGTGAAAGCTTGATGATATTCGGTTTAGTGAAAGCGAAGTTATTGCATCTAAAGTGTCAGTATGTTTGTGTCTTCAGTACGAAAAGGAGTTTCGGACAAAGAGTTAATATCAAATTTTGTTTTAAAATTGGCAACACTTTTACCAAAACATTTGAATTGATGAAACAAGTTTATGGCGATGGTTGTCTCTCGTGCCAGAATTCTTGAGTGGTTTACACGTTTCAGAGATGGTTGTGAGGACATAGATGACAATGAACATACGGGTCGCCCAGTAATCACCGAAAACTCCATCGAAACTGTTCGTAAATTTATCAACCGAATATATGAACCGAAATCATCGTTGATATTCATAGAATGGGAGTTGAATATTTTCAAAACATCGTTTGGGCTTACGAAAGGTCTGCGCACGTTTCATTCCGCACAAGTTGACTGAGGATTAAAAATTGCTCACAAATTCAACATTCGTAAGATCTCATTAAAGAGGTGAGTAAAGACGAGAGCTTCCTGTACAACATTGTAAATGGTGCTGGAAAATGATACTTCCAACATGAACTTGAAGGGTCCAGGCGAGCCACCCCCCAAGAAATCGCGTTTGGAGAAGTAAAGACTCGAGTAGTGTGCTCATTTACTTTTACGATTCCAAGGGAATTGTCCACAAAGAGTTCGTGCCTGTCGGGCCAAACCGTCAATGCAATTACTATCTTGGCATTTTGAAGCGTTTGTTGCTTCGCATTCGTCGAATTCGCCGCCCTGAATGCCGTGAAGGAGGAAGCTAGCGCTTATTGCATGATAATGCACCATCTAATTGATCCACTCTTGTGACTGATTTCTTGACTAGAAATTGCATTTTAACCATCAATCACTCACCGTATTCGCTTGATGTGGCTTCCTGTGATTTCTACTTATTCGGAAAACTACATTTGCTTATGAAAAGCAAACGTTTTGCGGCCGTAGAGGCCATCCAAAAGGCTTTTATCGATATCCTAAAGGCCACTCCGGTCAATAACCTGAAACACTCTTTCGAAAAACTTTTCGATAGCGCATGACAGTGTATCGAGGCCAGATGGGACTATTTTGAATAAATAAACTCGAAGTTATCAGAACATAGATATTTTAGCTCAGTATTGCTTATTTTGGACTTCACTTTGTGTTTTTCAAAAAAATTATTTTGTGCGTGCCTGAGTATAATTAGAAGTAAAGTGGAAAAAATAAAAAAAAAAATTCATTTTGTGATTTATTCAGTGTTGAAAATTTCGGTATATTTTTAACATTTAAAATTTCTTTTTACAATTTTTTAGCTTTAAAAAAAAATGTTTGCAAATGAAATTGCAATAAAAATTGCAATGTTTTCTGTGTTTTTAGTATTTTTATAATAGAATTTTTTAATTTTTTGGAATAAAATATATTTTTTAGAAATTTTATTTTTCGGAATTGAAAATAAGTTTATTTTTCGAATTGAGTTTAATTAGATATAAATTGAGAAAAAAAAAATGTTTGTAATTCTGTGACTTATTTGCTGTTGTAAATTGGGAAGAATTTCTCAAAGTGAAATATCTTCGGTTATATTTAACATTTCAATTTTTCTTTTAATCTTTAAGCCTCAGACAAAATATTTTTTGAAAATAAAAAGTCAACTATTTTTTTTAGAATTTTGTTTTTTGGGAAAAAATGTATTTTTGTCGTAACTTTTTTCCGAAAATAAGTTTATTTGAACTGTGTATAAAAAGATACCAATTGAGAAAAATTGTTTTTGTAATTCTGTGATTTAAATTTTGTTGTGTTGAAAATTTTGGCAGAATTTTTCAAAGTGAAATATTTTCGGTTATATTTAAAATTGTTTTTATTTTTAATTTTTAGCCTTAGAAAAAAAAATTTTTGTTATAAAAAGTGAAATGCCTTCGGTTGTTTTTAATATTTTTATAATATTGTTTTAAAATTTTTCTTTTAATTTTCAAGAATAAAATATATTTTTTAGAAAATTTTTTGTTTAAAAACACAATTTATTATTTTCGTAAGTTTTTTATGAAAATTGGTTTACTTGTTGGCTTGAGTAACATATAATAAGGAATAAACTGAAAAAATTTTGGAGAAGAAATTAATAGTTTTGAGACTTTGAGAATTTTTAAAAAATTTGCTAACGAATTTTAAGTGAAGTATGTCCGGTTATTCTTGACATTCCAAATTTTTTTCTAACTATTTTTTAGCTTTATTATGTGCAAATAAAAAGTGAAATATCTTCGGTTGCTTTTAATATTTTAATAATTTTTTTCTTAATTTCGTAGAATAAAATACAATAATATTTTATTTTTACTAAAATTTTTATTAAATGATTTTGTTTATTTCATTTTTTTTTGTTCGCTAAAAATTTACATTTAGCGCTTTTAGACGTCGCAAAAATTTTGTATGTGGTTAAAATTAACAAACTCAAATACATAAATAAAATATTCTGCCACATTTTTTTTTGAATGCCTGTTCGCCATAGACGTTTGTTCACAAAAATTTGTCAAAAAAAAAAAAAAAAATGGATACACTATTTCGCGCTTCTTGCATACTTTGATCACAGATTTGAATTCAGCTCATCAATAAACTTTAATGAATATTTGCCATTGCATTGAAGTGTTAAGCCGATTACACTGCTCATAACTTTCACACAGATTAGTTAAACTAAAAATAGCCTCAACATACAGAATTCATTCTGGAAGCCCTTCTTCCATTTTAATGCAAGAAATATTTATCTGAAGCGCCTAGATCTGGACTGCAGACTTGCCTCTTGTCCATCAAATTTTTCTTATTGCACGTAACGAAACCGCGAACTACCAGGCTCTGCTAAATCGAGTATATAAATAAGTGACAATATACGAGTATAAGCGCAGAAGACCACAAATGAAGGTGCAGACAAGCTACCCGCGCACGGTCGAAAACAACGCTGTAAATATGAAGAAATTATTGAAAAAGTTAAAAGTCATAAAAAATGTCGAAAGTTCGCAACAACAAACAAACAAAGCATTCATTCCCATAAATACTTACACTCACCCACTCACTCTCCCTCTCTTGCTCACACAAATATGCGCTTACTCACACAGCGCTAGCACAAGCAACTCTTCAAGTGTGGTTTGGCGAGGTAGTAGGGCGTAAGTACATAGAAATAAATCCTAGAATATTGCAATTGCTCCTTCGGGATCATATCGAAATGCACACAATGTTGAGCACTCGAACCAGAAGTGTATTTAAGTTTGTTTTTTATTCACACAACCCACTCACGTTCATTGCTCATTGCTCAATGTTCATCACGGTATCATCCTGCTTCCGTCGCTGCTTCCTACAGCCTCTTACCCTCAGTCGCGCTGCCTCAGCCTAGTCATGCTCTAACCGCCTCAGCCCAGCTTCAACTGAGTATATTTGTGTGATATGTGGTTGATGTGCTGCGAATACGCGAAGTAAGTCTTTGGCAGTGCGCAGTACATATATTATATTAAAATGAATATGAAAATATATGGAGTTAATAGGAGTGGAAATATTTTTATTTTGAATGACCCGAAACAGTGAATATATTAAGAGTGTTTTGTTTATTTGGGCATGGATAATGTGTACGAGGGGGGTTCAGCTATTAGAAAAACGTGTTTCTTTTATTTGATGTTCATGCACGGAGATTCGAACCTGCGTATTCCCGAATGATAGTCACACACCAACCCATTTGGCTTCGGCGTTCACTGAAAGCAATTTAAAAAACTCAGCTAACCCTTGACGAATTAAACTTCTGAGGTATTTTTTCAGAAATTATTTTTATCCATTTTTTTCGATTTCTTGAAAAATTAACCCAATCACGTCCCCAATTTTTCTAGGGAAATATCAGCACGCCTCTATTCCACTGAGGAAATTCCTGAACATTTTTAAGTAGACCTTTTAGTCCTGAACTCGTTCAATCAACTGAGGTGATTTTTTTGGTAAAATATTTTTAAAATTCTAAATTCATTTAAAAAATTCGATTATGGAGGTGCTTGCAAATCGAATCAGCTCACGTAAATCTTAATATTCTTAAAGAAATAATGATATTAATAATTTGACGGTAGTCTTGAAGTATATTAAATCTTTTAATTCCGGTGGAAAAAAAGTACCAAAAAGTTTTTTTTTATATAAAGAATGACTTACTCTAATGTGTATGTATGTATGCTACATATTTTGATTTAAGTACATATGTACATTGCTCTCCTGGCGCATAACTTTCAACTACTACTTCTATAACTACTACAAAGTATAGCACACTTTCAGGCTGATGTGTGGCTGCAGTTTGTTGAACTGTGACTCAATCGCACCCACGCGCACACACATTCATAGAGAAGGAAGTCGTCAGGTCTTTGTTTGCCTATATTTTCCTATTTCATACGTATAAGTAGTCTTCCTTTCTTATATTTCAGTCAAATATTTCTCTGTGTTTGCTCTTCGCGCCTGCAAATATTTACATTTGCGATTTTTGATGATATTTTCTACGCACACAGGCTGAAGAATTTTTTTTTCTTCCAAGAAGTCAATACAATTTTATAGCGCTTTTTCGGAAGTCTACGACTTTCTTGATTTTTTTTTTATTTTTCCTATATTTTTGATTGTTTCACCACCGCATTTCCTTCCTGTGACCGGCCGTGCGCCGTGTTTTTGGCGGCGGCTTACACAGTTAATAAATTTCTACTTAACTGCCTGGCATTTCTTTCTTATTCTGTGCGAAATTTCTTCTTCTTTCAACTTGTTTATCATCACACATTGCTTGTGTGGTGTTTGTTGTACGAGTAGTTGCTATTTTTTGCTTTTTCCCCCTTTGCTTTTGCTGCAACAATGTCAATAAGCATGGAAGACATTTGCGATGCCAGTAAAACAGCACTTCAAAGGTTGAGACTCTATATTATGTTTTTATTTTTGTTTCTGGTATGATGTTTTTTTTTTTTTTGGTGTTTCTGCTATATTTGTTGTCTCTGCTGTGCCTCGTTTGGTTTTGTTTGTGCAAAGTTGGCAGCCTTTCAAGTTTGTCTGATAGCCAAGGCGAGCTGCTATTGCTTGAAGGATTTTACAAAATGTACCTAGTTGGTTGCGTGTTGCTGCTGTTCCAATATGTGTGTTGTTGTTACATGATATTATTATTATTGTTATATTCTTGACTGTATATAAGTATGTGTGCTTTCGCATATACTTTGCTGCTTTTGCTGTTTTTGCTACAACTTCCAGCTCATGTTTACACCTAAGCTCGAGCTGTTTTTATGCTTGATTACATATCACTATTTGTCAAACATGCAAATTAGGTACCGTTATACCTACGTATATATGTACGTAATACTCACACATAAGATAATGCCTTCGTAGGCATTTTGGCCTACAAACACCTGCGTTGACAATTATAGCAGCGCGACAAAGTGTGCAAAGTTGCGGCTATTTATTTATTTTTTATTACATTTTCTTACAAAAATATGATGCGTTTTATAACAAAGACAATATTAAACGAAACTTGAAAACTTTGTATATACTATATAAAACTATATAAAAAATTTGCAAAAAAACTTTTGAAAAACTCAGATTAAAAAGTTTGAAATTTTCAAGCAAATTGTGTGAATTTTTATAAATTTTGAGAAAGTTTACAACATTAAAAACAAACTTTTGTTTTCCTTACAGTGTGAACCATATTTTATTAAAAAAAAACGAGGTTGTCTGTAAAGTCGGTTTACTGACGATAGTTTAACGTGATAACGTCATAAGAAAATACTGATTGAATAGTTGCATTTTTCAAAAGAAAATTTTAATTTTATTTGTTTGATAGATATTTTGTATGGATATAGAGAATGAGTTAACATTAACATAACATAATATAACATAACATAACATAACATAACATAACATAACATAACATAACATAACATAACATAACATAACATAACATAACATAACATAACATAACATAACATAACATAACATAACATAACATAACATAACATAACATAACATAACATAACATAACATAACATAACATAACATAACATAACATAACATAACATAACATAACATAACATAACATAACATAACATAACATAACATAACATAACATAACATAACATAACATAACATAACATAACATAACATAACATAACATAACATAACATAACATAACATAACATAACATAACATAACATAACATAACATAACATAACATAACATAACATAACATAACATAACATAACATAACATAACATAACATAACATAACATAACATAACATAACATAACATAACTTAACATAACATAACATAACATAACATAACATAACATAACATAACATAACATAACATAACATAACATAACATAACATAACATAACATAACATAACATAACATAACATAACATAACATAACATAACATAACATAACATAACATAACATAACATAACATAACATAACATAACATAACATAACATAACATAACATAACATAACATAACATAACATAACATAACATAACATAACATAACATAACATAACATAACATAACATAACATAACATAACATAACATAACATAACATAACATAACATAACATAACATAACATAACATATCACAAAGCATTCACCAACAGCTTTCATTTGATACCCATATTGTACATACACGTCCGAAGGTTACCCGGGTCCACGTTTTGACCTATATCTCGAGACCCTATCTACCAATAGGTATTCAAACTATACGGACATCATCTTCAATACCTACTTAACAATGTGTGTAAGTTTGGTTTAATTCGGTTCAAAGACACGGCGGGTCCACGTTTTGGCATATATTTCGAGACCCTAGTCATCAATAGGTATGAAAATTACCCCGTATTAAAGCACTTATCAACAGCTTCAATTTGATATCCATATTGTACAAACACATTCTAGGGTCCACGTTTTGGTCTCTATCTCGAGTCCCTAGTCACGGAGCGGCATGAAAAATACTCTGGACTAAAGCATTCACCAACAGCTTCCATTTGATACCCATATTGTACATACACATCCGAAGGTTACCCGGGTCCACGTTTTGACCTATATCTCGAGCCCTATTTCCAAAATAAAATATAATCCATGTTACTCGTGATGTAGCTTTCGAATGGTGAAAGAATTTTTAAAATCGGTCCAGTAGTTTTGAGCCTATTCATTACAAACAAACAAAGTTTTCCTCTTTATAATATTAGTATAGACACATATCTTATAAGGTATATGGTAAATATTACCATTCATTTTTTCCTTCATATATATAAAAAAATTAATAATTATAACATTAAAACAACAGGTATTATTAACAAACTTGGTTTTATTTTAAATTCTTCAAGTGAATCAAATTAATAATAATCAATAAGAAGGCATATGCAAATACAAATACGTGAATTTATATATGTACATTTGCGCATATACATACATACATATATACGCTCACTTAAGTAGGAGAGAGCAAGATATCGAACGTTGCCGTTCGTTTGCTTTGTTTGCTTTGTCGTTCATTCCGCCCTTTCGCTTGCAGTTCATTCAATGCAATGAGCAAGGTAACGGCAATGAGCAAGGTAACACTAATATGAGCGAGGTAACACTAATGAGCAAGGTAACACTAATATGAGCAAGGCAACGGCAATGAACAAGGTAACACTAATATAAGCAAGGTAACACTAATGAGCAAGGTAACACTAATATGAGCAAGGTAACGGCAATGAGCAAGGTAACACTAATATGAGCAAGGTAACACTAATGAGCAAGGTAACTACATATGAGCAAGGTAACGACACATTTTTTCGTGCGTGCAGCCTGTTAAATCGAATTATAAGACGTTATCACGTCAAAAAATTAGTAAAATTCTGTTTAAACAATTTGAACATTTTTTAAACTTTTTATAATGTTTTTTAGAAAGTTTGACATTTCAAACTGTATGGGTTTTGTTGATGTGTTAATTATATTTTTATAAAAAAATAAAAGAAATTAGAGGAATGCTGATAAAAAAAATGAAATTTCGGAAAAAAAATTTTTGGTTTGTTATTAATTTTTTAGAAAGTTTGAAACTTGTTGTAGTATGGAATATATTAAAAAAAAGAATTAAATAGTTAGAAAAATTCTGATTAAACAGTGTGTAATTCCTTATGTACTTTAAATTTACATTTCCTAAATCCAACACCAGTTCATTAGAATACCAGCGTATGTTTGAAGAATACGTCGCACCATATAGACCTGAATGGAAAATGATCTACACTCTTCTTCTTCTTAATTGGTGCGATAACCGCTTACGTGATTTTGGCCGAGTTTAACAAAGCGCGCCAATCGTTTCTTTCTCCTGCTAACCGGCGCCAATTGGACACACCAAGTGAAGCCAAGTTCTTCTCCCCCTGATCTTTCCAACACAGAGGAGGCCTTCCTCTTCCTCTACTACCACCAGCTGGTACCGCATCGAATACTTTCAAAGTCGGAGCGTTTGTATCCATTCGGACGACATAACCCAGACAACGTAGCCGCTGGATTTTTATTCGGTGCGCTATGTCTATGTCGTCGTAAAGCTCATACAGCTCGTCGTTCCATCGTCTGCGATATTCGCCGTTGCCAACGTGCAAAGGTCCAAAAATCTTACGCAGAATCTTTCTCTCAAATACTCCAAGCGTCGCTTCATCGGATGTTGTCATCGTCCACGCTTCTGCGCCATACGTTAGGACGGGCATGATGAGGGTCTTGTAGAGTGTTAGTTTCGTTCGTCGAGAGAGGACTTTACTACTCAGTTGCCTACTTAGTCCAAAGTAGCACTTTTTGGCAAGATTGGATTTCAAGGCTGACATTGTTATCGGTGTTAATGCTGGTTCCTAAATAGACGAAGTCTTTTACAACCTCGAAGTTATAACTGTCTACAGTGACGTGGGTGCCGATACGCGAGTGCGCCGACTGTTTGTTTGAAGACAGGAGGTACTTCGTTTTGTCCTCGTTCACCACCAAACCCATTCGCTTTGCCTCTTTATCCAGTTTGGAGAAGGCAGAACTAACAGCGCGGTTGTTAAGGCCGATGATGTCAATATCATCGGCATACGCCAACAATTGTACGCTCTTATAAAAAATTGTGCCTGAGCGATTAAGTTCTGCGGCTCGTACGACGCTCTCCAACATCAGTTTAAAGAAGTCACACGACAGCGAGTCACCCTGTCGGAAACCTCGTTTGGTATCAAACGGCTCGGAGAGGTCCTTCCCAATTCTGACGCCGTCTTGCATAGCCGTATTAGTTTTGCGGGGATACCAAATTCAGACATCGCGGCATACAAGTAACTCCTTTCCGTACTGTCGAAGGCAGCTTTGAAGTCGACGAAAAGATGGTGTGTGTCGATTCTCCTTTCAAGGGTCTTTTCCAAGATTTGGCGTATTGTGAATATTTGGTCGATGGTAGACTTTCCAGGTCTAAAGCCACACTGATAAGGTCCAATCAGTTGGTTGACGGTGGGCTTCAGCCTTTCACACAATACGCTCGCTAGAACCTTATAGGCGATATTTAGAAGACTAATCCCGCGGTAATTGGCACAAATTGCAGGATCGCCCTTCTTATGGATTGGGCAGAGCACAGTTAAATTCCAATCGGCGGACATGCTTTCATCCGACCATATTTTGCATAGGCGCTGATGCATGCACCTTACCAGCTCCTCGCCTCCATGTTTGAACAGCTCAGCCGGCAGTCCGTCGATGTCCACGGCTTTATTGTTCTTTAGCCGCGTTATCGCTATTCTCACCTCGGGATCTTGACATACTAGGTGACATGATCTACACTGATGGTTCAAAAACTCTGGACCACACCACGTTTGCAGTAGTGAATGCTGATGATGAAACAATAACGAAGGGTCATCTGCCTTTCTACTGTTCTGTGTACACAGCAGAAGCTATGGCAATATACAATGCCATAATAGTTGCATCAAAAAGTAATGAAAAAGCAATCATTTGTTCGGATAGCAAGTCTACAATATCAGGTGTCATGAACATAAGAAACAAATCACCCCTTATTTCAAGCATACGGAGCATATTAATTGAGCATCAAAATAAAGTCAAAATAATGTGGATTCCTGGCCACGTTGGTATTAAAGGGATCGAGCTCGACCAAAGAGCTAAGGCTGCAGCAATGCAACCGCTGCACATATTTGATTGTATGCTGAAGAAAGACATCTATGGACGAATTAATAAATATTTTGAAGCAAAAGGAACTGAGACATGGAGAACAGTGCAACACCATTATGCAAGCTTAAATACAACTGGTACTAAACCCAACTATCAAGCCTTATGCCGTACCAAGGACATCACTGCCTTCATCCGACTTCGCATTGGACACACAATCGGTACACATTCCCACATTTAAAATGGTGAGAGGCCACCTCCCTGCCCCTACTGCACTCTGTCAACATTAACAGTTAAGCATCTTTTGGACGACTGCACGCATTTTATGAATCTCAGGAACACAAGTTTCAACAACTATCTTCCATCAGAAATACTAAAGACTCCTTCTCAGGAAAACATTGAAAAAATCCCAGATTACTTAATTAGAGCGGATCTGAGAAAATTGATTTAAACCATAAGTCGTTTTACTTAAATATCTATGTATCTAAATATTCTTCCGTATGTCCTATGAATTTACCTCCCACATACTTTAATTTCTTTATTAATCCATGTGTCGATAGTGCCTAATAATCTTTTCGAGAAAATTAACTCTCTAATAGCTTAACTTTTCTAGTCAAAAAATAATCTCATTAGAGCGGGGAGCCGTAATCCCTGGCAGCTAGTGCTCCTTTTTTTGTAAAATAATAATTTACTGTTATTTTCCATACATTAAATAAATAAATAAAATATTTTAAATTTTTAAGAACGCCTTACACTTCAAGTTGTTGCTGTAGTATGAGCCATATGTATTCATAAACACATAAAAAAAAGTGTTTTTGAAAACTGTTTATTAAGAATTTTGAAACTTTGAAGAAACATTTTTTGGATTTTTATAAATTTTGCGAAAGTTTGAAACTTGCAAAAAAAACATATTTTCGTTATGGTATGACCTATAATTTAAAAAAAAAAGAAAATTAAGAAAAAATCTGATTAAAGAAGTTGAAAATTTTATGAAAATTTTTAATTTTTTTAGAAAGTTCGAAGTTTCAAACTGTACGAGTTTTGTTGTAGGATGAACTATGTTTTTATAAAAAAAACATAAAAAATTTAGAAATATTCTCATAAAAAATTGAAATTTTTAAGAAAAATTCTTGAATTTTTATGAATTTTTTAGAAAGTGTGAAACTTATTGTAGTATAGACTATATTTTCATAAAAAAAAAATTAAATAAAAAAAAATTCTTAATGAACAGTCTGAAATTTTTGTATGAAAAATGTTGAAATTTTTGTAAATTTTTTAGGAAGCTTAGAACTTCAAGATGTGTAGCGTTAAGTGTAGTATGACCTCTATTTTTATAAAAATTTACCTTTATTTATTTTTTTAAATTTACCTTTATTTTTATAAAGAAATAAAAAAATTAGTTTGAAGAATGTTTATTAAAAAATTTGAAATATTGAAGAAAATTTGTTGGATTTTTACAAATTTTGGGAGATATTGAAACCTCAAGATACATGAAGTTTGTTGTAGTATGAATTATATTTTTACAGGAAAATAAAAAAATTAAATTAAAAAAAAATTTGCTTAAATAGCTTGAAACTTTTAAATTTTTTTAGTTTTGTTTCAAACCTCAAGTTCTATAGTTTTTGTTGTAGTATGAACTCTATTTTTATAGAAAAATTAAAAAAAAACCAAAATTTTTTTTTTTATAGGACTATGAATAAGTTCGTGCGGTTTTTTTTTCGAAATTTGAAACTTTATTGACGTAAAATGGTTACAAATTTAATATTCAAAGTATTGTCCATCGCTTACTACTACTTTTTCCCATCTTTCTGGCAATTCACGGATTCCCTTTGTGAAAAATTCGGTCGGTTTTGCCGCAATCCACGAATCGATCCATTTTTTGACTTCATCGTAATTACGGAAGTGCTGGTCAGCCAGGCCATGTTGCATCGATCGGAAGAGATAGTAATCGGATGGCGCAAGGTCTGGACTATACGGCGGGTGGGGTAGGACATCCCATTTGAGCGTTTCTAAGTATGTTTTGACCACTTGTGCAACAAGTGGCCGAGCATTGTCATGTTGCAAAATAACTTTGTCGTGTCTATCGGCGTATTGCGGCCGTTTTTCTCGCAGTGCTCGGCTCAAACGCATCAATTGTCGTCGGTAGACATCCCCCGTAATCGTTTCTTTCGGTTTCAGTAGCTCATAATACACAACACCCAGCTGGTCCCACCAGATACACAGCATAACCTTCAGGCCATGAATATTCTGCGCCGACGTCGATGTTGAAGCATGGCCAGGGTATCCATACGTTGCCCGACGTTTTGGATTGTCGTAATGGACCCACTTTTCATCGCCAGTCACAATTCGATGCAAAAAACCCTTTCTTTTGTGCCGTTGAAGCAGTTGTTCGCATGCCATAAAACGGCGTTCAACGTCTCTTGGCTTCAATTCATACGGCACCCAATGGCCTACCTTTCGGATCATTCCCATGGCTTTTAAACGTTTGGAAATGGTTGATTGATCAACTCCCAAAGTTTTTGCAACCTCTTCTTGCGTTTGAGCCGGATCTTGATCGAGCAATTCCTCCAATTCGGTATCCATGAACTTTGGCGGCGCACCCTCGCGTTCTTCGTCTTCCAAGCCAAAATCACCACTTTTAAAGCGTGCAAACCACTTCTGGCACGTTCGCTCAGCTAGAGCATGCTCACCATAAACTTCCACCAAGATACGATGACTTTCGGCTGCTTTTTTCTTCATATTAAAATAATGAAGAAGAATTCCCCGCAAAAACACATTATTTGGCACGAAATTCGACATTTTCAAGTGTGGTAAAAATATTGTTGTTTACGCTTCAAATAAAAAACTTATACTGACGTTTGTGCCTTACGACAGTAGCTCTCCAATGAATGTTTGGAAATGTGGATCGATGGAATAATAATCAAGTTACGCCATCTGTTGTAAAACCGCACGAACTTATTCATAGTCCTATTAATATGAAATTTTGTAGAAACTTGGTTGGATTTTTATAAATTTATTAGAAATATTGAAACTTCAAGGAATATGCATTTATAGTATCAAGTTTTGATTAAAGAGTTTAAACTTTTGTATGAAAGTCTAAAACTTTAAGGTATATTATTTTCAAAATATCGAATTTGGCATTAATTTTCTTCCAAAGCATATATTTTTCTAAATTCTGTGTCAAAAGTTCAAGGAAATCGGAGAAAAATGGAACGAAACATAAGGACTTTTACCCGAGCAGTCCAGGTAGGGAAACTTAAGGTATAAGAAACTTTGAACGATTTTTTATGAATTTATGTTGAAAACGTGGAATTTTGGTTTTTTACTTTCTTCCAAAGCATATAATGTTTAAATGATGTGTCAAAATGTCAAAGAAATACAGGGCCATATAGCGTTTGCTTTTTGAACCACCTATATTTTTGAGAATGGTAACACAAATGACATGTCAAATGTGTTCATAATTTACTTAAAGGTTTGACATTTACGAAATGGGACGATATATGCTTGAACAAAATTGAGAAATATTGAAAACCTATTTCCAAAGTGGTGAGTCTTCTTTTTCTTTTCTGATTTTCACATCGGTTTCTACGGCAATAAGCAAAATTGTCGGATTTGGGGCTCAGAAAATCCACACGTTACTGTAAAGACGCAAATGCATCCACAACGAGTCACCGTTTGGTGCGGTTTTCGGTCTGGCGGCATCATCGGGCCATTTTTTTTCGAAAATGAACGAGGAGCCGCGGTTACAGTAAATGGCGAGCGTTACCGTGACATGCTCAACGAGTTGTTTCCAAAAATTGAAGAGGATGACATGGACGACATTTGGTTTCAACAGGACGGTGCAACTTGTCACACTGCCAAAGTTACACTCTAACTTTTGGCTACCGTTTTTGAAAACCGAATAATCAGCCAAAATTCCGATATCAATTGGCCGCCTCGGAGCTGTGATTTAAGCCCGTTGGACTATTTTTTGTGGAGGACCGTTGAGGACAAATGCTATGCGAACCATCCAGAGACGATTGATGCTTTAAAACACGAAATCGAAGTTGCCATTCATGAAATTGGAGCCCAAACAATCGAAAATGTGCTTAAAAATTTAGTTGATCGCCTACTGTAAAGCCAGTCATGGTAGTCATTTGAACGATATTATTTTTCATTCATAAATGACAATGTTCTATCTTGAAAATAAAAAAAAGTTTGAAAAAATATTGGTTAGCTTTTTTTATAGCCGATTCAAAAAGCAAATTTAACATGGGCCACCCTATAGTAGAAAACCTGAACGAGATATAGGATTTTATAGTCCGGGAGCCAGGGGTCGATTTTGGACTGCATTTTTATACCGTTAAATTCTTGACTATACTTATGATTTAGCTTTCATGAATAACGAAAGTGAACGTCGGCTGGCGCACCCGCGGTGGGTGTGATTATGGGAGGGAACGAAACGTGTCGAAAAAAAATTTGTACCAACTTATTTAATACCGGCTGAATTTTTTTTTGTTGACATTTAGTAGAATAAAACAAAAACAGTCAGCTGCCCGTAGAGGTGGAAAAATTCGTCAGATGAACAGGCGAACTTGTAAAATAAATTAAAAAGTAAAACTACTGTATGCCGATTACAATTTTTTTTACATAATTTTAGACACATATGAAAATGTTTATTTATTTTTTAATAGTGATGATGGGATTTGGTTCCCAAAAATATTGCTCCTGACTGTGGAAAATTGTGTGCAGTTGTCGAGAAGATGAATTGATGTTAGTGGTGATGTAGGGCAGTGCTGGCAGTTTGGCCGGTTAGTTCTGTTGAATATATAGGAGTGGCTTGCAATCGTGTGCCCAAGCCGTAGCCGAACAAACATTTTGACAACATTGCAACGGCAGTAAGATGGATACTCGGGTTTTAGCCTGTTTGGATTAAATGTAGTGTATTGGTGCTGTGTAGGTCCCCATGTAACCAATTGTTTTTGATACAGGTGATTGACTACATATTTATTGAAGTCTTTTTTCGAAAACTTGTTAAATGTTTTGAGCGGTTCCATGGTGGCCAATTTAGCTCGTTCGTCCGCTATTTCGTTCCCTTTAATGCCTGCGTGGCCTGGTACCCACATTAATTTTATGTTGTTGTTATTGCCGATCAGTTTGTTGCGAATTTGGGAAATAACATACGTTTTATTTCTTATATTCAGTATTGACGCTATTGTTGATCTGCTGTCCGTGCATATAATTGTTTTAAGATTTGAGTTTTCAACAGAAATTAGCCCATTCAGGATTGCTGTGGCTTCAGCTGTGTAAACAGAGACAAAATGGGGAAGGATGCCTGCTGAGACAGTGTTCCCCGAAGAATCCACGACTGCGAAGGATGTACTTGTCTCAGTTTCTGATCCATCAGAAAATATCATGTTCCATTCGCCAAGTAGAGGGTTAGTGAGCTCTGAAAATAAGCGTTGATAGGTCATTGGGCTAGGGCCACTTTTATTGAATTTTTCTAGTTCCAAGATGAAAAAAGATTTGTTTATGTGCCAGGGCGGGAAGTCTTCTTTTTCGGAGATTACTGGTGAGTATATGCCAAGTTCTTTAGCCAAGTCGATGATAAGTAAAATTGTTGATTTCCATTTTGGCGTTTTTTTCCGCTGAAGTTCGGTTAACACTGTTTCATATAAAGTGTTGTTGTTGCACAGAAATAACTTTGGAATGAGTTTCATGAGACATGCATCAAATCTTTCTTCTATTGACGGTAATCCAGCTTCAACTAATACGAATTTTATCGGAGATTTTGGAAACGCGCGTATGCTCCTGCTAACGGCCGTATGATATGGGGAATACAGAAGCTTAATGTTGCTTCTCGCACAATTGCCATATATCGGGAGACCAAAATCAATTTTGGACAGTAAAAGAGCTTTGGTTACATTTATAAGAGTAGATTGGTTAATTAAACAATGTTTTGATGATAAATATTTAACTATACTTAGTCTGACAGCCAGTTGCTTTCGTAAGTCTAAACAATGTTCTTTAAATGTTAGCTTTTTGTCAAAAATTATACCCAAGAACTTAAGACTAGTTGTATAGGCAATTGGTATATCGTTATGAACTAAATTAAAATAATTACATTTATGTTTGCGACAAATATGGAAGTTTTTACATTTCTTAATGGAGATTTTAGCACCTGAGACTTCGCCCCAACGAGCTATGTCTGAGAGTATATCTAAGAAGTCTTTCTTTACAGCATTTAAGTCATTAACTTTAGAAAACAATAATAAATCATCTGCGTAGCAAATGTGAGAAACATTTTTGTACTTGTTAATTACAATACTGACTTCATTGAAGGCTGCCATGAACAGGATAACAGACAGTGGAGACCCTTGAGCTATACCATTATACAAAGGATGGTAATTAGAGTAGGCGTTGTTAACGTTTGCAACAAGTTTGCGGTTGGTGAGAAAATCTTTAATCAGGTTAAGTAACTTAACGCCTAG
Source organism: Anastrepha obliqua (assembly GCF_027943255.1). Lineage (NCBI taxonomy): Eukaryota > Metazoa > Arthropoda > Insecta > Diptera > Tephritidae > Anastrepha > Anastrepha obliqua. The sequence continues at coordinate 107,152,944 of NC_072895.1, read as the reverse complement.
ATTCCAATTTTGAAACTGACGAAGCACAACGTGAATTCCAACGCGGTCGAAGGCTCTTTCGAAGTCGATACTAAGGGCTGACATGTGATTTCTGTTGGAAAGAGTAGTAGATGCGTTGTTTTCAAAAAAGAGAAGAGCATCGATTGTGCCCTGCCCTGCCTTAAAGCCTACTTGTCGTGGACTTATTAAGTTAAATTTTGTGGCATGCCAGGAGATACGCATTGATATAATCTGATAAAATGATAATAATCAAAGAGTTTTCCCAGACAGCTAAGTAGCGATATCGGTCTGAACCCACTGACCTCTGTTGGAGTAGCATTTGGTTTAGGGATGGGGATAATTACTGCATTTTTCCACGCCTGGGGGTAAATTCCCTGGTTTAAGATATTATTATAGAGTCTTAAAAGTCGGATCTTCAGACAGAGAGGAAGATGATGTAACATGTGATATGATATACGATCGGCTCCAGGGGTCTTGCCCGACAGAGAAGACAGGGTGGATTCGAATTCTATATGTTCTATCTTGGAGTCTAGGTATTGGGAAAAGGTGCAACCGGTGTTATCGTTGCTACTTAAGTATTGATTTTTGGTAGTTACGAATGTTTCGTGAAAATTAGAGTCATGAGAACTATCGGACCAAAATGAAGCAAAGTGGTTGGCTATTTCTTTTGGGTCAGTTATGGGACCATTTGAGTTGCTTAGAGAGATTGCCGGAGTTTGGGTATAAGAGCCAGATAGTCTTTTAATATCGAGCCAGGCTTTCTTCGGATTAGTTTTATGATTAATGGACTCCGAGAATTTTTGCAGACAGTCTCTTTTAGCTTGTTTGCACTTTTTGCGAAAAATTGCATTTGCTTTCTTATAGCGAATCAGATTGATGTATGTTCTAAAACGTTTATATTCAGACCAGTAAAGTTGTTTCTCTTTTCTCAGCTGAGATAGTTCGGTTGACCAGTAGGGTACCGATTTTGAAAAGATTTTGTTCGTAGACTGTGGTATGGAAAAATGTGCAGACGTCCGAATTATTTTAGTTATCACCGCAGCTTCTTTATTTATGTTGTCAGAATATGGGTAGTAAGAACAAAGATTAGATGTCACTTGTTGAAACATTTCCCAGTCTGCTTTGTTTGTTAGAAACTTAAGTTTGGGAGGTACTTTGTATGCCGATTGAGTGCGGAGCTCAGTGACGATGGGATAGTGATCGCTGCCATGCAGATCAGATAGGGTGATGGTTGTAAGTTTTGGTGCAATGTTGGATGAACAGATTGTTAAGTCAACGGTTGTGAAAGTTTTATGTGTAGAAAAGTGTGTTGGGCTATTGTCGTTTAGTATGGTAAGATTCTCTGAGAGAATTAGGTCCTCTAATATATAATAGCGCCTCTGGTGTTTGTGTTTTCGGATCCCCAAAGAGGGCTCCAAGCATTAAAATCTCCAGCGATTATAACCGGGGTTGAGACTGAGCTTATGAATTGCCTGAGTTCATTGCATGATATATTTTGTAGTGGTAGTATGTATATAGAGACAATAGTGAATTTGAAACTTAGTGTAATTTCTATTGCAATTGTTGCGATGTTGGTCTGAATGTGTAGTTCTCTGTGGGGAATGGACTTCTTTACTAAAACCGCGATGCCTTGTTTGTTCGAATTGTTTTGTGGTAGGTTAAAGAAAAAACCTTTGTATTGAGTAGGTACCGCAGCTGACTTTCCAGCAGCTAGATGGGTTTCTTGAATAGATATAACGTCAGGCGATTGTTCTTTTATCAAGGTCTCCAGCTCAGTGAAGTTATTGTAAAAACCGTGCATGTTGCATTGTATTATCTTAAACATTTTATTTGTATATAATTATCGCAAAACGTAATGAGAGGGGATATGTTACATGCATGTCTATTGACAATCGCCAACTGTCATGTACTGATCTTCAGTATTGTACTGTGTTAAATTATGCGTTAGACCGTCATTGATAGCATGGGACTCAGTTAAAGTTGTTGTGAGTAATTTAGTAATTTGTTGGTTTTGGTCTATATTCGTTTGTCCTATGATACTTGCGAGAGTAGATTCAAGGTTGAAAGAGGATTGTAAAAAAGAGTGAAGTGGTGGTGATATAGTGACTTCATTAGCTAATGTTTTTGTGGATTGCGATTCGTGTGTATGGATAATTTGTTGGGTGTTGTTGTTATTTGAGATGTTGGTTTGAGATATATTTTGTTGGTCGATGTTGGAAGAATTATTTAATGGAATGTTGGATGGAGAGTCATTTTTTGATTTATTTTGTAAAATAGAGCGAGGTGAAATAATAGTGCTTGATGTTGGTTTTTCTTTATTATTATTCTTTTGTGTTTGAGTTTCTCTTACTTTCGTGGCGAAAGATGTATCGAGTGTTGGTATTGTTTGTGCTTGGTAAAGTTTAATTGCTTCACGCATTGAGCATTTGTTTTTGCATTTTATTTTAAGTAATTCTTTCGATTGCAAATATTTGGGACATGTGTTGGCTGATGAGGCGTGGTTGCCTGAGCAATTCGTGCAAAACGTGCGTGTGCAGGAGGAAGTGTGAGGAGGAAGACTACAAGTAACACATGCCGGAGTATCATTGCATCGCTTAGTGGTGTGACCCAACTTTTGACACGTCTTACACCTCATGGGGTTAGGATAGTATGGTTTGACTTTAGCACTTCTCCACGATGCTTCTTTTTCAGGTAATTCATAAACGTCAAAAGTGAGCAAAATAACACCAGTATGGTGTGAAACACTGTCAACCGTTCTACTAAACTTGTGTACAGCTATAACACCTTGTTTACTCATATTCTCTATGATTTCTTTTTCGTCAACATCAATGAGGCAGGGGGCATAAATTGTACCTTTAACACTGTTTAAGTTGTCGTGAATTTGGCTTCAACTTCACATACACCGCTTATTTGCTTAGCGGATATAAATTTTTGCGCGATTTGCGGGTTCTTCACTAATAGCAAGAGGTTACCTGTACGAAGTTCTGTAATTGAAATTATTTCTTTACTAATAGACTCTAATGCTTTATGCACCGCAAAACATGAGTACTTTGATAGAGGTTTGTTGGTATCGATTGTACTGATAGTAATGAAATTCAATGGTGAATAAGACGGTTTTTTCCGTTTCGTTTGTGGGCCAGGAGCAAGCAATGCAAACCTGTTGTCCCCGAGATTTGGTGGCCCGGGGGCCATAGTTGGTAAATTTTCCAAAAGCACACTTGTTTTTAAGCACTTATAAAAAAAAGGTAATTAATAAAATGGTAAATTTAAACTTTGAAAGCAAGCACGTGAACGTTAAGCAAATAAACTGAGAAATAGTCAACACAGAGAAACTTATAATGAGTGAAACACGTCTACTCTGAGTAAACACCTGTCGAGAACTGTTTGAAAATATAATAATGGTGATCAGTTGCGTTTATAGCGGTGGGAAGACCGTCAGTCGAAGCATTGAAAATTACGCGCGCCGCCGAGATGTATGAACTCAATTGCACATTCTTGCTTCGGCTGACGGTCTTCCCGACACGTTTCGCAGCATCCCACGCACGTACCCACCGCTACTGGACCAGCTGATGGTTGGTTTCGTCATCCACTGGATAGTGTCTGCCTTCAGTATTAAAATCAGTCGGCATTAAATGATGAGGTCAAAATGACCACTGGCTCCCGGACTATTAACCTCAGCAGTCTAGGTGGGACTACTGCAGACAAGGGATTTTTATAAATTTTTTAGAAAATTTGAAACTTCAAGCTGTATGCTTTTATTATAGTAGGAACTACTGCTTTCGTCTTATGCTTTTATTTTTATTTGCTTAGTAAAATTATTTATTTTATATTATTTACTTTCAAGAAATATTTTTTTAGAAAAATTCTCATTCAAAAGTGCGAAATTTTGAAGCACAATTTTTTAATTTTTATAAATTTTGTGAAGGTTTGGAACTCCAGTGTATGTAGTTTTTGTTGGAGTATGAACAATATTTCTACAAAAAAAAATGTTTAATAAAAAGGAATAAAAAAAACTTCAGTCAAAACTTGGAAATATGTCACGCTGCTATTATTGTGAACACAGGTGTATATGCTTAAATTCTATCAACAGGGATAAATTTTATTACGCTTTCTCATGATGACTAAAGCATGCTTTATCAGAAATTGCTCATTACATTCGTGCAAAAATACATATATACATATGTTTACACTTCCACATAAACAAGTATGTAGCGGCTTTAAGATCCTGTCCTGTGACATGTCGGCAAGTATCTAATTAGGACAGCTGATATAATTAATAAGAAATTATGCAAATTTAAGTCACTTGCTACACATGTAAATTGTAAGCTTTAAGCGAGGATAAAAAAATAAAAATTTATTACACTGCTACAAATAATTATATGTATTACCTTACAGGGCTGGGTGGCTTATTTGGATTGAGGTTTGGATACTCTAAAGCCAAGGTAAAGGATGAGACAGCGAACCCCTTTCTGTGCGTATGCCCCGACTTCACTCGAAACATGTTTGAAGTCTTTGGCACTGATGTGTTAAGAAGCGACCACCTTGGATCCATGGTACCCCAAAATCTACTCAGATTTCTTCGGAGGTCGAGTAAATTTAAAGAAAATTAAAAAAAGGAATCCGAGTGCAGTACAATGGATTTAATTGTGTCTGAGTGCTGTACTTGCTAATGTGTCCCGACAAAAAAAAAACAGGTAAAGGACATGTCCATCCCCGACAGTTGGTTCTATGCCACTGGAACGACCTGAATTCACTATATACCCGGCCAAGGACTGTCACTTCTGCAGCACTCCCCTGCTGCTACAACAACAACAATAGGCAGAAATATGTGCAGTAGAAATTTTATTCGATATCACGCCCAACTATGGGGACCAAATAATTGCAATCTGATTAAAAAGAATTAAGAAAAGGCAGTCAGTTCCAATCAGTGAACCCTTCAACTAAACTCTAAGCCTGTAAATGGAGTACTTTTTTAAGCTAAAGACATTTAACAAGTCGCATTCAATTTGGATCCAGGTCTCAAGTAACCAGATCACATTGGCAATGCAGGAGGTGAAATTGCTAATACGCTCGCAAAGAAAAAAACTTGAACTCCCTTTACAGATCCAAATCCCTTTAGTGGTTTGAATTGTTGCTCTGCCTACGCTGACAAAAGAGGGAAAAGCTCACCGCGAAAATATATCAGATTTTGTGCACTCGTCAGGGATTTTAGGGATCCTACAATCGAGAACGGTTTCAGTGATATATGGACTTATTTAAGGGGTTAGGGGTAGCCAGAATTTTCAAAAAATTGTATTTTTTTTGCATTTTCTTAAAGTATAATATCTGAAAAATATTGTGTTAAAATTTGAAATGAATCCGATAAATACTTTTTCAGTTATTCAACAATTAACAAAGGGCGCTCGGGCACTCCGGTAATCGAAAGCAAAACTTTAAATGCATTTTTCTCAAAACCATGTTTTTTTGAACTGATTATCACTATAATTTTAAAACCGTTTGGTAGATTTCAATAAAATTTATACTGCTTTTGAAAAATATAAAAAACTTGTGTCTGATCGAAATTGCGATTTTTTTTTCAAACAATTAATTATAGGTTTTTTTCTCGAAAATCTGAAAAATAGATACTGAGACCGCTATATTATTAATTTAAAAAATACATCGATTAGGCACAAGATTATCTATTAATAAAACTAATTTCTCTTGTCCGATTTATTTTAGATGAATTTCCAAGGACTTGTGATGATCACCGCAAGGGACTTCTTGAGAAACGTGCTTTATATAAACAGCGATAACTTTTACAATTATTAATTTTTTTTTTAAATTTTGCTAAAGTCAAGTCAAACCATTATGTATTAATACTATTTTTTTATTATTGTAAAATAAAGTAGTTGACTAGCAAAAAAGGTCATAGGTGCGAAATCTGCATTTCCATTTATTTGTACGAGTAAAACCTCGATGATGAAACAAGCAATGGGAAAGCTGCTTGAATATAGAATCTCTGATTATTGAATCATGGCTCCAACCTAATTAAATTTACTTGCTTATTAAAAAAAGAATATTTCAAATATGAAAAAATATGCTACCATTTTATCACCAACCAAACGCTCAAACATTTGCTTGCTAGAGAATGCAAAGAGATATCCAGAAAACTTGCCAAAGCCACAATCACACGAAGCGGCAACAACACGAAGCCACCGGAGCAACGATGTCGCTGACGGTCACATCCCAAAAGGCGGCTGCCACAAAAATGCCTCAAAGGAATGCGCGCTGATGGCGCTGAAGGCGCACACATACAGACACATAAGCACACAACGTTACGCAGCTTAAACAGTTATAAGGGAGAATTGTTGTTGCTCCACAGTTGCTGCTGCTGCTGCCGTCGCTTCTGTAAGTGTTGCATTATCCAGCCAGGCGATGTCCCACAGTGCCAAATGCCATTTCATTTCAATTCATTTCATTTATACGTACGGCATTCTTCTTGCAACAGAAACAAGAATAATAGAACAGCACAACACGGCGCGCCACATGCAACATCAACATGATGTACATCACTTGTTGCCGTTGCAGCTATGGAAAACGAATGCAAAAATACATATGTATATGTGTGTATGTATGTAAGTATGTATGCATGTGTGTATGTATGTATGTATGTATATATGCATACGTATACTTGTAAAAGTAAATGCGAATTTACGTGCCGCTTAAAGGTATCTATGTGTCCTTTTGCCCTTTTGAATTCGCATGCGGCTGACTGTATTCATGTATGCATGTATGTGTGTATGTGTTTGTGTATATGTGTTAATATGCAAAAATGTGTTTGCTGAATTCGTTTAACTCAAAAGAGGAAATTAAAAGAACTCGAGCGTCAAATTTAATTTTCAGTTGAGCGCATCTTCAGTTGTAAATTAAAAATTACAACAACAACTGCAATGTAAATGCCGAAAAAATGTAAGAAAAAAACACACAATAATGGCTATATAAATAACAACGCCTGGACAGCAGTCATATGCAACAGCCTGGCCTGCCAGTACAACCAGCAGCTGCAACATCCTTTGCCGCCATGGAAAAAAAAAAATTAAAAAATTAAAAAATAAAAATAAAAAAAATATGTCTATAAAAAGAAAACAGACAAAGCTAAATTAAATTTACATATTTTCTTTCGATTGTAAGGTTTCTGCGAATTTTATTTATTTTAATTTATTCTTCATTTTATTTATTACTTTTTCGGTTAACTCCTTATTTATTTTAGCAAAGAAAAATGTGTGACGGTCACCAGCAGTCGAGTGCCAAAATAAATGGAAGACAATAAAAAATATTTCCCGAATGGTAAGCCAAGACAAATACAAAAACAAAAGATGTAGTGCAAGTTGGGGACAAAACTTCTGTTTAAAGGTGGTGAGTAGAAAAAGGTGTTCGCTTCCAAAACTATGATGAAAAGGAGTAACGCAGTGTTCCAAGTAATTCACAGACCCAATTCGTTATAGACATCATCATCATTGTTTTCATAAACTCCTAAAGGAACAAAGGGCACCAACTATACCCACGCGGTATTTGGTCCGATTACTGGATACCGGATTTGCTTCTAGCTTAACCCTAGTTGAGCCGTCTCACGATCCAAGTTTTTTCTCTTGATCTGCCAGCGCTCTTCCTCTCGCTGGGAATGGGCTCCATTCCATTACCTTATTCGTTATGTTAGTGTCACTAATCCATTTCCATTTCTGTCTTCTCATCCAAATATCTAAGGGCTCCATTTTTGCTTTTTCGAACATTTTCTGGTTGAAATAGCAGTGTGTGTTTAGCTTTGTGGAAACCATAAATTGGAGGAGAATATCAGCCAAACACCTGAAACATATAGACTTCACTCGATAGCCACAGAGGCCTATTATCATGCAGAGGAAAGATTTCCTTAGTAGGTGGTGCAAAATTAATCACCCAATTTCGTTTTTTAATAACTTTTTACGAAATAAATAAAAAAAAACGTATTTTGTTTAGTTTGTCTCTTACGCTCTCCGTTGCTTGTCTGTTTTTATACTGCAGCTGTCTGGTTCACAAGTTGGTCCCTCTGGACCTAACCCATCGAAATAGTATGTTTCCATACTAGATGACGATATGACGATATCAATGACTACACCGCACTGGCAGGGTTTAAAAAGCTGCTACAACAACAAACTAAGTTAACGTCTGACGCCATTTGCAAATATTATAACAGCTTCTGGTAGAGTGATTAATTTTGCGACACATGTGCCATGCCCTTAAATCGGGATCGACTCATTTGGCATATACAATCAGTACCAGACTGTCCAGAGACTGTACAGAACGCCGATTTTTTGACTACCCAGAAATCTGTAGTGCATTCTCCTCTTCGCTTAACGATTGCTATATTGCCGCGATGAGGAAGCTTAGTAAGTGCAATGGTCTTGAGAGCGACGCCGGAGGAAGAATAGCTACTTCTCTCCTAAGCCGGGAAAGTCGATATTGAGCACCGAAGCTAAAATAGTCTACTTAGTAACGTCTGACTTAGTAACGTCTACAGCGAGTGTCCGTCTTGCATCAAACTTTTTACTAGGACATGTCCATATGTCTGGCTATCGCAACGTGCAACGGAAGGTAACAGCATTGCCATTGGGCTAGAAAACCTGGAATAATCTCCCTCTTTTTGAGGGAAACTTATTACAGAAACTAAAAAATGAAGTAACGAATTTTGGCCCTACGCTCCACACGGAGTTATAGTATTTTATACCTCTTCCTCATCTCAACAGCTCCGAACAGAGGAGCTCCAAACCTGGCTATCATATGTCCGTTAGCCCAGCGCTGCCTTTGGAGCACCCAGTGATAGGTCGCATATACATTTTTGACAAACTCAGTAAGACAAACTCAAAGTGAATGGTCCAGGCTCTTCCTTCTTTGCTACGCTTGTGGATATAGCAGACCTTGATATTAACCAGCTAATGAATTTCATCAGTATCATGGAGCGGTTAACGAAGCCGTGATTAGTCTTTGTTTGTTTCCCTTATTTTTCTTCATTTCCATTCCCACCTTTCCACTCTTTCTGGTTCATTCTACCTTTGTTTTGCTTTAATGGTACCACAAGGGACGAAAGAATGATGTCTTGTCTAAGTGGAACCTCTCATGGTAAACCATGTAACATAACCTAACCTACCGCTCGAAATCTCTGCCTTAACTGAATATGAAAGCCTTGAAAAGAACAGCTCGGCAAAACCTTAATCTTAAGCGCTACTCGTGCCACATTGCTGAAATGAGTCACGGTGATGAGAAGAAATGACATGAGAAAGGCGGTCTCAATATATCATTTGAGCTACTCCCTTTGTAAATCATTTTGTCTTAGGATACTGAGGGCTTACTACAGCGAACTTACTGCAGTGAGCTGCACTTTGCATCGAGGGCTCATCTAAATTGCAAACGAAACTCTGGCGATTCCATTGAAGGCTGCTTGCTGCCTACCATAAAGTGAAACTTTAGAGTGCGATTAGCTCGATTCGCTGTTCAAAAGCTTTGTCGCAAATCTTTGTCATTTAAAACTGAGAACGAAAATGTACACTCAAGTGCTGTGTACGAATAGAAAAAATCGAGCTATTGTAGTAAAAATTTAAAATTAAAATTAAGTGTTGTAAAGTTAGCAGCACCTCGCTTGGCCTTAAGCACGGCAGCACTATTTTTACATCAGCAATTTTGTACAATAAGTAAATTCGAACCTCTGATAATTTTATTTGTCAATTGCGAGCCGCAACATTTAAGTTAGTGCTACATTTTCTATTTTCATTTAATTCCAACTAACAGTCGACAGCTTATTTGCACATAAGCACTTTTCGCCTCTAACAGCCTTCATCATCCCTCTATGCTTTAGTCAAAGCCTATGGAATGTGCAGCCACAATGCTCCCGTTACTCTTCTAAAACTGTTTCTCACATTTCATATGCAATTCTGCTCAAATTTCCTTCCAACGCTTTCCCTTTGCTCGCCTTCCCTTACTAATATCTCAGAATAATCCTTTTGGTTGCATGCGCCTCGTACAGCTAAAGCAACCGGCAATATAATTTATTTGCACCGGAAATGAAAATGTTGTCACCTTTGAGTATTGCACAGAGCCTGTTGCAAATTTCATTTACTTGGCTGTATGTGGCATGCCACACTGATTGGCTTTGTTAATGAAAGGGCTTTCCTGCCGGAAAAGTCTGGAGATGAAGCGAACCTATGTCAGCTGAACTCGCAGCTTAAAAAAAGAGACTACACTAGGTTAAAAAACGACTTCACAGGGACTTCTAGACCATTTTTACCAATTTGTTTGGTTTTATTTAATTTTAATAATAATTTTTATAAAAATATAGTTAGTTTTACTACAAAAGCTAAACAAAAAAAAATTTAAAAAATTTTCATCAAAATATTGTACCTTTTAATCAGAATTTTTACAAAATTTCGAGTATGCAGTTTCATAGCCCATTAAATTTTGCTGTAATAAAGTGCAAGTTGAATAGCTTCAAAAATCGCATTGAAATTTCTTCTTTTTGTTTTTTGCTGATGCTGTAGAGAAACCTTTTAACCCGTATAAAAAAATTTCAAGCATTCGCTGTACGGCCACCAGCAAAAGAAAAAAAAATTATCAAAACTCAATGGCTTCTTGGGTCAAGAGGCCAGATTGCTCTTGGACTTCTACGACAGAAGAGTCTTTAAAACTTCTCTTAAACACTAATTTTGCGGGATGTAGCGCTCACGATAGCGAAGTTGGGAGAATCCGGCGGAGCCTCTATGACCCACAACATCTTGCCGATGTAATAGTCACAAAAGATAAAGTTATTTTCACTTTTCAAATCTCCAGGCCCTGACAGGAAGCTCTTAATAATAGTCTACCATGGCTAATGGAAATTTAGCTGGAAACTTGTTAGAGCCGTCTTCATACCAAAGGTAGGCAGAAGGGGGCATGAATCAGCGAAGGACTTTGGGTCAATTAGTCTGTTGTCCTTCCTTTTAAGAACATTTGAATGGCTTTTAGACATATACGTTAGAAACTCGCTGGAGAGCTCTAGTATATCAATTGCACAACATGCTTACCTCAAAGACAAATCGACAGAGACAGCGCTTCACGAGGGGGTCTCTAGTCAGTACACCATGGTAGCTTTTCTAGACATTGAAGGTGCATTTAATAACGTTAGCACTGATGCTATCTAAAGGGCGTTAATAGACTTAGGGGGAAAAATTTTATCAGCAATTAGATCATCTCTATGCTAGAAACCAGGATCATTAGAGCTAATATGGGTAATATCAACATAACTAAGAGAATCCACAGGGGCACTCCACAGGGGGAGTATTATCTCCACTTCTCTGCTTATGTGTTATTAGTAAAATCTTAATAAAACTTAATGGAGGTGGGGTAAAAGTGGTCGCGTATGCTGATGATGTGGTGTTAATGGTCTTCAACCGAAGTATACATTATGGTTGTATGATATAAGGCTGTTATACGACCAATTTTAACGTAAGGCTCGGTGGTTTGGTGGAGAGAGAATACAACATCAAATTACTTGGCAAAATACAAAGACCAGCCTGTGCAATAACAGTCGGTGCAATCAGACCATGCCCTAGGGAGGTCCTGAACGCACTGACACACGTTATTCCGGTAGATCTATATATCAAGAAAATGGCAACAATGAGTGCATTTAGGTTAAATGAAGCGGGTCGCTGGAAGGAAAAAACTCATGGCCATGCCAGTTTATTACTGCGACAAAACCCAGAATACCTCGAAGAGAACTGACTACATCGTCCCGACGGTAACATTCAGTAGGCATTTTGCCACTCTCTTTACATCCAGGAAAGAATGGAATAAGGGATTCTCACTAAACAACTACGACACTACAGTTTATACAGATGGCAGTAAAATGGATTGTGGTGTTGGACTCATAGACTTAAAATTGGAATTTCTGTGCGTCTCCCTAATGCTTGCAGTGTCTTTCAGGCAGAAGTACTGGCAATTGTGGAAGCTTGTAGGCTACTAATCGCAGATCCCTCTTTTAAGGGCATTATCGCTATTCCTTCGGATAGGCAAGGCAATCCGATATCCTGCATTCGGCGACAACAACCTCTAAGGTGATGGAACAAAGCAGGACTAGCCTTACCACCTTGAGGGTAAACCATAAATTTACCTTAATCTGGGTCTCGGGCCATCGGGGCATTGAAGATAATGAAGGGGATCTGCCATGAATGACGCTCTTGAAGAATCGGTATTCACATCATTAGCTGCAGTCAAGAGTACAATTTCCTTAAAATGCCTCCGAATCGCGGACTGTTGATGGAGAGACCAGACGAAATGCAAAATTAGCAGAACGTTATGGCCCACCTACAACCTTAAGTAATCGTCAACAGTGATAAACATGAAACGGGCGTCCCGGAGATTGACGACAGTCATAATTGGCATTTGGTCTGTGGGGGAACAAGCAGCCAAAATGGGCATCCCTCACAACACATACTGTCGCAGTTGCAAACAACCGGAGAAAAAGGAAACAATCTTCCATTTCCTCTGCGAGCGCCCTGCTCTATGGAAGGACAGAATGTTAACCCTGGGCAAACCGCTGTTCGAGAGCCTTGAACAACTGTCTGGCTTAGATGTCAACAACCTGGTAAGGTTCCTGAACCGCACAGACTGGATATAGTCATGCTGTAAATAACTGGTAAACAAGTTGGTAATGAGGATGTGGCAACAAAATGGTGCGGAAGCGCTAGTTGGAATCTGGAAGAATCACCACTTAAATCAACCAACGCAACGTTTCAGCCACTTAAAATCTGCACTTTATTACACCAAAATTAAATGGACTATAAAACTGCATACTCGAAAATTTTCTACAAATTTTTGGCAAAAAAGTTTAAAATTTTGCTAAAACAAAATTAGTCGTTTTTTTTCAAGAATTCGCTTGACTTTCAGAAATATGGAATCAAGAAGAAACTAAGTAAGAATAGGACTTGGACTCAAAAAATTTTTTAGGGAGAAGAGTGAGTCATGTGACACAATCAGATAACAAATTATTAAGAATAGAACTTCAATTTTGACTATGATCAATTTTGAGATCGAAATATCGACAAATAATAAATATCGACAATAATTTTACAGCTCACGCCTCAGTTGTGGTCGCAAAATTAATGGAAATAGGGTTCCAACTCGTTTCACATTCCTCCTCCACATTTATAAGACTTCTTTGACTTCTTTTTGTTGCTCAATTTGAAGAAATGGCTGACGGAAAAAAGATTTCATTCAAACGAGGAGGTAATTGCAGAAACGAATGGCTATTTTTCAGACTTGGACAAATCCTATTACTCGGCAGGGATCAGCAAACTAGAACATCTTTGGGTGAAATGTGTAAGCCTGAAAAGAGACTATGTCGAATAATAAAACGGGTTTATGCCAGACAATTAAATAGTTTTTATTTTTACACTGACCTTTCAAGCCGCCTTTTTGTTTTTTAGCTAGAGGGCGACATATTCTGGGCATCAAAATCCAAGCGAACTACTCGAATACTGCCGGGGATTCCCGGTTGAATCGCAAGAATGAGTTGGAAGCTGCTTATGAATAGGAAGCAAGTAATAAAGGCATGATTTTCAATACCTAAACTCTTGTCAAATATACTGGACTGGATGGCGAAAAAAGTGCCAAAGACACAACAAAATAACCGTTCAAAGGATAAAATTATGCTTTCTTATCCTGTAAGTCCCTATTATTTCCTCACTTTATTTTTATTACACCTCTCAATTGCAATTTGCTTAGGTATGTGCAAATATCCATTCAGCCGCATTCTTGCAACGCGAAAATTACTTATTTTGCAAATAAAACCTTTGGAAATTGCAATAAAATGCCATATCACTTGAGCAATGGGACATTACGAAGATTTTTATGACTTTTAGCAACTTTTCGCACTGCACTGCTCTGTGAGTAAATGTTGATAGGCTGTATTGAATCACCTCTGCGCTCTGCACAAGTCTTCTCGTTCTAACCACTCAGCATGAATTTCACTTGCAGCCAAGAGCGCTATAATGATTTTATTACACGCTTTAATTTCGAATTTTATTGTTCACCAAGCACCTGACCGGCATCATGAGCTGATGCTCAGGGCGAGTAGGATATGTAGAATGGAATAGTATCAAAACAGATTTGGAAGTAGTGATGGAAGTAAATTTGCAAGGCAGTCACAACTGCAGAATTCTAAAAATTTCAGACTGACGAGTAAGTGCAAATGTGTACGCTCGGATGTGTACTCGTATTGGAAGGAATATAAAATATATTGAGTGGCTTAATGATAAGGTCACCATTTAATTTAATAATTTTAATTATTATTTCTTATTAAAATATAGCTCACTCTCTTACAAAAACCGCATAAGTCCGAGTTTCGAAATTTATGCAAATTTTTTAAGCATCTTCCCAATTTCAATCAAAGTTTATTCGGAATTTAAAAACTAAATATACAGGCTGAACGATATGAAGTGTTACCTATTCAAAACACCATAAATTTTTTGTGTGAAATTAGTTTTTATTGATTTCAAATACAAAATTGTTCAAAAATGATTACAATTTTAACATACATATATTCACTTTAGCTCGATATGACCACCTTTTGCCTTGACTATAGTCTTCAAACGGTCAAAAAATGAGTTGCATGCTGTACGAACGTGATCTTGAGGTATTTTGGCCCATTCTCGTATAATCGCTTTTTTCAGCGCAGCCATACTAGCGTGTTTTTTAGTCTTCACCTTGCTCTCCAAAATGGATCAGATGAAGTAGTCCATCGGACTTGCGTCTGGCGAATTCGAAAGCCCTTGTGTGGACGAAATGAAGTGTGGAATATGATTTTTTAACCATTCTTGGTTCACACGAGCTTTATGAGACGGTGCCGAGTCCTGTTGGAACGTCACCGAAATGTTTGCGTGTCCACGGCTCTAAAGCAGCTTTTCGCGATAAAAAGGCGCATTCACTTTAACACCAGGCTCGATAAAAACGATTGGAGAGCGTCCATCAGCGGTCACTGCGGCCCAAATCATTACCTGCGACGGGAAATTGCTTCGAGTGGCCATATGTAGGCTCAAATTCTCGTATGAGCGTTCGGTCAAGTAAACACGATCGTTTTGAGTGTTTATGAACTGCTCAATTGGAAATTTATGGAACTTGTAAGCCTTGACCTTGAGCTAATTTTTTAATATGCGTCAAATGCTGTCTTCCGATATTTTCAGTTCTTTGGCCATTTTTCTTCCACTTCGACGTGGATTTCGTTCAAGTCGAGCCTTCCCTTTCCAAACCATTTCTGGCGTTGTTGGGGTCTTTTTTAGTCCACCTCCATAGCGTTTTGCAATGCTACCAGCACCATTTGAGGTGACTGAGCTCACGAACAATGGCTGGTTGGGATTTTCCAGCCAAATATAACGCAATCACACTATTACGTTTGAATTCCATCACAGAATAAAAAATCAACAAAACTGAGACGTAAATGCTTTTCTTGGCTTATAAGCAATATATTGAACTGCCATTAGAAGAATTTTGAACAATAAAGTTGGTAGCACTTCATATCGTTGTATATTAAAAAATTATAAAAAAATTTTCAATTTTTTTAAGCAACATTTTTAACATATTCTGGGTGCACAGTTTTATAGCCCATTCAATTTTGATGTGAAAAGTGAACATTTCAAGTGGTTTAAAAATCGCGTTGATTTTTGACAATTTTTTTCAAGCGATGTTGGGGATTTTCTGCTATAGCACATCCTCGGAAGTTTTTTATATGGAAGAAAGTCCACAACATCGACCACAAAAAACAAAAATATACTATCAAAAAGCAGTGCAATTCTCGAGCGAATTCAGACATTCGCTTTATTGTACTAAAATTTAATGATCTATAAAATTGCATAACCAGAATTGTTCTGCTTAAAGAATTCAAAGTTTTTATTATTGTATAATTTTTAAAAATTTCTTAGATTTTTTTCCAAATTTTGGAACAGTCATTTGTAAAATTTTAACTTTTGAAAATTTCTTAGATTTTTTTCAAACTTTTGGAACTTTCATTAGTAAAATTTTAAATTTTGTCTTTTGAAAATTTCTTAGATTTTTGGGATTTTTTCCAAATTTTGGAACTTTCATTTGTCAAATTTTCCATTTTAACTTAATTAAAAATTTTCCAACGAACCAAATTTTTATAAAAAATTATCAAAATTAACAAAAAAAAATTACCATGCAAAATATTGCGAGTATTTTAAAAAGGTAAAGTGCCTTAATTAAATGAGCACAAGTGTAGCTGCATTTAGTAGCTCACATCTAATAGTTTTACGGCTTCAATATTTATATCCACCTTCTGCTCGGCACCCCATGAGCAATTAGACCACCATTTAATAATCGCCTCTTAATAAATATTTTTTCCCAATACAAATACCATAAAATCTCCACGTAGACCAATTAATTTTAACAAAAAAATTTATAGCAATTTATTTATATTGGCATTCAAGTGCTTGCCACAATCCTATTTCTATTTTCTATACACCCATCTATGGGAATTAATAGTTTTAGTAACTCCGCTAGTTCTTCATTTTCACGTTAATTGCCGATTTTATGGCTTTTGTTTATTTCTAGTACTACGTTTTTTTTTGTTGTTGTCATATCCTTTATTGGGTTTTCTCCACCAACCTTTGCTATGCATTTCGTTTTATGGCTATTTGTATGTAATCCTTTATGGCGCAATAGTTGTGCGAATGTGGCTACCAAACCTTACAGGTGGACATATAACTCATGCATCATAGAAACTTATTTGTGTGTGTGTGCGTGGGGGTATGTGTAACGCACAGTACTTCGACGTGGAAGCGAATACTTATAAAGGGTGGCTAAGTTTCAAGGGCCGGTGTTGATTTTGAATAAATAACAATTTTTTTTTAGAAATTATTGTCATTTCTCTTTATTATGATAATACTGGTATAGCTCAATTACGCGTGGAACAAAATATTGACCAAATGGCTTCGGCGGCCTCGGCGGCACACCTCCATCCGATGGTCCAAATTTTCGATGACGCTGAGGCATAATTGAAGTTAAATGCCATTAATGTGCCGAATCATCTCATCCTTTAGCTCTTGAATTGTTGCTGGCTTATCGACCTACACCTTTTCTTTCAAATAACCCCAAAGAAAGAAGTCCAACGATGTCGTTGACGTTTAGATGTGGTTCACATTCAACATCGGCCCTTGAAATTTAATCACCTTTTATTAGGTGATTTGGTTTTTTTTAATTTGAGTTAAAAAAAGTTTTGATTCCAAAGAGCATACGAAATATTGCGTTTTTAGGGAAATTCAGTACCAACGCAGTTAAATTTCAAGAAGTAACTACCACTTTTGTGCTTAAATAGAAACGGACTTTTGTCGTTATTCCGTTAATGTCATCGCTCTAGCTTGTGTACGATCTTCCAATTTTCCTCTTAACTTCTCGTGATATGATACGGCAAGCTCATATGGGTTGATACAGCTTTTTCATCCATCTTTAGCAATGGTGGAGTTCCTCACTAAGCAACATAATTCGCGCAAATTCCGTCCAGCGAGCGGAAGATTGCGCTATCAGGCCCACGGTGCAACATTTTTTTTTCGCTTACAAAATTGTTTGCTCAATTTTTTCCCCATTCACAGCAACCACATACCAACACTTTGCGTCGATCCGCTTTGTGCGAGCGCAAAGTGAGAAGCGAATACAATTGAGTGGTCCCCAAATTCAAGCGGAGGGCATGAGACAGGATGTGGTAGAGTCTGGTGTGCAGAGTACGGAATGTCCTGTTGCCAATGCACAACTTAGTAGATACACAAAAGTCCTTTTTGCTGTCAATGGTTGTGTCCTATTGAGGCGCTCAACAATTCAAAACACACGCGAACCACACAAACGCGCATTCTAAAGCTCAAAGGCTGCTGAACTGTATAGAATTGCAAGCACGTCGATAAAGCGCAGCGTTTTACGCGAGTGCGTTTGTTGTTGCTATGCCGTCGGCAGTACTAGGTGTGTGTAGATGAGTAAGAGCTATTGTGGATTGTTAGCTTGATTGCATGTGTGTAGGTGCGGGCTTGCAGCTACCTACGTGTGTCAGCGGTAATGGCCAGGAAAACATTTTTCAATCGCATTTCGCACTCGATGCCTTTGTGCGCCTTTTTGTGCCACCTTGTGCCCTTTCAAGCGCTGCATTTTTTCCTCTTCTGAAATTTCGGTGCCCAACATATTTAGAGGTTACACATTTGAACTGTTATCTGTGAATAGCGGTGCACACTGACGCCATATAAACATGCACACATACACATGCTTGTGTGTGTAAGCTTTGGGCGCTTCATGTCGGCGCACTTTTACTAAAATGTTGACTTATTTTTATATATAATATATTTTTTTCCTCTTTTTCAAGCGTCGCGCATTTTTCGACTGTTGATTGCAAACAATTTGTCATATTTTTGTTTTTGTGCACTATATCAATGTATATGATATTTGTGTTAGCACATTTCTTTGGTCGGGTCAATCCCACCGTTTTTGGACTAGGCGTCCTTTGAGCTCTGCATTTAGTTGTGCTTTGGCGGCACTCTTGCGCTCTTTTGAAGCTATATAGGCACTTTTATAGGCCGCTCCCCTGCAGGAATTGAAACTATATAAGGTCGGGTTAGGTCATATTGCTGCCCTGAAGGAACCTACAACTGTGGCACCATTAAACGGTCCAGGTGGTCCAGAGCTCGAAAATTTAGGGAATTTTCAGGAACACTTTTTACAATAAAAAAATTAAAAACCTTGACCCTCCCGAAAAATTGGACCTGGACGGTGTTGTCCATTTTGCCACTTCTATTTATCTGAAACACAAAAACTAAAAAAATTATAAATCAGTGCGACAGTAGTTATGTTCCGTAGGTAAGTAGCTAGGTGAAATGGTTGAAGTGCCGGTCTGGCACTCCTCAAGTAGCACTAAAGCGCCATTTTGATATGAGACCAACAGACAGATATCTACAGACAGCCAGAGCTGTTGATATAATGGAGGAGATTGATAGGACTTAGGTTGGCGCACTGCCCCAGGCTGTCGAAGAAAGGAGCGCCCAGCTCGCAAACCCGAACATTTACAGAGAAAATGCCCTACTGTCTCCTTCTCTGAAAGGTCCCCATAGCTTCTGCATTGGGGGTTAAATAATAATAATAAAATAACCCTAGATTTTTCGCGTGTGTGCCAATCGTCCAGTGACCGGTAAACACAGGGACCGGTAAACAAGGATTTTCTTAGTCCTTCGTATATTGCATTGGGGCCAAAGTGTTTTCCAAATAGCACATGAAGAAATGGGGCTCCATCTCTGCTGTGCTTTCCTGAGAAATAATTTGTGTAGTACCCCTTTAACAACTTTTACGGGGGATGTCGATGACCGGGTAGGAGGTGTCTGAGGCCAATTCAGTCCCCTTCCTGGCAAACTCATCAGCAATTTCATTTTCCTCTATACTCCTTTGCCCTGAAATCCAGATCAGACAAATATTACCTGCACACCCAAGAGATTTGATCTGCTCCCTACAGGAGCTTACTAGTTTCGTTCTGCACCATGGCGTCGTCAGAGACTTAATCGCGGCTTGACTACCGGAGGAAATGTTAATATCTCCCTCGCTACCCCGTTCCGTAAGTATTTGGCATGCCTGTGGGATCGCAAAGACTTCTCCATGAAAAACACTAGCAGCATATGACAATTTAAAGCAGATAGATAAATTTAGAGAAAACCCTTGCTCCGCCTCCTTATTCTATCTTGGGACCGTCAATGAAAACAGCTATGTCCCGAATTTGTACTAGAATAGCCATTGATGGTGTGAACAACATATTAAACTTCAGACGATTCGGAAAAAGTAGTTTTGAGATAATTGAGTTTAAAGTTTTCCGAGTGACCGCGTGACGAATCTGACTCTACCTGCTAAAACGGCTGTAGAATCGAAAATACTCGGATTTTCCGCATGAACATTTCACAGTATATTCTCAAGAACCTATATTTTTGAATTATAAAAAAAAATCGATTTTTGGAAAATTCTATACCATCTTAAAAGAAAAGAGAAAAGATAAGTCAAAAAATTATGCTCAAAGAGTGAATGATTGGAGTTATTGAAATCCAACTATTAAGGGACGATAATAAAGTTTCAAAGTTGGCATAAAGTCAATACTGTTAATTTCTCTGCCTTTTACAAAAAAATGAGACAAAATGTGTCGGTGCATAAAAGTCTCGTAAACGCAAGATAGCTAAGGGGTAGATACTAATATAGATTCCCCTTATCATCATCACTCATCTGCATCAGGAGATATTCGAAGTTATATTCACTCACCTAGGAGAGGTAATTTTAAGTCCATTGGTGGTATGGAGCAAAACATATGAGGAATAGAAACTTCCAATTGAAGGCTCGTGGCCAAGCACAGTAGAGGTCGTAGTGCACCATATCGCACTAATCATATTGGGTATCACCGAAGGCATTCCCAGTATGTCGCGGTATCCTATTACATTCGGCACTGCTAATAAAAGGGCTAACTATATCAACTCCAGAAAAAACGACTTTTTATAAATCACATCAACAAACAATATTTTTCTTACTTTTATTTCATTATTTTAATAATTTCTACTACGATTTCTCAAGCACGGGATGAATAAACGGAAAAGTGCAACAATAAATAAAAAAAAAACATACTTCTAATAACTTTTAAATTTTTGAAATATTTATATTATTTTTAAAGGAAATTAAATTTAAATTTAATGAAATTATAACATTTTTCTGATGTGATGAAATTTTCCATAAAATTGTGTGATGTTTTGGAAAACGATACTTTTTAACTAAGTTTTGAAAATTGTTAAATTTAAAAGTTTTGAAAATTTAAGAATTTTCAAAATGTAAAAATTTTCAAAATTTCAAAGTTTCAAAATTTAATAAATAACTGTCAACCTAATTTCCTGTATTAAAAAATGAAAAATTTTACTTAAATTTTAAATTCTGGAATTTTATATGATTTCTATTTTAATTTTTCCAATGAAAATCCAAAAAACAAATTTTTATTTTGAATAAAATTCTCTCATATTTAAGTTTCTAAATTTTGAAAATTTCATATTTTGTATTCAAATATTTTTCGAAGCTGCTTCACAAAATATTCTGCTGTAAAAAATAAAAATTTAATATTAAATTCAAAACTTCAAAAATTTTGATTAAGTTTTATTTAAATATTTTCAATGAAAATCATCAAAAAAGTTTAAAATTTTAAATAAAATTCTGTGATATTAAAGGAAAGATATTTCTAATTACATTTTTAAGTTTTGAATTGTTTTTATTCTTTATTCAAATATTTCAAAAGCTGCACCAACAAAATTTTCTGTATTAAAAGATAAAAATTTAATTAAACTTAAAATTTTCAAAAATTCATTTTACTCCTTTATTGAATGTTTTCAATAAAAATCATTAAAACAATTTCAAATTCGGAATAAAATTTCTGTGATGATTAATAGGAATATATTTTGAATTAAATTTTTAACTCCGCAAGTATTTTCAGAAGCTATTTTAACAAATTTTCAGTAGTAAAAGAAACATTTCAATTAAATCTAAATTTTGAAAAATCTGTTTTACTTTTTGATGAAAAATATTAATTATATTTAATTAATTAAAAAAATAATTAAAATTTTGAAAAATGTAACCTACTTTTTTATGAAATATTTTCAACGGAAACCATTTAAGAGATTCAGAATAAAGCTTTCTGATGTTAAGGCAAAGATATTTCTAATCAAATTTGTAAATTTTAGAACTTTATTTCTTTTGTTCAAATACTTTCACTTACTTCAACAAACTTTTCTGTATTAAACGAAGAAAAATTTTAATCAATTTGAAATTTGGAAAAATTTATTTTATTTTTAATTTGAATATTTTCATTGGAAAATATTATAAAGATGGTACAAAAAAAATTAAGAAGTTATTTATTTATTATAATTTAAAAACTAAAAGAATATATAAATCGATTCTAGACAACTGGGTATTAAGTTATGCGTCCATTAGTTCACTTACGTTTTTAATTATTAAAATCCCCATTACTTCCCTACAGGGCACTTACACACACATATGCAAATTTTTCTGTAAATGTTTGCAATTAGTTGTGCGGTCATTTGGGCGTGTCGCGGAGTGTTTGAAAAATATTTGCAGTGCATGAAAAATATTTTGTGGCATACCTTTAGGATTGAAATATTTTATTTTCGAATGCCACAAAGGTATGGGCATAGGAAAAATTTTTCATAAACAAAAAAAAATTAAAAAAAAAAATAGCAGTAAATTCAGTTTTTAAACGAAGCACTTCATTAGGCAGATTTTCCAATAGAAAGGACGAATAGAAGTGAAACAGTAAAATATTGACCAGAAAAATGTTGAAATTGAGTCCAAATGTGAACAAATATTTGACTTCTTTTTACTTGTATTTCAGCTGAAAATTTGTTGGACAATGTGCGCACCACATACACGCAAATACAAAAATAAAAATATATTTTCTTGAATTTCCCAAAATTTCACTGTATTTCCATAAATATTCGTATTTATTTGCGATTGCGGCACTAACTTAATCCGCATTTGCGAATAAATTTATTGCGATTTTTTCACGGTAATTTATTGCATGTACGGTACGATATTGCGAAAATATTGGCGGTATTTATTTATTGTGGAAAAATGGCACTTACGCCTTTTCAACCCAAAACAAAAAAAAGAGAAAATATGAAAACTGCTTAAATTTTAAACTTAGTTAAGTCTGCAGGAATATTAGCAAATGTTGCTGAAATACCCAAAAAAAAAAAAAACAAAAAAAAAAAAGTATGTGCTCGATGTAAAGCTAAATAAATAAATGCTAAAAATTACGCGAATATTTAAATAATAATAATTAGTTGCTATAGCGCCATCTGGTGGGTACATATGTGGGTCTTACCAACAGTGCCACCCAACACTGAATGAAATTTTACTGAATATTTCATAAAATGGGTTGATGGAAAGAAAAAATAATATAATTAAATAAATGATTCCTTTTCTGAACGGAAATTGAAATGATTGAAATTTAAATAGAAAATTTTATTAGGTGCGCAACTAAGTTCTCACTGTTTTTTTGATGAAAATACAACTTTATTCTGAAAAAATGGTTTCGAGAAAACCCTTCCTTTTTTGCCGCTGGAGTAGTTGTTTACAGGCGAAAAAACGACGTTCAACATCCCTTGGTTTTAACTCGTAAGGAACCCAAGCCACCTGTTTCTAAATCATTCCTAAAGCATGCAATCGCTTGCAAATGTATTGGCGGGTAACTCCTAATACTGAATCAAGCTCTTCTTGTTTTTGACACGGATCCTCATTGAGCAATGCCTCCAATTCAGCGTCTGCGAAGGTTTTGGCCTTCCTTCACGCGGACGGTCATCAACATTAAAATCACCGTCTTTGAAGCGACGGAACCAATCTAGGCAATTTGTTTCACTTAAAGCAGCATCTCCATAAACTTTTTATAGCTCTCGATGGCTTCAGCCGCCCTTTTCGAATGAAAGAGGAAAATCAACACTTCGCGCAAATGACAATTATTCAGCACAAAATCAGACATTTTCACAAAACCAAAAGTATATGACACCAAAGTAAAATCACTAGTGTGTCGAAGCAGTTTGTTCACCATATGTCTAAGCTTGGTTTATGACGTTTAGATTATGTTAGAATCGACTAGCACACACTGCTGGCATCTATTTACAAACAGCGGGAACTTAGTTGCGCACCTAATAATATATTAAAATAAATTTTAAAATAAATAATTTGTTAAATAACTATTTCTTAATTCATTTTATACCTATTTTTTATGAGAATAACACCGAAAGAACCAATAGGGGAAAGAATTGGCAGAAGCGAACGCAAATTTTTATGCACTTTAAATTTACACTCTAAAACTGCATGCTTCAAAACTTTCTACAATATCAGATTAAAAAACTTAAAATTTTAATGAAAAAAAATGTTGAAAAAATTTCAAATTTTTTCTTTCATTTGCACAACGTTTGAAACTTCAGTTAAGGGGACAGATACCTATAAAATTTCGAAAAAAAACTTGTTTCATAAAATGTTAATATAATCCTTTAAGCATATGTCAAAAAAAAATTTTAAAACGTGAATTTAAGTATTTCTTATATTATAGATCGTCAACCGTGACGACTCTATTCTTTGCGTTCGAGCGTTGGGAGAGGTATAGTTACATTGCCGACTTTAGACGCTTTTTTCTCAAAACTATATTTTTCGAATGAACGTACACGATAACTCGAAAAGTATTGACCGATCTCCCTGAAATTTTGCACACATTTTTTTTATAATATTACTTTTTAAGTGAATTTTCAAGTTTTCTGTCGAAAAAAATTTTTTGAAAGCAAAAATAGTAGGAAAATTCGCCCCAAAATTCATTTTTTTTGAAGAGTTTTATTCCGCGAATGTTTTTTTTTCATTTGTTTTTAATTCATATAGAAATCATGACATTAATAAAATAAAATGTTTGGTTTTTTATATTCGGGTCACTGACGCCGATGCTACAATGCCCGCGAGATTGAGAAGCCCCGCTGCGATCTTCCTGGAAGAATAGAGTGTTCATCCGCCATTTTGAATGATTAAAATAAAAGAAAAATGTTATATTTTTCAATGAATAAATAAACTGTATGCCAATTTTGAAAAAATATATTGACTTCTTCATTTTCAATACTTTTAATGAAAATCAGGGAAAATATGGCCGTTAACAGGTAAACTAAAAAATATTTTTTTTTTTATGTACATTATAAATTACAATATGTTAATATTATCATAACCATAAGTAATTGGTGTTAGGGTTTGGAATTGACATTTCTCTTCCTTTTGAAAGAGAACCTTATGGACTTCGGTAGCATTTAGTTACAATTTTACTAGCACAACATAGTTTTCTATAATTTTATTTTTATTATAGTACGAGCAAGATCTGTGGGTGTTTGCGCTTTAGTCTTTTTGATTGAAGTTCCATTTCTGGTATCAGTCTCATCTCATGGTTTTTGTGCTCTTATAGTCGCAAGATGTGCTCACTGCTGCTTCTTTTCACCGCTTTAGTGACAGTGTCTATGCCGAGGTCGCGGTGAATATCGTCATTTTTTATGTACCAATTTGCGTTTGTGATTGTCCTTAGCATTTTAGATTAACTTCTCTGAATGATTTGTAGGTTTGATTTACTGGCAGTCCCCCAAATTTCTAGTCCTTAGGTCGGTCTGATTATTCATTTGTATATTATTTGTTTATTAAATAAGCCTAGGGTTTATTGTTTTTCTAGTAGCCAGTAGAGTTGTCGGAATTTGTTTTTCATCTCGTTTCTCTTGTTCAGTATGTATTTTTTCCATGTGAGTTTTAAGACAATCGTTATGCCTAAATATTTTGCACTTGAGTGTATATTTATGTCTTCTCCGTTAATTTGATTGGATGTCTTGCAGATTTTCTCTTCGCGTATATTAAATGTTGTGTTTTGTCTTTATTGACCTCAATGCCCCATTTTTCAAACCATTGTGTTGTAGCTGATAGCGTATCTTGCAGTGTTTTTGTTGCGACTTCTTCATTGTGGTTAGCTGACATTAAAACTGTGTCGTCTGCAAATGTAGCTATCATTGATCCTCGAGTAATTGGCGTTGGTATATCTGCTGTGTATATTAAGTATAGTATGGGGCCCAGTACACTTCCTTGAGGTACTCCAGCTGTTGCCGTCAAGATATCAGAGCACTCATTGTCGTATTTTATGAAGAAGTGTCTATCAGTCATGTAGCTTTTAAGGATATTAAATATGTTAAGTGGTAAAATGTTTTTTAGCTTATATAGAAGTCCTTTGTACCAAACTCTGTCGAAAGCTTTCGCGATGTCCAAATACACGGCAATGCAATATTTCTTCTCATCGAAGTCGTCTGTAACTTTGTTTACTACTCTGTGAATCTGTTGCACAGTTGAATGTTGTTTTCGGAAACCGAACTAGTGTGAGGGGATAGCGTCTTTTTGTTTTAGAATGGGGTCAATTCTGTCAAGCAGTATTTTCTCAAACAATTTGTAGAGGATGGGCAGCAAGCTAAATGGTCTGTACGAGCTAGCAACAGAGGCGTTCTTGTTCGGCTTGGGGATCGCTATAACTTGTGCAACTTTCCATGCTTTGGGAAAGTATTGTAGCCTAATTATTCCGTTGAAGAGATCTCGTATGTAGTTTATTATAGTATCGGGTAGCTCCTTTAGTATTTTTCCATTTATTTGGTCATATTCCGGTGTCTTTTTGTCTTTAAGTTTCTTTATATAATATTTGATTTCTTCTTTTGTCGTGTTTTTTATTGTGTGGTCTGCTTTTTCAATTGTGTTTGGCAGCTCAATGTCTTTATTATCCATGCTACTTGTAAATATTGTTTTAGAGTGGTCAGCTAATGTTTCAGCCTTCTCTTTGCTTGTTCTTGCCCATCTATTGGAATTTGTTTTTATTGGAGGGTGTATGATTGTTTTAGTGAGTTTTTTTGTTGCTTTCCATAGGGAATAGTTGGTAGCTGTAGTTGTTTCGAGGCTGCTAAAGTACTTCTTCAGTTGATTGGCATTATGTTCTTCGAGAATTTTTTTGAGTTCATTTGATGATTTGTTTAGTTTAGTTTTATCGGCTGGGTGTTTGGAGTGAACTATAAAATAAAATTAAAAAAAGAAATAAAAGAAGCGAATAAATTGTGAGAACTTGTCACATGAGAATGCATATCACAATTTGCTCAATACCAAATCACCCAAACTCTCTCATTACTGGCACTTTTCCTGTCATAGAAGCAAGTGGAAAATATTTTCGCAAAATTTAATATTATTTAATGCACTCACGCATGTCACCTGCACCAGCCTCTGCTGCAATATGCAAAACAAAAAATCTAAAATCTATATTTTCAAGCGTCTAGACATAGCTTTACTGCTGCCGGCCATAACAAAATACAATCACTCATCCTTAGACAAGCGAAAATTGCAACACGGCCAATACAGCATAGAGAGTTTGATGGTATGTGTGTGTGTGTGTGTGGCAAATGTTATGCATACGCTTATGCCCTTCGCTCATATGTGTGCGTACGAGTGTTTATGTGGTGCAGGCTCTGCCAATGTTTGTGGCAAATTTAGTGCGTTTAAATATTTTGTCATCGCATACAAATATGCTTTTGCCGCTTTGGCAGGCAGGTTGAGAGGCTGGAGCGCAGCTGAAGAGGAACTGCGTGGGAGCGTAGGTATGTTTTAAGTTTTGCTAATACCACTGGCTGCTGAATGCTGGGTGGAGAGGTGAGTGTGTTGGCTGTTGGCTGGTGCCTCACTGCCTGACTGCTTGCTTGCCTTGTTGGCTGTCAACAAAGCTGCTAATTGAATTTTAAATTAGCCCAAAAGGCCCAGAAGGCGCTAAAATGCATGACAAAAGCAAACATGTGCATGTGTACACAAAAACACATTCTACATAAGTACATAAGCGCACTTACGTGCATACCTTTGTATGCAAACATATACACCTTTGCACTTGAGAGTTTGAGCGGCAGCACAACCTTCCACCGGCATCGGTGTTGAAGTCAGTGCGAACTATGGTACTCTCTCTATTAATACATATGGAATGCATTCTTCAATATATGTAAATTTGTATATTTTTATTGTCCTTCAGTATGAAGCTTTTTGATATATCACCTGAGTTCTCCATAGTTCGCGGAGATTGTTTGGCATTTGGAGTTGTTTTATTTCACATATTTCATGCTTTCACATATATTTTCTATATGCCATCTATGCGTTTTCTCACACTACTGTGATAGTTCCAAAATTCCTGTTCGCTTGCTTTGCCACCCGCGTTTTGCTGGCTGCTCTCAATATTCTGTGTCAACTCAGCGCGCCATGTGAAAGTTTGTTAAACAAAGCGTAAAATTTGTGCTTCACATTTTGACTTCAAAATCACATATGCGTTTGCATATTTTTAGGCGAACAAACAATGAAAATTCTATTCTCAAACAAAATGCCACAGAATTTCAACTACATACTGGCATTTGCTAACCAAAAATGCCGCTCATTAGTTGGCCGCAAATTTGTGCGCGAAAAGTGTGGCAGCTAAAGCGTTCACGAACGGTTATGTTCATACGTATGTTGCGTACATAGAGGCGCATGGGGGAAAGCAAATATGCATACATGTGTTTGTGTATTTTATTCAAAAACTAAATGATGCTACTGTTTAGACCTTTCGTGGGATACTTTCATTTAAAACTTTAGTATTACTTTTGTATCTTTTCACTAATGGAAAGTTACTCAAATTCAAATAAAATTCAATGCCTTCGTGAACAAGAAAAATTATAATGATTCGCATTTCAAGATAGGTAATTTTTTTCTTAAATTAGTTAAATAAAAATCGAATTACACAAGAATACAATATTTTAACCGCAACATAAATTGTATGCTATAACTGGCAGAGCGACCCAGATTAAATTTTAAA
Organism: Anastrepha obliqua; assembly: GCF_027943255.1. Taxonomy (NCBI): domain Eukaryota; kingdom Metazoa; phylum Arthropoda; class Insecta; order Diptera; family Tephritidae; genus Anastrepha; species Anastrepha obliqua. The sequence continues at coordinate 107,124,461 of NC_072895.1, read as the reverse complement.
CTATGGTGATGTAAATGTCGAGTTCCGAAATATCCCGAACAAATATTTTATCTATCGAGACAATACAGATCAAATATCCAGCTTAAATGCTTTAAATGACGTAAATATTTGGCTCCGAAAAGTCCGGAAAAATTCTTAAAATTCATTACAAATGCTAAAGTTTTCAGGACGGTGCAAATACTATTTTCAGCTATAAAAAAATTTAGAAATATTCAACGAGATCTCAGAAAATCCCAATACTCGATTTTGCCATTTTGAAAGCCCTGAAATCATTTAATTTACAAATTGGTGGTGAATTAATTTCTTAATTTGGTAAATCCCGAAATCTTAAGAGCGATCCCGAAAAATCCCGATACTTGATATTGCTATTTAGAAAGCCCTGAAGTCATTGGATTTTCAAACTGTTATTTATCAGCAAAATCCCGAAAATTTCAGCAAAATCCTGAAAATTCCGAGACCCTATAGTGTCATTTTGAAAGCCCTGAAATCACTCGATTTTTCAAATTGGCCGAATGAATGCCTTAATATGGCAAATCTCGAACATTTCTTTGGGCTCCCGAAAATTCCCGAGACCCGGCAGTGCGATTTTGAAGTTCTTAAAATCTATATAGTTGATTGAAAAATTTCAGCGACATTCCGAAAAGCCCTCATTCGATTTACAAATTGTCGTGATCCGTTGATTAATAAACGGATCGGGAATGAATGCCTTTATCTGAAAAAATCGCGAGACCTGGTACTGCCGAAAACCTAAGAGCGATTCCGAAAAATACCGAGACCCAATACTGTCATTTAAAAAACCCTGAAATTTTTTTGCTTACTAACTGGTTCGGAATGAATGCCATAAATTAAAAACAAAAACAATTCTTAACGCAATTCAACCATTGGCTCCCAAGTTAAATTATATAAAACAGGCGAAGTGAAGCATTGAAGATTTTCATAAGACGAGAATAAAACTCAAATGACGCAAATGAAGCAGTACCCCGAGTTGCATTGACGCATAATGTAATGTACATACGAGGTGTATTCAAAAAGTATCACGAATTTTGTGTTTCTTTTTCAAAAATTCTTTATTTATTCATTAATATCTATTTTGTCCCCTTCAAAGTAGTCCCCTTGGGATATTATGCACTTGTGCCAACGTTTTTCCAGTCTTCAAGGCACTTCAAAAATATTTTTTTTTTATCTTGTTCGATGCCGTCTGTATCTCGTCAATCGTAGCGTACTGTCGTCCTTTCATGGGCCTCTTCAGTTTCGGGAACAAGAAAAAGCTACAGGGGGCCAGATCTGGGGAATACGGTGGCTGTGGCATCATTAGAGTATTGTTTTCGGCCAAAAAGTCGCGCACAAGCAACGATGTGTGAGCAGAGGCGTTATCGTGATGCAAGAGCCAATTTTTGTTCTTTCACACATCCGGGCGTTTCTGGCGGATTGCTTCTCGCAAATTGCACATAACTTGGAGGTAATATTCCTTATTGACCGTTTTACCCTGCTGCAAGAACTCATGATGCACAACACCCCTGCAATCGAAAAAAAAACGGTAAACAAAACTTGTATGTACATTCGACCGTAGTTGGCGAGCTTTTTTCGATCTTGGTTCGTGCGGCAGCTTCCATTAAGATGATTGAGCTTTGGTTTCCACGTCATAACCATAAACCCGCGATTCGTCACCAGTTATGACCCTCTGGAGCAAATTAGGGTCGTCGCGAATAGAATCCAACATCTCTTAGCAATGTTCATGCAATGCTGTTTTTGGTACGAATTTTGCGACTACTCGTCTCATGCCCAAATCATTGAAAGCAATCGAAAGGCACGAGCCAATCGATACGTCTAGGTTCTCAGCAACTTCTCTAACGATAATTCGACGATTGGCCAATACCATTTTCTTCACTTCATCAATTTTTTCGTCTGTTGTTGAAGTGCTCGGGCGTCCGGTACGCTTTTCGTCGTTCACATCTTCTCGGCCTTCTGAGAACATTTTGTACTGAGAACGTTTTTTACCATCGATAAAAGTTGCTTTGGTCCAAAGTAGCTCCTCCGTATGACACAGTAAACATATGGAATGCATCCGCGCACTTAATTTCGTATTTCACACAAAATTTGACACAGGTTCTTAGATCCATCTTTTTGAATAGGTAAAAATCGAAGACGAGCTGAAGCACGTGCAAGCAAAGCAGCTGTCAACAATTAACTGAACATCAAAAAAGACGAACTCGTCGGCATGAGTGAGAGACATGAGTACTTAGATATCGCCACAAAAAAATCGAAACTCGAGATTACGTAATTTGCGAAAATTCAAAATTCGCCATACTTTTTGAACACACCTCGTATGTACATATGTAGGCAAACTTCGATCTCAATTCGCTGATAAACCTAGCCCGCAAAACGCACTCGCAAACAAATTATAAAAAGGCAGAATATCGTAAAAATGCTCAGAAAAAGTGAGCTGTGGAAAGCAATTTTGTTTTCTCATATGCTTCTCTTTTCTGAAGTCAGTGAAACTATTAGACTCGCCAACTTAAGAAAAGTATAGCCTTGTAACAATTTGGACTAAGATTGACATTTTTCAACACAGCCAGGCTCGGAACTACCCATCAAGAGGCGGATATCTACAATATTTAAGTATGATTAATTACGAGTAGAAGGACAATAGCAATTACACAGGGTGCAAAGGAGTTCGTGGCTTTCAGACTAAGTCATATGAAACCGTCATCAAATCGGACGAGATGGGGTAGCAAATGAAATCTCCAAACTAAAACAAAAGAAAAGTGCAGGATTTGACTTAATCACAACCGAAGTGCCAAAGAACTTATCTCACAAAGCGCTAATCAAACTCACTTTAATAATTAATGCATGCATTGAATTTAAATACATACCAATGAATTGGAAATTTTCTGAAATTAAAATGATCCCAAAGCCAGGGAAAAATCCCAACGAAGTCACATCTTACCGCACAATAGCATTACTCCCAGTCATCGGAAAGCTATTTGAAAAACTATTTTCCAAACGATTAAAGAATATAATTTCTAATAAACAATTAATACCATCTCACCAATTTGGATTTCGAGAAAATCCTTCAACGATAGATCAGATACATCGTATAGTACACATCATACTCATAGAAGAGGCCATAGAAAATAATCAAGGTTGTTCAGCAATATTCCTTGAGGTGTTTAATAAAGTGTGGCTCGAAGGTCTAATCCGTAAGCTCAGAGTGATGCTGCCATATCAATATACTGTGCTATTGGAATCATATCTCACAGACAGATATTTTAAAGTGAAACAAAGACAAGCATACTCAAACATTGAAAAAATTAAAGCTGGTGTACGAGAAAGCAGCATTCTTGGGCCAGTACTGTATTTGCTCTATACTGCAGATCTACCTGTTTCAAATACAAGTAAGATACCCACTTTTGCTGATGGCACGTGTATCTTAGCCTTTGGAAATAACGCAAATGAATCAACCAGAAAGTTACAGGCATCGGTACACGAAGTTGTCGCATAGACTGAAAACTGGAGAATCAAACTAAATGAAAGCAAGTCTGTTCACGTAGACTTTACAAACAAGAAAATAGCCTATAACCCAGTGAAAATATCATCTGCTACTGTTCCGTATAGTAATACAACAAAATACTTGGGTATGACATTGGATGCAAAGCTCAAATGGAAAGAGCATGTCAAAATGAAAGCAACTGAAATCAACTTAAAAATTAAAAAAATGAAATGGTTCATTGGCAGAAAGTCTACATTGACAACACATAACAAATTATTAATATACAACCAAGTAGTTAGGCCGGTGAGGACATACGGCATTCAATTATGGGGATGTACCACTAAATCAAACATTGAAGCTGTACAACGCCTGCAGAATAAGATTCTCAGAGACATGGTCAACGCACCTTGGTATGTGCGAATTCACGACCAATGATCTGTCCCTGATATAATCCCAATTCTTGCAAATAAGCATGAAACCAGGCTGAAAGCCCCCACAATCCCGGAAAGCACAGAGCTTACCAAAACAGTCTGCACAAGAAGACTTCGAAGAACTAAGCCACGAGATTTAGTCGCCAACACTGTATAATTGTTTGTAAAATATTTATAATTGTTTTTAAATTTCAATGTTAAAGATAGAATGATGTTACTTGTTAGCTTAAGCTAGGCGTAATACCATGAAATGTATACAAATTTTATAACGTTTCAATACAAAAAAAAAACAAAAAAAAAAAAATCGGACAAGAAAGGTATATCCATCCTAGCCGCTGACTTCATAAGGTGCTGAGTGCATACTAGTCTAGAATGGGATTAGTGTATCTAGCCAAGTGAAAGCAAGAGAAGATGCTGAGATGTTTTTACCTCACCAACCTCCAAATATGACTGCCTGCTATGATTATTACGTTAGGCATACAGCACTGCGCCTTTAAGATCCATTGTGTATCTATCAAGGATTCAGCGAATATAAAGGCACTCGCTAATACTGCTGAGTCTCAAAGCATGCATCGAGCAACCCTCTGGAATACCTGTCAAGAAGAAGGAGACTTCAATATTACATGCACTGGTGATTCAGTATTTTTGAAACTGAGCAGCGCGCACGTGAAAAACAGCAGCAAAATAGGAAAGAAACAGTTTAAAGACACTTTTTTTTGATAATTCATTAGCTTTTCTATATCCTAAGTGATGGATCAGATATTCTAAAACACTCCCAGAAAACTCGTAGAAGGCAATCTACCCATCAAGCACTTCAGTCAAAAGATTCCTCAGAACATCCATATATGCAAATTGATATCTACACAGTCTCTTCTTGTCAGGGGGACTATCAGGTCAGTCCATAAGCTCGTGCGTATTTTACCTATAATTTCACTTCATTCGATCAGCCCAATTTTTAAGCACATTTTCGATCGTTTGGGCTCCAATTTCATGAATGGCAACTTCGATTTCGTGTTTAAAGCATCAATCGTCTCTGGATGGTTCGCATAGCATTTGTCCTTAACGGTTCTCCACAAAAAATAGTTCAACGGGCTTAAATCACAGCTCCGAGGCGGCCAATTGATATCAGAATTTTGGCTGATTATTCGGTTTTCAAAAACTGTAGCCAAAAGTTTGAGTGTAACTTTGGCAGTGTGACAAGTTGCACCGTCCTGTTGAAACCAAATGTCGTCCATGTCATCCTCTTCAATTTTTGGAAACAACTCGTTGAGCATGTCACGGCAACGCTCGCCATTTACTGTAACCGAGGAAACTTTTCGAAATAAAATGGCCGATGATGCCGCCAGACCAAAAACCGCTCCAAACAGTGACTCGTTGTGGATGCATTTGCTTCTCTACAGTAACGTGTGGATTTTCTGAGCCGCAAATCCGACAATTTTGCTTATTGACGTAGCCACCGATGTGAAAATCAGAAAAGAAGAAGAAGACTCACCACTTTGGAAATAGGTTTTCAGTATTTCCCAATTTTGTTCAAGCGTATAGCGTTCCATTTCGTAAATGTCAAACCTTTAAGTAAATTATGAACACATTTGACATGTCATGTTTTATTTACCATTCTTAAAAAAATAGGTGGTTCAAAAAGCAAACACTATATGGCCCACCCTGTATAAAGGTGGTAAAAATATAACAACTGCTGCTGCAGAAATAAACACTGTTCACGGAGAGGATACTGTAAGTGTAGGGACTGTGCAAAAGTGGTTTTCAAAATTCCGAAGTGGTAACTGCGACGTGGAGGATGCCCCGCGCGCTGGTCGTCCTGAAGTCTTTAATTCCGACGCCTTGCTCGAACTCGTGGAAGCTGGGCCAAATTTGACAGTCGATATGATAGCTCAGAGGTTAAATTCATCGTTGGGAACTGTTTACATGCACCTGGTTCAGATGGGAAAGGTTTCAAAGCTGGGAAAATGGCTTCCGCATAGACTTTCCATCGCCAACCTTCAGCAGAGAGTGAATGTGTGTTCTTAGCTGCTGCAACGGCTTGAAAATGAAAGTTTTTTGTACCGTATCGTTACTGGTGATGAAAAATGGGTCTGTTACAATAATCCTGTTCGCAAACGCCAATGGTTAGATAAAGATGAAACACCAGAACCGACCCCTAGAGATGGCCTTCACCCCAAGAAGATTCTCCTGCCTATTTGGTGGGATATGGCCGCTACTGTTTATTATGAACTTCTGGAACCAACCCAGACGATAACTGCTGATTATTATTCCCATCAGCTATCTAACCTGAATAAGGCACGAATGTTTCACCACGACAACGCAAGACCTCATACCGCAAGGCAAACATAGACTCACTAAAATAAACAAATACCTCGATTACTTAGTTAACCTGCCTCCAAACTTCGACCACAAAAAGCGCAAAGAACACAGCAAAACGGAAATGAGCAAGCAATTATCCCTAAGCAATCATCACAAACTCTGTGCAAAGAGAGGCGCACATCATTAACGCCTGCCAGCTAAAATCACAAACCATAAATCAAAATCGGCAAAAAATTATAATTAATTGCCAATATGAGTGGATGCGATGAAGAGGTGAACACACCAGGGCAAGTAAGTTGAACCGAAAAGGCAAAAGCGCAAGGAGAAAAGGCCAAAAGATCAACAAAAGCTGCAATATGAACAAGAGAAGCGCATACATGCACACCCACACACACAGACACACACACACGTGAACACTTGAATTATCCACTCTGCAGCTAATCAAGCCACCAAATGCCAACCAACAAAAGTCAATTTCCTTTTCAAATACAAATAAAAATCTTTCAACGCTTGGCGTTGAATAAAGGCGAAGATTTATGGGCTGAAGAAAACAGGCTGTGCGGTGGATAGAAATAAAGGGCTTTCCAATAACAGGTGGTATTTTGAATAGCCCGCTATTTCGGTAGATGTTGCTTTTGAAGCTTTCATTTTCTGATATTTGACAAGTACAAACTACGCCATTAATAAAAATGGAACGAGACACGCTTAAACAACGCATTGAAATTATTAAAATTCACTATAAAAATGGTGAAAATTTGGCAGAGACGGTTCGTAAAACTCTAACATTTTTGGGTCATGGTGAAGCACCTTGTCAGACCGCAATACAGAAATTGGTGAAAAAATTCGAGCTGTTGGGACAAGTTAGTGATGTGAAGAATAAAACCCGTACACGTCGCTCAAGAATATTGCTGTTGTAGCCGAAAGCGTTAAAGAAAACCCAGGTTAATCCATTCCTCGTCGTTTCTTGGAATTAGGCATTCCACAAGCGTCATTACTCCTTATTTTCCATAAAGATTTGGGTCTTAAAGCTTATAAAGTCCAGTTAACACAAGAACTCAAGCCGGCCGATCATCAACAACGTCGTGTCTTTGCTGATTGGGTCGTTGAAATGCATGAAAATGATCCGAAATTCAATCGAAAAATCATCTTGAGTGATGAGGCCCATTTCCACTTCGGTGGTTTCATCAACAAGCAAAATTGTCGGATCTGGAGCTCAGAAAATCCAACAGTTATTGTTGAAAAGCCTCTCTATCTCCAAGGGGTGACTGTTTGGTGCAGTTTATGGTCCGGCGGAGTCAATGGACCGTACTTTTTCGAAAGGAAGCTGGAGCAACAGTTACGGTGAATGAATTGCGCTATCGAGAGATGATTAACGATTTTTTATGACCGAAATTGGATGGTACTTATCTGGACAATGTTTATTTTCAACAAGACGGCGCTACGTGTCACACAAGCAACGAAACCATTGATCTTTTACTGGAATAACACCTCTTATTGGAAAACCCTTTAGTTGCATATATATGCAGGTGAAATGCAAACAAAGATAGAGGTACAGGGTGTGTAAGTATGTGCGCCGTCAGTTGTGTCTTTTGCTATTATTTCATACGGATTTTTGTTTTTATGATTGAGCGTCAGAGCTTGTCAAGGAGGCCAAAAGCAAACAAGCCAGATATAAACGCATGTGTGTGAGAATGATTATCTCCACACCTGTGTGTGTGGTTGTGCCAATGCATTTGTTAGGTTTCGATTTTCTTGAATTTTTTGTTTTTCTTTATTTTTATTTGAAATTGCAAAAAGTCAGCTGGAGCATTTTCAATTTATCAACCTGCGGGCAAATAATTTTTTGATGATTGCTTATTTGTACAGAAAAAGCATTTTTGGGTAATTGGATAAATGCATTATAAAAAGGCAAAACAACTGCGGATGAAACGCAATAAAGGAAAAATAAAAAAAAAAATATTTCTATAAATATTTAAAAAAATGCTCGTAGGGAAGTACTGAGCTGTAAGGTAAATATTGCTGTAGTAAGAATTGCTGAGCGTTTTTCGCTAGATGTCTTTAGGGGATTTTTTTTTTTATATTATAGTTCACTCCGCTCGGGAGCATAGGGCCTCGACAAGACTCTTCCATCGTACACAGTTCTGGGCTGTTGTTTTTGCGCCGTCCCATGTGATGTCGGCACCTGCTAGCTCGCGCAACATTAACCTACTCCAAGTAACCTTTGACCGACTACGACCTCTGCTCCTTTTCGGGCTCCAGGCCAGTGCTATTCTTGTGATGCTTTTGGGGATACTTTGCGTAAATCTCTTACGAGTTATTGTCCAAGATTCCTCACTATTTCTTGTTAAAACTGCCAATTCACCAAAACCTCGTCGCTAAAGGTGATTTATTCGAGAAAATCGGTGTTTTCCTCTAGGCGTTCCAAAACAGAATTAGCGCACCAACGAGGTTGCTTGTGGTCATCCAATTACAGTTTTGGCGTCAGTTGCACCTTTCATGTAGTAGGACCATGTCAACCGCGAAATTTCGGGAAGTTGAAGTTTGTAGATGGCTGATGAACTCAATGAGCTCAACTCTTTGTATTTAACCTAACTTCTTTTAATTCGTACCCTAAGATTTCATCTCGAATATCCCATTCAGTTTAAACTACAACAAAAACCAAATAACACAAATTTACAAACTTTATACATTTTTTCAAAACTCCTTCAAAATTTTCTACTTTTTAATTGGAATTTTGAAATTTTTTCTATATACGCAATTTTATACCCTTTGAATTTTAGAATAACAAAATGCAAGTTTCAAGTGACTACAAAAAACCGTTGAGTTTTGGCAATTTTTTTTTTTGTTGACGGTGCGCGGTGTCGCACTTAGTACGGGAAAAGAGGCGTGACACCTCAGCGAAACTAGCATTTTATTACACTAAAATTCCAAGGGCTGCAAAACTGCATGCCCGGAAAAATTCTAAAAATTCTGCTAAGCAAATTTAAAGTTTTGATGAAATTTGCAACACTGTAGATCTAAAATGTACGAGCTCTGTAAGAATAGACAGGTCACATTTTATTGGGTATCAGGGCATAATGGAATATATTAGATTAGATTCGAATGGCTGTCAAGGCAGGCACCCGTTTGCCTAGGATGAGTACGTCGAACATTTGCATATCCCTCACTCTCTGTTTTGAAGGCGGAACTAGACGAGAAACTAACTCTGGAAGCACAGTCTATCTGGGAAGCCTCGACCCCTACACAGGATTGCCAAAATAATGCTATGAACTTGCAACACGAAAACGACGAACTTACCCCCAAGGAAGGAATGTAAAATATGGGTTGGAGTACTGTCAGGCAGCTAAACCGGGATAGGTCCCACGCGTGTAACTTATGCGAAGAAGGGCAGAAAGGGAGAGGTTCGTTAGAGCACTTCCTTTGCCAGCGCCCTGCTCTAAGCAGAACTCGTTGCAACTGCTTGGAATCGGTATACTTTTCATCCCTGAAGGATATTGCTGATAAAAGTTCGAGCTTTTTGTGAAAACTCGCCAAGACATGTATCAAGAACTATGTTTTCTACGACTCCAACAACACTGGTAACTACCTAACCTAGTGAGGCGTAATCATGATGTATACATTGCGATGAATTAAATGTGACAAAAAAAACGATTGGCCAGATTTGTGCTTAGTGAAACTAGTTTTTTGCCACAGCGTTTCAAAATGAAGGCAAATGCAAAGCAGGAAAATGAAATTTGCTAAATTTTTCCGAAACATCAGTACTAAGATGATTGCGCTGTTTAGGCACCCAATGCATTAGTGGGTCTTAAGTATTTCAAAAAATGAGCCTATATTGAGCGGACACCTCTGTTAGACGAACAAAAGCCGGCATAGGTGTCCATTCAAGGGAGGTTTCACTGTACCATATATGCTTTTAAGGCTTGTGCTATCAAATTATTGTATAACAATGACACGGTTTTGGTATTTTTATTTTTTAGTTTAGGGTAAAAATTCTATTATACCGTATCTTAACAAAATAGGGCTTATGTCATAAATATTTAAGTATCTTTCCTGCCTCAAACCCACATCAATACCTTTTAAAAAACAAAAGCCGTGGCCTCTGCACCCGTATGGGTTGGTTCGAATCTCGAATCATCTGCATGAACATCAAATAATAGAAAGAGTTTTTTCTAGTAGCGGTCGCTCTCGGCAGGCAATGGCAGACCTCCGAGTGTATTTCTGCCATCCAAAAGCTCCTCATAAAAATTATACCCATTTAATGAATATTTTTCAAGTTTATAATTTTTGTGAGCTCTTTGCTTTTCCAATTCCATGTTGCGCTAGCGTCTGACACAAGGTTTCAAGACCGGAACATCAGCCTGCAGTGATAAAAACGGAAATTTGATTATGGATACACAGTTCGCACTGGGTATATGAAGGGAACACTTCTGCAATTTACTTGCTGGCGATGACGCACACAATTCCGCCCCAATAGAAGATGACCTGATACCACCAATCGACGATAATTTGGACTTTCCCCCACCTAGTCATGACGAAGTCAGAGTTGCCATTCAGCGGCTCAAGAATAACAAAGCGGCTGACGCTGATTTGTTCAAGACTGGCGACAGCCCGATAAGGGACTGCCTGTACGCAACCATGTCTGAGTTCGGTATACCAGCGAAGCTCATACGGCTTTGCAGAATGACGTTGAGCCACACAACCAGCCCCGTCAAGGTAGGAAATAACCTCTCCGAGCCATTCAATATCGTTCGAGGTTTCAGACAAGGCGATCCACTGTCATGCAACCTCTTAAACTTCGTGATGGAAGGGGTGCTCCGAAAAGCAGGTGTTCATCGTAATGGCACTATTTTCTACAAATGTGTCCAGCTCCTTGCATGCGCCGATGACATTAACATTATCGGCCGCTGTAAGCGAGATGTCACCGCTGCGTTTTCTGCTATCGAAAAGAAATCATCACGAGTGGGCCTGGCGGTGAAGGAGGGTAAAACGAAGTATACCTATGCTGTCTACAACGCGGAACACACGGCGTGTAGGAACGCACGTCATTGCGGACAACTATACCTTCGAAGTTGTGCCAGAATTTATTTATCTTGGCACCGCCGTTAACAGCAACAACGATATCAGCCTGGAGATCAAACGGAGAATCACTTTTGCTAATAGGTGTTACTATGGGCTAAGTAAGCAATTGAGTAGTCGAGCCCTCTCTCGCATAATCAAACTGACACTTTACAAGACGCTCATCATACCCGTGTTGCTTTATATGGTATGGGTAGTATCACAAAGCGATGCAGCCGCTCTTGGGGTGTTCAAGAGAAAAGTTCTTCGTAAGATCTTCCGTCCTGTGCGCGTTGGCGAAGACTACCGTTCAAGAATGAACCACGACCTTTATGAGCTCTACGCCGACATTGACGTAGTTCAACGCATCGCCATCCAACGCCTACGTTGGCTAGGGCATGTCGTGCGTATGAATGAAGAAGCTCTAGAAAAGAAGGTGTTCGAGGGCGAAGTCCAAGGGAGCGTACGCAGAGGAAGACCATTGCTCCGGTGGAAAGACCAGGTGGAGGAAACCCTATGCTCGCTTGATGTACAGAATTGGAGAAGGCGCGCGCGGAGCAGAGGTGCCTGGAGAGAACTAGTGAGGTCGACGTAACTCGGTAACGGGTTGTTATGGCCACCTAAGTAAGTAAGTAAGTTTTTCAAGTCTACTCTAATCTAAAGCCTTTTTCTATAAGATTATAACACTAAAAAATTATGCAAACTTTTTTGAAATTCTGGTATTGTATAATTTTCCAACACACTTTATATAAAATTGAATTTAGAAAATTTATTAAAATTAGCAGAAATATTTTTAAAATTTACAATTTTTACCAGCTCTTTGTTTTCGCAGCTTAAAAGCTTTCGTATCGTATTTTTCGATATTCTTAGCGGAATACACTAATTTTTACTTTCCAAAATATGCTCAACAGATTCTTCTACAAAAAAAAACCCCATTTAATACTAAACAAAATTTAATATTTTCATCTTTAATTGTTAGTATAATTTTCCAGTACCTTCCTTTTTTCAAATGTTATTTAAATTTTCTTTCATATATTTATATCGCATGGACTAATATTTGAAGCGAATGTCATAAATTTCAAAGCTTTTTTTCTTCCTTATACTCACACCCACACCTACAACACAAATCACTTCTTCCAGTTTTTATCAACTCATTGTTTTCTGAGCTTTCACGCGCGCGTTAATCGCATTTTTTTATACGGAAGCTTACGGCGTAATCCAATAAAAAGCGCTCATTCAATTAAGGCGAAAATTTGTTGAGTTGCTAAAGATTTACAATATTTAATATTTTGCTTTCACACGGCATGCAATAAAACACAAAAAAATAAAAATAAATATAAAAAGGAAAATAAAGCAAAGAAAAAATTAAAAAAATAATAACAAAAAAAGACACTCACTTTTCGCCACAGCTGCGGCTCAAAAGTCGCTGACAGAAATTTACGTTTTTCGAATTTTAATTACAAATTGTAAGCAACAGCCAACTGACCAATAAAATGGATAGCAGCGCCAGTGGGGTAAGGGGTGTAAGCAGTCGATTTGCCAATGCATTTACACGCCCAAAATAAAGTGAAATATGTGTAAACAAACATGCCACAACTTGCAGCGGTGACACGTTTATTTTTTGTATTTATTTTTTGGCTCATCATAATTCCTGGCGGCGACTGATTATGGCTTGCGGAGTGTGTGCGTATGTAGTCATATATGTATGTATGTATTCATGTATGTTTGTATGCGTGCATGCACGAGTATGTGGCGTGGTGAGCTGCTCGCTGCGCTGCTGTTGATTCACAGCTGAGCGGTTGAGTGCGCAGCTGATCGCCTCTCTTGGTCAACATGGCCACGGCTGCTGCGTCCAAAATGTGGAGATTTTCGCTTGGCTGAAATGAATTTCCACACGAAGTTGTGACTGAAATTTTTTAGCAGATAATTTTCGATATTTGCAATTGCTATTACTTCATTTCATTTCCCTTTTAAAAAAATAAAAAAGAGCGCATAAAAAGCTGCATTTATTTAAAAATTCATTGCACATCTTCGTAGTGTAAAAGAGTCTCCTACACTCCACGTATCCTGCATAACCCTCCGTTTGGCTTTCGTTATTTCCAGTTAATCGTTTCGAGGTCTGCTTAACCTGTGGAAATTGGCTGTTCAATTATTATTCACCCATCGATTCTACGCCGCCAGTTATTCGGCTGGGTAGCCATTCAACGCATGATCAAAAAATAAGCAAAATCAAACTAAGCAAAGCAACTCATAAACCATACCAACTCTATGATTTGCACCTCAAATTGCATACTTAAAATTTTACCGTTCCTGCAGTGCATTGCTATGCCTCAGCCAACAACAAATACTCTCTGCCTGGCACATCAACTCACTGCAATGGTCACTTTATCTAAACACCTCAGGGTCCTAATAGCCACTTGCGCGCCAAGCCAATGCTATCAAAGCAATACCTTTACATAAAGAAGCCGCATTATTCACGTGGCATATGGTGTTTTGCTTTGCCTACGTTTCCTCTTCGCCAGTCCTTGCATCGCATCGAATCAATCAAGCAGCCAGCGCTCAGGCGGTCATGTAGTTTTGTTGCGCTAAATTGGGTGCATTGCTAGGCGATAGTGTTTTGCAGGTCACGCGGTGTTGGATGCTTTACAAAAGGTTCAAATAGAAGAACTTAAAAATATGCAACAAATTAATGAAATATACAACAAATCCAAACAAGCCGATCTAATAATATCACCTAATGAGTTTTGAACATTTTTTCGCTTTATTTTGACTATGAACTGCATGTGTGGGCATCACTGGTGCTTGTAGAACATGCCCTACTGCTGCGTTCAACGTTATTCTGCACTTAATTCCTGTGGATCTGCAGGTTAAATTTAGTGCTGCTCAAAGCACTATCAGGTTGAACGAGCTTGGCCTCTGGAGACAATTTCCTGTAGGACCCCTTTCCTTCTCTGTTCTTCGCATTGATTTCTCCATCCGCAAACTGTGTTTTGAGGGTTGTGCCTAAGGCAAGACTGGAAGGAGGGGAGAGTCGGTACGGTATAGGTACTTCTGTTTTTACTGGCGGATCCAAAATGAAATCTGGAGTGGGAGCGGGGGTTTTCTTTAAATCAGTCAGCATTTCGGTCTCCTTTAAACTGCCGGCACGAGCAGCGTTTTTCCAGCAGAGGTCTTCGCGATCCTGCAGGCATGCAAACTGCTTCAAAATCGCTGTTGGGAGGGAGACATTAATATTTTTTTCGATAGCCAAGCTGCAATCAAGGCACTGTCGTCGCCGTATTGCAGCTCTCTTCTGGTGAACTCCTGTAAGGAGGAACTCAAACGTCTCGAACGTGCAGGAAACATTTCCCTTATCTGGGTTCCTGGGCACAGGAAAATAGAGGGAAATGAAATTGCCGATGAGCTTGCCAGGAAGGGGTCGGCAGAACCTGGTTCAGCTGTCCCCTTCACAGACATCGGTGTCCCCTTTACCGTTGTTAAAGGGAAGCTACACAATTTCCTTCTGAAAAAGGCGCAAGACAGATGGGGGTCTGTCTCATCGTGTGCTATTTCGAAAACACTATGACCTCAATACAATAGAAACAGAACGCTTAAGGTGATGGGAATCCCCCACCATTCAATTTCCAAACTCACTGCGGTGTTCACTGGCCACTGGGTGATCTCATACGGAAAAACTCGGAATTCCGTACAGCCCCTATTGCAGAAGCTGTGGAATCCTACAGAGAAAGAGACTGTTGAACATTTTTTCTGCAAATGTCCGGCTCGCGGCTAGGCGCTTGAGATTCCTTAGCATCTCCTTTGGGGATGACTTGAACAAATTCTCCAGCCTAGATTCCTTTTCCCTCCTCCACTACATCAATAGCACTGGATGGCTGTAGAAGGTTTTCTCTTGCAAATAATTTTTCTTTGCACAGGTAATGGTCAACATTATGGTATCAAAACGGCACGCAAGTGCTACTTGAAGTGTGCCTGTGGCCACTTTACCTACCTACCTACCTTGACTATGAAACTAACTTTATGAGGACTATCTAATTTCCAGGCCTGATCTCTACGACGGATGCTGCAGACCATTCAAGCCCTGGGAGTTTCTAGCGTATCGCAAATGATTTGCGATGGATCGCAACATCCTTCCGATTCTCCATTAAAGGTCACTGTTAGCCTTTTGCCTGCTCCGACCTTCCATCTTGGTCACAGTGGTACTCAAAAATGTATAGAATTTTCTTTTTTTTATCTCAATTTTAGACAAAACTTTTTTGGAAATGTTACCTTCAATTCTTTGTATGTCATAATCTATTGTAATATTCGCCAACATGGTTTTTTTTCGAAATCCAAAAAATATTATAAAAATAAAAGGTTGCCTAGGCTGTCTTCACAGTACCACAGCCTGCTAACCGAGTTTTTCAAGATCTTGGTGACGGTTTTTGTCACTATATCGCGTAAGGTTTGCTCGATAATCCCTTCAAGGGCCTGAATCGTCAATGAATTCTTCCCAAAATATCGGTCCTTAATGGCACCCCTCTAAAAGAAATCCAACAGCGTCGATTCGCTGTTCCGAAATGGTCAATTGGCATGGCAAAGATCGTCCAAGTTCATGCATTCAATTTGGGGCCGCAAAATTTAATTATCTAGCCTCAAAGTGAGTTGGAAAATGAAGAACAAAATGCGCTTAACTGAAAGTGTTTTTAATCTCACTAGAGTTTAGTGAGTAAAAATTTGTGGCTTTAACTTTTGAATGCAATGCTCATATGTGGCTATAGGTACTTTTCAAGCTGCCTGCTTTAACTGCGAAGTACTTTGCATGGCTCTGCACTGTCTTCCCTATACGAGGATCATTTGAAAATTCTGTACAAAAATTAAATCTACTTAATTGTAAACCTTTTTTATTTGTCGTAGTCTGTTGATCTCTTCCGAATAATAAGATTAGTCTAAGTCTGAAAAATAGCCATTCGTTTCTGCCGTTTGAATAAAATCTTTCTACCGCTAGCCATTTTTTGAAGTTGAGGAAGAAATAGTAATCCAAAGAATCCGAGAGAGCTAAGTCTAAAGGGGGAATAGGAGAAATGTGAAATTAGTTGGAGCCCTATTTCCATTATTTTTGCGACCACAACTGTAGAGGCGCGAACTTGTGCGTTGCCGTGATGGCAAAGGAAAATCACTCGACTTTCTCGATTCAAACGAATGCCAAACACAAAGAAATATACCGATCTGGCAGAAGCTTGGTGTATGTTCTTCCAAGATATGCAACTAACTAAACGTAGCCTCTATACGCACCAGTAGTGCTATCTTTCTAACTTTGCACTGACTTTTCAAACGACGAAGGGAAAAAATTTTTGACAATTTTTGAAGGGGGTTTAGGTGTTTGCAGACTAAACGAAAGGAATGGGTGTGAAACTCTGGTATATAATTGGCGCTTCTCCTAAGTGTACAAATGGAGGGACCTACAGGTTTATGCAGTCTCCGAACAACAGATGGTTTTTTATCAGGAGATTTTTAACATGACGGAAATACACTGGAAGAATTTGCCATTTTCTGCCGAGAATCGCTCGTCTTATTTCAGGATTTCGAACCTGTGAACTTCCGTATAGTCAACTCATTCGGCTACGGCGACGGCTGAGAAACTAGCAAACAGTTGCTAAAGAATCACTGTTGCCAAAGAATATTATCAAGTGAGTCAAGTTTGGTCCCATTTAACATTTTTATGAAATTGTAGTTGTTTATTTCTTTTCCAGTAGGTGCCATTAGTTAAGCGATGGCTCAGTGAAATCCATTCTTCTTCTTAATTGGCGCTATAACCGCTTACGCGATTTTGGCCGAGTTTAGTTCAGTGAAATCCATTACTGTGAGGTTAAAATCTGTTTACTATCAGAAAAATGACTCCTACAAACTTTGAAATTAATAATAAAGAGCCAAAATAGCTTTTTTTCTCCCCGTATAAACATATCATACACACACACACATATAAATCATATACATTACAGAACAAGTCAATAGGAATGTGACGTTGAAACATCCCTGACCTTGTCTCAACAACTTAACAAAAGCTTTTGAGCTGCCCGAAACCACTCTTATCAAGTGCACATAACAACAAAAATAATTTATAGCGAAATGCTAGCAGTCGCCTGACCACAACTACCAGAATAACAAGTTGAGAAATTTATAATCCAAATGTTGGTCAGCGTGTTGAAAATGTTGGTCATTAAAGTGAATAAAATGGAATTTATGAGTGAAATAAATATAAAATAGGACACTAGCGAAGGCAAAAGGATTGCTAGGAATGCGAACTGGTTGCGAGTTTATAAATTTATTCATAAAATACTCGCATTCTTTTCTATAAACACACACACATATGCGTGCTTTCATAGAGAATTTAACCATGTAAATATGTATGTATGTGTGTATGTATGTATTTGTAAAGGGTTAAGGATTGCTTCATAAAACTATAGAGATTTACTCGCAAATGAGCTTTGAAGTAGATAAATTTGTAGCAATAGCAAAAAGTCCACTGGAAAATATATTTGAACGCATTTTGCTTTTAATAGAATATTGCTAATAGAATTTTGCTTGTAAGTTTTTTATTTTATTCTTTTCTTGTGGTCGTTTGATTGTAATAGTTTTAAGAAAGCTGCTTGCCACTTTTTTAGTTAGAACTGCTCTCGTTGTATTGTTGTAATGTACTTATAGTATAACTATTTCATTTATGTAGCTCCAGTGACTGTGTTAGCTAAGGCACGGCATAGACCGGCTGTTAGTGAATTGAATTCGATCGATGCTGGCCCAAAGAATTGTCACGGTGCGAGCAGAAGAAGATTTGCTGGTGTCATCCGGGTTTAATATAGTTTTCTCCCAAGGCGGTGTGCAGTCTCCATTGCTCTGGCGAATAGTGATCGAACCTCTGCTCATCACCTTAAATGATTTGGGAGTTTACGCACAAGCATATGCGGACGAGGTTGCCTGTTTGGTAACAGACCCCTCGCTTATGAACATCTGTAGGAAAGAACAGAAAACTCTGGATATTATTGACACGTGGTGCTGTACGAAGGGGCTATCGGCAAACCCCACCAATACTGGTATTGTCCTCTTCACCAGAAGGTGGTAGCTTGATGGACTCGTTCTGCCTAAGCTAAAAGGAGTCATCATCCAGCTATCCAAAGAAATCCAATTCCTTGGAGAAATCCTCGATAGTAAACTTCTTTGGAAGTCACACGTTGAAACAAAGCCATTCAAAGCACTAACAGCCTTCTGGCAGTGAAAGAGTGTTTTTAGCAATATTCTATTGATCTACATGGCTACGATAAGACTTATTATCTATGCGTCAGTGGTCCGGATGACCTTATCGTGGGAGTCAGGAGAACCTTATCGAGACTACAACGCACTGTGGCTATCTATTGCACCGGAGCTTTTCCGACTACTTCAGGCCCGGCTTTAGATGCTCTGATTGGTTTACCACCACTTGATGCTTTCATCCAAGGAGAGGCCTTGAATGTCATCTGCAGGCTGAAATACAATGGGAACTGATACGGCCCCTGTCCGGCATTGGAACACAAAGAAGGCATGGATGTCGATCCAACGATTCTCGCCGTGTCCCTTGACTCCATGCCATCTAGATTCGTGTTTGCCCAGAGATACAGTGTGGTGCTGCCAGAGGCTCAACTGTGGTCAAACATAGAGAATGAGCCCGGCAAACACTGTTCTCACATTTTCATGGATGGCTCCAGCACCGATCACGGTTCTGGCTCTGGTGTCTTCGTGGAATCACGCGGAACAAAGCTACACTTCGCTCTTGGAATGTATGCATCTGTGTTTCAGGCGGAGGTGTATGCTGTATATGAAGCGCTTAACTTTGTTGTGGGAAACAGATGTGGAAAGAGATGGCGAGATGACAGCATGACCTCCCCATGACCTCAACCACTTCAAGGGTAGTCGAGTACTGTTAATTCAGGTTAAACTATGTCGGCAGACATAATATCCTAATGTTAACAAATGGGTCCCGAGACACTTGGGTAACGAAATCTCTGACTCTTTAGCCAGAATGGGGCCAACTTCCTTGGAACGGAACTCTTTCTGCCGCTACCTTCCCCAGCCATCAAAGTCACGGTTAGCAAATGGGTTACTCTAACCCGCAAGCGAGCTTGGCAGGCTGAGAGAGGCTGCAGATGGACAAAACTGATGTTACCTATCGTGTCCGATCGACTGTCGCAGTTCCTCCTGTCACTACCCAGAGGTGACTGTAAGCAGCTGGTTGGACTGATAACGGGCCACTTCTATGGGCAAAGCCAATGGAAAAGGTGAGCATCGCAAACAGTGCTCTCTGCTCAGCATGTGGAGAGGAGGATGCGATGGCAGACCACTTCGGTGCATTTGTCCAGCCTTCGCTCGGTCTTTGGAACTGATGTGTTAACAAGCGACCACCTTGGCTATTTGGCACCACAAGATCTACTCAGATTTCCTCGGAGGTCGAGTGGATTTAAAGAAAATTAAAAAAAAAAGCACTCGGGCAGTAGAATGGACTTAATTGTGTCTGTGTGGGCAAAGAATTAGGAACGATATGCAAAACATGAAAGCTCTAAATTCGTATAGCAAAAAAATAAAATTAAAATAAAAATAAAAAAAAACAAGCAAGGATTTGTGCTTATGTGGCAACATAAATGGCATTTGTTCCTTCTTGTGGTATCAAAATATTTTTTTGTTTTAATTTTGAACCCTTTTCGGCTGAATAACAACAGTCGACGCGATTTCTGTATCCGGCTTTTGATGGTACAATTTTGGTCTCTCTTATTTTTGGCTATACCTGGCAACACCTTGGTGTACCTGTTTTATTTTATTTTATTCATTATTTTGGCTTATTAATTTTATTATGTAGATGATATGGCATGGCGACCTTAACATCTATTATATCTCCTACTAGGAGAAAAATATCTTTTAATTCTAGCTCCGGGAGGAACTTCAATAAAAACTCGAAGTACTTGGAATTTGTCGTGCTGCCCATTATTAAATGGGTGCCCAATTTTTCTTAGGGTTTCCCAGATAACCCTGCAGTTTTGTTCTCTACTCTGCAAAATCTGCCGATTTCACATTTTTTTCAGGTTTAGTGAAAACCACCGTGAAAATTTTCGGGTTGCTAAGGCAAGCGAGTTCATGCAATCTTTGTTTATTCAAATAAATTTAGTCAAGTTTCTTACAGACTGTAGGGGAATAAAAAAGTGTTACCAAAAGCACTAAAAATTAATAACAAAAACTTAGGAAAGTAAGAAAAATTATAAATAAGAGTTCAAAGTATTTACTGATTCATATTTCACTAAAGAACAATCAAAAGAACTCGAGAATTTATTTAATTGCACGCGCCATTGGGATTTTAAGTGAATTTTCAGATTTCCAATTCGCAGCATGAAAAAGGTAGTATATGTAAGCTTTTTTTGCGGAATATTAAAATTGATGCGGTATTATAAAAAA
The DNA here is from genome assembly GCF_027943255.1 of Anastrepha obliqua. Lineage (NCBI taxonomy): Eukaryota > Metazoa > Arthropoda > Insecta > Diptera > Tephritidae > Anastrepha > Anastrepha obliqua. Next base: position 107,103,716 of record NC_072895.1, on the reverse strand, counting down.
GTGCAAGTAAGGAGCCATCAACAGCATTAAATATAAAGGACAGTGAGAGTGCAGTTCTCCTAGCTTCTAAGATTTTAAGGCTAGATTAGAAGCGAGCGCGACTTAAGGAGGCATAGATTCTGAAAAATTCAAAAATTACAAAGGAAATTTAAGAAAGGCTTTCTGAAGACACTCAAAGCGATTAATAATGGTGGGCCATATAGTGTTTGCTTTTTGAACCACTTATTTTTTTAAGAATGGTAAATAAAACATGACATGTCAAATGTGTTCATAATTTACTTAAAGGTTTGACATTTACGAAATGGGACTCTATATGCTTGAACAAAATTGGAAAATATTGAAAACCTATTTCCAATGTGGTGAGTCTTCTTCTTCTTTTCTGATGAAGCTCATTTTCACATCGGTGGCTACGTCAATAAGCAAAATTGTCAGATTTGGGGCTCAGAAAATCCACACGTTACTGTAGAGAAGCAAATGCATCCACAACGAGTCACTGTTTGGTACGGTTTTTGGTCTGGCGGCATCATCGGGCCATTTTTTTCAAAAATGAGCGAGGAGCCGCGGTTACAGTAAATGGCGAGCGTTACCGTGACATGCTCAACGAGTTTTTGTTTCCAAAAATTGAAGAGGTTGACATTTGGTTGCAACAGGACGTGGTTTCAATCGATGTTGCCATTCATGAAATTGGAGACCAAACAATCGAAAATGTGCTTCAAAATGGCCTACTGTAAAGCCAGTCGTGGCAGTCATTTGAACGATATTATTCTTCATTCATAAACGACAATGTTCAATTTTCAAAATAACAAAAAAAAGTTTGAAAAAATATTGATTAGTTTTTTTTTTATAGCCGATTCAAAAAGCAAATTTTACATGAATTACGGTGAGATGGTCTCAAAACGAACGTAGTATATTCCAAATTGGAACGTACGAAAGGCGTGCATATGTGTGAGAGAAATAAGGGTGTGCACAAAATATTTAAGGTATACTCGGTTTAAGAGCCCTTCGGTGCTATGCAGCGCTTCAAACTTGGTTCACGGCTCCATTAGACAAGGTGGCGCAAAACTTGTCACTCTATCGGAAGATTTCTAATTTCGTCCGTCAATCATATTTGACACTTGTGAACTAGACAGCTGTAGTATACAAACAGACAAGCAGTAGAACCTGTAAAGGTCAAATAGGGATTTCCATCACTCAAAAAAATTCTTTTAATTAAATAAAAAGCATCTTTTAGATTTAACAGCTTTTTTCTATTCTTTTTCCACGGTGGACAATGGATCGAACCAACTAACAAAAAAGCAAAAGTCGGAGTGCACCCCTGAGACAAAGTATTTCTAGAAGACAATTTGGTCCCCATAGCAGAATAGGTTGGTGCGTAACTACCATTTAAAAGTGAACAGGTCTGAAATCCTGGATGAACAGAGGAGCTTTGTCATGGCAGGCAGAAATAGTAGTAATGGTAGTTGCGTTTATTGCAAATAAAAGTAAAATGTATAAAATTTGAAATTTACTTATTTTAATATTAAGAAAACAAGAAATATTTCCAATAATTTAACGACAATGGCATGAGCCGTCTGTCTTTCAGAAATACACACAGAGGTTTGCCATTAGCTGCCAAGTGTCAACAGCTGTACCGTGGTACATGCGCACATTTTTAGTCTCTTCTATTTTCCATCCTCCTTATTTTCATACACACAAACGAAACACTGAAATGTCTTTTATATACAAATTAAACACAGCGAGAAAATGTCCCACCCGATCATGATTACAATAAGTACAAAACCATCGAGGCGTGCACAAGTCTAAGAAATTAGCATACGCCAAAACAATAGACATCAGATTGGAGTTTATCATACAGTATATAAGGGATTATATTTAATTAAGGGATCGTAATTTTGGGTAAGATTCTTTTTCATCAAAATTTTTCATTTATAACTCTAGGCAAAATCGGCAAATTTTAAGAAAATTTTAATACAAGTATATCCGTTCACCTTACAGAATTTATTCAAGGCTGTCGGCCGCCACTATACCCTGCCACACCTGATTCATCCACTCCATCATGCGTTCACAAACTATTATGCTGTTATAAAAGTTTCCACCTTTAAAAAAAGTTTTTTTTTTTCGAAAATCAGTTTTTGTGAAAATATATGACCATTACGGGTTTAAGTTAACGCCGGTTCTTTCTGTTCTTCGAGCGGTTCCTCGAGCGTACAACAATTGCTATATATGTATGTGTATATAATAATTAGCAGTTGTTAACTGTTAGCAGCAACAGTAAAAAAAAAAATACATTTGAATTAAATTAATATTGAAGTTAGTGAATAGTTAGTGAATTTTTATGGATTGTGTGAAAAAAATTATCAAATAGTTAAATAATTTGTTTTCTTAATTTTTTTTTGTGCATATATAATATATAGTATGCTAACATTAACCTCTCTCAACATAGTTCTTTGTTTTTTTAGTTTCTTCACATCTTTATAAATATGTTATAATTATAATTTTTTTTCTTTTAATTAAATTAAATTTTTTTTCTTAAGTTAAGTTCGAGTTAAAAGAAAAAAAAAAGATTTTTTTGATAATAATACGAAAGCTAAAGTGAATTTATCATAATAAAGGAATAACCTTATGTAATTTAAAGCACAAAAATCTAGCAACAACCACATAGCGAGGAGGCCTTCTACGCGTCGTTGGACTGCTATATCGACACCAATATGTAAGTGCAATTGCAAATTCTTTATTTTATGTTAATATTCACTCTCCCTCTCATTTAAACTTTCACGTATGTATGACATGTAGACGTATGTATGGAAGTATAGTATGTGCCATTTGCAATGACAGTTTTTTTTTTTTTGAGAGAACCTATTTATGCAGAAAAATGTACTTCCATATGTACGTAAATATACTTTGATCTTTTCGGTTATTCCATTTCATTCCTTTTGCTTCCTTATTTACATACATTGAATATTACACAGACCGACAAAATTTAACCAACATTCAGACCCAGAAACCAGACTATATATTCGGTTCCGAAGGTTTATGATGCGCTGAATCCAAATCTGGTCTCAGAATTGCTCTATCAGCTCTGGTTTTCGAGATATCCTAACCTAAAAGTGCAAAAAACACCATTTTTGCCCATATTTGAGGTTATGTAGCCTTGCAGATGTTTTATTTCACCAAAATTAAAGGATGGCATCTTTAAATACAAGCCTTTTTTTCAAATGGCGTTAAGTTTGCTCAAATATCATTTTTTTCGCTGAGATATCTCATTTTGAAATTTTCAGGTGTAGGAAAATTTAGAAATCCTGCGAAAATATATAGTCCGGTTTCTGGGTCTGAGATGCTGTCGGCCTGTGTTATTTAATATTTTTCCTTCGGGTTAATGACCACATACATATGTATATTATAGAAAACGTTGGGGAAGGGCAGTTTTAGTAAGTTAATGTACACCCACAAAATAATGTTAGTACACCATTGTTTTAAATATACTTATAAATTAGTTTTGAATACAGGAATTGTTATGCTCTGATAGTGTTAATAAATATTGTAATGAAAATTATTCATTAGATTTGGCATAATTTTGGTCTGATTTCGGAGGAAGTGTAGATGATCTAATGGGGCTTTATTTACATCTACAAAGCCAAGGTGAGTGGGTATAGAGCAGCCAGACATACACATGCGCTGCAGGCTTAGGAATTCCTGGGCCTTTTAGAAGTGTAGGTGGAAGTTATGTATGTCGGCAGTTTTTAATTTTCTGCGTGTGCAAGTTATTTAGTTTATCTTGTGAGGCGGTAGTTGTGATGGTGGCTTGGTTCTGCTGCTGCGTTTTCGAACCCACGTACTGTAGCTCCGGGACACAAGCGAGTGCACACGCGCAGGGGCAGTGCATCATCACAAGCAAGTCTGCCAGAACTCATCTTTGGTCACATAACACAGCTACTGGAAAAAACTGTTTCTATTATTTATTCTTCATGCACGGAGATTCGAATCTACGCGCTACCGAATGGTAGTCACGCTCCAATGCATTCGGCTACGGCGGCCGCCTCCTACTATCGTAAAATATCAAAAATTGCTAAAAATTCAACATCGTCATCACAGGCCTCAATTCATACTCGTACAATAGTCCAATCATTGCGGCGTAACCCCTAAGGACACCATGTTTCAGATTTCTTCACTTTTTCCAGGTTTGTTTCTAAGTGTGCACGCAATCTTAGGTGATGAGAAACTTTGTATGGCAGTCCGCACTGGGTGCCTATACGTAGCACACACTTTGAAAAAAAAGGAAATCTCTACCCAAATGAATCTCTAATCTCACTTTCATAGCAGATTCCATTCTCTATAAAAGCGAGTTCCACAAGTCGCCCTAAAACTCATATAATCTCTTTATTAAATCGAATCTGATGCTTTTCTGGTCCTTGATCAATTCTTCGAAACAGCTGCCTTGCAAAGCCTGAATTCTACTTAAGCAGAAAAATCTGTTAACATTTTTATGTAAGTCTTTTTCCCAAGTTTTCTTTAACCTTTGCCAAGTGGGTGCTCTTTTGCGGTCCAGCGCGTGTGTTGGTAATCACTTAAGCACCATTAAATAGCAGCACAATAACAACAAGACACTCCAGCCACCGAGCGAAAGCTAGCGCGAGGACTACTTCAAAATAAAAATAACAATAATAAAACCTATAATGCCTTATCAACATTTTCGAGTTATTTAATGAAATATTTCTGCACAGTTGGCGAGAGAGAGAAGAAGAGAGAGTGAACTACTATAATGAGGACGGGAAAGCCAGTGTCGGTTTGGCGTTGCGTGTGTGTGTGAATGACTTGCCTATTGCATGAGTGTGTAGTGGCTAACCACTTTAACCTACTTTCCAAGTATTTATTGTAGATTTACTGCCTATCAGCAAGGATGAATTGATGTATGGCAACCCTACTGCAGGACCACATGTGTACATACATATGTCGGCGCACACAAACTGATTAACCGCCTGGGAAACGCTGATCTACATGCGAATTACACACGCGTATATTCTTACATACTTACACACATATTTATGTATCTATTTAGACATGCCTAAATGCATAGATAAACATTTGTTTATATGTGTATAGCCCTTTATTTGTATTTGGTATAATGCATGGAATTGTGTTGCCACAATTTGTGTATCTAAGCCACAACATAGCTGATTTATTTGCAACATCATGTGTTTTTGTGGTAGCCACACAGGCAGCGCCAGCCGCAGATGATTATGAAGAAAGTGATGTTGTTCGCGTTGCTGGTCTAAGCATCCTAATCCGGTTGGTAAATAAATATATATGGACACACACATTCACACATATGCACATTTATTTGGGTCAGTTTCTGGTTGATGTGAGTTGTCAATTTCGTTGCTGTAGTAGTGATTTAATTTTATTTGGTTTATGGTCGAAAGTGACGAAAATATGTAAAAGATGAGAAAGAAATCGATAGCTCGAAGTGTTCTGGGTAGCACAGCAGCGCATATTGCGCACTAGTTAAAGCTAAATACACACCAGGCAACCGTTGAAGCAACGGTTGCAGCAACGTGTTGCCTTTGTTTAAGAAACACGTTGCGACCGTTGCTTCAATCTCAGTATTGTGTATAACTGTGGTGCAGGAAAGATACGAGCGGAAGATACGTAAAATTAAATTTTTTAAATGATCGACGAAATACGTAAAATTACTTCTCTTATTATAATTGACGAACTTTTGTACGAAAATGAGGAAGAAGAGATGCAACAAAAGAAGAGAAAAAAAATCTGTCGAAAAATTGGCTTTTAAAAAAAATCGAATTTTCGAACGAGAGGCTGTTGAAAGAACTGAAGGAAAATGAGCCAGCGGACTATAAAAACTACATGAGGATGGACGAAGCCCTGTTTAGAAAATTGTTGGACTTCGTAAAGGCCAAAATAAAGAAACAAGATACCATAATGAGAGAGGCAATATCAGCAGAAATTAGACTGGCAATAACTTTGCGGCATCTTGCAACAGGAAACTCTTTTGCGGACTTGAAATTTTTATGAATTTTATTGTATTGATTTTTTAATTGTTCGTATGCTTTTTTTGTAAAATTTTTATTTTTATATTTTTCACTACTTATATCCCACAGCTCTCTCAAATTTTTATATTCGTTAATAAAATTAACATAATTTTCATTATTTTCAATTGCCATTTTTTCCTTTTTCACTTTATTTTACTCCGCACGAACCTTCTTCTTCGCTTGTGTTCAACGAACTGAACGAGTAAAAGCAGTAAACAATGATACACACGAAGCAACGGTTGCAGCAACCTATCCTAAAAATCAAATTTATTTGATATTTCAGGCAACGGTTGCAGCAACACGAAAATCATTTGGCAACACAGCTACACACGAGGCAACGGTTGCTTCAACATGGCCGTGTTGCTGCAACGGTTGTCTGGTGTGTATTTAGCTTAAGGGTTGGCAGCTGTCGAGATAGGTTGTTCTGCCCTGTTGGCAGTGATGATTTTGGTGTTAAAATATTTACGAGTGACACCGGCCATGGTCAAGAAAAAATCTACGAAGAACCTAATCGAGAAATAAAGCACGACACAATTTAAGTCTGTCTTTCAGTAGAATTAAAATCGCAAAGGAAGCACTCAAACAATTATGGGCACATATACACATATATGGTATTAAGGGGGGGTAACATTTTTAAATTTTTAGCATTTTTTTTTTTTTTGATTTTTTAAATGAAGAACCTTTCAAGAATATTCTGTGAAAATTTTAGATGAATCGGAGCAAAACTTACAAAAATACAGCCATGTAAGTGTTGCTACCTACTCTGATTTTTTTTGTATTTAAAACTTTAAAGCGTTTTTCCCACAACTTACGTTTTCAAAGTCGGTGCCCCTCATAACTTTGAAACTACTGCACCGATCCTTTTGAAATTTTGAACACTTTTTCTGTAGATATTTTACAAGGTAACGCCGAAGAGTTTTTTTTCGAATTTGTTGATACTTTTGTTTTTACGGTAACTAATTCACCGATTTTTTACGCGAAAATCGTGTTTTTGACTTTAACGTGTTCCCAAAAATCGAAAAATTTTTAATTTCAAAAAACCCTCGGCGTTACCCGGAGAAAACGATTATCTAACGAAATAACTTTGGTTTTTTGATTTCAGATGATTTAACACCGAGTTATGAGGGGCACCGCAAAACTACTTTTTTTTTAGATGCGTCCGAATAATTTCTGCCATTGCCGTATTTTTAAATATTTTTGGATGAAAATTTCACAAAATATACTTCAAATGCTATAGTTTTATGTAGTAAAAGATTTGACGAATGAATTTTAACTGTGTCATCAAAAAAAATCATAAAAATGTGCCTTTTTTCCATGAATAAACGTTACCCCCCCCTTAAGTATGAACCCGGGTACCTAGGAAAACAAATCGCGGGATCCCGGGAAGTAGATGTAGGCACAAATCTAATTTCTAGTAACATCAATCCCGTAATCCCGAAATATACTCTTATTTAAGCACCGAAAATCCCATAATCCCGAAACCTAAGAAACAATTTAAGTCCCTACAAATACGGGATTGGTTGATGTCAATTCTTCAGTTTTATTCCATTAAAAGCGTGGAAAAGGTTTAAAATGAAACCCTAGCAAAAAACAAAAAAAAAAAAAACGAACAAAAACGGAACAAAAAAACGGACACAAAACATCCAAATTAAATCAATGTCCTTTTTGATGTGCAAAATCCCAGTATGCACGTAAATGATCGAGAACATAAAAGCTAGGCTAAAAAGTCCCAGGCCTAACACAAAGATGGCACTAGTTTTATTGCATTCACCTCATTTCCAGTTAGTGCCAACCTTAAAAAGACAGCTGTTAAAATTTCATGAAATCCTATTCATTAGTTCGTGAGTTATTGTGCTGAAAGTGACTCTGACTTTTGTTCTATTCAAAACAATGGATCGAAAAGAATTTCGTGTTTTAATTTCACACTGCTTCTTGTTGGAAAAAAATACCATTCAAGCAAAGCATTGGCTTGAAAATTGTTATAGGGACTCTGCACCAACAGAAACAACAATAAAACGATGACCTGCTGATGATGCACAACGCAGTGGACATCCAAATGAGGCGTTAATACCAGAAAGCATCAAAAAAATCCTCAATATCGTTTTGAATGACAGAAAAGTTCCTAATGACATTCAGCTGCCAAAATATTCACTAAGGTTTACTACTTCATCAATCCACGCTTCACGCTGACCGAATGTGTGGAAATCAGACGTATTATTATAAGAAATTTATATTGTATAAAATATTATCGAAATTTCGGTTCAGCTCTAAAAAGGTAACGCTAATTTAATCATGGGATCGGTCGTCTTTGGACTCATTTGCGTAGACAATCCGTGACATCTAGAAAAAGTTTGGGCGTGAGAACACTCTTTTGAACTTTAAACCAGCAACCAGGCAGAGGTTAGTGCGAAGTGAGGAAAATATAGCCTCCGAAGTAGCCATTATCGAACAAGATCCAGCAAGAAACCAAATCGGCGTTTATCAGCTATATCGTCAGATAATTTCTGCGCCAGTTCGGCTCACTTCGCGTCCGTATTTGAACCTGCTACAGTATTAGCTTTTACTCATGCAAGAACTTAAAGAACGCCGGGAGTTCGCTAATTCTGTGCTGAAATTCTTGACCGCAGATCCGGCTCTTGGTCAACAAATCTTCGATTAGGATGAAGCTGATTATTGGTCCAGCTACTGCATATATCAGCAAGTCTATTTGTCACTATTGGAGCGAACACAATCCACAAGCGCTCGACTAAGCTTCAATAAAGCCACAAAGATTGATTTATGAAATGCATGGCGACAGCACAGTTGTTTTTCTGGTGAAATGAGGAAGCAGGCACAGTTACAGAAAATGGTGCGACTTACTGTGGCCAAAGCTCGACAAAATCGATGTACTGGAGCTGTGGTTTCATCCGGACAACTCTACATGGCATTTAAGTGGTGCAGCGTTGGAAGCTGTGAAGTAGAAGTTTGACTACAAGCGAATCTCACGGCGAATGTTCAGGCTACGTCTGGCTGAGGCTACGTCAAGTCCTTAATACACGATAAGATGATTACTCTGGAAGAGAGCGAAACCAACATTCGAGCAAAAATATTAGCAAAGTTTATTACATTATAAAGGGTGATCAATTTAGAGGTATCGAAATTTAAATTGAAATAAAACAACGAAAATTCAAATTGACTAGTGAATCTTTATGATTTTTATGTAGAATCGACCTTAGTCGCCAATCCACTCGTCCGCGACGAGAAATAAATAGCTCACCGAAACGACGACGCAGCTTCCCAGCCCATTGTTTCACGGGCTGTATGGTAATTAGCGCCGTATTGTTGAACCCAAATGTGGTGGACATCACGGGCTTCAATTCGCGGCATCAAAAAGTTGTTAATCATGGCGTTAAAGTGTTTGCCCATTCACTGTTACACTGACGCCAGCCTCGTCTTTGAAGAAATATGGGCCGAGGACACCTCCAGCCTATAGACCGAACCAAACGGCTGTTATCAGTGGATTTAATGGCTGTTCTTGAATGGCTTCGGGTTGCTCTTCAGCCTAAATACGGAAATTTTGCTTCTTGAAATAGTCATTAAGCCAAAAATGGGTCCCAGCGCTGAAGGAAATTGTTGGACCGAGCGTGAACACTTTTCGCAGAGCTTCGTTTTCGTAATATAATTGTGCGATTTGTAAACTTTGTTGACGCGTAAGTTTTTGCATGATGAAAAGTTAATGAATACTCAAAAAAATTATGTGTTTAGTTTGACAGTAGTCAGGCGTGATCTGTCGAAAAACCCCTATCAACAATCTGATCACGCTTTATATTACTTCAAATATTGGACCGATTCTTCAAAATTCGAACCACCGCTTGAGGTACTGACAGCCAAGCCGGGACGCCTATCTGAAGGACGTGTTATGCGTGTTATAGCGGCATAAATGCTGTTTCCTATAAAGCTAGAATATTTTTAATTCATTAGACCGCTTTTTTATTTAAATTCCTTTTTTATCGTTTTTATCAGGTCAACATTTTCATTTCCCCTTTCCATCTGCTTTTTTCTTCACAATTATTTTCCATTATTTCACTACTCATTTTGTGAGGTGAAAATCTTCGTAGACGTTGCAGCTTTCAATTACCAAACTGTGCGTCCTAATAAATTTTACAACCTGTGGCAATATTTCAATTGCTCGCTATCACACCAAAAAAAAACACAAAAACAAAAAAATCAACGCCGGTTAAGACAAACTCAAAACGAACAAAAAGACACAGAAATCTAAGAAATTTCCAAAGAAAACTAGCGTTTCGAAGCCAAAAAATCATTTGCGGACAGCAAAAAACAAGTACCACAATTTGCAGCGCATAGTTGTTGTTTGCGCCGTTAGCGGCTATGTGGCAGCAACCACATTGCCGGTGCACAGCGCCTTCACCAAAAGTTTATCACTTATTCCATTATTTCTATTATTTAGTTCTTCATCAGCAGCGGAAAGCAGCACTGAAGCGCAGGAAAGAAGGTAGAGTAACGCAAAACAAAAACTAAAAATTACAAAAAAGTGCGCGCTGAATAGCAGCTACATCTGCACATGCCACACGGAACAGTAAGCTACCTGCAACACGCAGCTATTGAATTTTTTGATTTAGTAGTTCGTTGTAGCGCAAAAAACCCGTCGCCTAAATATCCAGCGCGTTCTTTATTCTTACGACAGCCAGCGAGTAGTTTAAGCCCGAACTAGCGCAGCTCCTCGTTGGCTGCCAAAAAGCGGCAACGTGCTTTGGCTCAATCAGCGCTCGCCCCACACACCTTGCCCCGCCTTGCTTTGTACAAACTTTACGCCAAAGGGCTTTTCTTCCCTCACTATTTTCTTAATCTACTTTGTTTTTGAGCGAAAATTCCCACTCCTACAGCCACTTTGACGTGATGGAGTATTTTCATGCTACGTAGGTAGGTGTTGCCAGAGTTACCAATTTGCGTTGCTGTCGAGGTATGAGCAGCAAAGCGCGTTGATGGCCTTAGGTGAATAACACACTAACAACAATTGACTGCATACGTTGTTGGTAGTTGGTTTTTTGCTTTTAGTTTTAGTTTTTTTGTGCCTCTTGCCCAAATTGGTCTCACATTAATCCAAGTGAAGATCTTGTTTGACTTTTATTTTATTGTTTTTCGCTTCCGGCTTTGCTATGACTTTTAATCTTCGATCTGTGTGTAAGAGGTATATTAATTTATATTTTTTTTTAATTTTTGTTGCTATGCTCCTCCAATTTTCATATTTGTGATGGCCACAGCAGATTATTTACAAAGAGTTGAAAGATTTGTATGAAACTAACTTCAAAGTTAAAGTTAAATTAGAGCCGTTCAAGCTAATGCTCGTTAATATTTGAATACAGCTTGGAAAATTTAAAAGATTATTTTTTAATTAAATGAAAAATTCAACTCTGATTCACGAAATATTTGGTGAAGTAAAAAGTTCTTGGTCTTTTTTGTTGGAGCGAAGAAAAATCTGTTCACCTTCTACACACCTTCTGGCAAGAGTTTTAGGCCTATTAGTCTAACATCTTTCAAGCTGAAAGACCAGAAATGTATGGCAGAAAAGCACTTTAGATCAAGCTCGTTCCCCACAAATCTACTCGATATTGCTGAATATCCCTACCATAATGAAAAAGCTTCTGAATCCACATGAGCAAAGTGAGGCTGTAAGCAGATACCTACGTACAGAGGATTACTGAAAAGGGTCTTGTCATTGCTAACTTTGACTCAGTGTGTTTGGCTGCCAGACGACATGAGGTTGATAAAACTACCTACGGTGGATGTATTTCATAATATCTAGAAGACTAGTGATCGCGGCTGAGAAAGCTGTATGCTTTTCCATTACAGATTTTAGATTTTCTTCGACCATAACCTCCGGAGCTGCGCTTAATGTTTTGTTGAACTTTGTTCTTCTGGATTTAAAGATTCAAAATATATATAGGTTTCTTCAACTTTTATCTGGAACATTGAGCATCCTACTTGATTGATATTTCACTTGCTAACGAACCATCAATTAAAGATTCAAAAGACGATGGGTCGGCTGCATAACCAAGAACAATGATTTGACGATCGGACTTTTAGAGCAATATCAATTACTATTGACCCCGAATAGAATAAAAGTACTTCTGCTAAAAGAGTAATACATAGAGAAATATAGCTCCGTTCTGGCTTCTAATTTTCAGAACCTTTTGTAAGGGAATTGGATAGCTCCCAAAGTGAAAAAGAAATTGGATAGTATCTCATATCAGGCTGAAGTTAACTTAGAATGACAGACAAAGAGACAGAATCTCTCGAGTTGAAAATCACTTTTCGTATATTTCAAATGTTCCACATAAAATGACTTTGTAGACTTTTCTTAAAAAAGAGGCCAAATTGGCCCCGAAAGCTGTAAGATAGAGAGTCAAAATGTTCCACGAAATTAATTCTAATGGGAAGCTACTATCCTATTTGAAATCCATTGATACCAGTATATTGACGTGATAACGTCTTATAATTCGATGCAGCCGGCTGCACCCACCAAAAAATGCGTCGTTATCTTGCTTATGCGGCGTTACCTTGCTTGAACTATAAGCGAGAGCGCGGAACGAACGACAAAGAGACACAATCGGCCCCCGCGTTCGGCAACGTTCGACATCTGGCTCTCTCCTCCTTGAGTGAGCGTAAATATGTATGTTTTTTTTTTTTTTTTTTTTTTTTACGAGGAGGAAGCATCGAAAGCCTAACCCCGTCAGTGTGGGACTTTAATCCGAACTAAACCTCCTACCGTCAAAGTACCGATCCCCCCGGTACAACCGTTAAGTATTCGTCGGGAGGCGGTTTGAGCACTAAGCTCAATGTCCGTTAATGTCCTGATGCAATACGTCGAAAGTAGCATCTGCTTGTTACCAACCCACTGTTGAGGTCATCTGATGAGAGAGCCACCCCTACCATAACAGTACTCCCCCACCCACCATGTCTCTGTCCATCCCACAGAAACGTAAGTTTCTATGTCTGGTATCGTCAGTTTACCTGCATCCAAATAAATTTATCTAGCAAGTGGGCCTACAGCACCACCATACGTTACTAAATCTACTACTACAGGATAAGTTACTACATCTACTACTACAGGAAAAGGTACTACATCTACTACTATGGTATTTCAGCTATTGCTATGCTTTCGCTTTTTCGCCTTCTCTCCATTTGTCTCAGATCATTGAGTACGAACGCTGACAAATTTTTGATACCATCCCAAACTTCTTTTGATTGTAGCATATGTGGGACAACATTGTCCGGTGTTATTCTTTCTGCTACTTGGTTCTCCAACAACTCTCTTTCTTTATTATATCTTTGGCAGTGAAAGAAGATATGCTCCGCATTTTCATTAGCCTCGGCACAAAATGAGCATATAACTCCATTATCATGGCCATATTTATGGAGGTATTCTCTAAAACAACCATGTCCTGTCAGGAATTGCGTCATATAAAAGTCGACACTACCGTGCTTTCTATCAACCCATGCCTGCACATCATTAATGAGTCGGTGTGTCCATCTCCCTTTGGTTGTTATATCCCAGCGTCTTTGCCATTTAGATAGACTCTCGTGCCTGATTTCTTTGCGCTCCTCAGCTATTAACGGCCTGCCAAGGCTTCGGCTCTTGTCATATATTTTCTTAATTTCCAGAGCCATTATATCTGGGGGCATTATGCCCCCATGTATGTATGTATGTATATGCACATATGTATATTATAAAAATTCTCATATTTGTATTTCCTATTATTTATGCCTTCTTCCTGTGCGCATGGTAATGAACCATTTCTGTTGAGAATAGGACGATGACAGGAAAAGTAGGAAATGAAAGGGAGTGTTTCGAGTGTAAAGTGTCTTGAAAAAGGCAAATCGATGATGGTGCCTCTTAGTGTTGTTGACTTATTAACGTCTGACGCACAATCGAAATTTAACATATCTTTCATGAATTTGATAAATGCTTCGTCATTTTTCACGTTTGTGTAAATGTAACTTGACCTATTCCATTGCAATTCCATTTACCTCCTCCTCTATATCCATACAAAATATCTATCAAACAAATAAAATTAAAACTTTGTTTTGAAAATTGCAACCATTCCATCAATATTTTCTGATGACGTTGTCACGTTAAACTATCGTCAGTAAACCGACTTTATAGACAAACTCTTTTCTATCAATAATCGACTTATAATACTTTTAGCGCAATACATAAAAATATCATTTGGAAGTACGTAAATTCGAATCTCCGTGCATGAAACACCAAAATGATAGAAAAAGTTTTTTCATAAAAAACATTTGCCGTTCGTAGTCGGATTAAGACAGAAAGACCTTCCATTGGAACAACATCAAGACGCACACCACAAATAGGAGGAAGAGCTCGGCCAAACACCCAAAAAGGGTGTAAGCGCCAACTATTTATTAATTATTTTTATCAAAATGTGGAAACTGGACGAAAGAATTGAGACGTTCTAGACACTGTAAAAGGGATATACTTTCAGTATTACGAAGTAAATCTTATTCTCCAAGGATGCTGTTGAATGAGTGTTAATAGTATGGCACATCTGAGTTTTGAAAGAAAAACATCCGTAGTTTTGGCTATACTGTTCTTCAGCCATAATATCTATTTCGTTTCGACTTATTTGTGGCATTTAAATAAATTGAATTTTCGGCTTTGGTGTATTATGATACTTCAAGGCGAAATTTATGACAAATATTTTTGTGGTACTTACATTTTAACCTGTTATATCCATCTGTTATTTGTACTTTTTGGCATCACAAATTGGAGCGATGTGTAACTAGATCACAGATCTAATGAAATAAAGTCTCTCACCTATCACTCTTAATATGATTAACAAAGTTTAGCCTGCCGGAGAAACTTGAGTGGAAGGAAGGGGAACAAAATATATGTACTAGGGGAAAAAATGCCAGTCTAACGGTTAGACGCGATAGAAGCGAAACCTTCCGTAAAACAAACTAAGAGAGAATGAGACGAAAGCAGCATTAGAAGCGGGATTATTATAGGTTCATTATAATATTGCTATAAAGTTCATATTTTATTTTCTTCATTTTATTATTATTTATCCTCAATGTTTTCAATTTCAACAAATGATAGGAGTGGCTTATGATAGCTAAAATATGATACAAATGCTTTGGTTTCGATATTGTCAACATATCTTTGAAATACCGCGTCAATTATTGTTTTTGATCGTGTTGTGGATTCAGTGCGATTGTTACACATTTTTAAATTGAATGTTGTATTGAGAAAGTCAATTAAAGGAACTGCTGTGTCCAATGCAAAATTTACGTTAAAATCGCCACTTAAAATCATTGGAACTTTATCGTAATCTTTTCTAAGTATCCGCGATACTTCTGGTGTATACTTTATTAAATTTTCGTGAATGAATTCCGTGATGCTATTTATTGATTGATTCGGTGAAATAAAAATTGCCACAATTAAAACTGTTTTTCCATTGCTCAATCTGGTTTCGCCTGCACATACTTTTCCCACTTTAGAGAGCTGAACAGACAGTGATTCTAGTTGCTGTGCATTTAGATCTATCTGTGGAGTTACAATACGAGCACCGTCATTTTGATTGTGGTATATTGCAACACCGCCTGCATTGCGGTAAATATTTAAAAATGAAAATATTTACGAATATAAAAATACGGACGCAATACAGCACACGCGGTTACTATTATGAGCGTCGTAACGCGTATATTACACAGACGTACTAACATACACACAAACATTCATAGGACGCTTGGTCTAAGCAAGTATTACGTAGTGTAGTATAGGTATACATAATGCCTTTTCGCTCACCGTAGCTCCGTAATACGCAGGCGCGCACACATACGTACTAGCATACATACAAACATACATACGTATGACGCTTGAACTAAACACCAAAGCAAGTAATAGGCAGTGTAGTATACATACTACAATACTCACTATACTAGCGTGGCTCAGCAGTACGCAGCAACACACATATACGTATATCAACATATAACGCTTCGTAGCCAAGAGTGTCGCTTATTCGTTTCATCGAGTCTCAAATCACTCCCAACGATTCTAAAGAAGTTTTCACTTCAAAAATCAGCTAAAGCTTTGAAAAATTCAATGGATCTAAGCCCTTTGGAATTGTGCTGCGGGTGCAGAAATTTAAGCCAACTGCCATTCAGTACAGAATACAAGCTGCAAATAAGTCCAGAAACTGGAAGCTTCGAATACATAAAACCGTTATACGATTTAAACTCACATACAGTTGCGAAATCAAATAAAGTCGATCAATTAATTTGCTTCGAAAGAAAGATTCACAGAAAGATATATGTACATGTGGATCTGTACGACTTGGAGATACCTACCACATTCGGTACAATGACGAGTTAGACCCACTTATCGGAGGTGCAAATGTTATCAGATGCGTTAAAGCGCAAAAAATCCAATGGTATCGTCATATTCTGCTAAAGAGCAAACATAGAACTGTAAAACACATCTTCGAAAGAAGTCCGCAAGGCGACAGAAGAAGAAGTTGCCGAGAAAAAGATAGAGAAATGACATAGAACAATGGGCATATCTGATGTCAACCGAAAAGCTGAAGGCCGAGTGGAGTGAATAGTAACGGAAGCAGTGGTTCACTCTGAACTGCAAAGCTATGATGATGATGATGTGTTTTTGCGCTTTCCCACAAAAGGTACAAAGAAGATCATCCTAATGAGGAGTTAAGGGATTAAAATGTTCCACAAAAATGTGCGCCGGTATTTTTTAAATAGAACTGATGAATGAATGATATATGAAAAATATAAGGATCACATCGTTTCTTATGCTCGTTTATTATAAGAATTTGCAAAAGAAGGAAACCATTGACCGCCTGTAAAATAAAGCCTTGTGGTTTTGGAAAAAGTTGATTTTTCTCGTCGATGATAATTGACGATTGAGTTGCACTGGGTTTTTATTTAGTTGATGAAATCCTTCTGCAGCTCAACTTCTTTGAAAGTTCGAGTAAAAGTCTAAGACTTCTTTTTCGTCTTCTCCTTGATTGCCGCGGTAACCGCACAAGCGATTTTAGCTGAGTTTAACAAAGTGCCCCAGTCGTGTCTTTCTCGTGCTACTCGGCGCCAGTTGGTCCAAAATTTTCCGCAGAACCTTTCTCTCAAACACTTTAAGTGACCTCTCATCGTAAATGTCATCGTCTAAGCTTCTATGCTAGGGTCATGCAAATACCTTGTTAGCTTTACTATTATTTGCAAACTTTTTACTTTCTACACACAAACATTTTCACTTCCAATAAAAAGCATACGGGTACGTAATAGACACGACCACAAATACAACAAATCAATTACGAATAGCAAATCAATGGAAAAATGTTGTAATAAGTTAGACAAATATGGGCTCACAAATGACAACCACCCATCAAATGGAGTACCACTTAAATAATTACCTAACAATTTGCAAGTAGAAGCCAAGCAACGCAAATTAGTGGGACATGAAAGCATAATAAGTGACCAATTGAAGTAGTAAAAAGACAAAAGAAATGGAGACGTTTGTGACAACGGCAAAAAATAGGTATATATAACATATATACAACCATAAATGCATACAGACATATAATCATACATACACACAAAGCTATACGCAAAGCAAAGCTTGGCACAAAAAATAGTAAAACTTGGCACAGCAAAAGCAAAGCCAGCCGAAAACCAGCAAACGATTAATAAAAGTCAATTTATTACAACCGCAGCCGTGACTTTGGAGACGCCGCTAACTTTCGCCAGTTAAGACAGTGAAGGGGCCGAATCACGCGCACTGCGCTACTGACCAGCTGTTTCGGCTGCCTAACCGATTTGCGTACCACTTACCAACCGCGAGGCGGTAAATACAAGTGTATGTGTGCTATAAGCGTTGAGGCGCTCAAGGCAGTTGAACGGCTTGGTGCGTCGCGATGTTGGCTATACTGGCACACTCACACACTCGCCTCGGCCAACTGCCCTGCATACGAGCGAATTATCAAAGCAATTCGCAAAAGAAGCGTGACGCGTCTGACAACTCGCAGCGGCCCACTTTAGCGCCTGCGCAACAGCGTCACACGATCGGCGAAATGGTCACACACAACGGCTACCGGGTACACTTTTGTGATGCGCCATTGTCAGTTAACGATTGGCCGTGGAGAAATGCGCGACTATCCATTACTAAAAAATTATAAAACTGAAGCCTTGAAGTGAAAAAGTGTGAAAAAATTGTCGTGTAACCAAAAGCGCAAGCATTCAAGAAAAATGTATAAGTGGAAGAGTTTATTGTATGCCTTGCTAATAGCAGGCGCCCTAATCGTCACTTGTCCACCTGCAACACAGGCGACATACGAAGTGAATTTGCTGCGCTTACGAAGTGAACCGATTGCGCTTTGGCGTCAATCGCAAAATACTTTCATACAATGGGTGCTTTCGCTTTTGCCCAATCGTCCCGCCATACTGGGAGGTCCCGGCGTCACAACAGCGTCGCCCGATGGCTTAACTAGCACCACAGAGTTGCCACTAAAGCCTCAGCCAGCTACCGCTACGCCTGCTACAACTACCAACACTACCCCAGAGCCCACTACGCCCGCGCAACCCAGCTCTACGGCAGCGCCGGCCACTAGTACCACCACTATAGCGCCCAGCACCACAACCGCTGCTCCACCGGTCGTGCTTAATCCACCGCGCAATTGTACGGAATGCGTCTGTGGCATTGCCAACACACAAAAACGTATAGTAGGCGGCCAAGAGACCGAAGTTCACCAGTATCCTTGGATGGCTATGCTGCTCTACGGCGGTCGTTTCTATTGCGCTGCTTCGCTCATCAACGATCAGTTCCTTTTAACGGCTTCCCATTGCGTTTATGGTTTTCGCAAGGAACGTATCAGTGTGCGTCTACTGGAGCACGATCGTAAAATGTCCAACTTTTTGAAAATTGATCGGAATGTGGCAAATATTACCACGCATCCAAAGTACAGTGCACGCACATATGATAATGACATCGCCATCATACAGTTGGATAAGCCGGTGGAGATGACAGAACTTCTGCACCCAGTTTGTATGCCCACACCGGGCAAGTCCTTCAAGGGTGAAACGGCTATTGTGACTGGCTGGGGTGCCATTAAAGTGGGTGGACCAACAGCAGATACGTTGCAGGTGAGTGGAGTCACAAGTACTGTGTTAGCTGGGCATTAAATTTCTTGAACTTTCTAAGCTTAATTCGATGATCAAATACTTAACGATTTCCTTGTTGACTTGCAATTCGTTACTCAAAAGCACTGACTGTTTATGTGCATGAAATTTTCTAATCTTTTTTTTCGTTAGCTTTGAGACCCTCATTTGTAGCTCTGTTATAGGATAACTTAATTTTTATGGCCCTGAACACTCCAGGAATCTCCCGATAATAATTTAATTTCAGTTGTTCCACTTCACATTTTGGAAAGGCATTCAATGTTATTTGCCTATGCTTTTACATCGAATTATTCGGAATTTTTGGAAAGCTCTTTATACCACCAGATTGTAATTGAAATATCCTTATTCCACTTCCGAGTTATCCAAAAAATCATTGTTTCCTTCAACAATTTTTTTACTGTGTTACCTTAAGTTTTTGGATGACTACAAAAGGCAACAACAGTCAACGAATGTAAGCTACAATAATCTTCTTTGACCATTTAACAGAAATCGTCATCAAAAATATATTTTCCAATATATTAGTCTGTTGTAGAAATTTTCACGTATCATCCTTTTTAGCCTCATTACGCAGTAAGATAAATTCAGGTGTTTTTCTTTCAATTACAAATAAAAGCTTATACTGAAGAGATTTAAAATCCTGAGTTAATTCCAGTCAAACTTTCTGAAAGATATTTTCGAAGAACATTTTAGTTAAAGAGCGATGCTCCGGTTTAGAACTCAGCAGAACTGAAAAGTGTTTTGTAACAATCCCGAACAGAGAACTTTCGCACTTTTTTCAAAAACTTAGAAGAAAAGACGTTCAGTCGATGGTTGGTACTATTACAGGAGCCGATTTCTCTGTCTTGATTAGAGGAGGCGGATAGCTCTGAGCATTTTCTCTGTGAGTGTCTTGCATTTGCTAGGGCAAGGCTACAATTTTTAGGTCCCGATGTCATGAGAACGAATAAAATTCCGGAGTTTTACAATTACAAATAAAAGCTTATACTGAAGAGATTTAAAATCCTGAGTTAATTCCAGTCAAACTTTCTGAAAGATATTTTCGAAGAACATTTTAGTTAAAGAGCGATGCTCCGGTTTAGAACTCAGCAGAACTGAAAAGTGTTTTGTAACAATCCCGAACAGAGAACTTTCGCACTTTTTTCCAAAACTTAGAAGAAAAGACGTTCAGTCGATGGTTGGTACTATTACAGGAGCCGATTTCTCTGTCTTGATTAGAGGAGGCGGATAGCTATGAGCATTTTCTCTGTGAGTGTCTTGCATTTGCTAGGGCAAGGCTACAATTTTTAGGTCCCGATGTCATGAGAACGAATAAAATTCCGGAGTTTTAAATATAATGGGTTTTTTAGCCTGAGTATCCTAGGAGTTACCAAATCTATCGGTACTTCTTGGCTCCACTTTTCAAATTTCAATTTTAATTTCAGTCCTCAAATATCCTGCTTAAAAAGACTTTAAGTTCTTAGAAAAAAAGACTAAAATCTACCCACAAAAAGGAAGGGAGTTAAAATGTTCTACAAAATTGATCCGCGTTTAATTTTACTATAGAATATTTCCAATATTTCTATAAAAAATTTACTCACCACTATTTCACTTTATTTCGTTAATGAAATTAAAATGATTTCAATTATTTTACTAAAATGGAATACACCTCTTTCTTACAAAATTTTTGTACATTTTAAAGGTAACTCTATAATTCTGTGATTCATGAAGTAATCGTTCATATTTTGTTAAAAAAAATTGTCCATTTAACAAGCTGCTCTTGAGGCAAGCTTTCTAGAGGTCAAGAAAATTTTACAAATCCTTCAAGAGGTAATAACCGCTTGATGCCTGGGCCATGCGGTAGACGTAATAGCACCGGGCACCTAATTACTCGGAGCTTCTGTTTCATCGTAAAAGATTTATTTGGTCCAGTGCCGTCTTCTTGAAACACAACTCCCTTCTTATTCGTCAGTTCTGGCAGACCGCCTGCTTCAATCTGTGCAACTGTTGGCAATTATTATTATTATTTCATACTCCTGTAGGAGCTTAAGGATTTATCAAAAGTTTTCCAAACATTTCTATTTCCGGGCATAAATCTCAGTTCATTAAACGATTTTCCAGTTTCGTTGCGGATAGTTCTTTGCCAAGTCATCAATGGTCTGCCTCTTCTTCTCGTTCCTTGTGGACTCCAAATGATAAGGCTTTGTCCTATCCATCCATATTTTCTATTCTTTATTTCATTGTTGATGCTATTTTGGTGTGTAATTCTCTAGAGCTTCTCGATTGTTACAACTCTTGGGCACCATATCTTGAGTGTATACTTGACTACAGACTTCAAAATTTAGTCTTGGATTCAATGGTAGCTCATAGTAGATGATACTCTTTGAATTCCACATATAACAAACCCTTGACGATGGTTTGAGGCGGCTCAAGGTGATTTGACCACCATCGTTTTGGCTTTTTTTCACGGATCAATTTCGTTACATTTCGGCAGAGAATCGCTGACGTCAATTCGGTTTAAAAACTTTTTTACATCAATTTGTGTGCCCCTCATACGTAGACAAATATATTCTGGAGACCAACCTCATGGAAATGTTTAAAAATGTTTCTCTCTCAAATATGTATTACCTGGGTAATAGAATAATTCCACACATGCCGATCCAACTCCGCAATTTCGACTTTATCAACATTTTTGATAATTGGGCCACCAGATCCAGACTAATCTCTATTACCAGAAGGGAATAAAAAAATATGTCACTTTATTGCTTCTTGAGATTGCGAGACTAACACTAAACGGACACTGGTTATTCTTTAACAAGTGGAAAGAATTCAAGTCCATGGCGAGAGTTTATAAACTCTGGTTTCGAACCTTTCGAAAACAGCGTGAAGCGTGTCTAACCTGTAATATGGGTAATGTCAAGAATATTTTGGAGCAGCTTTTGTGTCATTACCCTGCATTTTTTACATTACGTATAGGTTACCTTGGTTCTGTGCTCCTCTCCTCATTGAGAGATTTCGCGGATCATAGAAGCAGAAATCTAGCAAAACCTACTTAAAAGTATTTCGAGTGCTGAATCTGAGGTCTACGCTTTCATACGCTCTCTTCAATGGATGAGTAGTAGAGCAGGTAGCGCAAAACGCGGGACCAATTGTTTTGTTCCGCTCCAAGCTACGTTTCGTTATCGCTAGTAGCTCAGAGCAATAGTCAAGAAAACTTTTAGTGCTCTCTGTAGTTGGAGCAGTAGCAAACAACTTGGAGTCGGCCGGAGTACTACTTATGAATTATTCATGTGTGCTCCAGCTACCACTAATGCTCTCGCTATTGTTGCTCTGCTATTGTTAGCATAGATGCCATTTGGGCACAGTTCGTTTTTGTTTTGTTGGATACATTTTTGCGGTGCTACATTGAAAATATAACCGAAAAATCTGTCTTTTATAAATAAACTAGCAAACCCGGCCCGCTTCGCTGGGCAACTACACGGTGGATCCACGTTTTGGCATATATTTCGAGACCCTAGTCACGGAACGGTATGAAAAATAGTCTATACTATAGAAATCATCAACAGCTTCCATTTGCTACCCATATTGTACATATACGTCCGAAGGTTACCCGGGTCCACGTTTTGACCTATATCTCGAGACCCTATCTACCAATAGGTATTCAAACTATACGGAAACCATCTTCAATACCTACTTAACAATGTGTGTAAGTTTGGTTTAATTCGGTTCAAAAACACGGCGGGTCCACGTTTTGGCATATATTTCGAGACCCTAGTCATCAATAGGTATGACAATTAACCCGTATTAAAGCACTTAACCACAGCTTTCATTTGATATCCATATTGTACAAACATATTCTAGGGTCCACGTTTTGGTCTCTATCTCCAGACCCTAGTCACGGAGCGGATGGAAATACTCTGAACTAAAGCATTCACCAACAGCTTCCATTTGATACCCATATTGTACATACACATCCCCAGGTTACCCGGGTCCACGTTTTGACCTATATCTCGAGACCGTATCTACCAATAGGTATCCAAACTATACGGAAACCATCTTCAATACCTCCTTAACAATGTGTGTAAGTTTGGTTTAATTCGGTGCAAAGACACGGCGGGTCCACGTTTTGGCATATATTTCGAGACCTTAGTGATCAATAGGTATAAAAATGACCCCGTATTAAAGTACTTATCAACAGCTTTGATTTGATACCCATATTGTACATACACAACCAAAGGTTACCCGGGTCCACGTTTTGACCATTTTCCCGGCAATTATTCGAATTTTTCTCACCTTTTAAACCTTCCCTAGATCTCCACGAATAATTCAAAACCAAGATAAGATAAATCCGTTCAGCCGTTCTCGAGTTTTAAGCGAATATAGGGACAGATTTTCACATTTATATATATAGATAATTTTGAGTTTGAGTTTTAATGGTTAAAGAAATATTTCCGAGGCCACAAGTGCGGCAGTTCTGCGAGCAATGGCTTGATTTGAAAATCGCTTTAGGTTTTCATGAGTTATTGATCTAATAACTCTTCCCTTTACTTCTCTTTGCCTCATTTTACAATTCCCTTTACTATATTTCAATCTTTTCATCTTTTTGCAGGAAGTTCAGGTGCCCGTCATGTCGCAAGAGGACTGCCGCAAATCGCGCTACGGACCAACACGCATCACGGACAACATGCTCTGCGCTGGCTTTGACGAAGGCAAAAAAGATTCCTGCCAAGGTGACAGTGGCGGACCACTACATGTTGTAGCGCCAGGTACCAGAGAACATCAAATTGCTGGCGTAGTCTCTTGGGGTGAGGGCTGCGCCAAGGCGGGTTTCCCGGGAGTTTATGCGCGCGTCAATCGCTATGGAACTTGGATTAAGACCGTCACTAGAAATGCTTGCCTTTGCCACTCGGAGACGAAGAAGATAAAGAAGTTTTAAGAGGAAGGAAAAAAGGCGCTTGCCAAGTGGACGCGAATAAGATACAGAAATTTCAGTGAAGAAGAGGGAAACGGATTAGAATGTGTATGTAGCATAGCCTGTGCAATTTGTGGGGGGATGAGTAGACAAAAGAAAGTTACTCGTATGTAGGTCAATTGAGTTGTAGTTGGTTGGTAGGCTTAGACTAGTTTTTGCATTTTTTACTGGTTTGCTTTATTTATTTACTTATTTATTTATTGCGCTTAATAAACAAAATTCGTTGTGAATGACAATTATGTTTTTCAAGTGTACCCGGATCTCGTAAAATGGACTTTGTTTTTGGCCAGTTTGGGAACTTTCCTTTCAGTAGCATTTATTTTGTTACTGGTTTTGTTGTTGCCTTGAAATATACTGCTCTACGTGCGCCGTTGTGTGACTATCACTGCTGCTATTTTACTGTTGCTGCTGCTGTTGCTATTTCTTGACCACCACGGCATCGCGAGTTGGCCCACTGCACCCAACTTGCATACCAATTAATCCCAATCGCGGCCGGTTTTTTTTGGGAAAGTTGTTTGAAATGCTGTCGCTGTTGATCGGAGGAGGATATGCGGAGCCATCAGACTACTGATAAACTAGCCGGTAGCCCACGAACCAGCTGGCCAAGTGACCTAATTGAAGCAACTCTAACCCATGCGCACTTCTATGCTTTCTACGCACATTTCTGGCAATCAGTTGCTGCGCTCTGCTACATCTTAACGGTTCATAATAGTGAATACTCACTTAGTGAAAACTTAGCAAAAATATGACTTACAAATTCTGCTTGCTTGCTGTGCTCATCATTATTCCCAACGCGCAGTTGACGAGGGCTTCAGATGCATCACCCACCGACCCAACACCAAGTGCTTTACGGCAGGATAATTTCATCGAATGGATTACTTCAATATTCCGTCCAACCACCACAACATCCACGCCCAGTTCAACACCACCGACCACACCAACACGCAATTGCCCATCCTGCGCCTGTGGCACCATAAACACCTTCCACCGCATTGTTGGCGGTATGGAGACCGAGGTAAATGAGTACCCTACTGCGGTGGCTCGCTGATCAATGATCAATATGTGCTAACGGCAGCGCATTGTGTGCGCGGTTTTAATAAACGCGTTGTGTCAGTGCGTCTACTTTCGCACAATCGTACCGATGGACGTGTGAATACGATCGATCGACAGCTGGATTCGATTGCAGTGCACGATGGTTACAGTGGCAGGAATTTGGATAATGATATTGCCTTGTTACGCTTTACGGAACCACTTGAACTGCGCGAGCCACTGAGACCCGTGTGTCTCGCCGAGTTCGGCAAAACCTATGAAGACGAGATTGCTGTGGTCACAGGCTGGGGTGCGGTGAAGGAAGGTGGCTTCATAGCAGATCGTTTGCAGGTGAGTGCGTGACGCTTGAATAAAATACCAAACTGAACCTTTTCTTTTTTCCTTTTATCAACCAACTTCGCCAGGAGGTACAAGTGCCCGTCATGTCACAGGAGACCTGCCGTAAGAGCAAATACGGTGCCACTCGCATTACGGACAATATGCTTTGCGCTGGATTTGCTGAGGGTGGTAAAGACTCCTGTCAGGGTGATAGCGGTGGTCCGCTACATGTGCGCCATAATGACACGAAGACCTATCAGCTGGCTGGCGTTGTATCTTGGGGCGAGGGTTGCGCACGTCCTAATGCGCCCGGGGTCTACACGCGTGTATCGCAGTACCTGGATTGGATTGAGGAGCGCACGCGTGATGCTTGTAAATGTCAGCCGTCGATGGGAGCAGCAAGTGGTGGAGGGGCTGGAGTTGGTGAAAGTAGCAGCACAGAAAGTGCAGGCGCGCAGAACATTACAGAGAGTAGTACGCAGAGTGTGGCAGATACCACTGCCACTTTAGGAGCAGGGGAAAGCAGTAATGTTACAGAAGGGTCGAAATTGTAAGTCTGAAGTAAGACGGAAATGAATGAAGTATAAATTGAAGTATAATGAGAGTTGGTCAAAAGGTAAAAGAAGATGTAAAGGAGTGGGATATTTATAAGAGCTAAGCAGCAAGGCAGGCGAAGGGATGAGGGAAAGTGAGAAAATGCAAATACCAAACATGTGAGCTACACCTTGTTTGGGGCATAATATTTTATAGAATTTACATAGGTAGAGGAAAATGTCTATATGAATTATTAATTTATGTCGGTTAAAATGTGACGGAAGGGGAAAAACTATTGGATGGAGTATGTGAAAGCATGGAAAAATAGGTAGGGGTATGGGAAATAACATACGAAGAAGTGGAGTTAGTATGGCTGAAAATGTTCGAGCAAAAGAAGGGATAAGGAGGTAGGAGAAAGAAGAGAGAAAGCTTAACAGAGAGTTGGATGTAATCAGGATTAGAAAGGCTGAGAAGACAAGCTTGGATAATGAAGCTTAATAACTTTGAAGACTCAATTCTGAAAGTTTTATAGGACAGTGCTGATGAGTTAACAGAAGCAGTTAAGGGAAAGGGGATACGTTGAATACACCTATGCTATTGGCTTGATGATCGAGCAATAGTGAAGAGTGGAGAAGATTATAAAGTAAATGTGGAGAGGAATATAGATTAATAATGAAGATGCCATGAGAATTCTTATAATGGGATAGAAAAAAATCTCGGGATGGACTTGAGAATTTAAAAAACACTAATTTTTTCGAATACTTTTCTTTAAAGGAAATAAATACCTTTCCCGCTTCCCTGTCTTCCACTTTCTACCTTCCCTTTTGGTACGTGTTGAATCAAAATGAACGAATTAAGCTTCATGCCCAAGTGAGTACTCTCATCCTTGGGGAAGCTATCTATCCCAACCTAACTTAGGCAAGATGAAAAACAATTTTAATGAGGGTGTCAGAAAAAGTTGATTAGCACTCTCAGGAGAATAAAAAGTTTTGCCGGAAGGGTACGGGATATCTTAAAGAATAATAGAATGCAGTTTATGTAGATTAAAGTGGCAAAATAATTATAACTTCGTCGTGACGTAATTGGAGATGCAAAGGGTGAGAAAGCTAAGAAGAGAAGGTCAAAATTGTGAGATTTTTTAGCACAAAGTATAAGTAAGGTTAGGTTGATATGAAGAAAGAAGATGTTAGGAAAGGGAATAGAAGGAAAAACGGTTGTTCGTAAACAAATCTTTGCATTTACGTTTGCTCAGCAGAAGGTAATAGAAAAGAAAACTTAAAAAAATGTAAGGTAAATTCTACAATTGCGTAAGCTCTGCAGAATATGCTGGAAGAGAGAATATAAAGAAAAAATGTTTGGTATGAAAGGCTCTGTGGCTGACGTAATACTCTACATACTAGAAAAGAAAATTGAAAAAAAACAATTTTTTATAAGCAAAACTCTGCAATACATCAGCTCAAAAGCTGATTTTGAGAAATTAACTGAGAGCCGAGCAGTATTAAGAGAGAATTTTTTTCAATTTGTTGTTCACATTAGGAGGTAATAGGATATCACTTAATATCAGAAATGACAGAAGACAAAATTGCGCCAATCAGAGAAGACACTGGTGCAGTTGCGTGAGAGAAGTGTGAGATATGAACAAGAGTGCAAGAAGAAGAAATTACACATACAACACACGATTGAATTGCTTAAGTGTGAGGTCACATGGACCGCGATTCTATCAAATCTGCTGAGAACGAAATAATGGCACGGGAAGGGCGGTTTCTTATTCTCTTTTTAATTTGCTGTTTAAGTTTTTCGTTCTAAAAGAGAGAAATGGGCGCTCAGTGAATGAACCCAGCCATAAATTATATTGCATATTTTATTAGTACTTAATTTCTTTTTTTATTTACCTATTATGGATATGAATATTTATTAAATAGATACTTGTTTTTTATACAAAATTTGTTTTATTTAATATTTACTACAACACAAATTTTATAAAGAAGACTAAGACAGACTAAGTATAGTGGATGTTTGTTGTATACCATATTGATCAGTTTTGGCTATTTTTCCCCAGATTAATTACATTTTTTAATAAAATATATTTCTTACATAACAAAAAACACTTACATCCCAGTTTCAAACTTTGAGTAAAATTATTACACACTCATACTATTTCCATAGAAGCTTTTATTGGGAATTTTAGAAAAGTTTTGAGTAAGAATTTTTGTAATCCATTTAATTCTAGTAAAATTAAATGCATGTTTAAAGTAACTCAAAATTCACGCGCTAATTTTTCATAATTTTTTTTTTGCCGATATTGCGCATTTTTTCGATATGAGCGATTCCTTCTCCAGTGATCAAAGTATTTTAAGCGTGGGATTAAATTTTTCTGAAAACCACTAAACTGAAAAATTTTTGAATCAAATTTTACAAATTTAGTTTTCAGATTTAGTGTCTTTCAGGCAGAAGAGAGGGCTTACTGCTCTTAAAGAAGAGACCTTTAACTACGAGAGAATTATACTTATTTATCTACTCAGACAATAAAGTGGCTCCGAAATCATTAGAGTCAGTAAAACACTCGTTAAAAATGGTAGTTGAATGCTACAAGCATCTTAATATTGTAAAATAAATCTCTGGTAAAAGCGGAAGAGGTACCACACTAAATATTCACCCAGGTAATATCCTAATATCGATTCCTTCCTCTTAGGTACGAGCAAATAGATAGACACTAAATGCTGCTAATGATCGTTGGAGGCAATCACCTTTTTGTCAAATAAGCAGGCAAACTTGGCCGGAGTAGAGCCACTGCCGCACAAAATCGCTACTGAATCTTAGAAGACAGAATATGAGACATTATGATAGGGGTACAAAAGGGCATTGTGTGATTGGGGGGCATGCAAATAAAGGTTGGTTAAATTTCAAGGACCGATGTTGAATGTGAACCACACCTAAACATCGACGACACCGTTGGACTATCTTTGGGGTTATCTTCTTCTATCTTTGGAGTTATTTGAAAGAAGAGCTAAAGGATGAGATAATTGCCTCAATTGCCTCAGCGTCATCGAAAATTTGGACCATCGGATGGAGGTGTGCCGCCGGGACCGCGGCGGCTATTTGGCCAATATTTTGTTCCATACGTAATTGGGCCATACCAATATTATCATAATAAAGAGAAATGACAATAATTTCCAAAAAAAATTATTATTTATTCAAAATTAAACTTAACCACCCTTTAAAATTTCGTCCAAGCTGACGAGATATTGAAGAAGAGAAAACTGTGGAACAACTCCTGTGTATATGCATTACTCCATACAGAAAAAAGCTTTCCACATTCTGATTAGCCCTTCTTAACAGCATTGAAGAGGTCTCACAAATAATCTTTCCGAAATTAAAAAAATGCATTAAATGCACAAGTTGGTTCAGAGAATACTTATGAGTGTAAGTGATGATCTCCGGTGGACGATTCCATCCTAAGTGAGTTGGATGACAGCCACTCAACCTAACCTAACCTATATTTAGTAAATTTTGGAAACTTTGGCATGGAGTTATTTTAGGCCAAAAAAGCTTTGGTTGCTTTTAAGATTCTTATTAATTTCGTTTCTAGATTAAAATATACTTAAAAATAAAATTTTTTTCGAAAAAAAATTAACTTTTTATTTAATTTTTAGAAAAAATTTTTCGAAATAAAATTAACTTAATACCTTCTAATTTTTAGAAAAGTTTTTTTTTTTTTGATTTTTTAGATTAAAATATACTTAACAATAAATTTTATAAATTTATAAAATTATTTTTCGACAAAAAAACTATTTTTTAAGAAGACAATTTTTTTCGAAAAAAATTAACTTTCGTTTTAATTTTTAAATTTTTCGAAATAAAATTAACTTTTTTTGAATCTTTAGAAAGCAATTGTTTGTCATTTTTACTTTAGATTAAAATATACTTAAAAATAAAAATTTTCTCGAAAAAAAATATAAACGTTTTTATAATTTTTGAAAAACAAATTTTTTCGAAAAGAATCCATTTTTTTTTTTAATTTTTAGAAAAATTTTTTTTTTCGGAAAATAATAAATTTTTTTTTTAATTTTTAGAAAAAACACTTTGTTCGAAATAAAATTAACTTTTTTGTAATTAAAATTTTTATATTTATTTTAGATTGAAATCTATTAAAAATAAAAGTATTTTCGAAAAAAATTGGCTTTTTTTTTTAATATTTAGAAAAAAAATGTTTTCGAAATAGAATTTACTTTCGTTTCATTTTTAGAAAAAAGAATTTTTTTGTCAGTTTTGCACTAAAATGTTCCAAAATGTTGAGATGCTCTCATTTTGTTGCAAGCTTCATTGTATAAAACATATTCTATCAATTTTTTTCCGTCCACACTGCAGAGTAGATTTAGAATTTATTCAAATCTAAACAATTCAGATAATACCTTAGGCTACTTGGAGAAAAAATACTAATGCCCGAATTAAAAAAAAAAATATATCCAATAAAACTCCATAAACCTGCCACTCACAATACACAAGTGCCTAAAGAAAGCACTTAAATACAAAATTTATAACACCGACCGC
The DNA here is from genome assembly GCF_027943255.1 of Anastrepha obliqua. Classification (NCBI taxonomy): domain Eukaryota; kingdom Metazoa; phylum Arthropoda; class Insecta; order Diptera; family Tephritidae; genus Anastrepha; species Anastrepha obliqua. The sequence goes on along the minus strand of NC_072895.1, from coordinate 107,073,062 downwards.
GTTGAAGTTCAAGAGCCTGACAAGTTGCTGACTGATATCGACTAGTTCTACACATCATTCTGCTACTTCTACTGCATCTAATGCTGCTCCCTGCTTTCTTCTTCTGCTTCTTATATTCACCATTGCATTTATTTCTTTTTATTTCTTTCATTTCTACACGCCCACGCCCTCCCACGTGCATCCAACAAAATTGATTCGACAGCTGATAATGCCAACAGTGAACGATAGGCTCGAAATAGAAAACTAAATTTTAATACCTGGTATTTGTAATCCGAAATGTAATTTCCACACCGTATAATTGAAAATCAAATCAAAAACTTAAGCCACAACTAATCGGATTTTGGTTCTGCATGCCATTGCATGCGTGCCTGGCGCGATTGACAGCTGCCATAAATCGATCGTCACCTTGGAGACGCGCGCGCGATCATAAATTGAGCTGCCTAAGGTGTGATCAGCTAAGTTGCTGATGGGCGTGAGGCATTGCTGAAAGAAGGAAGGAAAAATACTTATGCAGCTAAGGTGCAGAAAAGCGCATAGCTTAGCTGTTCACTTTAGGCTTTGAATTTAGGGAAAGCAGCTTGAAGTTAAATTTCGTATTGAAGTGAATTGAATGAGTAGAAAAAAAATCGATAAGCCTTGAAGGCATGGAAATAAGCTAACTGAAATGCTGATGGATATTTGAAGGACAAAGGGAAGGTTGAAAATATTGCTTAAGATGCAGACGCCCAGGCGTCTCTTATAGATGTGGATTTTTTTTATTATTTTATTGAATACTTATTTTCCCAAACAGTTAAAAAAGAAACTGGTTTTGAAATTAATAACTTTCTTTATAGTTAAATTTCCATCGCCAATTATACCTGAAAGAGCTAATCGCCTAAAAGATGTAATGGCAAAAATGGCCGTCATTTTTTGTTTGCCAAAGCCATTGACTAGAGCAGGTTAACCTTTATATGTACAATATATGTTAGACCTTCAGGGCTGTAATAAAAGGGGAGGCTGACCTCAGGCATTTGTTTTAATAGAGAACCGCTCCCTGAAAGACAAGCGCCCTGAAGCAGCTCATCTGTTAAGAACAGATGCTACTGCCGTTTATAGGTCGTCGGATTAGTCCAATTAAAACTCCCCAACTTCTAACTTTCTGTTGTAATTCAACTCAGTTTGATTGCCGCTTCGAGCTCGTGAGTTTCTTGCGTTACGCAGAAAGTAGGGATGGAGCTCCAGAAAAATGGACTCTGCAGATTATGGTGATCATAAATCAAATACTTTGGGGTTGATTCACTAAAACTCCTTTTCTCCCTCTTGTGATCTAATGTTCGAGACGGGTTAGTTGTCGCTTCTCTCTCATGGATTGCTTGAGTTGAGCTCAAGAACTCGAAACTCAAAAACCAAAAAAAAACAAATCGGCGTTTTTTCGTCCTACTAAAACCACTTCGCGTCTACTTTTTCTATCGTCACCTACGACAGGGTTGCTTACCATATGTTGCCCAGAAGTTGCCGACAAGATTGACTTTAGTTTTGCGTTCGTATGAGTCCAAATAAATTACAAGACATAGTCTTAAGAATAAGTAAAATTCCCCTATGATGGACACTTACCCTTGCCACTCATTTTAGGCTAACCTCAGACCAATTCTTCAGTTCATAGCTTACACCTCAAAATATCTCAATTAGGTTTCATTGCTATAATAATATTGAGGTAGGGTATTTTATATTCATTCACTTACATGGCGTATGACGGGTTAAATTCTACTTCAGAAACTTCATCGGATAGATTTTTGTTTTTTTTTGACAAAAAAGCATTGGTGGACAAAATTGATGAAATTTCTCCTGGATCATACAAAATTTTCTTTAGCTACAGTCGGGTAAAATCTATTTTATCTCTGTTGAAATCCCAATATAATCTGTTTTTGAGTCTTTCAATATTTTCAAAACTTTACGAATGTATAAACTAAAAAAAAAAATGAACTCTTCCATGTAGTTGGAGATCTACTTACGCTTTTAGAGCACTTGAATGGATTAAACCTACAGAGAAGTGCGCATGAAAAATTTGATTTTTCAGAGCGAAAACATTCAGAGTTGCATTTGCAAGTCCCCCCATTTACGGAAAACAACTAAAAATCATTTCTAGGTAGTTCAAAAACAGCTGAAACTCGAACAAAAGAAGTCCAACATGCGAGGAGCTTAAGAACAAACAGAGCCAGTTGCGCCCACGCGTCGTCAATAATCCGCAGCAATCAAGTGCGAGCAATCAAATATAATAATTGGTGTTTTTTTTTTTTTTTTTTTTTTTTTTTTTTTTTTTTTTTTTTCATGGGCGTTGTGGTAGCGCGCTACCCTCAAGTGGCCCTTTGAAACCAGGACAAGCCTGTTGTTTCGTCGAAACTCCACACCCCACGGGACAACCGCCAAGCATTACATCGTGGGGGGGGAAAGGCGAATTAGTCGCCGGTCATTCGTCGTACTCTTTCGAGGGTCCTTAGTTTTTTCATAGTCTCTGCTATGACATCGCATGCTGCCGTCCATTTCTCCCTGCTTTGTAGCATGGATTGTACGAATGTATCTGGATCGTAATTTCCATCAAATATGCGCCGAAGCTTCGATCTAGAGCCATAAAAACGCTCACATTCGAAGAATACATGGTGGACGTCTTCTATCGCGTTTACCCCACAGTAATCGCAAGTGGGATCCGATTCATGTCTGAACCGATGGAGGTATGCTTTGAAGCATCCATGCCCGGTTAAAAATTGCGTCAGATAAAAATCTACTTCTCCATGTTTTCTTTCAATCCAGCTACGCAGGTCTGGAATGCAGCGATGTGTCCAGCGGCCCTTCGTTGTCTTATTCCATTTTTGCTGCCAAGTTTGGGTACTATTTTCCCGTGCTACGATGCGTTCCGTTTCACTGTCGGCCAATACTGCAGCTTCGTTTGCCAATATCTCTATTGGATACATTCCAGCAATAACCAGCGCTGCTTCTTCTGAAACCGTTTTAAATGCAGAACAGACTCGAAGCGCACATAAACGATACGCTGCCTTTATACCGCGGAAATATGAAGGATGTTGCGTGGCCATGTGCCAAACCGGAGCACCATATAATATTTGGTTCTTCACCACGCTTGCTAGAAGTTGACGTCGCCGTTGTTTTGGCCCGCGGGCGTTTAGCATTATTCGCGATAATGCTGCTACAGTTGCTGATGCTTTTTTGGCCGCATACTCCAGGTGAGTTTTAAAAGATAACCTCCTGTCTATAACTATTCCCAGATATTTAACTTCTGGTGCTGTCGTGATGCTGTGGTTGCCGACTTGTATCGTTGCCACCTCTACTTTTTTCCGGCTCGATATGAGAACGGACTCCGTTTTTTGCTCGGAGAGTTGAAGGCCGTTTTGCACCAACCATGAGTTAACGGTCGCTATGGTCCGATTTGCTTTTTCGCAGATGTCGCTCAGTCTCTTCGCCGTAATAACTACTGCTATATCGTCCGCAAATCCGATAATGTTGGCACCATCGGGTATGTTGAGACGCAAAACACCATCGTACATGATGTTCCAGAGCAGTGGTCCAAGGACTGAGCCTTGAGGGACCCCACCTGAAACCTTATAACTTTTTTTGCCTACTGCTGTGTCGTAATCCAGTACGCGGTCTTCGAAATAGCTTCGTATTATTGCTCGCAGATAGGGGGATACTCCGATCTCGTCCAGTGCGTCCAGTATTTTGGCCCAGTTTGCGGTGTTGAATGCATTTCTTACATCCAATGTTACTATTAGGCAGTACTCTTTGGCACCTTCGAGCCATCGGGTACCACTTATTGACTGTTGTGCAATTTTTTGGCGGTATTCACCGCGTCAACGGTGGACCTTCCTTTTCTGAAGCCAAACTGGTTGTCCGATATTCCCCTGGCGGAATCGATCTCGTTCTCGAGGCGGTGGTAAATTATTCTCTCCAGTACTTTACCTGCCGAGTCGAGCAGGCAAATCGGTCTGAAGCTAGACGGTTCCATGGGAGGTTTGCCAGGTTTGGGTAGTAGAACCAACCTTTGTCGCTTCCATATCGATGGGAACGTTCCCTCTGCGAGGCATGTATTAAATAGGCGTACGAAATTCGATGTTGCCTGGGTAAAAGCCAGTTTAAGTATTTCGTTTGGCACCCCGTCTGGGCCAGGAGCCTTATTATTTTCAATTCTATTGACTGCTTGAAGGACCTCGTCTGCTGAGATTCTTGGAAACTGATGTGAGATTGGCTTCGAGGTTAATGAAACTAACTTCCTTTGCTTGGGGAAAAGTGTGTTTACCACTTCACTCAGAAAAATCGGGCATGTTGATGTGGATTCCTTAGCAGACTTCAGCTTCTTGGTCACCACCTTGTATGCTGTCCCCCAAGGGTTGTTTTCAGCATCATCGCAGAGCTCAAGAAAACTTTTACGCTTGCTTTCCTTTATTGCTGTCTTAAGTTGACGTCGCGCAGCTTTATACGTTTCTCTGGCTTCTAGGAAGTTAGGCCTACCTCTTGCCCGTTGGAAGCTTCTTCTAGCCTTAATGCATTCTCTCCTGAAAGAAAGAATGCTCTCGTTCCACCAGTAAACAGGAACGTGTTTATTTGTTGTCGTCTTGCGAGACATTGACGCATCGCAGGCTCTACAAATGTCTCCCATAATTTTGGTTGCCATGTCGTTCGCGCATCCTGTATATTCGCTTGTTGGCAACATCTCTTTAAATACACCAGGATCTAAGGTGCCGGTTTTCCATCCTCGGTGCTTCAAACTTAATGGTTGTTTTTGAAGTTTGTATTCGCGTAAATCTATGTCACATATTATTGCTGAGTGATCACTTTGAGTGTAACACTCACTAAGCTTCCATTTAGACCCTCTGTAGATGTTAGAGCTGACGAACGTGATGTCTATTATTGAACCAAAGCCATTTCTGGAGAAGGTATATTCCCCGCCGCTGTTCAGTAAAACAATATCCAGGCATGCAAATGCTTCAAGGAGTGCTCTGCCCTTTGGTGTAGTCCGCTGTGAGCCCCACTCCATAGCCCAGGCATTAAAATCGCCTGCAATAATGTATCGCTGTCTTAACATTGCATCCATGGCAATTTTCCCTACTATCTCCTCAAACTCGTCTAAAGGGGTGCTTGGAGGTATGTAGCAACTATATATAAATATATCTGAGATCTTGCCGCAAACAAAGCTTCTTTCTTTTACTACGCTCTCTAGATGTAAGGGATGTGGTCCGCAGGACCATATTGCAGCCTTATTGCAAGCGTCTTGCGTCCAGTTGGCTGACCTTTCTCTATACGGCTCGCTCAATATGGCTACATCAACCTTGAGCTCTGCAATTGTTTGCGACAAGAGATCTTGTGCGGCTTCACAGTGATTGAGATTGAGTTGTAGCAATCTCATAACTGTTTTATCTTTTTAAGCGCTTCTTGAAATACCGGGCATTTATTGCCGCCGGTAGCATGATCAGTGCGGTTTTTACGTCTTTTTTCACATAATAAGCACTTTGGGGTGTTTGTGCATGTTTTTGCGGCATGCCCTTCTCTTCCGCATTTGAAGCACACTCCTTGGAGATCGGTTCCGCTGGTGCAATTTCCTGATATATGCCCGAATTCTAGGCATTTAAAACAGCGTCTAGGTTGGATTTTCTGACGAATGCGGCATATTACCCACCCAATGCGAATTTTGCCCAGTTCCAATAAGTTTTTGGCGGCCTCAGAAGGTAGTGAAACAACTGCCGTTTGCGTACCACCATATGCTTTCCGTATCGAGCGAATCTGCGAAGGCTCTACGTTGAAATTGAGGAGTTGCGAGTTTAGTGCTACGCGAACTTCTTCGGGCGTAGTTACTTCGTCAACATCGTGAATCTCGAGAAGTGATTCTTCGGTTAACGATTTAACCTCCGCCTTTCCTGAGAGAGCCAGACCCACCGCTGCTTGTAGTTTCGCCGTGTTCGCGTCAGATGGCTTAGTCAACTGGAATAGTAAATCTCCATTCGCGGTTTTGCGGATTTTTTGAACCAGCCCGTTCATCCCTTTAAGAGAATCCTCGTTTTTGACTGTCTTCAAAATCTCGGCGTAAGAACATTCGCCCGTGCTTCTAACAATGATGGCATCGGGACGAGTAGGTTTACTCCTTGTGCGCTGCCGTTTATTTACTGTTATCCACGCTCCCTCCGTTGCCTTTTTCCCCTCCACATTTGCCATAGCTGTCTTTTGTGAGGCATTGACAATGGATTTAGGAACTTCATTATCCTTCCTGGGATGTCCTTGTAACACCTCGCTTGGTGTTCGTACATGGGTCCGCTTTGTTGCTGCTTGCTGCGCAGTTATTCTAAGAGAAGGAGTCGTCTGCGCATACTTCGTATCTTTTGAACGGGGTTTAGCTTTTCCAATCTCTTTTGCTACCTGATCGTAGGAAGTTGCAATCGCCTTCACCAAATCTCTCAGATTTTGATTTATGGAGCGTTTGCCACTGCCAAAGATATCCTTCAGATCATTTATAAGGTGTCCGAGGCACATGAAAGCATTTTCATCATTTTCTTTTTCAACTGGGGCCGTGATACCTAGAGCGGCCGCGGTATTTAACGAAGTTGAGCGCACCGGAGAATGTGACAAACGCGGTCGCCTCTCAAACGGATTTTGAATGTCCTCTCCGACGTATTCCAAACCGGTTACCGACGGAGTACTTTCCATTTTGAGGAAGCTGGTTCACCCGTTGCTGCGTTCGCAGCGCCACCTTTCGTTTAGCCAAGACACCTACCTTTAGTGTGGGTGATAGTTTGAACACACCCCTCCAAAAGTGGATCACTGAGTTGCTGAATACTAGACAGCTGTTTTGTGGATCGCGTGCAATTTTTCAAAAGTTTCAAATCGCTTTTTATTTTTTGTTTTTAAGCACTTACTTACTTTGTGTGTCCCAGATAACGTGAACGTTCTTTTGCCAAAACGAATCACTACACTTTCGCACTATTCACAGATAAAAATCTTCACTAGGTTGACCGTTGAGGGTTCTAAAAGCGAGAGCCCTCCGAAACACAACCAATTTTCTCACCACTTACAAATACTCATCACACACATAATAATTGGTGTGTGCATAGAGATATGTGTGTGTGTATGCGTACGCGCTCGCTAAAAGATCCAACTCTGGGCAAGTTGCATGTGCACTGCATCAAGTTGCAAACGCGCGCTGACAGACAACAGCTGTGTGTGGCAGTGCGCCCAGGAAGATAAAGTGACAGCAGAAGAGGAAAGCGGAGACGAGCGCAGGCATAACACGGAGAGGGAGTTGACAATGCGTGATAGACAGACTGGCTGGACAGACAGACAGACAAACGGACAGAATGCATGCACACTATTTACGCTACTTTACGACTGCAATGGTCTGTTGAAGGTAAAGACAATCGACAATTCGACAGTTGAAGCCATAACATAAACAACAGCAAAGTGCTGAGAAAGACAACAACAGCATACATATAACAATAGCAACGGTGTTACATTTATTCTTACTGCTGCTGTAGTTGTTCTTGTTTGGGTAATCTGCGACGTGCTTGTCGTCAGTCGGCAGTCGTTTGGATAATTGGACATTTTTATCCGCTTTTAGTGTTTATTTTTCCAGTTTTTTTATTTTTAATTTCATTTTATTTTTTGTGCCCAGGCATTCATTGTCATGTATTTTATTAGTGTTCTGGCTTCTGTTGTTGTAGCTGGAGTACTATGGCATGCAACCTTAAGGTAGTCCCTGCCACATAAAATAGACCACTTAAAGAACGAAATTACGCCCTAATTTTGCTGGATGAGCGGAACCCGAAAACGCTTCCGCGGCTACTGAATGAAGGCGGATTATGAGAGGAAGAAAGAGACTGAGAGATTTGGTAGGCTGGTATACCTAATAGTGTGTATACATATGTATATAAGTAGACATGTTTGTATGTACTTATACATATGAAGGCTCACACGCGAGTCGTTCTATAAGCGAGTGCTCGTGTGGAGCTCAGTAAGCTTTGTTAGGGGTATACGATGACTTTTAGCCCAGTGCACTATAATTAAGTTCGTTGCTTTAAATGAGCGACAGGCTGTTATTATATTTGAAATGTCAGTCAATCACAATGCAAGTCCTCCATTGAACGCTCTTTTTCGAAAACTAAAAATTGTAATGCTTCAGCAACTGATATGGAATATGGAAATAGGTGCAGCAGGGTAGGCCTCCGATCTTAGACTTTGAATATATAAATTATGGAAAAGTGCTTTCCCGCTGGTGGTCGCTCTGTTAACCGAGAAACGTCGACTCTACTTTTGTCCGAATCAACTTCTGAAAGACCTTTTGAAAGAAAAAAAACAACTACCCTCAAAAAATTTAAAAAGTGTTCTCACGCATTTTTTTATCTTTTTTGTCAAAATATTCTAAGAGTATTTTTTAAGTGAAAAGTAAAGCTACTTCCTCCAATTCCACATATGAAATATTATTGTTGTTGCCTTATGTTTTAAAATAAAAAAGCAGGGCTAGTGTAACGTAATTCAACAATGACAAAAAAAAAATTAACAAAAATTCAATTAGAAAAAATAAATAAAAAAGGTTGTGTAAAGGGTTGCCACACAACATTTTTAAAAAGAAAGCATACCTTTTAAGAAAAAATAAAAGAAAATTTTGAATAAGGTTTTATAATAAAAAAATAAGTAATGAGTCAAATAACTAAGCTCAAATCGAAAATTTATTTTTTTCAGCATTTGAAACTTGATTTATTTTAAGCAGAATTGCCAACTAATTTTTCAAAATGAAAAACTAGATATTTGAAATAACAAACTGGTTTATAAATATGCTAAAAATCGAATTAAGAAAGCAAATGTTGAATGGAGCTACCATATATTTTAGCTCAGAGGCAAAATTAAATATTTTTTTTTTTATTTTGGAATTGAAAGAAAGAAAAATCTCAATAAATTGATTTGTAGCAGGGTTGCTATCTAATACAGGGTTGCCCATATTCGACGGACCCGACGGATTTCGATGACTCTTTGGGCCCATTCCAATCGACGAAGGAATAAATGCAAATCAATGCGGATAATTCGTTGTAAAGTTGTCCGAGCAATGCCCAATTGCTGAGAACGGCGATTTTGGGATGTCCTTGGTGACGTCTCAACACTGGCCCGTACAAGAGCAATATTCTCATCCGATCGCCTTGGTCGGTTTTGATTTGGCCTCTTTGGATTAGAAAGAGCATCACCAGTCGAAAACCTTTCGTACAAACGTTTAATGGTTTTCTTAGAAGGCGCACTTTTCACCTTATTTAATTTTTTATACGCACTTCTTTTGTTGAATGTAAATTTCAACAATTTGGGAGCGCTCGGTCTGCCATTAAGCGATCTGACGTCTTTGTCAAAAGATACATGGTTGCCAGATGGGTCCGTCGAATATTGGCAACCCTGTATTTTATAATAAATAACAAAATATTTGAAATGAAAAATTGGTTTAGAGATGAGAAAATTTAAATTAAGAAAAAAAAGCAGTCAACGTCAAAGAGAGAGCTTTTACTCAAAATTGTTATGAACAGGGTTACCATATATATATTTCAAAAATGTGTTACATGAATGTTATACAATAATTGTTGAACAAAATATTTTACGAGCTGAATACCAGTCCATAATTCGGTACGATTACGCCAAAAACTCAAATTCTATAAGGTTATCACCACACAAAATAACATTCAAATCTCTTAAGCTGATAGAATGTTTTCCTATGCCCAGCTTAATGTAAAATACTAATAATAAATTATAATAAAAAAAAATAAATAAAAACTAGCGAGTTCAAAAAAAAATCAAAAGTTTTAAAAAATTTGTTTAATCCCTTTACTGAACATTTTTTTAATTTTTTATTAAACATTTGTATAATTTTCTCATCAAATACTTAAAAAAAAATTCTCTGCAAATAATATTTTCCTCTGCAAACCTAATTTTAAAATGTGAAATTAATATTAATTAACTTAATAAATTAAATGAATAACAAATTATAAACACTTAAAAAAAAATTTGGGAATTACAAAAAAATTTCACAAATTGTTTAATATATTATTTGTGTAGAACATTTCTTTTAGTTTTTTAAAAACATGTTTTTAATAATTTCATCGAATAATTTTTTACATATTTTTATATTTTTTATCTAACATGTTTTCTAAATTTGTCTGTAGTGAACTTTTAAAATTTTATAGGATCACCGCCATATAAAAAATAACATTCCAATCCCTTAAGCTGATAAAATGTTTTCCTATTGTATGAAGAATATAAAATCAATATTAAAGCAACCATAATTATAAGTGAATTAAATATAAAGAAATTTGAAAACAAATTGAAAAATAAAAAAATTATTTAATTCTTTGACGCAATTTTTTATATAAATTTTATTTCGAAAATGTTTTTTATTTTTTTTCATCAAAACCTTTCTTAAATTTAATTTTTGTATCAAAATATTTGTTTAATTTATTTTTTAATCGAATTTTTTCTATCAAACATTTATCTAATTTTTTTATCAACATTTATTTCATTAATTTTTAAAATTTAATTTTTTTTGCGAAAATATTATCTAATTTTTTTTTATCAAGAAAAAAAATGTCTTATCAAATCAATCAAATTCGTATTTTATATTTATCATATCACTCAAAACATTTTTTTCCAATTTTTTTTTTAATTTAGACTTAACCAAATAATTTTTTTAAATTTTATTATCAAAAAACTTTTTGAATTTTTTGTTTTCTACAATTTTTAACGAAAATCACGCAGAAAACCTTATTCAAAATATTTCTTAAATTTTCACTCAAACCGTGAATGAATCGCCTTACAATTCAAAGGAAAAAGACTTGCACAAAAGAAAAATTCAAAAAATTTTTGAACCCCTCTCTCCTATTGCACAATTTGTGTTAGTGCATAGGAGAATATCTTCACCAGATTATATCAAAACGATGTTCTCGTGAGATACACCTGGTAATTTGTGACCCACATAAAAAAAAAAAAATAAATAAATAATTGGCGCGTACACTTCTGTTAGGTGTTTGGCCGAGCTCCTCCTCCTATTTGTGGTGTGCGTCTTGATGTTGTTCCACAAATGGAGGGACCTACAGTTTCAAGCCGACTTCGAACGGCAGATATTTTTATGAGGAGCTTTCCTCAACTTGTGAAAATAGAACACTCAGAGTGACTATTTTACTCGGACTCGATTCGTTAGGTAGTCACTCAGACGCCTTGCTATGGGCACTCCTTCGGTCTTTTATTTCCTCGCACACCACTTTGCTGCACTTAGTGTGAATTGTTCTTGTGATTTTTTCATGCTCTACTCTGGATCAACTCGTTTCCACCTCATTCCCATTCTCTTTTGAATAGAACTCCTTAATTAGTTCGCAACCAAAATCATTTTCAGTTTTTTGAAGTGGAATAACGAGTTCCGCGCCACAGCTGAAGACTGTAACGTTCTTACTTCGTGCCATCTTGTCTTATCCTCTTATTCATTTTTATGTATTTTTCTTTTCATTCTAAACAATTTGATTTGATCGCTTTGTGGTTCGTACAATTGTCAAATTGTTTTTGATTGCTTTTTAAATTGTCGTAATTTATTGAAAATTCCATTGTCGACAGAGGCTCTACTCCACCTCATTCTGCCACTGTCACTGCCATTGCTGCTGCAGCTGTTTCTTTAAATTCATTCATTCCATTGCGTATTTGTCGCATTTTTTATGGCCTGTGCCCGCTCGAAGGCGGCTAAAATAGCAGCGTCCCCTAACTTGTTTACACTTAACTTGTATCACTTCCACCAAACGTGCTGCTGCTCTTCCTTCGTGCTCATTTCATTCATTTAGTTTTTTATTCCATTTTGTTTTTTTTTTTTTGCTTTTTTCATACTTCCACAGACCCACTCATTTTGTTTGGGTATTTAAGTGCATAGTTTAGTGGACAGCAAATCGTCTTTTTGATTGGAATTTATAGGCTTCTGTTGTCAGAATTTTTTTCTACCATATATGCGCTTTTTCTACATTCACATATAGTGTGTCCTCATGGGATAATGGATGTGTATGTGTATGTGGAACACCTAAACGCTTCTATCAAATTACTTGGTGTATATGTATGTATGTATGTATCAGTAAGTATAATTGCTTGTGGCAGTAAGCCGTGCGACAGTTGGCGGAATGCTGTCTTTAGGGAGCGGAGTGTGGAAGTGAATTGTCAATCTACTGTGTCAGCGCGATTTATGTAGTCGTTTATATCAAAATTACTCTTGGGCAGTTGTGTTTAGTGGACTGGTGAAAATGAATTTTATTGAAAATTTTGACTTTGATGTGCTTGGGCATGTAATTGGGCTTGAAGAGCGCGTGTGGGCGGTGGTATAGAAAATTCCCCCATTTAAAGTTTCGGGATATTGATTTGTGGCAAAAAGAAGTATGTAAGGCAATATATTTATTTATTTTTTTTTTTTGCTTTTATCTTGAGTGATCTGCCTCCAAGCTGGCTGCAAGTAATAGAAATAACTGAAGAAGGATTCAGCAAAGTTGCCTGATTGACTAATTCGTCTAATTGCGTAATTTCATTACAGTTTTCTTGGTTTTTTTTTTTTTTGCTGGATTTTGCAGTTTTATTAAAAAAAATCAAGCATTTGGATTTACCCTTGAACCCACATTTGTATAACCCAGTCATTTGTTGTGCATCAATACTTTGCAAATGCAATCACCGCAGCTATTTGGCCAACCTCCAAGTGCTTTCTGTACTAAAAAAAATTCTCATAAAAATTATTTGCTATTCAGAGGTAGAGGAAGACTGTAGATTCCTTCAATTGTAGAATTGGATAGTAGAAACTGCATGCGCCAATTTATATTAGACTATATAAAGGGTTACGGAGAAGTGTTTTATTTTAGGCCAGCATTTTAAAATTTGTTTCCTTCTTATGAAATTTTACCCTCCACTAGTTGAGCGCGCGGTTCGCCTATCCTTATCTTTTTCAATTCAAGTAGTTTATACTTTCGAATAGCTAAAAGACATACCAGTTCGTAAAATATTTTGCAGAATAGTTTCCATACAAATTTTCTTTTCTTTTAAGGATGTGAAGAAGCAAACATTTAGTGGAAAATCGTAAACCCAATACTTTATCAAACAGCAATTTTTAAGTGTCAAATAAATTTGGTTAATTTATTTTATTTAACTGAAAACAGCAAATTGCAGAAATCGGACCGTTGAACAACATATGTAAAAGTGGATTTGGAAAAAAATGTTTTTGAAGTGAAACTCCTAACCCTTCATTGCATAATTTAATATTTCTTTGTAAAAAAAACATACACATGTTATTAGACCTCTAGGTAATGGGAAAAATAATTAAAAAAATCTTTGATTTATAGAAGTATTTTTTTTTATTAAAAATGGTTTGATGTAAACTTCCATCATTATGCAGAATGAACATATGAACTTAGTACAAAATTGAAATAATAAATTAAGTCACTAATACCTTTCATTTATACCTTCAATTTTGGTGAAAATGAACAAAACAGTTATTGTTTTTGTTCAAGCATAAATTAACCTTACATTTGATACAGCTTATTGTTGAATAGCCTTTACAATGTGGGTATTTGCATCGCAGAGAAATGCCAATTTGTGGCCAATGGTCACTGCCACCCATTTTTAGGTCTTTTGGTGGAGGAACAACTGCAGGTCCTCTCTTCTTTTTTGCCTGGATTTCATTTTCCACAAAGCTGGAACTAGGACGTCCTCTTCTGACCTCTGTGTTGGATCCTATTGAGCACAAAACTTGAGCTTATTCATTACGAAATTGTCCCATGGAAAGCATATCCTTTTTTGGTATATTTCGAATGATTGCATTTCTTTTGTAAATAATCCAAGAATTTATGACTGTAAGATCAAGTAGATGAAAGAACATGCGTAAATACCATTTTTTCGACCTCAAAGGAATATGGAACCTCCCCAAAAAACTGTCCATTAAATCAACTCCCCCCATATGTTTGTTGTATTCTAAAACAATTTTTGGACATGGAATTTCAACCTTTTCCTTCTTTGCCTTGTCATACCTAGTGACACTAGATACCGGTGTTGACCCCACATATGTTGATAAAAGTGTCACCATTTTGTTGTCTTTCCAGGTGACACAAGACATATCAACACCATCAAATGTAGATGTTCTTTCGACATGACTTCCTCGTGGTACAGACTTTTTCATAAACTCCCTTTTGTCTGGTAATTTTGAGTTAGGTATCCGATTTTGTTGTACAGTACCCACTGATAGAATTCCTTGCTTGGCTAAATAATGAACCAGGGGCAATAATGTGTAAAAATTGTCAAAGTAAATTATGTGATTTTGATATCTTGGCACGCCTCTTAGCAAACGAATGACTACATTCCCTGTGGCTCCTATATCAGGCTCTCCTTCTGGTCTTCCTGTATTTTCCTGTCCTGAATACAATTCAAATGTATGAGCATATCCTGATAAATCACACAGCACATACAACTTAAACCCCCATTTGTGGGGTTTATTAGGCAGATATTGTTTCAAAAAATGAGCCACTTTTGTGGCACACATCTGCTCATCGACTGATAATCTTTGCTCCATTGGTACAGTAGAAAGTTTTGCTCTGAGGTGCTCAATAACTAGACGTATTTTAAATAACCTGTCATGATTGGGATGGCCAACAGGTTTGTGATCATCATTATTTTGAAAGTGCAATGAGAGCTTCATTCTTTCAAATTTGTTGACTGGCATAGTGGATAAAACTGGACCATAACCAAAGGCAGGAGACCAATATGATCTAGTATTTGGAAATCTTTGCACAGACATGAATAATAATATCCCAAAAAACTTCTTGATATCTAACGCAGTATAAGTTATTTTGCTGTTGCTGTCTTTTTGCATGATATATAAATAAGTTTGATCAACAATTTTCTGAATAAAATCATCATCCAAAAAATATTTGAAACATTGGTATGGAGTTTCAAGCTGGGATATTTCTACAGGAAAGGCTGACCTGCCTAAGAATGTAATTTTATCCTCATCAAATTCCATGTTTCTCTTTTTCCAAATCAGTTTTCTTTTGTCCAATAATGTGCTGAAAATAGCACCACAAGGAACTCTGATTTGGCTTTCTTGTTCTTCCACCATTTCTTCAACAAGAGAAGGGTCATTTTCATTAACATCCTGCCAGTCTTCATCATCATTTACATCATCTAATATACTTCGAGGTTCGTCTCTTGTATAGTGAGGATCTGGTAAGTTATCATCGTCAGAATCTTCAGCCTCCATTCCGTCTTCCGACAGCCAACCATCCTCCAGCTGTGTTAGATATTCTTCTATGGCTTTATCTGTCAAAATATTCTGAAAGAACAAAAAATTGGTAAACAAACTGGAATTATGTGAACCAAAATTTCTCCATACTTCACAGATGACAATACTGCATAATGATGTAAATTTACACCATACCTATTTGACGTTATTTTAGTAATATTTTACATGTTTTCTTCACAAATAATAGCAGTTTCCGAATTACTTACCATATTTCTATGCATAGTAAATATTTTGTACGACTTCTTTGGACAAAACCATAAAAAAACTTGATAATTATATGCACCGTTAGAACAAAACACATAACATAACCTTGACCAAATTTTGATTGTCATGTGACAGTTGACGTTTGCTTTTTTTTATTAGGTGCGTTCCGTTTCATTCTTAAATGTTTTTAAAAGTTGCCAGAGGCAAAAAACCATGACCAGAGGCCTGTTTTGGGTGCATTTTTTCCTTTCGTTGGTTTGATAGAAATATCCATCACGATGCAACGAAGGGCTAAGGCGTCGATGGACGAGCGAGAATGGAGAGTAAAATTTTAAGGCCATGCAACGCTTTGGACATTTTCGTTCCGCGAGAGAGAAAAGAGCTATAATATCTTTGATACACTTTAGGCTATTTTTCCTGAATTTTTCCTTGTGGATGCTAATTTTTAGTGAGAAATAACACTGCCTACTTTTTGGCGCTTGTTGGTGCAAACTTATGGGAAATATGTTTTTGGTGCCTACTTTTTGGCGTTATATTTCCTTGGTGCCTACTGCTTGGGGCGTTTTTTGGTCTTAATTTTTTCGGTGCCTACTTTTTGGCGCTTATTTCTGTTTCCTTGCTGGTGCTTGTGCGTACTATAAAGTGCTATCCATTTCGGCGTCGGATTTATTGGAATTGCCTTGCGGTAATTTGTACCGTTGCTGCGGTCCTGGAATCGCTGCGTTTGTGCGGGCGATAAACGCTCGGAGTAGTGCGCATTGTTGCCGTCCGGCGTTTACCTACACCGGTGGACCCTTCTCCGTTTTTTGTAAATTTTGTCTATTTGTATTCTCCGCAAATGTTTTGAATTTATTTAGACATATATTCTTTTCCTCTCTCTCTCTCTCTCTCTCATTCTCTCTCGGGTCTCTCTCTCTTTCTTTGTCTGCCTTGAAAGTTTCACTTCTGTTATGTGTACTACTCTACACGCACTTTGTTTTTAAATAAACTTTAAAATCGATTGTCGTAACTTAAAATGATAATACAAATCAGAAATATTGTGTGAATGAATCTTTTTATTATAATCTAGTAGATAATTTTATGGCATCTACTTTTTGAATATCCAGCATATGGTTCATTTGTCTGCCGCGGCTACAAGTTAGATGGTCCATTCAATCAGTCCTATTTTTGATCTAAATGAGCCCAAACAGCAAAAATGCGCAAGCGATGGTTATTTGGCTTCAGCTTTTGCATGAGCTGTATTTTGAAGGCACGTACGCCAAGACTCCCACGTAAACTTATCCATGTAGTCAAGGCCAACCAGTTGAGAACAACGACGAATCGACATTTTGACGTCCTTTTCAACACTTCGCTCTATGAACTTCGCGAATAGATTTATTTTTTTTTTTTTTCAAAATAAGTTTCCACAATTTGGAAGCGTTAAACGATTCAATTTGCCATTATCATGCAGCTAAAAAAAAACGATATAACCAAATTAATCTAAAGTTGCCTAAAAATAACATCCTTAAGTATCTAGGGAGCCACGTATTTCAAGCATAGAAAGCAGACGAAGTATAATGTAATCACAGTACCCTTCAATAGGCTACAGTACAAAGTACAATTTTGGCCGTAGAATAACTATTTTCGAATTCTTGGTTTTAACTCAAATGAAGCTGAGTTCAGCCATCTTTCGTACTATACTAAATATGCAAGGGTTGAGAAATCCTATATGAGGTAGACACGGTTCTCGATTCAATAACGCGTTCAACTCACTCTACTCGGCTGTTGGTGTCTTTTTGACGTGTGATTTTTAAGAAAGCAGCCTTATTGAACTCTGTCTAGGTCGGTGTTCTCCTAGACCTCGGCTACCGGATGGGTTGGTGCGTGACCACCAAATGATAGAGAAAGCTTTTTCTAATAGCGGTCACCCTTTTTTGTTTTTTTTTGCCAGTGAGGTTGGGTTAAAAATGCCCACACACTATATTAGTACCCGTTGTTACTAAGTGTGTGGTGATTCCACTAAAAACATCCCTTTTCCTATCTTGGACTTTTTTCTCAACCCCGGGACTGCTTCTGCATTGCTTCGCGGTAGAAGTCCAAGACGGGGTCATGAGAAGAACATATGCATCTACTCACTCTACATCCAGGGTCGCCAGTTTTGAAACACATATGCTTAATGCTCTTCGCCTAAATTTCTATTTCACGCTTCTTTTTTCTGATAATATCTTCAATGAAATTTGCGACAGCATTACATTTTTCTACGCCTATCATCAGTTCCTCGATTATTTCTTCTGCTGTAAAAGCACCTATCGCACGTTGCAAAGCTGTTCCCTCTGTGCCCCACCTGTCGCAGTTCATCGCGTTCAGTATTTCCATAAATACAATTTGGTATATTAGGTTCACATTTCCCATTCGCCGCAAGTACTCGCGAAAGAATCCGTGTGCGGATAAAAACTGTGTGAGGTAATAATCAATTTTACCGTACTTTCTTTCTAGCTATTTTTTTAGATCGGATATTAGTCTTCCTGTCCATCTACTGTGCCGTTCAGAATTCCATCTTGCCTGCTAAAGTGCGAGCGTTTGAGTTCCAATGTCGGAGAAGCAGGGTCCTTGAATTCCTAAAACTTTTGACTCCCATCTCCGTTTGCGCTCTTGTGCTAGAAAATCTATATGGATGGTTCCGCTGATAACTAAAGCCGCTGCTTCTGCTACTGTTCTGTATGAAGAAGCAACTCTGAGAGTGCAGGTACGTTTCACCGATTGTCAAGTTTTTCGCCGGCATTGCACCCTTAGCGAATCTGCCCATATTTCGCTTGCTGTGAGTTCGACCTCCAAAGATTGCCATGAGCTCACTTAGCATGCCGCTTATTTTGGCAGTTCTTGTGGAACCATGACTTATGTGCGCCCAGTTAGTTCATCTTGAGTCTAGTTGGTATTTGACCACTCTTTTTGTCGATAAAGCGGCTTCAAGTACTTGTATATCTTATTCTAATGGGACACATGTGCTGGTTAGAAGGATTAGCTCTATTTTCTCTGTGGCCAGTTTTAATCCGTGGTCCTCTAGCCTTGCCTGTACTCGGATCATCACCTGATTTACCTTCCTTACGAAGCCAAATTGTCAGTGATTCGAGCGATTATTACAGTTGCAATGTTATCTGCGTCTCCAATTAAATGCACATCCTTAGGCATCTCCGTTGGAAGGATATCATCGTAGGTTATATTCCAGAGTCCGAGTATTGATCCTTGGCAGACAATGACAAGGCTCGGAGTTTAGTTCTGCCATGAAAAAAGCTCCTTATAAAAAACCAACTGCCGTTCGCTGGCGGCATAAAAATATAAGTCTCTCCCTTTGTTCATCGCCAAAACACACAAAAAAAAGTGTAAACGCCTGTTACCGAGAAAATAATGAATTTCTTTTTCCCCAAACTAATATATTTATCTAGGGCAACTTTTTCGACAACGCGTATAATAATGGTGGTCCGATGTTAAATGTGAACCACACATAAACGTCAATGACACCGTTGGACTTCTTTCTTCGGGATTATTTGAAAAAAAAGGTGTACGTCGATAAGCCAGCAACAATTCCAGAGCTAAAGGATGAGATAATTCGGCACATTAACGGCATAGAACCTCAATTATGCCTCAGCGTCATCGAAAATTTGGACCATTGAATGGAGGTGTGCCGCCGAGGCCGCCGAGGCCGCGGCGGCCATATGGCCAATATTTTATTCCATACGTAATTGAGCCATACCGATATTATCATAATAGAGAGAAATGAGAATAATTTCCTAAAAAAAAATTGTATTTTATTCAAAATCTATACCGGCCTTTGAAACTTAACCACCCTTTAGAAGGAAGGTTCAAAATGAACTGTGTGGGTATTTGAACTGATTCCTCAAATTTTTTTTACAGTCATACAAATTCCAGTAGTTACTAGTTTGCCTAATTAAGAGCCTTAAAAGTGGTGATAAATATGCAAATCGTTTGTGGGAGTATCAACTAATAAACAGGTAAGTAAATGTAAGTGTATTAGTAGCATCAGCGTCACGGTGTGTGTGTGTTACTCATTGGTTTCGAGCAGACGAAGTTATTAAACTCCCACTAATAAGCGTAATCTGCTTTCGAAGTGCTAACGAAATTATAAACGCGTTGGGGTGCCTATACATATTCCATACATATGTACAAGTGTGTGTATGTGTGTAAATATGCACTAAATATTGGTGTTTGTTAGAAAAATTCCGCAACTAAAGCGCTTAGACCGCATTAGAGCCACCCATTCGAGTTGCTGTTGCCACAATTAATAATCGCAGCTTAGCAGTGACAAGTTGTTAGGTAGGGTTGGCTGCGTGGATTCACATACATACACACATGTGAATGTAATGCAACGAAAAATGTGAAACTCAGTCAACTGCGCGATGAGGAAAGCAGCTTAAGCCAATCAACAATCAAATCAACCAGGCAGCCAGCCAGCCAACGAACCAACCAACCAACCAACCGCTGAAACGGCCAACCAGCATTTGTGGCAAAAGTCTAACCGCTACACAGTTACTGTTATTACTCATGTGCAAGTTGTTGCTAGTGTTGTTGTTGCTGTTGCATTGCCGCATTATTTTTAACAATAAATTTAAAGATTTTCCTACAATGCGACATAATGAGCTGAAAATTAAGCCGATCACATTTGACAATTCACTTGACATATCTGCTGAGTGAACAAATACATATGCAAATATACGCACACACGCACGCCTACATGCATAATGCGTCTATTTACACAAAATCAAGCATATGCTGCTCAAGGAAATAGATGGCTGAGCGAAAGTTTAAAATACGTTTCAGAAAAACAGCGCTGTGTGTGTTTTATGTGTACATATGTATGTGTGCGTTTATAACTGCCTTAAAATTGAAATTGAATTTAGGTACGCACAGGTGGTTGCTATTGGTAGCTTTGCTGGTAGCACGAATCGCACTCCAACGCATTATTAATGGAGTATTAGAAAGGATTAAAGTGGTCGTGAGAAGGGAGGGAGGGTGTGAATGGAGACATATGTGCATATGCATGTATGTATGTATGTTGGTGTAAGTAGATTGATAGAAATCTAAATAATATGCCTGGGCTTAAGGCATATGCTGGGAATATCAAGTGGAATGCGGCGAGTACGGCAAATAAGCGCAACAAAGCCTACATTAATTTTTTTGAAGACAAATTTGGGAACAATTTTTTTTTCTTTTTTTATGCTTTGTTTTTTGAAATATTAAGCAAAGGGAATTGGGCACATTTGCGAAGTGCGAGAAGTGCAGTAGACAAACAAAAACATTAGAAATATGGAAAGAAATTTAAACGAAGTTTTATGAATTTCTGTTTACGAACGCAGGCATTGTTTAGCTACTAACAGTTCATTAAACTCCAAAGTAACAAAATTGATTCAATAAAAAAATTGTACAAAATTTAAAATTCACAGTGCAGCAAAAACTTACTTAATAAATAAAAAACAAATCGTTTCCCCGATAGTTGGCGCTACGCTTGCGGGAAGACCTGGCCATTTATACAGTCAATGACTATCACTAGGAGGATGGTTCTGTGTGTAGGAGTATGCGAAAGAGGGAAAAATCTTTGTTCGCAATTCACCTGGGAGTGACCAGGATAACTCTTCTGCCTAAGTTCCAAGTAGTTCATAACTTCCGGGTTTCACCCAAGTAACCTCTATGCAGCTTCCGAAAACACATTTGAGAGCGAGCTAATATAAGAAGGCGAAACAGCTCAGGATCTTTGGTTGTGAGCTGGGCTCAGGATTCGCGGCTTAAAACAGAAACCCGCAAGGAAAATAAAAACGATGCCTCTGATGAGCACAAGAAGAAGAAGCACTATGTTGTTGTTGTAGCAGCATAAACCTTCCCCGAACATATACAGGGAACGCTGTTGAAGTGACAGTCCTTGGCCGGATATTCAACTGGCTAGTTATGTAGAACCCACTGTCGTACGAAGAAGAAGTATCACTTTTTCTGCTGTTTTATGCTGCTACAACAATAACTGCAAAGCACTTTCAAAATTAGGTCTTAATAAAAAAGAATTTTTTTAATAACACTTTTTTGCCATTCGTTTTATTTATAAAAAACTTACTTTTATTAAAAAAAAAAATTAATTAAAAAAAAAATGGTTGATAGAAAGTTATTTCAAATTCCAATAAAATAGTAATTCAACAAAAAGGTTGAAAATCTGCCAGAAAGAAGTTGTATTTTTTCATTTTTAAACTAGAGAATTATTTATTTTTTTATCATTTTACAAAATGCTCAAAAATATTTTTTTAAACATTATTAATTTTTTGTTTCACTGCAAAAATAGGGAATTATTTTTTTTTATTATTTCACAAAATACTTAATACTATTTATTTTAATATAGTTCTTATAAACTTTCTGATAAGATTTTGTGTATTTTAAGACACTTTTCTCTTTAACAAAAATATTTTTTTTAATTGTGATTTTTTTGTTACTAATTATTATTTTTTTTTCGTTTTTTGCTTTCAATAAAGATTTATTTAGTAGTAGCAAATTAAATTTTGTTTTAATTAACCAAAAAAAAAACCAACAATATTATGGGAAATAAATAAAGTGTGGTTAAATTTCAAGGGCCGATGTTGAATGTGAACCACACCTAAACGTCAAGTTTTTCTGTACATTTAATATGACATTTTTCAATTTCAGACGAATTCAATTCGAACCATAGATATCAAGATACTCAATCGAGCAACACGTTAAAGTTATTCAGGCTTATTATGAAAACGGGCGTTCAAATCAAAATGCATATCCCGCACTTCGCGATTTTTTCGGTCAATTTAATCGTCCAAATATGCATATATATATATATATACCCTTTTTGGGTGTTTGGCCGAGCTCCTCCTCCTATTTCTGGTGTGCGTCTTGTTGTTATTCCACAAATGGAGGAACTTTCTGTTTCAAGCCGACTTCGAACGGCAAATATTTTTTATGAGGACCTTTTTCATGGCAGAAATACACTCGGAGGTTTGCCATTGACTGCCGAGGGGCGACCGCTATTGGAAAAATGTTTTTCTTAATTTTGGAGTTTCACCGAGATTCGAACCAACGTTCTCTCTCTGAATTCCGAATGGTAGTCACGCACCAATCCATTCGGCTACGGCGGCCGAATATGCATACAATCGAAAAAATTGTGCAAAAGTTTGAGCAAACTGGGTCTGTTGGAGATATGAAAACACCAGTGCATGCTCGTTCAGCTCGTACTTCACAAAATATTGCTGCTGTTCGCGATAGTGTGGTTGAAGAGCCGTTCACCTCAACTCGTCGTCGTGCCCAACAATTGCACCTTTCACGCTCGTCGTTGATGAACATTATGCATAAAGATTTGCATTTACACGCTTACAAGGTGCAATTGACTCAAGAACTAAAGCCTCTTGACCATTTCAAGCGTCGTCAATAGTCAGAATGGTGGCAGGAAAGGGCAACAGTGAATGACCAATTTTCGAAGAAAATCATCTTCAGTGTTGAGGCACATTTTCACCTCAGTGGATGCGTCAATAAGCAGAATTGGCGCATTTGGGCGAATGACAATCCAAGAGTGATTGCCGAAAACCTAATGCACCCACAAAGAGTGACTGTTTGTTGCGGTTTATGGGCCGGCGGCATCATTGAGCCGTATTTTTTCCAAAATCAGGCCGGTCAGGCAGTTACTGTGAATAGTGTCCGCTATCTCGAGATGATAACGAACTTTTTATGGCCCGAATTGGAAGATATGGATGTGAATGGTATGTGGTTTCAACAGGACGGTGCCACATCCCATACAGCTAACGAAACCATGGCTCTGTTGCGTGAAAAATTTGATGGCAGAATAATCTCACGTCGCGGCGATGTCAATTGGCCGCCAAGATCATGTGATTTGACACCGTTGGACTTTTTTCTTTGGGCTTATTTGAAAGAAAAGGTGTATGTAGGCTTGCTGTAGGCCCATTTTGATACCACCAAGGATGTTCCTTCTGCTCACTCTACATTGTAGTCATTGAACCAACCTGTGGCCTTATTATATCTAACAAGGCTTGTTATTTTTATATTGGCTACTTTTGCCAAGTTATTCAGGGAACTTTTTCTTAAAATATTGAACCTTCTTCTATCCAGAGCCTTGCACCCGCATAGCAAGTGTTCAATAGTATCTTCTTCTTCAATGCCGTTACAATTTCTGCAATAGTCGTTATAGGGTGCTCCCAATCTACTGGCATGCCTGCCAATCAGACAATGCCTTGTTAGAACCCCAAGAAGATTTCTAGTTTCAATAGTCGGCTTGTGCGGCCCATATTCCATCCTGGCCACGTCATTCTACTTATTGCACAGGTCAGGGACTGGGTCCATAGCCTGTTGGCAGCACTGATAGTATGTTTGTCTATAAGCATCTCACAAGTTGCTGAAGGTATATGTATGTTCGCTTTGTCTGTTTGGATCGGTAATGTAATACCCAATCTCGCTAGTTCTTTTGCTTTGCAGTTGTCTACTATGTCTCTGTGACCCGGCACCCAGAGCAGGTTTATTACAAAGTGCTGTGATAGTTCTGTCAAAATGTCGTTATATTCTTTTAGTGTCCTCGAGTTAATATTAGGCGATTGTAATGCTTTCAGGGTCGATTAGCTATCTGAATATATTTTTCTATCTCTTGTTATGAGAATACTTTTATTTAGGGCTAACAGACCTTCCCTGATAGCCAGAATTTCAGCTTGAAATACACTACAGAGATCCGGTAGTCGGAATAAGATGTTGGCATTCATTCCTTCAGAATGAAGGCCTCCGCCTACTTGATCATTTAGCTTGAAACCATCAGTATAGATGCTGATTCCGCTTCTATTGTCCATTATCCCATTGTCCTAATCTTCTCTCGTTGAGAAAGTTGTGGCAAAGGATGTGTTTAAATGCAACTTCACTGAGCTACAAAAGTCTGTCGTTTGATGTAGGAAGGGGTATTTGTCTAGTATTCTTGCGTCACCTCTTACGTTAGAAGCTAAGTTAGAAAATTCTCTTAACCTAAGTGCCGATTTCGCTACCAGCTGTTTGCTGTAGGCCTCAGTCGGTAATAGGTGTAGCATGACATTCATCGCTGCCGTGGGCGTAGTCCTTAGTGCCCCGCTTATAGAGAGACTAGCACCCCTTTGAATACTTTCTAGGCATTTTATTGTTGTTCTTTTCTCGAGTGTTGGCCACCAGACTAAGACACCGTATGTCATGATAGGCCTTACCACTGCTGTATACAGCCAGATATACAGAACTATTTTTGGGGTTAGGCCCCCAATAAAAAAAAAACTGTATCACGGGAATAAAATATAAAAAAAAAATAAAAAATAAATAAATCTTGCGAAATAAAATTTTTATATTTCAAATTCTAAATACATGAATCCAAATTTTAACAAAGTATTGATTTAGGAAATAAAACCAGCTTGTAAAAAATTTCCAAAATATATTTTTTTTTTATTTATTTTGGAAATTTTTTGAAATAAAAATTAGGAATATATCACGGGAAAAGAAAATAAAAAAATTTTCGGAAATAAAATTTTTGTACCTCAAATTCTAAATACTAATATTGATTTAAAAAACAACAACTTGTAAAAATAAATTCAAAAAAATTTTTTTTTATTTAAAATGAACTAAAAAATTAAAAAAAAAATTTTTTTAAGTTATTTCGGAAATTTTTTAAAATAAAAACCAGAAATATATTACGGAAATCAAAAAACAAAATCCAAAATTTATGAAACTATTGACTTAGAAAAAAAGAATTTGTAGAAAATTCCAAAATATCTTAAAAAAAATTTATTATATTGTACAATATATTTTTAGTATATCTTTAATTTAAAATAATTTTTTTTCCAAATTAATCAATTTTCTTTCACTTCCTGTTTAAAATAAACATTAGCTCATTAGAAGCAAAGTTTAACTAAAAGGAAAAGTAACCCGATTCTGAAACCATTTCCTTATTTCAATTTCTTTAGAACACAAAAAAAACGAATTTAGTAACTTACAAAAAGTTTGGAATAAAATGTTTTTCCTTGAGTTTTTTTGTTTACAGTTTTGAAATGTTTGTTTATTGTTACGGAATTTAATATACTTTTTAGCTAAAACAATAATTCCATTGCCTTTTTATCGCCCAATTACCATTTGCTTATTTCTATTTCATTAAAACATAAATCCGAAATTTCGCAAAAGTAGTAGTGACTTTTGAAAAAATTTGGAAAATAAAATTTATTTTACTTCCAAAATTAAAAAAAAAAAATTATGAATAATGTTTATAGACAATTACCTTTTTTAATTTCCGTAGCTCGTTTGATTTTGTTTTTATAAAAAATGTATTTTAATAAAATTTTATTTTATTGTAAATTACTTCGTTTTTTTCTAATAAAATTCCCCTTAATACATGCCCTTTTGAAAAAAAAAATGGTTTTAATAAAACTTAGAAATTATTATTTTTAATTTTTTTAATTTTTAATTAATTTAATTTTTTTTTTAAGTTTAATAAATATTAAATATACTTATTTGAAATTTTTTCAATTACTACTTTTGAAAAATATTACTTGTTAGTAGCGAAAATAAACTACCCAAACTGCTAAAGTACATATGTAAATACACAGGCAATGGAGCTCGTAAAGGTCAAAATGAAGGATTTCGTCACTCGAAACCATTTTTTATTTACTAAAAAAGTGACTCAAAACCGAATTGGATGATTAATTTTGCGCCACTTTTTATATTGAGAATATTTTCCTTAATCACACACCTCCATTCGTAGAATATTCATTGCTCAGCTTACGCTTACAAAAATCTCAAAACCTCGAAAGACCTTAAATTCTTATTTGAGGTCTAAACTCGCTGCTGATGCATCGAATCTGTTCGAATTGCAAGCAATTCGCAGTAAATTGAAACGCAAATATCAAAACTTGTTTAGAATTTTTCATTTTTTTTTTCGCCAGATTCATATGCTTTCCTGTTGCATGCCTTTTGGAGTGTAACGAAACTACTGCCCTCAAGCCTTAGTCTGTGTTACTTCTCAACTTTCAATGCACAGCTCAGGTATAATCAGTCCAGAGCTTCCCTTTTGCACCATCTACAAACCCCGCTGCCGCAACTCGCTTCGCTGCATAAGTATCTCATTAGTGCGTTGCATGTTGAACGTTTCCGATATTTCATCTGCCACATACAAATGCAACATTGATATGCCTTGCATTCATGTATCACAGCGGGATATCGTCGGAGAATCCAAAAGATATGCGAAACAAACTTGTGTTAAAATTAAAAACAGAAAAAAAAGCCAGCAAGAGGGCAAAAAATTAATTTAAAGCGGAACAGGCGTTTTGCATGTTCACAAGTATCGCAAACTCATTTGCAGCTTTCATATTCATATTCATAAATGTATTTATAATACTTTTTTTCTTCAGTTTTTTTTTCTCTACCAGCTCAATGTATCCTTTTTCCAATTGCTCTCTTCCCCTTTCTTGTTCAGTCGTCGGTGTCGTGTTTCATTAATTTTTCGGTTTTGATTTTTATGGCAGCGCGAAACATGCAATATGCCCTAACGAACATGGAAATTATGATTTTTTATGGGTCAATAGTTCCACTCATCGGTTAAGTTTGCATGAAAGAAGTGCACAAATATTTACATGCCTGCACTCTACGGGCCATAATGATTTAGAATATCCCCTGGGAAGCTATTCGCTTTCAGTCAATAGGAAGTCGTTTATGCAAATTTTCCTTTTCACATACGATGTACCTAAATTAATGAATGGAATACGTGAAGCGATTGGCTAAAACATCGAAATAAAAAGCAAAATTGAAAAAAGTAACCCTTCTTCAAACGAATCAAACTTTAGCGGCAATCCTTTCATCAACTTCGGCTCCATGCATAGCAGAGAATATTTGAATGTGAATTAAGCAGCTTTGCTTAACTTGAGAAGCGCAACGAAGTCCTAGAATCGCTAGCCGGTAGAACTTGAACCAGGGATAAAAGAACTTTATTGGAAATAATTGTATGCACCAAACATTCGGCCGGTCTTGAATCACACACAAAAAAAATTATTAAAAATTAAAAAAAAAAATTATTGACTTTTAGAACTAAGCATCAGATAAAAAATTTCCGAGAACCGTTGACGTGCTGAATCTGATACTTAGGCTGATACCATTATTACAAGTTTTGGAGAAAATCCAGATATCCTTTTTTTAAGTTATGTAATATTGTGAGATATTTTTCTAAAGATCGTAAAAGCATCTCGAAATACAACTTCCTCCCTTACGGATTTTCGTAAATAATCAACATTTACTTGACTTTGAAATATAACTGAGGCACTTCTCATTCCAGGTCCGACTTCAGTAACTCAAAAGCCTTCGAAAAAGTGATGTCGTGCAGTGCGTTTTCCAACACTCATTTATTCGCCGGAACTAGGAGTATACAGAGATGAATCTAAAAGCCTGTCCCGCACCTTTAGGTGTCCGCAGACTGTAACTTACAAGTGAGGCTCCAGCGATATGCGCCCAGTCAAAGAGCAAATGGACCATGTTCTTTGAGCAGTCTCTCCTCTTCCCTATCAGCCACATGATGCAAGTAGTGGGATGTGATGTGAAGAGCTCTGTGTGAACTGCAGTCAACGAGTCACGAAGCTTTGTAGCTTCTTTCAGCCTGAATTAGCAGCAATAAAAAGGCCGCATTTGGTTTGTAAATGCCGCTCTCAACACGGTCTATTGCGAATTCCTCAGATAGCTAATTCCTCGTAGATAGGTATGGAATGTTGGAGCTTCCGAGCTGAATGAACTTGCTGTGAGGTATTTTTCTAATGTGGTATGGATTCCATGATAGAGAGAGGCAACTCTGGAATTGGTGTAGCAGACGAGTTGGTGAGAAAGTGAGCAATTCTTCAACCAGTAAAATTATGAGCAAAATAATGCAGTCGTTCTTCGTTCTAAAAATGCCTTTTTAGTTTGTATTTCATTTAATAGGCAAATGTCAGATGAGCCACGAAACCCATGAGCTGGGTGACAAGATTCATTAAGAACTGACTCATTTCTATTGAATATTCGTCCAATTCCTTATCCTCAAATAAATTCTGTCTCAGCTGCAGAAATGTGCAAGAGATTGAGGGTGTCAAACAATATCCGCAGCACTGTCACACTCTGGCGAAAATAAGACATTTCCATTTTAATAAGTATTTCATTGTATGCCTAGAAGATCTGGAGTCAATACATATTCGAGGTATCTATCATTTTTAAAGAAATTCATTCGTTATATCTCATCTCACATCACAAATGGCCGTTTGATTTTAGTGTATCAAATGTAGCCTAACCTAACCTAACCTACTTGGAATTGGCAGCCTAAAAAACCGAAACAGTACTTATCAGTGCGCGGAGAAAAAAGGAGGAAATAAAACTACGTATCGGCGCCCCTGAAATACTCTCTAAGGAGTCGATTAAGTATCTTGGTGTGATAATAGGCAAGTGACTTAGTTACAAGCAGCACTTATCTGCGGTAAGCGCAAGAGCCGGTGCCATCAATGGAGCGCTAACTAGAATGCTACCTATTACTAGTGGACCGCAAGGCAGCAGAAGAGGTTTATGATAGATGGTTGTAGACTCCATAGTCTTTTATGCTGCCCCAATATGGGCTGGAGCCAAAACGTCCACCATACGGATACTTCGCCGAAGTGCAATAGGCGTTATCGCGGGCAGCTGACATTCAGGTAAAGGAATTGAGCCGTCTCTATGGCAGGCGATGAGCTAAGCCGTCATTCAGAGAAAAAGCTGCAGAGTGACTGCTTTCGATAGGTTAATGGCAAAGCAGATGGGATTCGTCAACTAACGTACGCTAGACTCATAGGCTTATCTCAAATATTAGCCAATGGGTGGCCAAGAAACACGGAGTCGTTGACTACTATCTCAATCAAATACTGAGTATCTACGGTTAAGTATCCAATTGTGAACGCACAAAGTGTCAAGGCAACATGCAGCGAAGAAATCAACATCTACTTTCGACTGAAGGTTAAATGCCTAGGAACTGACGAGAAATCACAGACACCTGAGCCAAGTGCTCCCGACGGTATCAGATCCCGATTCCACTGGCTGCAGCACCACTTATGGAGTGGAAGTAATGGATACCACCGGTATCGTATAACCTCCATACGTCAGTGTGAAAGGAACCTGGACACAGGTACATGTTGTGTCAATAGACATAAACGTGGATCCGCTTTGATGGAATGTTACCACGGTCCCAGGGTGTTATACAGATGGTTGTTATAGCTTTAGTGGGAGCATACCCCACATACCACTTGTGCGACGGCAGCTTTGATGATGTTTTTACCATTTTGATTTTAACCTCCTTAAAAAACAAAACCTTACCTACTAGGGTGACGGCTCTTAACTGAATATAAACCCAGCTTTTTGTAGAAATTAAGATATCGAGTTGCTATAGTCTCATTATCAACTAAGTTCCTTCGACTTTATTAGAGCTTTACAAGGCCAGCATTCGGAAAAATATATACAGTTAGCATCAGTTGAGCTGATCTTAGACCAGTCAACCTAGGACCGACCCAAGATCAGCCGGTATATAGCGAGTAGAGTGGTAGCATGCTGTTTGTAGAAAGGATAAACAAGAAGCTCTGTTCAACGACTTATCTCTAAGAAGAGCATACTTGATGCCTTTGCTTTCATCAAGAAACGAGCGACTTTACGAGGCAATCTATCTCTCACCAAGTTCTGATACCCATGTAGATTTTATAAGAGTATAGTATTTTGAGGCTAGATACTGAAAGATGAATTAGAATTCTCTCAACGACATTCATAGTTGGCAGACAGCTTTAGAGGATATCTAAATTTCCTAAGTTCGATCTGCGAATAGACTCACCTTTTCTCGATTCTCTGGTCCACCTTCAAGGAATAATGGCGAAAGATCACTTTTAGGCAGTTAAAGAAGCACAACGCCGGACTTGACTTGGGTATCTCTTCTGTACGTCTAAAAATTCCAGAAGGGTAATACTCTATGATGGCTTGATGCCCTGCAGCTCCTCAATGCCAGCCTAACATACGTGTGAAATTTTCAAGCTAACTCGCTTTCAGTGAGATTTTTGCTATTTGGAACATAAAGAGGCATCAAGCCACACATTTTTAAGTCAATAAAATTGGAGACAATATACAGAAGATAATCTGACTTCTTTATACTATTCGTGATCTGGAAGCTACTACTATTACATTGCTGTTGAAATGCAGCACTAGTTTCTCCATCGAAGTTTTGCTTAATGACTGCAACTACGTCACTTCCAACGAAATGAAAAGGATATGCCATGAAGATGAACGTCAAAGATAAATATGCCACATATATCAATGCCAATCAGCATGCAACACGCGTATACAACACATTCTGATGTTCTCTGATTGTGTGTGTCTGATTTTAGTGGAGCAGCATTGGGTGCTGCAGGTTGTGGCCTGCAACATGGCGTTGCAAAATCAGTTAAAACTTTAAATTGCTTAATTAACTAATCTAGATCGAATGCGAGTGAAGCGAGCGAATAAAGGAGCAAAGCAAAAGAGGTGAGGAATTCCAAGTCAGACAACAAATAAATGAACAAATGTTGTAGTATAGAAGAGAGCAGCTGAGGCTGCTGCGGCAAAGGAGAGTACGGCAAGTGACACAAAGCAGATCACCACACAGTGCGCCGAGGAAGTGAAAAGGAGTAGAAATAGACGCTGGCTGTTTGTTATGAGAAATTTGAGAAGACAAAAAAGGAGAAAACAAGATATGAAAGAACGAATCGCGTGTAGAAACTTTGATTGCAACACTGTGTGTAGTAAATTGATTTTATGCCACCCGCTGTGCCACCGAAATGTCGAAACGCGAAATTGTGGTATCGCAATGAAACGAATGACAAGCGTATGAAATGAAATGAATCAGTGCTTCGGAGTAACTGAAGGAAGGTGCGGTATGCTGGCGAGGATGCTGACTAACTGATTGGATTTGGGATTTAGTAGGTGTAGGTATGTGAATTGGGCAAGGCGAAAGGTATGTGCACAAACATATCTACTCATGTATATGGTGTAGCATTTTTTGGGTGCATTTAAGGCTGAAATAGGACTGTTCATAAAAACTTCAAGTAAGTCGAAAAAAGTGACATTTTTAACAGAAGACGAGCGTTTAGTAGAAGTCAAACTCTTTGCGTGCTGCTCCTTTATCATTTGGCCTAAGGCGAAAGCAGTAATGACTCATATGGGAGCGGCATTAGAGCAGCTACATATTTTTGCTGCTTTTACTCGGTTAATAATTTTCTCGGTTTCAAAATCTCGTTTGTTGCTATACTTGTAATTTTTTGTTTTTGCATTTTACTATGGGCTCAGTATCAGATTTTTTTGCTTTTACTTTTTTATCTTTAAAGTTTACTTCGATTAACATTTTTCTGGTTTAGGTAACTCTTCAAAAAGTAGTAACCCCACTATACTTTTCATGTCCGAATTTCAGCCGTTTTAGGGTAAAAAGTATTTTTTTTTTTTTTTCATTTTACTTTTCAAATTTACTACTACTTCCTACGACCATTTTTAAATAAGTTTGTTTTTTTAAAAGGTGGAAAAATTTTAAAATTATTTAAACAGTCCTAGAGAAATATATTTAATTTTTTTTTCTTTGTACTACTTTTTCTACTACTTCAAAAAAAAATTTCCTATAGAAACATCTATCCTAACGTACTAATTCCTTACTTAGCTACTAACCAGTTATCTTGTTAAATTTTTTCAAAATTGTCTACTACTATTTACGACCACCTCACATACACATATGTTGCAAATTAGTTTATGTATTTCGTGTCAAAAGTCAAGTGATCTGCGAGCATTTAATTGGTATTTATTTCATTTTTATAATTTTACTACTTTTTTCTACTACTTTTTCAAACAATTTTCATATACAAATTTCGCGCAATTCTAAAGTACCATATCCCTACTTAACTACCTACTTGCCTACCTTGCTATATTTTTTTTGAAAATTTTCTGCTACTATTTACGACTACCTTTCATGTGTGTGAGAAATTAATTCGCGCTATTCATGTCAAAAGTCAAATGGTTTGCATGCATTCAATTCTTATTTCATGTCTTAAATTTCCTACTATTTTTACTACCTTTTATACTACTCGTAATCCTTTTCTGCAAATCATTTAAATAATGAACGTATGAAAAATGTGGTCCAAGTCTTTCTTTTACAATTTTTTTTCATACACATCAACATTTTATAACAATTTCTACTACTTTCACCTTTCATGCTAAATAGTCGGCTATTTTAAAGCAATAAATAATATATCTCTATTGTAAGTTGCCAATTCAAGAAGTTTATTACTACCTTTTGTAAATTTTTTACTACTTTTTTCGAACTCCGTTTAACAAATATTAAAACAATCTATTCACTTTAAGGTGCTCATCTTAGTCTTTTCTCATACTATCTCTTCACAACTTTGCCACCTTTATTTTTCCAATGCTTGTTGTACAAAAATTTAGTTTTTTTTTTTAATTTTTCATACCAAGAATTCAAGTTAATCGAAAGCATTATGTACATTTATTCTTATTTTATGTTTTCAATATCACTAATATTTGATACTACGTTTTTACTACTTTCTTCAAGCGACTTTCAAAGAAAAAATTAGTTTTTATTCCGAATATCTTCTGCAGCTTACAAGCTGAAAATTTTCTGTCATATCTACTTCTTCTTCTTAATTGGTGCGATAACCGCTTACGCGATTTTGGCCGAGTTTAACAAAGCGCGCCGTCGTAAAGCTCATACAGCACAACGTTCCATCGCCTGCTATATTCGCCGTTGCCAACGTGCAAAGGTCCAAAAACTTACGCAGAATCTTCCTCTCAAACACTCCAAGCGTCGCTTCATCGGATGTTGTCTTCGTCCAGTATTCTATTAAGCTTACCTCAGTGTAGTTTGAAATCGATTTCTTTTTGCCTCCAATAAATTTCTACTACTTTTTAAAGAAATTATTTGAACTAAGTTTTTTTAGTTCAGTTTTTATAACTCTATTAGCACAAGAAAGGAGACAATTCTTTATAAAGGGTTTTTCAATAAGGGAGGGTAGATGTTTTCGTGGCGTTTGCTGTGTGGCACGTAGCGCCGTCCTGCTGGAACCACATGCCGTCTAGGTCATATGGTTCAATATGGGCCATAAGAAATTGCTTATCATAGTTGTGTAGCGCTCGCTGTTGACGGTGACCGCCTCACCAACGTCGTTTTCAAAAAAGTACGGACCACTGAAGCCGCCGGCCCAAAATCCAAACCAAACGGTAACTTTTTGAGGATGCATTATCACCTGGTGAACCTCGTGTGGATTGGTGTCGTCCCATATACGGCAATTTTGTTTGTTAACACAGCCGTTCATCCAAAAATGCGCCTCGTCACTAAAGATGATTTTTCGCCCAAAACTGGGCTTCTCTTCCAAACGATTCGAAGCCCAGTCAGCGAACAAACGGCGTTGTCTATGGTCATCAACTTTGAGCTCCTGGGTCAGTTGGATCTTGTACGGGTGTAGGCCCAAGTCCCGACGCAAAATTCGCCAAGTCTGCGAAAGGCCAAGTTCTTGTGCACGGCGAGGAATAGACTGACTCGGGTTCTGCTGTACACTTTCACGGACCGCGGCAATGTTCTCGGCTGATCTTACGTTCCTTGAACGTACGGGTGGCTGATTGTTTACTGACCCGGTCGTCTCAAATTTGGCCACTAAACGTTGAAGAGTCGACTTTGAAGGGCCACCACGTCTACCGAAAAATGGGCGCAATGCGCGCAACATTTGCGTTAATGAAAACTAATTTTGATAATAAAGTTTTATCATTTAAACGTGCTGTTCAATCGTGTAACTTGCCATGAGGATTTGGCATAAGCAACTGAATAATAAACAAAAGATTTGACAGATGTCACCAAAACAAAAAGGGCTGCCACAGGGCGCCAAAATCGACCCGCGCCAATTGAAAAAACCCTTATATCTATTACTTTTTAAATTTTTACTACTAAAATTTTACTAATACTTTTTATTTTGAACCGTTTTCCGGTATAGCTTTTGAATACCCTTTTCCTTCCCTTTCTTCATATTTCTATTACTTTTTAAATTTGTACTACTCAAAAAAATTTTATTTAATTTTTATATATTATATATATAATTGGCGTGTACACCCTTTGTGGGTGTTTGGCCGAGCTACTCCTCTCATTTATGGTATGCGTCTTGATGTTGTTCCACAAATAGAGGGACCTAGAGTTTCAGGCCAACCCCGAAGGGCAATATTTTTATGAGGGGCTTTTTCATGGCAGAAATACACTCGGAGGTTTGCCATTACCTCCCGTGGGGCGACCGCTATTAGAAAAATGTTTTTCTTAATTTTGGTGTTTCACCGAGATTCAAACCTACGTTCTCTCTGTGAATTCCGAATGGTAGTCACGCACCAATCCATTCGGCTACGGCGGCCGCGTTTAATTTTTACAATTTTTCTTTATGACTTCTTAATACGATTTCCTACTGTTTCTCTATAGTTCTACTACTTTTTAAAACCTACTACTACATTTTTTTACACATAATTTTTTGTAAATTTATTGCCTTCATATTTGTACCACTTCTTCCCTTTCTACTGTTTACAAACATTTATTTTCATAATTTTCCAGTGGATTCTTTATTTCTTACAATTTTGCTTTATATTTTTTTCAATACTTTTTTCTATTTGTTTCTTAATATTTTTACTATTTTTTAAATTTGCCCTACTTACAAAAACGAGTTTCGGTTTTTTGAACGTTTCTTTATAATCTCTGAATACCCTTTTAACCAACGATTCTTTATAATTCTACTACTTTTAAAACTTCTACTACTAAATTTTTTTTTACATTTTTTTTAAAGTGCTCTCGTACTCTGTTTCTCTTATTTCCATAATATTTATAGTACTTTTTCTATGTCTAGTATTCAGAAAAATGTATTTTAATTTTTTATTAAGTAGATTCTTTATTTCTTACTACCTCTTCTACTTAAGAAAAAAACTCATTTTGCTTATTTATAGTTTATTCTACCTATGGATACTACCTTTTTCCTTTCTTCAATACACGCTTACTGTTAAGTTGTTATTGCTATTTCTCTGATTTTAAAATTTTTTTCCAGGTTATTCATTGAAAATTTTGTAACTCTGCCTTTCATCAATTTTATAATATATCTACTACTTTTTCTAATTTTACTACTTCAATAGACTTTTTTTAATATATTTTTTAGTTAGTTACTTTAAAATCTACCGGCAATCCCTTTTCTTTCCTTTCATAATATTTCTACTACCTTTACTATTTCTGCTACTTACCAAAAAGTACTTTTTCCAAGTTTTATTTTTTTTTTGAGTTTTTGAGACTTTTCCTTTGTCGATTATTAAAAAAATCGGTTTATTGGTTTATTTCAGTTTGTCCTTTTAAATTTTTCGGAGACTCCTTTCTTTTATTTCACAATTTTTCTACTACCTTTACTATTTCTGCTCCTTAAATTAATTTTTCTTCTCGTATTTTTTCTTCTACTTTAATTTTTGGCACTTTTTCTTTTTCTACTAAATACTTATAAAACTGATTTTGTTATTATTTTCGAGTAAATTTTTTTATCCCCTTTTCCTTTACTTCACAACAGTTTCACTACTATTTCCTTTTTTACTACTTAGAAATATAAATTTTAATATTTTTTCCTAGTGCCCCTTTAAAATGTTTCCGATAATCGCTTTTCCTGTTTGTTCTTAGTATTCTACTACTATTTCTCCAGCTTCCTCGCCACTTGTACCTGAAGTTTTTCTAACGGCTTTGAGTTGCGTTGTGCATGAAAACAACTATTCTCTGTTATTGTCTCTAACTTTTTAACTTAAAATCTCGTCTACGAAATTTTTTTGAAAATTTTTCCTTCACTTTTGTGGCATACACGATTTTCAGTCAAAAAACGCTACAACCACCAACTTTTTTTTAAGCTTTTTCCCTGCAACAATACGTAAAAACGGTTTTGTGTTTTTCAATACTCCAGCAATACGAAATGCCTCAATCTCTACATTTGCTAGCTGCCGCTGGTTGCTGTTATCGAAAGCAATTTTCAGCCGAAATTCATTGCCACAACAGTTGCCGTATATTAGAGGCATTATTGCTGGCAGCCTCATTGATGCTACTTGCCACTTTTGTGTTGTTGTTGCTGTTACTGTTG
Source organism: Anastrepha obliqua (assembly GCF_027943255.1). NCBI lineage: Eukaryota > Metazoa > Arthropoda > Insecta > Diptera > Tephritidae > Anastrepha > Anastrepha obliqua. Next base: position 107,036,366 of record NC_072895.1, on the reverse strand, counting down.
CCTGATTAAAATGCGAAACGGCTTTTAACACGTACTTTCAGCCGCGCGTTGATTTTTGCCGCAATTCGAGCAACTTACGACATGTGTAAACGGATGTGTGTGGTGTGTGTGCGTGAATGTGTGCCACAAGGCCACAATCGTTGCTTAGTGCTTTTTTTTTGCACTCGCACACAGCTCAACTCACTTCACTTACGCTCCAGCAGCAATTTCGTGGCATGCATGCAATGTGTCCGTGTGGCGTGAAATGATGCCACAGGCGAGGCAGCCAAGTGCGGCAATCATCCAGGCTATGATTGAATTTATCGGCGCTCAATCGCGTTTCGAAGTGGTCTTACGCTTGTTATGATGCTATTCATGGTTGATAGTTGTTTGGTATTGATTTTTTTGTTTTTGTTTTTAGTTCGTAGTTTTTGTTGCTGGGCACTCCTTTTAGTAACAGCTGCAGGACGTGTATTATTACAAGAGATCACTCTACGAATATCCTTGAGATACTTCTGATATGACTCATTTCGGTTGGTGGACATTTGAACTGGCCTCGTTTTGTCTGAATATGTATGCGTGTGTACAAACAAATATGGCACTTTAACCGCCTAATTACGTAAATATAGTTTGGCGTGAAATTAAATCTAAAAAAAATTATTCATGGCATACTCTTAGGAAATATATTTAAATAAAAACTGATTCGTAAGCGATAATAAGGAGAATTGCCATTTAGTAAACTGCTGAACAACAACAACAAGAGTTGTCATTAACTTCTCTAAAGGGGGCATAGGACGGCTTATTATTTGACAACCCAATACAAAGGCAAAGCTGAACCGATTACGAGGTACAGGAATAGACGTCGAGATATTCTATTAATCTTTTAGTTTATTTTTTAAAAAGAAGGTATCGCAAAATTAATCACGCAATCGGAAGATTTATAATATTGTGCAAATGGCGTCAAATTTGACACTTGTGAACTAGCAGGTCGCGGTATATAAGCAGACAAGCAGTGATGTGCCATAGGTCAAAATAAAGATTTCCATGATTCAAAATTATTTTCTGTTCATATAGTGAAAAAAATTATTCAAAATACAAGCCTCGATAGAAAATTGGATGATTAACCACCTTATATAGGGTTAAATTTCAAGGGCCGATGTTGAATGCGGACCACACCCAAACGTCAAGTTTTTTTCTACATTTCATTTAACATTTTTCAATTTCAGACTAAATCAATTTGAACCATGGAAATACACATAACCGAGCAGGGCAAAAAATTTGATGGCCGAATAATATCACGCCGCGGCGGTGTCAATTGGCCGCCAAGATCATGTGATTTGATACCGTTGGACTTCTTTCTTTGGGGTTATTTGAAAGAAAAGGTGTACGTCGATAGGCCAGCAACAACCCAAGAGCAAAGGGATGAGATAATTCGGCACATTAACGGCATAGAACCTTAATTATGCCTCAGCGCCATCGAAAATTCGGACCATAGGATGAAAGTGTGCCGCCGAGATCGCGGCAGCCATTTGGCCGATATTTTGTTAAATACGTAAGTGAAATATACCAGTATTATCATAATAACGAGAAATGACAATAGTTTCCTAAAAAAATTGTATTTTATTCAAAATCAACACCGGCCCTTAAAACTTAACCACCCTTTATATGGTTGAAGAGCAAACTGTAGTAATACTTTAATGGCTAGAAAAAGCCTCGGCTCTTAACTTCATTTGCTATGCACATTCTGTCATGTGCAGAAGCTTTTGTTGCATTTACAAAACAAAGTTTCACGGAAGATTATTTTACCCTTGAGAGTTGGAGCTCAACAGTTCTTCGATTATGTTGCTGATTGGATGGCTTTACCGTGTCTTCCAAATGCATCAATTGATTACTTCGCTCGTACCACTCAATCAATGATGACATCGTAAATCTTGGACTACTGCGTTTCCTTTTTTCTACGAGGCCCCATGTTAGTAACTTATTAGTGTTTTAATTCATCCAAACTCTTCAATAGTATCAAAACCCAGTTATAATACTCTATTCAAGACTCACAGAAATCAATGGCCTCTCTCATTATTATTTCAGCCAAGAAAAATTACTAGCTATGTGCAGACCCCTATGGACATGAATCTACTCTTGGTAGCCACTCTATTTTGTGGCATTAAATGAGTGCGTTATGCTAATGGACGACTAGCTGACGCCAGTTTGGGCTATAGTGAACGGCACACCAAAACCATACACGAAAAACTTCAATTTGACTTTCTATACCTGAAATAGCGAAACGGTCCATGAGTCCTTGGATGTTGTATCCACTTGCAAATCGAACAAAGTAGCGCTGCGTATGGTCCCTTCCACCTGCTCGCTGGACTTATTTGAATAAACTCGACAAGTTATTGAAATCCCTCTATGAGACTTTAAGTGACTACTGAGCTTAGTCTGAGCCATTAATGAAAAAAAAAGTAAGAAAAATCTAAGTGAGAAGTTTTTCAAAAACGACAAAATAAAAACTGTTTCCGGAAACGACCAAAAGTGTGGTTAGTGAGATATTCTAAAAAATTAAACAAAAAACTATGTAGAGGGTTTTTCAATAAGGGCGGGTAGATGTTGAAATGGAATAAAATGGTGTTTGCTGTGTGGCACGTAGCGACGTTCTGCTGGAACCACATGTCGTCTAGGTCCGTATGGTTCAATATGGGCCATAAGAAATTGGAAGGGCTACCACGTCTACCGAAAAATGGGCGCAATGCGCGCAACGTTTGCGTTAATGAACACTCATTTTGATAATAAAGTTTTATCATTTGAACGTGCTATTCAATCGTGTAACTTGCCATGATGATTTGGCATAAACAACTGAATAATAAACAAAAGATTTGACAGATGTCACCGAAACAAAATGGCTGCCACAGGGCGCCAAAATCGACCCGCGCCAATTGAAAAACAGAACGATTATTTTCATAAAAAATTTGCACGATTTGCAATCGTTGCTCAAGTGTGTAGCGTTCCATGATGAAATGTATACTAATGAAGTTTACAAATGACAAGCGAAAAATAAAAAATATTGCATCGTTCGCCCTCCCTATCGGAAAAAAGTTGAAGCGCACCTATTGTGAAACACTATATCTTCGGTCGGTGCAAAAAGAGCCGACGATGTATGACATTCAAAAATTCCATACTAAAATTTTTAACATTGAAGAGATTTCAAAATTATAAAATGCTTTGCAAAATATTTTCAGTTTACTTCTTATTATACTCAAGCCTATAAATAAACCAATTTTCAGAAAAAATTTAAGACCATTTCCAAAATACTTGTATGTGCTTGTCTTTGTATATTTTACATGAAAACTGGCTCACCTTTTTCTGTCTTTCTTTTTAACATCGTTTTGGACGTTTTCATGAAAAACGCTTCGTTATCTGCAGACGGTATTACCTACAGACTGCAAGGGCGCCTAGCAGATCTTGACTATGCAGATGACATCTGTTCTCTGTCCCACAACTATATTGGCATGGCAACGACGATTCAAACAGTGCGAGCAGCAGCTGAGAAAGTTGTCGTGTGCCGAAGATATACAATCTTTCTGCTGTTTAGGCTGTGTTTATCGGTCTCTAGAGGTTCCAGCGACGATATCAAAAGCCTGCTGCAAGCAACATGGAACGCATCAAACCTTTTACGAAATATTTTAAAGTTGACCTTACCTTATGGTAGTGAAACGTCGAACCAGATGTGGCGTTTCCTTCCCTAAAAAAAGTAAAAACGAGTCCAAGCTATTCGTCATGAGCTCAGATCCTGACGGAAGGGAAAGCAAATCTGTTGGCGTAAAATCGTTTAATTTTTTAGAGGCAAAATTTTCTAAACTATTTATTTAAAAATGTTGAGTTCTTTAAACCGCATATGTCAATAAGCTAATTTAAGATTTCTGATTTAAGGCAGAGGCAACGCTTACATAAAAGCAAGCAAAATTAATAGAAAGCTACATATCATACATACAAGTAAAGGTTTATCACCAAGAATGTGATTCCCTATTTTGCAACAACTTTCCAGCTGAGTTGAATTTCAATGCAGATATTTTATATATATGTTAAGTTTCAAGGGCCGGTGTTGATTTTGAATAGAATACAATTTTGTTAGGAAATTATTGTTATTTCTCTTTATTATGATAATATTGGTATGGCTCAATTACTTATAGAACAAAATATCGGCCAAATGGCCGCCGCGGCCTCTTCGGCACACCTCCATCAGATAGTCCCCATAATCGAGGTTCTACGCCGTTAATGTGCCGAATTATCTCATCCCTTAGCCCTTGCATTGTTGCTGTCTTATCGACGTATACCTATTCTTTCAAATAACCCCAAAGAAAGAAGTCCAACGATGTCGTTGACGTTTAGGTGTGGTTCACATTCACCATCGGTCCTTGAAATTTAACCACCCTTTACAAAGCACGAACTATACATTAGGGTGCATCGCGGTTCACCTAAAGAATACTCGTAAAAGCCGATCCAAACAATAAAAAAATGTCCATCGAAATGAAAAAACTTATTGTATTCTTAGACCTTTGCCAAAATATTTCGGAACAAATATTTAGATTCACTTGAGCGGAATATAAATCTTTTATTTTAAGCCTAAGCTCTTCTATCACCTGAGTACATTTTTTAGAATATTTTTAAAAACCAATTCTATTAAGAAAAAACTCGATTTTCGGAGGTATTTTTCAAACGATCCAGCTCATGTAAAACTTAATATTTCCTCGAAATATCATTCTAATTTTTTTTTTAATTTTATAATTCCGGAACCGAAACCCTTTTTTGATGAGGCGCCCTAATGTATGTTCCTTTACGAGTATATATGGAGAAGAGAACCTTGCACCAGTTTCCGCCTACAACCTGATATGATGCACTTAACTGCTACACAGCCTTATAACTGTGAAATTAAAGTTGCACGTCCACAACACAGAAACAGTGGTTCCATGAAGCAGAAAAAAGGGAAGAGTGATGAAGAAAAATGTTGACTGACAGGAATAAATAAAAAATCAGAAGAGAAATCAACAACCGGGATTTCCACATTTCTTTATGTAAACAATTGCAGTTTAATTATTTACAATGCGTTGCAAAAACAAACTACATTTTAAATGATGCAGCAATAGTGACAAACGCCACATGAACAGCCAGAAGAAAGATAAAAATTGTGTATTTAAATACAATCGAAAAAGGCGGCACATTAAATTGACGAAAGCAAGTGGGGCAAGGCTGGCAAATAAAAAACAAAAATGAGCTGGAATGTGAATGAGATTTAAATGGGCGAACCATGCCCACAAACAATAACCAATCAGAGCCGCGTAAATGCGCTCATTAGTATGCCGACACACTCGTACTCATACATACACATTCCCACTCGGATGCGCTCACGCACTGCTGTCTTTAGTAAAAGCTGCGCTCAGTCTCGCACTAATTTCAATGCAATTCAGTCTGACTTTTGTTAAATTATTTTTTATCTTATTTTTGCAATCTTATCTATATATTTACGCAACTGTGCAATTTGTGCAAAATTAATTCTGATGACTGCCGGCGTGCAGAAAATTGAAAATAAATTGCCGCCATATGCGTGCGGGGTGGCGCAAAACTGCGCCGTAGTAATGCGTCGAGAAGCGGTTGAGGAGAGTGAGAAATGGGAGGTGATTATTTAGTGAATATAAAATTTACTTCCTTGCCGCCGATCAACAGTTACACTGACCGCAACACTGCACAAGTGTAAATACATCTGTGTGCCACATTCGCCACAAATGCAACGAATGCATTTGCCAACATCCCAACAGCAGCATCAGCGGTAGCATCACTGACACAATTTACTTTCCTCTCAATTGTTTATTCATCAACGCTCGCACGCACACATGCACATTTACATGTTTGTTTGGGCATTGCGTGCCACATTTTGCTGTGGATATGTTTATTCCGTTTGTGGCTGTATTGCCACGTAAAATATTCCCTACGTATTTTTACGACGTGAAATTTTATTGTAGTTTTTGCCGGAAGGGCTTAGCGCGCCTCATCAATCCGTGAAAAGCGATAGTTGCATTCGTTCGTTCGTTGTGACTCTTCAAAAAGTTGTTAAATGAAATGTTAACATTGTTGAGGCTGAGTTAATTACGCCGATGCAGTGGACGCGAGCAAAGGCAGAAGGGAAGTCAAGGGGCATTTACGCATAAAGTTTTGCTGCGAGCTTTTGTAGAAGGAAGTGCGCGTAATGTTGGCACTGATCCGCTATGGATATTGAAGCAGGTTGAACTCCTACCCATCCTGAGTAGATCCTTACTTGCATCATACCTTAGCATCAACCTAAGCAGGGCTTAGTAAGGTTGACACCTTATCAAAAGCCTAATAGTCCAGTCAAAAGAGGATTTAACTTCATAATTTTAGGAGGATGCGAGTTTATGGTTTTATTATGTAAAGCCCATCACTGTGAACTTAAATTTGAGTTTTCGGGGTCGGGGGTTGTGTCCCGCGGCCGCCATCTTGGAAATAAGGGTGCAACTAGTTTTTGCGATTATCTCGTGAATTTCGAAAGTTATATTACGAAAATTTTGTAAAATACTTTTTTGTAGATAATAATATTATCTACAACTTTCATTCAAAACTTTTTTTTGTAAAATTAATAATAAAAAAGTTATAAACAAAATTACGCGAAAAATTAAGGGATCAATTGTTTTAAAGCGTAATAACTTCTTTTTTATAGATTTTATGGAAAATATACTTTAGAGCTTTTTTATAGAGCATTCTTTTGTGAACATTTTTGTCTATAAGTTTTTTCCGCTATCTTTATTTAGTCGTATGATTTTGAGCTGCTAAGCGGAGCAACCAACACATTAGCGAAGCGCGTACATGATTACAATGGTAAAAGAAAACATCTGCAAGGGTACATAACCTCAAATATGGGCAAAAATTGAGCTTTTTGCACTTTTAGGTTAGGATATCTCGAAAACCAGAGCAGATAGAGCAATTCTGAGGCCAGATTTGGATTCAGCGCATCATAAACCTTCGGAAATATATAGTCTGGTTTCTGGGTCTGAATGTTGGTTAAATTTTGTCGGCCTGTGTAATCATGTACGCGCTTCGCTAATGTGTTGGTTGCTCCGCTTAGCAGCTCAAAATCATACGACTAAATAAAGATAGCGGAAAAAACTTATAGACAAAAATGTTCACAAAAGAATGCTCTATAAAAAAGCTCTAAAGTATATTTTCCATAAAATCTATAAAAAAGAAGTTATTACGCTTTAAAACAATTGATCCCTTAATTTTTCGCGTAATTTTGTTTATAACTTTTTTATTATTAATTTTACAAAAAAAAGTTTTGAATGAAAGTTGTAGATAATATTATTATCTACAAAAAAGTATTTTACAAAATTTTCGTAATATAACTTTCGAAATTCACGAGATAATCGCAAAAACTAGTTGCACCCTTATTTCCAAGATGGCGGCCGCGGGACACAACCCCCGACCCCAAAAACTCAAATTTAAGTTCACAGTGATGGGCTTTACATAATAAAACCATAAACTCGCATCCTCCTAAAATTATGAAGTTGGCTATTTTTTTCGTCTCTTTTGACTTGACTATAAACCGTCAGCGAAGTATCCAGTATAGAGGGTAGCCTATTGAAGTGCGGTAGTCAGTTTGTTTTTTGAATACCAAATAGACCGATTTGTTGGTGGAGGAACGGATTCAAGTACCTAGGGATGGAGCTTCCGTGAGAAAGTCATACATTTCGGCTAAAGCAAAACGAAAGCTGCAGATTCAGACTATAAAAAACTTCACTTGGAGCCAATGGTTATTTTAATTGAACGTACAACTGAGTAAGACTAGTAAACTCAGCAATAGATTTCTTACATGCGGAAAGTTCGACCACGGTAGTGTCTTTGGGGTGACTTCAGAACGTAAATGAAGTGTGATGTGACACAATGGCTGTGCTTGTTAGGTCATTTCAACTGAATAGACCCGTGAGTAGTAGCATGGGAAATCTGTATTCTACTCTGAGATCGGGAGATCAAGTGATAAATAGCTAGGCTTCGCCAAGGACATCCAAACCGCTTTATCTCACTACAAATAGATCAACAAGACTGTGTTCTAATCCTGGCTATAAGCAACATCTGGAAAACTTTGTTCCGAGCAGCACACTCTGGGTTCAAAAATTCGAGTGGCAAACTGGGATGTATTTGCCTGAGAATTTAAATTGGAAGGAATACTTTAACGAGTGGTATATACATTTTTGAGGGAGCTGTATATCTCGAAATCAAGTGATGAAATATTTCATTTCACTCGGACCTCCCTATTGGCTCTGGTGAATGACTGGACTTCGTTTGGGAGACACAATATGCTTGAGTTCGCTTGAATATGTAAAACAGACTGAGTTAGGATTGCTCCCATGGGAGGTATACAGAATTACCCATGAAAAATGTGCTTCGAGCAGAATATTATGAATTCCAGAGATTAAATGGAACAAAACTAGATTTCGTGGGCAACTCCAAATTGACCTCAGCTTGCCTCAGATGTACAGAAAACGACTGAACGAGTAATAAGGAAAGTTGGGAAGAAAAAGGGTTTGAAATTTGATATTTTGATTTGACTTTGCTGAAAACTCTCAATTGAGTTGAGCTCGCTCTGGAAGGAAAAAAGACTGAGTAGTATTCGGTGAATGGTGCTGAGCTGAGTTTGAGAGATCAAATTGAGAACGTCTTGACTTCGTGAAGGACTTCAAATTGATTTTAGCTCGCGCTAGAAAGTACTGAGTACTCATCTTGGCTTGTAATATCTAGGGAAGGGCGCGTCGAGCTTCCAAATAGAAAATTAGATTGAGTACTCATCTCGACTTGTAGCTATCTGGAGAATAATATGTCGAGCTGCAATTTATGAGTTTGTGAGAACAGATTGCGACTATCTTGACTTCGCGAAAGACTTTCAATTGATTTTAGCTCGCTCTAGAAAGACGAATAATACTAAGTACTCACCTTGGCTTGTAGCTATCCGAGCAAGAGTGCGTCCAGCTTTCAAACGGAAAATACGACTGAGTACTCATCTTGGCTGGGGAAGGATGTGTCGAGCTATAAACTCAGAATTCGTGAGAACCAATTGCAACTCTCTTGACTTCGCGAAGAACCTCCAATTGACTTTCGCTCATTCTGGATAGAAAAATGGGCTGCGTTAGCAATGCTTAAATGACTTACCGAGGCTATTTTGAAGCAATAGGGTGCCCTGAACTGCATACTAAGAGTTCGAAGGATCAAATCGTGAAAAAATGGATTTCGTTGGGGGCTTCCAATTGGCTGTGGCTCACTTTACATAGATAACTAAGACTGAGTAGGAAACATTTGAAATAGTACAGAGTCATTTACAAAGAAAAAGGGTGTTGTGAGCTGGGTATTTAGAGTTTGGTAATCGAGTAATGAATGATTGCACTACTCTGGGGACTGCATGCTGGCTTTAGCGCGCTCCGGATAGGCAAATTAATTCGGGTGGTAATGCTTTAAAGTGCATATAGATCCGATTACGAAGGAAAAGGGCCATTCGAGCTGCAGTTTGTTAATGGCAGTCTGTCAATTTTGTTAAAAAATTCTGTAAGTTTCAAAATCTAATCAAACTGCCCATTAAATTGTAAACAATTTCTATATATTTTCCCCATTTAACCCAAAAAAGTTTTATTAAATGCCTACCGCTATTTCGTATTGTAGTGCATTATGCCCCACTCTGCCACATTAACACTTTCCACCTGAAGACCTACGCACATCTGCTGCATTTACTCGCTTTTTATTCAACTTTTGTTTAACTCTTTTGAGAACCAATGTTGCATGCAACCCCTATTTCCGTACTCATTCACTTTATGTAAATAGTAAATAGTATTTTGTTGTTGTTGTTTTTGTATGCATTGTAGGTGCGCTAAGTTCAGTTCAGCTTTGGCGCTTTTTCTGTATCAATGCAACACTTTGAGTGAAATGTGAAACGTGTGCGGCGGGTGTGGCACGCTGTGCTGCTAGCTCGCATTGATTGTTGCATACAAATTACCTACAAATTCTAATGAAAAATCGCGCACCACAGCCAACCAGCTTTTGTGACTTGTGAATGCGCTCCACTTTGGCATTTTAATATTAATAGCTTGTGGGCTACGACGACGACGGCGATGACTACTATGACGACGACGATGCATTGGGCAAACTTAATGAGGCATGAGAATAGCCGAAAACCGCCTGCATTTGCCAGTGTTTGGTACGACTAATTGTTGTTGCCGCAGCGCATTGCGGCCAAGCGCGGCATTTGGCATTTGCTACACTTCATTGCAGGCAGTTGTTATTTGCCTTTATCCGCTTGCTGGTGCAACACGCAGTTGGTAATTGAATTAAATGGTTTTTTTTTTTTGTTTTTGCTTGATCGCAGAAGGCGTGTTGCTGAGGCAGTTCACCATAACTGCTTTGAATGCTTGGAAGCATAAATATGTTAATAAAGTTGAAGCATTGGATGTACAGTGGTGAGCATAACTGAGTGCATGGGGATTTTTTAATGCTTATTAACTTTTTTTTATTTAAAATTTTTTTTGTAATGTTTTGGTTTTTAAATAATTCTGTAATCAAAACCTTACACCAAGCCTAGAAAATTTAAAAAATTCTCATCTAAATTTTGAACCTTTTAAACTTAGTTTTTTTGAAGAAATTTCTTTTTTATGCGTATCAAAGTGCAAAAAGCTGGTAGAAAAAAATTTAACCTTCCGTTGAACACCCACGTCTGGCCAGCCTTTTATGGCCGAACTTTTTCGACTTTGCACGTGAATTTTACATATATCTATTATAAAGGGTGGTTAAGTTTTAAGGGCCGGTGTTGATTTTGAACAAAATACAATTTTTTGAGAAAATTATTATCATTTCTCTTTATTATGATAATACTGGTATGGTTCAATTATGCATGAATCAAAATCTCGGCCAAATGGTTGCCGCGGCCTCGGCGGCACACCTTCATCCGATGGTCCAAATTTTCGATGACGCTGACCCATAATTGAGGTTCTATGCCGTTAATGTGCCGAATTATCTCATCCTTTAGCTCGTGAATTGTTGTTGGCTTATCGACGTACACCTTTTTTTCAAATAACTTCAAAGAAAGAAGTCCAACGGTGTCAAATCACATGATCTTGGCGCCCAATTGACATCGCCGCGACGTGAGATTATTCGGCCATCAAATTTTTCGCGCAAAAGAGCCATTGTTTTGTTAGCTGTGTGACAAGTGGCACCGTCCTGTTGAAACCACATATTGTCCACATCCATATCTTCCAATTCGGGCCAAAAAAAGTTCGTTATCATCTCACGATAGCGAACACTATTCACAGTAACTGCCTGACCGGCCTCATTTTGGAAAAACTACGGTCCAATAATGTCGCCGACCCATAAACCGCACCAAACAGTCACTCTTTGTGGGTGCATTGGTTTTTCGGCAATCACTTTTGGATTATCATTCGCCCAAATGCGGCAATTCTGCCTATTGGCGAATTCTCTGAGGTGAAAATGTGCCTAGTCACTGAAGATGATTTTCTTCACGAAGTGCGCGATTGTGTATCTTTCCATGTTTCGAATTGAGTTAGTCTGAGATTGAAAAATGTCAAATTTACAGTTAACATCGGCCTTTGAAATTTAACCCCCCTTTAGTTAACGACTTGAGCTTCCAGGTAGATTCCTAAAATTTAATTTTCTTTCGATTTATGGATATATCCTTTTAAAAATTGTCCGAGGAGCAGTACGAAAAAAGGTCAAACCCAGGTGCCCAATCGAAGGTTTAAAACAGGTATCCAATGAAGGGGTAAAATCTAAAAATATAAAAAAATACATGCGTACCCGATTTTTTTTAATTCAGATTATTCAGAATTTTTTAGAAGTGTTTTTTTAAATACGTAAAATATTTCCAAACATTTTTTATATACAAATTTGTTTAAAGTGTGAAGATTATTAAACGAAAAGATTATTATTAACTCAAAAAATATTGTGCATAGGTATTTAAAACTGATCTTCACGCACTCAGTTATGCGCGCCACTGTGTGCTGCGTGTTGGTTTTTGTTCTTGTAATTTGTTTTCTTTTCTTGTGCTGTGGGAGTGTTCGCATGAACGCCAACCATTTTCGAGAGCTGCTAATTACCACGCGCGCCTCTCATACGCCATGAAGTCGCACAAAGCCTTTCGATTGCATCCGCCTGCGTAGGGTCTTCGCGCCCATTTGTAATTCACTCACTTCTTTTGTTCAAAATTCTCGCCTTAATTATGCGCTTTTGTCCACCCAAATTGACCTCTGTTTACTTCCGATTGTCTCAACTTGCTTTTCTCCGCCCTTTTTACTCCCACTGCACTCCCACTCCACTCCACATTTCGCTACTTCGCTCCACTTCACTTTAAATTCAATTCAACTCCCTTCTACCCAGTTTTCCAACAATTCTTTCCGTTGATTGTTATTTATGATTGTTGACAGCTTTCTCATTATTATTTGTTATTGTTGTTGGTATTGTCACTTTTGGTATTAGCTATGTTGTTTTTGTATTGGGTATGTTTTTGATTTATGTCGATTTTGCTTTCATTCGCTTTGCTTTCATTGGCTGACTGTTGCATTTATTGCATTCGACAGCTAAACTGTCACTTTTAATTTTTGGTTTTACTTTTTTAATTTTTATTAATTTTTTTTTTTTTGTTTTTTTAGATTGTCGGTTTATTAATTTGTTGCACTTTGGCGTGTATGCAGCTCATAACAATTACTTATTAATTAAGTCTTTTCCGCTAATGTTAATGAGGATTATTTATTTCGTATAGGCTTTCAATTTTTAATTATAAACGCGGCGCAAATTAAAATCATTTGCGATAAATCATAATATTTCTTATTTTTTCCATAATTAAATTAAGTGTCTAATTGATAAGAGTTCGGACCTTTTTGTTGTTGTAGCAGCATAAACATTCCCCATATTTACATACGGGGCATGCTGCTCGAATGACAGTCCTTGGCCGGATATAAATCCGGGTCGATTCGGTAACATAGAACCGACTGTCGTGGAAACGATGAGTTTGGACCTCCACCAGGCTGCTTCTAAAATAAGAGAAACTTCTTGGACTTTCTGTCTCATTCCTTAACTGAGTTTGATGCCATTAAAGGTACTTCCTTTCCTAAAACTACCACAAAATATAGCAGTGATGGTATTTACTCATATTTTCTAAGGCAATGCAATTCATTCCAATTAAGTTTGGCTTTAAACGTCTTTGGCACAGATTTGTGCCTTTAACTTTTCCGAAGAATAATTTTCTAAAACATTTTAATCCTGGTGTTTTCTTTAAGTAACGGGCAAAATTACCCTTTCAGGTGAGGAGCTAACGCGTTATAATGTTCTACGAAAATATTTGCCGTTTAGTTTTTCCTGAACGGGAAGCTTTGATTTCGGTCAGACTTATATTTTAACCAGTTTTTAAACATTTGAAAGCAACTTAGACCAGCACAAGAAATTGCCGTAAAAAAGTTCGGGAGTTTGCAATTTTATCGAGCGCTTTATTACTGGACAGGTATACCTTCAGAAAATGTTAACAAAGTCTGCGCCGGTTTCAATTGCCATAGCTTTGTACATAGCACAGTGATAAAGGCCTATTTTGAAGTTAGTGCTGGGAGACTCATCAGCTTGGTTTCATTCGTAGTCACTACTACAATTCCCACTACTTTAGGATCATTGTCTGAATACTGCATCCCATCTTTTAGAAATGGGTTTCAAATTGACACTATTTAGAAAAGGTTAGGAGAGACGGTTGTCCATTTCATGACACACCTGGGTGAATAGATGAGAATAAAAGTTATAAAGATAAAAAAGAAAGCCAATGGGAGAGGGAATAACGCTTAGGGGCTATGGAGAAGAATACCGAACCATGACTATTTACGGCTGTGTTAACCGCTACATACTACAGATGAAATTCATCAATCATCATCATAATTCCTTAGTCTCCGTTGCGGAGCATAGGGCCAAATTATTTTACATATGGTTTCTGTAACAATTCGATTTCGGAGACAGTAGGTTGTAAGCTTAAGGTTCCTATCCTCCCGATCGGATTGCCAGATTGAATTTAGCTTGCGGGATGAACTATTTGTTGGCAGCCGCTCGTTACGAGTCAGACGTTGGTTTCAGTCGCTTAATATAAGACAGACGCTGCTTGGTTTCTAGTTTTGGTCCGTGAGTAGTATTTTATTTCCTATCTGCCCTGCATATCTGCCGAGACTTCCCCTATCCGCCACCCGGGGACGCGTCCGATAGTAGACTAGAAAATCCACACGGAGTAAACCTGATAAATCCCCTTTGTTTAGTAAAAAGGTGAGAGCTAAGATGTCTAAATGTGAGCTCGGTGAGAGCAGGGCAGCAGTGTAGTCAGCAGGAGCTGAGATGATTCCATCTCATCTTTCACACAGCTGCTGGCCTGCTGCAAAGACTGAAAGTAATACCCAATTCCGCCGCATGAATACCTATCGATCAATGATCAAGCAGGACATCCACAAATTTCCAGAGCTGTGGACTTCTTAAGCTTAGAAGTTTCCTCGACCACCTTTAATCTATCCGTGGACAGAGAGATCTCGCGACTTTGCATGTTAGTGAACTTACCTGGCGCTCGTTGAGCTGATGCGAAGCCCAACTTTTTCAAGAGCAGAGCAAGGTCGTCAAGGGAACTCCAACGCTTTCATTTCCCAGGGAAACCATCTCGAGAGTCCCCTATTTAGCTAGCTCATCAGCCCAAAAGTTTCTGACAATTTTCCTGTGATCAGTGATTCATATTAGACTAATATCGAAGTGTATGGTTGTGGTCGAAAGAGAAGTTCCTCATTCCTCGACTAATTTCGAGCGCACCAACAATGAGCCATGGGTTCTAATTGCCCCTTTGCTGTTTGAGTAAATGTGGCCTTCTATTTTAATGCGGAAGCTGGAAGGTTTTGATTTTCAATAGATATTTTTAACTTGGTTGAAATCTTGTCTATCTCAGCGACCGATTATTGTCAAATGGAGTCCGGAGAACTATTTCCGTGTTAGTTTAGCAGGCGAGGGGATAAGGTCGAAACTCAGGCTTACGATATATTCTTACGCCTTCTGCTTAGTGTAGACCATTGTGATTAGCTGTAGTAATCTGTGCAAAAACCTTCGATCCTTTGGTGTGAATGCGAGAGCTTCTTCGGATACCTTTGCCCATACTGTGAATGTTTCATATTAAGAATGTGGGACTACGGACAGACGAGGATATCATAACTCTACGTCTTAAAATCTGAAACTGTGTGCATTGCTATATCTCGCGTTAATAAATACTACTTTTGGGCAAAATTGGAAGACCTCATCCCCAGACGCAACTAAGATGGAGCAGACTCAACTAATCGTGCAGGTTAAAATTAGTGTTATTTGGGAGGCAGACCTTCTAGAAGTATTTGAGTTAAGAAAAATTGCTTATCACCAATATTATAAATTGCAATAAGACTCAACTGCCATCAACGCTGCCTGCTATTTTTGCAATGCGACCTGAAAAAACAGGAAGACAATAAGTCTCTTCTATATAACCCAATATTGATGAAAAGGATGTGCAGGAAATGCCATAAATATACTTAAAGTTAAATTTGAGTTTGTGCAACTTGTAACATGGAGAACTTCCGTTAAAGAAGCATGCTGCGAAAAATAATCAAAAGAATCCTTGTGAGCAGAGAAAAACGCATTGATTTCGCCAAAAGTGAACATCTCCCCATAAGCTATTTTTGCTGCTGCTATATTTTTTTATTACTCTCATTAGTATTATTATTTTACTTGCTATTTTTTGCGCTACTTTTTGTTTTTGCATTATCTTGCCCTAGTACAATTCCCATTTTCCGCAGCAATCCCGCAAATATGCCATGAAACATCATCATCAGTGTGCCACATATCGCTAAGGGCAAGTGGAGAAAAAAAGTTGGACCACGCTGACAACAATGTACGCCAGCAACACAAACAAAAACCGCAATAAAAGTAAATAAGGGATTTTGCACAAATAACAAAAACAAAAAAAAACTGGGTTACATTAAAGTGTGGAGAAAGCAAAAGAATTTCCCTACAACACTTGAAATGATATTTTTAAATAAAAGTTATGTAAAAACTGTCAATTTGCGCTTGAAATAAGCACAGCAATGTTGCAAGAGCCCTCCGGTGAAAAGGCAAATTTCTCTGCACGCGCTCTAGTACATGAACTGGTGTTTAATGGAGGGGTTTTAACTAACTCGAGAGTGAGTCGAATTGCACTAGTTGCGAAATAGCTCATGGGAGATGTATGCAGAGCACGTTTGTAGTATTTGTCGTTGTTGTATTTCTAATAAGCAGTGTTTAATAATTTTATCTGACATTTGCACTCATTTAGTTCGGGACTGAATAATAACAAATTTTACTTTTAAGAATAAAATCATATTAAGTGGGGGAAAAATTAAAAATAATAAAAATGTATATATAATATTTAAACTCATACTAAAATGTATTTAAGGCATCCATTTATCAAGTTTTGCTAATTTTTGTATTGTAACTCATCCGAAACTGGTGATTTTCGCCACACATGAAACTAGACCTTTTTGTGTCCCTTATGAACTAGTTCATTAGCTAGTATAATAATAATGCTTTGTTTATGCTGATTAATTTATTCATCAATTTTAGTACATTTTTAAACTTTTTTTAATGAGACCAGACCTTTTGTGTCCCTTATGAACTAGTTCAATGATACTGCATAAGCTGATTAGTGCATTTAACAATTTTTTATTAAATTTTTTCAACTCGCCCGAAGCTGATAATTGTCGTAGCGAATTGGACTGATTAGTGCATTTAACAATTTTTTATTAAATTTTTTCAACTCGCCCGAAGCTGATAATTGTCGTCACGAATTGGACTATACTATTTTAGGTCTTGTATTAACTAGTTCCGTAACTAGTATAGTGCTTCTACAGAGGCACACTTTTTCATTTTTTCTAGTCCAAAATCATCAGTTCTAATTTTCGGTACAATTTTGAATTTATAGGATAAAGATAAATTGCGTCGCTGCTCACGCAATTTTAATTTTTTTTTGACATTTTTAGAATATTTTATGAATTACTTCAATAACTGGCGCACAAAGTGGCTAGTTCGTTAAGAAGCGTACATGATACCGATGCTAAAACTAATTAATTCATTCATTCATCAAAATTAATTCTGAAATTTTTATAAAGATTTTCAACTCATTCGAAACTGGTGATTTTCGCCACAAATTGGACCAGACTTTTTTGTGTCTACTATGAACTAGTTAATTAACTACTTATAGTGTAATGCTGATACAGAGGTTAGTAAGCTCATTTGTCAAATTTCATTTAATTGTTTAACTAGTCCAAAACTGGTGATTTTCGACACAAATTGGACCAGACTTTTTTGTGTCTATTTCGAGCTTATTATTTAATACAATATAGTAAAAATTATAGTATATCGCTGACATACACGCTGGTTAGTTCATTTATCAATTTTCATTTAATTTTTCAACTCATCTGAAACTGGTGATTTTCGCCACGAATTGGACCAGACTTTTTTGGGTCTATTATGAACTAGTTAATTAACTACTTATAGTATAATGCTGATATAGAGGCTAGTAAGCCCGTTTGCCAATTTTCATTTAAAGCTTTAACTAATCCAAAACTGGTGATTTTCGCTACAAATTGAACCAGACTTTTTTGTGTCTATTTCGAGCTAATTATTTAATACAGTATAGTAAAAATTATAGTATAATACTGACATACACGCTGGTTATTTCATTTATCAATTTTCATTTAATTTTTTCACTCACCCGAAACTGGTGATTTTCGCCTCAAATTGGACCAGACTTTTTTGTGTCTATTTCGAACTAGTTATTTACCTACTTATAGTATAATGCTGATACAGAGGCTAGTGAGCTCATTTGTCAATTTTCATTTAATTGTTTAACTAGTCCAAAACGGGTGATTTTTGCCACAAATTGGACCAGAGGTTTTTGTGTCTATTATGAACCAGTTAACTAACTAGTGAAATGCTGATGCAGGTGCTGCTAGTTCGTGAAAAATAAAAAAATACCAGCTGCTAGCACTGAAGTAAAAAAAAAACGATATACTTAGCTTAATATTTAATTCAGAGCTATTAAATTTGAATGCTGGGAGACTCTCGCTCCACTGTAAGCAGCAAAAAATTGCCGAAAGTGAAATAAAGTTGCGCAATTCTTATTTGGAACTTTTTCTGGTGCTCTTAAAAAATATTTCAATTTTTTTCAGCAATAACAAAAATTTGTAATATTACCATTCGGCGGCTTATCCTTACAAGAAACAGTAAAGCTTTACAGCCAAAGCAATGAGAGCAAAAACAACAACCACAAAAGCGGCATGCTAAGTAGGATATCATTGCGCATAAATATGTAAATTGAGTTCGACTTTAATTTCATGCTTACTTTAATGTTGACCTTTTTTTCTGGAAACATAAAAATGGAATGAGTAGAGGGAGAAAAGGAAAGTGAGAGTGCGAGCCACTTTCAGAATTGCAGGATAAGTGTAAATACATACATACATTTATAGTTCAGTATGCATAGAAATGGCCTTTATGTTGAATGTGCATACATATGTATGTGTGTATGTGCCTTTTCTCACCGAATGGTGTTTGTCTGCAGCACTGCAGGGCACAAGCAAAAGTAAAAGCAAAAACAAGAGCAAAAAGTTCTTGCTTTATGCTCAGCTGAATGAAAGTGAAACCTTGTCTTAATTGAGGGTCGTCCTTTTTTGTTCTTGGTTTCGTGTTTTTGAGTTAGCAAAGTTCATAAAGTGCCACTAAATTAAATTATATGCATGAAATTTATATTTAAAATTTTTTAAATTTGCTTAGCTTTCTTTCCCCGTGTTTCTGCACGCGCTTTTGATGGGAAAGTATAGTAGAGAGGGGACTGAGAATAGCCGTGAATGGTAATGAAATTCGAAAAAAGTTGAAGCTGTGAAGAAAGCCAAGGAAAAAATTGTCTTTTTAGGAGATTAAATAAACTACTTTCTGCGAACTTTACACTGTAATGAAAAATTAAGCTGAAAGTGTTTACAAATTCAATTCAATAAACAAACTTCGTTTAACGCAGAAGTGCGATGACTGTGAATGAAGCCACCCCTCCTCTTGACGTATTGTCAAGTGATGTACTAAGTGAACACGAAAAAACAAGTGAGGCCAAGGAAAATGTTACATAAAGAAAGAAGTTGTATGCGCAGTGAATGAATGAAAATAAAGATGTAACTAAAAAAAAGTTTCTGCAAATATATACAGATATATTTTTTTATTTTAGCTAGCGTAAGCGCGCAGCATGACAATTTTATAGAAAATAGTGCCGAAGATGTCGATGTTGGCGGCGCGAATAACTTTGTTCATCATCGAATTGAAAAAACAACCCTTGTCTGAAACCCCGCTTCATTTCAAATGGCTCAGAAGGTAGGTAGGTGAAATGGTTGAAGTGCCAGTCTGGCACTCCTCAAGTAGCACTAAAGCGCCGTTTTGATACCATTATAAGACCTCCAACAGGCAGATATCTACAGCCAGCCAGAGTTGTTGATATAATGGAGAAGATTGACTGGATTTAAGTTGGCGCACTGCCCTAAGCTGTCAAAGAAAGGAGCTCCCAGTGACCTTAGTCGTCTAGCTGCCAAACCCGAACATTCACAGAGAAAATGCTCTACAGTCTCCTTCTCTGAAAGGTCCCCACGGCTTCTGCAATGGGAGTTAAGTGATAACCCTAACTTTTCCGCGAGTGTGCCGATCGTCCAGTGAACGCTAAACACAGCTAGACGTTTGGAAACTGAACTGGCGAGGAGTCGAAAGGACTTTCTGAGTCCTTCGTATATTGTATTGGGGCGAAGGCTTTTCGAAGGACATGAAGAAATGGAGCTCCATGTCTTCTGCGCTTTCCTGAGAAATAGTTTGTGTAGTTCCCCTTTAACAACTGTTACGGGGGATGCCGATGACCGGGTAGGTGGTCTCTGAGGCCAATTCAGTCCCCTTCCTGGCAAGCTCATCAACAATTTCATTTCCCTCTATGTTCCTATGTCCTGCAACCCAGGTCAGAGAAATGTTACCTGCACACTCAAGAGATTTGATCTCCTCTGTACAGGAGTGTACTAATTTCGTTCTGCACCATGGCGTCATCAGAGCCTTAATCGCGGCTTGACTATCGGAGAAAATGTCAATATCTCCCTTGCTCCCGCATTCCCTAAGAATTGTGCATGCCTGCAGGATCGCAAAGACTTATGCTTGAAAAACACTAGCAGTGTTTGGCAGCTTAAAGGAGATAGATAAATTGGCTGATTTAGAGAACATCCCTGCTCTCAACTCCATCTTGGAACCGTAAGTGAAGACGGAGGTGCAACCTTTAGTGCAGATTTTCCTCTCTATCCAATCCTGCCTATTTTAAAAGATTACCCTAACACAACCCTCAAACTCTAGCTTGCGGATAGAGAGATCTGTTCGAAGTACGGAGAAATACGCTGTTAACTGCCCGAAAATGCTACCATGTCCCTTGAGAGATTGCCTTTAGAGGCGAATCTCCTTTTGCCTTTTGCAGTCCTTCGCACACTCCCCAGTTTAGTGATATTATAGCCCTTCCGAAGAGCTTCCCACCAAAGCAGGCATCTATACGTTAAAATTGGCAAAACCACTGCGTTGTACATCCACAGCACGACCTGTGGCTTTGCCAATTCTCACTGCGCTGGTGGTGTATGTTAGGGTCATCCTGCAAACCCGGATGACCTTTGTGGGAATGCCAAATTCAGGCGATCTTTATCGTACTGTCGACTGCAGCTTTGTTATCTGTGAAAAGGTGGTGGATGTCGATTTGATTTTCTTGGGTGTTCTCCAGGGCTTGTCGTAATGTGAAAATCTGGTCGATGGTACATTCGCAAGGCCTGAAACCACACTGATAAGGCTCAATCAGTTCGTTGGCGAGGGGTTTCAGCCTTTCACAAAGTACGCTTGATAGGCTGAGAAGGCTTATCCCATAGTAGTTTCCGTAGTTCGTGGGGTGATCTTTCTTGTGGATTGAACAGAGAACGCTGAGAAGCTAGTCGCATGCTTTCATCCCACCACATTTTGCGTATGAGTATTTGCCTGCTTTTCATTAGCTCATCACATCCGGCCTTGAATAGCTCTCTCGGTAGGCCATCCGCCCCGGCAACTTTGTTATTTTTAAGCCGGGCAATAGCTCTCAAGACCTCGTCAAAGGCGGGTGGTGGAGCATCTACACCATCAGAAACTACACTATTATCACTATTTAGAAGTTTTGAAAAGTGACTCCTTCATATCACCATCATGTTCTGTACGTCCGTTACCAGGCTTCTGTTTTCATCTCTGCAAGAAGAGGCCCTGGCGTTGGAACCATTCGTGAGGTATCTTACTTTTTCAAAGAATTTTCTGGCCTCATTCCTGCAGCCATACATCTCGTCCTCTTCGCACTCGAGCTTTTGCGCCTCGCTCTTCTTGCCCTTGAGAAGCCGGTTCTCCTCCCTCTTCTTCTCTTTATACCGCTCCCTAGCAGCTCGCGTAGCAACTGACTGCAGGGTAGCTCTGTATGCAGCGTCTTTTCCGCAGTAGCGTCGCGACACACCTGGTCGTACCTCTAGTTCCTTCAAATGGTAGCCAAGCACCTTTTTGACAGCAGTCCGTATAGAAAGGGAGATGTAGTTTCATTGTGCGCATGTATCATTGGTCTGATGGGAGCTTTGTGAAAGCAGAAGTGAGAGGCATGTAGCGAAGGTTTTGGCTGCCCGTTTTGATTGCAGCTTTTCGACGTCAGACTTTCTCGGTACTGTGTTACGCACGCTTTTTGTCGTACATCAACGCATGCGGACTTTAACTGCGACAAGCTAATAACCTGAGTCGATGTTATCTCCTTGGATCTCACGAACGTTCATAATACTGGAAGTGCGCCTTCGGTCAATCAAAACGTGACCAATTTGGTTGCGCGTTCTTTTATCTGAAGAAATCCAGGTGGCCTTAGGTATATAGGGATGCTTGAATCTGGTGCTACTAACTACCATGTTTCCCGCTAAGGCGAAGTCGATCAGCTCATTCCTTTGTCGGAGGATTGTTCGTGCAGACTGATTTTTCCAATCATTGGGCTAAAAACGCCCTTTTTTGCAACGTGGCTCCTCCTTCTCTTTCGTCGCAGCATGTGTACAGATAAGGCTTCTCTTGAAAAACTTTGCTTTAACGCGAACTGTGACCAACCGTTCATTCACCGGAGTGAACCGGGCGACTAAATGTCGAAGTCTCTTGCCAACCGCGAAGCCAACATCAAACTTGTGCTTATCCACATGGCCGTTGTAGTAGAAGTCACAAGGCGCTCTTTTGGAGCAGCTCTGTCCCAACCATCACATCTCTTGAAGTGCGACAATGTCAGCCTTGTGTTTCACAGAGGGTTCGGACATTCCAGGTGCATATCCTCAAATCGTTGTCCTTAATTCGTAAGCGGGTGTCGTCATCAAAATTGGGGTTTCCTATCCGAAGCTAGGTAGTTTTCACTGAAACATGTTTTTATGTCGTGCGTTTCAAGCCCGACGCACAATCCGACTCGGGATTTGGGGATCCAGATTTTTTGGCTTGTTTCTCCTTCTCACATTAGCTCGCTCTCAAACGGACGTTCGGAAGCTACCCAGAAGATATCTGGGAAGCCCGGAAGTTGTGAGCTGCTTGGACCGTATACAGAAATATCGTGCTGGCCACTCCCAAGTGAATGGCGATCAGGGACAAAAACAAAATGAGATGACTGATTTTGTGCCACCTTGTTTCCGTATACCGATAATTTCCAATTTGGTTTCAGAGGTAACCGTAACAGCGTACACTTTCTTCATAAATTTGCAATATTTCTTAACATTGCTCAAGTGTTAGGCGATCACCACTGACGGAGAGGCTGGATAGCGACCCTTCACAGAGCTGTCAATGTCGAAATGAAATGGTCCCTATATTCATCTGCACTAATAAGTCAGAAAAATAAAATTGAATACATTAATGCACTTTGACCCGCCCCTCCCCCTTTTCGGAATGCTGGCTACGTCCTCAAGCGTAATCTGGTGTATTGCAAAATCTGGTACATTCAAATAAAATCGAAAGCTCCTATGAGACTTTAGTGTTTACAGAAACTTTTTGCCATCCCTGTTTTGCCACTACGCTCGCTAACTTTAAGTTGCCCCAACTTCCAAATTTTTATATCCCAATTCAATTCCATTCGCTCACTCCCCTCCTTATGTTTGCTTCCATTCACTTTCCTTCAATTGCGGTTATTTTTAGTACCCCACTAAATTAATATCACTTCGACACCAAATCCACTGCATGTCATAAAATTGAAAACTCTGATAAACATTAAGGCCTTTAAGCGTAAAACCCAATTCATAAATCAACACAAATTTGACAAATTTGAGTGTCGCCTCATTGATGTTGTTGCTGCTGTTGTTGGTAGCTAATGCACGTTTGAGTAGCGCAGATATGGATGGAAATAAAATGAAGTAATTTTTAGTAAAAATAATACCATAAAATCCCATTTAAATACGAACGTAGCTGCACCCATACGTGTGTGTGTGCGTGTGTATGTAAATCTTCAAATGCGGCATATTGCAGCCGCAAAGCCCCATTGCTATGCAAAGGTGTCTACTGCATTATAGATCGACTGCTGGAGTGACGTAAATTTGGATATGTTGTACTTAGGGCGGGTGCGCGTGTATGTATATGTGTGTGTGTATGCTAGTTGTGTAGGTGTTACTGCCACGCCTGAGGGATAATATAAAATTTATGCCACCAACAAATGATTAACACCCGCAAACGCTAATTGCCTGACGTGTGCGCCGCTCTACAAAGGCTGGCGTTGAGCGAAGTGCGCCGAGCGCCGAAAGTTCGCCAGCCAAGTGGACTTAAAACCATATACGAGTATACGTGTGTGTGTGTGTGAGTGGCATGGATAAGTGCATGAATGCATGAGTATAAGCTCGTAAGCATGCAGGCGACATGCCACATATGGTTACATTTGTGCTGAACATAAACTGACTTTTATTCACTTAAGCACTTATTTTTTGGATTTTTGTGTTTGTATTTTTGGTGACTTTTTTTTTTTTCTTGTAGGGAGTAACAAAACACTTTACTGTCTCTTTAAAGTGTCATTAAAACGCTTTTGGTTTTCCGGCTCGATTTTAATTTTACGAAGCGCAAATTTCTCATAAAAAGTTTTGCTTTTGTTTTAAAAAGACAATAACACGAAATGTGTTTTTCATTACTTAATTAGGTATGCGCAAAGATTTACGATAAAAGGAGAAAAAAAAACTATTACATTTTCTGAATTCTGCGGAGTGGTGCTTTAAATACCCAGTGAAAGTTTTAGTGAGCAGAAATTAAATGAACTACTGTTGAAAAAAAAATTGTAGAAAACAGTGGTTTCTAACAGCGGTTGTTTTAAGGCAGGCAAACGCAAGCTTCTTTGTGATTTTCTATCAGAAAAAGAAACCTTTCATAAAACCAACAGCAGCTCAAAGTTAGCCAAAACTGCAGACTTGTCTATTATCATTTGAGACACTTGGTAGCACTTGGCTCACTAAATAGCTCACGTCCAATGGCCAGACTCAGTGACCAGCTTACAGTTATTTTTAAGTTGCCCCACAGTACAAATTTAAGTTTTTGTGGAATTTCCGAACGAATAAATTAAATATCTTAATTTTTTTAATTATAATAGAAAATACCAAATCAAGTACAAAAAACAACAATAAAAAAAATATTAGATTTTTTAAACAAAAAGCTTAGGCGTAGATATATGAATCTTTCGAAACTAAAAAAATGTAGAAAACGAAAATTATAAAATAAATGTTAAAAAAAATCAGTACTTAAAAACATATGAAAAATTATAAAAATTACAAAAATAAAAACAAAAATACAAAAAATTAAAAAAAAAAAAATATTAAAACATAATCAAAATATAAAGATTATAAAAAAAAATCTTTATGCATTGATTTTTTTTAAATAACTTTTTATAAATTTTTGTACAAAAAAAATTAAATAAAAACTAGATTTCTTAAACAAACAGCTTAACCCCTTCGGACCTCATGTACAGAATTATGCACATAATGTTTAAAGCCTTATAATAAAATTTATTTTACTTTGTTGACACACTAGGGACCTAATGTGCATAATTGTGCACATGCCAGGAAATTCGGAAAACTAATAAATATGTATAATTTTTCACATATTTGTTTTTATGATGTCCTTCTAACTAATAATTAGTAAAAAAAAATTTATTATCCATTAACAATAATTCAGGTCTGAAGGGGTTAAGCGTAAATGAATCTTTCAAAACTAAAAACAAAATGTAGAGTCAAAAAAATTATAAAAAATTGTTAAAAAACCACATATAAAAAAATTTAAAAAATCACAGAAATAAAAAAATACAAAAAATTATAAAAAATTATTAAAAAAAATCAAAATATAAAGATTATAAAAAAATTATTTAAAAAAAAATTAAATAATTTTAATAATTTTTTTTTTGATTTATTTTTAGCACATTTTTCATATAAAAATATACAAAAATATAAACATCAAAAAATTTAAAAAGTCAATTTACGAGAAATAATGAAATATTATTTTTAATTTAAATATTTTTAGTTTAAATATTCTAAAATCTATTTGTGTTTAGTAAAGCAAAGGGCGGTTAAGTTTTAAGGGCCAGTGTTGATTTTGAATAAAATACAATTTTATTAGAAAATTATTGTCACTTCCTGTTAATTATGATAATATTGGTATTGCTCAATTACGTATGGAACAAAATATCAGCCAAATGGCCTCGGCGGCACACCTCCATTCGATGGTCGAAATTTTCGATGATGCTGAGGCATAATTGAGGTTCTATGCCGTTAATGTGCCGAATTATCTCATCCTTAAGCTCTTGAATTGTTGCTGGCTTATCGACGTACACCTCTTCTTTCAAATAACTCCAAAGAAAGAAGTCCAACGGTGTCAAATCACATAATCTCGGCGGCCAATTGACACCGCCGCGACGTGAGATTATTCGGCCATCAAATTTTTCGCGCAAAAGAGCCATTGTTTCGTTAGCTGTGTGCAAGTGGCACCGTTCTGTTCAAACCATATATCGTCCACATCCATACCTTCCAATTCGGGCCATAAAAAGTTCGTTATCATTTCATGATAGGGAACACTATTCACAGTAACTGCCTGACCGGCCTCATTTTGGAAAAAATACGGCCCAATGATACCGTCGGCCCATAAACTGCGCCAAATAGTTAGTCTTTGTGGGTGCATTGGTTTTTCGGCAATCACTCTTGGATTATCTTCTTCTTCTTCTTAGCCTCACAGTCCGTGGTGGACCATAGCTTCATCAACAATTTTTCTCCACTTTATTCTATCCATGGCTACATCTCTCCAGTTGTGTACGTTCATTTGCTTAAGATCTGATTCGACGTCATCTAACCATCGCTTTCGTGGGCGTCCTCTTTTTCTTCCTCCAATTGGTGTTAAAATAAAAGCTTTCCTAGCATTTCGCTCTTTCGGCATGCGCAGTACGTGCCCAATCCATCTAATTCGTTGGGCTTTGATAAAACGTATTATATTTTGTCCTTGAACGATTTCTTCGGTTTCATTATTGTAGCGAATGCGGTAGCTGCCATCTATTGTTGCAACCGGACCATATATTTTCCTTATGATACGTCTTTCGAAGCACATCAGCTGATGAATATCATTTGTTTTCAGCGTCCATATTTCTGCACCATATGTAAGGACGGGTCGTATCAGTACTTTGTACATTCTTATTTTCTGTGCTCTGGACAAATCTTTTGATTTAAATAGTTTTATGTTAACGTAGTAGGCGTTATTTGCAGCTTGGATTCTGTCGTTAATAGCTATCGCCGAATCTTTATCTGCTGATAGTTTAAAACCCAAGTATTTAAATTCAGTGATATTTTCGAAAGCAAAGTTGTTAATACTTAGGTCATCGCGTGTCGTGTTGTTGACTGACCGAATCATGTATTTGGTTTTCTCGGTATTTACGTGTAGTCCCAGAGCTTTTGCATCTTTATCAATACATTTAAAGACGCGTATAAGAGTGTTTCTATCTTTAGCCATAATAAGAATATCATCTGCGTAGGCACATATCTGAAAATCATTATTAAATAATGTTCCATTCGTGTTTATTTCTTTAACAGTCGTGTGTAGCATTAAATTGAATACTAAACATGACAATGCATCTCCTTGTTTTACTCCGGATATGATTTCGAATGGGTCTGACAGGCTTCCTTGCACCAGTACTTTACTTGTTGTGTTCGAAAATGTACAGAGAATCAAATTAATTAACTTCAGAGGTATTCCAATTTTCTGAAAGCAGTATTTTATCCCTTTTCTATTTATACTGTCAAATGCCTGTTTGAAGTCAACAAAGAGGCAAAATATATCAATTTTATATTCGTAAAACTTTTCGAATATCTGGTGGACAGTAAAACCTTGATCAATCGTTGAGCGGTTGTTTCTAAAACCACATTGGTAATCGTCTAGGATGTTCTCAGCATAGATATTCAGCCTTTCAAATAGAATGTTTGTAAATACTTTATAACCTGTATTAAGTAAAGATATGCCTCTGTAATTTTGGCATTCAGTTTTATGTCCTTTTTTGTGTATAGGTACTATTATGCTTGATGCCCATCCAGTGGGTATTTCATTTGAATGCCATATTTGGCTTACTAAGGTAAATATTTGTTTATGTAGTTCATGTCCGCCATATTTCAGAAGTTCTGCGGGTATTCCATCTTCACCACAGCTTTTATGGTTTTTAAGTTTTCTTATAGCCAATAGTACTTCGTCAAAGCTAGGTTCTTCAACATAGATTTCGGCCGTATGTACTACTTGTTCCTCCTTACTTGTATTATCGTAGTTTTCTTTGTTAAGTAGTTCGTTGAAATATTCTTTCCATCTATCTATTACTTGTTGTTTTTCGCTGATTATGGAACCATCCTTTGCTTTGCATATATTTGTTCGAGGTTGAAATGTTTTAGTCTGTTTTTTGATGTTCTGATACATAGCTCTGACATTTTTGTTTCTAAAATCGCTTTCAATTTGTTCAATTTGCCGCTTCATGTAGGTTTTTTTCTTTTTTCGCATTATTTTCTTAGCTTCTTTTCTTTTGTTTACATAATATAATCTATTTGTACGTGTGTTTCTTTCCATATATAATATTTTATTCTAGCTTCCTTTTTCGCATAATTAGCTGCTCTGCATTCCTCATCATACCATTCGTTCATACTGATCTCTTCTCTCCAATAGTATTCTTTGCGGATTTTATGATTGTAGCTTTCAGTTTATTCCATTGATCTTCAATATCTAATTCAGTTGAGTCATTATTTGTGCTATTTTCATTAAATAAAATGTTTTCAATCGCATATTTGTACTTTGCTTTCATATCTTCATTATTTATAAGTTCATCTGTATTCCACTTTAATTTTTTATAGCCTTTGTTGTCATTTACTATTGAAATTCGTTGTCGTAACTTAGCTACCACGAGATAGTGATCTGTGTCGCAGCAAGCGCCTCTATATGATCTCACATCTATGACTGATGTAGCATGTCTTTTGTCAGCAAGTATATGATCGATCTGATTAGCCATATTGCGGCCCGGCATTTTCCAAGTTTGAAGATGAATTCGTTTGTGCTTGAAGGCTGTACTACTGACAACTAACCCGTGGGCACTCGCAAAGCTACACATTCGCATACCATTGTCATTTGTGTGGTTGTGTATAGAGAATTTTCCCGCAACTTTATCGATGATGCCTTCTTCCTTTCCTACTTTTGCATTATAATCGCCTACAATCAATAAAATGTCGCGTTTGCAAATATATTTAGTTACGTCACTAAGGTCGTCATAGAATTTATCTTTTATAGCATCAGTGCTATCGTTTGTAGGTGCATATATACTTATAATAGTTATATTTTGAAATTTACCTTGCAATCTTAAATAACATATACGATCGTTCACGGGAGAAAAATTCAATATGCTTTTTCTGGTTTTACTGTCTACATAGAATCCTGTTCCGCGTAAGCCTTGAGTTTCAGAACCACTAAAAAAAATCGAGTAAGCTTTCTTTCTCACTTCACCATCACCTTTCCACCTTATTTCTTGGATTATCATTCGCCCAAATGCGGCAATTCTGCTTATTGACAAATCTACTGAGGTGAAAATGTGCCTCATCACTGAAGATGAAGTGCACGAAATGCATTTTGATTTAATTTTCTAAAAAATCTTCTTGTTTTGAGGTTATAGATTTTTGGTAAAGCAATTTTTTTTTATTTATAGTTTCTAAAAAAACAATCTGGTAACACTACGTACGTCGACGAACTTTCTCAGTTAAATCAGCCTTGGTCGGCGAGAAAGTCCTGCTCATTTTCTTGCGAAATTGCGCAGCGAGCAAGGCGAGTCTTTAAAGGTGACATCAGTAGACCAGCTGATTTGTTTTTGTTTTTTCTTTCCGTCGCGTAAATTGGAATACCAGC
The DNA here is from genome assembly GCF_027943255.1 of Anastrepha obliqua. Taxonomy (NCBI): domain Eukaryota; kingdom Metazoa; phylum Arthropoda; class Insecta; order Diptera; family Tephritidae; genus Anastrepha; species Anastrepha obliqua. The sequence continues at coordinate 107,006,828 of NC_072895.1, read as the reverse complement.
ACAAATTGAAACGACGAAAAGCGGTTCGATTCACATCAGCGTCGAGTGCTTGTAACTCCAACAGCAATTCGACTGGTCAACGCAGTTTGTATTTTTTCTTTATCTTTTCCATATTCTTTCGTCTTGACATCTGCTTCATCACCTTTAATGAAAGCGGTTTGGCAGTGAGTCATATGCTCAATATTTGGTTTTGTCACTCCACTGGAATAGCCATCCTGATAGCCCATCTGTATATAGCCATGAAGCTAAATGTACGTCCGTTATTGAGGCGAAATCACTTAAGAAAGTACTTCAGTTTAGCTCAACAGCTACCAGTTGCAATCATCCGCCAATTGCCATGAGTTTTGGAAGAGTTGCTGAAAGCATGGCTGAGAAGGTCTATGAGAAGAAGCTTAAAAACTAGAGTCCGAATTAGCTTCAGGTATAAGGTCTACATTTTAATTCTCTAAACAAATATTTACCCGATAGGAAACGCTGGGATCGAGATATTCTGAAAAATTAGATTTGGTTCACATTCGCAAACAGTCTTAGCTGCCGAAAATTAAATGCTTTGGGACAAAAATGGACCCTCTAAATATAGACGAATTTAAAATGCTCCCAAAAATTGCATACATGAACCGATTAGGCTTATATACGGAATATATAATAATTATATATCGGCGGGATTAAAAATCCGCTATTCCAATTGTTTGCCAATAGGTGCGCAGGCAATGGGATTACCCTCAAAATTGTAACAAACTGTTGAACCAAAAAATGCATATTTGATCTAAATTCCAACGTTCTTATTCTGCCAGATAAAACGTCAAGCGTAGATTTTTGATATTTCTTTCCTTGACGGTGTTGGGCATTTTCCCATTTTTTTCACATTACTGTCACTGCTAAGTCACTTTGAAATGCCGGTACAACGACTTCCTTGAAGAATTTCGTGAAGGCCACCCAAAAACTGTTGTTGTGCCAGAATCAATCGAGTCTGTGCGTCAATTGATAATACAAGGTCGTCACGTGATACATTGCTATACAGAGGATTTCTTGAGCATTAGTGGTTCCAGCATACATTTTTTATTGCATCAACATTTAGTCGTTAAGAAGATATGCTCTCGATGGATACCGCATAATTTGACAATTTCCACTCGTGTCGGCTGACGTAATGAAATTAAAAAAAAAAATAAGTCGCGGTGGCCAAAGCACGTCCACAACAGCGTATCAGGTGACAAGTCTTAGATATATGCATATGAGCCGGAAAAACATAAAGCCGGAAACGACACCACAACAAATGCTTGCCTAATTTTTCGGAGAATCTCGTCACGCGGAAACTTCCAATAGTCAATTCTGAGTGCTACACAATCATTTGTTTGCCAGAAGTTTTCGGAGAATTAAGGAAAAGGAACCACCGAAGACAAATCATTCTTCACCAAGACAATGCGAGCTCTCTCGTATAGATTCACACAACAGAGTTTTTGACCACTCAAAAGATCGAATTAATGGTTCGACCGTCTTGCAGTCATGATTTGGCACTTAATGGTCAAAAATACAATGCGAGTATCCACTTCTGAGTGGCAAAAGTACTTTGAAAATTGGTTCGATCGAATACAGAAGTGTATTGACTTCCAAGAATGGAATATTTTGAAATTTAATTAAGCCATTTTCATTATCATTAGACTGTATTTTCATTATTGAGCGCAAAATATAAAAGGCAATCCTCATACAGTCAGTGCAGCAACGCAGTAGTGCAACACCTCGTCACTCTCACCCCAGCAAACGGCAACACAGTCCCAGCTGAAACGCCGCTACAAAAGATGCCATAAAAACGACTCTGCGGCTCCATCAGGTTAAAAAAATGAGGAGGACGCGATCTCCTATTGTAGACTGGTCATAAATACTATGCAGGAGGCGTTCAAATGCCAAAAAAGACATCAGCAACGAGGTTAAAGTGGGTGTATCCAAAATGGCTGCACTGTTAGATGTAACGCTGAACTACAGACGTTCGTGGAAGGCAGCAAGAGCACTGCCACTCAGCCAGCAACAGATATCCCCACCCCTATGACGGCAAACTCGAAGCGATCGGCAACCAATCCAGCTGCCTCCGAGAGCTGTGAGAAACCCAGGCAAAAAAACCTAGCGGTAACAAGCAGGGACGCTCAGAAAAAAAGATACGTTGAAGAAGGAATTACGAAGAAAGAAGGTAGACCTCAACGCAGTACAACATAGCGAAGCTGCACAGATAGAGACATAAGAAGCTGGCTACAAGCATGGTGGACCCTGAGGCGGACCAATAAAACTGGACGTTATTCTAGACCCGCCCGAAGTAGGGAAGAGAATAGTCCCAGGCAGGGACTTGCTGTACTCACTGTAAGGGCGAAATCATTTTGAACGCCACCCCACCCACCAAAAAAAATCCTCAACCAGAAGTCATTTCATATAATCCATTTTGAACAGCAATAACTCGCTGAACTCAGAATTTGACGTTAAAATGCTTGTTAATTTACCTTCGCGGTTGTGTGAAATCACACCTATAGACTAGTTTTTTGTGGAGATATGCAAATTCGTTGGCGTATACCAATAAACGAACGCCATTGGACTGTCAGGGAGTCACCATTCGCTGTATTATTGCCGATATATGGCCTCTGCTACACGAAGAAGAATGTCCAAATTGTACTTCATTGAAAGATATACCCGAAATAAGTTCCAAGCACTAATGACAAAAAAGGTAACTGTCAAAAAAAGTCCATTCTATGAGGCACAGCTTAAAATTTATGTGTTTTATTTCACTTCAAAGTGCTATGCGACTGAAAACAACACACTTTATATGACTAAGTCGGCCTAGTGTTCATTATGCATTTACCAACAATCAATCAAATTCTGCGCTGAGCTTAAAAAACTTAGAAATCTCTGTTTGCTATTATATTTGAAATTCTCTAGGCCCTAAAAAATACTTGTAAATATTTCTATAAAAAATGTTGTCCCCTACATAATGAAGTCGGTGCCTCGCACTGTGTTATACTAATACTGTTTGTAATATTTACTTATTACAACACTCATACACGCATACATTCCAAGCAATTATGAAAATTTATATGCTTCTTTGAAGTAATTAAATATTACAGCAAGAAATTCCAAATGTTTTGTCTCATTCTCGCTTTTCTTCATTTCCCACCCATCGATGCGACACTTTGCGGCATTCAACGCTGTTCCAGCTTCTAAGCAAAAGCAGCAATAATAACAACAACAGACGCTTGAACAAAAGTGGTGTTGCGACAATTCTTTAGAGATTTATGTTAATTTGTTGTGATTTATTGCCTCTTTTAGTGGCTGCGTCCGCCACGACAACCAGCTAACTTGATGAGACAAACCAAAGACCAATGAAAAGGCGAACAGCCCAAGTAAGCAAACATACATACACGCACACACATACAATGAAATCCAATGCAGATAGACAAACACACAACTGAATTTCAGCAGTCTGCGAAGATGAAAGAGATTTTATTAACTGTCTATTTAAGTTTGTATGCACTCGCATGTATGCGTGTATGTATGTATGTATGTGGCTTTTTACGAGCTGTCTCTATTCACTTCGCAGTACAATTCGTTACAGATGTTTTCCATCCAAATCGCTTAAAAATTAATACATTAATATGCCTTGGAGGCGACTAAATTCATGCTCGTATATTTGTGCATATGTATATGTATGTATGTATGTATATGTAGGTGCATACATATTTATTTATGTAGTCTAACGCGCTCTCGGAATGTCACTCTAATGATTTAAGCGAAAATGAAATCGGTGTGGCGAAATGCAAGTGAAATTTTCATACTTTCAAATTTATTTAATTTCGACATTTCTTTCAACTCTATAGGGCAACCCTCCTTTGATTTCTCCTGATAACGTGAGAAAATTTTGAAAATTATTCAAACTTGACTTCCTAAATAATTAGCTCGATATTGTTTTTTGTTTAGTTTTTTTTTTTTTTTGAATACTGGGAGCGACTCACCAACCGATACAGATACTTATTCTTTTGACAAATAAGCAACCCCGATTGAGCTGACATTCATCATTCGTTTGCTTATCCGCATCACCTACCAACCGGCCCATCTAAGACTCTAAAGTTGTTGCAACTCAGGCAGACGTTGCATAGCTGTGATAAATCGATCATTCAGATTTCAGTTTCATGAGATCGGCACCCATTAGGATCATCTTGCTGAAGCGCGTGTACGCCCAGCTACCGAAGTATGAGCATTCACATACACAAGTGTAATAAAATGCACCAGTCTCATCACCTACCACATAAATCCGCTCAGCTATCTCCTCGACTTTCATGAAATACTCGTTCAAGAGAACAAATCTAGTGCTTAGGGCCACAATAGCTCACAAATCACTTTTGCCCAACGTCAGCAGAAGTTTAGTCCTGCAGCTGAGGGAACTTTCAAATTTTAACTTAATTTTGAACTTTTTTATCAACGGAGTCGACTCTGGGTGCCTTTTTCTCTAGGAGCGCTCAGATCTGGGACTATGCTGAGGATCGAGCCATCATCGTAAGAAACCAATATTTGATTGCCACCACCGCGTTAAATCTAATTCAGAAAGCCAAGCTAGTTGGTTTAGAAGTCATTATCGAAAAGACTAAATACTTAGTTAGATTGAGGAGCAACGGTCGTTACGCTAACCTGAAAGTCGGGCGCTACATATTTCAAAGAGTCGAAATCTTCAAGTACCAAATATTAAACTTAGGTAGTACAGCAGATCCGCCGAGTAGTACGACAGATTGTAGGCTGCAAATTAAATACCCTATGGTCAAAAAGTAAAGTGAAGGTGATGTTGACTGTTTTCTTCGATTGCCAAGCCGTAGTGCACCTAGTATCTGAGTACCTTCCATCGGGCCAGACAGTCAATAAAGAATATTCTTTATCCGTTTTGAAGCGTTTGAGAGATGCTGTACGTCGCAAACGACCGAAAATGTGGGCAAACAATTCTTGGATTTTGCATGATGATAACGCGCCATCGCACCGAGCCCAAATTATGATGGATTATTTGACCAAACACCAAGTAAATACCATCGTGCAAGCACCGTATTCACCTGATATGACCCCGTGCGACTTCTTTTTGTTTCGCAAGTTGAAGTTACCACTTCGTGGAAGGAGATTTCAGTCGATAGAGGAGATCAAAGAGAATGCGACGAAGGATCTGAAGGCCATCCCTTCGTCGGCCTACCAGGGGTGCATGGAAGACTGAGTTAAACGTTGGCGAATGTGTGTTGCTTCAGACGGGTCATATTTTGAAGGAGATAAAATAAATTTGCCTGAAATTAGACTCTGTTTTGTTTTATTTAAACATTTCCAACCCTTTCTGATCATAGGGTATATTATTTACACCTCAAGCTGCTTAAACCAAACTCTTAACAAGAACGTGTAAGCTATAGATCTATATCCTATAGATCCTGTTAAGTCCAATAGCAACGTATGGATATGAAGCACTGGTTTCGAATTTTTGGACCTGTACGAGAACCTGATGGATCTTATATTATAAAATATAACAATGAGATCGAAGAACTTATAAATGGACAAAAAAATTGTGTGCTTCGTGAAGGCACAATTTCTTCGATGGCAAGGACCCATACTTCGAATGGATGACAACAGAATTGTAGGAAAGACTTTTAACTCTCGTCTTTTGCGCAGCTGAAAGCCCTGACAGCCACCAAGAAGGTGGGCAGATGATGCGGAAGACGACTTGCGTAGCATGAACGCACGAAGAAGCCATGCAATGAACCGAGACGTAGTGCAATAGTAAAGGAAGCATTGGCTCACCCCGAGCTGTAAATGCTATGGTGAAGACGATGATGCTGAGCTGAGTAGAGCGTACAGGAACATTTTGGACTGCCGGCACGTGATTCTGTGACAAAAGTCAACTAATTACAATCTTGTGCATACAGTCTGTGGTACTACCACTAAGAGGGAATGAGAGCTGAATACTTTAAGCCTCGGAAAAGATTATTCTTCAAGTGTCGAAGTTTATTAGAAAGTCGTCCACGTTCTGACAGCTTCAGTTGAGAGCCCGTCTCAACCCTCAGAGTATTGCTAAGCCTGATGAGGGGAGTCACTCCAAAATCGTCTTCGCAACAATCGGCTCAACAGGTTGAAAATCAACGCCTCTCCCTCTTTACGGTGGCAGTCTGCTAAGACGAGCCAATCCACCATTGCTCCTCGTTCCAGAACTGAGGACTAGATACCTGGTGATAAAGCTGTAACTGGAATGTGATGCCCACTTTACAAGACGCTCATCATACCCGTGATGTTTTATGGCGCAGAGGCATGGGTAGTGTCACAAAGCGATGCAGCCGCTCTTGGGGTGTTCGAGAGAAAAGTTCTTCGTAAGATCTCCCGTCCTGTGCGCGTTGGCGAAGACTACCGTTCAAGAATGAACCACGAGCTGTATAAGCTCTACGCCGATATTGACGTAGTTCAACGCATCGCCATCCAACGCCTGCGTTGGCTAGGGCATGTCGTGCGTATGGATGAAGAAGCTCCAGCATAGAAGGTGTTCGAGGGCGAAGTCCAAGCGAGCCGACGCAGAGGAAGACCATTGCTCCGGTGGAAAGACCAGGTGGAGGAAACCCTATACTCGCTTGGTGTACAGAATTGGAGAAGGCGCGCGACTAACGTGTTTTAAGTCTTTAGACTTAAATTAAAACACTAAAGTTAAAAAGTTTTTTTTTTAAGTTAAAGTTTTTTTTCACGGTTTTATTCTTTAAACAAATTCAACCTTCTTGGTTGCTGTGAATCTACAGACTGACTTTTTACAATTTCCTTAATTCTAATTACACCTGTTTTGCGCTCACTTTATGCAGTACCTTATGCTTATTGACGTGTCGGTGTAATATTGCATGCTAAGCAAATCTTTTGGTGGGAACCTTTATTTGTGAAATCTTAGCATCTTAGCATTTAAATAATTTGGTGTATGATTCCAATTTCATTAAATGCAACTCAAAAACTGTCACAACTCAAAAAAAGAGAAATAAATAGATAGGGTGGTGGAGTGATGGTACGTAACTCCTCCCCCCTTTGTCAAAAGATTCTCCTGGATCTTATGGTTTGTTATTTTTTAAGCCGTATTTCTCTTTAATGGCTTCCAGTTCCACATCCTCAGATTTTTTTTCAATTTTATTGACAATCTTAATTTTATTATTATTTTTTCTTAAATACAATATCACAATAATTATAAGAATGCTTACAAAAAAGAAAGTGCTTATTGCATAAGAAACATTTCTGTGATATTTTAATTCTTTTATTTCTTTAATATTTTCAAAATTTTCCAATACAATTTTTTTGAAGTTAATTTCTTTTTCAAACGTGTTATTTTCGTTGTTTACTGGAATGTAATATTTCTCTTTTACAATTTCTATTTTATTTTGAAAAACGTACTCTTTTATTGTTATTTTACAGTTGTATACAGATATTAAATAATTTTTGTTAAGTGTGATTTTTCGGTCGTCACAATTTTGTAAAACAGTTTCATTTATTGCATTCTTAACGATTAAAGTTTCATCGTCCATAGCTAGGATCTCGAATTTGTTGTTATACTTTAACATACAGTTTTGATAATATACACAGTTTTGAGTTTTTTTTTCAAATTTTTCAAATCTGTCTCTTCTTCATAAGAATATACGTTATTTGCTATTTCGACAACATGTTCAATATCAGTATTTATTTCCATGAACTCTTTGTTGGGTATTGGCACTATAGCTTTTACATAGGTTTTAATAAAATTTGTTGGTATTTTAATGGCAATAATTAACTTAGATTTTTCGTATTTCATTATACCTAATTTTAGTAATTTTAGCTTATAAAAATCAATATTGTAACATTCTATTTCATTGGCCGTCAATATACTAGGGTGTAAAATCTTATGCCTAGCCGCTGATATGTTATCTTGAATTTGATTAAGCCTATTTTCCAAGTATCTGATTTTTTGCATTTGGTCTAAGTATAGCAAATATCTTACAATTTCGCTGTTCCTGGTTTTAATTTCGTTAAAAGCTGCCTGGATTCTTTTTCTGTCTTCTTCTATATTATTTTTTAGTAGGTTTAAAGTGTCATTAAAGTGTAGGTTTATCTGAATTTGTTTATTAACTGTTTCAATAACGTTGTGATTATTTTCGTCCGTAACTTTTAAATGCTGTAAAATTTCTTGACGGTCATCGTCGTCCATTGTGCCAAATAGCCATTTATGAGTTGTCCCGACAATATTTAATCAATCAATCTTTTTTGTTTAAAATTCACTGGCGAAGGTGTAATTGATTTAACTTTGTCTTTAAGTATTTCTATTTCTTTGAGTAATAAATCCTTATGGAGAATATCTAAATTTTTAATATTGGATTCTATTTGCGAAATTATTATATTTATTTCGGTTAAATCTATTAAATGTATTACGGTAATTGTTTCATTTATTACTTGCACTTCTCTTAATTTAATTTGAGTGTAACCTGTTTCTTCCAATATTTTGTTGACTTGCAATGTCCCTTGAGTCCCTGTTACCAATATCGTTATCACCAGTACGAATGTTGCCACCTGAAAATTTGTTTAGCCTTTTAATATTGGATGTATGAATATTTTGCAATTTCCTTTTTATAAATTTGGGTTCTTCTTTATGCCTCAAACTTTTGTAATTTTTTATAAATCCTTCCAGTCGATTCTCTGAATAGTTTTCCCGTTTTTGGTTTTGTTTATAAATTGTGGTTAACTTTGATCTTTCAATTCGATTTTTTATTAATTTGTGATCAACTTTGTAATTTCGAACTTCTTGTGGAGTAGTTTTTATTGTACTATGGAAAGAATTGTTATAAAATTTTATGGCCTTCTGCATTTGCGTTATAACTGGGAGTTTTTCCTCTAGGTTTAATATTCAAATGCGTTCTGTTAGAGTGTTATTAAGTCTCTCAATATCAGCATTTCCTGTATGACTGTTTGGTTTAGTTACGTGAAACTCAATTCCTTCCCTAGTTCAAAAATCTCTAACATTTTTGGAATTAAACTCATTGTCAAACACAAACTTTTCAATGGAACCCTTAATTGATAAAAATTCGTTTATTTTGCCAATAATAGTTTGATTATTCCTATCGGGTAGGTAAAAAGCCACAGCATGTTTTGAAAATTTGTCAAGAAAAATTATAAAAGAGTGTTTACTATTAACATAAGTATCGACATGAACAATTTTATTAGTAGAAGTAGGAGTCTCGGTTAAATGGAATTTATTTTTAATTGGATTTCTATCATATTTTCCTCCAGAGCATATGTCGCAGTTATTTATAATTTCATGTATTTTTATTTTTAATTGAGGATGATAAACCTTGTGCTTCATGCCCTCGTAAGTTACTAATATTCCAGAATGCCCAGTTTCGTACTTATGAAACAGAGATATTTGCTTTCTTAACTCGCTTTCATCCTGGATGTCCTGTGCTAAAAAGCTACATCTTACAAATGATAACCGTTCACTACTTAAGACATTGTTAATTAAAATTTGCTGTAATTTGTTGTATTCATGGTCATTAATTTGGGAAAATATCGCCACTTTTCCTTTATCAAAATTTCTTCGGACTATATTAGTTACATTATCAGAGTCAATATCTTGTTTATCGATAAAGATTCTTTTGTTTTTGAAAATTTCCATGACCTCAACTTCCTTGTTATTTACTAAAATGAGTTGGTTTTTGAACCTATTTACTATGGTATCTAAAATAGAAATATGATCATTGCAATTCTCTGCCTGAGAATGTACGGTTTCAAGGGAATGGTTGGCATTTAGATTTTTTATTATTAAAGTTTCGTTAAGAGTGATTCCTAAATCATCAGAATCTAACGCGTTTATTTCACACCATCTCTGTAATCTCGGGCTTATATCTTTACCCGAGTTTTTGACTTGCCACCACTTTAGTGGTTGATGATCGGTTTGGAGATCAAATTCTCTTCCAAAAAGATAAAGTCTATAGTATTTGACTCCCCACACTATTGCCAATAGCTCTTTTTCAATAGTGGAATAATTTTTTTCGTGATTATTTAGTGTTCGCGATGCGAATGAAACAGAATGACCATCTTGGTCAAAACCGCACCAATAGCAAAATTGCCGGCGTCAGTGATAAGCTTAAAGCGCTTATTAAAATTTGGATATTTTAAAATAGGCGGATTTGTTATTATATCCTTTAGTTTTTCAAAAGCTATAATATAATTTGGGTCTCTTATGTTGATTTTAGCATTTTTCTTTAAATATGCGATCATGGGGTAAGCTACTTTATAATAGTCTTTTATAAATTTTCGGTAGAAACCTGTTATTCCTAAAAATGATTTAATCTGCTTTTGTGTTGTCGGAAGCTTCAATTTTTGAATTACTTCGACCTTAGCTGGATTTGGCTTAACACCTTTAGGTGTAAGTATATGACCTAAAAATTCGGTTTCCTTCTTTAAGAAGCTACATTTATCAATTTGAATTTTAAGTCCTGCTGTTTTCAAAGTTTGAAATATTTTTGTAATATTTTGTATATGTTCTGATAAAGAAGTACTGAATATTAAGATGTCGTCTAAATAGACAACACAAATTTTATTTAACAGCTCTATCAGTTGATGTAATTATTTCATGTTTAATTTCATGGGTTGCAGAAAGCTTATCACCCTCTTTATAAAATAAATCCTTGAAACTGTGCAATAACTTCGTTATCAATTGGGTTTCTTCCGAATTTAGATGTCTCAGATTCAATTTTTCTAGGTCGCTGTGTTGAAGTGAGCAAATTTCTACACTATTGTATGGATTGTAATTTCTAAACGGTATATGTTTATCTATATTAGTATAGTAATAAATTTATTCTCTACATCAATCTTAGCTTTAAGAGCGATGAGAAAATGTTGACCTATTATTGCTGAATAAATTTTGTTATGGAAATCAATAACCTTCCAAGAGAAGGTACCTGAGATATTAAATTCTCTAGGTATTGGGGTAACTAATTTGTGTGTCACTTGATTTATTCCGTTTATGGTTCTGTAAAAAAGGGGTGAATTGAGTTGTTGAGTGGGAAAAGTATTCCCAAGGACATTAGGTTTAATTATGCTTGTTTCTGATCCGGTGTCTATGAGACATCTAATTTTACAATTTCCAATTGTTACTAATATTATGGGTAATTTTGGGGAGAAGCCGTCATATAGAAATTTACGTCCTCCTCTTCTTTTAAATTACCAATATCCATTGGCTCTGGTTCCTGTTGATACGCATTAGTTTGACGTTGTTGCCTACTATGATAAGATTTTCTAGTTTGAGAAGAATTTGGTTGATTGTACTGAAATAATTTACTGGAATTTAATTGCTGTGTTGAATTTCTGCTGTAATTTTCAACTGGAAAATTATTGATTAATCTGTATTGTGACCTGTGGTAAGGGTCTGAATTCTGCCAGTTGAAATTTCGGGTTTGAATGCTACTATTCGGTTTAAAGTTGCCATTTTGGAAGTTATTATTTGGCTTAGATTTTTGCCAATTTGTGTTTTGAAAACAATTATTAGTATTCCAATTATTGCTATGAAAACTATTACTTGCTTTAATGATTGCCAATTGTTGTTTGTTTTTCGTTCACTTTGTATATTAACTCTATGGTTAAATGCAATGGTCCTTGTGTCATCTAATAGTTTCAATTTGGTATATTTTGTAATTATCTCATTCAAAGTCGCATTTTCACTTAAATGAGCCCTAATTGGTCCGTCAAGTTTTTCTAATAATATGTCTACCAGGTCCCTGTCTACATTTTCTGGTCGGTAGATACCAGGTTTTAATGGGTCAGACAAGTATATATCATTAATATGAAATTTGGAATCTTCAAAAATATTAAATAGTTCTCTTAAATTTCTTACTTTTATTGTCCGGCACAAGTTGAAGACTTCTCCGTAGGTCGTCTTTGGGCTGCGTTCTTGTTAAATTTTCCCCTTCATTTCCTCCCACGAAGCGCCGCTTTCTAGTTCGGCCAGCATTGCCATGAATCTTTTCATCGGCCACAATTCTCAAACAAAACTGAATAAGGCTTAGATTTGTTCCGCATAACGTAAGATTTGATTCTATAGCATTGATAAAGGCCCTTGCGTTTTGATTTTCTGAAAGGGGCTTCAAGCGTCGAAATTGGTCGATGACATCCTTGGCGGTCATGTTAAAATTCAATTCCTGTTGTTGGTGTTGTGTTTGTTGTTGTTGTATTTGCTGTTGTGTTTGTTGTTGCTGCTGCAATTGTAAATTTCGTAGCTCCACTTCTTGTCTGCGGATGACCTCCAGTAGTTCTGCTACATCTTGCTGGTTCGCCATTATTAGACCTCTGTTTCGGTCAAAAATTTCACTGCGTTGCATTCACTTCCTTGTTCTTTAAATATTCCTTCAGGAATATCTCCAATGACTGCGCCACTAACGTGTTTTAAGTCTTTAGACTTAAATTAAAACACTAAAGTTAAAAAGTTTTTTTTTAAAGTTAAAGTTTTTTTTCACGGTTTTATTCTTTAAACAAATTCAACCTTCTTGGTTGCTGTGAATCTACAGACTGACTTTTTACAATTTCCTTAATTCTAATTACACCTGTTTTGCGCTCACTTTATGCAGTACCTTATGCTTATTGAGAGCATAACTGCATTGAGCGAAAAACGTGTCGGTGTAATATTGCATGCTAAGCAAATCTTTTGGTGGGAACCTTTATTTGTGAAATCTTAGTATCTTAGCATTTAAATAATTTGGTGTATGATTCCAATTTCATTAAATGCAAGACAATACTGTCACAACTCAAAAAAAGAGAAATTAATAGATAGGGTGGTGGAGTGATGGTACGTAACTCGCGCGGAGCAGAGGCGCCTGGAGAAAGCTAGTGAGGTCGGCCGTAACTCGGTAACGGGTTGTTATGGCCACCTAAGTAAGTAAGTAAAGAGTGTGATGCCAGCACAAATTCTTGTCGAAACAATGTAAGAAAGTAAGTTTCGACTTAACGTGCGCAGACTTTGAAATTGTAAAATCTCTACTGGCGCCTCGGAAACTTATGGTTAATGATACTGAGGGTGCTAACGAAAATGGGTTGAAATTAGATTTTTTTTTTTTTTTTTGCTAATTTTCTCAACCGTATGAGAAACCGATGAGTATGGAATTATTAAAGCCATGGACTACATTATAGAGCGTATGGGAAGCCACAAAAATTTAAAATGTTGAAGAAATGAAAAAGCTGCGCATCGGGCATTGCCAAAATTAAAATTAGTACTTTGAAGTAGTTAACATTCAGTACATCGAAGTAGTTCGGCAATGTAGATCTCACGGCACTTTCATATAAACCATTACCAGAAAATGGGTACACATTGAAATATTTATTTCGCTCAGTGATGACAAAAGATGTGAATGACATAGACGTACTCTTACAAACATATAAGCTCCGAAGAAATCATAAGAGCAGCACTACTTTATAATTAAGCACGTCTTGCGAATGGGTGTGGAAACACATAACTTCTTCAGAAGCTGTCTAGATGAAGAAGAGACCATTTAGCACCTTCTGTGCTATTGTTCTGCTCTATGCAGACCTAGGTTTACCATTTTAGCCACAAAATTGTTTAACGAATTGGAAGATCTCAATCTCTAAAATTTTTGAAAATTACTCACCGGTTTTAGGAGAGGTAAAGACAAGTTTCCCATGCGACATTACAATTATATCCTGTATATCTGAATGCATTCCACAGGACAACCGCTTCAAGCTATCCTAACCTATGACAAAACGGCATCGACAAGCTAGAGTTAGGCTGAAGGGTAACTTAATTCCAGAAAATCTAACTATTCACGTTTGTAAGTAAATGAAAAGACAGACTATTTTTGGTGCTGCTCCTTCTTCATTTTCATTTCCACCTGAATGAGTCAAATCAGGCAAACTTCTTTGAAAGGGCTTACGTAGTTGACAAGATATGAGTTGTTTGGCATATTGTGACAAATCCATTGAAGCTTTCTAATACCCAGTAAACTACACAAATTAAATACTAAAACGATGTTATTTGCTACAAATGAAAAAGGGGGACGAAAATAATACAATAGAGGGTATGTAATCAGACTATTTTATATTCGGCATTTGGCCAATACAACACAGAATTATTTATTTATTTACTTAAAATATAATTAATATATAAATGATCGTATTACAAAATTAAGGTAACCAGCAGCAGAAGATAATGACTTGAACCAAAAAATCAAAAAACATTTGTTAAAGATGTTTCTCTAGCAGCAGATTTTTTCTGATTTGTCTAAATTTTAAAATTATTGGCTAATTTGTTATTGCAAGATTAATTGGCCACCGTAGCCAAATGGACTCGAAATCTCCTGTATAGGACAAGTTTTTTCTAATAGCAATAGCCCCTCAGCGGCAGTGGCAAGCCCGCCAACGCCAACAAAAAAAATCTGAAAAATCAACGCGATTTTTACGCTACTTGAAACTTGTATTTTGAGCTATAAAACTGCATACTCAAAATTATTCTAAAAGGCTTAAAAAACGCTTAACGTCGAGAAATACAGAAACCCGGCCTGGAGCAAAGGATGCGCAAATACTCATAAATACGTCCACTTTGCTCCGTCTGACTGGAAATATTGACACGATTTTCATGAGCTATTGTGCATTCATTCTATGGAGCTTTAATTTTTCCATGGCGTACAAAATAATACTGAATCTGAATCTTATATTAGAGAGCAATTCCATATTCAATAAATAAAAAAGAAACATTTGAAAGTGAAAAATATAAATAACCATTAACTTGTAAATAGAATTTCACCATTTAATATGATTTGCGCACTTTCAACACTTGAGCTGCATCGCCAGAGCGCACAGTAGTAGCAGCCACACAAGTTGTAAGAGAACGTGCGAAATTCCTTTTGGTAACATTGTTGCTTAACCCATAAATAATGACAATTCAATAAAAACATTTTAGCGAATTATGAAAAGGCCAAAAAGAACGACAACAACCGGCATGCAATCTAATGTGCGAGCAGGTCCACTCCACTCCACTCCACTGAACCGGAACTATGAGCAATTGATTGCCGCAACTAAATGACAGCGCATAGCAAGAGTTGAGACGAGTCATATGGCGTTATGCGGCTAAATGACAATACTGGGAACGAAGTGTGTGCAGCTATGCACACACATATATATTTAGGTCTAATGATGAGCTCGTGTGGACTTGCCGGATTGTCACTAATACGCATATTTAGCTCACGTCGCAATTACGAGGCGACCAGTAAGTGGTTAATGTTGCTGCAACGTTTGGTATTGTTGTGCATTATATTGCTGTTGTCTATGGTTATAGCTATCATAAGTGATTTTGTTTTTGTAGCTATTTGACAGCACTAGCAAGCTGCGCGCATAATTGCGCGCGTATAGAAGGCGTTTGCCACACATGGATTGGCAGGTTTGCAAGTAAGAAGAAGCCACTCAGTGATTCTACGAGTATTTTGACTTTGACTGCTTCACTTGAAGTGTTGGTTTTGTATTGTTGCTGCTGCCATTTCTTCTTTTTTCTTACTTATTTTTCTTCTTTCTCTTCTCTTGCAACTTCTTTTGCCCATCAAATATTGCTTTTGCCGCTTATTTAATTTAATTCTCCTAATGTATGCCTGTTTGGTTTTGCTGTTGCTTTCAAGTGGCACACCGTTGGTGGTCAAATATGGGCTTTTGTGAAGAAGTGCTTCACATGACTAGCGCGCGCTAGCGTATTGACTGGCTGACTGACTGCGAAGCTTAGCGGCGACTCATTGGACGGCCGAACTGATTGACAGACCACTGCAGAATGCTGACGAGGTACTCACAAACACAACCAAACATGCATACATATGTACACATAATATATGCCTAGTTGTCGCTCGATTGATTGACTGCTTGTGTGCGTAAAGCCTGAGTGGCCAAGAACAAGAGAGAGTGCGCGCCCGACGGCAAGCAAGCACCCCGCCTGCTTGGGTGGCAGAACATCACTGCAAACGGGCGATTAAATAGCCTTAAGGCTTGCTGACTGGCTAAATGACTTACATACTAAAGTTAATGTTTATTGTTGTTTTTATGGTATTGTTGTTTAAATTTTTTTTATATAAAAAACATTTTTTTTTATTTATGTTTTATATTTTGATCATCTTTTTTGCTCTACCTGCCGCCTATTTGCCAGTTCTATTGCTTAGCATGCGACCATAAAAATATTGCACCTCAAAACGTTGTTCGGCTTGTAATGTGCCAGCTTAATTACCGCTGATGGAGCTGCTGAGTACAGGTACAAGCCTTTTAACAACTAAACATACACACATACGCACACGCAAATACACGCATATGCACACATTTGCATTATTAAATAAATTTTATTTTTTGTTCGTTTTCCAACTCATTTTATGCAAATTACTAGCACTCGTCGTACCTTTGCTGGTAGTCTTTGTCGCTTGCTGCTGCTCATGACAGAAACTCATCGAAGTTTGTTGTTTTTCTTATTACTCGTTTATTATATTTTACTGCGTTATGCGAAATTTCCGCTTAATGGTTTGTCCCTGCCTGTTCATGGTATGCAGGTATTCCGCTTCGTGTTGCTGCCTGTATTATCAGCGAGCTGTGCCAAGTTGCGCTCCTCCATCGGCATTGCATATTTGTGGTTGTTGTTATTACTATAATCATACTTTTTTATTTATTTTTAATTTCTTCCGTTGTTATTATGCGCAAGCTGGCGGGGGCGCTGGCTAACTTTCGTTTTGATGGGTTATTACGCTCAATTAATATGCTGCGTGTAATTATTGAATACTAATGACTTTTTAAATGTGAGTACCCCGCATTGTCAGTGGTAATGAGACGGTGGGCCAACAGCAAAATATCGGCGTTTCAAAGGCAGCAGTGCGGTTTGTTTTAGACAAATACGAGGTGGCGTTATTAAATGAAGTGACCGATGCTGTAAAATATTTTAAAGTCATTGATCTCATTCATATTTACTTCTAAGAACCTTTAGTATACATCACTCCTCAACCCCTACAGCGCTCCATGATCAGCCTTCATTTGTTAGAAACAATGCTGGAGATACTTCAGTATAATATCTTCACCATACGAAATGGCTTGATTTACGCTTGAACAAAGCTCCGAAAAACTGAAGAATTTGTTTCTGCTACTTCGAAAATGGTTTGCCAAGACAGTGTGCATTAAAAAAAGTCGGTCGAGATAGTCCGCCAACGATGACTTGTGAAGAAGCCAAATGATACAAGAAACTTTACTCAGCCCAGAAGTTGCTCATAGAAATGGAATAGAAATCAATAGTCATTTCTGGTTTATTAGTCTCATAAAGATATTTGAAGGCATTTCAAGAAAAGGTATCAAAGTGGAGTTCCGTGGAAGATAATTCACATCATCAAAATGGCTGTCTACTTGATTATCGAATTTGGTGTTTAGAAGGGCGATTCATTTCGTAGCGCGGAAATATGATATTTGATTTTTGACACTTGTTTGAGCACAAAAAAATTGTTATTCTCAAAAGAGTATGTGAATTAAAAAGTAAGCAGTGGTCCAACTTTTACTTGAAGAAAAACTACTTTTAGGGAGTCTACAACATGCAGTTAATTGAAAATACATAAAATTATTATTTTTAGTTGACCTTGAAAGCAGTGTTTCGTCTTACTTGCAATAAACTAGTTTCGAACTAGTTGTTTTTAAACTAGTTATTTTGAAACTAGTTGTTTTGAAACTAGTTATTTTGAAACTAGTTCCTTAACTACTTCCTTTTGACCCAGTTTAATTTTATTTGGTTTGATTGATTTCAAGTCAAATATAGAACAGAATAATAGTTTTTGCATACCTCTTAGAGCTAAAATTAGCTTAAATTTCTAAATAACACAGGTCAACAACGTTTTGTTCTAGGAAAGTGTAGGGTCATTTTCGAAGTAATTTTTTGCGTAGAATCCGAATCCGGGATTTAAATTGCTCTATCACGTCAGGATTTTGAGATATCTTAACCTAAAAGTGCAAAAAACGCTGTTTTTGCCCATTTTTGAGGTTATGTAGCTACGCAGATTTCGCTCCTCATAAAAAAGTAAACATAGTATTTTCAAGTATAAGTCTTCCTCTTTTAAATGCCGTTAAGTTTGCTTAAATATCTATATTTTTCACTGAGATATCGCATTTTGAAGTTTCCTTGTTTGTGAATTTTTCGATATTCGAAAATCCATTGAGATAACATGAGACGCGATACGGTCGATTACATAGTCGCAAAAAAAAAAGACAACACAAGTATCGAATGTCGACGGTAAAAACTGTGAAAAATAAGCGACTAAACTCGGTGTTTCTAGAGTCAGGTGGGTTAGCCTGCTTGTGGTTTGGTAGGGGTGGTTTTTTGGGGTAATTTGGGTTGGTGATAGGTGCGTTAACCCGCTTGGGTATGGGATTGAATTATTTCAGGAAACATAAGCGATCAAACTCACCGTTTTCAGGGTCAGGTGAGTAAGCCTGCTTGTCGTTTGGTAGGGGTGGTTTTGAGGCGTTAGGGGGTAGTGGGTGGGGATTAGGTGTGTTTGGAAGTCGTTACAGTAGTTGACTAAAGGTGTGAGACTAATTTTCAAGAAAAATTATATTCATTTGAAGAAAAATATGCAATTTAATTCGCTGTTCCACGGGTCAGAAGGTGAGCCTGCGTGCGGTTTGATAAGGGTGGTATTTTACGAGTTGGGGTGGGTTTTCCATTTTTTTGACCTCGGATTCGGATTCATCGACCAAAAATACATAGGGATATATGGGTCTAGTTGGCTATTTTTTTTGTGCGACTATATAATCCACCGTATCACGTCTTATGTTATCTCAATGGATTTTCGTTATCGGAAAATTTCGATAACTAAAAATTCACAAACATGGAGACTTCAAAATGCGATATCTCAGTGAAAAATTAAGATATTTGAGCAAACTCAACGGCATTTAAAAGAGGAAGACTTATAATTTAAAATACCACGTCCACTTTTTTATGAAGAGCAAAATCTTCGTAGCTACATAACCTCAAAAATGGGCAAAACAGCGTTTTTTGCACTTTTAGGTTAGGATATCTCAAAGTCCTGACGTGATAGAGCAATTTAAACCCCAGATTCGGATTCTACGCAAAAAATTACTTCGGAAATGACACTACACTTTTATAGAACATTCCGAACCCATTTTTTTGCAGACCTGTGTAATTAATCAACAATCCATCAAGAGAAAGCACAAAAATTCTACGGCACTCTTCTCTCTTGTTAGAAAAGCAAGGCAATACTAAGTTTGACCCTTGCTTTTTATTTCAATTCATTATCACCTCAATGATGAGCTACCCACGCGACGAGCCGCCTGCTCTTGACTATTGACACTGTGAGACACTCATCTCACTGGTACAACTTATAGAACTTGGAACTAAAATCTAGAATGATTTTCCAGCTGATTCAGGGAAGGTTCATATAACACCTAGCACTAATTCGCCGGTCACCTATTAGTTTGTTCTTTAGCACTTCCTTGGCTCTTAGTTCTAACTCTTCTTCGCTCAAATTCATCAGCCGCTCATTTACTCGGCTATCACTTTGATGATTTACACAGAAACTCTTGACGGACTTCTCTGACCCAGTTAGAATTCAATAATTAAATAATGCTACTGTAATAACTACTCCAGCCTTGAAATCTAACGTAGAGTCTCTCTTGTCAACAAGTGCTCCTTTGGACTAAGTAGGCAACTGAGTAGTAAAATCCTCTCTCTCGCCGAACAAAAGTAACACTCTACAAGGCTCTCATCATGCTCATCCTATCGTATGACGCAGAAGCTTGGACTATGACAACATCCGACGAGGACTAACACAAACCGGAGACTATTCCCATTCAATGGTGAAGAAATCCCACCAGTGTCATTGGCTTCTTAAGTTCGCCACAAGCCATTTCTCAGACCTTATTTAAAATTAAATATCATTTTTTCGCATAGCAAAAGTAAAGGCATACAGATGAAAAAAATGTTGTTATCAATGCCCGAGAAGCTCTTGATTCTTTTCCACTATTTTGTAAGCTGATCTCAATTGCCGCAAGTACCTAATATTTTTGCCGTACTAAGAGTCGTTACTTTGCATTATGATTAATAGCTGGCGGTTGCGCGCACGCCAAACTATGCTTCCTCTGTCCTTCCCGCCAAGTACAGAAGTACACTTCCTTTCCAATTAACCAACAATCCACCAAGAGATGCCACAGTGTATCGCCGAACACATCTAATCACTGCCAGGCAGGCGGCCACATTCGCGCGCTTTTGGCCTCAACCCAGCAGCAGCGTCGCGCCATACTTGTCGTCGCGTCTGGCATCCAGCCATTCATTTTACGTTATTCCATATCTCATTGTCATAATGGACATGCTGACAGTAAATAATCTATCAATAATTGCTTTGACTGTCATTGCGCGTGCAAGTTGCGTGCAGAAGAGGGGGCGATGAAGGTGGTACGTTGTTGAATGTTGCGTAGAGGACAAACACACAGGCAGTACCCCTTCTAGTCTACATTAGTTTGGTCCCCTTGGAGTTTAGCTAGAACGGAGGGTCCCCGCCAAAGCTCAGTAGTGCCCTTAAGCACGTGCGCATGTATGGGTGTAGAGTACATAAATATAGTATGTGTGTACGTATTTTTGTAGCGCAAGTCCACTCACTTCGCTTCCTTTTCATTGTAAATACTTGAAAATCGTTAAAGGATTACGTGTCAACGCTGAGTGCTGTCCACTCCACTCCGCTTAGCTCAACTTTCAGTCGTACTCGCAGCTTACATTATCCCTTTCCTTTATCTACTGCCCTTTGCTTCTTGCCTTTACTTCTTCCCATGACTCCGCTATTCATTTTTTATTTATTATCTCTTACGCTGAAGAATTCTTTAATTCTTTCTGTCAGACGCGTTGACATTTATCATTCCCTGGTCACACTGGTCGTCGTTCAAAGTCAGTCGCCTTCAGCGTGGTCAATGCTATTCTTTGCTATTCGCTATCCCTATTCTTACTGCAGTTGTTGGTGTTGTAATGTTTTTTCCACTACGTTTTTTTTTCTTGCTCCTTGCCATCAGTGTCATTGTCATGGCCTGGCCTATACCCCGCACTGTGGTGGTCGCCGCGGTCGTATGCCTTTGTGCTTGCTTCAGACGCTTTGTCAAGGCCACCAATGAAGCTCATTTTGCAGATCATTCATTTTGTTGGCGGCTGACACATCCACTGACCGCCGGGCAATTCAACTTTTTCGCTCCTTTTCCCATTGTCATTTCCTTTGAGTTTTTACCATAAATCTAGCATTTTAAATAGTTTAAAATTCATGAGCGTTTATAAGCGCGTTTGAAGGGGAAAAAGCATCAAAAGAAATGGCAGAATGGCAATGCATCATCATCATTCTTATTGTACTTTAGCTGCCATTTTGCAATTACATCGAAGACTTTTTTGCTGGATATTAGAGAGATGGGGAATGAGGATACGCATTTGCTTGTGACTCATTCGTATCTTATGAATTTTTTGATAAATTGATAATCTGCATTTATTGACAGCTTTAATAGTCAATAGTAATTTCATATGTATGTGTGCGTGTGTATGCGCGTTGCAAGAGATGAATAGCACTTAAGGAGAATTCTAAGCTCTTTGAGCTGGTGCTTTGATGCCATGTGCATGCACTTCTCGATCATTTTGATTTTCACGAAATTTAATTATTGTAAGTTAAAGCAATCACACTTACTTTCGGGAGTGCCTAAAACTTCCCTCAGTTAGCTATTTGAGCAACTAAATTCATGAAACAGTAATCTAGAAGCCGCGAATATGGTGGCCGCCCTAGCCAAACGCGTTGGCGCGTAACTACCATTCAGGAGTGCGTAGGTGCGCATCTTCATGCATGAAATGATGCTAAAGAAATTACAAAAAAAGTTGTTTCCAATAGCGGTCGCCCCTCGGCAGGCCATAGCAAACCTCCGAGTGTATTTCTGCCATAAAAAAGTCTCTCATAAAAACCATTTGCCGTTCGGAGTCGGCTTAAAACTGTAGGTCCCTCCATTTGTGGAACAGCACCAAGACGCACGCCAAAAATAGGAGAGGGGGCACGGCCAAACACCTTGCTGACGTGCCGATTCAATAGCTTCGACCAAGAATCTCGATGTTTTGCAGACATCCTCCAGCTTTTCAGTCCAAAGGTCTTGGCGTCCTCAATCCAGGTTTGCCTTGGGCGACCCCTTTTATAAGGCATATACAACTTACTATTGTAGGTAGGTAGGTAGAAGTGGCAGTCAGTTTCTAAACCAACTTACTTAAACTTTGGCCGATCCATTCTGATAACACAGTAGCAATCCTACTGTTCTGTTTTAGATCTTTTTTGCAATTTGGTTAAGCTCCATGTTCAGAACATGTCCAGGCCATTTAAGACGGTGTAGTCGACGATTTGGAAGTCGCTAAGCTCAGCTAGGCATTCATCGATGTAACGAGTCTGAGAGTTGACGTGATCTCTCCACACAGGTCCAAGGATACAGCGCAGAATTTTTCACTCGCTACACAAGCTTTTCTTCATCCGCTTTAAGCATCTCTTAGGTTTCAGAAGCATAAGTAACGTAAGGCCTAAGTAATGTTTAACAGACTTTCAGCTTTGTTCGCTTAGAAAGAAATAAGGAACCTGGAGCCGTGTATAGCGAAAAAAAGGCCACTTACCCGGCTTGAAGACTCGCTAACTATGGGATGTTGCATCCGAAAAGATGGTAAATCCAAAATATTTTAACGACGCCACCTGCTCAAAAGTGTAACTCCGATCGATATGGCACATTTACATTAATTTGGAACTTTGGTAGAGTACAAAAATTTAGTTTTTGATTCTTTTATGTCGAGGCCCAAGCTTCTCGCTGCCCCGCTGGTTTCCAATATTAACTTTGGTTTCTTACAGAAACACTGATTTGCAATAGAAAATCTGGTTTCCTACAGAAACTTTGATCCACAATATAAACTCAAGTTTCCTGTAAAAACTCTGGTCCCCTACAGAAACTCACATTTCGTATAGAAACTCTGATTTCCAATAGAAACTCTGGTTTCTTACAGAAACTCTGGGTCTCCAATAAAAACTCTGGTTCCCAACAAAAACTCAAATTTCGTATAGAAACTCTGGTTCCCACTATAAACTCCGCATTTCTATAGAAATTCGAGTTTCTCACAAATACTCTGATTCCCAATAGAAACTCTAGTTTCCTACAGAATCTCAGTTTCTTACAGAAACTCTGTTTTCCTACAGAAACGTCCGGATGCTCCAACTTTCTTTAGAACGGCAAATTGTTTCGAACAAGTTAAGAAACGGTGTGCTCTTTGAATGCAGTTTTATAGCCCATTAAATTATAGTCTAATAAAGTGCACGTATGAAGTTGCTAAGAAATCCCGTTAAATTTTTGTATTTTTTTCCTTGATGATGTTGTACATTTTCTCCCTATAAAAAAAAAATCGTGCATTGATTATATGGAGAAATTTATTAGAAAAAATTGTAAAAATCAGTGCGTAATTTTAAGAACTTCAAACTGCTACTTTGTTGGAATAAAATTTAATGGACTTTAAAACAGCGTACCATAAATCTTTGTATAAATTCTAACTACAAACTTTGGAATCGGCATTAAAAGTTTTTGGAATTTTTATAATTTTTCTATATAATTTGAAGTTTGGGCTTATGAGGGTTTTCGCAAGACGATGAGTTGTAATTTTATAGAAAAAGGATTGAATATGAATACAAAAATGAAAATAAAGAAAAATAGTCATAATTGGTCGAAGTTTTGCATATCTTAGGCGCAGTTTGTAAATCTTCCTCCGCTGCTTTCAATTTCTTCAAGCAGCCTGTCAGCGAGGATGCTCCACATTGGAGTCAATAGTATAAGCTGCTTAATATTGATAGTATTTTAAAGTTTATATTCAACACTCTATTATCTTCGAAAAAAACAGCCTCTATGAGCTTATTTTGCTTCCTCTATTTCCTTTCTTTGCCTTTTGCATTTTTAATAATTTTATTGAATTTCGACACTTCACAGCATTTTTTATCTACGACTTCTTGTATAAGTACGCTGATGCAACGCTGAAAATTTCAAAACTGTCAATAATATTACTCACAAAAGCGTTATTGGGAAAGCCACAAGTTGCACGCATAAGCAGACACTTCAGACGCAACGCTATCGCTCGTCATTTGGCAGGATTTCATTTAAACAGGATTTCATAATCAGCTGCGTTGGTTGATCGTTCAATTTGAAAGTGCGATTCAAAGCAAAGAATCCCAGCGACTTAAATGGCGGCTATAGCGAGGCGCGCCTAAAGTGTCTGCGATGGCTGATAAGCGCGCAAACCTCAAGTGTCAGACACAAGTGTCAAAGCAGCAACATACATCTGTGTGTGTGTGTGTGCATGGCCTGGACGTCTTATCAAAAATGTTCATATCAAAAGTGTGTAAACAAGTTGAAAATGCGTGAAGAGGAGTTGTTGCTGTAAAGAAAAAAAAACAAAATAAAAAAGTATATAAAAAATGCTGGAGTCGTGCGGCCTACGCCACCGCGCAAATAAACGCAAGCTTATCTACTTGGCTAAAAAAATCCAACCAATTGGCCACAACAACAACAACGGCGCATTGACAACAACTTGTGTCTTGACACATGTCAGTGCGTGTGATGCGTGCATAGCGAACGACGCCCATTCGAGTAGGTGTTGCCTGCCACTTGCCGCAGCACCACGTCCCCTTTGGCTGGCCTGGCTGGGGCTGCTTATCGCGCGCCGCGCCGAATTTATCGAAAAATTGCAAAAGTGGAAACTAAATGAGGCTAATGAAGACTTTAAACTTTAATTGCGGTGAAGCGCTAAAAACGAAAAAGCAATGCAAGCAGAAGAAGAAGAAGAGAAAGAAGTTTTTTAGCAACTGAAGGCAGGCAAATGCGGCGGCTGGGCAGAGTGGGGACATAAAAGGCGGATTGGCGTGAAATTGCTGCGATTAAAAAGCAAAACATGTAAGTAGCAGTAGCTGCAACAGCAAAATAAACAACAACAATAGCAACAACAGCAATGAATGTGCAATTAAAAAATGAAATGGAGAAACAAGAACAACGGCAACAGCGTAAAATTACAGGTAATGTTGCACAATGCGGTTAGATTGCATGCAAATTATGCGAGAACAGCTAAATCGTGTGTTGCATGCAACATAGAGATGTAGTTAAGAGGCATAGAAGAACAAGCGGTAAAAGCAATAACAGAAAAGTGTTTATCGATTGCATGCAACAACGGCAAATCGTATGCCCGGTAGGACATGCCCAAATCTTGTAAGAAAGCAGCACTAAAAGCAACAAATACATGCAACATGCTAATACAAATACAACAACACAACGTAAGCGGCAATAAAGCGACATGAACTGCAACAATTATGAGCGCTTAACAACTACACCAACAACAATATCAACAAGCGAATGCAGCGTAATAATAAAAATAGCATTATGCAACATGCAACAAAAGGTGGCTGCGCATTCATATGTGCATCAAAATATTCAGCCTCGTAACTGACCTTCGTAGCGAACGTACAACAAAAAGAAAAACATTTTTGCATTTTTCAAAGATTTGCAACACTTAAGCATACCTACTTGCCACACGCTAGTCAACACGCAGAATAAAATATACAACAAAACAATCGAGGCTAGTAGCTACATGCTGTGGCAAGCACGCAAAAGTCGAGTAGCATTTGCATATGGCCAGCAAGAATTGTTATTACTATTGTGGTTTCATCTTGCTGCGGCACCGCATGTTGCATGATTGCTTAAATAGGTGCAGAAATGCAGTAGGCAACGCAAGCAAATGTTGCGCTCATTGCAGGAGGCGATGCATAGCAGGCAACTTGAGGTGGAAGGCGGGTTGCAACAACACCCGTGGCGCTTTGTGGCAAATGTTTGCAAATTTTCAATTTCGATTTCCACATCATTTCATTTTCATTTCAGTTTCGTTTGTTGCGTGTCAGTGGGAATGTTGCTCTGAAATGCACAGTGGGATGCGGTTGGGAAATATTGAAAGAAGCTTAACAACACAAAAAATGTGTTGCAAGGACTCATGCAGATTTTTAAAGCAGAAATACACAAGTTTTCTTTAAAGAGCTTCAGCACTCCCCAATGTGCACAAACATTCTTCGAAAACAAAGCTGTATTTGAGAAATTTTCCTGAATATAATCCTTTTTTTCTTCTCAGACATCTAAGCTAATTGAAGCTTCTTCTAGAAGGCTGAGCATCCCTAAGAAACCCTGACAGCCTCGAGAAATTCGTGCTTATCCATGCATATGAAGTTTCTTTAGTTCATCAAGGTTCTTTCCAGAAATTGAGGCATTCGCAAATTAAAATTTTTCCAATGAGCACTGCTGACTTCAAAAAACTCAGATACTGGAGGTAAAACCAGATTGGAGTAGAAATGAAGTTTCAAACCCATTTCGATAGGCACTTTTAGCGCACTCAGGCCTCTCCAAAACTAACGAATTTCTTGCAGAAAATAAAATATTTCCTCTATTCTCCAATAACTCTAGGTCTCCGTAGAAACTCTGATTTCTTTTATAGGTTATGGTTTCCCCCAACAACTTTGACTTCTGTTGAAACTTCTGCTTCTAGAAAATATGGTTTCCCTCTGGAAATTCAAGTATCTTGTAGAAACTCTAAATTCCTCCAGGAACTCTGGTTTCTTCTAGAAATTCTAGTTTCGTATAAAAACTCTGGCTTCCAATACAGGATTTGATTGAAAAGTAATAAGCCTTATTTTTTTAAGCAGTTTTATTAAACCTTTTGGCTTATACAACTAATATTCTTCAAAATAGGACCCTTGAGCGTCAATACACCGCCGGAATCGCGTACAATTCGGCTGTCACAGTTTTTTGGATCGCCTCGATGGAGTCGAAACGCCTTCCCTTCAGCTTTCTTTTCAGGCGCGGGAACAAGAAGAAGTCCCGAGGGGACAGGTCTGGGCTGTAGGGAGGGTGGGGAAGCAGAAGTGCAGAGGAAGACGGTGTGCGCCAACGCATTGTCGTTATGAAGAGTCCAATTGTTGACGAGGTCGGGCCGAACCCGGGCGACGAGGGTTTTCAGCCGAAGGAGCACATCTTTGTAAAATGCCGAGTTTACAGTGCTTCCTGGAGGTACAAACTCCTTATGGACGATGCCTCGAGAGTCAAAAAAGATGATCAGATTCCAGATCGCTGTTCGTCTTCGACGTCCTCCCGGCCTTCCTTGAACGACTTGTGCCACCGTTTTACCTGAGTACTGGACAGAGATTGATCCCCGTAAGCCACCTTGAGTAGCCCAATGGTTTCGGTACTCGTTTTGTTTAGCTTTACGCAAAATTTGATCGGGTAACGTTGCTCCAACGATCGCTGTATTTTCGCCCCTACAAAATCCTAACACACTTTTAAAACAGCTTTCAAGCGCGGAGCGATGTTGACTGCACCGCTGCTTCCAGCGAACTGGGACCGGTTCCTAGTGGAAGGGGAAAGTCCAACGATCATTTTTCCTCACCAGCCGATTCGGTTGATAGCTTGACAGACGCTCCGCGCGGGAAAGCTCATTACTTTTCAATCAAACCCTGTATACTCTCCGAATTTCTATAGAAATTCGAGTTTCCCATAGATACTGTGGTTTCCAATAGCAACTCTGATCCCCAATGGAAACTCCAGTTTCTTGTAGAAACTCTGGTTACCAACAGTAACTCTGGTTTTTTACAGAAACTCTGATTTCCAATAGAAACTCTAGTTCCCTATATAAACTCTAATTTCGTATAGAAATTCTGGTTCCCAATATAAACTCTGAATTCTTGTAGAAACTCTGATTCCTAATAGAACCTCTGGTTACCAATAATAACTCTGGTTTTCTACAGAAACTCTGATTTCCAATAGAAACTCTAGTTTCTCGTAAAAACTCTGGTTCCCAATGAAAGCTCTGGTTCCCTTTAGAAACTCAAATTTCATATAGAAACTCTGATTCCCAATAGAAACTCTGATCTCCAATAGAAACTCTAGTTTCGTACAGAAACTTTGGTTTCCTATAGAAACTCTGGTTTCCTATAGAAACTCTGGTTTCCTATAGAAACTCATTTCGTATAGAAACTCTGGTCTCCAATAGAAATTCTGGTTCCCAACAGAAACTCACATTTCGTATAGAAACTCTGGTTCCGAATAGTAACTCTGGTTTCGTACAGAATCTGTGGTCTCCAATAGAAACTCTGGTTCCCAACAAAAATTCAGATTTCGTTTAGTAAATCTGGTTTCCAATATAAACTCAGGAATCTATAAAAAATCGAGTTTCCCATAGATACTCTGGTTCCCAATAGAAACTCTAGTTTCCTACAGAAACTCTAGTTTGCCGCAGAAACTCAGTTTCTTACAGAAACTCTGATTTTCTCCGGATGCTCCAACTTTCTCTAGAACCTCAAATTGCTTCAGACAAGTTAAGAAGCGGTGAGCTCTTGGAGAAGTAAAATATTATCAAAGAAATGTGCTGAGCTCGAGAAACTCCGTCAATAAACTTTCATTCGCCATAAGACCAGCTGATGGCCCGAGCTAGTGCTGCTTCTTAATTATTTTATGTGTAATGATTTGCTATAAGTGAACCAGCTTCCTTTTCGTGCCAATCGAAATTTGTTTAGTAAATTTGGGTCTATTTGGAAAGCTAAAGTTTCTCCAGAATTTGTACTTTATGAAATGTTGACCTGTTGTTTTCACCTTGAAATTGGAATCGATAAGGTTTGGCTCTTAAAAAAAATCATGTTTCCCCAAATCTCAGTTGCCCCTAAGGGAAGTGTCTTTTACTACACTTTTAATTTCCCATGTGATCCTAAAATGTTGCAAAGTCACTTCAACACAGCTTTGTGAGAAGCACCACAGCATACACTACTCGTACTAGAGGCACGAAGGCACGTCATGTGGTGGCAAGCTGTTCAATGCGCGCGTGTTGTGCCGCCTGCGTGAAAAATGCAAATCAATTCAATTAAACAAAACTTGTAAAGGAACAAACAAAAAAAAAAAAAAACAACAACCAAAGTGAATCGAAGCAATTCAAGACATAGCAAAATTTTCAATGCACCTCTGCAGTTGCCACACTCACACGGGCGACCGCAATGTGAAGTGTTGCAAGTACAAGAATTTTAATCAACCGCTTAGCACCGTACAACAAATTCCAAAATAACAAAAAGCAAACAAATCGGCGCTCTTGTGTTGCCTTCAACGCGTGCGCGCCACACAATAAACAAATTTCAACGTTTAGGCACAACAACAACAACAACGAAATCAGCAGTAAGCAAAAGCAGCAAGTGCCCGCCAAGCCAAACAATGACAACCTGCCTGGCAGCAGCGGTTAGCCAACCAACCGAACTCGTGCAACCAAGCGATAACAACAAAAAAAGAAAAAAAAACAGAGATAATTTTGTTGTGTGTGTTGCATAAATTAAGTAGAACGCGCTTGAGTGCGCAAGCGAACGCAGTATGCAACGAGGCTCGGCTGAGCGGAGTAGGCGCTTGCGCAGCGGTTGTTGAAGGCAATGTTTGTTGTTGTACGCACCAGTACACGGCTTTCTGCCCATTCTCAATTTTGATGGACAAATTTACATTTTCATGCAACGCGCACATTGATCATTCCAGCGTGCACTAACTCTTCGCAAGCTTTGTTGCTGTTGTGCTTGTAAAAAAACAAAACTCAGTAAATTCATTGCGCAGGCGCTGCCTTGCTGGGAAGTGCTGTGAAGTGCGCAGTGAGTGCAACTTGAATTGGGCTAGACAGTCGAGCGTGCAGCAAACTGGCTGACTCACTCGGCGCAAAAAAGAAGTTAAAGAAACAAAAAAAACAAAAAAACAGGCGGAGCCAATGAATGGCGAGAAGACTGGCTTGAGATGCTGGCGCTGTGCGCAAGTTTTGAAAATATGCAGATGTGTAAGTGTGTGTGTGTAGCATTTGTTAACTGGTATGCATTTATCTCCACTGAATGCTGCGTCAAATTAACAAACAACAACACCTCCGCCAAATATTTATGCGCATGTCCAGAAATTAACATAAATTGAATGCAACTGTCCGCCTTCATGCGGCCCTGCTGCCGCTCATCCATACGCAATTATTTTACAAGGACACAAACAAATAAACAAGCTTCACGAGCGCTCAAGACTCTTGCACGATTCGGCAACCTGAGTGGGCATGAGTTGAATGTAGATCAGTGCTTCTGGTACTCTAAATTTTATATTCGAAATGGGTGGACTAGATTCCCTCTTCCGCTAAGGCGAAAAATAAATTGAGTTGGAAATTGATACGGAAAGTTCGTAGACTAAATTCTTAGGACGGCATAAACTTTATCGGGGCATGCGGGACACGCTACATAAAACTGGTGCTTATACCGCCATAACCTGACCAGCGAAGATGTATACATTTACCTCTAGTTCACCTAATGTGTCCTTCCGTAGGATGAATTTTTCGTTTCGTACCTTGAACTGGATTAAAAATAAAGTAAAGTCTGTTCCACTGAGCCATCTCCGGGAGGAGTCGGCGATATTCTTCAAAGGGTAATACCTTTATTTCCATTTTCTGGTATATATTTTAGTGCTTTCCCACGAACGACATTCCATTCATTTCATCCCTATGACATCTTCGAACGGCAGGTGTTTTTTAAGGGCTGAAATATACTCGGAGTTATGATTGAAATGCGGCAGGCTAATCACCTATCACCAATGCTCCCGAGAGGAGTGAACAAGGACAAAAAAAAAAGTAAATGAATGAAATTCGAACGTTTATGTGCCTCGATAGATGCAGTCGCTATCGGGGTCATAGCTTAGTATGCACTAGTTGGTATAGGCTAGTATAGCCTTAGATCGCTGCTGACAATTTTTCTAGAACACTCAGGTCTGAAATTGGGCCTTTTGTGATATTTTAGGGGTCGAAAATCTCTACTACTCTTCGAAAGAGTATGTACAAACCTAAGCAGCTGTCGTTTGCTCAATTCAATTTTTTCGAAGCTGAGTTTAAATATGGCAAACTTCATTAAAAAGGAAATTCATTAACAGATGGAAGAGTTTACAAAAATAAACCCGTCTTGAATTATATTATAAAAAAACATTGATCCCCAACGTGGATGCTCAGTTTGAAACTAGTCTGAAACTAGTTACTAATTCTCTAAAGAGTACAAGTGTAACGCTGAATATCGAACCAAATCTGTTATTATCTATTATGAACTGAATAGTTTGTACGGGACAAGAGAAGAATCTTCGCACTTGCCCTGATCTTGCAAGTCTTAAATTTGATGCCAATTCTTCCTGATCTAGACTATGTGCATACTGTTAGCTCCTCGTGACAGGCTTCGGAAACAACATTTGATGTAGGCCACCCACAGCTTCTTTCTATGTCCTCCGTATTGAATCGCAATTTTGAGGTTTTTAAATTTACCATTAGCTTCGTGATCAGCAACACCAAAAATCCGAAGGTAACCAGTTTCGAGCCATTCGGATATAATTTTGAATATTGCACAATTTTAATCGTTTGCTGGACCACATTGCAATTTTAAAAATTGGGGTATAGAGTTTTTTTAATTATTTTATAAATTTGTTTCTAAATTTTGTGCTTAAAATATATTAAAAAAAAAACATTAATTCAGATAAAATTCTTAAGGGTGGTTAAATTTCAAAAGCCGATGTTGAATGTGAACCACACCTAAACGGCAAGTTTTTTTCTGTATTTCATTTGACATTTTTCAATTTCAGACTAACGCAATTTGAACCATGGAAATATACTCAATCGAGCAACGCGTTCAAGTTATTCAGGCTTATTATGAAAACCGGCAACAGTGAATGACCAATTTTCGAAGAAAATCATCTTCAGTGATGAGGCACATATTTACTTCTGTGGATTCGTCAATAATCAGAATTGCCGCATTTGGGTGAATGATAATCCAAGAGTGATTGCCGAAAAACCAATGCACTCACAATGACTATGACTGTTTGGTACGGTTTATGGGCCGGCGGCATCATTGGGCCTTATTTTTTCCAAAATGAGGCCGGTCAGGCAGTTACTGTGAATAGTGTTCGCTATCGTGAGATGATAACGAACTTTTTATGGCCCGAATTGGAAGATATGGATGTGAACGATATGTGGTTTTAACAGGACGGTGCCACTTGTCACACAGCTAACGAAACAATGGCTTTTTTGCGCGAAAAATTTGATGCCCGAGTAATCTCACGTCGAGGAGATGTCAATTGGCCGCAAAGATCATGTGATTTGACACCGTTGGACTTCTTTTTTTGAGGTTATGTGAAAGAAAAGATGTACGTCGATAAGCCAGCAACAATTTAAGAGCTAAAGGATGAGATAATTCGGCACATTAATGGCATAGCACCTCAATTATGCCTCAGCGTCATCGAAAATTTGGACCATCGGATGGAGGTGTGCCGCCGTGGCCCCGGCGGTCATTTGGCCAATATTTTGTTCCATTCGTAATTGAGCCATACCAATATTGTCATAATAAAGAGAAATGACAATAATTTCTTAAAAAAATTGTATTTTGGAATTATTTATCACATTTGTATTAAAATTAATGAACAATTTATTACTGTATGTAAGCGATCACGGTAATAAATCGATCATTCATTTTATTTTTTTTTTATTAAGAATTCGCAAATAAGAAGAATTTCTCCAATGCACTCTATCGAAATTAGCCCTTCAACATATCTTCCGTTTGGAGGTTTCTTCGGCGTGTAAGTTTACTTATGAGCTTTGATGTACTTATGCTATGCTATATGCATACTTATGCCAGCGCTTCTTTAGAGCAGTAGGTGTAGGAAAAATTAACTGGAGTTCATTTTGAAGCCTACCAAGAATGCTTAGACTTTTTTGGCTTCGTCAGTGTTTCGAGCGATTATTACAGCTGCAATGTCATCTGCGTATCCCAGTAAATGCACATCCTCTGGCATCTCTATGTGAAGGATTTCATCGTAGCTTATATTCCAAAGTTTAGGTCCGAGTATTGATCTTTGGGCCGCACCTGCTGTTATTTGTTTAGTCTTGCATTCTTCTTGCGTTTCGTATAAGAGCACGCGATTGCTTAGATAGCTACGACTCATCATCAATAGATTATTCGGGATCTTGAATTTTACCTTTAGGGCTTATATTGCATCGCCCCATCTTAAATTGTTGAAAGCATTTCTAATATCCAGTGTGGCTAGTAATACTAAGCGTTTGGAGTACCGATTACCTACCTGAGCATGTTCTACGTTAGCTATTACTTCTTGGATGGCTCCTAAGGTAGATCTGCCACTTCTAAAACCATACCGCCTGTCAGACAGGCCGCCACTGTTCTCTACGGCTTCGCTAAGCCTACGCTTTATCAATTTCTCAAATAGTTTTCCTGCGCTATCCAGCATACATAGCGGTCTATAAGCGGACGCTAATGTTGGGTCTCCCTTTCCCTTACTGATTACTACTGGCTTTTGTTTTTTCCATATTTCTGGAAAAATTCCTTCTTTTAGGCAAGCGTTGTACATGTTTAGCAGCAAAAGAGGGCGTTCGATTGCCAAGAGTTTCAATATTTCCGCAGCTATGCCATCAGCTCCTGGCGCTTTATTGCATTTCGTTGCTTTTGCAGCATCTTTTAGTTCTTCTTCTGTGAATTGGACAGGTTCCATTGCTTCATTCTCGAGTTCTTCCCACTCAACGCAGTGTTTTTGTTTTTGTTCCGGGATGACGCCCGTGAAGAGGGAACTCTCATGAGCACTGCTATACCAGCATATCAGTATGCACGACTTGTAGCCTCACAGCTACACCTACGTACTAAACACCTCTCCACTATCTACCACTCTCCCCGCGGAACTGTCTAAGAAGGAATTACCTCACGGGGCTGGTTAGCTCATAGGCTTCTAGTTATTTCGTCTACGAACCTCCACGCGTCTTAAATCATTGTGGATATATTTTGCATGCGCGCAGATTCGCTTCCAGTTATCGTTCGATTTTAGCATAAAATCTTTAATTTTTTTCCCATTTAATATACCACAAGTTTTGGGAGCATAGCGTGGACATTGGAACAAGACGTGGTTAGCGTCTTCTTCCCTATCCGTGCAGATTGGGTAATTTGGGAAACTGTCATTGCCGTATCTGTGGAGGTTTTTTCTAAATACTCCGTGCCCTGAAAGAAATTGGGATAGGTGGAAGTTTGTTGCCCCATGGTTTCTTTCTCTCTCCACGTCGTAAGAATGGGTATTAGCCCATGCGTCCATCTACCTTTCGGTGAACTGTTCCACCGGTCTTGCCAGTGGGCGATCGAACGACGTCTTTCTTTTTCTGCAATACGACTTACGACTTGCTCTACCGTCGTGTTCAGATAGCCCTATATACACTCTCTGCATTTCTTTCGCCAAAATGTCTACGGGGACTAGCCCTGCTAGAACGAAGGAAGCATCGTACGAAATTGTACGGAAGCCGTAGATAGTTCGCAAAGCGCTTAGCCGATATACGGCTGTCAGTTTTTTTGTGAAGCTTTTTAAGTTCAGTGCATCAGCCCAGATCGGTGCGGCATGCAAAAGAACTGAGCTGACTACCCTGCTATATAGCATTCTTTTGCTATGGCTAGGTCCGCCATTGATTGGCTGTCAACCATCACTCCTAGGTATTTTAAAGCGGGTTTTGAACTAATGGTTACAGAACCAACATTTACATTTATAGTTTCTACTATCTTCCTGCTGCTTATTAGAACTACATCGGTCTTATGCTCAGCTAATTCCAGCTTCATAAACCTTAGCCAAGTCTTGATCCTGCTTACTGATTCGCTGGCGATCCTCTCAATTTCGTGGATATGTTTTGCTCCCATTACCACCGCTATGTCATCAGGGAATCCAATGACTTTAGTCCTAGTGCAGTATTCTTTTTTCCCGCCGCGCCATCTCTTGCCTTCAATGGCTTCTGTTGCTAAATCTACTACTCATTTGATAGCATCTACTGTTGAGCGGAATTTCCTGAAGCCAAACTGGTATGTGGATAGAATACCTTTGTCGAAAGACGACAACCAGTCGCAAATAATTTTCTCCAGAATTTTCCCCATCTAGTAAACATATTGGTCGGTAAGGCTCGGGTTCGCCAGGCTTTTTGTTGCCTTTGGGTAAAAGTACAAGTGTTTGCTTCTTCCACCTCTTTGGGAAAGTGCCTTCGTTAAGGCAGGTTTGGAATACTGCTTGAAATATGTCTGGACGTTTGGAAATTGCTAATTTCAGGGCTCTATTTGGTATGCCATCTGGACCTGGAGCTTTCTTAGACTTTATTTTATTACACGCCGCTTGGAGTTCTTGCTCGGTGACACGAGGGATGTCGCCTGCTTCGTGTTGGTTGCAGGTTGGCAAAATGTTTTCAGACCTTTGAGGAAAAAGAGTAGCAACAATTTTGCGCAGCCTAATTGGGCAAGTAATTTGGAGTGTGTGTACGCTTTTCGCTTTGGATAATACCACCCGGTACGCGGTACTCCAGGGATTAATATCAGCTTCCTTTTCTCAACACGGTGTGTTAGGAAGAGTATGTCGACTATTTTCTTTACCACTTCTGTTTCCATTTCAGCAGCAGGGGATTTGGCTCCTAGCTTTTTCATAACGATTTTGTAGCCCAACTTGGATTACTGTTTACATCGTTTATGCTTTGGCTCAATTCTTTTCTGCTCTTTTTGTATTCTTCGGATTCCGTTATCGCCGGGCCCAATCTTCTGGCTCTAGTATACTTTCTACGCTTATGGATGCACATATCTCTAAGTTCTGCGATCTCGTGTGTCCACCAGTATACAGCATTTCTTTTTTTTGTTATTCTGGAGTTCATTTTGAAGCCTACCAAGAATGCTTAGGCCGTTAAATTCGTTTTTTTGTTTTCATTTTTGACATCACAGACTTTATTTTAGCTGTAAAAGTATAAAAAAACAATATGTACGCAAATTACAAACGTTACAAGAACCACCCTGTATGTGCGTATTCATCCGGCAGGGTTTTCAATATTAGTAGAAGAGGTATTTTAACACATAAAATATCAATAAAGATAAAAGAGCCCACATACTCTCCAAGACTACTCGAACAATCCACCAGCATCTATCATTTGAATCATTAAATCCACTCAGCCACTTTGCATACCACCATAAAAAAAAGAAACAATCGAGAACTCTTTCCAAACAACGCCATATAAACAGTCATAAATCTAAATGCTTCCGATAGTGCAAATAAGGAATCTTAAGAGCCAATAGAGAGATGATGCATACAGACGTACATTTGCCTAAATGATTCCATTATCTACCATTTTATGGCTATGATAAAAATATTACCGCCTAAGTGGCCACCAAAACCAAAACCAAAACAAAATCACTAACTTTGAAACCAACAAAAAAAAAATTAAATAAAAGGAGGTAACACAGCAAATAAGCACAAAGAAGAGATGACAGAAGCCTCAAAAGGCAAGTAGCTAGCCGTTTGGCTACCAACCAACTGAGAACTAAAGTGGCAACAAGAAATAGAAAAAAACAATAGAAAAAAAACAGAACAAGTGCGCAGGCGGCAATGAAATACACAAACTGAAATGCAATAAAAGCAACTGAAATGCACTAAAGATAAAGCAGAACAAAGGGGCATTTAGCATGGCAGCCAACATTATGTTGTTGGGCATGTTGCAAGTACTACTTATGTATGTATGTAGTAGCAATTGATGCACTAAAAGATCACTTCGTGCAGCAAAAGGCAGTAAATAAATATTTTCAGCACTACGCTGTGGTGAACTCCGCGCATTGCCGTGCTCCGCTACACCTCTTTTATGCCACAAAGGGTCTACCATGCACTTGTAGTGTGGCATATGCGCCAAGCCAACATATTTGCTGTGCCTATTAAGGAGTATACATACATACGCACATAACTACAAGCATACACACATACATGCATATGTAGTGAAGCGCACTTCCATGGGAGCGTGGCAAGTTACACTGCAAACGCCTCGATGCCACAGCCTGTCGCCACTTTGTGCCTTCAATTCGTCACAGCTATTTCTGTAGCGCTGCCGCATTGATTGTGGAGCTTGCACACGCACACTAGGAAGTTTGCCAGTGTGAGTGAGTGCGTAAATTTGTGCGTGTCGTCTTTGTTCGAATGCTCCTGGCCGCTCGATGCAGCGCTTTCATTGGAAATGTGTAGTTAATTTCATTTTTATGAACCCACATAAAAGCATAAATTACAAATAGAAATACGATGGGAAGCGAACTGCTATGAACATAAACTCATTTCTGTGCAAAATTTCAAAAAAAGAGAACCAAAATAAAAACACTGTTAAGGACAATCAATTGAGGCGCATATGAGAATTGTGGTAGCGAATGCAGAAAATGTGTTTTTGAACTTGAGAATGAGTTTGTTTTCGAATTTAGAACTTTGAGGAATTTGACTGGCGGTGATGGCGTTTAACCTTAGCGTAGTCACGCATTTTCGTGAAATGTGAGGGAAACATTTGGTGGTGCATATTTAAAACCACTTCTATCTTGCAAGCAAGAATTTCATGAACTTTAAATTATTTTATGAGGATAGAATGAATTATATATACACACCTTTTATTGGGTGTTTGGCCGAGCTCCTTGTCTTATTTGTGGTGCGCGTCTTGATGTTGTTCTATAAATGGGGAGACCTGCAGTCTCTAAACAGGCAGATGGATTTTTAAGAGGAGTTTTTTCATG
Organism: Anastrepha obliqua; assembly: GCF_027943255.1. Taxonomy (NCBI): domain Eukaryota; kingdom Metazoa; phylum Arthropoda; class Insecta; order Diptera; family Tephritidae; genus Anastrepha; species Anastrepha obliqua. Next base: position 106,969,137 of record NC_072895.1, on the reverse strand, counting down.
GCAGAAATTCTCTCGAAGACTTGCTATTGCCGGCCAAGCAGCGATTGGTACTACAAAAAATTCTTTCTGTCATTTCAATCAGGTCCCTTCTGAATAGTAATCACGCACCAACCCATTCGGCTACGAAGGCCGCTTTGAAATAAAGAGTGGGTTAAATTTCTAGGGCCGATATTGAATGTGAACCACACCTGAACGTCAAGCTTTTTCTGCATTTCACTTCATATTTTTCAATATCAGACTACCTCAATTTGAACTATGGAAAGATACATAATCGAACAACGCGTTAAAGTTATTCAGGCTTATTATGAAAACGAGCGTTCAAATCCAAATGCATATCATCTTCAGTGATGAGGCACATTTTCATTTCAGTGGATTCGTCAATAAGCAGAATTGCCGCATTTGGGCAAATGATAATCCAAAACTGATTGCCGAAAAGCCAATGCACCCACAAAGAGTGACTGTTTGGTGCGGTTTATGGGCCGGCGGCATCATTTTTTTTTTCCAAAATGAGGCCGGTCAGGCAGTTACTGTGAATAGTGTTAGCTATCGGGAGATGATAACGAACTTTTTATGGCTCGAATTAGAAGATATGGATGTGGACGATATGTGGTTTCAACAGGACGGTGCCACTTGTCACACAGCTAACGAAACCACGGCTCTTTTGTGCGAAAAATTTGATGGCCGAATAATCTTACGTCGCGGCGATGTCGATTGGCCGCCAAAATCATGTGATTTGGCACCGTTGGACTTCTTTCTTTGAGGTTATTTGAAAGAAAAAGTGTACGTCGCTAAGCCAGCAACAATTCAAGAGCTAAAGGATGATATAATTCGGCACATTAACGGCATAGAACCTGAATTATGCCTCAGCGTTTTCGATTTGGACCATCGGATGGAGGTGTGCGGCGGCCATTTGGCCAATATTTTGTTTTGTAAGTAATTAAGCCATACCAATATTATCATAATAAAGAGAAATGGCAATAATTTCTGAAAGCCACTGTATTTTATTCAAAATCAACACCGGCCCTTAAAACTTAACCACCCTTTATAAACTCGTTGAAAATTACCAGTTCTTCAACTTTTGTTTTCAGAAATAAAGTTATACTTTGGAAAAACTTAGGCATACAGTCGATTTTGAAAAAAATCTGCCAGGCAGTGCAAAACTCATAGCGCGAACACTCGATGGGTCAAGTGAGTTACTCGTACAAATATACACTAGGCAGAAAAAGTCTGCATTCGGTTTTTCTTTCGGCAATATTCACAAGAGTGTTTCCTAAATCATTTTCCCAAATCATTTTTTTTTAATTAAAATTAAAAATTTATTATATATAAAATACCGTAAGAGTCGAGGTTTCAAATTTTGTTGAAAATTTACAAAAATTCAAAAATATTTGAGAAAAAATTGCATCAAACTGTCAACAGAAAAATTCATTTTTTATCGGAATTTAGAATACATGGTCCGGCACTCGAAGTGTAAATTTAATTGAAAACGCCATAAATTTAGTTTGGAAAATTACTTTTATTCAATTCGAAGTAAAAAATTTTTGAAAATAATTCAAAATTAAGAATCAATTTACTTTTGCTCGATAAGACCACCTTTTGCCTTGACTATGGCAAGCTACCCGAATGTGCCCTGCAGGTATTGTGGCTTACTTGCGGACAATGGCTTTTTTCAGCGCCCCGAAACGGGTGAATCTTTTAACTCGGACCTTGCTCTCCAGAATGGGGCAAAGAGAAGAATCCATCGGATTAGCATCTGGTGAATTTAAGAACCATTGTGTGAACGTTATGAAGTTCGGAACGTTGTGTTTTAGCCATTTTTGGTTCACTCGAGCTTTGTGAGACGGTGCCGAGTCTTATTGAAACGTCCATGGTCTGCCCACTCCTTCAAATCAACCTCCAGAATACTTTCCCGATAATATTTCGCATTTGCCTTGACGCCAGGCTCGATGAAAATGATTGGAAGCGCCCATCTGCGGTTATAGTGGCCCAAATCATTACCTGTGGCGGGTGTGGCCTCCTGGTGCCCAATCCATGACTCAAATTATCGTATGAATGGTCGGTAAAATATACCCGATCGTTTTGGGAGTTTAAAAATTGTTCAATTTGAAAAATTTTCTCGTTAGAAAACACAATGTTCGGAAATTGACCGCTTTCGGTCAAGCGAAGCAACTCCTTCGCTCTCTCAAGTCTGACTTGTTGCTGCTTTGATGCGAGATCATGCGCCTTTTGGATCTTCTAAGGCTTGACTTTGAGATCATATTTCAGTATGCGGCGGATGCTACAGTTAGATATTTTCAGTTCTTTCGCCATTTGATTGGCACTTCGTCGGGGATTTCGCTCGAGTTGCTTCCTCACTTTTTGAACCATTTCACGTGACGTTGTAGTCTTTTGATAACTATTTCCATGAAGTTTCGCGATGCTACCAGTATAATTGTAATGAGTAATGGTGCGATAAATAAAAACTTTATTTACTTTAAGGCGCTCGAGCTCACGAACAATCACCTACAGGTGAACGACACAGTCTCTTAGATGCCTTAGCTGGTTTACCACTGGTTTGGCAAACCACACCCGAAGATTCGATCGGAGGAACAGAAGCTACGAAGCAAAACTAAGACCTTCTGTCCTCTTTAACAACTTCATCTACTGTCTTTACCCGAGGATTCATCCTTGTATGAGTTCTTACCCAAAGAGTCTTTCAACGGGTTAGGTCTCTTAACGAAGTAAGATGACTACTGTGGAAACAAAGAATGTGAGACTCTTGAATCTTTACTACTCATAGTAAGTCATAGAACATTGCAGCTTGAAGATATGTTTTACTTACTCTAAGGATTTAAAGGATATCATTTAATACTACTTCTGGGAAGAGCTTTAGTAGAGACTCTACGTCTCTAAAATTCATTTTTGCTGTCCACTCTTAAATGATCACTTGCGGTTATTTTGCCATTTTGCATCACTGTAGTGTATTTCTGGAGTTGTGTCTTGAAGTTGCATTTCCTGCTCCACAGGATCCGCAGATTGCACAATTAAACACCCAGTTTAGTCAGATTCTAGTTTAGTCTACAACATTCTCACTACATTTCCATGATAGTTAAGAAGTTGTTCTTAGATGAAGTCAGGCATTCCTTAAAGCGTATTCGCTGGAAAGATCTCACAAATACGCTGCAGTGCCATAAACTAGGCAGATTGTCTCCGTATAATTGTTTATAAGCTTCTTCTTCTTCTCTTCCTAGAGTGCCTACGCTTCACAAAGGATTGAGACCTATGAAGGAAGTTGATGTTCCATTCTCTGCTAGTTTGCGAGCAATCTCATTTCCTTCAAAGCCATTGTGGCCCGATACTCAGAGAATCAAAACTTGATTTGTCATGTCAAGTGTATTTACATAGATTGCTAAGACCGTCTAAAGGTTTCTTGGTACGATAGAAGGAAGTTGATAGCTGAATAGCTACCCGTCGATATTGCAATACTCTGGTTACGGTGGTTGACCCTGATATAGCAGACTGCACATTTTCTATGGAATTATCTGAAAGATGAACTTCAGTTTTTTCACGGCTTGGAATATAATATTTTAGCTTTGCCCCAATACTTGTTATAGAATACCCGATATAGTTTCACTTAATTGCTTCGGTGATGGAATCTGGTTTAATGACTCTTTACTCTTCAGGTTCACTTAGGAAAGGCGTCAAAAGTGGATTGATGTCGTCACACAAATTGATGGTCATGCAGTATTATGCCGCTTTAGAATGGTAAACAGTTTTTATAGAAGATTTTTTCATGGGAAGAAAGGATTGGAAATACTTTGCTTATTCAATGTCCACAAGACGTGTCTATATTTGGCTCTTTTCGGTATGTCCCAGACACAAACTTTCGGTAATGGTGGTCATCTTTGTGTTTCAAGCAGAATCTCGTATTCGGAAGAGAAACTTATAGCCTTAGCTTTAACACAAACATAATTCCATGAAGCATAGAAACTCAGAGTACTTCCAATTTGAGAATCTGATCGAATATTTGCAGAAAAAGTAGTTAACTTCCGAAATTTTCTGATTAGGCCAAGAACGCTACAAAAGTATTGTGTCCTCAGAGTTTTATTGCGAAAACGCTTTTTCTTCCGCTTAAGCGATTAATTTTTCTGTTGACTCTTTAACTCTGATGAAGTTGCCTCTTCAATGGCATACAAATACATACATATAGCCCTTTACACCAGCCTTAAACGTGGTATTACATATAATGTTGTTGCTTGCCGCTTGGCATTGCCCCAGCGCATTTGATAGGCGTTGCTGGCAGGCGTGTACCGGCGCTGCCTATTTTCGTGTATAGAAATATTTCACTTATGTTGCAAGTTCCGTCAGTCACCCTGATGCAATGTATTCCCTGGCGAAGATATGTTTGCACATAGATACATATGGAAATTAGTGGGCCGGGATAACCCTGTAAGAAAAAGTAGAAAAAGGGAGATGGATTACCCGTTTAGAACTAGTGCGAGTAAGGTCAATTGCGAACCACTTCTTGACGCTTGTTATGAGAGCGATTGTTTCAAAGCTGAAATAAATAATCGCCTTTTTCACAGCTGGTGGTCGAAGTGACGTGTAACAACTGAAGCTTATGGAACAGCCGGACCATTAGCCGGACCGAGCCAGACTAGAAGATATCTTTTTTTTCAAACTCAGTTTGCATAATTTGAATTTAAAAATATATATACAGTAGGTTCTGTTTTTATGCGGTAGATACGTTCCGCAAGAAACAGCATAAAAAAAAACAGCATAAAAAAAGCTACTAGTTCTATAGTAAAACTATAGATACGTTTCAAATGCTAAAACCGCATAAATCTGAAATAATGTAATAAAATCGCATAAAAAAGGGCACTAGTCCCATATTATTACTATAGATACGTTCCATAGACCGCATGAATCTGAAATAATTAAATAAAATCGCATAAACAAAATATTGTATCTTTGAAAATTATATCTTTATATATCTTCCATACTTGTAGGGTTAGCAATGTAATCTGTGATGAGTTTTTGCTTAGCTGGTTTAGAATCTTGTTTATATGTACAATTCCCGATAGGTCAACATGCATTTTGTAATTTAAAAAAAAACCGCACTATTTCAAAACCGCATAAAAAAAGCCGCATAAAAACAGAACCTACTGTATATTAATTTTACTGCCTGTTACAGGAACCGAACCTAGAAACTTGTAAATGTAGACCCAATTAAAAAAATATATATTAATTTTACTGCATGTTCCAAGAACTGTACCTGGAACCCACTGAATGTGGACCCAAGGCTGTATGGACTACGGTTAGCAAGGGGATCTAAATTAGACTTGGCTGTAATGGATGCATTTATGCACCTTCAAAAAAGAAATACACTTAATCCTGCCTTGATTTCCTTCTAAGGATCCAGTGAATGCCGAAGCGTCTTACGAGAGAAGTCACCGTTTTATAGAATGAAGATCTCTGTGAATGCTTATCTAAATCAAGTCCATCTGGCAATCGTGTTTTTGTTCTTGTTTTCCTATCAGTTAACTACACCTGTCCTAGAATGGTTTGACTATCATCCGTTGTGGGTATAAAGTGTGCATGCTCGCTCTGTTGATTCGTTCGATCTGACTTCGTCTCGTAAATTTTGTTCTTTTTCTTATGTAGAGCCATCATCGGGTCATCCGTACTGTCTGGTTCGCACAGCCGTCATCGTCACCGATGTCTTCTGGCACGGTAAGTCCAGGAAACGATTTCGTCAAGGTGGAAGCAGAGGAAGAGGGATGTTAGATGAGTGGTGTTAGGCGGACATGATAAAAGATGTTTAGTATCATGCGGTGTTTCCTCACATGTCAGCCATATGTTGAGTAAAAATGTTGATTGTTTTTTTTTGTAGCAGCACGAAATATTCCTCAGAAGCTTTTGTGAACTGCTACTGAAGTGTCAGTCCTTGTCTGGATGTAAATCCGTATCATCCCGTAATGTAAAATCGAACTACATGACAAATCGGTCTTCGATGACGGATTTCAAGTAACGAGAGTTTGCATAGGGTGTGCTGGACTATCGGCGAATATACCAGTATTATCTGCATTACGTCGAATGCATGCCCAAGGCAACCGGATCTGCACACCTTGGGTTTTTTCCACTAAAGGCGGACATCTCTAATCCTATTTACTTCTGTAAATTTTAATTATATGTCGTGTCGAACCGACAATTAAAAGTAGCTATGTCAATAGAGCCGCAGTGTTCCCGTTACAGGTAGTTCCACTGGTAGACATAGTGTTTGGTGTTTTCAATTCACTTTCCTTGAAGTCACAGCAAAATGAGTGAAAAATCGTTTTCCACTAATTTATTCCATTCATCTTATTCAGTGACCTGCGATGAGCCCTATCATATGTGTCGGATGGGAGAGCGCGCACTAAGCAGAAGAAGGGGCTGAGTCTCCTCTTGCAGAATCTATCACACATGTGAGTTCTGCGGGAGCTTGTTAAAGGCGGACACCGCAAACTTGTTAGATAGATAGATAGATGCGAGGTTTGTACTTCCTGCTCATGGTCTTTTGTGTTCGCTACTCATCACAGTATCTCGTCGAAACCTAGTTCTCTTATTAACCCCTTCCCATATCATTTAGCTTGATGAAACTCGGGCCCATGTGTTACACGTCAACGCGTGGTAAACAGATCAGACTGAGGCGCGGGATGATGTAACTGCAATTATGAGACTCATGACTACATAACTCTGGTGTCGTATAGATAGAAACTAACATTCAATCGCGACCCAGGCTCGTGATTTTTATGTTTCATCTGACTTTCTGTAAACGACCTCGGATCGTGGAATTTACGTTTGGCCCGACGATCTATTAAAGCACGGCAAGGGATTAAACTCAAAATAGAGCTAGATTGGACTGAGCGAAAATGTCTTTCTTCTGGTTGCATTTGGCCGAGTTGTCCCAATCTTTTTCGCTCTATAGATGCACACTCAAAGAGAAGATGTATTGGATTCTCCGGGGATCGGTCGCATACTTGGTTACGTATTTCTTTCGCTTAGATGTTTATAATATCCGAAAGGTCGGTAGGTAGGTGAAATGGTTAAATCACCAGACTGGCATTTCCCAAGTAGCACTAAAGCGCCATTTTGATACTATTTTACGATCTTCAACTGACAGATATCTACAGCCAACCACAGTGACCATCAGGCAATTCTATTCGAACTGTCAAAGAATAAAAGAGTATGCGCAACAAAGCCAGTAGGACCAAGGTGGAATGACAGAAGAATGGACACCGAGGCCTTTGGGTACGCACTAAACGATCAAAGTTTAGAGCGAGGTACAGCAAGTGAGCAAGCTCGACAACTAAAGAGCATTTTGTCTAAAGCTTGTGATGCGGCAATGCCAATAAGAAGGCCAAATCGACAAGGAGCGCCCTGCTATTGGTGGACTGAAGAGATAGCGCAACTGAGACGGATCTGCCTGCAAGCGCGGCGTAAAATGCAAAGGTCCAGGGGCAGAACTTGCTATGAAACGGTGCTGGCGCACTTTCGAAAGGCCAGGAAAGCACTACAAGAAGCGATTAAAAAAAGTAAAGTCTAGAGCTTTAAGCAACTGTGCAACGATGCGGACATAAACCCATGGGGTATTGCATACAAAATGGTATTAAAAAAACTGGCGGGACAACGAGCTCCATCAGTCGCATTGTCAGTTATTCTTAATCGAATTGTAGTGACGCTATTTCCCCAGGGACCGAGTATAGACAGATTAGAATCTGCAGATACCGTAAACACCCAGCAGATTCCAGTCGAATCTACAATAGAGATAATGGAAGCGTGCAAGAAAATCGGCGACCGAAAAGCACCGGGGCCGGATGGCATACCAAATGTAGCCCTTAAGGCGGCTATCCGCCTGCGTCCCGAAATATTTGTTGCGGTACTACAAAAATGCTTAGACGAAGGTGTTTTTCCTACCCAGTGGAAATTGCAACGACTTGTGTTTATACCAAAAGGAAAAGGAGCAGCTGATGATCCGTCCTCGTACCGGCCGATTTGCCTACTGGACACCACAGGCAAAATACTCGAGCGTATTATTTGCAATAGACTATTGCCTATACTAGAGGGGAAGGGAGCATTGAGTACAATGCAGTTTGGCTTCCGGAAAAACCGTTCGACGATTGATGCGGTTACTACTGTTGTCAAAACGGCCATTAAGTCAATAGAAGGAAAGCGGTGGCGTTGGGGCACCAAGGAATACTGTGCTGTAACCACATTGGATGTCAAAAACGCCTTTAATTCGGCAAGCTGGTCGCACATCTTGAATAGCCTGTATGAAATTGGCATTCCGCCGTATCTTCTCAGGATACTAAGGAGTTACTTCTCTGATAGAGAACTGATGTATGAGAGCAGTGCTGGAACCAAAAAGTACAAAGTTACCGCTAGCGTGCCACAAGGATCGGTCCTAGGTCCTGTACTCTGGAATATCATGTACGACAAAGTCCTTCGCTTACCGGTATCCAGAGAGGTAAGAATAATAGGCTTTGCGGATGATATAGCGATAGTGACGGTGGCTAAGCACATACAGGAAGTGGAGCAGATTACAAATGGATCGATAAAACAAGTGAAAGACTGGCTCGAACAGGCGGGACTCAAATTGGCAGAGCAAAAAACGGAGACGGTTCTGATAACAAGTCGGAAAAAAGTAGAGCAGATGAGAATCAGAGTGGGAGAGCAAATTGTTCACTCACAACCGGCTCTGAAATACCTAGGAGTTATGATAGATTGTAGGTTAAATTTTAAGGCCCATATTGACTACGCGGTAGAGAAAACCGTTAACATACAAGCGGCACTCTCAAGGATCCTACCTAACATAGGTGGCCCTAAGTCAACTAGAAGGAAGTTGCTTGCAAATATGGCCACTTCAGTCCTCCTGTATGCAGCCCCAGTTTGGGCAAATGCGGCGGAACTGAAGGATAACAAAAGGAAGCTATTGTATGTATATAGGCTAAGTGCCCTAAGGGCATGTTGCGGCTACAGAACAATATCGGATGACGCGGCGTTTGTCATAGCTGGTATGATACCAGCGGATATTCTCGCGAGTGAAATGAAGCGAGTCTATGACAGATGTGCAGCGTATGCCGAAATAAATAAAAAAGCGGTGAGAGAAGAAGAGCGGCTTGTGTCACTAACAAGGTGGCAAGACCGATGGAATACCTCCAGTAAAGAGCGATGGACCTATAAACTGATTCCCGATTTGCGGCAATGGCTAAATCGGAGTTTTGGAGATACAACCTACCATGTGACACAGTTTCTTTATTGGAGGTTTTAGGAAATATCTGCACAGGTTCGGGCATGATGACAGCCCTTACTGCCCTGTGTGCATCAATGTAGAAGAAGACGTGGAACATGCCAGTTTCCACTGCCCACGCCTTATAACAGGAAGACTAATTCCAAATGCAACCGACGTAGTCGAGTTCATGTTGCAATCGGAAGAAAAGTGGGAGGAGTTCCAAAAGAACTCAGATACATTGAGCAAATGAGACGCATTAACCGATAGACATTGACGAAGCTATATAGCTAACCAGCCCTGCGAAGTAATACGGTGAAGCAGTTCCGCAGGGAGAGTGGTGGAGGAGACGGAGTTCGAGGGTTTAGTACGTAGGTGTACTGTTTTGCAAGTCCAGACAGTATGAAAATTACTGACTGTGCGTAGTCCCGAATGAGGTGTACCCTTAGCAAGCAGTATGAATCGTGCATGCCGTCTAAGTTGACGGTATCTATGAAAGATTCCCCCTTCGTAAACAAAAAAAAAAAAAAAAAAAAAATCAGAAGCTGTTGTAGTGTAACTGATGTTATGTTGATGATGTTTGCACTCAGATCGCTGCGCGGGTAAAATTTCCATCCTTGTGTATGGCAATAAACTCAATATTACTTCGGGCACCTACCCAATAGCTGCAGGAGAGCCTACACGGCTCAATCCAACCTTCTCTTCGGCATCTGTAATGTAAAATGCGTAATCCCTTGAGCCGAAATCTTCTTACACAGCCGGGATATATAATTCCTTTGAAGAAACTGCTGGGAAATATGCGGAAGGTCATTTACGTAAGCTCAACAAGAACATTTTCAATCTGCGAATGGTTCAAGTAGGAACTTATCTATGGACATACACATTCTACCAAGTTTCCCAAGTGTGCTAACTCCTCTTTAGCAACAAAGACAAATGACCACCACCAGCGTATTTGTTGCTTCAAGTCACTCGAACGAATTGCCTCCTCCACCAGGATCCAGCGTGATCAGTTTTGGGATCTAGGTTGAAGGACTGCCCCAGTCTGTCGAAGAAAGGAACATTTATAGAGAAAGTGCTCAACATTATCCTTTCCTGAAATGTCTCCGCAGCTTCTGCACTGGGGATTGAATAGGGTGAAATAAAGTACTAGTTCCAGAAAAAAGGGTGGAGCAAGGACCAACACATGAGAAATTCATTAGTCGCTTTTATCGAAAACGGAGGGCCCATCGATCAGTGTTGGTTCGAAATTCTCTTCAAGGGTACAAGATTTGAAAATGGAACTCATGTGGAGTCCAAAGTTCACTAGAAGGTGTAGAGGTGCAAAAGTAGAAGCCAAGAGGACTAGTCTTACTTCCAAGTTTACTCGATGCGTACCAGTTTGGTATTAATAGTTATTCCTGCAGTGCTATATATAAAAGTTTTTTTTTTTTTTTTTGTTTTTTTGGAGGTGGCAAAAAGCATTGAAAGCCGAAAAGTGTGAGACTTGTCTTTCGACTCACCCACTAAAAACCCCACCCCAGCTCCGCTTCCCTCCCGCGGGACGACCGTTAGGTAATACTTCACGGGAGGGGGAGGGGGATATAAAAGTATATGTATGTGTGTCTGTGTGTAGATATTTTATATTTCCTTTGTACGCGCTCAATGAGGCAAGAGTTCACTGCATTTTACACACTTAATTGGAAAATTGGAAAATTCTCATAAAGTGAATAAAATGCGTTAATTAATTTGTAATTAGTGGGCGTGAAAAGTGGCAATGACTTTCAAGTTTTCCGGCAGCAAGCAATAGCATAGGAAGAGAATAAGTGGAAGTCAATAAAAATTAATGCTTTTCAGATTAATAATTCTCTATCTGCGCATATGCCTCATTTGTGGCACAAACACAAAGCGCTGAAGTTCGACAAATGTTTACACATCACGAATGATGCATACACACATACAAATGTGCGCGCCTGTGTGCACATGTAATTCCAATTTCCTCTAGTTTACTTTGTTTATGCCACAAATTATGCATGCAACCTAATTTGGTAAGCAGCAAGCAGCCTATAAGGCATACATTTCCATCGCCTGGTAACTCAATGCAACTCATCGCATATCTTCGCATATGTCTAAGTGCATTTGGTTGAGTGCGCGGCATGTTGCATGCCGCCATTCGCAATAGCAATGCCATAATTTCAATCAATACAATCTTGGGAGTTGTTGCTTGTAGTACAATTAGCAGTTCTGTTGCACGTGCGGCACTGTGCAATTGCATTTAAAGAGCCGCGCGCCAAAATCCAACTATGTGCAACTTCAATAGCCCAACCACCCCTGCTTGCTGCTTGCTGATTATTGCTGCTTAGCCCACCTCACCGCCATGCCACAACAGCCAAGCGACCCAACGTCCCAATTGGCGCCCAATTGCACTCCAAAGCAACCTTTCAACATATTAATCAGCGCTGCTATGCTGTGTTGTATGGCAGGTTTGGCCAACGCTCAGCAGGCAATCGAATCACTGGCGAACTGGAGTCATGCCAAGCGGACAAGCAACAGCGACAGCGACAGCGACAGCCGCAGTCATAGCCAAGTTGTCGATTGAAAGCAAACCGAATCGAGTCAGCTCCAGTCGAGCGTAACGTAGCGTGGCTGGCTTGCATTGCATATGTGTGTGCATGCTTGCGTGCTGTTGTAAGTCAGTGTTCGACGATGAGTGTGCACAGCATGGTGCAACAAACGCTGACGCTGCCACTGCCGCTGCTGTTGTTGCCGTGCTTCTTCTTCTTTCGAACACCGATAACTACGTACACTAACAATAATAACTGAATAGCTAACGATGTCGAATGGTAATTAATTAAGCGACATGTGGCAAGCAATGTGTGTGTGTATGCGTATACAGTGAATGGTAGTTGTTGCTGCTGGCTGCTGGCTGCTGCCTGCTGACTGCTGACTGCTGGCTGCTTGATGCCTGTTGTTGGCCTGTTTGACCACAAATGCGAAAGTAATTAAAAATTAATTCAATCGCCATTGCAATAATGCATCTCTGTTGCAACATTAGTCGTTGCTGTTGTACGAGTATGCCCATAGCAATTGGCAGGCATCAATTGCAACTCGATAGTCGCACTTAGAAATTGTTGCTTGTTGCAAATTTACTTTGCGTTGAGCTCCTTCGCAATAGTTTGCCTGCTGACCACCACTTGGTGGTCGTCTTTCTAGTTTTCTTCCTTTCTCTTCCTCAGCATGTCCCCGTCTTTTGCTCTCAGATCGGTCGGTTGGTTGGTGCATCGTTTGCATCTAATTTGCTTGTTTGGCAGAAAGTGCTTGGCTACGTGTGGCAAGTGCTGCCGCATGTGAGTGTTTTGGCAAAGCAACGGTGGGCCGATCGGTTGGCAGGTTTTTCGGCATTGTCAGCAACCTCATCAAAATTGGACTGTATGTGCGTCAGTATGAATGGTCGCCATAGATTTGGATAGCCTCATTAGCGATTGAAGAGGTTTTGGTTCTAAATAGTTAAAAAAAAGGCAGCCTTTTATGAAGAAAATTCCTAAAAAATTAAGACGGAACATTTTTTCAGAAATTTCTTTATTTTTTCTTTTCCACTGCATAAAATCAGCAACCGCAGGTTGTGAGTTAATCCTGCCTTAAGCCAGGAATGTAATAAACCAGTGCATACCCTCGAACACACAAATAACGTTAGTGCACAATGAGGATTCAGATTCTTCACAAGCTGGCCCCGTTTTCATCAAGCACTACGGATTTAACCCTCAGGGTATAGAACCCATCTCTCGACCCTAACCCAGAATACCATGTATTTCTTTATTTTTCACATTTTATGCTTATTTTACGGATGCCAAGCCCAGCACGCAACCTCATTTTAGTGGTTTCCCCAAGATCGCTTTTGTTTTAAAAGTCTGCTTGTAGCCGTACCCAATGCTGAACAGATGTTACATACCCTGGTAGCTCTTAAATCGAGTACGTCACAGGGCTCATTTTATTACACTATGTGGGCAACATTCCGTTGCTAAGCGGGGCACTAAGTGGAAATAGAAGATAGGGGTTGGCGCTGTGTGAGTAAAATATTAGTTTCTGGCCACTTCTGCACAAATTATGACCTTCCTGTTGATCCATAGACTATCGGATAGATTCTGAGTGAATTTTATTGAAACCGAAGTGGGTTACAAGGCCTGTATGCCTCTAACTTCGCCTCCTATTTTACTGACTTTATGGAAAAAAGATGCATTTACAAGACAATTAGGTAGATATTTTGACTAGAATATTTTGTGCAAATTACTAAAGGTGGTAAACCTCTTCTGGTTGAGATTCGCAAGATGCGTTTGCCCACTGCGGAGACCACCTTTCTGAACTCGGTTAGTGGCTCTTTAGCGATTAAACAACCCATTGAGAAAAATTAATCTTAAAATTAATACTTCGGAAGCAACCAAACTAGAAAACATGCCCACATGGTATTCCCTGAATTTGACTAAAGGGGAAATTTTCTGTGGGCATCATTATACTCCTGTCCACATAGGACACCCTCGCTGCTTAAAACTAATTTTTACTGAAAATGAATTTCAACTGACTTCTAATATTTATAGACGTGAGAAGCTCAACCGGCTACGCTGGCTGGGTCATGTCCGCTCCGGCTCTGAAAGTATTCGATGCGGTACCAGCTGGTGGTAGCAGAGGCAGAGGAAGGCCTCCTCTGCGTTGGAAGGATCAGGTGGAGAAGCACTTGGATTCACTTGGTGTGTCCAATTGGCGCCGGTTAGCACGAGAAAGAAACTACTGGCGAATCGAATACTTTCAAAGCCGGACCGTTTGTATCCATTCGGACAACATGACCCAGCCAGCGTAGCCGCTGGATCTTTATTCGCTGCGCTATGTCTATGTCGTCGTAAAGCTCATACAGCTCATCGTTCCATCACCTGCGATATTCGCCGCTACCAACGTGCAAAGGTCCAAAAATCTTGCGCAGAATCTTTCTCCCAAACACTACAAGCATCGCTTCATCGGATGTTGTCATCGTCCAAGCTTCTGCGCCATACGTTAGGACGGGCATGATGAGAGCCTTGTAGAGTGTTAGTTTTGTTCGTCGAGAGAGGACTTTACTGCTCAGTTGCCTACTTAGTCCAAAGTAGCACTTGTTGGTAAGATTTGGATTTCAAGGCTGACATTGATATCGGTGTTAATGCTGGTTCCTAAATAAACGAAGTCTTTTACAACCTCGAAATTATAACTGTCAACAGTGACGTGGGTACCGATACGCGAGTGCGCCGACTGTTTGTTTGAAGACAGGAGGTACTTCGTTTTGTCCTCGTTCACCACCAGACCCATTCGCTTTGCCTCTTTATCCAGTTTGGAGAAGGCAGAACTAACAGCGCGGTTGTTAAGGCCGATGATGTCAATATCATTGGCATACGCCAACAATTGTACGCTCTTATAAAATATTGTGCCTGAGCGATTCAGTTCTGCGGCTCGTACAATGCTCTCCAACATCAGGTTAAAGAAGTCACACGACAGCGAGTCACCCTGTCTGAAATCTCGTTTGGTATCAAACGGCTCGGGGAGGTCCTTCCCAAGTCTGACGGCGCTACTGCTGTTGAGCAACGTCATCTTGCATAGCCGTATTAGTTTTGTGGGGATACCAAATTCAGACATCGCGGCATACAAGTAACTGATTTCCGTACTGTCGAATGCAGCTTTGCAGTCGACGAAAAGATGGTGTGTGTCGATTTTCCTTTCGTGGGTCTTTTCCAAGAATTTGTGGATCATTCGCTAGAATTTTATAGGGTCTTTCGCTAGAATTTTATAGGCGATATTAAGAAGACTAATCCCGCGGTAATTGGCACAGATTGCAGGATCGCCCTTCTTATGGATTGGGCAGCGCACACTTAAATTCCAATCGGTAGGCATGCTTTCATCCGACCATATTTTGCACAGAAGCTGATGCATGCACCGTACCAGCTCCTCGCCGCCATGTTTGAATAGCTCAGCCGGCAGTCCGTCGGCGCCCGCGGCTTTATTGTTTTTTAGCCGTGATATTGCTATTCTCACCTAGTCATGGTCGGGTAGCGGAACGACAATTCCGTCGTCAACGATTGGGGTATCGGGATCTTCACATTCTCTGTGACATTTTCTGTGTGACATTCTCTGTGTGATTACGCACATAGTCGAGTAGTAAAAAATGCAGTTAATCTTTTCAGTGGCAACTTACTTTCCTGAAATCACGCAGTCCCCATTACTCTGCTCACTGGTTGCAATCCTTTGCTTGTACATATATTTTTGTGCCTTAGCAGCAATTTCTCCGGGAGTACTATGTTGCATGTTGCACTATTTTTGTTTGATTTTATTATTATTTTTTATTTTTTTTAGATGGTGGCACTATCCATCAATTTCATTGACGATTCACGCTGATTTGGCGAAATCAATACATTTTCATACACGAATCACTTGGGATGAAAAACAAACAAAAACTACAAAAACAACAATTTCATTTATATGAAATGTAAACCAGTAATCTCACAGATGTTAGCTCTTCGTACGAAAAATTTACTTGATTGCCAACGACTGATTGGAGAAATTAGGAAAGTTGGGCAGAGGCGAGAATGCCGTCAGCGACAAATGTGAAGTGGAAAGTCAAAAATCAAAAAAAAAAAAAAATATTAAAAAAAAAAATAATAAAAAAAAAAAAAATAAAATAAAGAAAAGAAAAGAAAAGAAAAGAAGAATAAGAGCACAACAAACGTGGAATCAAACGACAACATTGGAAGACTAATGAAATCCTTTAGCCGCGCCCATTCATCACGTGTTGATGGGCTGTGATGTACATAGCTATGTAACCGTAGCTGACGGGTTTTTCTCAAGTGTATGTGTATGTGTATGTGTGTGTCTCCTTCGAATTTGTGATTTATGTCGCACTAATACCACAATACATTAGCGCTGTAACGGCCAACCGCCGCGTACGTTTCACTGGAAAATCGTGTTGCATGCATCGTAGCGTTAATGAATTTTTCATGAAATTCGATATTTTTGTTTTTTGTTCCGGAACATTTTCAAGTACTCGCCTAATCGCCACACACCACCGCCCCAGCGTGTATCGATGACATTTTCAACATATGTTGCAAGTCGAGCAACAAAAACGAAAAAAAAAAGAAAATCCAACCTGGCTTTGCTGTATTTTCGTTTAAACGAGCACTGAAAAATCGTTTGTTGTTGATAATTAACAACTTACTAACACACAAAACAGCGTGCAACATGAAGCGGCTCAAGTACAAACACACACATATAATATATCCACACATGCATGCACACATGGATATAGAGAATAGTTGTAGTTCATGTTGCAGGCAGCTAACAGCAGCGTGAAAGTCACGAGCGGTCTCTAAATGATTATTAAATGGGGAAAACAACAACAAGCAGCGCTTACTTGAAATTCACCAAATAAATTCGAACATATTCGTATTTGTTGCACGCAATGGAAATTGGAGAAATTTGAATTGGTTTTGTTGAATTGTGCGGTGAAAGGCGAGATAGTGCATTCATGGTGTCGTTGTTGTTGTTGTTTTTTTTTCTGTTTTTTTTGGTGTTGTACAACCAACAGATGTTCCCTGTCACTTTCACGATTTGTTGCACGACGACCGTCAATGAGTTGCTGCTTTATATTCTGTTGCTGTTGTTGTTGTTGTTTTTGTTTTTATTTTTCTATTTTCCCTTTCGTGGCATAGGGATTTCCACTTTCGTCTACATTTATGCACGCAGCAGCAACTCAACCACACCCCCGCTCACGTTGGTTCCGCCACCCCAAGTCAATGGCGCTGCGCGTTTCAATTTCAAGAAACTATTAAACGCAAACTATTGACTTTCCACCTCCTTCCCTTTCCACTTTTCCCTTTGTTTTTCGGTGCCCTTTGTTGCTTTGTTGTTCGTCAACGGAAATATTATCCCTTTCACGTTTTGTGTTGATTGTTGATTTTCAAAACATTTTCCAAATTTCTGCCGCCAATTTATTATACCTTTTGTTTTTGCCTTTGCTGCAAGGATTGAATGAGTGCGGCAGACATTTCACGCAGTACATTATTCACTTCGAATAAAATTTGTTAAAAACAAAAAAAAAACAAGCAAAAAACGAAATTAGAAACAAAAATCTCTGGTCGTCTCCATTTCACTTCATTCATTTCACACTCGTCTGCCATTTGTCAACGGAAGTCACAATTGTTGCACGACCCTTTTGGGAGCATTCCTATGAGTTGTTGGATCACTTGAGTTCTGCGCGCTGACTGAGTGGCAGGCTGACTGTGTTATATAATTTTTTAGTGAAAGAGTGCGTACCTTTCATTTGAAGGAGAAACGTGCAACATGTTTGTAAATATTTAGACTAGTAGGTTTTTTTCTTGTTTTTTATTTTTTTTTCTTTTTTGTAATTTTTTAATACTAGAAAATACGAATTTAGCTGCAATTAAGTTTTCTAAACATTTTTCCTTCAGCCTAAGATTGCACAAAGTTCTTGAGTAAACTCAGCTGGGTATTTACAGGGCAAAATTGTGATGTGAAAAACTATATCACTTCCACATTTTGACAGTTTTCTACTATATATTAAATATTTAATTTAAATTTTTTTTTATAAAACACAGTTCGTTCTATGATAAAGGCCACAGTAACCCCAGCTACAAACTTTGTACAAAAATATTGGGTTCACAGTTTTATAGTCCATTAAATTTTAATACAATAAAGTGCCAGTTTGAAGGGACTAAAAATTCTTATTGGTTTTTGTCAATTTTTTTCACTGATGTTGTTACAAAAAAATGTTGCATATTCGCTAAATGGAGAAAATACGCGTACGGTCAATTCAAGAAATTTAAAAAAATCAACGGAATTTTCTACGAATGTGAAACTGACACTTGAATAAGCTACAAAATTGCATACCATAAATATTTCTAAAAATTCTAATTAAAAACCAAGGAATTGTAAATTAAGAATAAGGTTTGAAAATTGGATTTAAGGACGTAGTCTGGTCAAATACTCATTTTTTATAGATATTTTTTAGGATTTTTTTTTTTAATTAAATGCGATGGTTTTGATTTTATAGTATGTTATAATTGACATGAAATAGTATACAAAAGCCATTTTTTTTAAAGGCATGTGTTTAAATGTCCGCCATTTTGATATTTTCTCAAAAATGTTCCCATTGTCACTCCTGTCAGAATGACAAGCCTACAGAATAATAATCAGTTAAACTTTTTCGTTTCAGATGTCCTGAAGAGCTAAATCCTGTTGACAAGCCACCTATCTTTTTTCAAAGCGCTTACTTTGGTGCCACTCTACTATATTACAAAAAAATCTGTCGAAAAAAAAAATTGTTTTTGTATATTATTTGATGTCAGTTATAACATATGTACTATAAAATCAAAACGGTGGCACTTTATTTTCTTCGAAAAGAAAATCCTAAAAAATATCTATAAAAAATGAGTATTTTACCAGACTACGTCCTTAAATTATTTGTGTTAGACAATGAGCTATACTTTTACAAAAGAAAAAATAATGAACTTTCAAAAAAAGGCATCAAAATATTTACGTGCTATCGTTTGCCGTGGGCTGTAGATCTATGGGGAAAATAAAAATGAGTGGAAATCAATATGCGCGAATTTGATGTTCCCCACTCAAAGCCATAGTAGAAAGATAGATTTGGGGTTTGCACCTCGATCTAATGGTCTTTTGTGCCCTTTACCCATCACAGTACCTCGCCCAAATACAGTTATTTCATTAAACTCAAGATAAAGCTAAGTTGGGCAGAGGTTATATGCCTTTCTTCTGGCTGAAATTGGCCAATATGTTTCAACCTTCTCTGCGCTGTAGTGCCACATTCAACGAGAAGGTGTATTGGACTCTCGGGGATTGGTCGCAGAAATGACAAGAGTCAGGGGACCATAACCCAATACTGTTAAAGCGACCGTTGCAATGACTAAAGATGCCACGCAGATATTTGAGTATACCAACGTGTCACTTGAAAACAGTCAGCAGTGGCTGGAAACATCTGCAAAACGACCAATCAAAAGCAGGACATTATACATAGTTATGACTGCAGGCAATTTCACTCATATTAATTTCATATCATTATTTCATTCCCGAGTTTACACCTTAGTGAATGGAAAATTCCATTTCGGCGTACTGGAGTGCCGGGCACACATTTTCCGTGTGCGACTCGAGCTCGCCGACTAAATCTGGAAGCACTGCAATGCACCAATCCATTAGTCCATTAGAGAGAGCTTTAGCCCAAAAATAGACATTCCAACGTTGTCTCAGCGACTCTATGGCCCCGATTTTGTAGCTTGTGACTTTTTCTTATAATTGAAGTTGTAGTCAGTCATACCTCACGGGGACTCATTAAGATGACCTCTAGAAGGTCTCAACATCCAGTCCAAGCCGGCTATACAGTACTTAGGGGTAACGATTGACTCGCGCATGACCTTCAGAGAGCACGCGGTGAAAGTCAGTACGAAAGGCGCCGTAGTTGCAAATGCTCTAACACGGTTGCTTCCCAACATTGGGGAGTCCAAGGTGCAAGAAAGAGACTTCTGTGTACTGTGACAGACTTCATCCTGTTTTATGCCGCTCCCATTTGGTACCAAGACCGAGAAATACACTTACGAGGGGCCAGGCAGGTTTATAGAGTGAGTGCTTTGCGAGTAGCCTGTGCATACCGGACAGTATGTGATGCTGGAATTTGCGTGATTGCGGGAAAAATTCCACTGGATATTCGAGCACGTGAACTAAACTGTCTTTATCCAAGGCAAGGTGCAAAACCTAAAAGGGAGCAAAAGTTGGCACAGCGAATGGCGTCACTTGACGAATGGCAGCGAAGATAGGATCATTCTCCTAAAGACCGCTGGACGCACGAACTTATCCCTAACCTTAACACGTGGTTACGGCGAAGACACGGAGAAGTGGATTACTTCCTCTCCCAGATGCTGAGCGGACATGGATTCTTTCAGTATTATCGGCACAGGTTTGGAAGACGCACGACACGTACTCTTCTACTGTCCAAGATTCGAAAGAGAACGTGAGGAGTTAGCCACTATCCTTGGAAGACAGCCAAGTGAGACTAAACTGGCAGTATGTGCATTTCAAAACATTTCTGGGATGCTGCATACAAGTTTTTCAAGCAAGTATTGCGTACCCTACACAAGCAGGACGAAGAAAGGCGAACAATAGAGCTGCTTCAGTACCCGCAGCTAGAGCAAAATAATATTAGCGGTCTGTGCCGCGTCTGATCACACCGTACTCCCCGACAAGTGCTAAAGCTAACATGAAACAGTGTTCCAGAGGAGGTCGACTCAGACATACCGAGAACCATTACGGACGCTTGAGCTAAGGACTCACGACCATATCATACGCAGACAAGACGCTAATGCACACGACATTACCGCAAACTTTTGAGGTTCCATTTACTTCTTAATGGAGTAATGGTGAATGCAGGTTTCTTTTGTGGTTGTTATCCTCAATCACGGCTCCACCCTCGATGTAGTGCAAATGCGGTCCCGGGGTGGAAGTCAGCCGAAGAAGGGAGTTCTGTTTTAGTGGGAGTTCAAAGATGATGTATGTAAATGCGTCGCAGAACCCGTCAGAGGATAACTAAACATTGAGGTAACCACGTTGGAATGGCTATGTAGTGTTTGAACGAGACTATTTGGAAGGTCTATGCTGAAATTTTGTTTGAAATGTTCCCCATAAATCTACGGGGAATGCTGTTGAAGTGACAGTCTTTGACCGGACTTATTCGGGTTGTTGCGGTAATTTAGCGGAAATATTTTGTCCACAATTTGCTTGAGTTTATTAAATAAAAAAGTTAAAGGAGTTAACTTTTCAAAGGCAGAATGTTATAGTTATGACTGTAGGCAATTTCATTTATTCCCGAGTTTATTCCTGAGTGAATGGAAAACTCCATTTTGGCGTACTGGAGTGGCCGGCACATATTTTCCGTGTGTTAAAGGATTTAACTTTCCAAAAAAATTGAGTCTAGGATATCTTTAAATTATATCTAAAATACTGTACCTTAGTTGAAAGTTTCGTTTTCATCAGTCTTTTGAACTCTACCTAAAGTTTAACGCAGACCTCGACTGAGGATAGAGTGGTTCCATTTAATCCAAAAATGAAATATTCTGCACCTTGCGCCTTCGAGAACCGGTGAGACTTCGCAAACCATTTGGAGGTGATAAATATGATTAGTTCTCTGTCATTTCCACCAAAGAAGAATGTGCTTCAAATGTCCGAAGTTGATTAAATCGCCGACATGAAAGGATGAGTTGCTGTTTGATCGAAAAACTTTATTGGACTCCACAAAATATCGGTTTGATATAAAAGTAATGGTAAAAAATTACTTCTCTGGGAGCATTAAATTGCACCAGTCGCTTTCACCATCTATTTCAGTTGAATTGCTTCGAAAAGCAGAACGCTTCATTAAGCGTTTGTTTGTGAGTGACTTGCATCAATCAAAACGAATTGAAATCTCGGCTTCTAAAAGCTTTTTTCAAGCATTTCATTGCAGCAGCGTATTTTGTGAACATTTGCGTCTCATACAATATGGTCCCTATTAACAACGCACAGAATACTCCGATTTTAATAGCGGTTTTTCTATTTTGATGCTAGGCACCCCTGGAAGGTTTTCTCGGACATGACCTGCATAATCTTATAAAATAGGCGTGTTTGTAATGCGATTAAAAAATCATAAAAACTGATATTGGAACTGCAAAAATCCAAAAGTGGCCTGACGTATTGATGTGCATTTTTTTGTTATACGACTTTCAAATATTTGCTATCGCTCTGCGTTAATCAAATTTATCAAGTATTTCTCATTACAATTAAAATTTTGAAAACAAAACGAACATCTTTTCAAAACTTCGCAATTTGAGTGACTGTTCACTTTGTTTGGAACTTCACTAAGCGAGGCTAGTGGCCGTAATGCGTAGGTACACGAGTATTCTCTAGAAAAGAGAAGAGAGATATAGTTTCAGGATCTTAATATGACCACGCCAGGTGTGCCATCACTCAGAAATGCTAGGTATGCCAAAATCTGTGGAATTTGCTAGGAAGAAAAAGAGAACAATCACATCCTCTAAATTATCCTCACTCTGTGCAAAAGTAGGCTTAGAAATTTGGTAGCGAACTCTGGGATGTGGGACTTATATGTATGAACTTCATTGTGGTATCAAAATTGGTTATTATTGTTAATATTATTTACTGTTATTGTTCTTTTATTGGTTAGATAACATGAATGTGACGTTGCTTAGACAGCCGCTATGCCTATTTATCTACCTGCATTTCCTAATCGCATTATTATTTTTCAATTAATTACAACAAAGACATCGTTTTTGCATACGATTACAAGCACTAAAACCAGCTAAAAGCTTTACTGGCTTTCTTTTCAATTTATTTACCTTCTTTTAAGCAGCAGATAATTGAGATAAAAAGATTGAAACCCAATGAATCGAAGAAAAAAAAGAAATAAATTCGTGATGCTAAGTTTTTTTCTCCTTTTTTTGCTGCTTCTACAGGGTCGTCGAGATAAATACAAAAAATATTTTTGAAAGCCTGTAGTAGTGGCTTTAGGCCTAAAACTGGTGATGAAAGGTCATGTTCTTAGTATTGTTTCCTGATTAACAGCGGAGTATTGCAGTTTAGAGCTGCGATTCTGGAATTGCATCCCTAATGAAGTATTTATGGTGCAAATATACGAACTCTGAATAGATCAGGTGGGAAGAGAAAAGGTGTCGCAGCCGAACTCCACTGCTGCTGCATACAAGGCAAGGAAATCTCAGCTTTGACTCCTTTTGTACTACTGGTTGCTAGGTTTGTAGTCACCTTTAAAACTGAACTGGAATTCACTTGAATATTATGTGCAGGAACTTGTTGAAGCCAAGGTTATATCGAAAGCCGCATAGCACTTATGACGCTCTGAAAGATCAGCTTCATAGAAACGTTGACCTCAGTGAACAAAGAAGTGTAGGTATGTACATTAACATTAAATCGTACAAGAAAAGAAAAACAAGCTTGCCGTATACACCTGAGTCTAAACTATTTTTGCAAGGCAATTTCGAAAGAAAATGTTTACATTTTCTTCATATCTTCGTCAGTATCATCTTAGAGTATCTATGTAGTTGTTTTTGTCTCGAGTATAACATTTTTTTTCGGAACAAAATATGCCGTAGCCGAATGGGTTGATGCGTGACTATCATTCGGAATGCACAGAGAGAACGTAGTTTCGAATCTCGGTGAAACACCAAAATTAAGAAAAACATTTTTCGAATAGCGGTCGCCCCTCGGCAGACAATGGCAAACCTCCGAGTATATTTCTGCCATGAAAAAGCTCCTCATAAAAAATATCGGCCGTTCGGAGTCGGCTTGAAACTGTAGGTCCCTCCATTTGTGAAACAACATCAAGACGCACACCACAAATAGGAGGAGGAGCTCGGCCAAACACCCAAAAAGGGTGCACGCGCCAATTATACTTCTGCTCAAATATGAACGAGACTGATTTAATAAAACACAAACGGTTAATTATTGTTCAATTTTTATTTTATCTCCTTCAAAGTAATCACCATTGGAGGCGATACACATATACCAACGTTTTTTCCAATCATCATAGCATTTCTAGAAGGCCGGTTTCGGTATGGATTTCGGTTCCATCTTCGAATTCTCTTTTATGACTTCAATTGTCTCAAAATGTTTTCCACGGAGCGGCAACTTGAGCTTGGGAAACAGGAAAAAGTCACATGGAGCCATATCAGGCGAATACGGTGCTTGCGGAACGATATTAACATTATTTTTGTTCAAATAATCGCGAACAAGGCGTGATGTGTGAGCTGGTGCATTATCGTGATGCAAGAACCATGACTTGTTGTCCCACAATTCCTTCCTTTTAAGACGAATGTTCTCGCGCAAACGCTTTAAAACGTCCAAATAATATCCAGCATTAACCGATCGGCCTTGCGGAAGGAACTCCGAGTGCACCACACCTTCGTAATCGAAAAAAAAAGTCAGCATAACCTTAATTTTTGAGCGACTTTGGCGTGGTTTTTGGGTTTCGGCTCCTCCGGGGAGCGCCATTCCGATGATTGTTGGGCTGTTTCGACGTCATACTCATAAACCCAAGTCTCGTCACCAGTTATGATGTGCCGGATGTCCGTATCAGTCATGGCGAGCATTTCCTTAGCGACAGTTTTGCGTTGTTCTTTTTGAAGAAAATTCAACAATTTTGGAACAAGACGCGCGGACACTCGTCTCATGCTCAATACATCATGAATAATAGTATGAACGGATCCATTTGATATGCTCAGCTCACTAGCTATCTCTCTTTCGGTCACACGGCGATTTTCAAGCACAATTTCCTTTACTTTTCCGATGTTTTCGTCGTTTACTGATGTTGCTGGACGACGTTCATGGGGCAAGTTTTCAACCGATGTACGGCCCTCTTTGAACGATTTGTACCACTGGAAAACACGTGCACGCGATAGAGCAGAGTCCCCATCAAATCAGTCTCGTTCATATTTGAGCAGAATATATATATTATATATATATGTTATATATATATATATAATATAACATTTTTTTTATTACAAAGTTCGTTGATCTTCGTCTCAAGTATTCATTTCTTAGCCCATTTTGCTTAGCCACTAAATCTCTGTGGTTGAACATTAATTTATTTTGTTTGTTTTTTATTAACGAATCTTAGAAATTTTTTAGAAGCAGCCAATTAACAATTTCAATTTTATTTAACTTGTTTTAACAAAAGCATAGGGTAGCGGCAGGCTAATCACCTACCGTACCAGAAAGCAAAATAGATTAACGAAACCAACGTAAGGCTGAGTCTTGTCGAGGCCCCATGCTCCCGAGTGGGGTGAACAAGGAAAAAAAAATAAAGGGTGATTTTTTAGCTATTATCCTTTTAAACAGTTGGTTTAAACAGCTGACGCACGTTTAGTGTTTTGTTTCACTGTCAAACATCTTCAGTTTGGTCTATAATTTAACCATAAATCGTCTTACAAACGAACAACGCTTGCAAATCATTGAATTTTATTATAAAAATGCGTGTTCTGTTAAAAAAGTTTATCGCGTGCTTCTTCCATTTTATAGTCAGTTTAATCGACCCACTGAAGCGGCTATTCGAGCTATTGTGACCAAATTTAGGATCAAATTTACATTATTGGACATTAAACCACCAACACGCTTACGTAGAGCGCAAACTGAAGAAAATATCGCAGCTGTATCGGCCAGTGTTAATGACGACCATCAATTATCGATTCGTCGCCGTTCGCAGCAATTGGGTATCTGTTATTCAACAACGAGGAAAATTTTGCGAAAGGATTTAGGTGTGAAGCCTTTCAAAATACAGCTGGTGCATTTGGAGTGAAGATCAGCCAGAAGAATTGCAAGAGCTTCCAATGTATCCACAAAAGGTTACAGTTTGGTGCGGTTTATGGGCTGGAGGTAACTGTGAATGGTGAGCGGTAACGTGAAATGATATCCAACTTTTTTTTGCCCAAAATGCAAGAGCTTGGCTTGCTTGACATGTGGTTTCAGCAAGACGGTGCCACATGCCACACAGCACGCGTAACAATGGACTTGTTGAGAGGCGAGTTCGGTGAACACTTTATTTCACGTTCGGGATAGAGGTTATCTCGAGCATTTTTCAACTATGACATGCGTGCATTAGGATGGCCCAAACATTTTTTTTTTGCTTGTTGCTATCCCCTAAATTAGTTGAATCGACAAGAAAATGATGCACCTATTTTTGCTTTTTTTTTGTTGGTTTCGTTTTTTTTTTTTGATTTACCCAATGCTTTGAAAATTTTCATTGAATTCCTAGGGGAAAAATATTATTTTGGTTAAATTTGGTATAAAATGTTTACTGATCGATTTGGTTTAATTTCTGCCTTTAATTTGCCTTCACAATTGACCAAAAAATTACAACCCTAGGGTTATGGAAAAAAATTACTTTTTGTTATAGGTACGCTGGAATAACTAAAATTAAAGAAAATGTTAAAAATAAAAAATTAGAAATATTTATTTTTTTTTCATTCTTAATATCGTGATTTAAATAATTAAATATTAAAAGAGCAAAAATATTAAATTTTTTTATTCCTGACATCGTTTTTTGGGAATCTATGAAAAGATACTAAAAGAGGAAACTAAATAATATCGCCACAAATAGGAGAAGTAATTTGTCCAAACACCTAAAAGATGTGTACGCGCCAATTATTTCTTTACTTTTTTATGAAAATAAACATTTGATACCAAATTCGCGGAAAAGCGCATTTTTCCTATGAAAGTTCAAAGGTAATATTCAAAGCGTTAGCGGCACGGGTCAATATTTAATAAAAAATTGAAGAAATAAAAAAAAAAATAAAAAAAAATTTAAAAAAATAAATAAAAAATAAAATAAAAGTAAGAGTTAAAAAAAAGTGAAAAATAAAATAAAAGTAAAAGTAAAAAAAGTGAAAAAATAGAAGTAAAAAAAGTAAAATATTAAAAAAAAAATAAAAAAATGGAGAAATAAAAAAATTAACAAAGTGGAAAGATAAAAAATAGGGAACTAACAATTTGAAAACAATGCTACCCTCATCGAAAAAAATACATTTTTGGGGCCATTCTAGTGTACTATTTTTTTGAGTGCAAATGCGTTAGTTTTAGTTTTTAGCTTCAATATCCCGGATTTATTTCGACTACCCTGTGTTAACCAAATTTCTTTTATTTTTCCCTCACAAGCCATTACAAGCTATTGAAGCCGTTGTCAATACCTAAAAGATTCCGCAGCTGAGCTTTACAAGCATATTAAGTTGTCTAACACGCACACACACATACATACATTGATATTTAAAAAATTTCCCAGTCTCCTGCTAACACTTTATCACTCAAATAAGCTAAACAAATTTCCAATAAAAATTATTTAAATAACAAAACCAAATATATACAAATTCAATACAAAGCCAAACATAAAGAAGAAGCGCGAACAACCAGAAACAGAATTCAACGAAATGACATCGTTTAATACACTTCGTTAAGCACTGAGTTGCATTTGAATTGACATAGTCAAGCAGTTTGTGTGACACTAAAAATGACATTTGACAGCTGACACAGCACTGGCCATCAATTACAAGAAGAGTAAAAAAATAATGACAAGTAAAACGAGGTAGTGGAAAAATTATAGTGCGGGAAATCGACGAAGGAAAGGCAAAGATGCTGGGAAAAAGACAAAAAAAGACTCGCACGATAAAACAAATTGTCAAAATGCTAACAAGAAATACAAAAACAAAAAATAAAAAAAAATCACAAAAAAGTAGATGAATGGGGGAAAAAAGAGTACGAACAAATAAAACTATAAATCTGTATGCAACAACAACAGTGACACCTGAAGTGCAAGCAGACTCTTTATAATGAACCGTTTGAATGACATTTGTCGTTTGTTTAAGTATGTCGTTAATTTGTTAAAATTTGGGGAGTGAATTTTCTTTTTTCTTCTTTTTCTTGTTTTTTTTTTGAATTTTTTAATGCCGCTTTTCATATTAAAATTTTTTCGAGTTGATTCATTTTCTCTTTCTTTCCGCCTTTCTTTATATTCATACGATTTTTTTCGCTTTTTAGGATCTGCCATCTTATCGGCCTGCTGTGAATGTGTCCAGCACAGCGGGCAGCGACAATTTTAATTAAATTATTACACTGAAACTAAACATAAAACTGCATGAAAAGCGGCACAAAATAGAAGAGAGGCCGACTCCGTGTGATTTGTGTAATATGTATGTATATATGTGTGTGTGTATGTGCATATGTGTATGATATAATTTATTTTTATTTTTCGGCTAAGAGCCAGTCATAATAAATAAATATTTGTGAAAAATGAAGATTAAAAAATGCTGGAAAGGAGGGCAATCTGGAGTGAGAAATAAGAACGCATAAAAATTTGTTGGTTCCGTGGCCTTTTTAATTTCATAATTTTAAATAATGGAATGCATGACAATTTAATTTTGACAGGTTTACGTTAAGGCCGCACAATTTCTGATTATTACTACATTTTTTGTTATTTTATTGGTTTTGAGAAATGGAGCTCTATTTCGGCTGGGATGGAGGTTTGTATCAAGAATGATAGAAAGAAGATTGCCCATCAGAGAGTCCGTGACGTCACGTTTTTCCGAGCTGTGCAGTATTGCCAACCATTTGCCCTTCGTAATAAATTGAGTGCTTTTTTATACCGAAAATGCGAAAATTTTGAAGTTTCGTGTTTGTTTCTTTTTTTTACTTTAAGTTAAAAGCTTTGAGTTAAAAAAACTGTATTATTATACAAAAGAAGGTTAAAAGAGGCCACTCTGAGAAGATTTTAGTGCTAATGAAAATTAGTTGGTTCTTATAAAATTTGATATGAATATGTGAATTTAATTTTTTGCTCCTTTTAAGGTTATGCAAGAGTATTAAATGTCCCTCTTTCAACTCTTCTTAAGATTGAAAACCTTTTTACAAATTTTAAAAGGCTTTTGAATTTACTGAATGCGGATTAAAACCATAGAGATGCAATCGTTTCTTCCGGTCATCTATCCTTAATGCGACATAGGGCATCAAGAGGGGTTTTCATTGCAAAAATAAGCAAACAAATACCAGAATAAACTAAAAAAACCATAACAACATTTTTTACAAAAAGAGTACCTACCTTATCTAGTTACATAACCCCAAATATAGCAAAAAAGTCGTTCCCTTAACAAAATAGTCTCGCTTAACAAAAAAAACTCATCAATTAAATTGTACAAAGCTAGGCAACACTTCAGTAGCGGGAGAGAGATTTGCCTGCCGAAAGCAGAAGAACACCAACAATACCTGCAATCGCGGGCAATGCCACCAGATGTTGAAAACAAGTAAAGCTAAATAAACCTGAGTGAATTATTTAAATAATTATTAAAAAATATATATTTTACAAAATTATAAACATTACATTTTAATTAGGACAGGCTAGAAAAATGTCATGAAGAAAGAACTAAAACTCCGAGACTAAATAACAAACAAAAACGCTAAATCAAGTTACGAAAATGGTAATCTGGTCATACTGGAGCAAAAACCACGTAACTCATTGTCAAATTCGCTGAGCGCAAAGTAACGGCACCACGAGAGGCGCCATCTCATTATTCTTTCCATAATGGGTTTGTAATAGTATTTTTTTTGGCAGAAACACATTTGAAGCAAAAAACTTCTTTTACTACTTTCAATAAGGAGCCCAAAAATTTTGCATAGAACCATGACACCACATCAACAAGCTCTTCCCGGCAAAGGTCACTCTTTCCAGGAGCTCAAATTTTTTAAAATTTCGAAAGCCCATATGTTTTTATACAAGATGGCGCAAAATTAATCATCTAATTTTGTTTTTGAATAACTTTTCTATTCAGTTAAAAATAAATTGATTTTAGCTGATGGAACACCTAATTATGACCTTTACGCGCTCCAAGTATGACTATTTAAATTTTTTTTTTCTTTATTTTTTTTTAATAAAAGTATACGCGGTAGTACAAAATTAATCATCCAATTGGGTCTTTACTAAATAAAAAAATTGTTTTGTGATGGAAAGCTTTATTTTGACCAATGGAGCGTTGCTTGTCTGTTTGTATACTGAAGCTGGTGTCAAGTACTGGTTCTCAAGTGTCAAATAAAGGGTGGTTAAATTTCAAGGGCCGATGTTGAATGTAAACCACACCTAAACTTCAAGTTTCTTTCTGCATTTCATTTCATATTTTTCAATACCAGGTACATAATCGAGCAACGCGCTAAAGTTATTCAGGCTTATTATGAAAACAGGCGTTGCAATCAAAATGCATATCGCGCACTTCGTGAAAAAAATCATCTTCAGTGATGAGGCACATTTTCACCTCAGTGGATTCGTCAATAAGCAGAATTGCCGCATTTGGGGGAATGATAATCCAACAGTGATTGCCGAAAAACCAATGCACCCACAAAGAGTGACTGTTTGGTGTGGTTTATGGACCGGCGGCATCATTGGGCCGTATTTTTTCCAAAATGAGACCGGTCAGGCAGTTACTGTGAATAGTGTTCGCTAACGTGAGATGATAACGAACTTTTTATGGCCCGAGTTGAAAGATATGGTGTACGTCGATAAGCCAGTGACATTCAAGAGCTAAAGGATGAGATAATTCGGCACATTAACGGCATAGAACCTCAATTATGCCTCAGCGTCATCGAAAATTTGGACCATCGGATGGAGGTGTGGCGCCGAGACCGAGGTGGCCATTTGGCCGATATTTTAATCCATACGTAGTTGAGTTATACCAATATTATCATAATAAAGAGAAGTGACAATAATTTCCTAAAAACATTGTATTTGATTCAAAATCAACACCGGCCCTTAAAACTTAACCATCCTTTATGATTGTCGTACGACACGACTTGCAAAAATTATAAATCATCCAATGGGATGATTAATTTTGCGTATTAGGACCATTCTTATGACACTAATATAACTTTTTTTTTATTTTTCTTATGTACCGGAGCAGTACTTTAAAACTGTTATAGATGTCAACAACCTAATAAGGTTCTTAAACCGCACAGACTGGATATAGTCTTGCTGTAAATAACTGTTAAACAAGTTGGGATCGAGAATGTGACAACAAAATGCTGCGGAAGCGCTAGTTGGTTTCTGGATGAATCACCACTTTAACAAACCAACCAACCAAGTACTTTAAAAACTTTTAACTTATTGAATACCAGACAAACTGGCAAAAAGATTTTACATTTAC
Source organism: Anastrepha obliqua (assembly GCF_027943255.1). Lineage (NCBI taxonomy): Eukaryota > Metazoa > Arthropoda > Insecta > Diptera > Tephritidae > Anastrepha > Anastrepha obliqua. Next base: position 106,938,138 of record NC_072895.1, on the reverse strand, counting down.
TGGATCAGGACAAGCTTAAACTTCTCGGACTAACAGCTGACAAGCCGTGGAAAATGGGTTTTACGACGTGCGCTCACTAACTAATCAATCTCAAGCTGTAAAATATATATTTCATTTTTATTTATTTAGTAGAAAATATCCAGCATGCGCTACACTACTGTTAACGCAAAGTGTGTGAAATATTATATTAGTGAACATTACAATAACAAATCGACAGATATAGAAATCAGAGAACATTCATCTTTCATTTCAGCTATGCCTACTCATTCCCGCTTAATATAGTTTGGCGCACAGAAATCATAGGCATACAAATTTTTTTTTAAGAAATCTTCCTTTTATTTTCAAAATTTTAATGGTAAAAGGAAATAAATGACAATTTTGGTTACAGCACTATTTTAGGGGGGAGCCTGGTTTATGAAGTCTAAAAATTGCACCTCTTAGCTTTTTTTTTTTTTAAGGAAAAAACTAATTTAGCACTGCAAGGTTTTTTCTATCTTTTAATCAACATTTAAAAAGTATAAAAAATTTTTGTACTGGTTAAAATAAGTTGAAAAAAATGTTTAATATAGAAATTAGTAGAGCGCTGCAACTAGAGTTTCCAACTGGCGTACAAGATACAGCTCGTAATTATTATCTAAAGCAAAAAATTCAAATGGATTTCAAATTATCATGATTTTTTATTCTAGATGAACTAAGAAAACTGAGAGAAATTCCAAAATTCCAAAAAAAGAAAAAAATGCCTTTCTATAAAAAGAAAATTCACTTCAACTTGGTAAAAAATCTTGAAAATTTTTTTTATCTATTTTGTGAGTTCAAATAGAAAAGTCGAGAAAAGAAGATAAAGTTTGTACTATAGCTGTCCGGTCACAGCGTAACTACCTAACGCTCGCCTACCTTTGGCTTTGTATCTACGGAAATATTGAGAATTAGGCTCTGTAACTTTGTATGAATATTTTGAAATATATTAGGAATCGCTTAAAACGAAAAAAAACATTGATTTTTTTTTTACCTTATAAACCAGGCTCCCCCCTTTAGTAAACATTTCAGAACTGCAAAGCCAAAAAACAGCACGCAAATTGATTAAGTAATTTTTGATTTGTTTTAGTTTGAAATTTAATTGTAAGATTTTTGCACACAGTTTGGCTCATAGACACACTTCATTAGTAAGTTCGTGCAATTTGTGTCAAGAAGAACCTCCCTATGTAAACAAGCTTTGATATACAAAAAACCTTGTGCGAATCAGAGCATTCTGTGTCTGGTAATTAGCTTACATATAAATGTTAAGTCTGTCTTTTATAATATGCAGAGCATATCATTTTCAGTACACTCCACTCCTCTCACCCCACAATGATATATGAGCAATCGTGCATAGTTCGAAACAGTGAGCGCTTAAATCTTCTCTTTCCAGCCGCTTTCTTTCGTACAGTTTCAAGTGATAGAAATTGTAAATAAAGTTGCACGGCGCAAGATTTAGCATACATATTTACCTCTCAGGCAAGTGGTATAAAATTTGGATACTGTGCTTGCTTAGAAACCGCTTGGCAAACAATGCAGAATGAGGCGGCGCGTCGTAGCGCTTTGAGTTAGTGATGAACTCATCTCTGGTCCTCCAACAGTTTGATTCGTTTTTCGCATATTCTTTTACGCAGCTCAGCAGGAACGTGAGAGTAAGTAATCTTCACTTATATGTATTTAGATAAGAAACTATTCGCATTTGGTGGTCTTTGGAGGCCGCCGCGGCCATTTGGCCAATATTTTGTTCCATACGTAATTGAGCCATACCAGTATTATCATAATAAGGAGAAATGAAAATAATTTCCTAAAAAAGTTGTATTTTATTTAAAATCAACACCGGCCCTTGAAACTTAACTACCCTTTATATCTAAAGATCTTCAAAGGCAACGTTATGCTTCAAAAAAGTTCTTTAGCAGCTCTTTTTTCGCTAAAGCCAGTAATGAGTGTTTCAGCCTTTGAAAATGAAGTTAAAAAAACGAAAGTTTCATGCATTCTTCAGTAGCACTACGATCAATGTGAAAAGTTCAAGCAGGCAGCCAAACTAATCTTTTCTGCTATGGGTCTAATATACTACACGTCACAGTTATCATCCACAGCTTTTATCAAAAATATACTTTTTAATCAGAATTCAAAAAAAAAAGTTGAATAGCTACATTCCTCCATTTAACTCGAGCATTAGTTAGCTCCTTCCAATTGGCAACGCTCACGGTCCTTATATCGTTTACGATAGAATCCAGCCGCCTTTTCCGCGGTCTTGCTCTGCTTATTTTTCCCATCGTGATATGCTTTACTAGTAGCTCTATTTTTTGACATTCTGCTAAAATGACCCAGCCATCTCATTCGTTGACTCTTTATATGACTTACTGAACTTTTTCTTTATATAAACATATCGAGCTCTTCGCTATATCATATCTTACCCGATACGCCATGCAGAGTGGACAATATATTTTTCAGAGTATTTTCCTTTGCCCGCGGAGTAATTCGCTCATTTATGGCCACATGTGTATCGGCATTGTTATTGATGGTTATGCCAAGATATTTGATGCATTCGTTCTCTATAGTTAAGGAGTTTCTCGGTATCGGATTCTTCGTAAGGTGCATATACTTAGTTTCCTCTATGTTTATGCGAAGCCCTGGTTGGTGCTTGGTTTTTTAATTTTTTCTAAATATGTTCTCTTAAGTTCAGCTTTACTTTGTGCTATACAGGGTTTGAAAAGTAATGAGCCTTCCCGCGCGGAGCGTCTGCCAAGCGATCAACCGAATCGGTTGGTGGAGCAAAATGATCGTTGGACCTTCCCCTTCCATTATAAACCGGTCCCAGTTCGCTGGCAACAGCGGTGCAGTCAACATCGCTCCGCGCGTGAAAGCGGTTTTAAAAGTGTGTTAGGATTTTGCAGTGGCGAAAATGCAGCGATCGTTGGAGCAACGTTACTCGATCAAATTTTGCGTAAAGCTAAACAAAACGAGTACCGATACCATTGGGCTACTCAAGGAGGCTTACGGGGACCAACCTCTGTCCAGTGGAGGAAGGCCGGGAGGACGTCGAAGACGAACAGCAATCTGGAAGGCCTTCGACGACGCAAACAGACGAAGGCCTCCAAAGAACTGTGACAGCCGAATTGAACGCGATTCCGGCGGATGAGTTTAAAAAATGTTTCCTGCCATGAAAGGACCGCTACCAGCGGTGTATTGACGCTCAAGGGTCCTAGTTTGAAGAAAATTGATATGCCTCAGTCAAGTTTGTCTATTATAGTAAGTTAAAAACTGCCGCTGAGAAGTTCAGGATATCTTCTGTATTTGTTTGACTCCTAAAGATATCCTAAACTCCCTGGATGCTTCGCCGTTGATAACTACCTTTGCAGTTGTGTTGGATAATGCCATAGTAATCACATTTATGATTTTGCTTCACTGTTTCATAGCCCATTAGTTTTTAGTAAATGAAATCAAATTTTAAGGAGGCTCAAAACTTGCTTTGATTTTTTTTTATTTCAGTGTTATAAATTTTTTTCATACAAAGAAGCGCTCAAGGATTCCGTTCTAGAAGTTGAAGTTGAGGCACGCTTCTATCACTGAATCCTGAACTGTTTCTTATAAGGTTCAAGAGAAATCCACTTTTTAGTCAAGCGTTAAAAAAATAAACTCCACCTCACCCAAAAGCGCAAATGTATCCCACTTTCCCCTTTCTCTAATGAAATTGACTAGAATTTTTTATGAATTTTTCTATGAATTTTTTTTTCAACCACTTCACTTTATAAAGAATCTTCTATGCCTGTATTACCTTCCATATAAACAATTAACTAAGACAATTAGGTAGCTCATTTGAAACACAATAATTGTTAGTTTGCTTGGCTTAATTACTCGCCTTCCCGCCTTTTATCTATCATACTAAAACACCCCTACGCTCCTTTAATCAGCATTGTGTTACTAAATAATGGATACAATAACAGCAGAGAGCACTACTCTATGCACTTTAAGCTGTAATTACCACAATTTCATATTTCTAATTAAGATTCTATTATGAGTTTGTTATGCAAAAGGATAAACAATCAACGCACTCACCCAGTCACTAAGCGCCAAGTGGTTCAAGTGAAAGCAAACCTGAGTATTGCAGGTAAATGAATGTGAAGTTAAATGGCATGTGGATGTGTGCTTTTATTCTGCAAGTGCGTACAGCTTAGCACGAAGTTGTATACAAGTGCCCTACACCGCGCTACGCGAATGCCTTGTGTGCGCCTGCCAGTATGCAAAGAGTTCAGCAGCGATGATTCCTCTTGTATAAGTCAACTAATTTGCTACTTATCTGCAATGAGGTGAGGCAATTTAGGGTAAATAGTGTGGCGCTTTGACTTCTAAGTTCAACGCATACATTTTTATATAATTTTCCTTTTTAATTTACTTTCAAAGCTGCAGTGCGTGGCACCCCTGTCATTTTGAATTGCTCTATTTTGTATAGAGCGAGAATTGTGCTGTGAAGAATTTTTATTTTATTTCTATTTTTTCATATTTTACCGCTGCCTGCCTTTCCTAATTGAATTACACTGCTGTGCTGGTCGTGTTGCCTCACTTGCAGGGCACGGTGGCAAAGTGTTTAGGCTCTTCTGTTGCTATATTTTGTAAGTTTTTAATTTATAATTTGTTTCTGTTATTCCCTTTCCTGTTTTCGCTATGAATTGTGAAACTAAATGTTCTAGTAAAATAAAAAAATTAGTAAAAAATAAAAATGGGTTACGCTTTTTATACGCACAAGTTGAATGCAGCACTTGAGGTGAGCAGTTGTTAGTCGTTGGTTTTTATTCACTACGCCAGCAATAAATTCACGCAGCGCACTTCATTTATATGTATTATTATTTTCTTTTGGTGCAACGTTAATGAGCAGTGATAATGAAATTTTTATAACCCCATCAGAATAGTAATAATATGCAAATTAGCTGCGAAGTATATATTTTTTATGGCTAGCATAAATTTTTGTTTTTACAGCTACACGTCAATAAGGAACGCAGAAAGAGTTGGCACTTTAAGGCGTTGAAGAAATTAGCAGGAAAATATACGAGATCAAATAGAAAGTTGTGAGCTCTTTTTCGTTTTATTTATAACATGAAATGAGCGTCTAAAGTGGCACAAAATTAATCGCCGGATTTTAGTTTTGAGTAACTTTTTTTAAATAAAAAAATTAAAAATTATTTTGAGTGATGTGAATCTCTATTTTGATCTTTACGCGCGCCATTGCTTGTCTATTTGTAGAATGCAGCTGTTCTACTCACAAGTATCAAATACGATTAACATACGACGCCATTTGCACAAATTATTTATCTTCAGATAGGGTGATTAATTTTGCGCCACCTTGTAGTAAGTTTTAACCGATTTGGAGCTTATATCCAGCACATTAATTTACAACTTTTATCCATTTAGAACACCATTTCCTATGCGGTAACTTACACGTACTGAAATTTTAACAAAACAATAAAACGAAATTAACCCTTGAACATGTTTTTCGTTTCGGCATTTTTCCGGTATCTAAGTTAAATTTTAAGCTTTGCTGTATTCAGATACTTCTAATAGAATTTTCTCATAAATACTTTTTGTAGTACATCTTAACACCTTATATCCCTCCGCTATAAGTATTTTTTGCGCTTTTCTTCAAATGAAGCAAAAAAGGCGCATCTATTGGAGAGTTAGAGGGTTAAAATGTTCCACAGAAATGTTACCCATTATTTTCTATAAAAAACTGCTGAATCTTTCGAATCCCCAATACAATTTTTTTTCTGTTCTCTCTACCAGAATCCAGATTATTTATCTAAATCGTAAGGATCATATAGTTTTCTAAGCTGATTTATCGTAATAGTGATGAAAAGGGAGAAAAATTGTACCCACATCAAAAAATAACCTCAGACGTAAACTTTCGAATCCCCAATACAATTTTTTTTCTGTTCTCTCTACCAGAATCCATTGCCAGAATCTTGCTATTTGGAAACAGTTTGGTTTTGTCACCCAGTCGTATGAAAAAGATGCTTCCGTGCATTCAGAATCAGTGCTCAGAATAGGAGCAAAATTCAGCAGTTCAAATGGACTGACTCTATTTTTAGAACTTCGATCATTCTGCTTAAAGCGCAATGGCTGCCAAATCTTCTAGACACACAAGTCGTGGTAAGAAAAGAAACTTGCGGTAAGACTTGAAACACCTAAGTTCTCGTAGAAGCTCCAAGAGCCAAAAGAGAAAACTAGAAACATAATCAGATTGCGTGCAGATGTTTGCTGAGCTTCGTATATCTTACTGATGATGGTGTTGTCTTATTAGAAGCGCCTAGCGCCAGAACAAATATTTTTCATTGATTTCGATTTTCAGCTTTCGCCTTAATCTCATCGTGTTGGTCTCCTTGCCGCGGGGATGAGGAGACTAATCCAAATCATGGAGATTAACTCACCACGAACTAAGAGGGAAGCCCAATATGGGTAACAGCTAGCCATCCATCCGCAGAACGGCGGTTGCAATTCAATCACCATGCGGAGATTACCGTACCGACGACGATTGATGATTGCAGTGTTATTCCTTAGCCTGGTATCTCATCATTTCCTGCCAGCAGTAGATCTCACCTCGCAACAAAACTCTTTCGGAGCAAGAGCTGCCCTGTCAAGAGACAAGTGAATCTTGCCGTCCCCGTCCCTCCAGGTGGCACGGGAACTCCGGAAGAAGAAACACCTTTACCATGTGGTCCGGTACATGGTTCAGACAATAGCTCCTGATGCTTACCCTTCTGGCACTATCACTGCCCCGGATAACACCCTTTCCCGGAAGCATATAAATGCTTCAGAATGGTGCTATCGTACCAAGCGATCGGGCTGCGGAGTCCTTAAGAGACTGAAGGACGTCAGAGTAGAGGATCTGACGGAGGAACAGTCAGACTCCAAGGCGTGGCCGAACACCGGAAGAAGGCCAAAATAGACTCCGCGCAAGGCAACCGCAAGCGATCGACTGAAGAGACATCGGTTGAAGCCGAAAGAACTTAGATGTCCGCCGCTCAGGCGGCTAATGCCACGGCAAAGAAGTCTTTCGTGGAAATAGCGAAAGAAAGTACCACGATGGTACGATACCGCAACCAAACTGGTACCTAATAAACAGGATTTTTTGGAAGCATTTAACTTTAGTGTTCAAAAGACAAAGGTTATTTTTTCTTGTCAGCTGCTTCGAATGCCAAATTTATCTACTACTAGGAAGATGTTGCGCCCACAGGTATCCAGGATAAAAAATCAGGGTCTGAAGTGACTGCCAAACTGCTCTAGAGGTCTTAGAAAATATTCGCTTCCCTTCAAAAATATACCAGGAATGTAAGTTGAAGTTAATCTCCACTGCAATTTGGAATGAGCTTGAATTTGAGTGGGTGCCGAGAAACTATGGCGTGTAAGTCAACGATCTGGCTGCGTTCATTCAGATAGGAGTCAAGAGTTTACCACAAAGGCCGGATCAGCTATTAACGAGATTCATTCTCAGATAGAGAAGGAGTGAGCTACGAGCTCAGATAGAATTCATTACGAGGCACAATCCATGGGGGCGAGATATGGCTATAAAGTGTGCATCTTATTTGGAGGATGAGGAAGGATTAAATTAGATTCTTCATGAGGTTTGCACTTCGACCACATGGTCTTTTGTGCCTTCTGCTCAATACATTACCTCCTCCAGACCCAGTTCCCTTATTAATCTCAGGATGGAGTTAGGTTGGGCTGTGCGTATATGCCTTTCTTCTGGCTGCAATTGATCAAGATGCCTCAACCTTCTTCGCGCTATTGCGCTGCAGGAGAAGGAGTCTGCTGAGATTGGTCGCAGAAGCGACAAGAGTCCGTAGACCAAATCCCGAGCTTGTGCAGATAACTTCGCAGTCTGCAGTGATCCGATAGCATTCTCTGTTTATCCTTGGGGAGGGTTATGACTTGAGGGAAGGATTTCTTCTGCCGATGTCCGACTCTCACCAGACTTATGCATTTGCGGCGGTACATAATTCCATTCCACACCCATCCTGTGCATTAAAAAACAATCCTTAAACCTAACCATCCTGAAAGTACTTTCATACTCTTACCGCGCAACTTACTTGATAAATTCCTACCCTTACTGAACACCCCCTCGTTTTTTTTTTGTCGTGTACGAGTACCACAGCTGGCATTGAAACATCAAAATGACAGAATATCAAGTTGTGTTATTAAAATATTTATTACAACCAAAAAGCACTGCCGTCACTGCTACCGGCATGCCAACGCGGCAACCTTCAAATTTATACAGCTGTCCATTGCAACAGCTTCCCTCGACGAGATTACAGGTGGCAGATGAAAGTGCGAAAAGCAAAACCAGCGAACAGAAACAAATTTCATGTTGTAAAAAGTATTTCACAGAGCGACAATTAAAATGTAAACATGTCCAGAGACGCCTGAAGCCGACAAGCAAAAAAGCCCAACGGCGCTTGCTACATGACATGCTTTCAAAAGGCGACTGAAGAACGAGGGCGCAAGAGAGCGGCGGTGAAGAGAGTTTCGGTGTTCTCACACCACGGCTACTTCGGTTGAGTGCTTTCGCTATTGTCTGTCATAAATCAAGTGAATCGCGACGGAACGTAAGCGACACCGGTGAATATAAAGGATCATAAAAAGCAGCAAAAACAAAAGGCAACAACTGAGCAAACAAAAAACAAAAAAAACGTGAAAAAAAAGAAACTCACTCAAGAGTGTTTTACCAAACATTTGTACATTTTTGACAACCCTTTTTCAGCAACGGCGCGCACTTTTGTCAAGGCAGTGGACGTACATACATGCACACTTATACATTTGTATGTGTGTATATACATCGGCATGAGTGCACGAAAGGTATGTTGACGACCAAAGGCTGGCATTGCCGTTGCTGCCAAACAATTGTAACGAGCAGTCGCGCAGCGAATATGACAGACAGATATTATGACGCACGTGCCAAACTGTCAAGAAATCAAAATCCACGCACTTTTTGTCACTCCATTGCGTTGCATTTGTTATTGTATGTACATATATACTCTCCCTTTTTTGGTTTTTGGTTTTTGTTTTTTTACAATTTCTCGAAAGCGGAAAGATAAAAGCTTTTGAAGGGAACGAGAAAGGGTTTAAAGTAGTAGCTGCCGAGAAACGGCATTTTAAATGACATTTACATGAATATTTAATTCACATCCTTTAATCATGCCAATACTTACCAAACCCCCGTCAGTCCAATGCAGTAGCGTTCTAGACGCGTTGGAGTTTGGTTAATGTCGCCTGGTCACACAATTCGTTACGGTGGCACCTCACAACTCGTTCGAGAACTTTCAACATATTGTGTTGACAAGCGGGGACCAAAAGAACCACCGATAAAAAAATTGAGCTTCCATATAATTGTACGTACGCATTACCAGGGCGAAAAAAATATTAAATACTCATATACGCCTCAGTGATGGGGCGTTGACGAAAGGGTATCAGCTGGCTGCTGACAAATATGCCGTCGTTAAATTTATGACCAAAAACATGCACGTGATTTGCTAGCCGCGAACGTGTGTGACATCAGCAAAGAAAAGGGAAGAATACGGTAATCCCTGCTTACATATTTACATATATCACGGCATATCGCTTAGGACTGCACACCAAACAGTGCTGCTGCAGCGCCGCACAGTGTGATGAATTCTGGGTGCAGCATATCAAACCAGCGCGGTTTTATCCTAAAATGAAGAATATTTTTGAATGTTCTAAGAGCTTGAAAAAAGAGTAAGGGTTTGCTACCTTAGCTGTTCGAAAGTTCAACACCAGTGTACGAACTTAATCAAAAAGTTCCCGAAATATTTTCAGAAAATAAAAAAATAACAGTTTACGAGTATTCCTCAAAAGTGATATTGAGTGAGCCCTCAAAGTTATCCCCATCAACTGCAACCCTTATGACAGCTTTCGATTTAGCTCGCGATATATATCTGGCACAAAACAGAAAATGGCGTGATGACAATGGGAGCACTGTGGTTATTGGAGCGTCCAACCGCCTGAAAGTGCAACAGAATATGCTCACGAGTCTGAGATCTGATGATTTTACATTTGCTTGTCGTGCTTGTGTGTCATCCCGCATTTGGGGTTTGGTCCCACGTGCAATTGATTGTAATATTTATAACAGAGACTCAATCTGGTGGCGGACTCACCTTCATTTAATAAAGAGGCCATCCACATCGGCTGCGACGCTAATGTGAGACATACGATTTGGCGAAACAGCGAGATAAATGATCGAGGAAAGTCCTTTTCCGATTTCATTATTCGCCGTAATCTCCTTATTTGAAACAAGAGCAACACCCCACGTTTCTATTTCCAGCATCGGAAACATCAAGCGGTTGGGAGGTTGTTCTGCATATCACTCTTTCAATTAATTTGAAAGAGAAATTCCTTTTCGGATCACAGCTTGATCCTTTTCGAAATCAATTTCGCACGGGAAATCATATCTCCTGACAGGAACGCTAAAAGAACCGGCCAGTCTCTGTTCACTAGGGTTTTCAATAATAAATTGAACAGGCGAATTTTTTCCTACTCATCTACTGATCAACTGGACAAGCAGGGGGAACACTTGCAGCAATCCTATCACGGATAATAATGATGCCACTGTGCGATGGTGCGTTATCAATTTCGTAAAATCCACGAGTTGTTTTCCCACAAAACCTTTCTCTTTTGGTGAATTGCTTCACGCAAACGTCTCATAACGCCTTAATAAAGGTCCTTATTACCTGTCTGAACTTTTGGCAAAAATTTGCGTTGAACAATACCGTTGTAATCCACAAAAGCCTTGAGCAGCTTTGTAACTGAAAGCGACGTGGTTTTTTTTTAGTATTGGGTCTTTCGGAGCTCTCCACTCACTCGCCTGACGTCTGAATTGCGTGTCGTACTGATAAACCTAAGTTTAGTCTCCAGTAATGTTGAGTTTGAAGAATAGTGAATCGGATTCAGCCTTGGAAAGAAAGCGAATATAGCACTTTACACGTGTAAGAGAATGTTGGGGAAAAAATGGGGTTTCCAACCAAAATTATCCAACTGGTCCTACACAGCCATTGTCAGGCCAATACTAACATATGCGGCACTAGTTTGGTGGCCTGCAACAGAAAGGAAATACAAAACTATAACATATAACAAAACTAAGCTAAACAAGATACAAAGAACAACGTGTATCTTAACTCCAGGAGCGCTTAGCACCAGTCCTACTGAAGCGCTCAATGTACTAACACATCTATTGCCATTAGATTTACACATTAAAACAATAGCTACTTGCAGCGCGGTGAGACTCAGAGACATAGGAAGCTGGGCAACAAGGTCGTACGGTCACAGTAAGATCCTCCTACAGGGACCCCCGCTGCTCAAAAACGGATCAGACTACACAGTCCCCGACCTCAACTTCAAGAAAGGCTTTACGGTACGTTTTCCACCGAGAGCCGAGTGGAGCAAAGGAAAGGTGATTGGAAGACACGACATCGAAATTTATACCGATGGTTCTAAGATGAACTGTGGTGTGGGAGCTGGCTTCCATTCGGAGCCACTCAACTTATCTCAATCAATTCGTCTTCCTGATTATGCCACCGTGTTCCAGGCAGAACTTTTAGCGATCAGAGAAGCATGCAAATCCCTAGAACTCTACAAGGAAGTTGGTGCAAGAGTAGCTATCTTCTCAGACAGTCAAGCAGCTATTAAGGCCTTAGACTCCAACTACATTTCATCCAAACTGGTCCTACAGTATAGAGAGGAGCTGAAACTGCTCAGCCATTGGCTTGAAATTACCCTGATATGGGTTCCCGGTCATAGGAACATACGGGGCAATGAGATAGCGGATGAGCTAGCAAGAAAGGACTCGACACTAGACATAGCAGAGGCGGTGGCAGTCGCCATCCCACTGAACACACTGAAAGCATTCATTGCTTCACATTATCATGCTTTAGCCGAAAGAAGATGGAAGCAAATACCAAAACAAAAAACACATAGCCGCCATACAAAATCCCATGGACGAATGACCTGCTAGGATGTTCTCGGCCAAACATATCACGTATCACTGCAACCCTTACAGGACATTGGAAAGTAGGGGATCATGCAGCTGGACTCAATCTACCCTCCAATCCTATCTGTAGAAGCTGTCAAGCGCAAGGGGCGAAGGAACGTCTGTTCCACTATTTATGTGAATGTCCGGGACTAGCCAGGGCACGACTCCGATCCTTCGGTAAGCCTTTCCTACAGCAAATTAAGGAGATCTCAGTCATCGAGATAAAGGATTTGCTCCTATACTTGGACCTGACTAAATGGATATGACTTGGAAAAAAAAAATATATAATCATCACTACACGAGATAGTGGTAGTAAAACGGTGATGGTCACTAATTAGGAGCATTTTCAGCTCAGAAATGTTCAACAACCTCAACAACAATAACAACAACAGCCTTGGAAATCATGGACTTGGCGCTTTTTTGCATGAAATTCCGATCCTTTGGAACCAACTTCGCAGCAAGACGGCGGAAACCCAAATTATTAACTGCAGTATCCTATCCGGCTCTCTGGTGGTTACTAAGCGGTTATGTATCAAATTAGTTTTCTCTTCATTGATGTTTTCATCAGTGCCTGCCACTACGTTCGTCGTTCTCGAGGGGTGTTAAGTGTGTGAATTTAAAAAAGCATGTAAATATATTAGGTGATTAGTATTGTGTACCCCACACATGTCGTACATAGATTTTACTACATGCTGTAGTATCTCGGAGCCGATTCTGGATAAATGGGAGTTTGACCTGCTATAATATCCAGAGTTACGCGTGTCTTACGAGGATGGTAAAGCTCTTCGTCTGAAATGGCTGATAGTTGGACTCCAATTACGGCATTCGGGAATCGGTGGTTTAGTAAGGTGGTAAGTGACTTCCGACGAATGTCGTTTTTAGTCTGGCTGTATTCTGTCGGATCGAGTCGTTGCAGTAGTGTCTAATCAGGGATCTCGTTAGGTTGTTCTGTCTAGTGCGCTAAATCTCACGCCTCATAATATTAATATTATCATTGTAAAGTTTGACATTTTTAATTGTAATCGTACTCAGAATGTTTTTTCATACGACTGCTATTTGCGTTGCTTAGATATTCATAAAGCATATGGGGTTCCATAATGGCCGCCGTAGGTGAATGGGTTAGTGCGTAACTACCATTCGATATTACCCGAGCTCGAAACATACTACGGGTATGAAACATGATAAGAGAGAAAAGGTTTTTTCTAAAAGCTATAGGCCCTCGCCAAGTAATGGCAAGACTCTGAGAATATTTCTGTCATCAAGAGACTCCTCACATAAATAACCATCTACCGTTCGGAAGCGGCATAAAATATTAGATCACTCCAAAGAGGAGCTTTACCAAGGGAGCTTCCCACTTCAAAATTGCCATGTATTCCTTTGCGGTTCTCAAAGTTTTATTTGGAGGGAACATATTTGGGCGGCGATTTTCTATAATTACCTAAGTGGATTTCGAGTAAACAAACAAATTGAGTTTTGGTCATGAAATACCATCTCGAGCCTACGGTTCACAAAATTCAATCATGATCGCACTTCACTACAGGACGAATTTCGCGAAAGTCGTTCAAAATTGGTTGTTGTGCCAGTAAAATTCATGCTGTGTTGGAACTGGCATCATCATTTGACGTATTGTGCGGTTGAGACATTCGTGACATTAATTTTCACACTCATAAAATTACGAACTTAACCTTGTTTGGTCTTTATTCATCACACCATCTCACATAAATCCAGATCCCTCAATAAACCTGGTTTTGAGCTGGGTGAGACTGGCCCTATGCAAATTTCTTCTTGCCATATTAAGCCGCGATGCCTGCTCCTTCTTCCTGCTATGGCATCGAATTCAAGTTTCCAGGGATTGATGGTGAAGAGTATATGAGTCGAGCCTGTACAGATGGCCGCACAATCTGCACTGACTTTTGAAAATTCATGTGAGGAATTTGGTGTTGATTTACCACTGCTTAGAGACATCACGTGGCCAATGTGAACTAAAATTTCAGTACGCGTTACTATAAATTTTTACTCCGAATTCCATTGTCATATTGCTGAAGGAATACTTGAGGCATGTTTCCCATTTCTACCTAAAAAGTCGTTGTGTGCCCTTCAAAATAAACCACTCAGAGATTCAGGAATTCCCTTGCCTCTTCTCTTCGAAACCTCCGAAACTCACAATATGAGCACTCGTTTCCATCTCTCAATCTTCCTCCATTTGCTACACTGTGCCACCAATATGGTATTTATAATATTATATTTTATGACTGATGATGATGTTGATGGTTAACTTGAATGGTTATGGTAATAGCAAGAATGATAATGATTTTTCATGCGCACAGCGCGCTCAACACAGACGTCGGTAGCAGAGATGACCGGAAAAATTGATATGCGAGCTTGGAAGGAGGAGGTGCGGGCTGAAAAAGGTCAAAAAGCATACTAATAGTGCATAGATTTTCCCAAAAAACTTACTTCCAGGAACTTTACTGCAATTCATTGAGCAAGCAAACGGGGAATATGAATCCCACGCCTGGAGCATAACATAAGAATTTAATGGCAAAGTTATTTTCTTCTAACTTAACAAGGGTGGTTTAACACATGTCAAGAAAGTGTGGCACAAAAGTGTGTGGCATGGAAGAAAGGTGCATGCATGAAGTGAGGTAAGAAAAAACCTGTGAGTAGATGGAGAATAACGCCTTTGCGGCAAAATGTTTGATTTTTGTTTATAGGCAAAGTTTCAGTGACTTTAAAAATTGATTTGAGGCTGCAGAACTACTTTTACACAAGCAACACGAAACAAAAATTATTATAAGCCTGCGTTTTGGGCTACACGTATAAAAGTTGTTGAACATAACAACAAAGAAACAGTTAAAATATCTTGGATTATAAAGGATTTTTCGTTAACCCTCCTCGTAGACAACGACGACAATCTCCCTTCGCTGTGAGTGTATCGGCTCCGCTTGGTTGGTTGACCACAATATTCCCAGGGATAGTAATTGATTTGTTGAAAAATAGTTCCACAGCCAAACGAGTAGGAAATTCTGATATAATGACTAGATTATTCATATGATTTTCAATGTTTGCAAGGTCCAATATCTTCGATAAAGTCGTCAAGAAATTTTGTCTCGTATTTTTTTTTGTCCTGTCCGTGGATCCTTTTTAAAAGGTTAACGATAGAAAATTAAATTTTAGGTAGCCACCTGGAAGCTCAAGTTGTGAGCTATAACAGAAATGCATATGTTAAATTCACGTCCAAAGTCGAAAAAGGTCTGGCCTGACCAGGGTTGTCCCATGTTCCGCACTGGAACTCTAGGAATTTATGATGATGTTGGGGATAGGATGGCCAATGGAGTTAAGACTGCTTGAACTTTACAAATAAATAAAAAAAAAATGTTATTAAAACAATGGCGGACGCCGTAGCCGAATGGGTTGGTGCGTGATTACCATTCGGAGTTCACAGAGAGAACGTAGGTTCAAATCTCGGTGAAACACCAACATTAAAGAAAAACATTTTTCTAATGCGGGCGCCCCTCGGCAGGCAATGGCAAACTTCCGAGTGTATTTCTGCTATGAAAAAGCTCCTCGTAAAAAATATCTACCGTTCGGAGTCGGCTTGAAACCGTAGGTCCCTCCATTTGTGAAACAACATCAAGACGCACACCACGAATAGGAGGAGGAGCTCGGCCAAACACCCAAAAAGGGTGTACGCGCCAATTATACCTATATATATGTATATATATATATAAAAATTATCCCCTAAGTAATGTTGTGAATGTCGCTCTAGCTAAGTTGATATATATTTGAGCTGATACGCAAACTAAAACACGAAAAAATGCTATATATGAATGGGTTCATTCAAGCCATATACAGTCCTTTTATACATTATGTAGAAAATAGACTTGTGCCTTGGTGCCTAGCGGAGACATTCAAAGACAAGAGTGATAACAGTTCTGAAGAATCAATTTTGTTGCTGAAGAAAGAAAAGTCTTGAATCTTTTCCCAGCTCTTAAGACTCTAGGTTCGGAGTCCTGGAACGAAGATTGTACGATGACATAGGTTCCATTGAGTACACCCGGCAAAGCGGGAATTTTGCTAAACCATTCGATCGCAATATACTGGGAATGCCGGATCCCTTATTAAAGTTTCAAATTCAAGAAGGGCATCGTACAAGGCTTGAGTAAACGTTTTTAGAGTTTTTTAGAGTCAAAAGAACTATGAATTCCAATTAGTGCGTCTATGTCTGGATAAAGTAAATATATATACATATATAATTGGCGCGTACACTCTTTTTGGATGTTTGGCCGAGCTCCTCCTCCTCTTTGTGGTGTGCGTCTTACTGTTGTTCCACAAATGGAGGGATCTATGATCATCTTGGTGTTGTTCCACAAATAGAGGCACCTACAATTTTATACTACCTCCGAACGGTAGATGGTTTTTTATGTGGAGATTTTTCATGGCAGAAATAGTCTCGAAGGTTTGGCACTGCCTGTCGAGCCGCGGCCACTATTAGATACAACTTTTTCTATTAATTGCTGTTTCATGGCCGGGATTTCCGACTTGTGGACTTCCGGATGGTAGTCACCCAAAAACCCATTACGGCTCAGACGGCCGCCAATTCAATTGTTCACTATTCAGCCCTATATTCTTGTTCGTTTTGATGTGGTTCCACAAATGGAGGGACCTACAGTTTCAAGCCGACTCCGAGCGGCAGATATTTTTTATGAGGAGCTTTTTCATGGCAGAAATACACTCGGAAATTTGCCATTGCC
Organism: Anastrepha obliqua; assembly: GCF_027943255.1. NCBI lineage: Eukaryota > Metazoa > Arthropoda > Insecta > Diptera > Tephritidae > Anastrepha > Anastrepha obliqua. Next base: position 106,921,335 of record NC_072895.1, on the reverse strand, counting down.
TGCCAAGGGACGACCGCTATTAGAAACAACTTTTTTCTTCACGATGATATTTCACATAGATTCGAACCTACGTTCTCTCTGAAATCGGAATGGTAGTCACGCGCCATTCCATTCGGCTACGGCGTCCGTCGCCTCTGCTCCGTTATAACGGAAAACAGTGTGCTCAGATTAAGTTTATTTTAGCTTAGCAACGAAAATGTAGACATCATCTCCCAGTATCTCATCACACTGCGCCAGTGTCACGGCCTTTATTATTGTCATCAGTTCAGCCTGAAAAACAATGCAGTAGTAGGGAAGCTGAAAACTGAAGGAGATCCCCAGATTTTCGGAGTATAGACCTCTGCCCCAGCCTACCCTCGATCTTTGGCCCATCTGGCTGCACTTGGATGGGCTCGCGGTTTTTTTCTTGTTTTTTGTTTTTAGTGGGAGAAAAGCATCGAAAGCCTATGGCCATTGTGGCCGTCACTGTGGGACTTCAACCCAAACTAAGCCCCCCTCTTGTACGAACGGTTGCTCCTCCCGGAATCTTGCCTTTAAGTGATACTTCGGGAGGACGTTAAGGGGTATGTTAACTCAAATCAGTATCTATCTATCAAAAATCTATCTCGAGTTCGTCTTGCAATGACTTTTCAGCATATCTATTAACCTGGAGATCAAGCTGTAGTTGGCACAGGTTCGTCTTTCGGACCCATTCTTCGTCACGCAGCGCTTTCATTATACGATCTGCGACACCACTTAATGCTCTCCATTTTGCAGGTTTGTCGCACATTTGCCTGCATGGGATGCTCGCCAAAAACTCTGGAAAGGTCTTCTCTCTTGATGTCGAAACGCGGGCACCGGAATAGCACATGCCTTGCACTCTCTGGTTCATCAGGGCAAACCTGGCAAAAGGGGTGTTTTCCAAATTAAAGTGGTCTAGATACTCTTTAAAACACCCGTGACCGCTCAGCAGTTGCGTCACGTAGAAATTGACTTCCCCGTGCCTCCTTCGTTACCATTTCGCTATGTTTGATATTAGTTTGTGCGACCAGCGACCATTTTTTGAAAGGTTCCAGCGTTGCTGTCACTCTCTGACGGTTCGCTGTCTCTCTTCTTCTTTAATAACACCGGCGATAGATTATCCAACCTCTGCAGCTCTTTGAATGAGAAATCTATAGGGATTTTCTTCGATATGACTGCTATGGCATCATCGGAAACAGTGCTCCACCGCGGCCGTATTCAACCTTATTGTCACTTATTACAAGGAGGTTTATTGTCGCAGATAAAGCTTCCGATGTTTTGGTTGACATTGCAGCGGTTATGAGAACAGATGCGAGCCTTTGAGTCTTGTCAACCCTTTTAATGTTCAAAACCTTCTCAAGGGACATCCACCATACGACAATGCCATAGGAGAGCTCATAGAGAAAAGAGCCTAAGTACCGCTGAAGGTTAAATGTTAAAACTAAATAAATAAATATTTTTGCCACATTTTAATAATGTTGCTTCATCAAAATGGCCACTATAGACTCTCTAGGTACGAGCTCACCTGTTGAAACCCCCTTTATTGTGTAGCCTCTTTTACGGCATTTACCTTGTTAACTCTTTTGCCTGCTTAGCAACCTCTTTTGTGTGACTTTTAGTTTTACTTTTGCCTACTTTTCTGATACATTCTTAGCTTCATTTGCGCCTAATCCTCCTGCTATTGCATGATTAACGGTTATTTGTATGCAAAACCAGTAAATATATTCATTACCAATTGTCCTGCCTAACTTTGCTTTTACTATTCACCTTTCTTATATTCGCTTTGTCATGTTTACCGTTATTTTTTTATTTATTTTTTTTATATTTTTTTGTTCATTGTTATTCAACCGTAAATGACCAATTGTCCGCGTCAAATGCAACAGTTCGAACTCTGCCAACCGATAAACCATTCTCCAATTTGTTGCTGTCCAAGACCTTCGTTGGCTGTAAGCAGCTGGACGTCCAGGCGACAACGGTGTATTTAGAGTAGGCGCATTTAATCTCCTTGTCGGTGTGTCGCACACCCAAATTTGGCTCACCTTTCTTAAATTATTTCTTCTCAGCTTGTTTGACTTTATTTCTTCAGAGTTTTTCCTACTTTTCTTCTGTACTTTGTTGGTTTTTGTTTTTTCTTTCTTTCGTTTCAAATTGTTTTTGTCGCGCGCCACACGCCTTGGCAGCAGTTAGGCCGCACAACTGACTGTAGGTCACAAATGGTCGGTAGTGATAGGGCACATGTAGCTACCCAATACACAAAGGTCGAATGTGGCACCTGATGTTAAACTGCGGTTAAATGTGCCATAATGATGCCGTTTACTGTGGCGAGAGTTGATTTTTATGAGTGTATCAATTTTCCCTCATTGTTGGTAAGCAAGCTGAGGTGTTTATGTGTGCGTGTGTGTGCTTGTATTTTTCTTTTTCTCTCTATTTTCTTTATTTTTTTATCTTCCAGTGTTACCATATGGGTACTTACCTTTTGGGCTGTGGAGCACCCTGCTGTTTTCCATTATGCCGCTACTCTGCTGTGTTTGTATTGCTTTTGTATCGCTTTCTTATTGTCATTTGCTCACTATCTGCTTGTTAGATCTCATGTTTTTATTTGTAATTTTTTTTGCTCGCTTTTTCTTTTTATTACTTTATATTCTCAAGTGCTGCGCGCTTACCTTTTTTCTGTTTTTTTTATTTTCTTTTCCGCTTTTTTGTTTTTTTTTTTTCATTCAGACCTTTTTCCAGCGCTTTGTGGCACTCTTGTGTAATCCATTTATGTGTATTTGACTGCCACATTTCAATGATGGATTATTCAGTGTTTCAATTTTCTTGCCCGCGTTGTCGGAAAATATGCCCTGAGGAATTGTTTTTTTTGTTTTTTTTTTTTTTGTAGTCTGCTTTTCTTTCTTTTGAGGATTTCAATATTTAATGACCCTTCAAATGCACTCAAAAATTAATAACCAAAGGGTTGCTGGTGATTTATGTTTGAGAATTATTTTAAAGCGGTCATTAACTGATAAAAGGTAACTTCTCCTTTGTATTAAGTGGATGAGAACTTTTAGAAAATCTTAATTTTTCTCTACCCAGCGCTGTGCAAAATGATTGAACGGAAAATGCACTTTTAAGTACTTTTATACAGTTTTAAATCACTTAGAAAATAGCTTTGTCTGAATTAGCTTTGGTTGAGGAGTTGTTTAGATGCCCAAATCTTGAATAAGGAAACTCGTATCTTGTAAAAGCGATTCCATGCCAAGTGTTCCAAGTATTTTGAGCATTGTAAGCTGAAGGCCATGCAGTCATAGCTTTCCTAACTAGGCTTTTTTTATTGTAAACTTCAGTTTGTAATAATAATAATTTTGCGCATCGTGAGTTTACTTTGATATTTTGCGCCCAATAATGAAATCACAATAAAATAATATTGAAAATTGCTTCCTTGTTTTTTAAAATATTCTACTTGGAAGTCAATGCACTTCTGTAAGCTCCTGAACCAATTTTGAGAGCACTTTTGCCACTCAGAAGCGGATACCTTCAAAACGAGCTGTTTAAAGGCGTCATGATTCATCTTCGGCGGGAACCCATATCAGAGTAATTTCAAGCCAACGACCAATTTGTTCTTGAGTTTAAGAAAAAGCGCAATTCTTAGTTAAGGAGCTGGAAAAAAATGGAACGAATAATGGAGTAATGCAAAGCAAACATCAAAAAATGTTCAAGAAAGAAAGGTGCAAGACGCAATAAGTTGTACTTATATGGGTTCCAGGACACCGCGGTGTTCAAGGAGATGAAACGGATGATGAAATGGCCCACTGTGGATCAACGTTCATCCCACGGGTATCAGAGTCAATTATCGGAATCCGTTCTACAGAAATCATGAATTGGATCAGCAATTAGGTATGCAATTTATATAGAGAGCGATGTTCCGGTCTAGAACGGTGCAGAACTGCAAAGTATTTTGTGACAAGCCCGAACAGAAAATTGTCGAACTTTCTTCTAAAACTTGGAAGAAAAGACATTCGGTTTGATGGTCGGTATTACTGCAGCACAGAATCCAAGGGGTCACATATGACAACCATTGCAATCATTGAGGATCCGATTTGCCTGTCTTTCTTCTAAGAGGCGGTTAGCACTGAGCATTTTTTCTGTGAGTGTCCTGCCTTTGCTAGAGCAACGCTACGAATTTTGGGTTCCGATGTCATGAGAATGAATAGTATACGTTCTCTCAAACTATGGGATATTTTCAGACTTGCCAATTAATTGAATGAAAATTTTCACAGGACTAGCTATCTCTGTCTGTGTCTCTAACTCTGTCTCAGTCTCAGTCTCTGTCTCTGTCTCTGTCTCTGTCTCTGTCTCTGTCTCTGTCTCTGTCTCTGTCTCTGTCTCTGTCTCTGTCTCTGTCTCTGTCTCTGTCTCTGTCTCTGTCTCTGTCTCTGTCTCTGTCTCTATCTCTGTCTCTGTCTCTGTCTCTGTCTCTGTCTCTGTCTCTGCCTTCTTATCCATTCTATCCTATCTCGTTTTCTTTGTCACTTCTACCCTTTCCTCCTTGACTTTTTTACCTTTTCAGAGCTTTGAATGCAATGGGCTTTTTAGCCTGAGTGTTTTAGGAGTTACCAAATCACTCGGTGCTTCTTGGCTCGCCTTTTTTCAAATTTAAATTTCGATGTGTTTTTAATTCAATAAACATCTCGAATAAAATTTGAAATAGAATGTGATGTGCAACTCTCAAATGGAACATTTAATTTAAATTTACAGTGGGAGGTTTTTGTGATAAACTAATGCAAAAACATTATTTTTCATCCAGTGGGTATGGGTATATAGATTTTTAGAAAAATGTGTATGCCTAGGCACTTATTTCGAAAATATATAGAATATTTTCAGATTTTAAAGTTTTAATTTCGATTTATTTCCATATAATTTTTTTTTTCACATAAACTTTTTTTGCATACAAAATTAATACTACACACAGCTGCATTTGCATTTACATATTTATACATATGTGTGTGTGTATATCGTACTCTTTATATTTTCAAACTCGTTTCATTTGAGCAGTGCAACGCTTTCAGTGATTAATTGTTTTAAAAAATACCAGGCATTGGATTTAGCCAAATATTTCATGCCGCATAGCATGAAATGCAACCAGAATAAATACAAACTACTTGTATTAATTTATGCAAACTACATTGGTATACTGAAAATGCTATATCGAGAGCTATGCCTACAAATTTTCGTGTAAAAAATAAGCGCACAGCAAAATCAGGCCGAACAGATTGGCATAAAAAGGCAGCAGCCACAGTAATTCACCACTCAACTGTGTAGTAGCAACCAAGATTATCCATCAAAAATATTCGCGCCCCTACAACAACTTCAACACGACTGCTTGCAGTATTTTTGCATAGACAGAAATACCACCGACTTATTTCGGTGTCGTTCGCAATCGAATCACGCCCCTTTCCGCCGATAAATCTATGACACAGGCTACCTTCACTTGCTGATAATTTTGAAAATTTCTGCTCTGCTCTCGCCTCGCATAGCAATTTTCTTTTACGCATCTTCCGCCAGCGTTTTGACACGCAGGGTCAAAGTCAAAGTTACTACAGAGTTGCATTTTTGTGTATAGCCCTCAGATGATGCGTCGACTTCGACTGCTTCGACTGACAGCCAACGGAGATTTATTGGCGCTTGTGTGCCACAATTGTTGGCCGCACTGACTTTTGATTGTCCTTTGTCTCCGCTGTCTGTGTAGCTGTCTATCTTTTGGTCTGTCAGTGACACAGCCTGTGCACATATGTGCTTCACTTCGCCAGCGAACTATCAGTCATTGCAGCAAACCGATTTCCCTGCTTCACATTCACTCAATCGCTTGCGGTTTTTCGGTGCAACCAAAACATTTATTCATCTATCTATCTATCTGTCTATCTCTACAGAGCTACACAAACGCAGACTGTTAGCTCAGTTAGCAATGAAAGCATTCATCTGTGCAGCCATCCATCCATCCATCCATCTATTCATCCCGTTGTAGTATTTTGTCAATGTTTCGCGGTTGCGGTGACGCGTTGTTGCATATAAATTTTCCTACTAATACTCTTCTTTATCATTTCTCGCATATCTCTTTACGGTATTTGTACGTCTGTTTTTCCTATTTTCTTTGACGCTGCCATGGGAAAATTTATTATTGGGAATTTCTATGCGGTTATTATTCATGATGAAACAACGTCACACGCGCAAGAGGAGCGCGAAATGTTGATTCTTATGGAGTTATTTGGAATTCATTTGCTGACTCTCATTTGACTTATTGTTTTTGTGGTAAAAATCGCGCGTAATGGCGTTAAAAATATTTCGAGGGTATAAAGTATGATTATGTGTGTCTGAAATCCTAATAGGAAAATATGTAAAAAGCTCGAAATATTTGAAATAAATGTTCAATGAAGCTGCCACACAACGACCTGTGCAATATGCATTGAAATTTTTTTTTCTATATGTAACCGCTAATCTCCAGAATGGACCATCTGATTTGGATAGAGTATTCGCTGATAGATAGAGGAATATACAAAGCAGGTTATAGGCTACTTTTTTTCATTTGTGATATTACTTTAGAAGAGGTGTTAGTGCATCGAAATATTTTTTGAAAATAAAATTTTTTATTTCAAATTTTTATTAGCGAGTAACAAATTAGCAAGTAATTTATTAGCAAAACAAATGCTTTTCTAATAAAATTGGTTCGTTTTCTCAAAAAAAAAAAAACAATGCTGACTTACTTTCTGAAGCTTCTTTCTGAAGTTGTGGCTCTTAAAACTCAGTTCAACTTATTTGTGTGAATCTTCTTTTTCCAATATGAAATTTATTAAAAATAAATACCGCAATCGGCTTACAGATATACATTTGGATAACTGTATTCGAATGACTGTATCAAATTATACTGCAAATATTAAAAAAATTATCGATGAGTCAGAATGTCAACCTTCTCATTAAATATGCTCTTTTTATCTGCCCATATCTTATTTATATAATAATGTACTATTACTGTTTTGTTGTTTTTTTAAGTCGCTTGTGATTTGCCATTATGACTGCAAAAAATTTTGTTACGATTGATAGGTGTGAACATGGATGTAGTTATGCATAAGTATAAGTACTATAAGTCATAAGTTTATTATATATAGAACGTATATTAGTAAAATAAATATATGTATTGTATGTCGAATATAACTGCGTATTATTTAATTTATGTTGGCTTGTGCAAGTAGCTCGCTGTTTATTTCAAAATCTTCAAAGTAGCTCAACACATTGAAAAGGCTGGTGACCACTGCCCTAGACGAAGGCGGACAAATGATTTGATATCGTTGGAACGGCAATTTAATGGATAGTTTGGTTTTATCCTATTTGGATTATTTACGGTATAATGATGGGAAGAGGATCCCCAATTGACCATTTGTGTATTATAGTGCCTCTGATGTAAAAATTTGTCTTCTTCGTCGTCTTTTTTCGACATATAGTCGAAAGTTATTAGTGGATCTTTCCCAGCGAGTTTAGCCCGTTCGTCCGCTAAATTGTTCCCCCTTATGCATGCATGGCCTGGAACCCACATACAGGAGATGATGTGCGTCTTGTTCATTGCGTTCATTATCGAGTAAATGACTGATTTGCTATCCGTGCAAATTACTGCTTTCGGTAAAGAGTTTTCAGCGAAGGTAATACCATGAAGGATCGTTGCAGCTTCGGCTGTATAAACGGAGGCATACAAAACAGCTTTCCCATTGGTTTATGACTTTCGAAAGATAAAAATTACCAAATTTGTATTACCGAAAAGTGCCCAAATGTTTAGAGTGTTCAGTTCACATGCACATTCAGTTTATTTGTATAAATTTAGTGTATGAAAACACAAGTTTCTAATTGACTATTGGCAAATAAAAAGTTTATTACTAAGAGCACTAAAAATTAATTACAAAACTATTTATAATTAATCACAACTTGGGAAAGTAAGAGACTAAAAGAAAAGAGTTCAAAGTTTTAGCAAATTCATATTTCACTAAAAGCAATTCAATTGATTCGATGTACCCATAACTAGGTATGCAGGCAGGTTCCAACGGACTTTGATTGAATTTGTCTGGCAATTGCCTTGAAACTCACGTAAGAGTAAATTACAGAACCAGGCTGATAATAGAAGCTGTGGACTCGTCAGTTACGAATCTGCAGTCTGATTTATAAAATTTAAAATTCAAACTCAAACAAGAATTTTTTTAAGCAAAACCGAGAGAACCTCATTCCTTAGTCAAATTCACTTGTTAGAAGAGGTGCTAAAGACTCGTTTTATTCCCAATTGAGACTACTTTGAGCTTAGCTTATTTAAAAATGAAATTTTGTTTCTAATTTTTCAACTTTGACATGCCCTGGGACAATATTTATACGATTCTCACCTTTTCAGGTGCCTCTTGATGCCACACAAAAAATGTAGTTAACACTTTGTTATATTAAACTTAAAAACCGCCTGCGGCTACTAAAAATACAAAAACAAAAAATCTCACACAATTTCTTTGACCACCACTAACCCCTTTACAGCCACTTTCATGCTAAGAAATTTGAATTTCGAAAACCAGATACTCATCAAATGTAATTATATACTGCGTTAATTTGGACAAATCAGTCAAATCTTTATTATATGCAAATGTAGCGAAGAAAAAGCTATGAAGAAGAAGGCAAAGTGTTGAAGATAAAGACTAGTAAGCTATAACAAAAAAACTATGACAACAACAAAAAAAAAAACGAAGCCAAAAAACTGTAAACTGTTAGATTTAGATGGTTACCAAATTTGAAATTTGAAACTACATAAACTAAATTTAATTATAGGCTAACCAACACAACAACAAAAAACAAAAAATATAATAATGTTAACTGAAAATTAATGAGCGAAAGAGATGTATGGAAATTAATATTAATATGTATGGGTGTAAGGAAATGTACACACGTATATGTAGTATACATGTACATATATGCATGGATGTGTGTATGTATTTTGAAATTTACATATGTAAGTGTATATTTTTCACTACATCAGCCGCGCTTGAACTTCAGTAAGTTAGCAAATTGCTTGTTTCGATTTTCGAACGCTCAAGGCGGTTCACTATGTATGTATGTATGTATGTATGTATGTATGCGTGTATGTACAACAAAGCTGTGAACAAGTGTAAAATCGCACATTAATGATGCGAACCAAAACTGTAATTCCAGACAAAAACAAAACAAAAAACCAACTAACTACCCAAAATTTCATGGAAACTTGACACATAAAAATGTGAACTTGTTCAAGAGGCTGAAACTCAGACGGAGACTCCAACACAGCCAGTGAAGTGGTGGGCAATGACTGTAAAGTAGAGTCGACAAAGCAGAAAGCATACGAAAATAGAAAAATCATTAATCATTATTTTAAAACTGAATTTCATATGAATGATGGAAATGACGAAAATGACTTGAGTATTGCTCGGCTAGAAGATGATTGCATGGGATAATGATGCAGTTATGCGTTGAGTCATATTGGTGAAACATGGAAATCTCACGGGGTTTCGTAGGGCAAAGTTATGCTGGATTAACAATTATATTTAGATGTTATTTAAGTATTCAGTAAGGTCGAGTTCGCAATTGCATTGTCATTAAGGGGCGATGGTTCGCACAGTTCGATTAATTCGTAAGCCAGCGTGCGAATTCCAAAGACCTGAAATACGGGTTCACAATAAAGGCAGGAACTTCTAATAGGGACCGGTAAATATTAGCAAAGAGTTGTGTGTTAATTTGTAAATTTTATTATTATTTTTTTTTTTTTGCTGCCGCACTCGTGTATTTGTAAAACATTTGTAATTTCGAGCATTCGTTCCTTCATAGTAAATACAAAAAAAACATCATTAAAACTCAACTTGAATTTCAAGCAACTTCAAACATGCACAATTATTATTTTTAGTGGCTATCGCGTCATCTTTGGGCGTATAAAATCGAAACAAATGCTTTCCAATGTTGCCTACTTTTCGTTCTCACTTTAATTTGGATCCATGAGAGAGATTCCTCAGTTTGTAAAAATTTTCATTAACGCTACGTCGCCAACTTCCTTTAGGGCGTTCCTTGCGACGCGATCCTTGTGGGTTCCAGTGCAGTACCATTCTACGCATTGGGGTATAAAATTACATGCCCAGAATTTTTAGAGAAATTCTGCATAAAAAGTTTGAAGTTTGTATGAAAATTTTTTCATTTTTTTTTAATTAGGGCCCCTGTCTGGTCTAGAATTTCGAAAAAATCGATATTTTTTTCATGATATGATAGTTTATGCCTTCAAAATATACTTGCAATTATTTATATCGAAATTCGTTCTAGTTTAGCCACTACAGTTCTTTAAAACGAGATCGGTTTGGAGTACGACGCCCAGGTATAATCGAGTTAACTGTGTTTTTCTCGAAACTATTTTTTCCGAGTTGAGGCTGGTAATTTCTCAAAAAGTACCGAACCGATTGATTTGAATTTTTAATGTGTTATTGGGTAGGCTTGGGGCTCTTGCGGGTAGTAGAATTACAATTTTAGAATCATTTTTTCTATTTTTTTAAGAGCGAGAAAGTGAAAAAATACTATTTTTTGTTTTTCCAATAAACAGATAAAATATCTAGAAATTTACGATCAATCAACCAATCAGTTACGCCAGTGGCATGTGTTACGTCACGGAAAAAAAGATTTTTATTATTGTCATTGAAAAAAATATGTTTTTTTTTTTGTTTTTGTAAATAAAGAATTGATCTAATGAATAAAAACGATTTTCAATTGATACCGATTGTTTTTCTTCAATTTTCAACGTCTTCTAAACCAGAAAGGTGCCTAAATAAATAGTTGGAAGCTTTTATTTACATAGTTTTTATTGTAGTGTGACCTATATTTTCATTATAATAAATAAAGTTAAATAAAAGGTAAATAAATCTCAACAGTTTATATTATGTTGTATGTATTGATGTGCATACATATATTAGCGTGGGTCAATTTCTATGGTATGATTATTCTCGACATCTTTCCTTGCAGGTTCAGATTCTAACGGGTGGTTAAGTTTCAAGGGCTGGTATTGATTTTGAATTAAATCAAATTTTTTTGGGAAATTATTATCATTTCTCTTTATTATGATAATATGGGTATAACTCAATTACGCACAGAACGAAATATTGGCCAAATGGCCGCCACGGCTTCGGCGGCATACCTCCATCCGATGGTCCAAATTTTTGATGACGCTGAGGCATAATTGAAGTTCTATGCCGTTAATGTGCCGAATTATCTCATCTATTAGCTCTTGAATTGTTGCTGCTTTATCGACGTACACCTTTTCTTTGAAATAACCCCAAAGAAAGAAGTCCAACGGGGTCGTTGACGTTTAGGTGTGGTTCACATTCAACATCGGCCCTTGAAATTTAACCACCCTTTACATTGAATGCTACGAAAAACACATTCTACCATAGCAAAGCTCTCAAGCACCCAAATTTCGATAGAAGACATCTTTATTTAATATAAAAGTTGTGAGGGAGTTAATGCAATGCAGGAAGAAGAAAAAATACAGCTCCTATTAAAAGTTAAATGTATCTAAAACCAAAATAATTGCAAATACGTTGTACATTGTAAATAAAGTTAATAACTAGAAAAAAATAAAAAAAATTAAAAAAACATTTTATTTAAGAAAAATGTAGAAACAAAATTTAAAATTTTAATTTAAAACAATCAACACCTTGCTTCCAACGCATACTAATGAAATAATTTTCATTTTCCGCAAGCAGCTGTGCAAAGCGATAGGAGGATGTGAGGAGAAAGAGGGGGAAAAATTAAAAAAAAAAAATATTGACATTTCGCTGGTGTGATACTCAGCACGTGAGAATTATTCAAAGAATTACAGTAAATATATCAAGGGGAAATCAGGATAATTATAGAACTTTTGGAAAATTGAGTTTCTTGTTTAATTTAAGCATTATTTTCTGTTGTTGCTGTTTTGCAACGTTAATTTAATTTCATTATAACTTTTTCTCAAAATCCAGTGTGTTTGTAAAATTTCAACAAAATATTGCGTTCGAATACGAGCATGTTTTCGAAAATACTTTGAGGTACAGTCTGCTATAAAGTAGAAAAAGATCTTACAGTTTTAGTATCAAATGAGAGGTGTTTGAGTAAGTCTGAAATTAGACAGGTTCTGAACAGGGTCTCCGCCTGTCTAAAATGTTAAATGCACTAAAAAAAAATATTTTTTTAAATTAGAAAGACAAATTTTTCTTTAAAAGTAACTAAAAACAATTACAAAAAAATTGTATGAAAAAAAAATTAGAAAGACAAATTTTTCTTTAAAAGTAACTAAAAACAATTACAAAAAAATTGTATGAAAAAAAATCAAATTAAATATTTTTAAACGTAAAATTAAACTGTTTCGGATTATTTTGCAAAACAAAACAACAAAATTTTTTTTAAATTTTAAAACTTAGAAACAACAAATTTTTATTTAAACGTTCTAAATTGTAAAAAAAGTAATAAGCAGAAAAAAACTAAATTAAAAAAAAAGATTGAAAATTAAAAAAAAATTGTATTGAAGAGAAATGTAAAAAGAAATTATAAATTTTATTAAGAAAAAAGAGTTTTTAAAATTTGAAACACAAATTTTTATTTAAAAATAGCTAAAAAAATTACAAAAAAGTTTAATTAAAAAACAAAATGTTATAAATTCAAATGAAATATTTTTTAAATGGAAAATTCAACTATTTTGGTTATTTGGCAAATTTTAGTTTGTTTCACATAAAACAAAAATTACATACAGTCACTGTTCCTATTAATGATAAGAATAAAGTTAAAAAAAAAAAAATTGTGAAATGTTGTGAAACAAAACTGTTTTTGGTGTGGTTTACAAAAACAAAAATTACATAAATGGTCTTACATACAGTCCCTATCCCTATTATATGTAAAGGGTAGTGAATAATTTGTAGACGGTACTTTTTTTATGCCATCTTTGACGTTTGTAAAGAAGACAGATGTGCAATTTTTTTCACTATTCAAACTTTAGTGAATATTTCCTAGAGGGTACTTTTTTTATGCCATCTTTGACGTTTGTAAAGAAGACAGATGTAAAATTTTTTTCACTATTCAAATTTTTGAAATTCATTATGAAAATAGTCGATTTGTAAGAACAACATAACCACCATTGTGTTGCCAGTGCTATGCATCTAGAATCGAGTATATAATTTTATATAATTTATAATGCACGTCTTCGCGAGTTTTAACAAACCGTACAGCCTTTTGTCAGCAATATTCTTCTTCAAGGATGAAAAATATGCTCATTCTAGGTACATTTGTCGAGTCCTACAGAGAGATGGGTAGTGGCGAAATAGGTTTGCAAAGTACTCCTATCGCTCGCTTCGTTGCACTTTGGCCGCGTGATGTGAATTGAGACAGTGTCCCTTCAGTATTTCAATCAATATTTTGCAGTTTTTCCTAAAGAGTGATAAAATAAAGTTTGCAGTTTTGGTATTCCAAATTCTTAGCATAATTTTGACTGTTTTGTATGAGGTTAGGTGTTCCCATATCGACTGCGTTTCCCGAGCTTGTACCTCATTTAGCTCCGTTTTCAATAAGGAGAGTGATGGGTATACGTCTGACGTGCTCAATCTCGGCAAGCGAATACCAGCCCTAGCGAACTCATCGGCTCCCTCATTTACTTCTATTCCTTTGTGACCTGGTATCCGGTAAAAAGTGACTTGACCATTTCTTCTACAGAGTTCAACCATTTTGGATCTGCACTAGTGAACACCTTCCGAGTTCGTGCAAGGTACCGTAATTGCTTTAATAGCCGCTTGACTATCAATGAAAATGTTTGTCTGAGTATTAAGAGAAGTTAATTCCAAAGCTAATTCGGTTACTTCTGTTCCGGCATAGATTTCAGCTTGAAATATATTATGTAACTGTACAGTAATTTGGAAGTCTGAAAGACTTTTGGAGATCAAATTGCGGGCACAATACAGAAAAGACTCCTTCCACCATTTTGGACCCCTCTGTAAAGAAATTGTGTGAATGGTATTTGCATTCTACACCATTCTGTCCTCCATTTTGTTCAATAATGGCGCTAGGCTTTTTGCCAAATTTACTTCATGGAATCACGTAGACTGACCTTCTGCTTGAATCCAGAATGTTGCTGTGACCAAAACGCCTCTATGAGAATTGTCTTAACATCTTCAGTCTTAGAGCAAATCTTTTGGCTGAGTTTCTTACTACTAGTTTGATTGGATGCCAGTTGAGAATACTTTCTATTGCCGCTATTGGAATTATGCTCATAGCGTCGGTTACACATATCCTTTCCACGCTTTGCAACATTTTAACGTATGCCACTTTATCGCATGTCGTCCTCCATACTAGCGAACCGTAGAGCATTTTTGGTTTTATGACCGCTATGTACATATATAAAATGCGTGAGTCTAGGAGATATGCCCCTAGTCTTCTGCATGCGTATAAGGCATTGGAGGCTTTCTTTGCTCTTTCTTCCACATTTAATCTGCACGAGAGTTTGCTATTCACAACAATGCCTAGGTATTTAGTCGATGTTTTTGGTGTCAACTCAACTCCTCCCAGGAGGTGACCAATTAGGTATCTTGCACTTTCCTGTGAAGAGTAATACGTCCATCTTGTCTGGACTTACTTCATTTGTACTAAAAAAATTTAAATAAAAAAACATTCATAATTGGTCAATATGAAGTTTCATATTAGCTTCATGTTAATTACAGATAATTTCTTTTAAAATTTTGGCGGCTCGAAATTGCTTTTAGAGCAATGCTCCTCTGGACTTTTTTTCCTAGAATTTTATGTAGCATCTGAATCTGTGCGGGATGATGCCAAAAAGTGTTGACCAACCCTAATGTATATATACATATATATTCAATTACACACACATACTCGATTTCGACTTTGAAATTATGTTCACTTGAGCGCTTAACTTAAGTGACGAACGCGACGCGGCAGTAAGCCAACTACCCATCGACTCTTCACACTTTAAATCCATTCAATTTTCTTATGAAATTTGCCTGTGAATGAATCTCGTACGCAAAACGAAGCTCAAAGCGGTTTCCATAATCACCAAGTCAAACAAGAAAAGTCATTTATAATAATTTTTAACAATTTTTGAAAATGATTTTTTTTATTTGTCTTTTCTCGATGGTTTCTTCAAGTGCCAATCGATATTAATGTGAGTTTTGCATGTGCAACCAGTTAAACGGAACAAGAGAAAATATGCGAGAGGCTACGTAATAAATAAGAAAATTAGTGCTATGGTATAGGTGCGGGTGAGGCTGAAGGGCAGCGGATAAGATTTTGACTGAATTGAAAAGAAATAAGTCGGAAATTCATTTCATATACAATAAGAAGCACAGCGCAGGAAGCAGAGTTTGCGCAGCAGCAGAATACGAGTAAGCAAATGCAAATGACAAGCGCTCAGTTTGCCAGCACAGGGTTGCATGTGTGTACGGTAAATTGCAGCGCCGCTGCCGCAACGCAAATGCAATATGATTGATGACTGACAAGTGTGTGAATTCCAAGTGAGCGCATGTGTGAGTGTGTGTGTGTGTTTGTATATGATTGTGTCTGCAGTAACATTTTGGTTTTTTTGTTTTCTCTGCCCAACTCTCCAAATCAGCCAGTCAAATCTTGCCGAAAATGTCAAACAATTCGCTTGGAAAATGAAATTTGACGGCTACCTTCAATGGTATTTTTTGTGGCAAGTTAACTTATGCCACATGCGATAATGCGGCATCTGGCAATGGGAGCGCAAAAAACGTCAAAACGTTTCAACAAAATGATATTTATTCGAATTCATTATTACAAAGCATCAAA
This sequence comes from Anastrepha obliqua, assembly GCF_027943255.1. Lineage (NCBI taxonomy): Eukaryota > Metazoa > Arthropoda > Insecta > Diptera > Tephritidae > Anastrepha > Anastrepha obliqua. Next base: position 106,905,489 of record NC_072895.1, on the reverse strand, counting down.
TGCTTTTTCGAATTGCACCAAAAATTCTTGTGGTTCCTACCCATGTGCGCGCACGGCAAATGGTTGTTTGCGTGTGGCATTTACTTTGTTGCCACAAAATGTTGGCAAAGTTACAATTTGTGAACTGTCAGAAATTCAAAATTGCTGTCACCGCTAAGGCCTGTGCCGATTTTTCTTTTCGCTGCTCTTATCGCATTGCTGTCACATAAACTCGAAGCTGCTGGCTGTCAGCTACCCTTGCTGCCACACATTCATCTTAAAGTCTGCAGTATTGAATGCAACATTGGGTGACTTACTCTCCCTTTTTGTCGCTCTTTCCACATTGGCGGTGGCAACGGCCACTTGCTGTGCGTTAATTGTGTTTTTTGTTGTTGTTTTTTTTTTTACTTTTCTTTATGACTCGAGCGCGCCTACCCTTTAGTCAGTGGTTTTCCGGCGATTATTTTCATTTGTTTACGACTGCGTGGGGAAAAGTGCGTTGCACGGTGGTCACTTATGGCGCATATGCGATGGAAAAATACTATAATGGATTTTCTTTTTGCTATGACTTTATTTAGCATAGGAGTATTTCGCAGCCATACCTTAAGATGATCATGAGCGTTTCCACGGCAGTCGGTTCTACGTTACCGAAACGACCTCGATTTATATCCGGCCAAGGATTGCCACTCCAGCAGCATTCCCCGTATGTAAGTATGGGGAATGTTTATGCTGCTAGAACAACAACAACAACAACAACAACAACAACAACAACAACATGATCATGAGCCTAGTGCTTGATTTGGCAGCAAAAGAAATTAGTGACTACGCCAATTGTTCCTAAGACCAGTTTGGACTGCTGGTCTGAAGCTTGACTAAGCGGAAGCAGACATTTTAGGAAAACCTTGACTTCACGGCCTTTTATCCCACCCCAAAAAGTTTACTTTCTATGAAAAACCTTCGATGGACTATAGAATCCCTTAGCAGATGATCGCCCCCTTCCTTTGCTCGTCCCCTTCTCCCACTCGTCCTCTTTCCTCTGATCATCTTCATCGCTCCAGTAAGACACTGTTTTCAAATTTAGCGATAATAACCTGATCAGTAGGTAAGTGAAATTTTTATAGTACCAGTCTGACACTCCCCAAGTAGCACCAAAGCGCCGATTTTGATGCCATTGATGTCATATGAGACCTCCAACGAGCAGATATCTACAGCCTATCGGAGCTCTTCCTGTAAGGTAAGCTGTTTATGGAAAAGGTTGATGGGATTTAGGTTGAAACACTGCCCCAGACTGTCAAAGAAAGTAGCACCCAGTGACCTTAATCGTCTGCCTGCCAAACCCGGACATTTACAGAGAACGTGCTTAACAGTCTCCTTCTCTGAAAGGTGAGCTGAAATGGAGCTTAAATGGTAAGCCTAGCTTTTCTTCGTATGTGGCGATTGTCTAACGACCAGTAAACACAGATGAATGCTGTGGAGTCCCCAGATTTTTCTGCGTCTTGCGTCTATTACACTGGGATCAAAGGGTTTTGGAAATAGCACACGAAGAAATGGAACTCCATCTGTTCTGCGCTTTCCTGTGAAATAAGTTGTACAATTCGAGTTTAACAACAAGGGGATGTTGCTGACTGGGTAGGAGACCACTGAAAACAATTCAGTCGACCCCTTACTGACAAGCTCATCAAGAATTTCAGGGGTAGATTGACAGGATAATCTTCTCTGTTAAGGCATTTTTTTTTTTTTTAATTAATTTCATGCATGGATTATGTAAATTATTGTCAATATTGTAAAAATAGGCATTGCAAACAGATTTCTGCTGCTGGATGAACATATTTTGGAAATTTATTTTATAAGACACTCTTTGACATTTCGAAAATGTCCCACTGTAGGGCGCCTTTAAGTACTTAGAACTCATTCAACATTTCCTCTGTGCCATTAACCATAAATTTGAATAATATTTACTTTAATTTGATATACTTTATTTTACTTTTTTACTCCACTTCACAGCTTTTGTGTTTACTTAAACTTTTACGAGCGTTAGCTGTGCGCGTTTCCTCTCTTTCTAACTTTCTTATACTTTCCCACTTTCCAAGCCGACTACGACCATAACTCTGCCGTCCCAGAGGCAAAGGTCAGACGCTCGTAAGTATGGCAAAGCTGTCAGCTGCGGCGGCGGCATTGGCCAACCAACACAAATCAAAAAAATAACATAAATCGAAATAAAAACGTTAAAAATGTAATAAAATACTAACAGAGTAAGGAATAAAAGCTAAAAGAATACAGTAGAAAAAAACACAAGTTGTGATGGAGTACACAAAAAAGTAGTAGAAAAAGGCACATTTGCCATAATGCGTGTCAAGTGGTCATACGCAACGTTTTTATACCGCCATATTGCATAGGCCAAGAAGCGATTGTTGTGCAGCAGCGGTGGAGGGGAGAATCATAGGATAGTGATTGTACTTTAATACTCAAAGGGGGCGGGTGCACATACACGAAAAGCGAACAAGCGATAAAGTGTGCGTAAACGCCTTTTTGAGGCGCTCATTAACTGCCATAGGAGGCAATCGATAGCAAAGCGTGTAAAAAAGTCAAAACGGGAGTGTTGGGGGGAGTGAATGAAAGAAAAAGTCTAAATCCAGCTTAGAAAAACTAACTGGGAAAACGAGCAGAAAATGCTGCAGCAAAGAGTTTAAGGTTGCACGCAGTTAATGAAAGTGTTTTCTCTGGCTGACTTGCAACGGTCAACAGGCGTCAAAAAGGACAATAAGCTCTGGAAAGCAGCTGCGTACAACGCAAGGCGAGTGCTTAGAAGACCGCCGATGATAAATTTGCTTTGTTTACAATTTCATTAGTCTATCTGTTTTTGTGGTTTTTTGGGTTGGGTTTTTTTGTTTTTGTTTTGGCACAGCTGTTGTCTACTTTTGGTATTCGTTTAATACCTTTTCGTTTAATTTATTTCGTGTTGCTTTTATTTATTACCATTGCATCGCATTTGCCTGCCACAACTCGCTCGCTTGTCATACCACCAACCCAATTGCCTCATTTCGAATGAATTTTGCTCTGGTCAAAAGTCGAACGTGAGTGCCATAATTTTCATTTAGACAAGCGCATATTCATACACACATAGATATAGGCATATGAAAGTAAGTATGAAACTAAGTGGAAGAATTAAAAAAGAGAAAAGTTTAAATTCGGGTGGATCTTATACCCAATGCCTACAAATGTTTGTGCTTAGATATTGTCTGAAAATTTCGGAAAACTAGGTTAGGTCAGATTAGATGATTTCGCTCAAGCAGGAAAAAGCCCCACTACGACGTGAATTCTAAGTCCGTTCATGGTAGTGCCTTTGAAGGGAGAAAGAGAGAGCAGGAAAGAGGAATGAGAAAGGAGGAAAAAAGCATAGGTAAGGGCAAATGATTAGTAATGATTGCGGTAACCATTTCGTGCTGATGATAAAACTCAAAAGTCGCCTAGTACTCATATCTGCCATCTTCAAATAATTTAATAATTAAATAGTGAGAGCTAAGATACACAAGCCTCAGGCGAAAGACAGTCAACTAATGAGTAAATGATTCCACCCAATCATCCAGATAGCAGCCAACTAGCCACTTAGATGCCTTACAAAAAATGCCACTCCATTCGAGAGTTGCGCTTCGTTGGCCTTAAGATTTTCGTAGAATGTGTCCTACCCACGCGTAACCAGAAGAATGATGTGACTTCTCCAGTTAGTTATTTTTGTCTAGCTCTGATTGAGTTGACAAATAGCCCACTTTTCCAGCGACAACCCACAGACAGCCAAATAAACTCATATTCACTCTCTGCATGGTTAAACTATCTCGAAGGTTCCCATGTAGGTATGTCAAGATCTCACTGAATGTATACATTCACCTACCTTTCCAAGAGCAGACTACAGGTAAACAAAGGAAACTCTAGCTGACATATTATTTCTAAGAGTAGGGCTCAAAGCCCACTACAATTTACCAAGAGAACCTCTTTCCTGTTTTAGCACGGCGATACCACCTCGAGAGTTCACATGTTAGACAAGCAGCTTCTTCAAGCGTAAGTAAAAGCGTAAAAGTATTAGTAAGCAATCAAAAGAGAAATGAGGTATTCCCCGGCTAGTTTCGAGCGCACCATCAGCAAGCCCAGATCTCTGCATAGCTCACTTTTCCAGCAGCAACCCACATAGCCAAAGAAACTCATATTCACTATCTGCAAGCTTAAACTACCTCGAAGGTTCCTATCCCTATCCCATATTTGCACAGAGAAATCACCTTCTGGGTTAAAATTTATATCCAGAGGTTACTGATAGAAAAGAGATAACCAAGAAAACCTCTATTCTGTGTGTGCACGGTGAAACCACATCGAGGGTTCACATATAATATAAAGCCAGCCTATTAAATTAACAGTTTTCTGCAACGTCCCTATGTTCGAATCTCTATATTATATTTGATCCTTTTGTTTCTGTATGGAACAGATGACATCAACAAATTGTTCCCACTGGTTCCGACTTTCAGCTAGTATTTTACCTTCATTCCATGTTTTGTTCGTATTTTCCATCTCCGTCTCACTTATGTTAGGTAGTCTTGCTCTGTGGCGAATGCCTTGCTGGTTCTATTCATCTGCAGTACTGGTGACGTCCTTATTAGGTCGGCTTAGTATGTGGCCAAGCAAGTTCCATTTCCGTGTGGTAATTTCCTTAACAATAGAGTTCTGCTTTATGCCTTAGCGAAGCAAAGTGTTTTGAATAGTGTTCGGCCAGAATATGTGCATTACGCAGACAGCGGTTAACGCAAGTTTGAAAGGCTTGCGCATCTTTTTGCGGCAGATTCCACGTTTCACAGGCATGCAGAAGAACCAACTTTTCGTTAGACGCAACTATCCGTAGTTTGGTATTTTTAGATGTCTGTTCTGAGAGCCATATGGAGCTAAGTTTGCCGAATTCTGTCTGTGATATCTTTATTCATTCTGTAACATCGGCACTGGATCCTCCATTCGCCACGCTAACACTGCCAAGGTATCATAAGTTAGGTGTTTATGTACTTCCTCGATCGCAGATCCGTTAATGGTGAAGTTGGTAGTGTTATGTGCCATAACTTTCATAAAGAAAGCAGGTATTCCCCGGCTAGTTTCGAGCACGTTATCAACGAGCCCAAATGCCTTTGCAGCTTGGGTGTCGGGATATATTTGCTATATATGATCCTTTGTTGATAGCAGCTGTCTTCGCTTGGAGCAACATAGAATGGCTCGGTAGCTTATATTTACTTCAGTTTGACGGGGAACTCCTCGCAAAAGGCTCATGGAAAGATCATCTTTACCATTAAATTTCCAGCCACTCGTATACACGTTTATTTAGCCTTGTCTTCAAATGCTAAAACTGATGGAGTCTAGATTATATAGAACTGGCAAATACCCGGCATGCGCTCCTCCACAAAGTAAAGGGTGATTTTTTAACAGCTATAGGAAAGTTTAAAAAAAAACACACGTAAAATTCAGAAAAATGCATGATTTTTTTATTTAAATCGATAGTACAGTCCATATAATTTAATGTTTGAAGAATATTTCATGCAAATATTGACCGCGTCTGCGCTTCAAATGGTCCATCCGCTTAGTCCAATTTTGGCATACTCTTTCCAATGTTTCGGCCGGTATCTCACATATAAATACTTTAATGTTGTCTTTCAATGCGTTAATTGAAGCAGACTTGTCTGAATAGGCATGAGCTTTAACATAGCCCCACAAAAAATAATCTAAAGGCGTTATATCACACGATCTGGGTGGTCAATTGACAGGCCCCGAACGTGAAATAAAATGTTCACCGAACTCGCCTCTGAACAAGTCCGCCTTGCTGAAACCACATGTCATGCAAGTCAAGCTTTTGCATTTCGAGCAAAAAAAAGTTGGATATCATTTCACGGTAGCGCTCACCATTCACAGTTACGTTACGATTCGCAGCATCTTTGAAGAAGTACGGTCCAATGATACCTCCAGCCCATAAACCGCACCAAACTGTGACCTTTTTGGGATACATTGGTAGCTCTTGCAATTCTTCTGGCTGATCTTCACTCCTAACTCGACAATTCTGCTTATTTACGTACCCATTGATCCAAAAATTAGCTTCGTCGCTGAACACAATTTTTCGATAAAAATGTGGATCTTCGGCCAACTTTCCAAGAGCCCATTCACCAAAAATTCTGCGTTGCGGTAGGTCGTTCGGCTTCAATTCTTGCACCAGCTGTATTTTGAAAGGCTTCACACCTAAATCCTTTCGCAAAATTTTCCACGTTGTAGAGTAACAGAGTCCCAATGGCTGCGAACGGCGACGAATCGATAATTGATGGTCATCATTAACACTGACCGATACACCTGCGATATTTTCTTCAGTTCGCGCTCTACGTAAGTGTGTTGGTGGTTTGATGTCCAATAATGTAAATTTGGTTCTAAATTTAGTCACAATAGCTCAAATAGCCGCTTCAGTGGGTCGATTAAACTGACCATAAAATGGAAGAAGCGCGCGATAAACTTTCTTAACAGAACACGCATTTTTATAATAAAATTCAATGATTTGCAAGCGTTGTTCGTTTGTAAGACAATTCATGGTTAAATTATAGACCAAACTCAAGATGTTTAACAGTGAAACAAAACACGAAACGTGCGTCAGCTGTTTAAACCAACTGTTTAAAAGGATAATAGCTAAAAAATCACCCCTTATATACCAAAGAGTAGTGAGCAACACAATAATGAATTGGACGATATGAAAATCAGAGAAGCTGTATTTTTCATCATTTCTTTGCCAAGTTATTAACGCTCTCCAACCTTGGTGGAGTTTGACACACATCAAATATAGGCACAAGCAGCAAAATTTTGAAAAACGTATAAACTTATGTATATATATATTAGGCCGGGTCGATTTGTGGGGAGGCAAAAAATCGCCAATTGCTCTGTGAAAATCATATTCTAGGGATCAAAATAAGAAACTTTGCCGAAGGAATCATACCTCTAAAACGAATTCTGATGCCCCAAAATTTGGGGAAGGGGCGCTTTTTGCGCCAATAAAAAAGAAGAAGCCACCTGAGAAGTACATGCATCGTTTTACAGAACCATTTCCTACTCTTGGGGAATTCTAATAAAAGCTTAATTGAATTTCCCAATTGAAAAACTTCTGACAAACCTCACTAGTGCAGCATTGGGTATAAAATAAAACAAATATTCGTACAATCCCCCAGCGCAACAAACAATATTTTTTACACATTTCGCATTTTTTGTCAGCCCAAAATTAAGTCGTACGTTTGTCATTTAAAGAAGCTTCGTAAACGCCTACTTTTGTGGCACATTTTGTTGCTTTCTTGCAATTTTTTCACGAAAAAATACTTGACTGCATATCTGTGTAAAGAAAAGTGAGACAAAGGCACCAATTTTTTGCTTTTTGTGAGAATTCTGCGAAACAGTAGTCACACGACAGTCTTTCTGCAGAAAAATACTTCAAAAACGCCCACAAAAACAGAAAAAATGTATACATAAAAAAATCGAAAGCCACTACAAGAAAACGCCAATCGAAGCCACTTCTCCGCCAAGCGCCTACACTTCAAAGTTGTTGTATTCTTCCTTCATTCGAATACTCGATTGTCATTTGTGCGACATAACTAATGATTCAGTCAAGCCTTGATGAGCTCGCTTCGGTCAGTCGACAAAGTCTGTCACTCACTACGTTGGGCTGTCATTCAGCGTCTCCGATTGCATTACTGCACGTTTTGACATGTGATTAATGGTTTTGGCCCAAAAAATATGCTGGCTTTCTGGCAGCTTATAGCCGTTCAAGATGCATATCACTCAGTGACTCATAGTTCGGAGCTAATGATGGATACAAGTAAAATTTTAACTGCGTTTCATGGTTCTTTAATTAAAATTATAAAGTTTTTATGTAATAATTCCCACTATTTTCGTTGGGGAATCTATTTTCGCTGGGAATTCGGGTAGCGATGGCGAGATTGCATTAAATTTTCATAGAAGATTCAATTATGAACTCTGCAACAAAATCAATCGCCTTCTACCATTAGCTGCGAAAATGTGATGGACTTTCCGACTACTGCAGTGTTTTTAAAGGCATTAAAATCTTTGTAATCGTCATGGTGCCAAAAGTGATAAGCTCAATGGATCTCGCGCTCCTTTCAAATCTGCTTTGTGGTATAGGAATCAAGGATAATCAATCTCAACCAGTAGACTAATTTTGCCACCTGCACAGTATCGCATATCATAGAAGCACGAAGAGCACGAAACTTACTCAGAACATATGGCTTCGCAGCGTTGGGCTATAGGCCATTCGAGTATGACAGCTAGACGCATCTGCATGAGCTGCAGAAGAAAAAAGTGGCAGAATATATTCAACACTTCCTTTGGAAATACCGAGACAGTCTGGCTTGAAGCGCTGTTGGGATTCGCCAACAGATCAAGTTAGCTCAAGCATAAGTAGTGGTCCAACTGGTGAAAGCTTTCCTGATCAACACAATGGGCCTTTGGTGCCAGCGAAAAAATTCGGTCTAAGTGCAATCTACCTAATCTACTCCAACCTTCATTGTTAATAAAATCCATCTATACTTCCTAAGTTAGATTAGGTTTTATAGTTGCCCATGAGTGGGTCCACTTGTACGATAAATAAAAAAAGTTCTTTGTAATTCAATTATGAGGGAAACAGGAAGAAGAAATACGAATAAATAAAGAAAGAGACCGCAGGTTTAAAAAAAGCGAACAACAACTAATGAGATCGGTCTTTAAACTGAAATAAAACAACGAAAATCCAAATAAATTAAGCAATCTTTATTATTTTTGCGTAGAGCCAATCATGACATTTATTTTTAAAGGTAACTTTTTCAAAGGTTGGCTGCAACTACGCCTTAATTCGGCGCAATAAATACCAATTTTGACTAGCTCGCTGGAGGATTTCGGTCGGTACCTCGTGAATAGCTTTAGTAATATTGGCTCCAATGCCTTAAGCGAAGCTGGTTTATCCAAAAAATATTTAGAATACAAATAAAAGTCCAAAAGTGTGATATCACACGAATTTGGTGGCCAATCCATTGGTCCGAGTCGAGAGGTAAATTGCTCACCGAAACGACGACGCAGTAAATCCATTGTTTCACGAGCTGTATGGCAAGTGGAGACCACGAGCTTCAACTTCCGACATCGAAAAGTCGTTTAGCGTTCGCCATTTACTGTTACATTGGCGCCAGCCTCGTCTTTGAAGAAATATGAGCCGAGAATCCCTCCAGCCCATAGATCGCACAGAATGGTTGTTTTCAATGGATGTAATGGCTGTTCTTGAATGGCTTCGGGATGCTCTGCAGCCCAAATATGGCAATTTTGCTTACTGATGTAGCCATTAAGCTAAGAATGGGCCTCATTGCTGAATAAAATTCGGATCCCAAAAGCCCAACGACTGAAATTATAATGATTTGGAGAATCGAAAGGCTTCAAAACTTGGACTAACTGCATTTTATACGCTCTAAAACCAAGACCTTCGCGTAAAATTGCCCAAGTAGTGTCATAAGATGGGCAAAATTGTTGAGATCGGCGCCGAATCCATTCTTCCGGATCTGCGGCGAAACTCTTATTAGCAGCCGCAATATTTTCTTCACTTCGGGCTGTACATTGTCTAATCGATCGAATATCATCCAATAATGTTAAATTATTCTCAATTTTGTCGATGATTTTCCGAATATTGCGTAGGACATTTAAGTGCGCCATAAGTTGGCCTGAGCGCACGAGGAACACTTTTCACAGAGCGTCGATTTTCGCAAAACAATGGTATGATTTGTGAACGTTGTTGTGGCTTAAGTCTTTCCAGGACGAAATGCCAATAAATACTGAAAAAAATATGCATTTAGTTTGACACTAGTCACGCGTGACCCTTCTGGAAAAAGTACCTCCAATCTGATCACTCTTTATTTACGGTTGTGTTAACCGCTGGTTTTACTGGTTAAATTCATCATATAGGGCATATGTAAGCCTACTTTATCCACAGATATGGAGAGTTAATAAGTAAGTTAGAGCCTAGAAGCCCTAATTTTATCTTCTCACGAGGGCAGAATAGCATTTTCTCACGGATTTGCAGTATTTTGTGAGTGCGCGGTGGAAATTTGAACGGTGCTATAATCCATATTTAACAGAATACATGGGCCTCTCAAATGAAAAAAAAACATTATAATTTTTTAGTACCTCACACACAGCTTGTTTTATTACACTTCAAAACCGACCCGCCTTTATTCGAAAATTTTATATTTAATATTTACATACATACATACATATCTACCTCTGCAATATCTCCCTTTTGCGCTCCCATCCAACCGAGATTGCCATCGACTTCTTGCTAACGGCACATTTTCATTAATAGATGTCATAAATATAATAGCAAATATGTTTACATGAATTTCGAACAGATTTACAGGAAGGCATGCGCGCATATAATTAAACTTACAAACATACATACATACACCAGTGTTCACAATAATAGCAGCGCGACGTAAAGTTTTGAATATTCATTTAATTTCTTTTTTAAGTTTTTTTTTTTATTTCGTTATAAAAATATAGTTTGTACTACAATAAAAACCATATAATTTCAAGTTTCAAACTCAATAAAAAATTATAAAAAATTCTACAAATTTTTATTTAAATTTCTAAGTTTTTATTGAGAATGAAAATTTCTACAAAAATTCTAAGGAAACGGTTTTCTCATTGAATTTTAGTCCCATAAAGTGCAATTCTTAGGTAGCTCTAAAATTGCGTTAATTTTTTAGAATTTTTTTCGCTGAGGGTGTTATGAATTTTCTTCCATATAACAAGTGCACGAAATTATTTTATGTAGAGAAAAGCAGAAGACCGCCAGTAAAAACAAATTCTCAAAAATCGCGTTGATTTTTAATCAAAATTTCTAGTTAAATTTCGAGTATGTAGTTTTATAGACCATTGCATTTTTGTAAGTAAGATGAATGTTTGAAGTCTCTCCAAAATCAACACGAAATTTATTAGACATTTTTTATGGTTTTTTTTTAATTTTCTCAAAGCTTGAAAGTTGGATTACGTGGTTTTTCCAAGAGAATGAAATGTGTATATTTTCGTAAAAACAAAAATACCTAAAATAAAAATAAAAAATTAACACGAAATTTTTTTAGGAATTCCGATTAAAAAATTAAAAATTTTAGTGAGAGTTTTTTTTAATTTTTTTTAATTTTTTTTAATTATCTCAGATTTTGATAGTTGCATTACATGGTTTTTCTATACAAATGAAATGTGTACATTTTTATAAAAAAAACTAAACTAAATTAAAAATAAAAACTTAACACGAAATTTTTCTAGGAATTCCGATTAAAAAATTAAAAATTTTAGTGAGAATTTTTTTAATTTTTTTTTTTTTAAGTTTCTTAGAATTTGATAGTTGGATTACATGGTTTTTCTATACAAATGGAATGAGTATATTTTTATCAAAAACAAAAAAAAAACTAAATTAAAAGTAAAAAACTAACACGAAATTTTTCTAGGAATTCCGATAAAAAAAATATTTTTTTTTATTATTTTTTTTTTTAATTTTCTCAGAATTTGATAGTTGGATTACATGGTTTTTCTTACAAATGAAATGTGCATATTTTCATAAAAAATAGCAAAAAAAATAAATAAATAAAAAATTAGCACGAAAATTTTCTAAAAATTCGGATTAAAAAATTAAACATTTCAATGAGAACTTTTTTGATTTTTTTTTTAATTTGCTTAGAGTTTGAAAGTTGGACTACAAGATTTTTCAAAAACAAAAAAAAAACTAAATTAAAAATAAAAAACTAACACGAAATTTTTCTAGGAGTTTCGATAAAAAAATTAAAAATTTAAGTGAGAATTATTTTATTTATTTTTTCTCAGAGTTTTATAGTTGGATTACAAAATTTAAGTGACAATTAGTTTTTTTTTAATTTTCTGAGAATTTTATAGTTGGATTACATGGTTTTTCTTACAAATGAAATGTGCATATTTTCATAAAAAAAAAACAAAAAAAAAAATAAATAAAAAATTAGCACGAAAATTTTCTAAAAATTCGGATTAAAAAATTAAACATTTCAATGAGAACTTTTTTGATTTTTTTTTAATTTGCTTAGAGTTTGAAAGTTGGACTACAAGATTTTTCTATGAGAATGAAATGTGTATATTTTCATAAAAAAAAAACACACAAAACTAAATAAAAAATTAACACGAAGTATTTCTAGAAATTCGGACAAAAAAATTTAATATTTCAAGAGAATTTTTTCGATTTTTTTTAATTTGTTCAAAATTTGAAGGTTGGATCACATGGGTTTTCTACGAAAAACAAACAAAAAATTGTTCTCAAAACTTTCGCGCTGCTAATATTGTGCACGCAGGTGTACATATGCATATTCATATATGCCAGCATTTGTATGAGAAAAAATATGAATACCAGTCATAATGAATTTCAAATTTTCGCCACATTTGCCAAATGAAAAATCTGTTTGCATACATACACACACACGTTCACACACGCGCGGCAACGTCAGAGGCAGACAATTTTAATGATTGCAAACAACTTCATCAAGGCGGCAGGGCGCACACGGGCAACAACAACAAACAGAAGCTGTAAACAGGCAACGAAATCAAGCAGAAAAACAAAAAGGAAGCTAAAAAAACAAATAAAATGAGTTTCAGTCAAAAATATATACGCGCACACACACACACACACAAATGCATGCATCAGTACGCGTGTAGCTGAGTGGCGCGAGAAAAGCTCGTATCGTATGCATGTGAGCTATCGAAGGCAAAAGGTAATTAATCAAAGTCATTGGGCGTGTGGAACTGCGACAACGGCAGCAGCAACACCAACAAGAACAAGCACAAGCACTACAACCACACGCTGTTGAGAATATTTATGCGAAATGAGCGGCACACGAAAAATATCTGCGCACTCGCATATAAAAGTGCCTGCCACACGGCAGGCCGACCAAACTAACGGGCCATATGTGCAGCAGCGAGCCTGAGAAGATATCCGTGTGAGTGTGTGTGCGCGCATGTATGGTCGCCTGCGTGTCACGGCAATAATAATAACGAGCCAAATTAATACACTTTCGCGTAGATGAGGCATGATTCCCGCCGACGTCGCTGCTTTCGCGACCACCAGCTGGTTACGCACAAAAGCAAAAGCAGCCAAAGCAGCGGAACCATCAACGGTACTATTTGCTCCTCCTTCGCCTGCGGGCTGCCAGTCGCCCAGCAGCCGACGAAGTACTACATAAATGACACATTTGCTTATTTTCATGAGCTGCTGCGTAATTATTGCAATAATTCATAATGTGTGCCACGCCCTCGCGCACAGCTTCAGTCAGTTTGCGTGCTACATTTGCGCGCCATGCAATGTTGCTGTTGCTGTTGCTTGCCACTTTAACGTCTGCTGTTTGTCAGCTTGATGTTGATTTGATTTTAAAACATTTTTTCTTGTATTTTTGTTATTGTTATTGTTTTTTGTTGTCATTCGTTTTGTTGTTGTTGTGCTGTTAAAATTGTGCGTATTCTGTTTGTATTTGTTGTTGCTGTTTTTTTGTTTTGTAGCTTTCATACTCCTCACCCTCTTGGGCATCCAACTAAGCGCTGCCACTTACTTGCCACATTGCCTTGCAATTCATATTTTTCATATGACTGCCGCGAAAAGTTGCAATTTCTAATCATTTTTTGCCTCAGCTCATCCACACTTGTGTACACTGCATTCGGCACTGCTGTTGTTGTTGCTGGTGCTGGCGTTGCTTCGGCTTGCCGCATAATCTCTCTTGCCTCATTTGCCACAGTCAAGCATCCATATATTTGCGTTGGCTTGATTGACTAGTCTGATTGGTTGGCTGTTGATGATACCTGCATGATGACTTAATTATTATTATTTTTTTGCATAAAATTTCCTACTTAAAAAAAAAAACAAAAAAGAAGTCGAATTTCGGTGCAGCTCATCGACACCCGCAGATTTGTGGCGCTAATAAGTGCTTCTCTGCCGTTGGCTGAATTGATGAATCGTCTATGATTTGTTGACATTTTTAATTAACTCACTCAAGCATAATCAGCCAAATGTGGTGTATGAATTGTATTGGGGAGGTAATGAGGAATGAAAAGAATGGCTGGGGGATTGAACCGATGGAGGAAATGAAATTGAAATTTTAAAAGGTGAAGCCAAGGAGCACCAGGAGATTTGGTGGCCCCTAAAACACTAAGGCTAAAAAGCCCATTGTATTTAAAGCTCTGGAAAGGGGGTAGATAGTCAAGGAGGGAGGGAGAAAAGTATAAGAGAAAGAGATAGGAAAGAATAGAGACAGAGATAGTTACTTACTTACTTACTTAGGTGGCCATAACAACCCGTTACCGAGTTACGGCCGATCTCTAGCTCTCTCCAGGCGCCTCTGCTCCGCGCGCACCTTCTCCAATTCTGTACACCGAGCGAGCATAGGGTTTCCTCCACCTGGACTCTCCATCGGAGCAATGGTCTTCCTCTGCGTCCGCTCCCTTGGACTTCGCCCTCGAACACCTTCTTTGCTGGAGCTTCTTCATTCATACGCACGATATGCCCTAGCCATCGCAGGCGTTGGATGGCGATGCGTTGAACTACGTCAATGTCGGCGTAGAGCTCATACAGCTCGTGGTTCATTCTTGAACGGTAGTCTTCGCCAACGCGCACAGGACGGAAGATCCTACGAAGAACTTTTCTCTTGAACACCCCAAGAGCGGCTGCATCGCTTTATGTAACTACCGATGCCTCTGCGCCATAAAGCAACACGGGTTTGATGAGCGTCTTATAAAGTGTCAGTTTGGTCATGCGAGAGAGGGCTCGACTACTCAATTGCTTGCTTAGCCCATAGTAACACCTATTAGCAAGAATGATTCTCCGTTTGATCTCCAGACTGATTTTCATGATCCTTACAGTAAAATGTCGAGGAGCTCGGTATTATAAATCTTAACTATTGGTATTCCTCGCTATGTAAGCAATCTTTAGCTACCCTATTTAAGTTCTGCCTGCGCTATTTTAAACGATCTGTGGCATCACCCACTACATTTCACAAGTCCAGAAACCTAATGGGCGTAGCATAATTTGGAAAAGCCTGACTGATCGACTTCTTTTGTTTGTTTAATTGCTGTAGTGAGACAGTGGAATTTGTAGTCACAATGCAATTTGTAGTGACAGTCAAGCTGCTCTAAAAGCCCTTGCTAATCTGTGCTGCTCTTCGAAATTAGGCGTTGAATGTAAGACAAAACTGAACAGTGTTGCAAAACACAACCAAGTTTGTCTTATTTGGGTGCCTGGGAACGAGTGGGTTGATAAACTTGCTAATGAAGGCTCTGCAGCCATACCACTAGGCCCTGAACCCTTTCTAGATGTCAATTCTGCATCGATTCAATTATGGATTGACGACTTCATGAGGTCTACCCATAGAAGAAGTGCGTCTGAGTTGGGCTCCTACAGAGTAGCAAAGAGCTTTGTGAAAGAACCAAACAGGAAACTACCGACCTTTCTCCTAAAACTTAGTAGGAAGAACCCGAGTGTACTAGTGGGTGTAATCACAGCGCATAACGCCTGAGGTCAGCATTTAGGGATCACTGACGACCCACTATGCCTATCCTGCCGGGAAATCGTTGATACTTCAGATCATTTTCTCTGTAGCTGGCCGGCGTTTTCTGGAATCAGGCTTATACTTAGGCTGTTGGGGTGTGATGTACTGAGTATGAATAAAGTTTATATTCTTCCTCTTCCGGATCTCTTAAGATTCATCAGTGAATCCAAAAGATTCGCGGAAGAGTAACCTTAAACTAAATGTTTAAATCTTACCTTTAAGTAATCTATTCAGTCTCTCTATTCCTTCCACTGTAATCTATCCGGGTGTAGTATAATCGCCTTGCTGCTTGGACTTCTCCAACCTCGAACAAATCAAACCTAATCAATTCTACCCAATTACTACCGGCTAGTGATTTGAAGGCTTGTGGCGGTTTCGATGGCCCTCTAGTCATGGCAGCGAATATATGCGCCCAGTAAGTGGACGGTATTCGCCATCGGAATTGGTGAAATCGACGTGACTATCAGCTGCGAGTTTGATCTGCTTCGTGAGAAAGTATTTTGCAAAGCAATGGAGTTGGGGGAGTATACTGAGACCCTTAAAGGCATGGATGTTAACATTTTTTCGGCTGTTAAATTAGGTTTTCGTATTTGTGCCCAATTTTGTTACGAAGAATAGAAAATAAATTTAAGGGAGCTAAGAACATAGCAACTTTTTCGTCAAATATTTTATCCCTTTTTATTTGTCTCTCAAAGTATTATCAGATATAGGTACTAATTTTTTGAATTTTTCAAGGGTTTCTGTTATTCGCATAGAGTTTTTGTGTGAGAAGATCCATAATGAAATTTTCCGGGGAATATATTTGTTAAACCTTTTAACCCTCTAACTACCTTATTAATAGGACATTTTCGGCACTTGCCAAATTAAGGTCAAAACGACCCACTAGGAGAGACAATAATGGGTTAAAATGTTTTCCAAAAACATTGCTCAAGGAATTTTATTTTATATACCCGAATATTTTATTGACCTCAGATTGATACTTTAAACTTTATTGATTATTATTCGAAGCAACCCTGGGCGCAAATATGAAAACTGCGACTTTACTTAACCACCAAAAAATATTTTGACCTGCATGGAACAATTATTTCAGCAGTTTTAATGCACTCACTCGACTCCTTCGTTCTGCAAAGGAATTTCCTACACCCACACCTTGGCTTTGAATATGGTGGCCTGCAATGGAATTGTGAGGAAGCAAAACTTATCCGATTGCAAACCTATGCTGTCCACTGTTGGCCACAATGTCGCACGCCCAGGTGAGATACTCAATGACGTTTTTAACGCAGACTTCGTACATTTCTAAAATATATAAAGAAACCTAAGAGCCCACCCGAAGGCCGAAAAGTTTACCCTTACACTCTGTTGGTACAACCGAACCTTGCCTTAACTTATGGGGTGGGAGTTACAATTTTTTTTTTAACTTTTTATAATCCATCTACATAAAAACATTCAATTTATTTACGCTTTTGAATGCTTTCAAATTAGATTTGTATATTTGAATATCAGCTTGATCGTTAAAATTTTAATGCGAATCCTTCGTTTTGATAAAGCAATAAAAAAATCGATAAACCCGCCGAATGCGACAACAAATAGATATTTGCCCACATGCAACAGAATTCCCAGAAAATTGTAAACCTGATAGAGTAAAATTTATTAAAAAAAACATAGTGAAAAAACGGGAATAGTGAAAAAATCGTGATGCGATAAAAACATTGCATAAAAATAAGATAAATTTTGATTGGAAGCACAAATTGGAAAAGGCAGAACTCAACAGGCTGAGAAAAAAGGTGAACAGCAAATCTTGATGGGATCAATTACAACTGAAAAAGTCAAATATGAACACACCTACCGTGCACTAAATACCGTCGCGGCAATAACTAGCGCACAATAACAACAACTACAACCGATTTTATAGCCAAACAAGCTGCAACGCGCAGCCAGCAAACCAATCTTGGTGACCAACAACAAAGCGCAGCAATCAATGAGTTTAACAAGCGGTTGGAATCGGTGTTTAACCAACTTCTGACTGCCAGGCGGTCCAAGCGCGACACTGTCCCCCACCCACTCCCGCTCTCCCGCTCCCTGAAACACCGCTGTGGCAGTACCGTTGGCGGCACACAGTTTGGTATTATTGAATTGCGCTGCTGTTGTTGTAAAGTATTGCTCTTGGCTGGCTCAATTGCGCCGTTGCGCACTGACTTTATTGCCCGATTTTATCGTCTTTAATTTGGATTTTATGCGCTATCATATTTCATGTGCGCCGCAAAGCTACATATAGCGCAGCGCTAAGCGGTGAGTTAAGCAGCTATGCGCAGCGCATGCCCCTTACTTACATGCTCCTCTCTCCCTCTCTCTCTCTGCACCATCAACGTTAATGTTGAACGCGCGTCGTAAACTGCTTCGTAGATCGCGCAGCTTGATTGTGTGAATAAAATGTGCTGAGCTGACATTTGAGAGGCGGTTCGTGCAGCGCAGCACAGCGCGCGGTTAAGTGGCGCGTCCGTTGTTGTTGGCGCAGCTTCGTCATGTGCGCGCTCGCCTGTCAACCCGGCTCACTCAACTCCATCATCGGCTGTGGCTTGTGTTCGAATACGTAACTGTTTCTTTGTGGCTAACTGGGAGCGCTGCACTGCGCGCCGCATTGCCGTTGTGCTGCACAAACGTCATAATGTCATAAAAATGTCACATTTTGTGCATAACTTTACGATTGCTCCGAAATACATAAACAACATCACTTTTGGTTTTCTTCTCTTCTTATTTCCTTCATATTTATTCAGATTTCTTTCCCATGCGCTCTTCTGCTTGCCGCTACGCTGCTTCTATTTGGCTTGGGTGTTTTTTTTTTTTGGTGTTGGTTTTTTCTTTTCGTAACAAAACCATATCTGTTGTGACTTGTTGTTATTTTGCGGTTTGTTGCTGCATTTGCTGAGAGTTTCACGGAATCGCTTTGGCTCATGATTTTTTCTAATCGTTTTTTTTTTTCTTTGTCGCCACAGTTTCAGCTCGTAAATTTTTTAGCCATACAAATATGTGTATGCATTTGTGGCCGGTTGCCTTTCCAACCATTTTTTTTTATATATTTTTTCACTTATTTATTCATATTTTAAATTTTGCTCTTTGTTATTTTTCAACTGTGATTCGCTGCGCGTCGTTTGCATTTTAATTACGAAATTTACTACCGCCATTTACCGAGAAATCGAAATAAATATTTTGATTAAAGCCTTTTTTGCATATAAATTATGACATTTATGACAATTTCGGACAACACAATTTGGTGCGATCGCATTTTAAGTATCTCATCATACACCGCTTAATGACTCATCATTCCATAAGCTGGTTGATGCGATGTAGAAATTTTTATAGCCAAATGCGAGCCTCCAAAAGTTAGGTTTGCTTGGGGGAAAAAGAAAAAAAAAAACAATAGAAGTAACAAAAATAAAAAAAAAGTAAGTGGAAAATTATTGCAATAATATTTTTAAATGATTAAATGTTTTGAAGAGTTTATAAGCAATTTTGACCATTTGAAGTGGAAACTTTGGACAACTCTATTCATTTTGACATCGGACTGTAGACTTATCTCAGACCGCGTTGGAGTCCTCAACTGACGGAGAGGTATGCCTTCTCCGTTAGGATATATTGAAGAATGGCGATTTTGACGGGCCTCGCAGATTACCCAATTTAGCATCACCACACTTTCATTTGTGGGCACGAAACACCAAAATGATAGAAAAGGTTTTTCTAATAGTGGTCCCTCTTGGCAGGCAATCTCCGATTGTTTTTCTGCCAGGAAAATGCTCCTTATCAAAAACATCTGCCGTTCAGAGTCGGCATAAAATTGTAGGCCCATCCATTTGTGAAAAAGTCCTACGATACATTCAATAAAGGATGTAAATGCCAAATTTATATACGCCAAATTTTATCCGAAATCCAAGAGTAAAAAAAAATTTTTTTTTTTAATTTCAAAAGTTTGTTTTCCCAAAAAAATTAAAAAATAGTTCAAAAAAAATTTTTTTTAAACTAAAAAAAAATTCCAATAAATTCAAATAAATTAAAAAAAAATTGTTTTTCAAAAAAAAATTAAAAAAAAATTAAAAAAAAAATTTTTAATTAAAAAAAAATTTCCTTAAAAAAATTTAATTTTTTTCAAAAAATTCAAAATAATTTTAAAAGTTTTTTTCAAAAAAATTAAAACATAGTTCAAAAAAAATTTAAAAATTAAAAAAGGTTCAAATATTGTAAATTCAAAAAAATTAAAAAAAAAATTCTTTTTAAAAAAAAAATTAAAAAAATGCCTTTCAAAATTCAAAAACTTGTTTTTTTTTTCAGAAAAATTCCATTTAAACGGCCAACGCTGTACTTGTACCCATAACAACACTTTCTCGAAGATTTCTGACATGCAGCGTCCCCATCTGAACTGTAGTAGCTCCAGCACCTCAGAACGAGAAAAATATTTGAAAGTGAAAAAATCAAGAACTTCGGCCATGTTTGAGGTTATGTAACATCATGAAATATTTTCCGAGACGCCACCATAATACAACTCTTCACGTTCCTCATCTGTTTTTATCTTAGTACCTAATTTGTCGCTAATGTCTCGTATCTTAAATTTAGATGCTTGGAGTCATGGTTCTTTATCTGATTCTACTTAGTTCCGACGATGAATTCATCAAACACTGTAAAAAAGTTGTGAAGTTTGTTTAGTTGTGAAGGTCAAAAAAATGTTGTTGTACTTGTAATCATGCATGAACGGATTTAAGGAATCATGTTGAAAATATAAAAGGTGGTGTTCTCAGGTTGGTAGTTTCTCACTCGAAATTTGCTATCTTGACTGCCTGCAACTTTTTTGTGTCTTTGTTAATTCCGGTGTGAATTTTGTTGAAAATAATCAAATACTGGAGCGACTCCATTTCAAGTAATCCGAGAGTTTTGGACTCTGTCGACGATTCTTTGGAAAATCAGTTTATTCTAAGGCTTGTATATAGTAAGAAGTAAAATGGAAAAAAATTCTTAATTTTGAGAAATATTCACAATTGGTACAAATTTTGGTATATCTTTTTCAATTGAAATGTCTTCGGTTCTGTTTAAAGATTTTTTGTGTTTTATATTTTTTATTTTTTAAGATATCTTTTTTTTTATTTTTTAAGATATAAAATATATTAAAAAATTCTTTTTTGGGGAGAAGTGAACTGAACAAATTTTGAGAGTTATTCAATGTTGAAAATTGTGGTATAATTTTTTTAATTTAAATATCTTCGGTTCTTTTTAAAATTGTTAAATGCTCTCAAAAATACCAGTCTGCAGATCGAGCAAAGAATAACACTTGGGAAGTAGCGCCACTTTACTGAAAGTAGTTAAAAGGTAGAATTCCTGACCAACCGAAAAAAAAATAATATTCTACAATTTTCTCATAATTCATATTCTTCGAGAGATTTAAAACTCATTCAGTGATAATTAGGAAAGTGGACGCCAAGAACCTTTCAGTTTTCAATTGGGATACTGAAAGTGTTTTGGGCATTGGTGTACCATAAATGGATGTAAATCGGTCAATCGCTCTACAGAATATCTTGTAAGACATAGTGGGTGGCTTCCCATATTTTTTCTCACGCAAATAACTTCTTCTATTTTTCCCTCTTACAGCCTCCACTAAAAGTAGTATGCAAAGAAATCGCTCTTTCACACAAACAAAAAATAAAACAATTTTATTGTTGTTTTCGCATCAACAAATGATAGCCGTATATGATAACACGCAACATACACACTCAAGTAACTTCAAAATCGCAATGCTCACCTACCTATGTAACTCAGCATACACCAATTAGCCAGCACAGATAACATACACAACTATAAAGGCATGAATGCATTTGGTATCTGTGAGATAAAAGTATCAGCTCAACATTTTATATGAGGCAACTGCGACGCTCAATGAAATAAACAAAACACATCAGCTGTTACTTCCAGTGAGTAAAGATAGCCTCATTGGAAGTTTTGTGAGCGCTAGCGAAGTCAAAGTGGCTGAGTGGACGAGTTGAAAACTTATTGAGAGAGGGCACAAGAGAGAGAAAGAGAATTGACTGGTAAGTTAAGAAAAATATTGCTTGAGATATTATTGTGCAGCATGCAAGAAAAATATGGGGTTTTTAGCTGGTGAATATTGAATGTGGGTTAATACAAATTTTGTAGTGCTTTTGCTGTGAAAAAGTGTTAAAAATATTCTATGAGAGAAAATTTGGGGAACTTAAAATGCAACGTGAGTTATTTTTTTGCATATTTTTCTATAAATTTATAATAGATTTACTAGACTAGATTTTTTTTGGACTGCCAGAATGCGAGTCAATAGTTAATTATTCTAATTTTTTTTTATAGAATATACTATAATTAAACAAATTTCAACTTTAAAAGGGAAAAAATGAACAACTTGCGAATATCTCGAGAACCGTATTTCTTATTTGGCTACAAAAACTTTAATAATAACCGTTGAACATATTCTTCTAATTAATGAACGTCTTCCTTTATTTTGCCCTCTTCCCAGTTGAATTCAACCTATATCATGAAAAAAATAAATTTTTTATGTATAAAGGCATGAGAGAAAATCAATATGCCGTGCAATAAAATAATTTTTGGAAAGAAATATATAAAATAAGTGCCAAAATTATTATACATATTATATATATTATTTAATTGCTTGATTACTCTTTATTGATAGTAAATGTCATGCGATAAAATAAGTGTGGCTTGAGATTAAAAGGCAGTTTTTCCTTCACAAAACAAATCCGTTGCTTGAAAATGGAAAATAAAATGTTTTCTGCCTTTAAAATTAGTGTGAAATAAAATGCATTAACATAAAAAATATACGCAAAAAAAAAATTATTTGTGAAAAAAAAAAATTAAAACCCGTTTTTTTACTTTAGGCTGTGTGAGAAGTTCAAAAATACAAAATAAAAATATTGCTTGAAATTCAACAAAACAAAAGTTGTGGAATATGGCTTTCCTTCAAAAATTAAAATAAAAATATTTTTTGAAACAAAATTACAAAAAAAAACTGTTTACCTACTTTGGTAGGAAAAAAAATTAAAAACTGTTTTTTTACTTTAGGCTGTGTGAGAAGTTCAAAAATTCTAAATAAAAATATTGCTTGAAATTCAACAAAACAAAATTTTAGAATATGGTTTTCCTTCAAAGATTAAAAAAAAAATATTTTTTGAAAAAAATTCCAAAAAAAAAATTGTTTACTTTGGTAGTATGAAAAGCACAAAAAAACACGTTTTTTTTTTTAAATTCAGAAAAAAAATTTTGTTGTCTTTAAATTCAGTGGAAAATGGTGAAATGAAAGTAAGAGCCACTAACAAAAAAGAAAAATGCAAAAACCAAAATAATTTTTTTGTCGAATATGTTTTTTTTTTAAACATAAAGAAAAATTATTTAAAAAAAAATTCACAAAACATTTTGCTTTAGGCTGGGGAAGAAATGCAAAACTACTCTACTAAAACCATGTTGCTTGAAATTCAAAACAAAAAAAAACAAAAAACTGGATATGCTCTTCCCTCAAAAATATAAAAAAAATTAAAAAAATTATGAAAAAAATTCCAAAAAAAATGTTTCCCTTTGGCAGTGTGAAAAGTGCAAAAAAAAAATTAGAAACAAAAATTTTTTTCCGTCCTTAAATTCAGTGGAAAATAACGAATGACAGTAAGATTCATTAACAAACAAGAAAAATGAAAAAAACCAAAATTGTGTTTAATAAAAATTCAAAAAACATTTTTTACTGTGTTGAACGAAAAGCGCAAAAATACAAAAAAATATGTTGCTTGAAATGCAAAAAACTTTTTTTTGGAATATGGTTTTTTCCATAAAGAAAAGAAATGAAAAATATTACTTTGAGACAAAAATTCTAAAAAAATTATTTATTTTCGGCTGTGAATAATAATACGAAATATGCCTCTTCTTCAAAAATACAAAATAAAATTAATAAAAAAAAATTCAAACAACATTCTTTATTTTAGGTCGTGTAAGAAGTGCAAAAATACAAAAATACGTTGCTTAAAATTCACACAAAAAAAATTAAATTATCTGGAACATGTTTTGTTTTCCAAAAAAATAATATTTTTTCATCTTCTTCTCAGTATCCTCAAAAATATAAAAAATTCATTATTTCAAAAAAAAAAAATTAACAAAAAAATCAGTCTTGACTTAGGCAGTGTGAAAAGGACGAAAATACAAAATATTTTTTTTAATACGACGTCTCTTGACTCACTATTTTTATTTATGAATCAATTCTTTAAAAATACAAAATAAAATTAATTAAGAAAATTTGAAAAGTATTGTTTATTTAAGGTCGTGTGCGAAGTGCAAAAATACAAAAAAACGTTGCTTAAAATTCATAAAAAAAAATTAAATTGTCTGGTATATGCTTTTTTCAAAAAAGGAATATTTTTTCTTCTTCTTCTCCGTTTCCTCAAAAATATAAAAAAATTATTAAAAAAAAAATAATGAACAAAAAAATCATTTTTGACTTTAGGCTGTGTGAAAAGGACAAAATAAGCCATAATTCTTTTTTGTAATATGTTGTTTCTTCACGCAAATTTTTATTTAACTCAATATAATAGATATATTTTATCATCCAATTTTTCAATTTTTCTCGCTTGCTATTATATAATTTTACCGCAAATGTTTGCAGCTACAAAGAGCGTAAATTTTCTCTCATCCAACAAGCGCTTGCTCTCGCCACCAACACAACCAAACGACTTACCAAAACGCGACGAAAATTCCGATGAGCAAGCGAAATAACATCCAACCAGCCATAGGAGCGAGCGACCGTTCTTGTTGAGCCGTTTCAGTCAAACAGTCAAGCAGTGAAGCACTTTGCCACGACCGTGTGTGGCATGTGGCAGTTGTAAACGAATCGTGTAAATATAAAGATGTACGCAGCGGTTGACGTGTGAATAGTAAAAAAAAATCGACAAAACGACACTCTACGACTCGGTGAATTGTCTTGCGAAGCGAAGTCCAGAAAAAGTGAATTGAAGTAGCGAGAGTTTTTCAAAGAAAATTTGTAGAGCTTATCAGTAAAATAATTTATGAATGCAATTGATTGTTGCTGCATGTGTGAGAAAAGTAATCATTGACCAAATGCCAAGCAAAGTAATTTAACTGATAAGTACGCGATCATTGTGTGAAGAAAGAAAATACCACCGCACACTGCACACACGCACGTAGAAGTGTTCGCGTCGGTACGCTGATAAGCTGCGGTCAAAGCTCAAGCAATTGAAGTGTTGCACATTGCAAGAGCAAAGCGGAAGAGTAAATATTTTGAATAGCGCACATACCTACACGCACACATTTGATATAAATAAAAAGTATTGTGCCATCTAGGCGCGTTGAGGTCAATGCGAGTGCACAGCAACCGGCAACGCCTCGACGCCTAAGCGCATTCACGCGTTAATGACGGCATTAAACGAGAAGCATGAAAGTTGACAGCAGAAGTGCAAAAGTGAAGCGCGGAAGTGACAATTGCAACAAATAATAATAAAAAATAAAAAAAATAAAAACGCAAATAACGAAAGTGACATTTATACGGGTCTTCAAGAAGGCATTTGGGTGGTGCGGCATGCTGAGCGGCACAGTGTTGTTTTTGAAGAATTTTCGTGAGCTGCAGTAACCAGATAACGCAATAGTGTTGAACGCTAAAGAAACATAAGAGTTCTATTGTAGTGCTGAAATATTGTAAAAAATCTCGCAGCGCAATAACAACAACTTTGGGCGCTCACGCGAAAATCGGCAGCGCGTTAAAGCTTTGAAGAAGCGCTGGAGAGACGCGTGTCAAAGAAAAGCAGCTAATTAACTCTTAAATGCCAGAAAATGTACAAGCAGTAGAATTTAACTTAAAACGCGCACATTTCTGTAGTCAAAATTAAAAACTTTTAAGAAATCCAGCGCGCGTCGCTTCTCGGTTTCACGCGTTAAATAGAAGGGCTAACAGCGCCATAATTTTTTCGAACTTCTTAAACTGCATGCTAGCTATTTTATATTTTTGTACAACTACCAGTAAATCAAAGTTGAACTTAGCATTAACAAATTGTGTATCGCTATAATTTTGAGGCGCTCTTTAATTCTGCAAACAAATTAAGCGCTTTCGCCGCGCGGCAGCCTAAAGAGACTCTTAAAAACGGCACGCATTGCATTTTCTACAACTATAACTGTGCATGAAGATATTTCTAATCAACAGACTTTGAAGTAAAGTTTCACGTAAAAGCAAAAACTTTTCGTATCAGCGCCGTGTGAAAATATAGCAGCTGGTGGCTTACCAGCCAACGCGGCCGCACAACTTCAATACGCGCGCGCTCGACGTATTTTTTCTGCTAAAACGCGCTTTTGACTTTGCTAGCTGCTGTAGGAAGTGATTGTTCCTATTGTTGTTTTTGTGGTATTGTATAGCAAATTAAATGCAATTTTCACGCATTCTTTGTTGACATTAGCTACGCCAACAATTCCCATTCATTGGTTTTTTATGAAAATATAAATTTTTCGTGTTTATTTTTGTTGTTGTGCAAGTGTTTTTTGTTCCGTTGTTGTGTGTGGCATATGTATTTATATGTAACTGTGATTGGCTTCAAATTGATTTGTGTCTAAGCAACACACATACTCACACACACAAACAAAATCAAGTAAGGCTGGAGAGTTGCAAGCGGCAGCGAAGCGTTGAGGCGGTGAGAATTGTGCGCGCCAACTACAACAACAAAGCGTAAAATCAACAATATTGAGAATTTAAGAAATCCCACGTAAAAGCGGCAAGCAAAAAATTCAAGAAAGAAAAAAAAATATTTGTGTTTATTGAAAATCAATCAGCGGTGCTATTGAATTGTTAAAGAAAGTGAGCAGTTAGTCAATCAAAGGAAGCAAGAGAAATAAAATAGAATAATGAAATTCAAAAACGCAGTCAACAACAAATGCTCAGTGTGGAATTGATTTGCGTGTCGCGCGTTTAATTGCCTGTTTACTTAGAGCCCATCAGCTCCCTTGACTACCAGCACAAAGGGCAAACACAAGCGCAAGCACAGTGACACGCACACACACAGGCACACACCTGTCAACGTGTCTGGCTTTCAATTCGAAACAAACGCAGGTAGAGGTGGTGCGAGTAGAAGTATAAAGAATTATAAAGAGAGTAACAATAGCAACAACAACACAATTTATTGTAAAGTGATAAATAATTAAATAGGCAAGAAAAAAGTATGCCAAAAGGCGTAAAGAAAATGCCCCATTTGCATGAGCCATAAACGCTAATAAAACAAAAAAAAAAGAATTTAAATAAAAAACACAAACAAAAGCAAAAAACTAGCAACTCACACTTAACTGCTTCAACTAAGACACCAGGCGGCGCCCAAACAACTTTACAAATTAAAAGGTGAGTTGAGTTAACTGGCATTTATCTTCTCTTTCAATCGATAGAGGCGAAATTTAATTACAAGGCAAGTCTCTGTCTATTAAAGAAATTATAAGGCGGCGTTGAAGAGAAAAGTTAAATTGAGATAACTAAAAATAATGAAAGAAAAATAATTAGAAATAGTGCAAGTAAAACAATATTCGTACAGGTTTTGAATTTCTTTAATGGGGTACTTTAAGGTCAATTTAAATGCGAACAAATTTTTAAGAATTTGAAGTCTTCAGGTTATTTTGAGAAGACAATTGGAACACTGCACAAAATTATTAAAGTGTGGTTAAGTTTCAAGGGCCGGTGTTGATTTTGAATAAAATACATTTTTTTAAGAAATTATTGTCATTTCTATTTATTATGATAATATTGGTATGGTTCAATTATGTATGGAATAAATTATCGGTCAAATGGCCGCCGCGGCCTCGGCGACACATCTCCATCCAATGACGCTGAGGCATAATTGAGGTTCTATGCCGTTAATGTGCCGAATTATCTCATCCTTTAGCTTGAATTGTTGCTGGCTTATCGACGTACACCTTTTCTTTGAAATAACCCCAAAGAAAGAAGTCCAACGATGTCGTTGACGTTTAGGTGTGGTTGAAATTCAACATCGGTCCTTGAAATTTAACCACCCTATATTACCTAATTTTTATCCTAATCAGTTTTAAATTTTTGTTAAAAAAAAACGCTCTCAAGACCATCAAACCCACATATTCTTCTTAAGAACTCATTTTTATTTAAATTTATGCATTAAATAGTTTCTAGCAGTGCTTGTTGCTAAGCAGTTCTAAATTTTTCTGTTAAAAAAAAATTAAACAAATGTTTTAAAAAAATATTTAAAATTCGCGAACATTTAATTTAATGCTAAAAGTCTGTTTTGATTTACATTTTTGCACTAAATAGTTTTTAGCTCAATTTTTTCCTATACACTTTCAACTTTCTTTGAGAAATTCCCTAAGACTCTCAAAATAATTTCTAGCTAAATTTTGTCGTAAACGCTTTTAAATTTTTCGTTTACTAGAGAAAACAAAACACTGTTTGAAAAAGTTTCTTAAAACTTTGCTTACTTGAAAAACCTATTTTCGTCTGATTTATTGCACAAAATAATTTTTTCCAAATTTTTTTTCGAAACATTTTTAGTTTTTTTTTTAATTTCTTAAAATTCTCCAACTTTCAGCTCACTTTTTAAAATTATTTTCATCCCATTTATTGCACAAAATAATTTGTAGCTAAATTTTGTCCTAAGCGGTTTTAAATTTTTCGTTTACTAGAGAAAACAAAACACTATTTAAAAAAAAAATTCTGGAAAGTCTCAAATCTTCACCTTATTTTTAAAAATCTTTTTTCGTCTTATTTATTGCACGAAATAATTAAAAAAAAATTTTTTTTTTCTAAACATTTTTAAATTTTTTTTTTAATTTTTTTTCTAAACATTTAACATTTTTTTAAATTTAAATTAAAATTCCCCAAACTTCAACTTATTTTTAAAAACTTATTTCCGTCCAAAATATTGCACAAAATAATTTTTTGTAAAATTTTTTTTCTACAATTTTTTTCAAAAATTTCTTAAAATTACCAAACCTTCAATTTAATTTCGAAAACATTTTTCGTCTGACTTTTTACTCAAATTCATATTCACCTCAGCTTTGTCCTAAGCAGCTTCGTAGTTTTGAGATGCTTTCTCCCAGTAAAGATTGTGTAGGATTTCTGTGGCAATCTGTGTTCTGCTCTGTTTGCATGATCAAACGACATTATGCAAGTCTATACTTCATATCTTTACCGTCAAACTAAACGATATGGAAATTCCCCAAAGCAATGAAACCAAATATCTAGGAATGCATCTAGACAGAAAATTAACATGGAAAACACATAAATTCTTAAAAAGAAAAGCACTTGGTATTAAAATTAGAGACCTTCTGGCTTATAAATCGTCATTCCCAAGTTTCTGTCGAAAGCACATTGCTCTTATACTCAGCAGTTCTAAAACCCGTGTGGACATATGGTATTCAACTTTGGGGCACTGCGGCAAACTCCAATATCGAAATTTTACAAGTGGTCTTAACTGCTTAACTTAGAAGTGGTCAAAAATTGCTATTGTCAAAGCCGCAGGAAAAGCATAAAATTGGTAAGAAATTTCTTCAAAATTATTTTTCGAAAATTCTTTATTGAATGACTTTTCATTAATAAACTGAAAATGTGGGTGTGTTAAAAAATGTTGAACGCGCATGTGATAGTAGAGAAGCGAATGCATTCTCAGGAAGTGACAGTTTGGCGCAAATTTTCGAGCGGTGTAATTTTTAGCATTCTTTGTAAATGCTGCTAGAAACGCCATTTCGCTCAACGGTGAGCGCTACAGAGGCATGATGAAACTTATTTTTGTACTCTTTTTTTTTTTGAATTTTTAAAAATTGTCTTCTATATGAGCCTTTCTATAAATATATTATATGTATGGTATATTTATTTGTAATATTATTTTCAGCTTTGGTATTAAATAAAAAGAATCAAGGATCGAATAGAAACCGATATTTTTTCTGTCAGCAGCTCTCCCGGAGGAAAGTTAACAATCTATCAGAACACTTTAGCATTTTTCACACAGATCATCAAGGATACATGCAAGAAAACTAATACGAAAGCTTCAATCATCGTCAACTTTTATTGTTTCCTAAGGCAATATTTTTATAAATGGGGACGCAGACAAATATCTAAGAAACAGGTCTGTGATAACTGCACCACATTTTTTGAATTCACTAACTCGAATTTCGGCACTGATCTCAACAATGGCAGCTTTAATTTTATGTTTTCATACAATAATCGGCTGCTGATGATAAGCTTAACATTTCTCTTTAAGGCATGCCCCAAAAAATAGCCGATCGGAGTCAAATAAAAAGGAGGCAGAAACTATCTGGCTGGCCAAATGACATTACCATTTCAGTGGCTCATTCGATTTTCGAAGATTTCATATATTATATTAGTATTTCCCAACTTTTCCCAACTTTGAGCGAAAAGCAACCTACTTTTGTAAACGCCTAAGAACAAAATAAATTTTCCGCACATCACGGATGTTATCGCAGCTTTTAAAGTCGAAAATCTCGATAGCGGAATTTGCAAACGCTAGATGGATAACCCTGTTTGTTCACAGAATCGCTTAACTGTTCAGATTTCACCTCCTTGCGGGGCTGGGTTTACGCCTGATTACCATTTGGTAGGGTCCCGGTTTGAAACCTGCTATGAGCGTGAAACCCCAAATGATTGAAAAGGATTTTTCTGAAGAGGTCGCCGCTCGGCTGATAATCGCAATCCTCCGAATGTGTTTTTGCCTAGAAAAAGCTTCTCATAAAACCCATCTGCCGTTCGGAGGAGGCGTAAAGCGGTTTGTTTTTTTAGGCGTTGTGGCGCTACCTTCAAGTGGCCCTCTGAAACCAGGCTGAGCCTATTTCTCTCCATCACCTCCCGCCGCGGGACAACTGTCAAGTATTACTTCGCGGGGAGGGAAGGCGATTAGTCGCCGTTGCTGTATCGCAGTCTTTCCAGACGCCTCATCTCTTTCATGATCTCGGCCACTAAATCGCATGCCGTATTCCACTGTTCCTTCAAGCGCAGCATGTCATGTACGAATGTTTCCGGCGAAGGAGATTTTCCAAAGGTTCTATAGAGCCTTTCTTTTGCAGAACGGAAGCGCGAGCATGCGAAGAATATGTGGTGAACGTTCTCTAAAGTGTTTCCATCGCAGTAGTCGCAATAAGGATTGTCGTCGTGGTTAAACCTGTATAGATATGCTTTGAAGCATCCATGTCCACTCAAAAACTGGGTCAGGTAGAAGTCCACTTCTCCATGTGGCCTCCACTCCTCTTTAACCAAAGCTTCAGGTTGGGAATGCATCTGTGCGTTCAACGCCCTTTGGCCGAGTTGTCCCACCTAGTTTGCCACTCGTCGATGCAATTATCTCGTAACGCGGACCGAGTAGACGGACTTATAGGTCGCTGTGCTCTCTCTATTTGGGCAGTTTCCATTGCTAATATGTCTAGCGGGTACATGCCAGTTATTACTAAGGCTGCCAGTTATTACACAGGACACCGTTTTAAATGCCCTCCTACGCGTAGTGCGCACAACCTGTAGGTAGATTGTAGACCTCGAAAGTATGATACATGATCCCTTTTATTCGCCCAGATTAGAGCAGCATACAAAATTTGGCTTTTCACAACATTAGCCAGAAGCTGACGGCGATTTTGTTTTGGTCCTCGTACGTTTAACATCAGCCTCGACAGCGCCGTCGTGGTGGTGGATGCTTTTTTGTTGGCGTACTCGAAGTGTGCTTTGAACGACAGCCTTTTGTCTATCATTATTTCCAAGTATTTGATTGCGGAAGTGGTCGTTATGTTGAAGTATTCGTTTCTAAAAGAGATCTCTTCCGGCTTTTTTCTGCTGGACATAAGGATTGCTTCGGTCTTTTGTTACGCTAGGTCTAGCTTATTTTGGGCTAGCCAAGATTGCACACTGAAAACCGCCTGGATCGCGTTGTTGCGGATATCGCCTAGATTTTTAGCCGTTACCACAACGGCAATGTCGTCGGCAAAGCCAATTATCTCGGTTCTTTCTGGAATCCTGACACGGAGAGCACCGCCGTACATTATATTCCACAGCAATGGCCCGAGAACCGATCCCTGTGGAACGCCACTTGTTATTTTAACTTTGTTTCGTCCCTTTGATGTACTGTACCATAGAATTCGGCCATCGAAGTAACTGCGCAATATTCTCCTCAGGTACATGGAGACCTCAATTCGCTCTAGGGCGTCTAAGGTTTTCGCCCAGTTTGCAGAGTTGAATGCATGTCTGATGTCTAGGGTGATAATCAGCCAGTACTCTTTGGTGCCATTTAGCCAGCAGGTGCCGCTGATTGCTTTCGTTGCAAGCTGGTTTGCTGAAGAGACTGCATCTATCGTTGACTTCCCCTTTCTAAATCCGAATTAATTTTCGGACAGGCCTCCCTCTGATCTGACTTCCGCGTCTAGTCGATCGGATAAAGCGCTAGGTCAGTCCATTTGTAGGGCAACGTCAAGGCGTACACCAACAAAGGATGTATTGCAAATTGCAGGGTCATCATCACTATCATCATTCCTTGATCTCTGTTGCGGAGCATAGGGCCAAAGAAAAGTTTCTATGCATCGCCGACAGGTATCTCTATGTCTGCCTCTCCTTTGCTTTTCTTGAGGGGTCCCGTCCAGTACTTGTCCGCTGATTTCAGGGCCAATTGAAGGGTGGCGCGAATTAGGCATACTATCGGAAGATTTATAAGTTTTGCAAGTGGCGTATGTCATTTATATTTGATACTTGTGAACTAGACAACTGCAGTATGCAAACAGATTTCGAACACCGAAAATATTTTTTTTATTTAGTAAAAAAAGTTCTTCAAAAACGAAATTGGATGATTAATTTTGCGCCACCTTCCATGTATGTATGTATAATCAGATTTAAGATTACCAGTTATTCGTTTGAAATTTTTAAAATTTACTCGGATCCATACTGAATAAAGAAGTGAAGAAGAAGTGAACGATATTTACGAAAATTTGAGGATCCAATATCTTCTTCTTCTTCTATCTATCCGTAGTAAATTTTTGGTTTACCGAATCACTTGGGCTTTATAAATTTTTTTTTTTATATTATTATTTATTTTAAAAAGCTTACATGGTAACAAAATATTAGAGAAACTGAGCGCCAGCGGCAAAGGCTTTCGACTAGTACAAAATTTTGTTTAAAGGAGAGCTGGGTAAATTTCTAAAATTGGTGAATCCCTGTGAACTTAAGAATCTTTTTAAAGAAGATTTTCTAAGAATTCTCTAAAATGGATAGAAAAAAATTAGATTTACTATTGTCTCTTGTATGTATGTATGTATGTATGTACCACCTCTCTCTGTATGTAAATATTTATAACCCTTTACTGTTTCATAGTGCAAACTATGCAAATACCTTCGCTTTCTTACTAATCTATAACCAAACGAAGTAGAAAAACAATAAAAAAATAAAAGAATAAATATTTATACATAAAACAAATAAGTGTGAAAAGCGAAAACAAAGGGAATAAGTCGACGAAAGAAGCTCATAAACGAAGTGTCGTAAATTTTCACACCGCGCTATTAGACACGTTCGGCTATGCTCTGTTGCCAACGGTGGCGAAGCGCTAATGCTACAATATGCAATTGGAACAAGCAAATATGCCTCCATACATACACACATAAATACCCATATACATAGAGTCCAGGCAACTGCCTACTCACCTATAGAGCGCTGCAGCCGCTTTGTTGGCCCAGCGCAAAATTAATTAAATGCTAAACACATGCGTGCGTATGCGGCAGAATGTAACATAAAGTGCAGAAGCATAGCGCATAGAGCATGCTTTAGAAACAACAACAACAATAACAAACACAGTAGCCCTAATAGGAGCAATAAAAGATTTCGCACAAAAGCTGCAACAACATTAAAAGCAAACATGAAAATGAGCAGCATTAGCCGAAGCAAAAAGTGCAAAGTGCCAGCTGCAGCAGCAATAGGAGCAGCAGTCAAGGCTAGCAGCAAAAATAAATGCAATTTGCAAGCGAAAAGCATAAAGCAACAAAAACTGTATTTGAAGCGATGCAACAACGAGGCAAGAAAATTACAAAACCAATGCATTTGATTGCTGATCGACAGACGACGAGTGTTTGCACAGCCAAACGGGCAATTTGCAAACAACAATAACAACAACAACAACAAAAACGGCACCGGCAGTTGAAGCATAAGCGAAAAACGAGCAGTCTGAATAGCAAATAAGCGATGTTGCATGCCATCGCGGCAACTGCAGCCGAGGCTGCTGTAGTAGTGCCACTTTGCTGCCATTAAGCAGTTTAAAGTTCTCGCTAAGTTGTTGCTGTTCCTGTTGTTGTTGTAGAGGGGCTTTCACAGCAAATTTGCTGTTTTGTTATTGTTTATTGTTGCTGTTGCTTTTGCTTTTCTCGCAAATGCTTGATTATGCGCAGCCATAAAATTGGTTTTATTCTTCTTCTTCTGCGCCTCTTTGTTGCTGCTATTATTTACTTTTCTCATTACTCGCACTGCGCTCAGCGCTGTTTTCGCGTCGGTTCAGACGGCGGCGGTTGCGGTTGCGGTTACTCAAGTTGTGGTTAAAGTTGTTTGTTGTTCTTATGTTTGTTGTTGTTGCTTATGTTTATTACCCATTATTAGTAATGTTGTATAAATGTTGAAAATTGTTGTTTTACTTGTACCTTGTACTCAGCTATTGGTTGTTCTTACTGTATGTAATCATTGACTGTTGTTTGCTGAGTTTAGTTAGTTTTTTTTTTCTCTGCTTTTCTTCAGTTCTTTTCTGCTGCTCTCTCATTCTCTGCATTTGAAGTGTTATTGAATCTGTGCAATTGACTTGTAATTAAATTTTGCGATTTCACAATTATGAGAGTGCAACTGGATGAACTGGAAATGCGATATTTCAAAAGAATTCGGCAACAACAACACAAATGAATTTCGTTAACATAGTTGAGCAATTTTTAAGTTTTAGACGCATAGAAATACAATAAATAAAAAATTTAGTAATAGAAAATAAATAAAATTAAATGAAATAAAGTAATATAACTTAAAATGAAAAATTAAAAAAAAAATTAAAAAAGTAAAAGAGCAAAATAAACGAAATTAAATTAGTTTATAATAAAATAAAATATGAATTAATAAATTCAAACTAAACTGAGTAAGAAAATAATAACTAAATAAAAATGTAGTAAAAATTAAATTGACTAAGGAATAAATAGAAAAATGTTTAATAAAAAAATAAATAAAAAAAATGAAAAACAAAAACTAAAAATAATTTATTAAAACTAAAATAAATATGATATAAAATAACATATAGTAAAAAATGATCTAAAACAATAAAAATAAACGAAATTAAATTTGATTAAAAAAAAAAAATAAAAAAATAAAAAAATAAAATATAAATTAATAACTTAAAACTAAATTAAGTAAAAAAATTAATAAATTAAATTAAAAAATTACAAATTAAACAGATAAAAAACAAGTTAAGAAAAACCGGCAAAATAAAAGGAAAAGCCAAAAAATACAAATTAAACTAAAATTAAAAAAGTAAATTAAAGTAAAATGAAATAAAATAAAATAAGATAAATTAAAAAAAAAATTAAGTAAAAGAAAAAAAAATAAACGAAATTAAATTTGATTAAAATAAAATAAGATACAATAAAATATAAATTTATAATTTAAAACTAAATTAAAGAAGAAAAATTAATGAAATGAAATGAAAACAAATAAAAAATTAAACGGAAAAAAAATTAAACAAAAAATAAAATGAAATAAGAAACATAAAACTAAAAAACTGACCTGGGTAAATTAAATTAAAATTAAGAAAGTAAATCAAATAAAATGAAATAATGACAATAAATAAATAACATAAAATTAAAAAATTAAGTAAAATAAAAAATAAACGAAATTAAATTAGATGAAGAATAACTAAAATATGAAAAAATTGCAAATTAAATGGATAAAAAATAGAAAAAAACCTTTAAAAATTAATAAATTAAAATGTATTTGTTCCTTCAAAAGGTAATCCGTATACATGCGCTATATATTAGCGATTATACTCTTAATTGGATGGAGCTCAGCTTCCTATTTGTGGTGTGTGTCTTGATGTAGAAAAATATCAGAAACACATTCGGGGCGACCACTTTTATTTGATGTTCCATACACGGAGATTTGATCCTGTACACTTCCGAATCGTACTCACGCACCAACACAATCGGGTACAAGGTACCCTTATACATGCGAAATATATTTACATTAGGATGCATCATTCTGCATAAAAAATCGATAATTCTTTTCCATCGGATTTGAAGATACCTCCGAAAATCATGGTTTTTATTTAAAGCAATTAATTTTTTAAATAATTTTTTTCAATAAAATCACTTCAAATGGTAGAAGAGTTTATAGTTAATGGGTTCGCGTTAAATGTTGCAATACCATTTTTTTGCTTTTAATTAAAAATATATATACTAAAGGATAGTGTTTCCAGATTTTCCGCTTGTAATAAACTGCTGTAAAATTTATAAAATTATGCAAATAAAAAGTCAGTTAAATTAAATAAATTAGAAAATAATTGAAACATATTTTTTTTACTATCATTTCTTTTTAAGGGCACTTTTTCTATTTTGTAATTTTTTACTTCAACACTGCAATTCTTAGTTGGCGAGAGCTGAAAAAAACGATTTTTAATACAAAGTTCCTTTGCCTAACAAGAGAATTTTAGGAGAAAAATGTACATGCCTATAATAATCTTAACCATTAAATTTCAATAAATTACCAGAATTAAGTGAATTACCAGTTAATTCCAGTTAATTAATAAAAAATAAAAATGATGAATAGGTAATGAATTTGTTTGTTTTTTGCTTTAAAAAATCGTATTTGCGTATAAATAAAAAGTTTACGCAATATTGATAGTTATTTTATAACAAAATTTTAATAAAAGTTAGCCTTAGTCCCATGTCGTTGCCTTTGGCATCATAACGCCATGTCAATTATTTTATCTACCAATTATTTCTACCATATAACTCCAACAGAAAATTAGAATAAATGCATAAGGCATCTTCTAAGCTTTAACTAAACTAAACGAAGAGATTTTTTCAAAATTTTTTATTTTGATAATATTTTATCACAATAAATGGCATGAAACGTGCACCGTGGGCCGGACACGAACGACTATTTATGGGATTAGGGTTAGGTTTTGGACTTAATTTTTTTTTAAATATTTTTTTTATGCACTTCTAGCCATCTAATGCACATACACTATAAATTTGACTCAATATATTTAAAAACAAAAAAAAAAAAAAACAAGAAAACAATAACTCTGCGAGTATTTGCTTTATGTGTGCGACTCAGTTTGGCTCAGGAGTGCGAGAGTTAAATCATAGCTTAGCTTTTTTTTAATGTCGCTTATACTCACACACCCACTTTCCGTTTTGTTTCAGCAAGCTCTGAAATAATCCATCATTAAGTTGAGAGTACCATATAAAGAATACACTGTAGGTGCCTATATCGTACCGCTATTCCGCTCTCACTTAATTTGATGGAAACGCTATGTGTGTGTGTGACTTTATTCCTGTGTTGTTTGTGCAACTTCTTCTTCTTGCATTTTTGCTCGCGTTTCCAAATTTCTCACGCCTCTTTAATGGGTGCAATCTTGTGCTCTATCATTCTTGTGTATACAGCACATAACAGAAAAATGTTCTCCGGACTTTGTTGCTGTCGAGCCATTAAGCAATAGACTTTCATAACTTGCATCGAATTTCTGTAAAAAATTGCTGTGAATATTAAAAATATCAGTATTTGTCTCTTATTATCATTCATTCATTTATTCATTTATTAAGTCTACAAATGCGAGGTTTCTTACAGACTACATAGAAGTAAGAGTATTTGTGATTTAAATTTAGTTAGCGATAATTTCTTAAAAGCTACAGTGGATTAATGTTTTATAAGCTGAAAGTTTTCACCTTGTGTGGCCATAAGTTCATCTTTTTGGAATCCTATTTATTCTCTGATTTGGATCACCTAAAAAGAAAGAGAGGATTCGTTACCTTTCCACAGGCGCCATTGTTCAATAAATTACTAAATACCCAATTACTCTTACCAAAAATTAAAAAAACATCGAATAGTAATAATGGCTCTTAATATGGCTGGTTTTGCATATCTCAAAAATTATAAAAATTTCAAAAGAAAAAAAATTTCTATCACATTCCTGCAATCAAAATATTTGTAAGAGCATAAGGAATTTCGCAAACGTTCAACATACAGCCATGGACAGAGAAATAGCACACAAGACTGACTTCACCTCTAACTTCGTTTTCTTCATTATGGAATATATTCTTTGCAAAAACAATCAATTTATTTATAACATAATATTTAATTTCAAAAAACAAATGTTTGTCCGTCCGCTTATTCCTTTCTAATTATTATTGTTGCAATGCCACTAGGTATATCAGCTGGACACCGAAATGGCACACGCTGTAATTATATTGAAATTTTAATTCAAAAATTTATAGAATCGCATCAGATTCATAAATTACCTCATTATTTAGTTGATTGGCCACAACTTTTTATAGTTGCATCACATCTTCGGGACATACTCTCCACTAATGTCCTACATCTGCTAACCGGTATCGAATTCCACTCTTTTTTGATTCCTTCCTATAATTCAACGGCATTTTGGAAATTTTTCCCCCGTTCTTAACCTTTACATCATTCTAAAGGTTTTCTATAGGATTAAGATCGGGGCTTTGAGCCAGCCAACTCAAAACTTCTACACGTTCTTTATTGAACCACTCTTTCACCACATTTGATGAATGTTTAGGATCATTATCCTGCATGAATATCCAATTTATAGGCAAATGGCTCCATTGTACTTCTAAGTATATCTAAATAAATATGTTTGTCCATTTTGCCATTAATTCGTACCAATGGACCAACGCCATACCACGAAAACGCACCCCAAGCCATAACACCACATCCTCCACCATGCTTAATTGTTTTCTTAGTGTATCTTGAGTTGTACGCTTAGTTTTTTCGGCGTTGAACGAATGATTTTCCATCAGGTTCGTACTCTTTCCATAGTACTCTTTTCCAAAAATTGACATCCTTACTTTGATGAGCTTTGCAAATGTCAACCGCGCTTTGATATTTTTTTTGTAAGAAGTGGTTTCTTCCTGCTAGTTCTTCCATACAAATTGGCTTCATTCAAACGTCTTCTAACCAGTCTACTGGATACGTCAAGGTTGTGCTCTTCATCAATTTCCGTTGTTATGGCATTTGAGGACTTGAAAGGATCGGCCTTACATTTCCGTACCATAATTTTATCTAACCTTGGCGTGGTTTTACGTGGCGGAGGCTTTTTTATTTTTTCGTTTTGCAAAAAACTTTTGTCTGCTTGGATCAATTTAATAGCACTATGCACCATTTTTCTAGAACAATCTAGTAATTCGGCAATTTTCGATTTGTTGGTGGCTTTTTCAAAAAGATTCCAAAGAGGTTTTCTTTTTTCAAAAGTGCAATGTACTCCTCGACCCACATTTAAAAAAAAAGTTTTATTTTACCACTTGCACAAAATACACAAAATACTTCAACAAATTGACTGATTAATATTTGATTTAAGAATGAATGCAGAAACAAAACTGAAAATGTGCTATTTCTTTGTCCAAGGTGAATGTGCAATATACCAACAAAAACGTGATTAACAAAAAAGTAACCTTGTGATGTTTTTTGGCTGTAATTAAAAAAAAAAAAATGAAAAACTTCTTGTGGATTATTTTTATTTGGTCTTTTAATTTTTTTACATCAAGTCGAGAATGTGATGTCATGTAGATGGCCGCCGCCTCAGTTGATTGCCATTTGAGCCCTTTTTATGGCATTTTCAATCACTTTGGCCAAAACTTCCGGCGATAGGTCCTCACATTCTTGACGGATATTGTCTTTAAGAGCTGTAAGAGTCTGAGGCTTGTTGACATAATCCCGCGACTTCAAAAAGTCCCACAAAAAGAAGTCTGGAGTGGTCAAATTGCTGGCCAGTGCAAATCGCCAAAACGGGAGATTAGGCGCCCGGGAAATGCATCCTTCCGCATATCGGTTGCGGCACGTGCAGTGTGTGCCGTTGCATCGTCCTGTTGGAACCACATGTTTTCCAATTCCACTTCATCAAGTTGCGGCAAAAAGAACTCGTTGATCATTGCTCTGTAGCGCTCACCATTCACAGTAACCGTTTGGCCCGCGACGTCTTCGAAGAAAAAAGGAACACCATACACCAGCGAAAACAGCACACCATACAGTGACTTTGAGCGGGTGTAATGGCTCTTCGTGGATTACACGCGGATTTTCAGTGCCCCAGAAGGGTAAATTATGCTTATTTACGTACCCGCTAAGATGGAAATGGGCCTCACCACTCATGATTATTTTTGATGAAAAATCATCTTCCTCTTGGTGGTGATTAAGGATGGCTTGAGCGTATGTTAGACGCGATTGGCGGTCAGCAGCTAACAGCTGATGCACCGTCTGGACTTTGTACGGAAACATCTTCAAATCCTGTACCAAAATTCGCTGTAAAGACCGTCGACTGATACCCATTTGCGTGGCACGTCGTCTAGTCGATGTCGACGGCGCTTCCATGACATCCTCGGCTACAGCAGCAATATTCTCTGCAGAACGGCTACTCCGGGGTCTGCTACGTCTGCGTTGGGCCAGTCTCTTCGAGGCGAACGGCTAAACGTCGCAATGTTTCACCAGTAGGCGTTGGACGGCGAGGAAATCTGCGACGAAATTCACGTTGTGCCAAAGTCACCGACCGATTATTGGTCAAATAAATAGTCAGCAATATTTCGCGATCTGGAGCAGTGTAGCGTAACATTGTTTATTAACGTGTATTTCGCATGTGTTTACTACACAAATGTCAAAACAGAACTGACATTAGGGGCCAATCGCAAAATTTATAGCATTTTCTGATGGGAGGATTACTTTAGCGCCACCGGTTAGTAGTAAACATTTTAAAATTAGAAGTGTGCCATTTCTCTGTCCATGGCTGTACATATTTTAACAGCTTATTTTACTTAATGCAAGTAATTATTATCGTCGTTTCTTATTTCTGTTTTGTTTTTTTTTTTTTTCATTCCCCTTTTAAAGTATTTTTCTTTTTTGTTGCTTTTAAATTTATTATTTTTGTTTGTAGACTTTCTACGTGCTGTGGTATATTTCGTTGTTGTTAATATTCTATTAAACAGCTGTGACTTTATTTCAATTCCAACTTATCAACTTCTCACACACACACACACATGCAAATATTCATACATTAATAGAGAGAAATATTCACTTAAAGTATTCTGTAAACGTACTATTTATACAACCGCCCATTTGTCTACCCGCTCACATTTGTACCCGTATGTGTGAATGTGGGTATTTATGCGGGCGTGTGATAGTCGAGTGCGGTTGTTATTTTTGTTGGCTACCGAAGCACATGCAATGCATATTGATTACTGAATTCGTATTAGAATTGGAACAGTTAAGAGAATTATTTTCATACCAACACACGCACACACATACATACGCTTCACTTAATTGGTTGGTAGGCTGATTGCAGTGCTATTCCTTGAGCATTTCAAGTATCAAAGCTGTTGAGGCCATTTGCTCTTGCTATTCTCTACGAATGCATCGCACTAAATATGTGCTATTTTGGTAAACAATTATTTTACCCGTTTAGATTTTAAAGCTCACAGGGTTTTCTAGAAATGATTTTGATTTTCTCTTGAAGCGAATATCCAATGTGATTTTATCAGACTCGTTTATTCAAGTTTCGAATAGCTTTTGCCAATTCTTCTAATTTTTATTAACATTTACGGCTACTCAAAATAGAAAAAGGATTCTAGAAATATTATGATGCCTTTGTTTTAAGCAAACTCCTAAGTTGTGAAATATTAATATGAATAAGAAGTAAAAGCCGTTTTTAAA
Source organism: Anastrepha obliqua (assembly GCF_027943255.1). Classification (NCBI taxonomy): domain Eukaryota; kingdom Metazoa; phylum Arthropoda; class Insecta; order Diptera; family Tephritidae; genus Anastrepha; species Anastrepha obliqua. The sequence goes on along the minus strand of NC_072895.1, from coordinate 106,863,924 downwards.
TAATTGTGAGATTATTTAGGAGCTTACAGCTTCCAAGCTATCAGGCTGAAAAGAAATCATACTTAGATTTGGGCTGGTAAAATTGCATGCTGCCATTCCGGAAAACTATTGGACTACTGGATTTTTTTATTCCATTTTAGTAACGACTTTTCTCCACAAATCACAAAAAGTCATGCAATCTTTATATGGAAAAAAACGCAACACTTTCAGGGAAAAAAATTATGAAAAATAAACAAGACTTTTAACCATTTGAAATGGGTACTTAGGTTAGGTTAGCCAGCTTGCTTGTCTAAGACCATAAACTCGGTGACCGTAAGACACATTGTTATATCTGCATTCAATATCCATCCCCTAATTAAGTTGCTTAAACCACGAAGATCTTTTTAAGAAGATAACTAGTCCCTCCAGTGAGACATTTTGCAAATTTCGCAGGATTACCAAGATAATTGGCATGGCTTCTTTGAAGTGCACTACATTCACAGAGGAGGTGTTGTACCGCCTCAACTTTCTCCACAACTCTTGCAGAAGTCATTATGATGTATATCCATTCTACTGTCTAGCCTAGCGCAGTGACCCGTTATAACACCTGCAAGGACGCTGTTAGGTGATGTGTTGAATCCAAGCAGCCATTTTGTTCTTTTCAGATTCAGTTTTGGCCAGAGCCCCTTGGAGACCCAGCAGTTAGTAGTCTGAGACCACCTGTTATTGGTTACCGCGACTCCACTCGAGTCAATCGCAGTGTAGAGTTCGTTTAGAGGAATGCTAATGTCCTCTACCAGTATCTGCAGGTCCAGTTCAGAGCCTTTCTCGAAAAAATGTGTACTTTGTAATACTAAAATTGATTGAGCTATAAAACTGCGTACTTAATTTTTTTTTACTTCTGTTTAAAAAGTTTGAAATTTTTAAGAAATTTTATCTATTTTTTTTTTTAATTTTGCACAAAATTTTAAACTTTTGTTTATATGGCATTTAATGTAGAATTAATTATATTTTTATAGAAAATTTATCAAAATTAAAAAATGAAATAAAAGTAGTCAAATTTTTGACCATTTGTCAAATATCGCGTTTCTAATTAGCTTCCAACCGGTGTATATTTACGTGCAGAGTTACTGGTGATGTTTTTGGTAGTGAAGCACCTCCTGACTTTTAGAAAATTTCTAGCAAATAAATCCAGCATAATTGTTAGCAATGAAATGCTTAATAAAATTAGGGACCTTGATTTGCACAGGTAAACAGCCGAGCTGTCATTCAAGAAAACTAATAACTAATTTCTATTCTATTTTAATTCTACTTCCATTTTATTCTACTTCGATATAAATTTTCCACAAAAATCCCAGAGAGTTGTAAATGGAATTACTTAAAGTAGCTGGATTTAGGATACACGGTCAGTTTTACGGATGGCTCTATGCTAAACGGCAGGGTAAGAAGAAGAAAGAGAAAGTGAGAGCTTGACCGAGCCTAAGCCTTCAACCACCTGATCACTTTAACTTCTTTCAAGCTAAATTAACGCCATTTCGCTGCTGAGCAACTTATTACCATTTCTTCTGAGTAGAACGGTGCTACTGAATCTCTACTTCTACAACTAAGTGACATCACTTCAAAAGTGGCTAAATATAAGGGAGTTCTGCGTCAAGTGATTCGCAATCTATAACAAGCGCAATAAAGGCCTCTGTTCACAGAGTTATCCAGAGTCGAAGTAGTAATTTTACTTACTTAGTTCTCGTAATAAAAATGTTTGACGCTCTAATGTGGTTTAATCCCTAAAGAAGAATATCTTCATGCCCCGCAAGCATCTTCTACTGGGATGCTGCCATAGATACCACCAAAACAGATATCATACTTTCTGGAAGGGAAACCAAGAGCCAGACATCATAGGAGGCATATCCTTGAGCAGAGCCACCGCGTACACTATCGATCTAGGGTTTCGCTACTGTCTCTAGAACGTCGATATATGCAGCGGAATTCACTCGAAGTCCGTGTGTAAAGAAATGTGGTCTCCTTCCTTGCTCACAGCACCTAAAATCATAGCATTGGCTGGAAGATTTATGTGCAGGACAACATCTGCCTTTTTTTTTGGGGTTGGTCTTTTGGTTTTTGGCAATATTTTTTTCGTTACACCAAAACCAAGGCATCTCAGGCGCCTCAGGGTATTTAATTTTGTTTAAAAGGCGTTTCGATCAGATAAGTTGCTGTTCTCGTGTTTGCTCCGACATAAATTGTTTTCTACGCATCACTTAGGACTTATACCGGAGATATTCAGGGACAACTCGACATATAAGACCCTCAGAAAACTTAAGCTCCTTCGCAAGGGCTCTCAATGATTTTGAAGGGTCCTCGTCAATGATCGCTTGCACTTGTTGAATAAATTCTTCAGGTCGGACAGTATTGGAACGTTTCTCATGTTTTTTGCGTTTTGTAATAGATTCTGCATAGTCGTCTAATGCTTCCAATTCGCGGCGAACCTTATGAACGAATGAACAGGCGCACTTAAGATAATTAGAGATGTCTCTTCATTTCTTGAGTTAAGTTGTAGTCCTCTATGTCTTATCTGAAAACGAGCAGCAAGAAAAATAAATAGTTTCTGGAAGTTAACACACTGACTGCCACGTCGGCCATATATGTGTGACAGTGTACTATGCGGTTTACGCCACGTCGGACACATATGTCCAACACGACTATTATTCTCTCTCGCCATGTCACACAGCAACGATTTTGCAAAAATAACGGATTCAAACATCAAAATACATTGTCGTCATATAACGTTGTTTGGTGTTTGTTTGCAAAAACAACATACTATCAATTGTTTTGTTTTTGCAAAACGAAGTAGAGCTTGTTTGACGACGATGTATTTTGATGTTTAGCCAATGTTTTTGTCGTGCATATATGTCCGCCATGGCCCTGAGTTAAAAAAAGTCGGTAGGCGCCACGTCGAACATATGTGTGTGACATACTAATTAGTTAAAAACTGCCTGTTTCTAAGCAGAAAATATTACCAGCACTACCATAAATTCCAATTTTGACGTCTCTGATGAGATTTAAAAAAAAAAACTGGGTCCACAGAGCATCTTATTTGCTGAAAGTGCCTTGGCAGCCAATGTGTTAAAGCCACATATAAGCATGACCTTAAATCAACTGCATATCAAAATCCAAAAGTTTTCTTTTTCTAAATTTTAGCCAACTCTTCTAAAATCTCTTTCCCCTATCTTCGCATTTATTTTGCATTTAAATGAAATCTAACAACCAGCCTGCCATGGTTAGCATTTCATACACTCATACGCTTGCTTTCAGTTTGCTTGTTTACAATTTTCTCATTTCCTTTTACGAAATTTCTTTTCCTTAACTTTTCATGTTTACTTGCAAGTATTTTCGGTTTTCTGTCGCTTACTTCAAAAGTATGCAAGCAATAATTTTTCATCGGCAGTTGCTTGCTAACAACTTTGTGTGGTAATTAAAGCTTACATGTGAGCACGAAAAAGGTCAACAAAACGAAAACATGGAAGTGTAGGTTATGCTGAGGAAACAAAGCCACTAGTGCCGAAATGGTCCGATTGGGGTATATACAGGAATGTGACTGTTTAGCCGTGTCATCTCCATTTCAAATGAGGTTTTCTATAAACTGGAGTATTTTGCATGGAATTATTCTAGGAAGTGTTAAATTTCTTTCGTGTTTCGTTAGAAAATAGTACTAAAATCGATGGGTCTGGTATGGTCCGCTCTATGTAGTTTTTTTTTAAGTTAAAAAAAAATTATAAAAAAATTAAAAAAAAATAATTTCAAAAAAAAGGTTGGTTACAAAAATGTTGATACACAAATTGAGTAAAAAATTTTATTAAAAAAATAGTAAAACATAATACAAAATTCACAAAATAGTTTTAATAAACAAATTTTAATACGGAAGCTGAATAAATAAAAAAATTTCAGAAAAAAATATTTTAAAAAAAATTCATAAAAAATTTATAAACAAAATAAAAAAAAAAATTTTTCATAAAAAAAAAAAATGTTGGTTACAAAAATTTTCATCAAAAAATGTTTTCTAAAAAATTTTAAAAAATTTTGTAGAAAAGAAATTAAACTTAAAATACTTAAAAAAATTTTATAAAAAATGTTTAATAAATAAGTTGAGTAAAAAAAATAATAAAAGACAATACATACTTAAAAAAAACTCACCAAATAGTTTTAATTAAAAAATTTTAATTTTTAAAATGTAAATAAAAGCTGATTAAAAAAACTTAAGAAAAAAAAAATTAAAAAAATTCATAAAAAATACTAAAAAAATGTATTAAATAAAGAAAGTTTTAATTTAATAGGACTATGAATAAGTTCGTGCGGTTTTACAACAGATGGCGTAACTTGATTATTATTCCATCGATCCACATTTCCAAACATTCATTGGAGAGCTACTGTCGTAAGGCACAAACGTCAGTATAAGTTTTTTATTTGAAGCGTAAACAACAATATTTTTACCACACTTGAAAATGTCGAATTTCGTGCCAAATAATGTGTTTTTGCGGGGAATTTTTTAATATGAAGAAAAAAGCAGCCGAAAGTCATCGTATCTTGGTGGAAGTTTATGGTGAGCATGCTCTAGCTGAGCGAACATGCCAGAAGTGGTTTGCACGCTTTAAAAGTGGTGATTTTGGCTTGGAAGACGAAGAACGCGAGGGTGCGCCGCCAAAGTTCATGGATACCGAATTGGAGGAATTGCTCGATCAAGATCCGGCTCAAACGCAAGAAGAGGTTGCAAAAACTTTGGGAGTTGATCAATCAACCATTTCCAAACGTTTAAAAGCCATGGGAATGATCCGAAAGGTAGGCCATTGGGTGCCGTATGAATTGAAGCCAAGAGACGTTGAACGCCGTTTTATGGCATGCGAACAACTGCTTCAACGGCACAAAAGAAAGGGTTTTTTGCATCGAATTGTGACTGGCGATGAAAAGTGGGTCCATTACGACAATCCAAAGCGTCGGGCAACGTATGGATACCCTGGCCATGCTTCAACATCGACGTCGGCGCAGAATATTCATGGCCTGAAGGTTATGCTGTGTATCTGGTGGGACCAGCTGGGTGTTGTGTATTATGAGCTACTGAAACCGAATGAAACGATTACGGGGGATGTCTACCGACGACAATTGATGCGTTTGAGCCGAGCACTGCGAGAAAAACGGCCGCAATACGCCGATAGACACGACAAAGTTATTTTGCAACATGACAATGCTCGGCCACATGTTGCACAAGTGGTATAGTCCATCCGATTACTATCTCTTCCGATCGATGCAACATGGCCTGGCTGACCAGCACTTCCGTAATTACGATGAAGTCAAAAAATGGATCGATTCGTGGATTGCGGCAAAACCGACCGAATTTTTCACAAAGGGAATCCGTGAATTGCCAGAAAGATGGGAAAAAGTAGTAGTAAGCGATGGACAATACTTTGAATGTTAAATTTGTAACCATTTTACGTCAATAAAGTTTCAAATTTCGAAAAAAAACCGCACGAACTTATTCATAGTCCTATTAAAAAAAATTTAACGATCTTTAACGAAATTTTGTAGAGTTTTGACAACACAACCTAAGTGACTTTATTAGGTCTTGTTTCAAGATCAATAAGTTCTTATGTATTATAGAAAAATACAAGAATTTATTAAATTTTTATTAAAATAGTTCATTAAGCTATGTCTACAAATTATTGATTGGTTAAGTATTTCAAGAAAGGCTTGCAATGTAGTGCCTGGCAGTAAAAATAATGCTAAGTCGACTTATGTTGTTTTATCAGAAGTACACGGAATTTGGTTTGATTTATGAATGTTATCAATTTCTCCACTGCGTTTATTATACATCAAATTACCAACAAAGCCATCCACGCAAAAAAAGTTGAAAATATGACATCGGTATTCACAATTAGAGATACGCCTCGAAATGCGATGAAATTTTCAATTCATTTAATTTTGATAGTGCCAAAAAATAAACGAATTCCGATTTTTGATTTATTTGCAACAAAATTCAATAAAACATTTGAAGTGCTCATAATCGGGTAATCGATGAATAATGATTTTCGATTAAATCGATTAATGAAATGTCGATTTTTCATTTCATTGCATCAAAATTTAATTTAAAAATAATTGTAAAAAGTTGATTCTGAAGGCCTTGTAATCAAGTTATCGATTAATATTGATTTTTGATTTCATCGATTAGTCAATTTTGCGTTTTTCATTTATTTGTAACCAAACTTAATTTAAAAAAATTACAAAAAAGTTGATTAAAAGCCCCCGTAATCGAGTGAGCGCTTAATATTGATTTTTGGTTTCATCGATTAATCAAATTAATCATATATTTGCACCAAAATTCAATACAAAAATTGCAAGAGAGTCGATTCTTAAATCTTCGTATTCGAGTAATCGATTAATAATGATTTTCTATTAAATCGATTAAGGGGGGACCCTCATTCATCGGGTCAAAAAAATCGATTTTTTGGAAATAATTTTAATCTATTCTACAACTATTTAAGAATATACTTTCAAAATTTCAAGTCGATATCTGTATTTTTGAAGGAGTGACAAAATTTTTAACAGGACGCGACGGGTGGCCTGATCGCCTGTATCCAAAACTTTAAACGCGTTTTTCTCGAAACATCATTTTTCGATTTTGTGTACACAATTGAGAACGCTGTATTGAACCAATCAGGCTTTACAATAGCTCATTTTAAAGATAATTAAATTGTTTTCAATGTGACATTAAGTGTTTTTTAAAAAAAAAAGATTTTCATATTTTTTTGTAATTTTAAAGTCAATTTTTATGCATGAAAAATCACTTTTAACATAAAACTGGGTAAAAAATATCAATTTCGACATTTTTTTTTTAAATCAAAATGTCACATCGAAGGTATTATCCTAAAGTTTTAAAAAAAATTTGGTTTTTTTATTTCAAAAAAAAATTCAGAGCGCTAGAATGTACACAGATAGAATGAGGTGCCATGGACGAGGTGTATATTTCCATACTTAAAATGTTTTTTTTTCTTCTCCGAAAATTTTTGTAGACAGTCAAGACATTTATTAAAGTACTTTATGAATTACAAAACGTTTGAAGTTATTTTACCTGAGAAAAAAATTCCCAAAAATGATGCATTTTTCGACCGTCTAAATGAGGGTCCCCCTTAAGGGTCAAAAAAATCGATTTTTTGGAAATAATTTTAATCTATTCTACAACTATTTAAGAATATACTTTCAAAATTTCAAGTCGATATCTGTATTTTTGAAGGAGTGACAAAATTTTTAACAGGACGCGACGGGTGGCCTGATCGCCTGTATCCAAAACTTTAAACGCGTTTTTCTCGAAACATCATTTTTCGATTTTGTGTACACAATTGAGAACGCTGTATTGAACCAATCAGGCTTTACAATAGCTCATTTTAAAGATAATTAAATTGTTTTCAATGTGACATTAAGTGTTTTTTTTAAAAAAAAGATTTTCATATTTTTTTGTAATTTTAAAGTCAATTTTTATGCATGAAAAATCACTTTTAACATAAAACTGGGTAAAAAATATCAATTTCGACATTTTTTTTTTAAATCAAAATGTCACATCGAAGGTATTATCCTAAAGTTTTAAAAAAAATTTGGTTTTTTTATTTCAGAAAAAAATTCAGAGCGCTAGAATGTACACAGATAGAATGAGGTGCCATGGACGAGGTGTATATTTCCATACTTAAAATGTTTTTTTTCTTCTCCGAAAATTTTTGTAGACAGTCAAGACATTTATTAAAGTACTTTATGAATTACAAAACGTTTGAAGTTATTTTACCTGAGAAAAAAATTCTCAAAAATGATGCATTTTTCGACCGTCTAAATGAGGGTCCCCCCTTAATCAAATTTCGATTTTTCTTTTTTTGGCACCAAAATTTTATTTAAAAATAATTGCAAAAAAGTTGGTTATGAAGACCTCGTAATCGAGTGATCGATTCATATCGATAATTGATTTTATCGATTAATCAAATTTGGGGTTTTCATTTAATTAAAAAAAATTACAAAACAGTTGGTTAGAAGCCCCCGTAATCGAGTGATCGATTAATATGGGTTTTGGGTTTCATTGATTAATCAAATTTGGGTTTTTCATATATTTGCACCTTAATTCAATAAAGCAATTGCAAAAGAGTCGATTCTCAAGTCTTCATAATCGGGTAATCGATTTGTCACTTATTTGCGTCAAAAGTTATTTAACAACATTTTCAAATAAATTGATTCTGAAGCTTTCGTAATCAAGTAATCGATTAATATCGATTTTCGTTTGTTCATTTATTTGCAGCAAAATATAATTTTAAAAAATTGCAAAAAAGTTCATTACTCATAATTGAGTAATCGATTTATATCGATTTTCAGAATCGACATTAACCATTTTTTATAAATTTTTTGCGCTGATAAAAGAAAAACCGGGATTTGATTAATCGATTAATATCGATTTTCTCCTTTTTTTATTTTTTTTTATTTAAAAATGGACCCTTAGTCACTACAAAAAAAAAAAAAAAAATTACAAAAAATTTAAATAATATAATAAAATCCCCAAAAGTACACACGATTTTTAACCACTTCCTTTCGCCTGCTTTGGCATACATAGTTTGTTCTTACATCCATACACAGTGAATACATATGTTTGTTTATCTATAATTGTTATTGAGATTTCGTGCGCGTTATTATTCCTCTCACATTTCACTAAAATGCAAATCGCTTAGCACTTAACAACTACGGGACTTACTGATTCATATAAATATGCAGGTATATAAGCATGCACGCATGTACTTGTAAATAGTCTGCTTACAAAACAAATATAATCCAAAACTATTTTCTATCAAAAAACAAAAAATGCTCGCTGCTGCTTCCACGCACCACTTTAAAATATTCTTTGGTTCCCTTACACGCGTATGCGTGCCATAGAAAAGTTGTTAAAATTACTAAAATAACCATAAATATTAAATTCGAATCGGAAATCACGCCAGCAACTAATGCCCCAATAAATTATTCACCATCCATCGACCAGTTCTGTAGGCGCATTTTTTGTATGCAAAGCATATTAATGTAGATGTAGATGGCCAGCAGTTAATACAAGCCCCTCCTATAGCTGTGTGAGTATATGGGCGCTGAGTGCGTAGATCTAACCCAGAGGTGTGCTAGTATGTATGTGTGTGTGTGTGTATGTTCTTTTGTACTTACATCACCGGCACATGTGGCTATATCTTTTGGCGGAATCTTCAAATGGCAGTAGCCGGTTCAAAGACCTGCAGGAAAGCTTTTTTGGACAAATTTGGACAAATATTTTAGTTTTATTTCTATTTTATGACAATCAATATTCATGACAGCAAAAAACGTTTAAAAGGCATGCCAATTTATATCGGTTGGTGTTAATTGCCGGTAAATAAATGTTTCCCTACAAATAATAGCAGAGCTGTAAAGTTCGCTTTGTGTGTTGTATCTTTTTCGGTCTGAAATAAAAGGTCACACTTAACACTTTGGGGGGAAAAAATATTCAAAAATATAATAAAATAACAAAAATATATAAAAATGAAAAATAAAAAATAACGATGCCCCAACAACCGGAGGCACTCCGGAAAAAGGCTTCAGCCTTTATTGATTCCGAATTGATTTATTGTGCGGCATTCAAATAAGAAGCAGTTTAAACATATCGAATGTACGCACAGGCGTAAACTATGAGCTTAACAAATGGTTAATGGTTAATGGTTGTAAAGGGTTAAGGTATGGCCCTTTAGCACTGCGACCATATTGATCTATTGTGCACCCTATGCTGTCTATTGACTGTTAAGTATGCTTATGAATTGTACCAGCTCCTTTTCCTTCTATGCGTCAACCCCGGACATTCGATAATGAGATGTTCTATAGACTCCTCATCTTCACAGCAACATCTGCAGGTGCTGGCGTTAGTTATGCCTAATTTATGTAAGTGTTTGTTGCAGGTGAAGTGACCCGTGAGGGCGCCTGTGAGAGTGCGAATGCTCTTTTTGTTTAACGTGAGGGCCATGTTAGCTCTTTTAGCGTTGAAACTTAGGAACTTTTTGGAGTGTCTAAGACCCTCTACGTTGTTCCAATGCTGATTTAATAGAGTTTTGGCCCAGTATTTTACTTTTTGTTTCAGGCTGTTTTTGTTGAATCCGAACATGGGACTAGGTCCGATGAAGTTTTCATCTGCTCCTTTTTTGGCTTGAAAGTCTGCCTTTTCGTTGCCGTCATATCCCTCATGTCCCGGTACCCAAATTAATGAAACATTGTTTTTGGATGCCAGGTTATTGAGTGCCTTGTGGCATTCTAAGAGGGTTTTTGAGTTGTAGGTATAGCTATCTAAAGCTTTTATAACTGATTGGTATTTCGATCTTTACTCTCTTGTGGTTTCTACGTTGCATGATGTTTACTGCTTCCATTATTGCCTATAGTTCCGCTTGGAAGATAGTGGTGTCCCTGGTGAGAGTGTATGATTTGTGGATTCTGGGCCCCACTACTCCTGCTCCTACACCATAAGGTGATTTTGATCCATCAGTGTACCATTTTTGTGAATCATCATTCATCCATTTCGGGTTTGTTTTCCACTCGTTCCTCTCAGGAAAGGTAACAAATACTCTGCTCAGTGCTACGTAAGTAAAAGCTTTTGCTACTGCGAGAAGATGTCAATAAATTAGATAGTCCAGAAAAAGTTCCAACACATCAAGAAAAATTTTGAAATCCTTACAATTACAAGAAAAAAATGTTGAGCTCAATAATATTGGATCCACATAGAGAAAGATTTACGTGATCTTGGCTTCAGCGAGTAATTTCAAGTAAAAGGATTTTGGTATCATAAAAAAGTTTCAAAAAATAGAAATCGGAGGAAAAGTTTCAATAATTCAAGAACCAGAAATTTTGAACTCCAAAAAAAAATTTGGAAAAAAAGATTGAGTTGAAAAATATTGAATCTACGTGGTCTTATTTCCCCATAAAAATATTAATATTTCGGAAATCACTGCTGGCCGTGGCCAAATAGGTTGGTGCGAGACTGTCATTGGTTGTGCGTGTGTTCGAAACGCGCAAAACAAAGCGACAAAATAACACAAAATGTTGTGTCTGACATGAAAAAGCTACTCATAAAAACCATTTGCCGTTCAGAGTAGGCTTAAAACTGCAAGTCCTTCCATTTGTGGAGCAACATTAAGAGGCTCACCACGAATAGAAGGAGGTGCTGGGTCAAACACCCACTAAAGAGTGCGCGTATAGTTAAATATCAGATCTGGACTGCGCATTTATCTTCATAGGCGCGGTAATCGGCCAAACAATCTTGGCCGAGTTCAACAAAGCGCGCCAGTCGTTTCTTTCTCGTGCTAACCGGCGCCAATTGGACACACCAAGTGAAGCCAAGTCCTTCTCTACCTGATCTTTCGAACGCAGAGGAGGCCTTCCTCTTCCTCTGCTACCACCAGCTGGTGCCGCATCGCATACTTTTAAAGCCGGAGCGTTTGCATCCATTCGGACAACATGACCCAGCCAGCATAGCCGCTGGATCTTTATTCGCTGGGCTATGTCTATGTCGTCGTAAAGCTCATACAGCTCATCGTTCCATCGTCTGCGATATTCGCCGTTGCCAACGTGCAAAGGTCCAAAAATCTTACGCAGAATCTTCCTCTCAAATACTCAAAGGGATGCCTCATCGGATGTTGTCATCGTCCAAGCTTCTGCACCATATGTTAGGACGGGCATGATGAGAGCCTTGTATTGTGTTAGTTTTGTTCGTCAAGAGAGGACTTTACTGCTCATTTGTCTACTTCCTACACCTTTCCTTATTTCACCACATTTCTAATTTCACTTCCATTGAGAACTTATGAACTGCTTCTGGTTTCTCCTACTAAGTGCTCTGTAGGTGGAAGAGAAGAAGATATTTTTTTTTTTCTTAATAAAACAATAAAAGTAAAATTTTTCAACCGCTTCAAAGACAAGATGCAACTTTTGAAAAATCAAACGTCAGCTAACTATGTACACAGTTTTACTGATAACTAAATTTTCGCAGCAAATATTTGTGCAGCAAAATATTGAGTAACTGACTAAGCTCACAATTCTACCAATTAAATGAAAAATATGTAAAACGTTTGGTGTAGAATAAAACATTGGAGCGCATAGATTTTGCGATAATGAAAAACCCAGCAAGCGTTTAGCTTTGAGTTTAAATTGTGGTTAAGTTGAGAGCTAAAGTAGCTGTCAAATCGGCAGGCATAGTTTCAAAAATATTTATATGTTCATTCTGAACAAAAATTTCATTTGTCAGCTGTGTGGCAATCACTATTTTCCACGCTTTGAGAACAAGTTGATTCTCAACTTGAGAATGCTTGAGAATCATAAATTCCTCAAAGGTTAGAAAAAAAAACCGAGAATAATGTTTCCTATTACAATTTTTTCTTAAATTGGGGCTAAACTTTGGAAAAATCACTAGGCACAATCAAAAGTTTCGTTAAAGTGGAGTCAAAATATCGACAGATAAATAAAAGCAATAATTCAAATTTTAGTTTCTTTGTTAATCCGATCTTCAGCTCACAAAATAAAAATGCGAAAACTAAATAATTTGAGGTCACTAAAATGGCTTAAATCAGATGTTTGAGAATCATAAATTTTTCAAAGGCTTGAGCAAAATATAAAATCGCTTTGCACATGAAGTTGAGAATTATAACTTTCCTAGGTTAGGTTAGGTTGAAGCGGTTGTTCACTGTGCGAAACACTCAGGCACATGGTCCATGCCGCGTGGAAAACTAGGCCTTATCCCTCCTAAAACCAATATATTATATGTGGTACTTTTCAAGAATTTTGTAAGATCCTTAATTTCGACAGAGCCGAGATCTTCTAATTCATTAAAGGATTGTCTACCCAAAATGGTGAGTCTAGGTCTAGATAGAGCAGGACAGTGGCACAGAAGGTGCGGGGATCGTTTTTTCCTCGTCTAGAAAACTTCTGCAGAAGTCATGTATTTCCACGCCCATCCTCTGCCGATTAGGTAGTGCCCCGTACTAACTGAAATCAGTGTGTTAAGACTGTGCTTATCTCTTCTTAATTTTAGAAGTTCCGTGCGTTTAGCATTGAGAGTCGGCCACAGCTGTTAGGTGATTTTGCAAGTGGCTTCATTCCGCCATCTTTCATTCGCTACTCTTGCAATTTCTTCGAGGATACGTAGTTTACATGTTTGCAATGGTATACCTACATGTATCATTATCTATGTACTCATCAGTCAATTTGGTACCGATTTTTGCTAGTTCATCGGCTCTGCAGTTCCACTCAATGGCATAATGGCCAGGAACCCATGTTGTCATTAGGTGAAATGACTCAGCCGTCTCGTTGAGAGATGCGCGGCATTTCATGGCTACCTTGGAGGTTGTCGTTCTGTTTTCGACAGTGAAAATATAGATGTTATTTCCAGATGTTGCCATCAGTTCAGCCTGAAAGACACTACAGTAGTCGGGAAGTCAAAAACTGAAGGAGATCCCCAGATGCTCGGAATATATACCTCCGCCCACCCTGCCCTCGTGCTTTGACCCATCTGTGTATGGATTTTCTTAACTATGGAACAGCATTTTTTTGAGAATACTTAAGAATTACGAGTTTCTCAACGGCTTAGAAAAATATTAAAATAAAATTAAATATCAATTTGAAAACTGCAAAGGCCTGGTTTAACGACTTTAGAAGTTGAAAGCTCTTCTAGAGTAGATAAATAAATTTATGAAAATTCCTGAAAATTATATATATCTGAAAGATTTAAGAACAAAGTTCGACAAAGCTTTAGATATATGAGAAATATGCAGTAATTTTTTATTTAATTTTTTTATTTAACATTAATTATTATCTCATTTTCATAAAGAGTCTCGGATAGTCTGAGAAATGTTGTTTTAAGAAATGCTCTAGAATTAAATATAAGAAATTTAGAGAAAATTTGAAAAGTATTTTTAAAGTGAGCTGCAAAATTAAACATTCCTTAAAAGTTTTATATTAACTAAAAGAATTGAAATTTCTTCAAAGCTGAAGAAATATTTTTTGAGAAAGCTTGGGAATCATACTTGTAGATTAGACATTAAACCGAATATTATACAATTTCACTATTTTGAGAAATGTAGGTTTCCCAAAGGCTATACATTTCAATTAAAGAGACTTGAGAATTTTAGATTTCCCAAACGTTATAAATTTAAGTTTCAGAGGCTTGAGAATCATATATTTCTCAAAGGAAAGACGTCAGTTTCAAACGCATAAAAATGTATTTAAGAATACTTCTCAAGATTGTCAAGGGTAAGTCACAAAACTATTTATTATAAAATTCTCTACGCGCGGTTAAATCTTTAAGAAGGCTTGAGTATTATAAAGTTCTCAAAGGCTAGATATCAATTTGAAAATTATTACGATCTTTTGGATCGAACAGTCAGAATTTATAAGATGGCTTGAAAATCGTAAATTTCCCACTTGAAAATTATAAATTTTAGTAAGGTCGTGTAATCTGTGTTCTTAAAAATGCGTGAGTATTATAAATTTCTCGAAGACTAGATATCTACTAAACTTTAGAAATATTAAATTCTGCGAGGTTGGAGAAATATTTTTGAGAATATTTGGGAATCATAAACTTTTCAAGGGTTACATCTAAAATTAAGAATTAAAAATTTCTTAAAGGTTCTTAAAGCGGTATCTTTAAGAAGGCTTGAGAATTGTCAGTTTTTCAATGGTTAAATATTTATTTTAAAACTTTAAAATTTCTGCAAGGATGCAGAAATCTTTTTAGAGAAGGATTCAAAATCATAAATTTCTCAAAGGTTAGATAAGTATTTCAAAATTATTATAATCTTTTTCGTCGAAAAGTCAGTATTTTTAAGGAGGCTTGAGAATCATAAATTTCTCAAAGGTTAACATCAACTTGAAGATTATAAATTTTTTTAGGGGGGTTGAAAATCATAAATTTCTCAAAGGTCAGATATCAATTTGGACATTATAATGTTTTTTTGGTCGATAGTCAGCATACGAGGAGTGTTCAAAAAGTATCGCGAATTTTGTGTTTTTTCAAAAATTATTTATTTGTTCATTAATATTTATTTTGTCCCCTTCAAAGTAGTCACCCATGAGATATTATGCACTTGTGCCCACGTTTTTTCCAACCTTCGAAGCACTTCAAAAAATAATTTTTTTTATCTTGTTCAGCTCCTCCTTCGATGCCGTCTGTATCTCGTAAATCGTAGCGTAGCGTCGTCCTTTCATGGGCCTCTTCAGTTTCGGGAAGAAGAAAAAGTCACAGGGGCCAGATACGGGGAATACGGTGGCTGTGGCATCATTAGTGTGTTGTTTCTGGCCAAAAAGTCGCGCACAAGCAGCGATGTGTGAGCAGGGGCGTTATCGTGATGCAAGAGCCAATTTTTGTTCTTCCCTAAATCCGGGCGTTTCTGTTATTCCTTATTGACCGTTTTACCCTGTGGCAAGAACTCATGATGCCCAACGCCCCTGCAATCGAAAAAAACAGTAAGCAAAACTTTTACATTCGTCCGAACTTGGCGCTTTTTTCGGTCTTGGTTCGTGCGGCAGCTTCCATTGAGATGATTGAGCTTTGGCTTCCACGTCATAACCGTAAACCCACGATTCGTCACCAGTTATGACCCTCTGGAGAAAATGTGGGTGGTCGCGGACAGAGTCCAACATCTCATTAGCAATGTTCATGCGATGCTGCTTTTGGTACGAATTTTGCAGCAACCCGTCTCATGCCCAAATCATTGAAAGCAATTGAATGGCACGAGCCAATCGATATGTCTAGGTTCTCAGAAACTTCTCTAACGGTGATTCGACGATTGGCCAATACCATTTTCTTCACTTTATCAATTTTCTCGACTGTTCTTGAATTGCTCGGGCATCCGGCACGGTTTTCGTCGTTCACATCTTTTTGGCCTTCTAAGAACATTTTGTACCACCGATAAACGCTGCTTTGTTCCAAAGTAGCTTCTCCGTATGACGCAGTCAACATATGGAATGCATCCGCGCACTTAATTTCGTTTTTCAAACAAAATTTGATACAGGTTCTTTGATCCATCTTTTTGAATAGGTACAAATCGAAGACGAGCTGAAACACGTGCAAGCAAAGCAGCTGTCAACAATTAACTGAACATTCAAAATAGGCGAACTCGTCGGCATGAGTGAGATACATGAGTACCAACATAGCGCCACAAAAAAATCGAGATTCGCGATACTTTTTGAACACACTTCGCCTTTAAGAAGGGTGGAGAATTAAAAATTTCTACTTCAGAATTATAAATTTTTGCAGAAATATTTTTGAAGGAAAATCATAAATTTGATGTCTCTTAACTTGAAAATTATATTTTTCTTTTATGTTCGATAGCCAATATTTTTAAAAGGGCTTGAGAATTACAAAATTTCTCTAAGGCTTGTAAAATATAGTATTTTTTGGGAAAGCATGCGCATCATACGGCGGCCGCCGTAGCCGAATGGGTTCGTGCGTGATTACCATTCGGAATTCACAGCGAGAACGAGTTCGAATCTCGGTGAAACACTAAAATTAAGAAAAACATTTTTCTAATAGCGGTCGTCCCTCGACAGGCAATGGCAAACCTCCGAGTTATATATGTATGCGAATCATACATTTTTTCTAAGATGAGTAATGGTTGCTGATGCTTGTTGGGAATATCGAAATGCATGCATACATACATATGCTCATACTTGTTTGAGTCTGTGTGTGTATTTATGTAATATAGTTACATGTATTTATACACTAAGTTAGAATGGATTTATGTAAAAGTATGTGGCTGCATATTTTCGGGTGTTATTTAGTATATTGCAATTCACGGCATTACTAATGCGGCAACAGCAACAACAAAGAGTATAACTCAATTTTTGTGATATCCTCAAATGGATGCATGTAAATATGCATGTAAGTGCATGCCATTAAGGCAGTTGCCATTGCAATCGTTGTTAGAAGTACAAATATATGTATGTATGTTTGTATGCGCTTGTATATTTCCCAAATGTAATTGTTGTTGTTCGACTCGCTATGTTAGCTGTTGCCATTGGCTATGATGATGGCAATGGCAATGACGATGATGATGAGTTGATTACAAGCTTCGAAATATTTGCATAAGTGACGCCACAACACATACCATAACTGACATGGCTGTCAGCGCACATGAGGCAGCAACAACAAGAACGCCAATAAGCTGCATTGGCAATAACAGCAAGCAAGGCATGCAATGTGCTATGAAAGCGTGTGTGTATGTGTGTACTTACATATTTGAATGTGCGCGCTATAAGCAGAACCCAAGCATATGCGGGTGTTCAACTACAACAAATTAATATCTCGATACAGGCACGCATACATACACACATTCCTAAATTCGAACATACAGTGCCGCTCAACTGAATAGGTTTGAAAATTATTTCTGCTATTTTTTCTTCTCTCTTTGTTCCTATGGCATTTTTTCCTTCTTTCTTTTTTGTTTTGAACATTCATTTGTTTATTCATAATATGACAAAAAAATGTAACGGGTTCTATGCAACGGTAAATCAGAATTTTGCTTTCATCGTGGAATTCGCTAAATGTGTGATCTATTTTTGGCCTATCTGATTAGGTTTGACAACCTTGACTTCACTTTTTGATTGACTGCGTGATTGAAAACATATAAATTCTTTGGTATACTTAAATTTAAAGTAATTGCTACCATTTTTTTTTTATATGGGTTGGGGAAAATCTTTAACCGATTTTGAAAAAGGTCAAATTAAAGGCTATATTGAATCTGGCCTAAAACATAATGAAATAGCAAAGAAGATTTGTCGAAGCCAAAACGTGGTAAGCAATTTTCTTCCTAATGAAGCCGATTACGAGAAAAAAATAAAAGGAGGAAAAAAATATGCTACAACGGCATCAGAGATGCGCCTAATCCTTCGAACTGCTTCGAATTCCCACCTCTCTGCCAGTAAAATCAGGGATGAATGCGGTGTAAATGCTAGTTTGGCAACGGTAAAATAAGTTATTCGGAGTGCTAAACTCTTAAAGAGATTAAAAATAAAAAAAAACCTCCTCTCAATGATGCATGGAAGGAAGCGCGACTTCGATTTGCGCGGGATCACATGGCATGGAACAAGGAGTGGAAGGCTGTGGTCTTCTTCGACGAAAAAAGTTCAATCTCGACGGACCGGATGGCTACAACTACTATTTTCACGATATGCGAAAAGGGGAATGCTTTTTGAGTCGTCATTACTCCTTTACAGGAGGCGTATATTTCGATTCCTTATCAACTCGAATGTTTGAAATAATTAAGAATGAGGGTGGTCATACCAAATATTAAATAATGCAGAAATAGTGTATTATTTAAGTTACCAAGTGCCATGAAATATTGCTGTGAATAATTTTTTTTATAGTTTTGTTGGTCAAACCTATTCACTTGAGTCAAAAATAATGTAGATTTTCAGCTATGTTTTTGAAAATATAATAAAAAATACAAAAAAACCCAAACCAAAAAAACACGTTTGTACTTTATAAATAATTGATCGTTTTACCTAACAAAATTTATTTGGTTTAAATCCGAGCGCTCGTTATGAAGATTTTATGTTCTAAGTCTAAAAAAGAAGTCAAACCTATTCAGTTGGGCGGCACTGTATACCCCAGCAAGAAGAGCCCCGATCACGTTACCGTCACGCGTGAGCGTTAAGCGGTCACCGAACATTGCTCATTACAATCGCTTTGTTAAGAGCATTGGGAAAATCGTGGCAAACATTTTGGGTACGTGTGATTTTCTATCCCCTTCATTAGGTCGGGTCGATTTGTGGGGAGGCAAAAAAATCGCCCATTGCTCTGTGAAAATCATATTCTAGGGATCAAAATAAGAAACTTTGCCGAAGGAACCATACCTCTAAAACGAATTCTGATGTCTCCCAATTTGGGTCGAACTTTTTAGTTTCTTTTCTCATGTAAAGGCCAAAAATGGTGATATTTTGAAATGATTGTAGGGGAACCCCCCAGGGGAGTTCCAGGGGGTGTGCCACTGGCATGGGTGGATCGGCCGTCCAAAGTTAGTGGGGGTCGTTCATACATTTGGACTCGATTGGAGCACTCTAAATGGGTCAAAGTGGGATTTTTCGTTCGACCCAAATTGGGGGACATCCGAATTCGTTTTAGAGGTATGGTTCCTTTGGCAAAGTTTTTTATTTTGATCCCTAGAATATGATTTTCACAGAGCAATGAGCAATTTTTAAATCGACCCGCCCTACCCTTCATACATATGGATTCGTTTCAGTGCCAGTTACATATAAACGTAGCGACAAACAAAATAGCTTCTAGCGTACCGCCGACAGCATAGCGCGATAGCCGAGCGGCTAGCAATGTGGACTTCCGATCCAAAATCCTGGATTCGAATCCAAAAAAAAATTTTTTTATTGTATATATTTATTTTATTTTGTTTTAGTTTAATGGTATTTGTGGTGTGCGTCTTGATCTTGATCCACAAACGAATGGGTTGATGCGTGATTACCATTCAGAATTCACAGAGAGAACGTTGGTTCGAATCTCGGTGAAACTCCAAAATTAAGAAAAACATTTTTCTAATAGCGGTCGCCCCTCGGCAGGCAATGGCAAACCTCCGAGTGTATTTCTGCCATCAAAAAGCTCCTCATAAAAATATCTGCCGTTCGGAGTCGGCTTGAAACTGTACGTCCTTCCATTTGTGGAACAACATCAAGACGCGCGCCACAAATAGGAGGAGGAGCTCGGCCAAACACCCAAAAAGGATGTACGCGCCAATTATATATATATATATATATAATGTGAAAATAGTGCGAAATAGTGTGCCACGGGTAAACGCCACCACACGCGCAGGAATAAAGCGCTGACCGCGCATTACTTAAACTAAGGTATTTTCACAGCCCATGCTGGTGCAACGTGACCTGGCGAAATTTTAGGTGTTCAGAAATAGTAATACGAATTTTGTATTTCAGTTTTAAGCTCAACATCAAATAATAAAGACGTGGACTCTTGTCCACAAAAATATTTTTAAAAAACAATTTTATGTTATAAAATTGTAACTCACATTTTCCAAAGGTAAGGGAGAACCAAAAAAAAAAAACAAGTACGAGTGCATATGTGTTTGTAACATACAAAAAAGTGTAATTGTGTTAGAGTTTCGGTCACGCAGGTTTTGCAGGGATGCTCAACTAGGCGCACATGCGAACATACAATACTGCTTATGTTTGTATATTTTTTGAATGCATCTAAGCGCAAATTAAATTTTCATTTGTTGAAAATTGTTTTTTAAAACGTTACCGGAGCGAGCTCCGGACTTCTTTATTTAAATTTACTAAACACTAAACTTAACTCTAGCTCATTACAACTAGGACTGACGTAAATATTCAAAATATGCTTAATATTAAGTGCCTTGTCACCTGCTTTGCCGCGTGACCGCGTTACTTGGGAATCATCACCGGCAGTTGCGTAGACAGTTTGGTCAGCATATTTGTGCATTTCGGCTAATTTGACCGGATCAGAAAGTACAAGGTGTCGCAACGCGACTGGTGTTAACTCCCATATGTTTGCGTGTATGTATGTGTGCGGGCATATTTACAATGCTATTAGCGGCAGTAATGTATTTGTGGCACGTGATTGAAGCCGAAATTCTATATTTTATTTATTAACATTTCTGTGTGCCGACCAGAGTGTGAGGTCAAAGTCAGGCAAATCAAGGTTCCGTGGCGAGGGATGTTACACATTTCCAATGCTTATTTAGCTGACTGTTGACTGTTTTTTTTGTTTTTTTTTTGTATGGGTATGGGAGTTTTGCTTGACAGCAGTTGTCAGGGTGTTGTTTTTGACATATCAACATAGTTGCTGCCGAGTTTTGGACGCCGAGCTGTAGCTGATGCGGGCACCCAGCGACTCTTGCCCGCAAACTCGTGTAACTCTTTGTACATACATCCGCACATACACACACAACATTTATACAATTGCGCTTATGCGGGCACTTGTCGCTCATTTACATGCAACCCACGCCAGGCTGTGTGACCGGGGAAGTTGCATAGATAAGCAAATTTATGATGTCTATAAAAAAAAACTAATCGCTCAGTGGAAATCTCAAGTGCTATTGACCACAAGAACCATAAAAAATGCCTGTATTACATACTTACATTCGTTTGCGTATGCAAAGGGAAGAAAGAATGAAAAATCTTATCCTCTGAGTAATTGATTTAATTATTTGTGTAGAAACTCGCATGACTAAAATGTGGTAATAAATTTTTATTTATTATATTTGCATGAGAAGAAGGATTATGAGGCCTTTAAGAGCTAATAAATGTCACAATTTTTCTTAAACTGATTCTGTTTTAAAATTTTTCTCCCACAATACATAAACTTCAGTGTGTGAATGAAATGAAGAGAAATTTCAATTTTCAATCTTAACAATAATTAATCTAACGATTTTGATAAAAAAATTCCTTGTATAGTGTTTTGACTTTTATGCTCCAGATCATTCTTATATCTGTGATTATGTGTTGGGAGGTGCCACCTTATTGAAATTATTTAAAAAAAAAATAAAAAATCTCAATATAAAGATTGACTAAAAGGTGTTTGTCTTCAAAGCAGAAATATTTTTGGATAGAGTTGCCACCTAGTTTTCTGCATATAATTTTTATCTAATAAATTATTTTAAAATATAAAATAATAAAAAACATAGTACTCGTATATTGGGAAAAACTTTGCACGAGTAGGTGCAAATATAGTCGCACAAAGTTGCCACTTATTTTAAATCACTTCAAAAATAAGTAAAATAAAAAAATTAAAATATTAAAAAAATAAACACAATAAATAAATAAACGCAGACACTTTTTAACAGGGTTGCCACCTAAATTTCTGTATATATTTTATATTTAATTGATAGTTTTGAAGTTTGAAATATAATATAAAAAACGAAATATGTTACGAAAAACTGTAGACGGGTACGTATAAAGTCTGAAAATATCTGTACAAAGTTACCACTTATTTTTAAACACTCCAACAATAAGTAAAATATAAAAAAATTAAAAAAAAAAATTAAAGCCAATAAATAAATAAAGGGAGATTTTTTTCAGACACTTTTTAATAGGGTTGCCACCTGATTTTCTGTATATATTTTTTATTTAATTAATTATTTTCAAATTTGAAATGCAATATAAAGACCGAAATATGTTGCGAAAAACTTTTCGCGGGTAGTTGTAAAGTCTGAAAATATTCGTATAAAGTTACCACTTATTTTAAATCACTTCAAAAATAAATAACATAAATACATAAAAAAAACTTTTATAATGAATAAACGCAATAAAGAAATAAACTGAGATTTATTTCAGAGTTTTTTAATAGGGTTGCCACTTAATTTTCTGCAAATATTTTTTTATTTAATTAATTATTTTAAAATTTGAAATGCAATATAAATAACGAAATATTTTGGGAAAAACTTCAAAGAGGAGGTGTAAAGTCTGAAAATATTCGGATAAAGTTACCACTTATTTTAAATCACTTAAAAAAATAAATATATAACACAAAAAAAATAAAAATATTAAAAAAATAAACGCAAAAAAACAACTGATTTACTTCAAATATTTTTTAACAGCGCTGCCACCTAATTATACATATTCATTATAATAAGAACTTTAACTTATTATTCTTCTTCAAATATATATTTTAATGTTATATTAAATATATTTTAAGATATTTTTTAATAATGATTAAAATATATTAATTATATTAAAAAATAAATAAAATCAAAATAACTAAATAAAGTTGTAATCCGCTAAGAAATCTTAAGAAAACAAATTTAAGTGAATTTTAAAATTAAAATTCTCTGGCAGCACCAAATTTTAAAAATTAAAAAAGAATGCTTTTAGGTAGCCATCAAAACCCAGTGTAAGAAAAAAATTTGTTTGGATTTTCCAATCGCCACATATGTATGCATTTGAAAATTGATAGGTGACAACTGACAGTTGACAGGTGTTAGCTGTTAGCTCCTTACACCTTACAGCTGACTTTTATGGCGATGTCATTGGTTCTCGTGTATAGTTCCGAAACTAACAA
The DNA here is from genome assembly GCF_027943255.1 of Anastrepha obliqua. Classification (NCBI taxonomy): domain Eukaryota; kingdom Metazoa; phylum Arthropoda; class Insecta; order Diptera; family Tephritidae; genus Anastrepha; species Anastrepha obliqua. The sequence continues at coordinate 106,840,850 of NC_072895.1, read as the reverse complement.
GCGAAGCGATTATTCAAAAATTGTTTTTAAGGGGGGAAACAAATAAAAATTGCATCCTTAAACGTCTTAAACGTCTACAAGAAACTCTTAGAAGTCTGCAAAAAACGTATTTAAAACTAAGCCATTTCTTTTCGAATTGCACTTGAAAACTGATGGGTGCTAACTGACAGCTGACATCTGACATTTGTCCTTTTACACCTTACAGCTAACTTTTATTGCATTATATTTCCCGCTGAATTATTTTGGAATAAACTATGTTTTTGTACATTTCGAAGGTGTGTTGAGCGAGTGTGGCTTAAAAATAAATATTAAAAAAATTTGTTTCGAGCAATTAAAAAAAACAAAAAAAAAAAAGTCGAATAATAGTAAAACCCTAATGGATGTTTGCTTATGTGTAAGTTAACTAAACAAGCAAAAACAAATCATATTTCCTTATCCATTACCATTTTGTTTATTTACTTCGTGTTAATTGAAATCAATTTTCCATTTTCCTCAATTTGTGCCGAAAAAATTTCCAATTACTCGTATGCTTTGATCTTTGTGTGCCACAGATAGGCCGCTAATCGAGACACAAATAGCGGTGCCAAGAACAGCACTAGCCACAGAGGATGTTGCAGTGTTTATAATTGGGGTAGTTGTTGTTGTTTTTGTTTTTTCGCTACCAACAGCCAACCGACTAATTATGCGCTTTTAAAGCGTAAAACGCCACAGCAGCAGCGCTCAAGTGGCAAGTGGCAACCAAAACAAATGCGAGGAAGAAGAAACAACACAAAGCCACACTTGAGCAACAAAACCGCCAACTTGAAGAGCAACGGTAACAGCGACTACAGCAGCAATTGGAGAATTAGTAAGGTAAACATTTTTAAAATGCTGCCATTTGCCACTGCTCGTATGTGTATGTGTGTGTGTGTGTGGTTGTTTGTTTGTGCGTGGCATGCAACAGAGTGGATGTGCGTTAAAAAGTGTTACTCCCACAGAGTTAAATATGATTTTTACATTTGAAGCGTGTGTGTGTTTGCATTTAAAATTATCTATGTATACATGTAGCTATGTTTCTATGTATGCTTATATGTGTAAGTGCTTATGCCCACCTTCTTCAACTATTTACCACAAAAAACTGCTCACTAATTACTTTCACCACACTTGAACTAGTTTCTGACGTCCGCTTGCTTTTCGCTCTTCTCTCTACCACTTAACTCGAGTACTACCAGCCTGCAGCCTCACCAAACTCTGCCCAACGGCATCTCTAACCATCTACTGTACCTACATACCATACATTCACAGATGTATGTGTGCAAGTATACAACCCTAAGGCAGACAGATAATCACCCAGACTCATAGATAAAAAAACACATACTCATACATACATATAACTATATGACAGCCCATATTTGCACACATTTCCGTTAATAAACACATTCTATTTTTATCTACTTATTTCCCTTCACATGCCTTCCTCTTACCCCCATCAGTCAGTCAGCTAGTCAGCCAGCCTCTGCTTCAAAGTTCATCACCACTCGACCCCACCGTGATTTGTCTCCATTTAAATTCAAGTGTTTGGTGGCACTCTAAGAGCCTCCTTAGCATTTGCCCTGACCCAAACTTCTACTTACTAAATTAAGAAACGTTCAGTGGTAAGTGGACGGTAGATGTTCTAGAATTTCTATTTGCATATGTCTGCCAGCGTGAGAACTTGCTCTAGATTTTTAAAGATTTTTTGTGCATAAGCAGATTGTGTGTGCGCTCCTTTCTTTGCTCTGCTCAACTAAGAACGTTGACCAATAAAAAAGTTACTATTTTTGACTTAAAATGTTTGGTAACCGGAGTGGTGAGACTCTTTCAGGAAATATAATATAAGACATCTCAAGTTCAAGGAATTAGTGACAAAAGTCAAAGAAATATAGTATTAGTTTGGGGGAAAGAAATCCATTTTTAGTAAAATTCAAAACTTTATTAAAGATGTTTCGGATTGTTCGATTTAGGTCAAGTATGCACTGTTTTGTTGTATAATTTGTTGCCATTTTTAAGGAAGCTCCATAGAGTCTCTCTCATAGAGACCTCAGTTTTTATTCGTGAAAAATTCTAATAACTGATTTGCACAATCTTCTCCTGGCACCAATTTCTTATCACTCGGGAAGTTTTGCAATGAAAGGAAAAGGGTGGTAATCGCTTGGTACCAGGTCCGGACTATATGATGCATTCACTAAAACTTCCCAACCAAGCTCCTCGAGTTTTTGGCGAGTCGCTACAGCCGTTTGTGACTTTGCGTTCTCCTAAAGGAACACAACACCTGTTCTGTTGCCCAATTCTGGCCATTTCTGATCAATCGCTAGCTTTCAACAGGCCAGCTGTTGACAATAGAGATCTGAATTTAGTGCCAAAGGAAAGCAACTCATAATAAATAACCCCTTTAAAGCCCCACCAAATACAGCGTAGAACCTTCCTGGTCGTTAGTCTTGGATTGGCCACCGTTTGAGCTGCTGTAGCGCGCTTTGACCACGATCGGTTTCGCACAATATTGTCGTATGTGACGCATTTCTCAACCCCAGTCACCGACCGTCTAAGAAGTGGGTTGATATTATTCCGTTTGGCCAAGGCTTTGCTGATATAAATTCGACTCATCATGTTTTTTGGGGCTAATTGGTGTGGCGCTTAAACATCGAGCTCCTTTTTGAATCCAGCTTTGCGCAAATGGTTTAGAACTGTTTTATGATCCATCTCTAGCTCCTGAACGATGCCACGACTACTAGCATCCCGGTCAACTTCGATTATTTCTGTGATTTTTTCGTCATTTCCGACGACGGATCTGCCTATACAGGGTGCTTCTTTGGCATCAAAAATGCCTACGGAATCGATGAAACCAAAATTGCACATAATGAGCTGTTACAGTATCGGCACCATCAACACCATTCACAATTTCTGCGGCCTGGTTTGAATTTTCGCATTTATCAAAGAAAAACTGTAAAATGTACCGAATTTTCTTTCAGTCGACTTCCATTGCTATCACCTTGTAACTCACAACTGAAACCACTTTGATGCTATTATGAGACCTCTAACAGGAAGATATCTACAGCCAGCCAGAGCTGTTGATATAATGGAGAAGATTGATGGGCTTTAGGTTGGCACACTGGCCCAGGCTGCCGAAGAAGGAAGCACCCAGTGACTTAATCGTCACAGCTGCCAAACCCGGACATTTACAGAGAAACTGCTCAACAGTCTCCTTCTCAGCCTAACTTAACCTAACCTAATGGTAACGATATAAGCTTTGTTTGAGCAAGTTGTGTTAAATATATTTCTCGTAGCGCATTTCTCTTTTCGTAAGTCACTTCATCATATGCCACATGATCTACATCGCTTAAATGGATTTTGATGGAAAGCATATACCAAAGCGATACAGTGAAATAAGCACTCCCCAAACAGGCGAATTCCCTTAATGAGGGTCCACCGTAGCGCAAGGCTCAATAAGTTTGAGAAGTAGTATTTGGGAGAGCGCTAACCGGAATCCGAGCTATAAAGATTAAGTAAATTAACCTGTTGTGAGAAGAATACCCCAAATACTCTCTTCCTGCAGTTATTTTAGAGATATTCGCTCTATTATGAAACTGAAATCCTTAGATCAAGCCGTGAATAGTCACATAATGCCTTCTGTTGTCCCAATGCAGCAAACACCTGCTGATATCAGAGCGTCCCCCTGGTGATAGTTAAACATACTACCCACGCCTGTTGCCTGTTTTGGTGCGCGAGTGGTATTTTATTTCCCACCTACCCTGCATATCTGCTATCCGAACCCAGGGGACGCGACCTATAGGAGACAGGCAAGTCCACACGGCAAATAGCAGGAAGAGTTCAGTCACAGACCCAATGAAGGTCATAAGCGATATATAAACTAAATAATTCCATTGGTTGCAACGATTGGATCGACAGGCGTCCACTCTTCTGGCCTAGTATTCTTGAAACAAGGTCTAGTATTCGTGAAAGCTGTTAGTTTTTGAAAAGATCTCCCTTTACGAAATAAATTCACACAAAATCACTGGCACTAAAAATTTGAAACAAAAAAATATATTGGAAAACAATTTTTTCTAAAAAGATATTTTATTCAAAAAATCACCAAAAAACATTATAAGCCGAAAATAACGGCTTCACCTCTTCAATAAAATTGTCAGCATTCAGTAAATCTCTAAATCATAGAATTTTTTTCACAATTTTTTAGCTTACTTCCTGTGCTTGTAAACGTACATCAAACACTGTAATTGAAAAAATAAACTGAAAACTGGAAGTCTCAATCATAAGCTCAATATTCTGTGAAATTCTTTTCTTAGTTTTTGTCCGCCTTATCGTTCCCTAAGCAACAAATAAACAAACAAAATGATAATTAAATTCCGGAAGACTTTCAAGAGTTGAGCGGCATGGGCGCTTGTAACTGCAACCACCAAAAAAAACTTCTCTACACATGACGCAGAAAAAGACGAACACAATGGGCTAACAAACCCTTTGGCACGCTTAATAATTTAATTTAGAAGTTGGATGAAAAAATTAATCAAGAAAAAACTCATTAAAGCCCGCATATGCAACATAACTTTGCCACATACTTTTGCAGGCGCTGCGGTGGCAGAATGCGCGCTCATGAAAAATTTGTATGGAAATAAAAGGAATGAAGAAATATTTCAAAGAAATTTTAGTGAGAACAAAAACAAAGTTTCAGCTTGAAGAGCAGTGCAGGCAGCACGCAGCAGCACAAAGGCAGTGGAAGAGGGTGAGTGAGCAAAGTGAGAGAGTTAATAACAAGTCAATTAAAAGATGTTAAGCATGATTTATGCATTTTTAAGGAAACCGGCAAAAGTGGGCAGGGGTGAACGGGGAAGGCGCAGGCGAAGGCAAGCTACAAATGATTCAAAAGAAAAAAGGGGCAACAACGAGAATGAGGCATAAACCGAATGAAAGGCATAAAAAGCGGCAGGAAAAAATGTTTTGTAAAATGAATGAATCAGAAGTGTGAGTGTGCCCGTGTGTTTGATGGCGCTTTGTGTACGTAAAAAGGATATATTCTTATCATAACCCAGCTGAGCGCAAGGCAAAACAAGAAAAAATTGTGAATTGTGAATTGACATGAGGTTGGTGAGGGAAACATGCCGAAGGAATATGCTTTCAACATATGCGTGCAACATTTGTGGTTAGCATTGGAAAAATTATGCTTGACACCCCTAACAACAGCGGTGTCGCTGCCAACGCATTGCCCGGCGCTCAACGCTCTCAACCGGCAGCACCAGCATACCTTAGGGCGCAAAAGGCTCCAGCTCACAGATGGGCAGGCAATGATTAATCAGCAGAAAAGTTGAATAAAAATACAGCTGAGGGCACGCACGAAAAATGATTAGGCATTTTACAGCAATAAAGTGTGCTTGTATGAGTGTGTGTGTGTGCGTGGTAGGAGCGTATAAAAAAGTATGCATTTATAAAAGGTAACCAAAGGGCGTGAAATGAACTTGTGTAGGGGTTGATAAGGCAAAAATATGCCCAAATGGCAAGAGGTGCGGCGGTTTAAATACATAAATAAAAAATTAAAGAAGATATAAAAAAATTTCAAAATAAAAAGTTAACCACAACTTCCAACGCAATTGTTTACCTTAAATGGTTAATGCTAATGAAGCTTCAATACCCGTGTCATTATCAATGGCATCATCTCTTCAATAAAAGAGAGCAAGCAGCACCGCACAATAGGCAACCAACAATTTTTCATCCCTGAATTAGTGAAGCATAGGATTTTGCTTCACAGTAAGTCACCGTAAATTCTGCACCTACATTCAACATAGACACTTGTTTAACTATTTTTGATGCGTCATTTTCATGCCAAACCAAATATTGTGCTGGGAACATGACTTTGAAATAGGAATAGCCAAACAAAAAAAAAAAAAACTAAAAAACAAAATAAAAATAGAAATTACAAGCAGTGAAGCGCCTTGCAATGATGAAGCAAGATTTTTATCAGCATTCAGAAAACAACTCTAAAATATTACCTTTTTTATTATGTGAACTTAGACAGCCTTTGTAGTATACAAATGGATAGCTTTTTCGCTGTGGGCGTGTTTTCATGTATTTTTTACTAACACTTTTATATTTTTATTAATATTTTTTTCCTTATATTTTTATGTATACATTTTTAAATAAAATGTCTGTAAAGATATCTCCTTATAAAGGGTGGTTAAGTTTCAAAAGCCGGTGTAGATTTTGAATAAAATACAGTTTTTTTTCAATTATTGTCATTTCTCTTTACTATAATAATACTGCTATGGCTCAATTACGTATGGAACAAAATATCGGCCAACTGGGCGCCGCGGTCTCAGCGGCACACCTCCAAAGACCACCAAATGCAAATAGTTCCTTATCTAGAGGGTGGTTAAGTTTTGAGGGCCGGTTTTGATTTTTATTAAAATACATTTCTTTTACGAAATTATTGTAATTTCTCCTTACTATGGTAATGCTGGTATGACTCAATTACGTGCGAAACAAAATATCGGCCAAATAGCCGCCGCGGCCTCGACGGCACACCTCCATCCGACGGTCCAAATTTTCGATGACGCTGAGGCATAATTGAGGTTCTATGCCGTTAATGTGTCGAATTATCTCTCTCCTTTGCTTTAGCTCTTGAATTGTTGCTGGCTTATCGACGTACACCTTTCCTTTCAAATAACCCCAAAGAAAAGAGTACAAGGGTGTCAAATCACTTGATCTTGGCGGCCAATTGACATCGCCGCGACGGCGGCCATAAAATTTTTCGCGCAAAAGAGCCATTGTCTCGTTAGCTGTGTGACAAGTGGCACCGTCCTGTTGAAACCACATATCGTCCACATCCATATCTTCGAATTCGGGCAAAAAAAAGTTCTTTATCATCTCACGATAGTGAACATTATTCACAGTAACTGTTTGACCGGCCTCATTTTGGAAAAAATACGGCCCAATGATGCCGCCGGTCCATAAACCGCACCAAACAGTCACTCTTTGTGGGTGTATTGGTTTTTCGGCAATCGCTCTTGGATTATCATTCGCCCAAGTGCGGCAATTCTGGTTATTGACGAATACACTGAGGTGAAAATGTGCCTCATCACTGAAGATGAAATGTGCGATATGCATTTTGATTTGAACACCCGTTTTCATAATAAGCCTGAATAACTTTTAGGCGTTGCTCGATTGTGTATCTTTCCATGGTTCAAATGGAGTTAGTCTAAAATTGAAAAATGTGAAATGAAATGCAGAAAAACACGTGACGTTTAGGTGTTGTTGACACTCAACATCGGCCCTTGAAGTTTAACCCTTTAGGTCCATTCGATGGAAGCGTCGCTAGGTACATTAGTAAGCAGGTTCATAGTATTTTGCACTGACTTAATGCACGAATTTGAATATAAATAAAAAAGTTATTGGGGTCACATTATGTAACTTGCATCGATTACTGAACATAGGAAAAGAGAAAAAAATTGTACGGGGAGTGTCTTATAAAAATTAAGAAATATTTTTTGTTTTTTTTTACAAAATTTTTTTTTACACAATTTGTTTTACAAAATTGTTTCCCAATTTTTTTTTTTTTTGAAAATTTGTTTCCAATTTTGTTTTTGTCAACATATTTTTTTTTTTTTCAAAAATTGTTTCCAAATTTTTTTTTTTCAAAATTGTTTTAAAATTTTTTTTACAAACTGTTGTTTTTCTTAATATCTTATAACTGAAAAAGTTACAGATCGCATATAGATGAGCATAGAAAAACGAAAAAAAAGAGAAAAAAATTGTACGGCGAGTGTTTTATAAAAATTAAGAAATATCTTTTGTTAAAAAAATTTTTTTTTACAAAATTGTTTTTTACACAATTTGTTTTACAAAATTGTTTCCCAATTTTTTTTTTTTTTGAAAATTTGTTTCCAATTTTGTTTTTGTCAACATAATTTTTTTTGTTTTTCAAAAATTGTTTCCAAATTTTTTTTTCAAAATTGTTTTAAAATTTTTTTTACAAACTGTTGTTTTTCTTAATATCTTACAACTGAAAAAGTTACAGATCGCATATAGATGAGCATAGAAAAACGAAAAAAAAAAATCTTAAGATGAGCGTTTTTCAAAAATGACAAACAAAAAAATTTTATTGAATGTTTTCTTAGAAAATTTCTTTCCTAAATGTTTTTGTTTTCCTTTTTTAATTTTCAACGAAAAATTCAGTTTTCATTTGACATCCGAATCATCCAAATCGGTAAAGCTGGTTGAGAGGCTGATACACGCCAGTTGGGGCAAATTTAGATTTTTTCCAATTTTTAGGCCTTTCCATTATGGTATTCTAGTGACCGATATGGTTTTGCTAATATTTCGCTTCTTTAAATCAGCCATTTCTCTATTATACCCAAATTAAAGCTCTTACGAAAATAAAAAAAAAATTGGTTCATTTCACTTTGAAGATGCCAAACGATCGTGTTTTATAAGAACCATCTGAATGCTGCCTTAGTATGCGGATCTTTACCTATGCTCACTATTAAATTTTACTTGTAGTTATTTGCTCTAAGCAGCTCAATCCCCTTCACCAGCCGAATGAACCTTGCCAGTAACCGTCTAATACCCATTTTCGATATCTACGCAAGGTACTGGTTCACAGTACTGGTAGGCTCAGAACGTGCAGAATGACTTACAAGTTCATCTCTAGAGCTATATAAATCCTTATGCGGTGCTCTAGATTCAACTTCCATTCGACCATAAACTGCGTATTTTTATAAGAGGTCACGTGCGTTTGTTTTTTGTTTTTTGTATTCTGAGAACCTTAGTAAGCCATGTGTGCTGTTCACTCACTCCTACTAGTTGCTCTTGGTGTGCTCCAGGATTCTCCTCAACTTGTTTCTACAGAAAAGGCAGAGAGTTCTGTATATTTGCCCCAAATCCTACTCGAGGCAGTTTTTTTACGCACTCGTCTGCTTTCTTATTTTTCACTTTAAACACTAGGTACCAGGACCCAATGCTGTAGAAGGTATTGGAGGTATCTTCAATATTCGCGAATAAAATATCTCTTAGTTTTCTATTTTTTACAAGTTAACCAAAAAAAAGTATTCGAATGGCTATTAATGGTAAGTTAATAAGCTGGATACATGAAGAGTATTGCTTTCCTGTGCACCAGTACTTAAAAAGCGAAGTTGAGCTCAGAGCACTGCTGCTTTATGAGGGGCATTAAAGATGCAGAAGACGCAGAGTAGATTGAGAGTTTTTGGCTCAGTATTTTAAAGGTAAAGGCGGCCGCCGTAGCCGAATGGGTTGGTGCGTGATTACCATTCGGAATTCACAGATAGAACGCTGGTTCGAATCTCGGTGAAACCAAATTAATAAAAACAGTTTTCTAATAGCGGTCACCCCTCGGCAGTCAATGGCAAATCTCCGAGTGTATTTCTGCCATGAAAAAGCTCCTCATAAAAATGTCTGCCGTTCGGAGTCGGCTTGAAACTGTAGGTCCCTCCATATACTTTAAAGGTAATTTTTGGGCACCGTTTAGCCGGGAACCAGAACAGCCTATATAGGTATTAGTTGACTTGTCTCTTCAAAACATCAGCATGGTCTAACGATAATGGGGTCTAGGATAGAAATTATTCCTTCATTGTGATCACAAATACGTCTACGGGCTCTGAACGATGCGCTTAGTTTGCCTCTATGCCAAGATGTCTCGAAATATCACACTTCAATATTAACCTCTCCAAGGGACTGTTTGGCCCACAGTAAGACATGCCTGTCGTAAAAGGCAGAAGCAGAAGAAGGTGTTCGGCTTCCGGCAGAAGAAGAAGGTGTTCGGCTTAAAAGGCCTCATGCACCCCGATAACCTCCAACTGCAAGGCTGTAAAGCTCATCCGAATCGCAGCCAGGAAGATCCTGCTTATTAGGGCGGGTCGATTTAAAAATCGCTCATTGCTCTGTAAAAATCGTATTCTAGGGATCAAAATAAGAAACTTTGCCGAAGGAACCATACCTCTAAAACGAATTCTGATGTCCCCTAATTTGGGTCGAACTTTTGGGTAGGGGCAAATTTTGAAAAATCCCATTTTGACCCATTTAGTGTGCCCCAATCGAGTCCAAATGTATGACCGACCCCCACTAGCTTTGGACGGCCGATCCACCCATGCCAGTGGCACACCCCCTGCAACTCTCCTGGGGGGTTCCCCATACAATCATTTCAAAATATCACCATTTTTGGTCTTTACATGAGAAAAGAAACTAAAAAGTTCGACCCAAATTGGGAGACATCAGAATTCGTTTTAGAGGTATGGTTCCTTCGGCAAAGTTTCTTCTTTTGATCCCTAGAAATCGACCCGGCCTACTGCTTATCGTATACTGGATTATGAATCGGATCAAACAGCCTGCTGAAAGTAATATTCTATCACCTCAGTACCGGAGGGTGGCACTTCACCGAATTGACTGCCTATTGCTTCAACCGCCTCCGTCTCGTCAAAACCCTAACAGGTCTTCCAGCACGTTCGATGCTATGTCACCTTTAAGTAGGTGGTACAGGTTCAGTTGAGGCAATTCCTGATTTGTGTCTGATTCTGGTTGTGATCATAAGCTCCCATACATATTCGGTTCAATCTAATTTTACGTCAACATTGCATTTCATGTATTTTTCCAATGGAATGAGGTTTGGGTAATACTCAATTTTTCTATCTGGTTCAATAAATTAAATTTAACACTATTTACGCTTCATTGGCTTTGAATGAATTTTCACAATCAAGCTGATAATAAACACATAAACTCCATTAGCTACGGTGTATCTGTGCGATACTTTGCATCAACGCATAATTTGTGGCTTTTTTGCACAAAACTTATTACACTAATTACATGATTTGCATTTTCGATTCCAGCGACAGCACAATTTGATAATTTAGGGCTACTGCTAACCACACAGTTGCCTTTATTTGAATTTTTTTTTGCCAACAATTTGTTGGTTTTTTCATCCAATGCATTAAGCAAATTGCAAATTTTGCTTGACTAAATTTAATAACAGCTACAAATAAGCTTATCACGCATTTTACATAGGCTTAGGTAGATCGAATTCTGCAGCTATGAGTGCGAGATAAAATTTGGGTTTTAATTTTTTTTTTGGTAAATAAAAAAACATTTTTGTTTTTTTTAATTTTTTCATTTTTTTTTTCTATTTCAACCCAAATTGTTTTGCATTAATTTGACATTTTTATCGCATACTTTGTGTCGCTGCCAGAAGTAATTGCCAATTGCTGACATTTTCATTTATGCCACAAGCATTTGTTGTCAAGAAAAGTAATTTAGGTGACGGCCGTGGGCACAAAAAATGCAGCCAGCATGCGCCCAAGCCCGAACACAGCCGTGGATGTGTGTGTGCCCAAATAGGTGGTAATTAACAATTATTCACGGCTGAAAAGTCTTGCGCCTAAGAAGGAGGCGATTTTTGAGAAAAACATAAAATTGTCAAAATAATCGTATGTGCAGAAAATTGGCACGAAAATCAAGTAATGAGAGGCAAAGTTTTGAAAAAAAAGCGACTAGCAGAACTGTTTGCTAGTCAGAGTGGATAAAGAAAAATCAGGAGGTTGAGTAAGAGATTTTGAATTTTTCTTATAAATGGTGGTTAAGTTTCAAGGGCCGGTGTTTGGGCCGGATTTTGAATAAAATACAATTTTTTTAGGAAATTATTGTCATTTCTCTTTATTATGATAATATTGGCGTGGCTCAATTAGGTACGTATGGAACAAAATATCGGCCAAATAGCCGCCGGCCAATAGGCACACCTCCATCCGATGGTCCAAATTTTCGATAACGCTGACCCATAATTGAGGTTCTATGCCGTTAATGTGCCGAATTATCCCATTCTTTAGCTCTTGAATTGTTGCTGCTTCAAATAACACCAAAGAAAGAAGTCCAATGGTGTCAAATCACATGATCTTAGCGGCCAATTGACATCGCCGCGACGTGAGATTATTCGGCCATCAAATTGTTCGTGCAAAAGAGCCATTGTTTCGTTAGCTGTGTGGTAAGTGGCACCGTCCTGATGAAACCACATATCGCCCACATCCATATCTTCCGATTCGGGCCATAAATAGTTCGTTATCATCTCACGATAGCGAACACTATTCACAGCCCAATGATGCCGCCGGCCCATAAACTGCACCAAACAGTCACCTTTTCTGGGTGCATTGGTTTTTCGGCAATCACTCTTGGATTATCATTCGCCCAAATGCGGCAATTCTGCTTATTGACAAGTCCACTGAGGTGAAAATGTGCCTCATCACTGAACTCACGAAGTGCGCAATATGCATTTTGATTTGAACGCCCGTTTTCATAATAAGCCTGAATAACTTTAACGCGTTGGTCGATTATGTATCTTTCCATTGAAAATTGAGTTAGATATTAAGAAATGTCAAATTAAATGCAGAAAAGAACGCGACGCTTAGGTGTAGTTCACATTCAGCATCGGCCCTTAAAATATAACCACCCTTTATAATTTAAAATTTATTTTTGTTCTTTTATGTTTATCGCATTAAAGCGAAATAAAAATGTCTCAAAAACTATATCAAAAGAATTCATACGAGTTTTGATTTTTTCAAAGTTAAGAAGTTGAAAAAAAAACTTAGAAATTATGCTAAGTTTTTTAATATTGTAAACATTTTGGGGGTTATTTTTTTACTTTCTACTCCTTTTTCGTACTTTTTTCTTGTTTCTTAGATTTTTTTTCTTAGATTTTTTGAAATTTACAGCGTTTACTTTTCTTTGGTTTTGTAAAGAAATTATTTATTTTCCTATTTTTCTTTTAAGATGTAAGAAAAAACAACTTTATGTTGATTCTTTTTTCTTCTTGCACTTTTTTGTTTCAAATTATTTTTGATTTTTAACATTTTGCGCTTCATTATTTAAACCGCAACTTTGAATTATCGCCCGCCTTTGAAAATTGTTTTCTAACACAATTGTTTTATTTAACCAATCTTATTATTTTACATAAAATTTTGATTAACTACCTGTTTTTTTTAGTTTTAAGTAGTCGTTACTGTTTATTTAAATTTTTTTCGCACAGTAGTAATAACTATGAAATTAGGCACCTGAATTACTTTTGAAAACTAAGAAAATTATTATTATTTATTTTGAAATTTATTTATTTAAAATTTTTTATTAATACATTTTTTTTATATTAAAAAAAATCTCAAATAGTTCCAATTAAATTGCAAAAATTGTCAAAAATTATTGCGCTGCCTTTAACGCCAGTGTCGTTTGAGTTATTGCGGCGATTAGCGATTTTCAATTCACACAAATAAATAATGCATACATTGTAGCCACGCCCACATCCATGTGCAACGGCGACGTATTCGTTGCATATTAATGCCGACAAGTTGCGACAAGATTTGCATTTTTTATTCAATTTGATTTAAGTTTAGCGGCGCAGCTGTGAGTGGAATGTTGGACGCCGCCTAAGCAAAAGAAGTTGATCACACAAATACAAAAAAGAAGAAAAAAATAGCAACAAAAAAATACGAAAAATGCATATTATATGCCACGTGCATACATACATACACACACACTTTGGCACACATGCATTGATTTCTTGTTATTGCAATTTTTATATTCACTTTAACTAAGCGACTGTGCGCGTTGTTCTGCGCTTGAGTTTTTTATATTGTTGTTGTTGTTACTCGTACAATAGTGGCTGTTGTTACTATTGATTGCTGAACTTTTAAAGTGCAGCATCCGGCACTTAGCTAACTGCAGCGGCCAATATAAGTACTTATACACACACACACTCTCATTTACATATATGCATACGTGCTCTCCAGACTCCTCTCCCAAATCGCATTCTCAGGTATATACGCTCGAGTCGACCACTACTGGCAACTCTTCATATTCGTCTCTTCCTACTCTGCACAACGCCTCATCTTGTTTACCTCACATTCTCCGCACCACTTCCTATCGCTCTGCCGGTTTTATTATTCAGGCGACAATGTGACACTGACAGCGACACAGCGGGCGCGAGATGCTGATAACTCACGTTGCCTCAACCACTGCACATGCAGACACACACACACATACACAAACATTTGTATTCCTTAGCAATTGTAGAGCAGGTGGCAAATTGTGTGGTTGTTATTGTTTCTCATGAGTTTATTTTTTTGTTTTTTTTGTTTTTTTTTCCTTGTATATGCCACACTTTTCGATTTTGCCTTTGGCTTTGGTAGTTTGTTTGCTTGCCAAGATTAATGAATGGTTATTGGCAACGGCAGTTTTGTTGTTCATTATATTTTGTGAGCATTTTTTTCTCTCTATTTTCGATTTTCCATTGACAGCGGTGCGAAAATTAATGAGTGCGATTATCACCACGAATATGCACATTCACACCTCGGCTGCGAGATGGCAAAATAGTCGCGTGCATGTTGGCTGCTAAAGGTGGCCGAAGAGAAGCGTGGAGAGATGTGAAACTATTGCAATTGTAGCAGTGCATGAATAGGATTTTGGAATGGAAACATATTTGAGTTGAATATGCGGTCTGCCATATATTTTCTAAATTTTTGAAATAGTCAATCCTATTTGAGTTGAGATAATTCTCTGGGTCTTCGTTGAACTTAATTGAACTGTTTAGTGCTAAATTACTGATATTTTTTGGGTTCAGTCCAAGCCATTTTTGCGACTATGAGCTACTTTAGGTTTTCTGACAGTAACCATTCTGAGAGAGTCTTATAAAAATTCTCTACTTCCGCTTCAATCAACTCTTCCATATTCCAAATATCACTACCAGCCTTAGTCTGTATGACGAAGCGAGCATTCAATGAACCTGAAAGAGAGAACGCTGAACTCACAAAACATAAGTGAATAAAATACGTAAGATTTTGCTCTCTGAAATATGACATCGCATTTTCGTAATCACAACTTTCTATTGACATACGGATCACAGCGAGATAAAAGTTCGATAGAACGGAACATTTGTTTCATACATGCGCAGTTTTCATTAGACTAAGGCAGATCTCTTTTGGTGTGGGTATTTTGAGAATGGAAGAGTTACACTCTCTACACCCAAATAAACCGCTCACATTTATTAAGCGATCTTGTTAATGCGAAGAGGAGATATGAATCTAGCACTCTTCGTGGTCTGATTCCCTCAGTCATTTGTGCTTCTTCTGAAATTCCATACTTAAAAACTGGTAGAAGGGTGGCTTGAAAAGGTGCAAACATACCTCTAATTGGTCCTGCGCCTTTTTGTGGACTATCAAAAAGCCACATTAACCAATTTCTCTGAAAGCGGGAGGAGAAAAAATTTGGAGAACACAGGCGAAATTCTGTTGGTCAGCGACAAGCGGAACAATTCCTAGCGTCAGATAGACGCTAAGACAGATAAGCAACTTTCAGTCAGCAGAGCAGACTTAAGACTTTTAACTGGTTACTTTAGAGGCCACTAAAACCTGAGATATCACATAAACAAAATTAGTAACACTGAGACCAGCATCTACCGATTCTGTGAAATGGACACTGAAAATTCAGAACACCTTCTTTGAGAATGTCCTCCACTAGGCAGAAAAAGGCTACACCACTTTCGAGGTATTGCCGTGGAATCACATAAATTATGGAATAAGAAACCTTAGAATGTGCTAAAAAATTTTAAAAAGCCTTCACATTTAGGGTACCTCAGCATGCTTTCCACTATAGATCTCTTTTATTCGCAGTGCGCAGGGGCCTAATAATAATAATAAGGGCTAATGGCTTTAATTTAGCTAAGGTAAACAATTTCATTGGAATTTTAAAAATTTTTCTGGGTTTTATAGCCCATTGAATTTTGGTCCGACAAAGGACAAGTCTCAAATGCCTACAAAATACCGCTGATTTTTTGCAATTTCTTTTTGTTGAACATATCGAGCATTTACTTTGTGCGCGGGGAAAACACGTGACCTCTCAGCGAATAAAAATTCCCAAAAGTCGATGGTGTTTTTCAGACACTTAAAAATTGCACTTTGTTAAACTGAAATTCCGGCTAATCACCCTCCCCGTCAAGAATGAAAGTAGTTTAACGAAACCAACGCAAAACTGAGTATTGTCGAGGCCCAATGCTCCCGAGAGGAGGGAACAAGAAAACAAAGATACTAAAATTCTATGGGCTGCAAAACTACATATCCAGAAAAATTCTAAAAATTCCGATGCAACTTTTTATCTTAGCTAAATAAAAGCTACCCTTTATTATTATTGTTATTAGGCTACTGCGCGCTGCATAAAATTCAATGGGACATAAAACTGCGCACCCAAAAAATTCTAAAAATTTTGACTAAAAGTTGAAAGTTTATAGGAAAATTTTAAAAATTGTTTACAGAGTTTGAAACTTTGCGTTATATGGTTTTTGTTGTAGTATGAACTCAATTTTTTTTATTTATTTTTTTTTTCTTTTCAAAATATTGAATTTGAATTTGAATTTATTTATTACTAGTATAATAATACATTATAATTTACAATAAACTGTAAGTCCTACAGAGACTATTAAAAGTCTGTTCGTAGGCTAGTAGCATTTATAATGACAATCTTGGGGAGTTTAAAATATTTAAACTGGGTGTATATGAGAAAAAATTGTAGGGGTAAGAATTCATAGCTATTAATTAATTAATTAAGGCAAGTGCACCGGCCAGCTTCCGTTCCAAGCGACCAAATGTTTTTCGATTTCTGGATCGCCCGTTGGTTTTTCAGTACGCGAATCTACTTGTTACTAAAGTGGTGTGGAAAAGCTGTGGCGAGTCTTGGACGATATTTTCAAAAATAAATGTGTGGCCTGGACAATAAAGTGCGAGAAATAAAAAAAGAATAACTTTTTGCTATTTGTGCACCAAATTTGTTTTTTCCCAACAGGCGTGAAAATCGATTTTCTTTTTATTTTTATTCTTTTTTTTTCGTTTAGAATTTTGTTCCTCTTGTCATGCTCGTTTTTTTTCAATTGACGTATGTGGTCTGCAACAAAAAAAAATTTTTTTTTGTTTTTAATTTTTTTTTATTCTGTTTATTCTACGCCTTTATGTCTGGCATCCTCTAACAACAGCGCCCGACTGCCCTTTAGCAAATATTTACGCTCAAATGCAATTACAAGTACGTGTCCTTTCACTCGTTCAGTTTTCTCGACTCCACACGACTCAGCGGACTGCGCAGTGTCTTTGTCTGACTGCTGGCAATTGAGCGTAATTTTGAAAAATACCAAACACACATCAAAAAGCGGGCGAAGGCAGAAAGGGTGGGCGGCTGCAGGAATGTATTGCAGCAGCAAGCAATAATTTGTGTTGCACACTGGTGCCGGGTTGCATGTGGCGTGCAACTCAATCAGCAAAATTCGTAAAAAAAGGAGAAAAAAAGGGTGAGGCAAAGTAATGTAGAAGCGCAGGGTGACGCAAAGACTGGCCAATATGTGGCGCAGCAAAAAGGGAGGCAAGAAAGGTGGCTCTCGAATCAATTGGAGAATGCAGTTTTTTTTTATTAATTTTGCTAGCACATAAAGATTTTTTTTTTAAATAATAAAGAATAAAACTCCTTTTACTATAACAATGTGCATGCTACAATAAACAATAACAACAACTCACTTCCTCCAGACGTGTAGAAGGACTCCACATTTGCGGCAGCAACAACACGAGTTACTTACAACTTAAGTTGCTGCTGCTGCTTAACATCTGTGTTTGCAACAAATTGTGGCAACAAGCGCACACATGCACGCACACACGTATTCTACAGTTGCAACTGCCACAAAAATAACCGCAAATAACAGAAAATAGCCCGCAAATCAACAGAAAAAATCAAAAAAAAAAAAGTGGAAAAATCTTGCTGCCACATGCATCATGGCTGCCGCCAAACTAACTACGAGTTTTTACTACCAACAACTATGTTTCTCCGTGGTGTGTTTGCCGTCTTTCCGCTGCGCGACACCGCAATGGAACGTGTTTCCCAGGCGTGCAGCAAATTGTGCAGCGACAACGCAACAGTGCATGTGGATGTATGTATGTGTGAGTTGTTGCAAGCCACAAAACAACGAAATTACAACAGAAATTGGCGAAGTTTAAAAAGAAGTAAATAATACAAAAAAAAAACTGCAAAATAATAGACAAAGCGCAGCGGCAACACAATGTGGCATACACTCATGCCGCGGTATGTGTGCTTATATCGCGAAAAAAGTGAAATAAATAAATAAAAAATGTGTCTGCGCAGGCTTTTGCTTGCCACACCACAGACAATTTCCAACAGCGTCTGTCTGCCGCATGTGCCACAAAAGGCCAGTTAGTCAGCGCGCGTCTATTTGTTGATTACTTGCTGTGCACAACAACAACAACTGCACTTGCAATACTTACCACAAATAATATTTCTCAAATTGCATTGTAATGTGAGCGATAAAAGTATGCGGTAAAGCACAAAAAAGGAAAAAAAATCGCTAGCCACAACTGTTCGCATATCTACTGGCATGCATTCTTTACCTTTTGCTCTTTGTCGCACTCGATTGCCTTTTGCTTGCATTGATTCGTGTAAATTACTTCGCATTAATAAGCTACGCGGCTTGCGACAGCTTTAACGGCCACAATCTGCCACATGCAGTTGCATGTGCACCGTGTCGGCTAGCAACAAATCACCGCACAAATCTAACGCATTTTTCATGCATTTAACTTAACGGCTTAAGTCGACTGGCTAACTGTTTTCACGTCACAGACTTCCCCGCCACAGCACTTGGCCGCCTAGCTGCTGCTTTCGTCGCGCGCTTAGTCAAACTGTCACATGCCGCAAGCTGCTTTGTGCCTTTAATTCTATTCAAATACTTGTTAAGCGTGCGTTGCAAGTGCCACAAGGCGCAGCGAAAAGCACATTTTGTGCATTTATTTGGCTTGTTAGTGAAATTTTGTTGGGTGGTTGCTGGTTTCCGGCAGATTTTTCGTATCAATTTTGAACGAGTTAGAAGGCCGCAAGCCATGTTGACACCAAACATGGACTCGAAATTAACGATACGAAATCAGGCGATATTTGGTTTGAGCAGGATGGCACGCAGCTCGTCACGCCCATTGGGTGTAAAGCTTCGGAAAGTGAAAGGGTAGATAGTCCAGGAGAAAAGGAGAGCAGTAAGCAGAAGAAGACTGCGTGCAAATTCTTTGACATCAGCCTCATCTGGGTTCCTGGTCACAGCGACATTGCGGGAAACTGTGAGGCGGATGAGCTGACCAGGACATGCGAGGTGATTTCAACGCGAAGGTAGAGAATTAGGATCCCCCTGACTACCTGCGGTCGGCTCCTGGAAAGATGGGCATCGCACCAACTCAAGGAGCGCTGGGCAAGTACACAAACGTGTAAGGTCGCGAAATCCTTCTGGCCACGTGTGGACCGGAGGCGCTCGGGCAAGCTTCTGAGGCTGACAAAATATCAGCTCTCTAATCTCGTGGGTTCTCTCACAGGACACAATGCGCGAGGAATGCATGCTGTGAGACTTGGAATCACCTCGAGTCCTTTTTGCGCTCGATGTATGGAGGATGAGGTGGAATCATCTCAGCACCTTCTCTTTAGCTGCCCTGCTCTGCTTTAGCCGCACGCTCCTAACCATCCCAGTACCACCTCTCCCCGCCCTCTCCCTGCATCACATCGGTCTTTCCCTTTCACCTCACCTCCTTCATAATGGTATCACAAAGGACGAATCTTTCTTCGTCCAAGTATGCTCATTCCCTGGGCAACCATACCAACCTAACCTAACAGAAGAAAAAGAAGGATAGAAAAGAGAAATAGAGGTAGTTAGACCCGTGAGAATTCTCCAGGTTCTTTGGAAATCTGAAAATATCCTCCCGTTTGAGAGAACGAATTTTACTCCTTCTCATGACGTCGGAAGCCAAAAGTTGTAGCAGGACACTCCCAGAGAAAATGCTCAGTAATATCCGCTTTCTCTAGGCAAGACAGGCAAATCGGATCCCCAATGATTCCAATGGTGGTCGTATGTTGATCCCATGGGTTGTGTCCCGCCGTAATAATATCGACCATCAACCGAATGCCTTTCCTGCTAAGTTTTCGAAGAAAGTTTGACTGTTTTCTGTTCGGGCTTGTCACAAAACACTTTGCAGCACTGCAGCATTCTAGATCGCAGCACTGCAGCATTCTACATATATACACAGCCGATGAAGTTCGGATAGCAAATTATCTGTGAGACCGATGAGAAGAAATATTATTTTTTAAGCATGCTGAGCATCGCGAGCGCAAGGGGCTCATTGTTATGGTAAATCGGCATAGGAAACTATGTGATCCTCAATTTTTAGATACATGACGTGTTCAGCAGTTATTTATAGAAAAGAATGAGGAATATTTCTGTAAAACATTTGAACGCTCTAACTCCTCAATAGATGGGCTCTTTTCGACTCTTTTGTGGGAAAGTGCGAAAAATATACATAAGAAAATGATATAGCGGGTTAAAAAGTACTACAAAAATATTTTTCAGAAAATTTTACTACGAGTATAAGCCGCTTAATAGTTCAAAGCTCAAAATTCAATTTAGGTTAGGTTAGTTTAAATGGCTGCCCTTGCAAGGGGCTCACTTGAACAAAAATTTAAAGCTTGCCCGCTGTGATTCCATACAGGGCGAGGGGAGGGGAAAAGCAGAAGGAGAGGAACCAGACAGGTGGAAGAAACAGAAAGAAGCGGCTTGGTTTAGAGGATGACAACTAACAGCGACGATTTGCCTTTGTACTAACTGCTGCAAGCTCCAGATGAATTTCACCAGATGTGTATTATTTAAACCCGCAATATGCATCGGTGTAGCGAAAAATTGAGAGCTCAGATGTGACGAGAGCAGAGCAGCTGAGAAGAAGGTGTTGAGATGATTCAAACGCGCCGTTTAGACAGTTTCTGCAGAAAGGACTTGAAGCAATCAAAATCCTCACCGCATGGACACCTAACGGAGAATGTCCGGCAAAGATAACTATCAAATTTGATAGCAGTGGCTTTGTTAGCTTTAGAAGTTCTCAGTAGTTCTCTCGAGCGCCTTCGATCTCCCATTGGACAGAAGGATCTCGTGACTTTGCACGTTTACGAGGCCCATCTTTCCAGTTACAGATCATAGGTTGTCAGTGGAACTCCAATGCTCTCACATTGTCAAATGGTAGCCAGGATCCCCTCGGCCCAGCAGTTTCCCTCTATGCCGCTATGGCCGGGAACCCACTGCTTATTTAATTGCGGCTACTTCCGCTTGGAAAACACTACAGTGGTGCGGAAGCCTAAATTTGAGCTTGATTGGGAGCTCCTCGCAGAATACTCACCCATAAACCCTTCTGTCCAACTGCGAACCATCCGTGAACATCACACACACTTTATTATATGCACAACACTTTTTTAAGTTTATGCAATTTATGTTGGGAAAAACCTACTGGGAGAGATGCACTTCAAAATACCAAAAACGCTGGGCATTTTGGGACGTTCTGTGCATAGTTATTGGCGTACATACATATGTTTTTTGAGACTCTATTATATTAGATGTTGTGGTAAATATTATATTTTCAACATTTTTAATTTTCTTCTAATCGCTTAAATTTAACTTATTGATCAAAGCTGCTAGTAGGCTCGGCGTGGACCGGGTGCTGGTGAATTGGATTCGTTTGATGCTGGCCCAAAGAATCGTATCGGTGCGAGCAGAGGAAGATCTGCTGGTGTCATCCGGGGTTAATAGAGGCTGCCCCCAAGGCAGTGTGCTGTCTCCATTGCTCCGGTGCTCGGGAGTCTACGCACAAGCATAAGCTGACGACGTTGCCTGTTTGTTAACAGGCCCTTCGCTGTACCCTACGTACATCTGTAGGAAAGTGCAGAAAACTCTGGATATGATTGACACTTGGTGGTGTGAGAATGGGCTATCGGCAAACCCCACCAAGTCTGGCATTGTCCTCTTCACCAGAAGGAGGAAGCTTGATGGACTCGTTCTGCATAAGCTAAAAGGAGTCACAATCCATCTATTCAAAGAAATTAAATATCTTGGAGTAATCCTCGATAGTAAACTCCTCTGGAAATCACATATTGAAACAAAGATATCAAAAGCACCAGTGCAAGAGTATTTTTGGGAAAACGTGGGGTCTTTCTACTAGCAAGGTCCTATGGATCTACACGGCTATAATAAGACCTATTATCACTAATGCATCAGTGGTCTGTATGAGTAGACTCTCTCTCTCGTGGGAGTCAGGAGGACCTTATCGAGAGTACAACGCACTGTGGCCATCTGTTGCGTCGAAGCTTTTCCGACTACTTCAGGCCCGGCATTAGATGCTCTGATTAGTCTACCACCACTTGATTTTTTCATCCAAGAAGAGGCCTTGAAGGCCATCTGCAGGCTGAAACCCAATGGGAATTGGTACGGTCTCTGTCCGGCATACGGCAACAGAGTAGGCATGGACTTCGATCCAACGATCCTCACCATGTCCCTTAACTCCATGCCATCCAGAGTCGTGTTTGACAAGAGATACAGTGTGGTGCTGCCCGAGGCTCAACTGTGTTCAAACTCAGAAAATGAGCCCGCCAAACACTGTTTCGTGTTTTCACGGATGGCTGCAGGACCGAACACGGCTCCGGCTCTGAGGTCTACAAGGCATCCAATGGGACAAAACTGCACTTTGGTCTTGGAATGCATGCATCTGTGTTTGAAGCGGAGGTGTATGTTGTTCAAGAAGTGAAGAATTGTGTTATGGAAAACAGATTTAGAGGTATATCTACATATTTTTATGTGTCTGCAGCGGCAGCCAAGCTGCGCTTATGACATTAAACTGCCTCCCACCCATTTCAAGGGTAGTAGAGTCCTGTAAATCCAGGCTGAACTAGGTTGGTAGACATAATAGTCGGATGCTCGGATGCTCCCGGGACACGTGGGTATCGTGGATAATGAGACCTCTGACTCCTTAGCCAGAATGGTTAAGAAGTTGGTCTCAGAGCCCGTTCTGCCACTCCCTTCTGCAGCTATCAAAGCCACGGTTACTAAACGGGTTAGTCTAACCCCAAGCGAGCTTGGCAGGCTGAGAGAGACTGCAGATGGACAAAACTGATGTTACCTGTCATATCCGACCGACTGTCGCGGTTCCTCCTCTCATTAGGCAGCTGGTTGGACTGATGATGGGCCACTGTCTATGGGCAAAGTACATGGAATAGGTAGGCATCTCAGACTTTTTGCGCTTTTTGCTGAACATTTTATGCAATAGCATTTTTTAATTAATAATTCCCAAAAAAGTAGTTGAAAATTTTATATTTTGCAAAAAACAAAAAGTGCGAAACAGGGTGTTTACTCAAAAATTCATTACTCAAAAACAACGCATTTTAGCTACTAGGCATGCAGCTCAATTAAAGTTTGAGATGTTTTTTTGATTTGGAAAAAGTTATAAAAAAAAAAAAAATGCTGTTTTTGAAATATTGAATTTTGAAAAAATTTCAATTTTTTTTCTTTTTTACTAAATAAAAAATTTTCAACTACTTTTTTGCAATTGTTTCTACATGAAGTCGCTTGTGTAAGTAATTACGATCATTTTGAACCCAGAATTATTAAAATCGGTTCATTTTTGACTAAGTTATGGGCATTTCAAAAAATTTTTTTCTTATATAATTAAAAAAAATCGAGTTTGAGGCAAAAAACAAAATTGCCGATAACTCTTGAAAAAAATTTTTTTCGGGCGAACAAAAAAATACGTGTCTCATTATTTTGACCAGAGAGCAACATATTTAAGTTACATCGAAATCGAAGAACATGACCCGAGTAGCCCGGTTGAATTGAAATGGAAAGCATCCTCATTATTTAGCTCTTTGATATTTTTATTTATTGCTTATTTTTTTGTTTTAATTTTTCTTAGTTATTATTTGTTAATTTTTTTATTATTTATTTATTTATTTATTTGCTAAGTTATTTTTTGTGTGTTTGTTTATGTAAAATAAAAAAAATTAATTTTTTTTTCTATCATTTGATGTTTCATGCCCACTGTGGATTTCGAAGCCGAAGCCCTCGAGTGGCAGTCACGCCCAAACCTATTTGGGTATGTCAGGTGGTTTTAATTTTACAAAAACAAAAAAATGAAATTTTAGTGAAAATCGCATTGCAGTGATTGCATTAGAAAAGTGTGGTAAAACTGCAAGTGGGATTTACGAATTGCTGAAAAAACTTAATATTTCGAGAATGTCATAATCAATCATGACAGGCAGAAAACGAAGTGGTCGTCCTCGCGTGGTTCGATCCAGTGCAGCCGCAAAAGCCGTTTGAGAAAGAAATCGCAGAAATTCCCTTAGGGAGCAGAAAATTATGTCCAGGGAAATGAATGTATTGACCAGATCCATATTTCAAGACTAATTAGAGATGATCTCCAGATAAAAGCCTTCCGTGGCGCCACTGGCCAGCTTTTGGCTACGCGCTTGAAAAAAATTAAAATCGACAGATGCAAGCAGCTTCTTCGCTGGCCATGAAAATTTTCACTCTAGAAGAGGTTTTTAATAAGCAAAACGACAAAATCTATGCTAAGAATTCTGAAGACGCAAAAAATGATGTTCCAAGTATTCTGCGAGGCCACCATCCAGCCTCCGTAATGGTTTGTCGGGGAGTGTCTTGTAAAGGCGTTACATCTCTTCACTTCTGTGAGACTGGGGTTAAGACCGGGGCCAAGGTGTACCAAAAGGATGTCTTAGAAGCCGTGGTGAAGCAGTTGAGCAGTACTCTTTTCAACGGAGTGCATTGCATATTCCAGCAAGATTCCGCTCCAGCCAAAATAAAAAATAATATGCGTGGGTTCATAGGACTACAGTTTGTGATGAGAATTGTAAATCATAGCCTGGCGAAGACCTCACAGAAGTTTGGAGAGTTTTCATGAGATAATCTTTGAATAAAACAGAATTCCATATGGAGTTCTAATTTAGGCGCGATATGTTCTTGAAAAAAATTAAGTATTGAAAACCTCATGAAAAAACAAAAAATTGAATTTGAAATTTTCTAAAAATTTATTATCATCGGTTACTGTGTCTCTTACTGAAGCATAGGGCCTCAGTAGAACACCTCCATCTGATTTTATTTTTTGCAAGGAGCTTGATTTCGTTGCAAGTTTTTCCTGCCGTTTCAACTTCCTTCTGGGCAGTTCTCCTCCAAGATATTTTTGGACGGCCAACCTGATTCCAATCCAGTGCTTGACGACAGATTTCAGTTGCGTCCTTGCGAAGCGTATGTCCAATCCACCTCCACTTTCTAGAAATTTATGTTCCCAAGAATTTTTTTTCTTCGTAGTGCACTTTTTTTTTTTTTTTTTTTTTTTTATATCTCCCTTTATTTATTACAGTCTGTTATATATTAACAATATGTAATTTTTGTACAATTAGGGTCTATTAAGTTCTTTTACCAATGTAAGAAGAATCTGTTATTATTATAATATTATTGTTTTTTGTGATTATACTGTAAATCTTATAGTTAGATCAGTCGGTGTGAGTCGCTTTAATCTTCGTTTGGTATTTTCTGCCGGTGCTATTTTACGCATTTCTTCGTTTTGGTGGACTGACAGCCGCTGTATATGCTTAGTGCTACATTTTGTGATCGTTTCTTCTACATTTAATTCACGATGTATGGCTTCATTGGGAATAAACCAACCAGCATTTGTTATATTTCGTAATATTTTGGATTGTGTTCGCTGTATGAGCTGAATATTTGTGTTTTTAGCCGTTCCCCATATTTCTATTCCGTATTTCCAGATAGGAGTAATAATTGTTTTGTATATAGTCACCTTATTATACAGTGATAGTTTTGATGCTCGTCCTATTAGCCAACTTAATTGCCGGTACTTATTCTTGATTTGATTTCTTTTGTTAATGATATGCTGCTTCCATGTTAGTTTTTCGTCAATAGTTATTCCAAGATATTTTGCTGCTGGGCAGATTTTTATTTTGTTGTTTTTTAAGGTTAGATTATATTTTGATGTCTTTTTGTTTGTATATATAACTTCTATAGTTTTGTCTTTATTAACTTCTATACCCCATTCGTCAAACCAATTTACTGTATTGTTTATTAATTTTTGAAGTGTAAAGGTCGCCAGTTTTTCGTCATTGTTTGATGCCATTAATACAGTATCATCCGCGAACGTTGCTATCATTGTATTATCTGTTGTCGGAGTTGGCACATCTGCGGTGTATATTAGATATAAGAGAGGACCTAATACACTGCCTTGCGGTACTCCAGCTGTCATTGGTAGAATATCGGAATATTCGTCTTCATATCTTATATAAAATTTTCGATCAGTTATGTAGCTCTTCAAAAGTTCAAAGTAGTTTTGTGGAAAGATTCGTTTGAGCTTATGCAAAAGTCCTTTATGCCAAACTTTATCAAAGGCTTTTGCAATGTCTGGGTATACAGCTACACAATATTTTTTGTCATTCATATCGTTAAGTATTTTGTTAGTAACCCTGTGGATTTGTTGGACTGTTGAGTGTTGCCGTCTAAATCCGAATTGATGGCTTGGTATCATTTTTTTGCTGTCAAAATTGGTTCTAGTCGGTCGAACAATATTTTTTCAAACACTTTTGAAAGAATTGGCAATAGGCTGATGGGTCGATATGAGGCAGTTTTGGTGGCATCTTTTCCTGGTTTGTGTATGGCCGTAATTTGAGCATTTTTCCATAGTCGTGAGAAGTATTTAGTCTCTAACATGCAATTGAATATATTTCTTATGAATTGCAATGCTGTTTCAGGTAACTTTTTTAAAATTTTTCCATTTATTAAATCATATCCTGGAGCTTTTTTATCGTAGTAGTGCACTTTAAATTTAATAAATTAATCATTTATCTGGTTGAAGCGGTGTTTTTATTCATTTTTATTTTTTATTTATTTTATTGTTTCTGCCCATCGGCTACGTGATTTATTTAATTCAAAGTCTTTCATTAATTGTGCATTTACTTTTTTCGCCTTTAAATTGCATATCATTCGCGCTGAATATTTATTTAACCGCTTTTATAGGGTAGAAATAATCTTTAAATATAAACCACACTAAGGTGGGTCAAGTTTTTTCGACATCATTCCACGCAGATTCGGATTCTACATGAAATATTAGGAGAAAAGGTCATTAGAGCATAGGTTAGGTTAGGTTGTAATGGTTTCCCATAAAGTGATAAAGATTGGTTCGTCCTTTGTGATACCATTGTAAGGGGGAAAAGAGGTGAAGGAAAACAATAGGACGAAAAGGAGAGGGGTGGGGGATTGAGTATTTATGGGCTATAAACGGTGAGTAATTTGCGGCTGTGTTAGCCGTTTTATGCTGCTGATGAAGTTCATCAGATTTATGATATCAAGACCTGCTATGTCAGCAGGCGCAAAAAGAAGTGAGAATATCAAGATGGTTAAATCTTAGTCCCACGAAAGCGAGGCAGCTAAGGAGCAGGTGCCGAAATGATTCCACCTCATCCTCGATACAGCTGACGCAAAAAGGACTCAAAGTAATTCCGAGCCTCGCGGCACGTATGCCCCGCGGATAGTGCCCCATGAGTATGCCCACAAAATTTGAGAGCTGAGATTTTGCCATCCTCAGAATATCCCTCGAACGCCTCCAAACCAAACGTGGGCAGAAGGATTTCGCGGCCTTATACGTTCGTGTACTTGTCCAGCGCTCGCTGAGTTGGTGCAAAGCTCAACCTTCCAGAAGTAGAGCGCGGGATGTCAAGGGGATCCCCATTCTGTCCTTTTGCGGGTACACTACCTAACAGGTCTCTTGTCTGGCCAGCTCGTCGGCTTCGCAGTTTCCAGCAATGCTGCTATGGCCACGTACCCAGATTATCCAATCGAAAGTGAGACCAGGCATTCCCTAGCCAGTTTCGAGTGTACCATAATAGAGCCTAGGGCCCTAATTGCCGCTTGGCTATCGGAGTAAATATTTATCTTCTTAAGGAGGAGCCATTTGCAGAATACTCCAACCCTACCGTCCAACTTCGAGCCATCCTTGAACAGGTTAACCAGGCCCTGTCCCCAGGTGGTGCCCCCGGTCCACTCCTCCCTTGATGGAATATTGGGGGAGAAAGTTTCACTTGGACTAAGCGAGGGTACACACTGATCCGTCGACAGAGGCATGAACTCAAAGTTTCTCAGGATGCTTAAGTGCCCATATGTGATATTGAGCCTATAGCCCAAACCACTCAGTCCGATTGCGGTACGTGCAGCGGCAATTTCGCCTGCGATGTCTACAGGTACCACATTTAACATTACATTAAGCGCTAGAGTTGGAATAGTTCGAAGCGCCCCACTGACTCCAATGAGTGCAGACTTTTGTATTCTTCCTAGCTTTTTAACTGATGTCATACTCTCCAGTGAGTTCCACCAGACAACGACTCCATTGAACAAGGTTGGCTTTATTATTGCATTATAGTTTTCAGTGACAGTCAGGCTGCACTGAAGGCCCTGAAGAACGCGAAGCCTACCTCAAAGATTGTTCAAGAATGTAAGAAGAAGCTCAATTCTGTCGCAAGACAAAACAGGCTTGAACTTATATGAGTTCCGGGACACTCCGGTGTTCAAGGAAACGAAATCGCCGACGAATTGGCCAACCGTGGATCAGCGGTGCCCCCACAGGGGCCAGAGCCAATAACCGGAATCAGTTCCGTAGGAATCAAGAATTGGATCTGGTGTTGGCGATGGTCCGGTCTAGAACGCTGCAGAACTGCAAAGTGTTTTGTGGCAAAACCGAACAGAAAACTGTCAAACTTTCTAGTAAAACTTAGAAGGAGAGACATTCGGTTGATGGTCGGTATCATTACAGAACACAACCCGTGGGGTCAACATATGACCACCATTGGAATCGTCGAGGACCCAGTGTGCCTGTCATGCTTGGAGGAGGCGGATAGCACTGAGTACTTTCTCTGTGAGTGTCCTGCCTTTGCTAGAGCACGGCTACGAGTTATGGGTTCCGATGTCATGAGAATGAGTAATATTCGTTCTCTAAAACTGGAGGATATTTAAAGATTTGCCAAAGAATCTGGAAAATTCTCACAGGACTAACTGTCTCTGTCTCTATTCTTTCCTATCTCTTTCTGTGATACTTTTCTCCTTCCCTCCTTGACTATCAACCCCCTTTCCAGAGCTTTAAATACAATGACTTTTTAGCCTGAGTGGTTTTAGGAGCCACCAAATCTCCTAGTGGTTCTTGGCTAGACCTTTTCAAATTATATTTCATTCATTCATGGTATTATTGAGCCCTTGTATCCATACAAGGCGATTGTTGCCTTCCTTACTCTCTCCTCAATATTGAGTTTTCACGTTAGTTTACTGGCAAGCATTAGACTTAGGTACTTCACCTTGCCAGGAAGCACCAACGGAGCGCCCCCTATAGAAGGGAGTTGAGCTCTGAAGTCAATTTTGAGCAGCCCAAATATTAAAAGAAGTTGTCATTAATTAAACGAAGAATTATGCATTTTTTTTAAACGGAAATTGTATCCATTTTTTATTTGAAGAATCCCAAGATTGGCTACAAAGCTATGTATGGAATTTTTTTTTATATCTTAATCAAATTAAAACGTGCAAAAGGAAAAAAACAAAAACAGGACAATATTTAAAAATATATATTTAAAAAAATTATTTACAATCAATAACGATTTTACAATTATTTTGGTTTTACATCCTTTTTACATTCAGTACGAGACATTTTTTTTCAACTTCCTACTTTCATAACCAGAACTGCCTTTCTATTTGCCTGTTAATGAAAGTGGGCTTCTTTCAAAATTTGGATGCTCGAAATATACTTTATTTCGTAGAATTGTATGTAGAAACCGAATCTGTTGGAAAGAATTGTCCCATGAAAATGAACCGCCCTAATACGCACATATTATATCTGCAAGTATGCAGAGGCATAGCGCACCCAGTGTGTTTGGAAAACCTGTTTAATGAAATATTCCATTTTTTTACATAAAATATACATACGTTATTCATATGCACATATACGCCGCATATGTACTCCCAATTAAATGATTGTAATCAGATGATTTCCGTCAAAACGCCCCGTAATACTGCATTTAATTAACTCATCAAATATTGACTACAAATTAAAAGTGAAAATATGAATTCATTTGGTCAATTGGTATTTCAATTCTTCACACATTGTGATACTCACGAACATATGTATGCATGTATGTATGTATGTACTTATGTGTGTATGTAAATCACAATGCTTTCAATTATTAAAGAGAAAATTGCTAGCAGAATTTTTATCGGTTCATTTGCGGTTGAAGCGTTGAAGCTGAACAAATAGCAAAATGGTAATTTGAAAATATTTTTTTTAAAGCATTTTTTTTTTTGAAGTTTGACTGTGTTCAGTGGAAATTATTATTTTAAATAAATTGTCTTCATTTACTTATACAATTTTCTATAATTTTTTACTCCAGCGAAGTTAACTTGAACTTAAAGCAAGTTGCAGGAGACAACCTAATCAACCACGAGTAGCTGGTGGTAGATAAAGAAATGTGTCAAAATGGCGCAGACGATTAGGTTTCCAGTGACGAGAATGAAGTGTTTCTAACCTTAGAAGTAAATAATTCTTATTAAAAAACTCTGTAAAGCCAAATCTCCAGAGTCTATATCATGCAGAGAATAAAATTTTGGTCAGTCATGAAGAAAAACAATTCAGCCGAGTTCAAAACAAAAATTGAGAAAGAAGAATACCGTTGTTTCTCCCTTCTGCGCAGAGTTATTTCAATAGAAAGTTAGGTTCATCCAACGTTAGAACGAAATGTATGGAAAAACACGCCTAAAGGCGCGCGCCCTACGGCTACTTTCTTTGTTTCTTCATCTGTCGCCAACGAACACAAATAAACTAAAATGCCAGCTAAAATAACGCCTTTGAGGTGCTTTAAAGCTTCGAATAGCGCAATGCTCTCTGTCAAAGCTAAACCAGCTTGCGTTGGACTCTCATCTACAGGTAGAATTTAATTTTTCTTGGGTCGATAAGTCGTACAAAATTTAGCTGGCCTCTGCATATAAGATTCCTTCATAACGGGTGGGCCATATAGCGTTTGCTTTTTGAACCACCTATTTTTTTGAGAACGGTGACACAAATGACATCTCGGATGTGTTCATAATTTACTTAAAGGTTCGACATTTACGAAATGGGACGCTATACGCTTGAACAAAATTGGGAAACCTATTTCCAAAGTGGTGAGTCTTCTTCTTCTTTGCTGATGAAGCTCATTTTCACATCGGTGGCTACGTCAATAAGCAAAATTATCGGATTTGGGGCTCAGAAAATCCACACGTTTCTGTAGAGAAGCAAATGCATCCACAACGAGTCACTGTTTGGTGCGGTTTTTGGTCTGGCGGCATCATCGGGCCATTTTTTTCGAAAATGAACGAGGAGCCGTGGTTACAGTAAATGGCGAGCGTTACAGTGACATGCTCAACGAGTTGTTTCCAAAAATTGAAGAGGCTGACATGGACGACATTTGGTTTCAACAGGACGGTGCAACTTATCACACTACCAAAGTTACACTCGAACTTTTGGCTACCGTTTTTGAAAACCGAATAATCAGCCGAAATTCCGATATCAATTGGCCGCCTCGGAGCTGTGATTTAAGCCCGTTGCGCTATTTTTTGTGGGGAGCCGTTAAGGACAAATGCTAAGCGAATCATTCAGAGACGATTGATGCTTTAAAACACGAAATCGAAGTTGCCATTCATGAAATTGGAGCCCAAACAATCGAAAATGTGCTTAAAAATTGGGTTGATCGAATGGCCTACTGTAAAGCCAGTCGTGGCAGTCATTATTATTTTTTGTTCATAAATAGCAATGTTCAATCTTAAAAATAAAAAAAAAGTTTAAAAAAATATTCATGAGTTTTTTTTATAGCCGATTCAAAAAGCAAATTTTACATGGCCGCCCCCCTATAGATAGGACTACTTTTTATGCCCTTCTGAAAAACGTTGCATTCCTGAGAACAGTCGCAGATTTCTCTGTCATCTAATTTTATCAACGCAAAATCACTGCAACCCACTTTTTGCTGGCTGTGCGGACGGGCTCCTTCTCCAATTTATGGTGTACATCCTGTTGTTTCACAAATGGGTGGACCTCCAGTTTTCACTGCCTTCGAACGGTAGAGGAGTGTTTCTGAAAAGCTTTTTCCTGGTTGGTTTTACCCTCTATCTAAAGTTAAGTTCTGTTCAATGTAGAGATGAGCAGACTGCGGAAAAGATCAACCGTGCGTAAAGATGAAGTCTGCAGCACTACAAGGGCGCGATTTTCAGTGCGTTTGAGACGCCCTAATCAAGAGTTTCTGTTGACTATTTCTTGTGCTCGGGGTATCTCAACCGACTTGGGTATCAACCGGTTCCAGCTGTCCCCTTATCAGACATCGGGGTCCCCTTGGCCGTCGTTAAAGGGAAACTACACAATTTCTTTCTAAAACAAGCGCAAGACAGATGAGGGTCTGTCTCATCGTGTGCTATTTCGAAAACACTATGGCCTCAATACAATAGAAACAGAACGCTTAAGATGATGGGAATACCCCGCCATTCAATTTCAAAACTCATTGCGGTATTCACTGGTCACTGGGTAATCGGTACTCATGCGGAGAAGCTTGGAATTCCGTACAACCTCTATTGCAGAAGTTGTGGGGATCCTGCAGAGAAAGGGACTGTGGAAGATGACTTGAAGAAATTCTCCAGCCTAGATCCCTTTTCCCCCCTCCAGTACATCAGCAGCACTGGATGGCTGTAGACGAGTTTTTTCTCTTCCCTAAACCTTTTTATAGATAGTGATCCACATTATGGTATCAAAACGGCACGTAAGTGCTACTTGAAGTGTACCTGGGGCACTCTTGCCATCTTACCTACCTACCTACCATTTCTTGGGCTTCTTATTGGGCCTTTTCCAATATTCTATGTAACTATTGCCACCGAGACTGCAAACTTTTGCTTTCTGTTGATTATTTCATGGAGCAAAGGCCCTTCTGGGATAGTGGGAGCGTCGGTTTTATTGCGGTACAGGGCCTGAGTTGTGTTCTCCGCATAGATACTTGAAAATTGGGGTATATTATCCACTACCACTGTGACAAGATGCGAATACATATATTACATACATAAGTGGCGGAGAACGACGGAAATACCAAAGGTCTTTACGCTCTAAGCTATTCACACTAAGACAACAAACCATGCAGTGGTGCCACATGCTGCTACACCAACAAAATCCACTCCAAATTTCATTCAATCAATGCCGGCTCCTCCTGTCGAGGAGGAGTGAGTTACGTATACAGACAAATGCAGCCAAAGGAGCTCTCTGCGTACTGGGTGATCTCGCAAAAAAAAACCCCGCGAATGAGGCAGTTTTTCGGATCAAACATTTTTCAATGCAATTTTAGAAGCCTTTAGGTGGCCCTCGTAGGCGAATGAGTTGGTGCGCGACTACCATTCGGTGGGTGAGTTCGAAAATCCGGGCACGAAGCGCCAAATGATATGTAGAAAAGGTTTTTTCTAATAACGGTATTCCTCGTAAAAAAAAACATTTGCCGTTCGAAGTCGGTATAAAATTCAAGGTTCTTCCATTTGTGGAATAGCATGAAGACGTAGGCCAAAACTAGAAAAAGGTGCTCGGCCAAACACCCAATGTCTATCAAAAAAAAAGGAAGAATTTCTGAAAATTCTAGAGGGGCCTAATAACTTAACAGTTGAAGGCAGTGCCTCACCTCATTGGAGGTAAATTCATGTGCTTTCAAATCCAAAGTCGTGTTGTTAATGAGGAGCCTTCAAAATTATCTGACATAGCCAGTCTTCGAGCTAAGACATATCATATATCATATCATAACCCCTATGAACGCTACTAAAAAATTGCCAAATATGATCAGTAATAATGCTCAGGAAAGACTCGTGTTCCTAATGCTCATGCCCCCGTTACTTGCTCGGACCTATTTTCGAATAAGGCTCAAAGTTGTGTATTCAGTTACGAGAGTCGTTTCAAAAGTCAGTGCAAAGTTAGAGAGATGGCGCTACTGGCGCATGTTGAGGTTATGTTTACTTAATAGTATTTCTTTGAAGAACACACACCAAATTTCAGCCAGATCTGTATATTTCTCTCTGAATGGCATTCATTTGAATCGAGGAAGTCGAGAGATTTTCTTTTTCTTTCACGACAGCTTACGCCTCTGCAGTTATTGTCGCAAATTAATGAAGCAAGGCTTCATTTCCTTTCACATCGCCGCTTATTCTATAGACTTACCTTCCTCGGATCCCTCTCACCACTATTTGTTACCCAGTTTGAAGAAGTGGCTGGTGGGAAAAAGATTTTTATTCACGGAGGTGATTGCAGAAACGAATGACTTTTTTCAGATTTGGATAAATTCTGTTATTCGGAAGGGACTTACCAACTAGAACAGCGTTGGGCGAACTGTATAAGCCTAGAAGTAGACTATGAATAATATAAAAAATTTACACCAAATAATTAAGGAGTTAAGGGTAGTCAGAATTTAAAGAAAATTGTATATTTTTTTTGCATTTTCTTAAAGTATAATATCTCAAAAATATTGTGTGAAAATTTGAAGAGAATGCGAGAAATACTTTTCGTGTTATTCAACAATTAACAAAGGGCGCTCGGGCGCTCCGGAGCGTTCGCAAAACTTTAAATGCGTTTTTCTCAAATTACGTTTGTGATCACTGCAACTTAAGATTTCAATAAAATTTATGCTGCTTTTGAGAAACATAAAAACTCATGCCTGATCGAAGGATTTTGTTTTTTTTTTAATTTCAATTTTTTTGAAATAATTGGTTGTCCGTTTTTTTCTCGAAAATCTTAAAAATATTTTTTGCGGCCGCCATATTGTTAATTTTGAAAAAAAAAAACAAAAACAAAAAGCTCCGATCATGCGCAAGATTATCTAATATATTAATAAAACTAATTTCTCTTGCCCGATTGATTTTAGATGAATCTCCAAGAAGTTGTGAGGATCACCGCAAGGGATTTCTGGAGAAACTGGCTCCACATAAACAGCGATAACTTTTACAATTATTAATTTTTTTTTTGAAATTTTGCTAAAGTCAAGTTAAAACATGATGTATCAATGCTATGTTTTTATTTTTGTACAACAAAGCAACTACTAGCAAAAAAAAAATTTGTAAATTATAATTTTTTTGGGCCTCTGACTACCCCTAACCCCTTAAACAGTTTTTATTTTTGCAAGAATTTTTCCACATTGCTAATATGAAGAACCTCCACGTAGTCTATTATGTTGAAGTTGGTTGGTTCTTTATTGGGTTGTTGTTGCTTTATTGCTCGAAGCTTCTTATGCTTTTCGTCTTCTCTTGGCCTGCTGGCTTAACTAAAACACCATTTCGTTGATAATTTCCAAATGTTTTTCATAATCGGCGAACCATTGCTTCCATTTCCTTCACATTGTTGACACATTAAAAAAAAAAAAATACTAAAACAACAAGTAGTAAATACCACACACAATGTTTTTACTCGTATATTAATATTTTCATATTTTTGTGTGTCATATTGTCTTCAACCCGATGTCTTAATGCATGTTCAGCCATATCTGCATATCTCTCTCGATGTGGGCAAACACTTTAATTTGCTACGCGTCACATTTTTCACCAGTGTTGCCCACAAGCAACTGAATAACAAACACAAAAACAAAAGCAAAGCAAAACAACAAACTCACGCTGCGGTGGGCGCAACGACATAAATAGAAGCAGATGTAGAAATTGTGTGCCAGTTTTTGTGTGTGTCACAAAAAATATAAAACAAATTTATATAAACTTTTTGGTCATATTACTCAACCAATGTTTCCTTTCCCATTTTTCTTTCCTGCCTCACCATTTGCTTTAATCAAAAATTAATAAATTTATTTGACTGCCTAGTCAATGGGACAAAAAGCGAGGAACAGAAAAAAAAACTGAAATAAATAAATGTAGTACAACATTAACAACAACAACATGCTTGTTTGTAATATTTGTATGCAACAGCATTCACTTGTGTAACAACAACAACAGCTAGGCGTAAGCGAGTATTTTGTACGAACATGGCCAGCCATTAAGATAAGCCGCAGCGCGGCACTGAGAGAATGAAAGCGAGTGGCGGCTGTAAAGGCTATGTCAAAAAAAAAAAAAAACTTATGGGGCAAATACCATCGGTGATGCGTCACCAGCAAATGCATTAAAACAACAACGACTACGCTAGTATGCTGCATGTTTTAGTGATTTTTTGTGTGCATTCTGAAGCACAGTGGCTGTTATTGTTGAGTGCCCTTTTAGGCGCAAATACCTGTGTGTGTATGCGAGAAAAGGTTCAAGCAGCATCAGTGGCTCAACTCACCTGAGCCCCATTTGGTTGGCATCATAGTTGTTTGTTGTTTTTGTTTACTTTGAACTCTTTCTTCTTTTGTTGCGCCTTTTTGCTGCTTTTTTATATTAGTTGTTGTGTGTCGCTTGCTGTCTGCCGCCAATGCTTTTAGTTGTGCGATGCTACATTCACCAACCGCCTACTTTTATGGTATTCTCATAAATACAATTAATAATTTATTTGGAAAAACCATTGAATAAAATCAATAAAGACAAATTTATAACTTTTTTTGTTTTTTTTTTGTATGAGAGTAAATCAGCAACATTGCGCTCTACACGCATTAACAGTACATTTAACAGACAAGCTAAAAAAAGTTGGAGCTTTTTAGCGTCAGACTTCAGTTGACTCACTATTAGACTATTGAAAGTCACATAAAAAATTATAAAGGTTGCTAAAATATTTAACATGGCTCGGTAATATATTTGTTGAAAGACATATGAGACCAAATTATGTTAGATAGTCAGGCTGCTTTAAAGCACTTAAACTCGGATAAATGGGTGGCGAGTCTTGAGAACGACTCCAAAATCAAAATTGAAGCAAGTGAAAACCAGAAATAATAATTGGGTTTCTGCGCATAAAGCATCTGAAAGTGAAGAAAGAAAAAGAGCTAGTGGTCTTAGAAAACGTGGAACCTAACGACGGGTATATGGTTTAGAGCCTTCTTGTCTTCTAAGCTAATGCTGCAGATCTATCGAGCAGATAGAAAGAAGCTAAGTTTGTTGCCCACTGGTGCTTAGTCCAAGGAAATAAGGCAATCAAAAACGTTCATTGTTTCTTTCGGAAAGTCTATAAGAGACTTTTATAACTTAACTGGAAAAAGTTAAGAGTTATTACTCTCATTAGGGTAAGTACTCTGTACTATGTAAGCACTCATTAGTGGTACTTACTGAAGAAATGGGCCGATGATTTTCTGCGTTGGCTGCGTAGGTGCCAGAACATATCTGACGTGATTGCTCGCAAATTATAAGTCATAGACTCATATACTTGCAGCTTGAAGAACGGCTATTATCTCCATCGAAATATACAACAGGCACCCTCAACACTTCGAAACTTTCAGAATATATTTTAATTGTAGTGAGGATCTAGAACTTTTAGAATATCTCACTCTTCAAAGTACTCATTTCCATGAAAGGATAAATATTTTGAATGATTTTATTTTGAAGCGATAGCATAAGCGATTTTTTTGGTATTATTAATAATAATAAAAAAAAAACTACAACATTACACAAAACAACAGACCATTGATATCGATATCCATAGCCGAGGCACGTGTTATATCCGTGTTATATCATTCTTAAACTTAACTAAAATTGTCCCGTACTTTCTAGATTTAATAAAATTCTGTAAAGTTTAGAGCAGCAGGCCTACTCTGAAAAGTGATCATTTGAACTCTACCAGAACACAGGAAAAAAGAAATTATTCGTATATCAAATTGCTATTTAGATGAATCTAATGAAGCCTTCTGAAAAATTCTCGATAGGTAGTTAAAAGGATCTCTTGTAAGCTCATTAAAGTATTCTAGGTCTAAAAGTACTTGTCTCTAAACTATCTCGATTCCAAGGCATATCTTTTAAAAATTCACTCGTAGACCCTAGAGGCTGTTAGTGATGTTTTGTTAATAAAAATATTTTCACCTCAATCATAACTTGCCTCTTAACCATTTGTATCTATAAACGCCTACTTTAACCTTTAGACCTTTAGCGAGGAATAGAAAAGACTTAGAAGTGGAGATTGAGAGCAGAGACTGTTAATAGTAGGTCTCTTCGTTTCAACAAGTATTAACAAGTGGCGAATAGATGAATCGACTGGTAGAAATAAACATATCTTGGCAGCGCTGGAATAGAGCTGCCTAAAATTACATTTTTTTATAAAACATTTAGGTACTGGGCGAATCTTGCTCGAAAATTTTGTTTATGCTTTCACATGCATATATTTAGTTGGTGAGAAGGGGGCACAAAAGTAACCTTGCGATGTTTTTTGGCTGTAATTAAAAAAAATGAAAAACTTTGATTCTTCTTGTGGATTATTTTTATTTGGTCTTTTAATTTTTTTTTAATCAAGTCGAGAATATGTAGCCATGGAAATGGCCGCCGCCACAGTTGATTGCCATTTGAGCCCTTTTTATGGCATTTTCAATCACTTTGGCCAAAACTTCCGGCGATAGGTCCTCACATTCTTGACGGATATTGTCTTTAAGAGCTGCAAGAGTCTGAGGCTTGTTGACATAAACCCGCGACTTCAAAAAGCCCCACAAAAAGAAGTCTGGAGCGGTCAAATCAGGCGATCTTGCGGGCCAGTGCAAATCGCCAAAACGGGAGATTAGGCGCCCGGGAAATGCATCCTTCAGCATATTGGTTGCGGCACGTGCGGTGTGTGCCGTTGCACCGTCCTGTTGGAACCACATGTTTTCCAATCCCAATTCATCAAGTTACGGCAAAAAGAACTCGTTGATCATTGCTCTGTAGCGCTCATCATTCACAGTAACCGTTTGGCCCGCGACGTCTTCGAAGAAAAAAGGTCCGATGACTCCTCCAGTGAAAACAGCACACCATACAGTGACTTTGAGCGGGTGTAATGGCTCTTCGTGGGTTACACGCGGATTTTCTGTGCCGCAGAAGCGTAAATTTTGCTTATTTACGTACCCGCTAAGATGGAAATGGGTCTGCCACGCCTGGCAGCATCTCGTGTTGTGCCAGTCTCTTCAAGGCGAGCGGCTAAACGACGCAGTGTTTCACCAGTAGGCGTTAGACGGCGAGGAAATCTGCGACGAAATTCAGGTTGTGCCAAAGTCACCGACCGATTATTGGTCAAATAAATAGTCAGCAATATTCCGCGTCCTGGAGCAGTGTAGAGTAACATTGTTTATTAACGTGTATTTCGCATGTGTTTACTACACAAATGACAAAACAGAACTGACATTAGGGGCCAATCGCAAAATTTATAGCATTTTATGATAGGAGGATTACTTTAGCGCCACCTGTTATTAGTATTAACAGTGACGGTTTTTAGTATTAACATTGACTGTAATCGACCCTCACCCGCTAGAGAAGAGAATTTAGCAGAGACAGTCAATTGTGTTATGAGTGTTAACAGAGGCAATTATGAGAATTTGCTATTAGAATTTGGAGGATCTGTTATTAGTATTAACAGAGGCTGTTACTGGAATTATAATGCATGGTTAATGAGACTTTTAACAGAGACTGCTATTAGAATTACAGGAGATTGTGAACAGCGACTATTATTAATATTAACAGTGATTGTTATCGCCCTCGCTCGTTATAGAAAATAATTTAACAGAGACAGCCAATTGTGTTAGTAAATTGTTATTAGTGTTAACAGAGACTATTATAAGAATTTATTATTATTGTAACATTTACAAAGTATGTTATTAGTGTTACTACAGGTTTTTATTAGTATTATTACAAACTTTTCGTGGTATTAACAGATTTGGTTATTTACTGTTAACAAATAATTTTATATTTGTTACAGTTAAACTGCAGTTTATAGTGTTAATAGGTATTAGAATGCCTCCTCGCAGCATTCACAGAACCCTTTTTATGATAAGCAAAATTGTCGCCAAGCGCCAGCATATTGCTTACGTCTCCAATCTTCTCATCTGTTCCAACTCATTTACCTCACACATTCTATTCCTCCGCCTTCTTTTCATTAATTATGATTTTCTTCTTTTACCAAATTTAAAAACAACAAAATTTCATGATTTGCTCCACATCACAGCATGACCCATTTTTAAACTCCAGACGGCTTGCGTTGTTGTTGTGTGTATGACTAATTTTAATATATGACCGACCATATCTAAGCTATTTATAATACAGATAAATGTGGCATCAACTGCATTTCTAATTTAATAATTATGGGGCGTATGTAGCTACAAAGCGTCTCTACGTTCTAGATCAACACACAAACATACATACATACATACTCACATACTTATATAGAGTTATTAATGGTTTTCTAGACTCTTATTAGCTCTCTCACGTTTATAGGTCCATCTCACGCCTAATTGTGATTAACTACTTACTTTTTTATGTCAAGTCTGTATTTTTTTTGTTGTTTTTAATTCGCTTCAATCTACATAGAGAACCGCAGTCAAAATATTCCATTAAAGTTTACCATAAAATACGGATGGCATTTCTGCTTTTCGACTCAGATGCTACGAAGTGCTGCAGCCGTTCTTGTTTTTTTTTTTTAATCGCTGGAATAATTTGTTTGCATCGTAAATAGGTGAGCATTTATGCGTAAAGCGTGGCTTACGAAGGCACCAATTTGTAGATAAGCTGCGGTTAGCATGAGTTAAAGTGTTTTGTAACTATAGTCGTTTCGCAGGGTGCCTAGAATGTTATCTTAAAAAAGCATTTTGTGTGAACTAAACTATTCTAATTTTTTGTATTTTATTTTATTTTTGTTAAGTGGATGTGAAAGCATTCACCTGTAGGTGCATATTTTGGTATTAAAAACGACACCTTTTATCTATATTACAAAAGAGGCTGCGCATATTTGTTAAAAAATTCGAAAACAAGGGACTCTAAGAAATTGGAGTCTAAAAATAAGCGAATAAGTAATAAGATGGGGTGAACTTATGTAAATAAGGTTGAAATTAAAAATATTTTTTTTTTATTATTATTATTTGTTTTTGGAATTTATTCATTTTGCTAAAATACAAATCGATTTAAGACTAACATTTTCTTCCCTTTTATTTTCAGGTACGTGGCTTTTCTCTTTACAAACATTCATGCAAATCAAGATGTCGAAACACACAGAGTAAGTCCCAACTAAAGAAATGCTATTGAATAATGAGTGCAGGAAACTACCGCTCAAACTACGCGAATTTCTTCCAGTAGTCGCTATGATTGCAACGTTCAATAATTTGAAAAAAATACTACTCAACACGAACAAGCACTAATAATAATGAAAGAGGATGTCTCCTGGATGACCTTTGCCGAAAAGAGTACTAGCCCAGAAGGTCTGAGTTTGTTTTTACGGAGAGTTGAAATTTTAAAATATTAAACGAAAGTGCGAAAATTTGTTTGGAAATACCACCTTGATTAAAGAGTTCCCGGTATATATTTAGAAAATTCAAAATAACTCAAGTTTATTCCTCAGTAGCGCTTTTATCGCCTTCAAAGTACTCCCTATTAACTGTGACGCACTTATTCCAGCGTTTCATCCAGTTCTCGAAACATTTCTGGAACTCTATTTTCAGTATATCCATTGTAACCGTTTTCGACTTTTTCATTACTTCCTTTCAACTGTTAAAACGTATTCCCCGTAGTGGGTTTTTGACACGATAAGACAGAAAAAACCGCAGTGCGCCATAACAGATGAATTCAATGACTCGTGAATGGTATTCGTTTCGTTCTTGGTCAAAAATTCACGAATAATGATGACACTGTGCGTTTTAATCGCGCAAAATTCACGAGTTGTTTTGCCACAAATCGTTTCTTTTTTAGCGAATTGCTTCAGGTAAACGTCTTATAACGTCTAAATAAGAGTCCTTATTGACTGTCTGACCTTCCGGCATAAATTCGTGGTGTACAAAACCGTTGTAATCCATAAAAGCCGTGATAAGCGCTTTCTTTTTTGACTGAAAAAACGTGGTTTTTTGCCCCGGCTCATTCGGAGTGCCCCCCTCACTCGCCTCAGGTCCGGATTGAGTCTGGCACTCAAAAACCCACATCTCCGGAGACCAAGTAGTTTGTGTGCAGGAATCAGGTTAGAGCGAGTCCGGTTGTTCAGATGGTTACCACAGGTCTGAACAATCGGCAAACTACTGGTGTAAAACAACTTGACCTTATGCATGCAAAAATTAGGAGTGATTCCGAAAGCAGTCTATACTATATCTTGGATATCCGCAGTGTCCATCACAGAGACTTTCGGTGGACAACACAGAAGCTAAAATCGGGTTACAAGTTTTTTGAGAAACTGAGTAAACGTGACCCAAGTTTTCTTTCCACACAGAATAAAGCGCTAAGGAAGAAGCACGCATGCAACGTCCGAAAATACAAGAGGCAGCATGCTTTGAGTACGACGGTAGTTAAACGCGAGGTTTCCAAATAAAGCAGTCCGAAAAAGCCAGACTGCACCTCCCCTGCGAAAGCCGGAATAGCCTTCGAAGTCGAATACCTCAGGAAGCCTACCTGGAAGGAAGCCTTCGGAAACGGAAACTGTCACCGACTTGAGACCTTCAACTTCAAAAGCTGCACATTTGACAAGGAAAACGGCAGCCGCAGCATCAAAAAGACAGATATCCGATGACAAGCAAGCTTCAACTCACCGTTGGCGTTACATTGTTCACCGTGGTCAGTTGGAAGGTAAAATCACAAACGAGTAGTGGCTACTTTTAGAAGCGAAAACAACAACTCACTTCAAACAAGGCTCCATTAAAAGCAGAGTCCTGTTCGATGTTGTCAAATGGCACAAGGAAGTCAAGGTGGTGCGGTGCAGCAACAAGGAGTTCTTGGAGCTTGTTACAGGTCGTAAGACCAGGAGAATTCACAAAATGTCTCGCTTGAGGAACTAATTACCTTCTTAAAAAGGTCTAAGTGGTTTAAGCAACTTAGTTAGGGAATGGAAATCAAATTAAGGTATCACAATGGGCCTTAGGACCAACGAGTGTATTGTTTTAGACAAGCAAACTGGCTAACCTAACCTAACCATTGATGTTTTCATCAGTTTTCGATGTTGACGGTCTGCCACTATGTTTTTCATCGTCGATGGGCTCTCAAGCTGTTCTGACATATTCATGTCATTCCTAAGCGGGTGTTTTCTTATAGTATCATAACTGAAACACTTTCCCAATTTAATGCAAACATTTTGTGCTAAAAACATTTGTAAAATTTGTAAAGGATACGCAGTCTTGAGTAAATCTACCTCTGCACGTGTTTTTGATTTTTTTTTTTTCACTTTCAAAAATGGACTTAAATGTAGCCGAATGGATTGGTGCGTGACTACCATTCGGAATACAGAGAGAACGTAGGTTCGAATCTCGGTGAAACACCAAAATGAAGAACAAGTTTTTTCTAATAGCGATCGCTTCTCGGCAGGCAATGGCACACCTCCGAGTGTATTTCTGCCATGAAAAAGCTGCTCATAAAAAATATCTGCCGTTCGGAGTCGGCTTGAACTATCCACACAAATAGGAGGAGGAGCTCGACCACATACCCAAAAAAGGGGTATAAGCGCCAATTATATATCTAGATATAATATAATTTCTGTTCTCAGATATAGTAGAGTAGTAGTATTAGTTAGCGAGACATTTTTTGTTGAAAATTTTAATCCTTTATTCCTTTCCTAAATAGGTATTTTTATCTCTTTCTCAATGAAATTTCATTAAAATGGGCAGTTACAGGGCTTAATGTTTCCACTGAAATTTTAAGTAGGCGAAAAACTTGTACATCAGTGCGCGAGAAAGTGCAGATTAGTTCGTAATGGGTTAGAAATGTCAGTTAGTAGAGAAGCCAGTGAAGAGCATACAATTGGGCGATATTTTCCAAACGAAATTGTTGACATTGACACCAAAATTAGGCTTCATTATACCTCACCACCTTTAATATGCCACATGTTGTAATCCATTCTCACATTACTATAAT
Source organism: Anastrepha obliqua (assembly GCF_027943255.1). Lineage (NCBI taxonomy): Eukaryota > Metazoa > Arthropoda > Insecta > Diptera > Tephritidae > Anastrepha > Anastrepha obliqua. The sequence continues at coordinate 106,796,965 of NC_072895.1, read as the reverse complement.
TTGCGTGAGTATTTTTTAATGTTACCAATAACTAATTATTTGTTCCACTTAAATTTTGAACATTTCCCCTTCGTACAGCCCATCAAGCAATATTTTTCGACCCAACCTCCCAGGTTTTGATAATTACATTATCCAATTAGCCATTACGCTGTTAATTACAATATCGTTCAACGTTATTTACAATTACATGTCCACGTTGCAACGCCCAAAAATGTGACAATTTTCAGAAATTCTCACAAATTAACGTGCCACAACTTATGCAACAGTGTGTGTGTGTGTGTGTGTGGGTTCAAATATTTAGACTAACGTCAAAGCGATAATTGAATTGTGTCAACAATGACAATTGCATATGTGACAATAATTATAAAGCAAAAACAAAACAAATACGCCTGTGTGTTTGGGCAAAAAAAAAAAACAAAAAAAAATCAAAATTAATTAGAGCCAAATGTTACAGTCATAGACAGCGTGGTCGCGGTAGCTACCGCACGTCAGCACAAATTGTTGATTATTGTTTTATGGCGCTGCTGGCGGTGAAAGTGTTAATTAACGAGAATTTCGTAACAACAACAATATCGAAAGGACAATAGGTCGGGTGTTGGAAAAAAAGAAATGAGAATTACAATTACAACACAAATAAAAGCAGATTACACCAACGACTAATGTCAGAAAATCAAAGCAAATCGAATGTTAAATGATAATTGATTGTTAGTGAGTGCCATTAGGGATCAAAGGCACACACACATGCACTCCTGCTCACACTCCATTGCTTTTACATGTGTTGACAAGCATGATAACGATAGCAAATTCGTATGCTATAAAATTAATGTTTTCTAACGGGTGACAATTGATGTGCCTTGGTGACATCGAGAGAGCGTTGCGCTCAAGAGGCGTGTGTTTGCAGTGTGTTTGCAGAGCATGAAAGGTGCTACCGAGAGCAAAGGAGATTGAGGTTTATGGCAAATGACTGCAATTAAACGGGATACGGCATTCCAATAATAACTATTTCTAAGAGAGCGGGAGAATAAAGCCAACAAAAGTTCTATTACTCAGCGATGGCAAACGGTAAATGAATTTGTATACAATACATATTAGCAAATATTCATTGTGGCCGTTGAGGTAATATAACAATAACAAATGGAGATATATTTAAATCGGAGAGCATACATTTTTCATCTTTGATTTGTTTGCTTAGTTCCACTTAGTGAAGTTTGCGCACATCATACATACACACACATACAATCAGCAATTTTCAGGACAATGATAATTCATAAATTTGATTAAAGCGAAGTGGTAGTAGGCACATCAAAGATTTATAGCTAAGTAACAGTACTCCAATAGGTTGGCTGATGTTGGATTTGTTGCAGCTCGAAAAAAACTTTATAATTTTTTAAGAAATTTTACGATACAGATACCCCTAGTTTGCAATATTTTGCAATTAATGTAAAAAAACCTTCGAAAAGGGAGTAATTTCAAAACACAAAAATTCCTGCGCAAGCTCAAGCATTTTCTGCAGTGTTTTTAGCGAAAAAAACATTTTTGGATTTTATATACATATTAGGAGTACCATTTTTATATTACTATATTATTTTATACGTGTGTATCTAACACCATAAAAATGGGTTTATATGCGTGACTACTATTCTAAAGGGACCAGGTTCGAGACCCACTGTGGGCAAGTAACATCAAATGATAGAATATTTTCTTTTTAATAGCGATTGGTCCCTGGCAAGCAATGACATTCTTTTTTTGAAAAAGGATTCTTATAAAAAACCGGAGGCAGTATAAAAATGTGGGTACTTTCATTTATAGAATAATAGAAAGTCGCACACCAGAAATTCTAATAAATAGAAGTACCTTTTAGATCTGGTCATAGCAAAATTGCAGAAAACTGTGAGGCAGATGAGCTTGCTAGACAGGGGATGTTTGTCCTGAGAAACGAGAGCATTGGGATCCCGCTGACTACCTGAGGCCTGCAAGCTTCATGTCAACTCAGCTAGCGCTAGGCAAGAACACAAACTTGAAAGATCGTGAAATCTCTCAAAATAATGCTATAAAATTTTCAGGATAAATGCTCCATTTCTTAAGGGGGCAAAAAACGTTTTATTGCAAGCTTACAAATCATTTCAAAATGAAAAAGATCTTACAAAACTAGTACAATATCGTACAATAGTACAAAATGCGTAGCGTTTTTACCGAAGACCTTTATTTAAACAAAAAACAATAATTTTATCAATAAGATTATAAGATCAATTATATGTTCGCCGGTGCTGTTTACAATTTCTTCCTACTACCTCCACCAAAAAATGCCTGGTTTGGCATTAAAGAAGTTGTTCAACCAGTTTTTAAGAACATCTTTGTTATCGAAGGTAACACCCTTCATATGGTTTGACAGGGAGCGGAAAATATAGTAATCGGTCGGTGCAAGGTCCGGAGACAACGGCGGATGCTGAAGGACCTCTCATTCAAGCTGTTGGAATACGGCTTTGACGACTTGTGCAACATGGGGCCTGGAGTTGTCCTGAAGAGGTGTGGTTTGACTATGTGGCGAATAGCCTCATTCACGCCGTTTAGCTCAGCATGTTGACCTTGATGACCGCGGCATTTCTTTTCGAACATTTCCCAGTGCGCCATGCCCTCTCAGTCCCAGCAAACGCATATCAGGATCTTCTTTGGATGGAGATCCGGCTTGACTCTCGGCTTTGGCGTATCTTCTGGAGCCACCCACTAGATGCTGAGAAGCAATTTGAAAGCCACTTTCTTTGTTTATTTCGTTGAGCTCGTGAGGTACCCAGGCTCCCTATTTTTCGGTAAATCTCATTGAAGGTGACTGGGAATAGCTTTTTGATCGCAGCTCATTTTTTCCGCCAATTCAGTACTGGTTTGGCGACCGTTCTACTTCAAAATTGATTTGAGATATTTTTCATCGAATTCAGAATGCCTTCCGCTGCGAAACGTGTTGTCGACGTCAAAGCCACCAGTTTTGAACTTTGCAAACCATTTCCATGCTGCAGAGCCGCCTATGACACCTTCTCCACGCATGTCATTTTGACCTCGATGAAAGGCAAAGAAGATCAGACCAGACGAAAGTGTTGATTTTTGCCTCCTGGGTATTCCATTTATATGCCTCAAAACTAATAAAAAATTAAATAACTCAAAAATACAATTAGCATAGATTTGCAGAGCAGAAATAGTTCTATGGAATGAATATATACTCTTAGCCAAACAGCAAACGAATCGTTGTAAAACAAAAGAAAATATAAACACGTTATGAACTTATTCCCCAACCCAATATTTAGCCAAATTTGCTCGGCGACCTTTAGCCATAAATTTTCAATCGGGTTTAACTTGGGACTCTGTGAAGTCGATTCTAAAAGCTGGATATCCTGATTTTTTATCCATTCTTGAACAATTTTCGCGGTATGTCGCTTACTAAAGTATAAATTCTTCTGTTGGATATGCGTTTTGGTCAAAAAGTCTTCTTTTTTCATTACCTCGAACATTTGTCCCAATAATGGAACATTGTATGTTTATTGAAAGGCGACGCTTATTCAAAATTTTTTTGTAATTTTTCAAATTTCGTTATTTTTTGCTGGGACGCTAATTTCCAAATATTTCAACTACGGTTCCATTTGAGCTAAAAACAGGAGTGATCAAAATTTTGAGAATTTCATAACTCTTGGCTTAGAGACTTAACTAAAAAAAGTCATAACTGCGGTTCTATTTTTTTCATTTCATTTTGGCGATAAGCAAATTTTAAACAAAAAATACTTTATATAAAAATTAACAAAAAATGTCTTTAATTGAAATATTCAAATTAATTTCTCAGATCCATTTTCACACCGCAGCAAATTTTTAGTATAGTCATCTTCTTTCCGTTTCCATAAAAAATGTTTCACTTTATAATATGGCCTTAAAGAGGGTTAAGTAAGAATGCGGTTAGAATCTGAATTTTCGAAATATTTTACTAGGCGCCCTCACTTGCACTTTATTATACACACACAAATTTCAGCTCTATAATTGAAATATTTAACTGATAAAATCAAATATGATTTTCTCACCCTCCCGTGGCACTTACTCCAACTGAGGCGCCGTAGAAATGTCGAAATTTATATTACTTAGTTGAAATCGAATTTTGTGCAATTCACGCCATGTTGCGCTCGCCAACAACCCCGCAACTTTTCCACAAATAATCGCTGAAGAGAAAAAACGAAAAGTGAAAGAAATAATGAAAACATGAAATCTAATTGAAAATTGACGTACGCAATTGTCTGCGCGTCTACGCATGTGCGACAGCGTCGGCCAGCATGACAAGGCGGAAATAAAAATTTTGACGGCTGCCATATTACACAATCGGCGGCACTGGAAAATTCGTCTGGCAAACGCATATTGTTGGACGCACTTGCACTTATTTATTTTATACACGCACTTCATGTTGAGTTATCCGCCCGCCTGGTCGCTCGCCATGCTGAGCATTTGTTATTTTTTTTTTGGTGTTTTTTTTGTCGTTTCCGTGGCTTGTCTAGCTGTTTGTACAAGCCAAGGAAAACATATGTAAATGTCAGTGAGCAAACGCTTTGTGCATGCAGTCACTCGCTTACCCAAACAAGCTGGTATTTGTTAATTGTCAAAAGCCATGAATAGGTTGGTGGAACACCGACAAAAACAAACAACAACAGACAAAAACACACAATGCTGAAATATAGCAAACAATAGCAAGTAAAAATAAATACTAAAGGTATAAAACAACAACAACAACTACTAGCACTCACTTACCTGTATCAAAGGCAAACAACAGCGTTTGCTTACCTTTTTATCACGTTCAAAATGTTTGCTACCCAAGAAAAAATCATCTAACAATGCAAGATAAATAGCGCCCAATTTTGCTGGTTTTTTTTGAATTTTTTTCTTTTTATTTCCATTTATTTTTGATATGGCATTCTCCGCTTAAGTAACGCCCTCTGTCTGTGCCTCGTCGGCATAGTCATACTGCTAATGAAATTAAAAAAAAATGCTAATTCATTACAAGTGAAGCTCTCGGTAGCGTCGCTGCGCACTACCTTGCTCTCAGCAGCCACCTACAGTATTAGGGCAATGAGTTATGAACGGTAAGAGTAGCTTGCAAAATTATGTTATGTAGCAGAAGACCTTTAAGAAAATGTAAGTAACAGATTTACTGCGAAAATGAACAACAAGGTGAAATCTAAAATAAACAAGACCGGCGTTATAAAAAATTGTTTGATGGCGCCATCTTTTTAATGAGTTAGTGCATTGGAAGTTACATCCCTAGCTGACTTCTAGTGAAAGCTTGGTGACATTCGGTTCAGTGGAAGCGAAGTTATTGCGTCTAAAGTGTCAGTATGTTTGTGTCATCGGTACGAAAATGAGTTTCGAACACAAAGCTAATATCAAATTTTGTTTTAAAATCGGTAAAACGTTTACCGAAACATTTAAATTGATGAAAAAAGTTTATGGCGATGATTGTCTATCTTGTGCTAGAGTTTATGAGTGAACCCTGTAGAGAAGGTTGTGTGAACATAAATAGCAATGAACATACGGGTCGCCCAAAATCAGTAATCACCAAAAACTCCATCGAAATTGTTCGTAAATTTATCAAAAATGAACCGAAATCGGCGTTGCAATTCATGGAACCGGAGTTGAGTATCTCCAAAATATCGATTTATCGCATTTTATCTGATTATTTGAGCTTACGAAAGGTCTGTGCACGTTTCATTCGGTACAATTTAACTGAGGACCAAAAATTGCTCAGAAGTCAACATTCGAAAGACCTCATTACAGAGGCGAGAAAAAACGAGAACTTCCTATAAAACATTGTAACTGATGATGAAACGTGGTGTTTCCAGCACGAACCCAAAACTAAGCGTCAAAGTGCCGAATGGAAGGCCCCAGACGAGCCACCACCCAAACAATCGGGTTTGGAGAAGTCAAAAATCAAGTCGATGCTCATTTTTTTTTACGATTCCAAGGGCATTGTCCACAAGGAGTTCGTGGCAACGTGCCAAACCGTCAATGAAATTTTCTATTTCAGCGCTTTGAAGCGTTTGTTGCGTCGCATTCGTCGAATTTGCCCTGAATACCGCGAAGGAGGAAGCTGGCGCTTATTGCATGATTATGCACCATCTCATCGATCCACTCTTGTGACTGATTTTTTGACTAGAAATCGCATTTTAACCATCAATCACTCAGCGTATTCGCCTGATATGGTTACCTGTGACTTCTACCTATTCGGAAAATTGCATTTGGCCAAGAAAGGGAAGCATTTTGCGTCCGTTGAGGCCATCCAAACGGCTTGTGCCGACATCCTGACATTTCGGTCAGAGACCTGAAACACTCTTTCGAAAAGCTTTTAGATCGCGAAAAATAGTGTAGCGAGGCCAGAGAGGAATAAATAAACATGAAGTTATCAGAACAATGATCCTGTCATTTTTACTTTAGCTTAGTCTTGTTTATTTTGGACTTTATCTTGTATGAAGGTGTTTTCTAATCCAGCCAATAAAATGAACTTTACTAGTTGAGCCGCGAAATTACGCCTAAACTCAAACTCTCTCTGAACTGCTTAACTGTATTAAGACACATTTTTTTATCTAACAAATAAAGTGAGCTTTACGAACGCAGCCACTAAATTATATACCTAACCTTAAAGTGTCCGTATACTCTTCTCGCTTGCACCACCTAACAAAGCTAAATTTTCCATTTACGAATCAAGTAGAGGCTGAGGAAAAAAGCCGCTATTTGCTCAAGCAATTTTCAGGACTGTTAAGCAAAACTACCTTCAGAATATGAGCTGCTTTCTTTTTCAAAGTTTCAACGGATTCAAATCTTGCTTCCAGAAGTTGCACTGTGCAAGATTTGTGAAATAAGTGGAAATTCAAGCTATGAAAGGCTGTTAGTTGGCTGGTTGGTTAAAGCGGTAATTCATCCGGAATCCTCGCTACCAACTGGCTTAATAGTTATTTACAGCATGACTATATCTAGTCGGTGCTGTTCAGGAACCTTATCAGATTGTTGCCATCTAAACCAGACATTTGTTCGAGTTTCTCGAACTAAGGGTTGACATTCATTCCTTCGATAAGGCAGGGTATTCACCGAGCAAATGGAAAATCATTTTCTTTTTCTCCGGTTGTTTGCAACTGTGATAGTGTGTGCTGTGAGCGGTGCCCATTTCGGCTGCTTTTAGAAATTAACGTCTGTATTTTAGTAAAAACCTTTGGACCGGGAGTGCCGATTAATTGGCGCATTGTCGTTTTAGCTAACCCATGACTCGACTTTCCACAATTCAGCCAGAGATATGCTTATTCTTTCACGGAGTTCAACAAGAACGAGAAGTTAGTAAGATTCTAATCTCCAAGAGACCAGTGGATTTATACAACCCCACGAATATGACTGGATATTGTCGTCTGCTTTTAACGTGGAAGGCCAAGCCAAGCATGAATAATTTTCAATATCCTATCGGGCATCTTGAAACCTCGAAAGGCGCTCAAAGCCATGTCATAAAGGATCATTGCGATAGTTTACTTTCAACAAATCTCTATATCATATAACATAAAGTAATAGGGCTATGAATAAGTTCGTGCGGTTTTACAACAGATGGCGTAACTTGATTATTATTCCATCGATCCACATTTCCAAACATTCATTGGAGAGCTACTGTCGTAAGGCACAAACGTCAGTATAAGTTTTTTATTTGAAGCGTAAACAACAATATTTTTACCACACTTGAAAATGTCGAATTTCGTGCCAAATAATGTGTTTTTGCGGGGAATTCTTCTTCATTATTTTAATATGAAGAAAAAAGCAGCCGAAAGTCATCGTATCTTGGTGGAAGTTTATGGTGAGCATGCTCTAGCTGAGCGAACGTGCCAGAAGTGGTTTGCACGCTTTAAAAGTGGTGATTTTGGCTTGGAAGACGAAGAACGCGAGGGTGCGCCGCCAAAGTTCATGGATACCGAATTGGAGGAATTGCTCGATCAAGATCCGGCTCAAACGCAAGAAGAGGTTGCAAAAACTTTGGGAGTTGATCAATCAACCATTTCCAAACGTTTAAAAGCCATGGGAATGATCCGAAAGGTAGGCCATTGGGTGCCGTATGAATTGAAGCCAAGAGACGTTGAACGCCGTTTTATGGCATGCGAACAACTGCTTCAACGGCACAAAAGAAAGGGTTTTTTGCATCGAATTGTGACTGGCGATGAAAAGTGGGTCCATTACGACAATCCAAAACGTCGGGCAACGTATGGATACCCTGGCCATGCTTCAACATCGACGTCGGCGCAGAATATTCATGGCCTGAAGGTTATGCTGTGTATCTGGTGGGACCAGCTGGGTGTTGTGTATTATGAGCTACTGAAACCGAATGAAACGATTACGGGGGATGTCTACCGACGACAATTGATGCGTTTGAGCCGAGCACTGCGAGAAAAACGGCCGCAATACGCCGATAGACACGACAAAGTTATTTTGCAACATGACAATGCTCGGCCACATGTTGCACAAGTGGTCAAAACATACTTAGAAACGCTCAAATGGGATGTCCTACCCCACCCGCCGTATAGTCCAGACCTTGCGCCATCCGATTACTATCTCTTCCGATCGATGCAACATGGCCTGGCTGACCAGCACTTCCGTAATTACGATGAAGTCAAAAAATGGATCGATTCGTGGATTGCGGCAAAACCGACCGAATTTTTCACAAAGGGAATCCGTGAATTGCCAGAAAGATGGGAAAAAGTAGTAGTAAGCGATGGACAATACTTTGAATATTAAATTTGTAACCATTTTACGTCAATAAAGTTTCAAATTTCGAAAAAACCGCACGAACTTATTCATAGTCCTATTAACAAAATATTTATGTAAGTTAATAACTATGCCCCGCATCCTTCGATTTTCACAGGGTTTTTCGTACTTTGCTGCTAATACCTCGTAGAAAGTTTTTCTTAACATAAATCGAACAAAACTTACAAAATAGGCGAGTTCACACCAAAAAAATGTTAAAAAATCATATAAATAATTTTCAAATTGCGGGAAATCAAAAATAACTCAACCGATTGGAGTAATTTCTATTTGCTATACAAATCTGAAATATATACCATCCATCTGCATCAATTAAATTTGTAAATTGTTTTCCTTTTTTTTTTTTATTTTTGAAAACTAAAGCGAGTTGAAGAACGGGCTTTCCAAGTTTCACATGAAACTTCCCTTAAACTCGTTACTACTCACTGCAGAACCGTCCTTATTGCGACCGAAAGTTATTGCTGTACCAGTAAGGGGGAGATCAAATCTATTGGGTGTGCAGATAATATCTCCCTAATCGAGTTACAGGACATAGGATCATAAAGAGAAATTAAATTTCTGATGACCTTGCCAGGAAGAGCACTGAATTGGTCTCAGAGGCATTCTACCCGGTCATCTGCATCTCCTGACTGTTCTTGAAGGGAAATTGCACAACTCCTTTCTTAGGAAAGCGCAGAAAAAACGGAGCCTTAATTCTTCATGTGCTATTTCAAAAATCCATTGGCTCCAGTGCAATATACGGAGGACTCAGAAAGTCGTGAACACTTCACACCATTCAACACCATTCATACTCGCAGCTTACCGCTAATTTGACGATCGGCTCACATGCGGAAAAGCTAGGTTTATCATTTAACCCCCATTGCAAAGCTGTGGGGACCTTTCAGAGAAGGAGACTGTTGAGCGTTTTCTCTATAAATGTCCAGGTTTGCCAACTAGGCGATTAAGGCCACTGGGCGCTCCTTTCTTCCACAGCCTGGAGCAGTGCGCCAACATAAATTCAATCAATCTCCTCCATTATATCAACAGCTCTGGTTGGCTGTAGATATCTGCCTGTTGGAGGTCTCATAATAGTATCAAAACTGCACTTTATTACTTCTTGGAGAGTGCCAGAGTGGCACTTCAACTATTTCACCTACCTATTTACCCACTGATTTGCTGACAGCAGCGACAGGTGCTGCATTTGCGCGAGAAGGCCTCTCGCAAAACCGTTGATTGCGTAACTTTACTTACTTAATGATTCAAAACTTAGTACTTCATTTTTAATGCTATTTGAAAAGAGTGCTTGCAATATTTTCTCCACTTCCATATTTCAGTGGACGAATGCTGTAGATGAGCGGTTACCATAGTAGCGCGCGCAGTGGCATCGCCAACTAAGCAGCGGCATCAGCAAATGTTCGAATGATTAGTATGTAGTTTTCGTTTCAATTCATTTTTTTTTTAATTTTTTTTTCGAACATTTCGAATGCGCATTAACACAAACGACTCAAATTACTTATGTTGCTCTTTATTTCGATTTTTACTGATTAAAATAATTCGAGTAACAATAGCTGCCGATTAATAACTGCGCCAGTCATCATTCACTTTGCTTATTCGCAATTTTCTTTTCTATTTGAACTTAGATGCCTGGCACAAATGGCAAATAACCACTCAATGAATTATCAAAAGATACATAAGTAAAATACAATTAAATGGAAAGAAAGAGAAAAAAGAGATAAAAGGAAAAAACTCAATTGCAAATCATCAATCGCCTTACAGGTCTCCACTTTGTCTGCCGGCATTACAATAGGCATTCGGTGTATTTTTCTTTGCTTGCCACAATTCCTTAGCTTACACACCTACATACACATATGCATGCATGCACACACATATAGGCACACAGCTAAACAATAAACAAGCAACAAACGAGAAATTCAAATATTACATTTTGTGTGACTAAAAAAGCAATCGCACGATAAATCATGTCAATATTGATATAAAAATCGTGCATATGACAGCCCTTAATTGTTGTTAGTGTATCTTAGTGTTAGATATGTATCACTGCGTCAAATGACTGATTGTTTAATCATTTCCATAGCTTTGTCGGCCACACATACCCCTCAGCGATCACATTACATATCTCATTCATGCGTTAGACGGCTTGATTTATTTGGAAAAATTAGCATTTCATTGTGATATATCAAATTTCCGCATAAAAAAGATATTAATAACAATGGCAGTAGTAGTAGTAGTGGGCGGTAGCAACAATCATCTTGAGATTGATAAGCATTGATTTGTAATCTATCAGGATGTAGAAGAAGAAGGGAGTATTAGAAGTTGAGGCGCCAATGTAGCTGAGTTGTTGTACAAAAATGCACAGATAATGCTTTGCTTTGTTAGATGATATCTAAAATATAATCCCCAATATCTGTCAAGAAAACACCAAATACAACTTCTTAGGTATTCAACTACTTTTAGCATTAACCCTCCCATGCCTTTTAGAGTGCGCCATTTTTAGTTGAATGGATTTTAGTTAAGAGTAAAAGGAAGTGTGATTTTTCAAGCGTTCGGGCATAAGCACCTATTATGCCATGCAATAGTAAAAATTATCCAGGGAAAACTTCTGATGCATGTGAAACTACAGGATGAACGATATGAAGTGTTACTAACTACACACTGCTTGTATCTGTAAAACAGCTCATGACATCAACGTCAAAATTGTTCTAATGGCAGTTCAATATATTGTTTATAAGCCACCAAAAGCATTTACGTCTCAGGTTTGTTGAATTTTTTTTCTTTCTCTGATGGAATTCAAACGTAATAGTGTGATTGCGTTATATTTGGCTGGAAAATCACAACCAGCCATTGTTCGTGAGCTCAGTCACCTCAAAGTGAATAAAATGTTTGTGTATCGCACTATAAAACGTTACAATGATACTGGTAGCCTGGCAAAACGCTATGGAGGTAGACCAAAAAAAACCACAACAACGCCAGAAATGGTTCGGAAAGTGAAAGCACGACTTGAACGAAATCCACGTCGAAGTGGAAGAAAAATGGCCAAAGAACTGAAAATATCGCAAGAAAGCTCTCGAAAAATGAGCTCAAGGTCAAGGCTTACAAGTTCCAAAAAGCACACGATCTTTCACCCCAGCAAAAAAAAGTTCGGTGCGAAAGAGCAAAGGAGTTGTTGCGCTTGCACGAACGTGGCGAATTTCCTAACATTGTGTTTCCTGACGAAAAAAATTTCCCAATTGGGCAGTTTATAAACACTCAAAACGATCGTGTTTACTTGACCGAACGCTCATACGAGAATTTGAGCCTACGTATGGTCACTCGAAGCAATTTCCCATCGCAAGTAATGGTTTGGGCCACAGTGACCACTGATGGACGCTCTCCAATCGTTTTTATCGAGCCTGATGTCAAAGTGAATGCGACTTATTATCGGAAAAATATTTTAGAAGCTTTATAGCCATGGGCACGCAAACATTTCGGTCGTAGACCATGGAAGTTCCAACAGGACTCAGCACCGTCTCATAAAGCTAGTGTGAACCAAGAATGGTTAAAAAATCATGTTCCACACTTCATTTCGTCCACGCAATGGACTTTTCCATCAGGTCCATTTTGGAGAGCAAGGTGAGGACTAAAAAATATGCCAGTATGGATGCGCTGACAAAAGCGATTATACGAGAATGGACCAAAATACCTCAAGATCACATTCGTGCAGCATGCAACTCATATTTTGACCGTTTGAAGGCTGTAGTCAAGGCAAAAGGTGGTCATATCGAGCTAAAGTGAATATATGTTAAAATTGTAATCATTTTTGAACAATTTTGTCTTTGAAATCAATAAAATTTCACACATTGGAACACAGAGAAGGCATGGACGTCGATTCAACGATTCTCTCCATGCCCCTTGACTCCATGCCATCAAGAGTCGTACTTGAAAAGAGATACAGTGTAGTGGTACCAGAGGCTCAGTTGTGGGAGGACTCAGCCTGGCAAACACTGTTTTCGCATTTTTACTGATGGCTCCAGGACCGAGCATAGCTCCGGCTTTGGGGTCTACGTGGAACCCAGCGGGACAAAACTGCACTTTGCTCTTGGAATGCATGCATCTGTGTTTCAAGCGGAGGTGTATGCAGTTCAAGAAGCGATGAACTTTGTTGTGGAAAAACGATGGAGAGGCAGATCTATATGTGTCTGCAGTGACAGCCAAGCTGCGCTTATGGCCTTAGACAGCCCTCCAACCACATCAGGAGTAGTGAATTCGTGTAAATCCAGGCTGAACTATGTCGGTAGACATAATAGCCTGTTGCTAACATGGGTCCCGGGACACGTGGGTATCGCGGGTAACGAGACCTCTGACTCCTTAGCTAAGAAGGGCTCTGAGGTCAAGAGCCCAGAGCCCGTCTGGGTCTTTGGCCCAGAGCCCGTTTTGCCACTCCCTTCTGCGGCCATCACAGCCACGGTTAGCAAATAGGTAACTACCACCACAAGCGAGCTTGGCAGGCTGAGAGAGGCTGCAGATGGACTAAACTGATGTTACCTGTCATGTCCGATCGGCTGTCGCAAACCCTTCTGTCATTAAGCAGAGGGGATTGCAGACGGCTGGTTGAACTGATGACGGGCCACTTTCTGTGGGCAAAGCCCATGGAAAGGTTGGGCATCTCAGACAGTGTACTCTGCCCAGCTTGTGAAGAGGAGGATCAGACGGCGGACCACATCCTGTGTGTCTGCCCCGCCTTCGCTCGAATCAGGTTTGAGGTCTTTGGCACTGATGCGTTAAGAAGCGACCCTCTTGGCTCCTTGGCACCACAAGATCTACTCAGATTTCTTCGGAGATCGGGTAGATTTAAAGAAAATTAAAAGGGAACCCAAGTGTAGTACAATGGACTTAATTAATGTCTGAGTGCTGCACTTGCAAGTTGTCTCGACAACAAAAAAAAAAAAGAAAAAAATTTCACACAAAAAAGTTATGGTGTATTGAATAGGTAACAGTTCATATCGTTCACCCTGTATATATAGATTTTATGTAAGTAGTAATGCTTCATATTCAGTTTTTCATTTTGCTCTCAATTTAATTTTTTCAAGGACTTTAAAGTTTCATAAGACTTTAATTTTCAAAAATTGGTTTTAAGCACTCATTTAATTTTTGTCACAACAAAATGCAGGTTTCACAGGGGTCAAAAATTTTGTTGATTTTTCAGAATTTTTTTTTTTTTTTTCTGACAGTATTAAGTGTTTTTTCTACATAAAAACTAGGCAAAGTATGGAGAAAATACACAGGACCGGCAGCATTTTTAGTCACTGAAATGTTGCACTTTAGTATACCAAAAAGCAATGCCTATAAAACTGTATATATGAGATTTTTCTAAAAATTCTGAATAAATTGACATTTTGTAAGTGAAATTTTGATATAAAATCTTAATTTTTTTGTATTGAATTTGTGAAACTTGGATCTGTATGATTTTTGTAGGAGGAAGAACTATACTATCTTTAAAAAATTCTTCAAATGAAGTAAGAAGCAAATAAAATGCGAAAAAATTCGAATGATCCTTAGTGCTTTAGTAATTGGCGCAGTGTATACCATATTTAGCCAATGATTGCCACTCCAGCAGCATATTCGTAAAATCTGTGGGGAAGCAAAAATTATGGGGGCAATAGGCGCAACTATGCATCTCTGTTGTGAGTTTAGTGTTAAGCAGCCAAATTAAATTAAAGTAGCGGTCTAAATTTAAAAAAAAAAATAAAGGCTTTCTAGATAGAAAGCTAAAGTGAATATAGATTCATGCTAATAGGATTTTTGCCAGTACCGGTGAAGACATTTTCAACTACTAAGCTTTACTTATCAGATTGACAGAACTTTTTAATTGCCTTCCCATTTGCTGCTACTTGCACTGAAACTAAGACTTCCTACTATATTTACGGTTATAATCATTTTTGCTACTCCTATAATTCAAATTTCTTACCGCTGCGAATTTTCGCAACTTTCGGCTATACCGACTGCCTTCTTTCAACTCAAAAATGTCTCACTCCACCAATTACGCTCTAATAGTTTCCCCATAAATCACTTCTCCGGCAGCGAGTTGACCTTTTCAGCTAAAAAATTAATCAAAAGACATTATTTCTGAAGAATTTCTCACATCACTTCTCCACTTCAATAACAAATTTTTTTTTCGTTAAAATAAAGAGAAGGGGGAAAATCCCCAAAAAAAAAAAAAGCTAAACTGTAAAAAAGTGAAACTAAACTAAAATGTGTCAAGGTAAGGGGAGAACTTTACTATTGTAATATATGTAAGCGTAAGTTATATATTATAAGTAACTTTCCCCTTTCGCTCTCGCTCTCTTCATTATCTAACTGGAATAATTATAATTAGCTATGTAAGTTATATATTTAATTGTTGTAATTGTCGTAATAGTAAATGGGGAACTCTTTCTCTCTTCATTTTAAGTATAAATCTAACTGTTAAAATAAATTGAATAAGTATAGTTTTTAATGTTAAAAGTAGTCTTCAAAGTCACCTTGAAGAGTAAAGACAAATTCAAACTTGTGCTATTTTAATAAAGATAAATTAAATTATAATAAACTAAAAAATAAAACTTCAACAATTTATTTTATTTTCAAAAATAAATTTAACTGGCGACGAGGATGGGATATGTTACTTAAAACATATCCAGTGATAATCGGGAAAAGAAAAGGTTAAAATTTTCAACAAACCGATGTGAACCGCAAATAATTCAAGTGGACATTACTAAAGTGTGGCAAAAAGCGAAATTTTTGTAAACTTAAAAACTAAAAACTAAACCAAAAAAAAAAAAAAAAAAAAAAAAAAAAAAAAAAAAATATTTCGTGTAATAACTAATCCGAAAGAATAGTTCTAACAAATTTATGATCGTTGAAAATAATTTGAACTTAGCGCAGTTGAGTGCAAAACGGCAAATTTGTGCATAATTTGTGAGCAATTTTACTGCCCAAATTGATATGACTACTGTACATATATATATTTAAAGCGGACAAAATCTTTGACAAACAAGAAAAAAGATTGGCTTCGTAAAAAAACAAAAAAAAAAAGGAAAAGAAATTACTAGAAGTTAAAAGTTAACGGAAAAAGAGAAGAAAGTGTACGGTGTGCATTCCAGTGCTAACGGCGTGAAAGACGAAAGAGAAAGCAAGCCAGCTATCATTAGAGAAAGAAGCAGAGCAGCGTTTGCTTAGAACAAACAACAACACCCACAATGGCTTTGACGTTAGCTGAGAGCTTGCGTGAAGCGAGGAGCTTGCCTGCATTTAACGGGAGCAGTGAATATACGCTCAGCAACTACCTGAGGGACGTCGCAACTGTGTTGCAGCTAACGCCAGCAGAACATGTACAGACAATAAAAACAGTATTAAGCAATAGACTGCAAGGTAAGGCGTTAAAGGCGGTCGAAACCTTATTTAACCCTACATGGGAAAGTATAATAGTTAAGCTTAAGGAGGAATTTGGAGTAAAAAGAAGTTTTTTTAATTTAAGAAGTGACGCACTAAACGAAGAAGCTAGGAACATTGAGGAATTACATTATAAATTAAGTAAAATTTTAAGTTTAATGAACACAAAGTATAGCTTAGAACCTGACATTTTGTATACACCTGAACATAATGAAAAACTAATTTTTGATATTTATGTAAACTACTTACCTATTAGTATTAAATCTCTTTTGCTACAAAATAATATTAGATCTATTAACATAGCTTATACATTTTATTTAGAAAATAATATATTAAAAGATATAAAACTAGTAAATAATAAACAAGCGAATAGTTTTGCGCATAAAAGTTTTCAAAATAATAATTATTATCCAAATAACAATACCTTTCCAAATAATAACTTTCAAAATGCAAATAATTCATTAAATAGGAATGTTTTTCAAAGATTTCAAAATTCAAGCAACTTTCCTAATTATAGTAGCCGTAATAACAGAAATAATAGTGGTGGTTTTAATAA
This sequence comes from Anastrepha obliqua, assembly GCF_027943255.1. NCBI lineage: Eukaryota > Metazoa > Arthropoda > Insecta > Diptera > Tephritidae > Anastrepha > Anastrepha obliqua. Next base: position 106,780,197 of record NC_072895.1, on the reverse strand, counting down.
TTGTAACAGAAATTTCAGAAATTTTCCAACACAAACTTTTAACACATTTAACAGAAATAATCATCAACAACAAACCCAAAATTATGACTTAGAAAATTTTTGTAATTTACGACAAAATCATTCATATAATAGACATTTAAGTAATAATGAAGAACCAATGGAAATTGATGCAATTCATGTTACAGAAAATTTTCCTGTGCAGCCTCGAAATTATCATTACCCATAGTAATATTAACTATAAATAATACAAAAACAAGATGCCTAATTGATAGTGGTGCTGCTACTACCCTCGGAGATTATAATTTTTTTTCCAATATAGGAATAAAGAAAAGTTTAATAAAACCAATTTTATTAAATACTCTGGTCGGTAATAATATTATTATAGATGAAGTGATAGTAAATGTGCCGGATGAATTCAAAGAAAAAAATAGCACCATGTCTGTTAAATTAATTAATTTTATTGATAAAAAATTCGATTGCATAATAGGAATAAATATTTTACAGCCCTTTGGAGCTATAATAGATTTTCAAAATAATACTCTTAAAGTAAATAATAAGGAAATAAAACTAATTGACTATAAATTTAACATTTCTTATGAGGAAATTAATTATATAGAAAAATTTGAGCTGGATAAATTCAAAGATTTAATGCCTACAAACTTAAATAAGGAAGAAAATAAGTTATTAGAAAATTTTTTACATAAAAATAAAAAGACGTTTTATATTAAAAACCAAAATTTAACTACAACTACCTGTGTAAAACATAAAATAATAACTACTTCTAATAAAATAGTATACTGCAAGAATTATAGGCATCCACAGATTTTAGAAAATGAAATAGAAAAGCAAATAAATGAAATGTTAAAAGAAAATATAATACGCCCCAGCAAATCGCCTTATAATTCCCCTTTGTGGATTGTTAAAAAGAAGTCCGATAATTCGAACCAGCAGAAATGGCGATTAGTTATAGACTTTAGGAAGCTAAATGAAATAACTGTGGATGACAAATTTCCTCTGCCAAATATAGAGTCATTATTTGACAAGTTAGGTAAGGCGCAATATTTCTCGTCCTTGGACCTTGCGAAAGGCTTTCATCAGGTTTTGATGGAGGAAAGCGACATTGAGAAAACGGCTTTTTCAACGCCCCGTGGTCACTTCGAGTTCATTCGAATGCCCTTCGGTCTCAAAAACGCGCCCGCTACATTTCAGCGAATGCTAAACTACATTTTGGCTGATTATATAAATAAAATTTGTATAATTTATATGGATGATATACTAGTCTTTTCAACCTCGCTAACCGAACACTTAGAAAGCTTGCAAAAAGTATTTAATAAACTGAATGACTACAATTTAAAGGTTCAAATAGATAAGTGTAGATTCTTATCGAAAGAAACAAACTTTCTTGGTCATATCATAACAAATAATGGGATAAAGCCCAACCCCGAGAAAATTAATATAATACAAAACTTGGAGCTACCAAAGTCAGTAAAAGAAATTAAATCGTTTTTAGGTTTAACCGGATATTACCGGAAATTCATTAGAAACTATTCCTTTGTTGCTAGCCCTATAATAAAATATTTAAAAAAAAATAGTAAAATTGATATTAATGACAAATCTTATATTGACGCTTTCGAAAAATTGAAGAAAATTTTAACAAATCCACCAATATTATGCTATCCAGACTTTAATAAAAAATTTGTATTGACCACGGATGCAAGCAATGCTGCTATTGGCGCGGTGTTGAGCCAGGATGGCAAACCAGTAAGTTACGCCAGTAGGACTTTAAATGGACATGAAAAAAACTACTCAACGCTGGAAAAAGAATTATTAGCCATTGTATGGTCAGTGAAATATTACCGTCCATACCTTTTTGGTCGAAAGTTTCTAGTTCAAACTGATCATCAGCCTTTGAAATGGCTTTATTCACTTAAAGAGCCCAATTCTAGAATCATCCGATGGAAAATATTATTAGATGAATTTGATCTCGATATTGAATATATTAAGGGAAAGGAGAATAAGGTAGCTGATTTTTTGAGCAGAGTTGAAGTAAATCATAGTACGGAAGAAAATGTAAATATTAATTTCCTTAGAATAAATAAAATTGTTAATAAATATAGGACGCAAATAAGAATAGTTAAAAATAAAAATAAAGAAACAGAAATACTTTTTAAAAAATATAAAATAATATATGTGTCTGAGAATGACTTAAATAATACTCATTATTTGAATGATTTATTTAGACGTGAAATAAAAAGAGGAAAAATTGGGGTATACTCGGAGCTTGACAATAATAAATATAATATAATACAGAACAAATTAATTGAATTATTTTCTAGTAACAATAAAATAAATTTCATAAATTGTACAAAAGTTGCTAGTGATATTGAATCCGAGGAATCTTTATTGAATATCATTGATGATATTCATATTAAAGGTAACCATAGAGGAATCCAGGAGAATTTCGAAGAATTAAAAGATAATTATTATAATCCTAAATTATTAAAATTTATAAATAGATATTGCAATAACTGCAGAATATGTAATGAAAACAAATATGACAGAAAACCAATAAATAAAATATTTCAACATACTCCAACACCAGAAAAACCAAATGAAATAGTACATATAGATATTTTTCAGATACAAAAGACTAGTTTTTTGACAACAATAGACAAATTTACGAAATTAGGAACGGCACATAAACTAAATGACAAAAATATGGTAACAATTAAAACTAAAATCGAAGAGCGAATCGCATTTTTAGGAAAACCTGATAAAATTATTATGGATAATGAATTTAATAATGCACTTATAAAGCTGTTCTGTCAAGAAAATAATATAGAAACTCATTTTACAACACCGAATTCGCACACAGGAAATTCAGATGTAGAAAGAATGCATTCGACTCTCTTAGAGCATATAAGAATATTAAAAAACGCTGAAAATATTAATGACTCTGAAGAATTAGTACTAAAAGCAGTTAATTTCTATAATAATACAATTCACAGCACGACTAAATTAAAACCAATTGATTTTATAAATAAGTTACACATAAATTTAAAAGAGGTTAAGGTAAGATCTGAAGCAATTAAAAAGAAAACCATTGATAGAGAAAATATTAAAAGAGAAAATATTACACTTAATTTACAAAAATCTAATTTATATATTAAAAATCCTACTGCAATTAGACAAAAAACTGCTAAAAGATTTAACAGATACCACCACAGCAACCCTAATAAAGTAGACACTGCACAATTTAGACGCCCATTAAAGTCTATAAAATAAAATAAAAATAAATAAAAAAAATAATAATAATAAAAAAAATGAAATGGATTTGTAGAGCAAAACATGGAAAACTATTCGTTAATATTTTTTTTATATTAAATCACACTATATTTATTTTTTTAAAATGTAAACTATAGAATAAGAAATGAATATTTATGGCTAATATAGTTTAATATTTATCTTGGAAAAAAAACCGCTAAACAACTTAAATATATTTCAAGTTATTAGTTAAGTGTGATTTAAATCTGTATCACTATAAGAAACTATTAAATTTTCGGATTGTATATTATATTTGTAAAAGATTCGACGAGACTCGAATTCTTTAAGGAGAGGCGAGTTATATATTATAAGTAACTTTCCCCTTTCGCTCTCGCTCTCTTCATTATCTAACTGGAATAATTATAATTAGCTATGTAAGTTATATATTTAATTGTTGTAATTGTCGTAATAGTAAATGGGGAACTCTTTCTCTCTTCATTTTAAGTATAAATCTAACTGTTAAAATAAATTGAATAAGTATAGTTTTTAATGTTAAAAGTAGTCTTCAAAGTCACCTTGAAGAGTAAAGACAAATTCAAACTTGTGCTATTTTAATAAAGATAAATTAAATTATAATAAACTAAAAAATAAAACTTCAACAATTTATTTTATTTTCAAAAATAAATTTAACTCGTACATATGTATGTATGTGTGCAAGGCAGAGCATAAGACAAGTGCGTCCACGAGACGAGCAATCATTCGATTTTTTTTGATTTTTTTAGTTGCGCAGAGGAAGCTTTGCCTGATGCATTCACTTAAGAGAAGTATTTGTATATGTGACTATGCATGCATTAGAAGATATTATATATGTTTATATGTATGTGTGTGTGTGTGCTTATGTTGGCACTGTCAGCTTTGACAGCTACTCACAAATTGACAGTTGCTCATTAATGCAAAGTGCCAGAGACAACATCGAGGCGAGATACACATTTACACAGTTCTATACATACATACACACATACATACATACATACATACATGCGTATAAAGAATAATGGCACTGAGGATGAGTAAATGAACTCGATGAATGGCAGTGGAGAAGTAGTGGCAGCTTAAATTTAGAGTTGTTGGCAATGAAAATTGGTCAGCTGGGTGTAACAAAAAATATTTAAGGGGGAGTGAAAAACAGGGAAATATTTCCTGATACCATAAAGTAAACAGGGATATGCATATGCTTTCGATAGGTCAGAAAAAAGAAGAAAAACCAGGAACATTGGTATGCTTAAGGTAGATTAGATTAGATTAGATTTGTGGGGGGGCTGGACAAGTCCAAGCACTCAGTCAGTAGACTATTGTAATACACCCGGATAGATATCAGTAGAAGGAATAAAGATAGGAAAAATAAAATGTGGATGGTAAAAACAGATAAATTAGTTTCAGGTCACTTTTCCATATATCTCTTGGATTCATTGATGAACTTTAAGAGATCCGGAAGAGGAAGAATATGAACTTTATCCATACTCAGTGTATCGCAACCCAATATCCTAAGTCTGATTCCTGAAAATGCAGGACAGCTACAGAGAAAATGCTCTGCAGTGTCGTCATCTTCAAGACAGGATAGGCATATCGGGCTGTACACAACCCCCATGTTAGCCATATGCTGACCACAGATGTTGTGCCCTGTTATTACACCCACCAGTACTCTCAGGTCTTTCCTCCTGAGTTTTAGGAGAAAGGTCGCTGTTTTCCTGTTTGGTTCTTTCACAAAGCACTTGGCAACTCTGCACGAGTTCAACTCAGACCAACGACCTCTGTCGGTAGACCTCATGAAGTCCTCAATCCATAGTTGAATCGATGCGAAATTGACACCTAGAAAGGGGTTCAGGGCCTAGTGGCATATTTGCAGAGCCTCTATTTGCCAATTTATCAGCTAACTCGTTCCCTGCAATACCACAATATCCAGGCTCCCAAATAAGACTAACTTTGTTGTGTTTGGCAACATTCTTCATTTTTGTCTTGCATTCATCGACTAACTGCGAAGAGCAGCGTGGGTTAGCAAAGGCTTTCAGTGTAGCTTGACTGTCACTACATGCTTAAGGTAGTGTTGGGTAATGCACTTAGTGGTACTTTTTCAAAACTGAAAACAAAAAGCCAAAAATTAAATTTATTTGGTAGTCTTTATTTTCATGCAAAGGAGAAATTTTTTGTTGACCGTAACTGTGGCTGAGATGGTCCATCTTGAACTTCCAATTTTCGTTGACGCCTTCGAGCATCACTTTAGTAACGTTGGCCTCCAAGGCAATAATCGTAGTCGGCTTATACAGGTTTCGTACTTTACCAGCCCGAAAGGTAAAATTCTGCAGGTCTGATGTCACAGGTTGTAGGTGGCTAATTAACTGGTCCGATGCCCGAAATGAATTATTTTCGAATTGATCTCGCGATAAAGCCTTGATTTTACGGACTGCATGCTAAGTGGCTTTATTTTTTTGTTGGAACCAATTGTCGTCGGGACCATTTAGGCTAAGTGGAAATGTCAATGTCGGTGAGGAATAGCAAAGCATCTCGCGATATATCTCATTTCCAAGAACTCCATATCACGCAAGAAATTATGCTCAAGCCTTCGATTGCACATATTTCAAGCCTCTCTGCAAACTCCAATTACCTCATGGAATTATACTCATGTCTACTACTGCCTTTAAAACCTTCTTTGGATGTTGTGGCTCTACTTCTGAGTGGTGTCCTTTCACCCTTGCTGTTCAACTTCTACATCTCGAAGCTCCCCCAACCAACAGAGGGAGTCTCCCTGGTCTCATACGCTGACGACTGGACGATAATGGCGTCGGGCAATGACATCGATGGTCTGTGCTCCAAAGTGAACAGCTATCTCACCGCTCTTTCTCGCTTTTTCACTGCAAGGAATCTCCAACTTTTCCCCGCTAAATCCACGGCGACCCTCTTTACCACCCGGACAAAGGAGGTCAAACTGCCTCTCAAGGTAAAAGTCGATGATACAACAATTCCGACGGTAAAAACTCCCAAAATTTTGGAGTAACCCTTGACAGTTTGCTCTCCTTCTCAGCGCACACAACCGCAATTGCCCCTAAGGTCCAAAATCGCAACAAGGTCTGCAAAACGGCAGCACTTGGGGCAAAGACAAAGAGCTGTTGCTTTCGACATTTAAGGCAATTGGTCGGCCGGTTCTGAACTATGCTGCGCGTGTCTGGCCGTGGATAAAGCTACAGACATGCCAAAATACTGCCATTCGGACAGCGACCGGTTGCCTCCTGATGTCCCATATTCAACACCTTCACAATGAGGCGTAAATGCGCCCCGTAATGGGACACAATAAACTGCTCAGCAAGCAGTTCCTGCTGGGGTGCTACCGTAGGTTTCACCCTTGCAGCCACCTGCTTGAGCCAGATCCGCCTCCTAGGCACGTAAGGTGACACCTTTTAAACTATGCCGACGAGATCCAGGACAAAACTGACACATATCTACTGGACCAGACAGTATTTAGACAGTCAATAAACGACCGTCACCACCTTTTTAAGCTCCTGTCCTGTGAATGCCGTAATCGGAGTCCAAGCACCACCTATTGCAGATGAAGAGTTCCAGCTTCCTCGTGAGACATGCGTAACACTGGCACAATAACGTTGTGGATACTGTAGCAGTTTAAACTCCTACTTATCCAGAATTGATCCCGACATACCAAACATATGTCCAACATGTGAAGATACCCCGCACGACACTGTGGTTAGTGTTTTCTTTTCTAAACCTACTCATCTAACACCCCTCTCTCTCTGGACCCAACCCGTCGGAGCAGCATGTTTCCTGGGCCTACCTTTAGATAAGCCAGACGAGGACGATCGGTGATATACCCTACATTGACGGGGCTTCTATTACTGTTCAAACAACAACAACAACAAAGACATCCTCCACTTGACAATGATGACTTAGCTGTTCGAATATTTCCCATCCTTCCCTGCACCAAGACTGTACAGCAGGCACCTCCGCTCATTCTCTCCACTCAGAAAAACCACCCAAAGTTTTCCCTGTCTAGCTGCTTCATTGAGCAAACAATTTCCGATAATGCCTGAGCTGAAATGATTATTCTAATAGATCGAAATTTAAATGCATCTTTTTTGCGATGCAGCGGGGCATGGTGAACCAATCTCGTATCAACACTTATTTTGATTCTTTGGCAGCCGAAAATTCACATTTTCATTTCACCTGATTCCAGAGTGATAAGCAGAATTTCACTTCCCGCCTCAAGTTGTTTATTGATTTTCATTTTGGTGCGCAAATTTGCCAGTGTGACGCCTTCTAAGTAGATTCTATGCGTCAGCGGCATGTCAAAATTTAGCAAATAAACAACAACAACGCCAAGAACTAAAACTACTTAGCCAAGAGAAAGTTTTTCAAAAATTTTAAAAGCGTGAAATGGAAATTTCTCTCTGCACTCACTTGGCCAGACTTAAAGTGGCATTTAGCCTAATATACAAAGTCAACTAAATTTCCTTCGAAACACACACACAAATTGACAAATACAAACATATACAACACTATGTGTGGTTGTGTGCGTGTACTCTACATTAACAGCTACTTGCACTAACTATTTAAATTCCTTGCCGCTTTGGCAGCTGCTGATAGATAACAAATGTGGGTGGTTGAAGGTTGGTTGGATGAGGCACAAGCTCGTGCTTGTGTGTATGTAGCAGTCACTTATGTGTGTTGGTGTATGAGTGCTTGCTTTTGCACTGTTAGCAGAGCATACATTTTCAATTATTTTGAAAACCACTTACAGCCACTCGAAAAATAATATTGAAGTGAACCGCATCCTTACATATACACACACACGCACACACACACTTTTTGCTTCACATCGCTGCATTCAAACTTAGTAGATTTAAGCTGCATTCCTTGCCGGCATGTCTAGTTGTTTTGAACCCTGTGCTATCATTTTACTACCAGTTTGCTTTGCAGTTTAAGTACATCAGTTTTTGAATTAGTTAATAATTGGCTAGAAACATGCTGGGCCAATACGGCCCAAAAATCACTAGTTCTGGATGTATTGAAAAAATTCTGGTTGAATTTGGTACAAAAACCATTAGTTTTGGATGAGTTGTACTTAAACTGCAAAGCAAACTAGTAGTAAAATGATAACACAGGGTTCAAAACAACTAGACATGCCGGCAAGGAATGCAGCTTAAATCTACTAAGTTTGAATGCAGCAATGTGAAATGAAAATTGTTAAATGATCTTAGCATCCTTTAAATCAGCATGGTACTACTTAATGAACTAGTTTATATTTGGTCCGAAAATCACCACTTTGGCCTAGTAGAAAAAATTAATAAATTTTTAATAAACTTCTGTATCAGCATTGTACTAGCTAATGAACTAGTTCATAAAGTTTCCAAATAGTTCTGGTCCTATTTGGTCCAAAAATCACCAGTTCTGGCTGAGTTGAAAATATTCTTATTGAATTTGGTAAAAAATCATCAGTTTTCTGAGAGTTGTAAAAGTAAATGAAAAATGGTTAAAATAATTTATAATAGTTTTAGTCAGCTTAGCACTACTTAATGAACTAGTTAATCTTTGGTACGAAAATTACCACTTTAGCCTAGGTGAAAAAATTCATAAAAATTTATAAATTTATATTCAACTTTTGCATTAGCCTTATAATAGTTAATGAGCACTTATCATCATCTACTAGTACTACTTCATGAACTAGTTTATATTTGGTCCGAAAGTCACCAGTTGTAACCTAGTTGAAAAAATTAATAAAAATGTATAAATTTATAATCAACTTCTGCATCAGCATTATACTAGTTAGTGAACTAGTTCATAAAGTGTCCAAATAGTTCTGGGCCTATTTGGTCCAAAAATCACCAGTTTTGGACGAGTTTGAAAAGTAAATAAAAATCGATAAATTGATGTTTAAAAAATATTTTGTAATGAATGAAAACATTATACAATTTTTTTTATCTTTTTCAACGTATTTAGTTGTTGGACCTTAGGTATCACAGTGGATCGGCAACGATCTAAGTCAGTTGGTTTGGAGACCGACTGCCACTTCTACCTACCTAATTTTTGGACTTCTAAATATTTTATTTTTAAAAATTACACAACTCATGAAATTACACAATGTGAAATGAACTTCAATTCTGTTCCTCAAACTTTAATTCTGTTCTTCTTTTTGTTTTTATTTAAATAATCTGGTGTTTTTGAAGTTCCTCTGCGGATTGATTGCACGTACAAAATTTGAAGTAGAGATAAGTAGGATTCTTCAGATATATTAAGCTTTTGATAATGGGCCGTATGGGTTGGTAGAACACCAAAATGATAGAAAACGTTTTTTCTAATAGCACTCGCCTCTCGGCAGGCAATGGCAAGCCTCCGAGAGCATTTTTGGACTGTGAAAAAGCTTCTCATAGAAAAACCAAAATCGCTGAATTGGAATGTATACTTAAAATTAAAATATTCAAAAAGGCAAATGAAAAATGGAACAATGTAGGCATAAATATTCTTTTAAAATTTCAGTCCGATTTCAATGCCTTATAATCTTAGCAAAAATGAATAAAAAAATGAACAAAAAAATATATATAATATAATATATAAAAAAATTAAAAATAAAAATAAAACATAAACTTCGGTCCATCATTTGGAATTGGTATACTTTGACTAGAGATTTTAATTCAGCACATCAGCAAACACTTAGAAATATTTTGCACTTTGTCAACCATTTTATTTTAATTCTTTTTCAGGTTTCCAGAGCCGTTTAAGGGTAAAGTTGAGAATTTTCTCATTTATAGTAAAATTATCATTGCGATGCTTATTCCAACATTTATACATATATACACTTTTCCCAATACCTGCGAGGTATCGTCTCACTTTTCACCCTTTAATAAATCAACGATGGTATAACTAACTTTTTTTCAGCTGAACAATTTATTTTGTAGCTGAATAGTTTAAGATCTTGACATTTTACAAGTTCCTACTTTTTTGGGTCCGGAGCCGAAACTAAAATTACCAAAGCGTCATGCGGACTGTGCCTAACGCATTAGCTGCGGGGAAGAAATACAATCGTTGCGTCTTTTATTATACAAAAAAAAATATATATATTTATTTGATAAACAACACTCATTGGTTACTTTGCAACTAGTACAATACTAGTTACTTTCGTACTACTGTGACTCCTATCATAAAAACCAATTAATGTTCCAGAGTATTTGCTGAGTTGTTAAACTTTTCATTGCTGGTTACTTTGCAACTAGTACAATACTAGCTACTTTCGTACTAGTATGACTCCTCCCATAAAAACCAGTTAATGTCCCAGCATGTTTTCTGAATTGTTAAACTTTTCATTGCTGGTTACTTTGCAACTAGTACAATACTAGTTATTTTCGTACTAGTATGTCTCCTGCCATTAAATACGAGTTCATGTCCCAGTTTTTCATTGCTGGGCTTGCACTGTGTGTTTGGGTATTTGTTTTGCTGCCAAAGACATTGTGCTTGTCACTCATTTGCACACACACACACACCCACACACACATTAGCAACTACTCAGAGTTGGTTTTTCTCTCCACACACACTTAACGCACTTATTGTTTGCAAAAACAAATCAACATAATGGACAATTTGCCCTTTGGCTACGCGCTGTGATGCGTCCGACAAGTCAAACAAGCAAGTTACGTCACCCCATCCATAGACATCGAGGCAAAATTGTGAACTCCTTCGAAAGCTGCAACCGCATAGCTACCTACCGCAGCTTCTCACACTTATTTAAATATGTACACACATGCATAGAGATCTTCACCTTGTAGCTGTATTTATGTGTGTGTGTATTCTATTTTATTGCATTTGTTGTTGTGTCTCACCCTCGCTTCGTCTGGTTTTTCATGCTTCGCCATTACTTGCCGTTTGCTTTGAAAATGTCAGTTACTTTGACAATCGTTCAGGCGATTTGTTTGTTGTTGTTGCTGTGCTTGTCACTTATTATTAAAGTGTGTACGCACTCAAACACACGCACACGCGGGCACTAACGCATTGATTGACTTACTCACTCACTCAGTCACTCACTCATTCACCCACTTATTCTTTCAATCAACTTACTGCGTACCCTCATCTAAATGCAATTTCTGTAAAGTCTACCCTCCTTCCCTTACCTCACCAACAAATTCATCTCTGTGATTTATTTTTGGATGTACGCAGGAAGTAAGGAAGTAAACCGCTGCTGCTGCTGCTGCTGTTGTTGCGCTTTTGTTGCATGCACTTTATTTAAATTGCATTAAAATGTTTGCTAAATAAACAAAATGCACTAAAAACAACAAAGCAAATACACAAATAATGATGGTGCGTCAGGGTGGCAAAGAGGTTTGGGCAGTGACTCTTTGCCAGTTCCAGCTCATTTTGTGCTCAACCACCTTAACTTAATAATGAATTTTTTTTTGTTTGCTTCCATCAATGCACTCGAATGACGTTAGATTTTTTGTTGCGGCATGTGGCATATGCTATAGAAATTCTCATCTATAAATACTAAAATAAAAGCGAACGCCTTGGCTTTTGTTGTTGTTGTTATTGCTATTTGTTTGATGACGAGTCTTGTGGGAATCGCCGCAAATGCTTGATTGCATGACAAGTGAATGGGCAATGCCTGTCATTAAGTTGTTGCTGCTGCTCGCTTCAAACGCATTTACTATAACAACATGCCACATGCAGCATATTAAACTGAAAATAACTACGCTCGGCAGACTTGTTGGCCTTGCGGGCATTAATAAGCCTCCAGCTACTTTTGTATATACTACTGCTTCTACGCTTCATTTTGCCTTTCCTCCACTCCACTGCCATCAGCAGCAGGAGTTTTACATGCAGTTCCCTCCACTTGCTTTGCCCTGCTCGCCTTTGTCAATTATTAAGCGGGCGTTCACAGTCGCGGCATACCATAGCATTAACCTTTGTACTTGCGGCCGCCCTACCCTTCGCGCCACTCACAGCCTTTTCTTCAATCACTTCCACTTATATGAGTCTCCTCTCCAGACACATATTTATTGAAATCCCTATTATTAGTTGGGCGATAACAACCCTTCTGGCGTTTAATTAACTGACCTCGGCGACACTCACCAATATTTATAATATAAATATATTCCCCCTCCCCTAAGGACTCGTTTAATAGTAATACAAATTTCTGTTAAAGTGCAGCATTGAAATTTAAGTGATCGATTAGAGTTTTGCGAGCTCATATTTTCCAATGCTCGCTTAATCTACTTTGCGGGATTTTTTTGTTTTGTTGGAGGTCACAGAAAGTGTGCTGAACGTAGCTGCTGTGATGTAATTTCCAGTCAACGACATGACGAGCTTGTGAAACTCAAACTAGCAACATCGAACTGCTCGTGGTCTGAAGAGATTATCACTTTACAAACCGACTTAAAGTGAATTTCGTAACAAGATCTGGAGTGCATCACTTATAAGTTCCCAACTATCAACTAAAATAAATAAATTTAAATAAATATATTAATTGGCGCGTACACTTCTGCAAGGTGTTTGACCGAGCTCTTTCTCTTATTTGTGTCTCTTGATGTTGTTCCACAAATGGGGACAAGCAGTAGGTCCTATTTTAGTCCGACTCCGAACGGCAAATGGTTTTAATGAGGAGCTTTTTTCATCGCCGAAATACATTCGGAGATTTGCCACGCTCGAATGGTAGTCGCGCAGTAACCCATTCGGCTACGACGGCCTCCAACTATCATTCACTTATTTATAATTTCTCAGTTTGTACTCTGCCGCAGTTCCTATTGGATACTGAATTGTCACCAACATAATGAAATTCCAGCAATCTTGATATGAGCCAGCGAGGATCTCGACACGGACAATAAACCAATAAAACATTTGCATCTAAGCTTGTTACGGAAAGATTTGTCTATATTCAGTTTCTGTCGGCAAAAGAACACACAATTATGCTTAGCTGGGTACTTAGAATTATGGGCTAAAAAGCAACGAGGTTGCTGACGGCCTAACAGTAGGACAATCGAGAAGCAAGTCTATGGTATCACAACTATTCCATATCTTTAGCTGATAACACTGCCCTGCATCGGTTTTGCGAATAAGATGGGACCTAATGATCCCGAAGGGAATTTTCGCGCTAAGCACGAATCCGAGTTCAAAAATTTTCCCTCACGTCAGGTTTTCCAGAAAAAGGGGGTTGAAACCCCTAAAAATAGCGTGTTTGGCCATTTTTTCAAAAATTGTGGAGCAGAACCCTAACGTGCTACGATCTTCGTTATTGTCAGTAATTGAAGGTTGAACTTTGCTCTTTGAAATAAGCCCAAACCCAAATTGTTCGCATGCACCCTTAGAGTAGGGGGTGTACTTATGTCTACGGGGGTAGAGAAAAAAATGAACATAGGAACTTATCTACACCCAAGATAAGATATAATGAAAAGTGCAGTGTTCCTAAGGTATTTAGTGTCGCTGATTACAAATCTGAAAATTGAAATTTGCAGGGCAGTGTAATCTTTAAGTTACCTAACTACATTATGAAAAAACTTAGAGCGGGGTAAGTATTAAGAAATAATAGAGCTCTTCGAGCCCCCCTCGGCTGCTCTATTTCATCAAACGCACAGTTAAACGGCGCTAAGCCGGGTTGACATTTAGTAGCTCACTGCTTGCCTAACCGATACAATCGACAACGCTTTCATTCACACTGGTTAAATCTATCAGCTGCGAAAAGCTGCCGGCTTTGTATTCATAATGCAAAAAGTGGAAATCGTATCCAAAAGAGGGAACGAAAAAGTAAAAATTTAAATACTTTCGGTCAGTCAATCAGTCCCTAAAGTCTTTAATAGCTTTACGTTCAATTCAAAAGTTCTTATACAGTGTAACAATGCGCTCAACAAACTGGCGACTTTCAATCAGGTTTCCCTGATTTGGGTACCAGGGCATGAGGGACTCGAAGGAAACCAGAAAGCAGACTTTTATGCAAAAAAAAAAAGGTTGGAAGGGTCATTTATTGCACCAACTCCATTTTTCGGCTTAAACAAAAATAATCTAAAACACGAAATCAAAAAAGAACCCAAATAAAAACGAAGGAATACTAGAACGGCACAAACGTACTTAATCACTCCAAAAATTACTCCTGAACTTTAATACCAACAAAGCAAAATATGCTCTAACCCCAGACAAAAAAGGCTTCAGATTACTCTGTAGACCACTTACAGGTCGCTTTGCCTGTAATAAACACTTTAACATAATAAGGTTATCTAGTACAAGATCATGCAGGTGCTACTGTGATGAAGAGGAATCCGTGGAACACTTAATCACCAACTGTGCAGCATTAGGTCACAGAAGAAACAGAATCTTGGGCTTGTACCTATTAGAGGATGAAGACCTTCAAGTACTCCCTCGTAAGGAGCTGGCTTGAATCCTCGCAATACTAAATAATTCATATTAAGCACTTAGGGACACACAATACTCGTATATCAATCTGACCTTGGTCTAACCCGTACAACCATTACCTCAGAGATACTCAGACGATAAAAATAAAAAAAAATAAATAATTGGCGCGTACACTTTTGTTAGGTGTTTGGCCGAGCTCCTCCTCCTATTTGTGGTGTGCGTCTTGATGTTGTTCCACAAATGGAGGGACCTACAGTTTCAAGCCGACTCCGAACGGCAGATATTTTTATGAGGAGCTTTTTCATGGCAGAAATACACTCGGAGGCTTGCCATTGCCTGCCGAGGGGCGACCGCTATTAGAAAAATGTTTTTATTAATTTTGCTTTCACCGAGATTCGAACCAACGACCTCTCAGTGAATTCCGAATGGTGATCACGCACCAACCCATTCGGCTACGGCGGCTGCCGTGATACTCAGACGATACTTTATTTAAATTCGATGCAGGGAGAGGCTAAGCAAATAAAGACAAAACTAACACTTTAACTCTTACAGAGCCGATCCTTTAAGTCTCCTAGTACTTTTAGCTCCATTTATGATTCACTTGTGATATTGAAAATCGTTTGGACGCCAGAGTTAGATTAGGTCTACTGTGTTAGAAATGATCTATTTTAAGACGAAACTCAACTCACTTTTGGTGCAACCAATTCATTTGATTAAAGCGAAAATTCCTAGCAAACTGCTTATCTTCAAGGCACAAAATAGCCTAAGGTCGAAGTGCAAACTTCCATTTTGTGCTATTCTCAGGCAAAAAGTACTCTGCTAGTTTCAAATGGGGCTTTATCCTCTTGTAAGTAATTGGTGCACCTAAGCAACATAGGTTTTTATTGGTATTTCCCTCAAATTCTGTTATTTACGACCTCCGTAAATTGTTTAAACATTTATAAACCCGGAGCGCTGTGATGTGAAATGTAAGTGGGTTATAGGTGCAGAAAAAAGGTCTGATCACTTTCCGCTAGATATCTTTAGTGAGCTATGGCTTACGTTGTATACATCGCAGCGAATCGCACTTTACGGAAATTTAAAGTTGACTTTAAGTTTCAAGAAAACTTCTTTCATAATTTTGAATTCAGTGAAGCTGGTTGTGTGCTACAGCTGTTCAAAGTAAAGGCAATACACTCTTCAGTACCGCTAAGATCAAACCGAAAGGTGGGAGGAGGCGATCAGGAAATTGTTTGCTTTTTGAGCAAGCAACAACAAAGCGGTGGTTTCAACGATTCCATTCTGGTAATATGGACCTCGAAGACAAAGCACGCTCTGGTAGCCCAATCTGCAAAAATTTCCAGCAACTAATAAGCGAGAAACCTGTTCGGAAAGTTATTTGTAACTCTCAAGAAGAATCTACTCTCCAGAAAAATCTACTCCCCAGAAAAATCTACTCTAAAGAAAAATCTACTCTAAAGAAGAAGCTCGTTGTGCTGGTCTGTTCCGAAGTGTGAAAAATAATTCTGTTGAACTGATTGGAGCGCTTGCAATTCCTTGCTGAAATACAACGAAACTAATCAATTGTGAAGTAGATATTAACTGGTATAGCTGAAAAAGGGGTATTGTATGTACCCCCGTTGGCCGTTCGAAATGATCGTCAAGCTGCCACGAAGATTTTGTTGTGTGTTTGGTGGGATTGGAAGCAAATCATCTGCTATGAGCTGCTTCTAACGAACTCGAAATACCCGATCTTACCTTTACTGATAGCAACTAATATAATTAGATTAAAGTAGGCGGTCGACCAGACTCAACCAGAATTTTTGAAAAGGAAGGGTGTTGTAATTCATAACGCCAACATATTTAGTGACACGCCAAAGGCAGCGACTGTTTCTCCGACACAAAGTGGGAATCACCATTTCAAAAGCTTAAAATTTTTCTTGATGGTACGTAACTGGCCTCAAGAGAGTTTTGTAAAAATGAGTTGGTCAAGTTCTTTACCAATGAGAACCAGAACTTTTCCAATCGGGAAATTATGACTGATCCACTAAATTGAATAAAGGAGAAAATGCTGCTTACTTGACTTAGCTGAGCTAATCCTAGTACCCCAGTATCCTAATTATCGAGAAGAAGAAGAAAACACGCTCAGAACTTTTTACCTGCGGTTTTACATGATTTTTAATATTTGATTTTATGTTGGAAAAAAAACTTTTTTTCCTAGCACTCCACTTATCATTCAAACTGGGCAATATTTCTATGTTGGCCATTAAAAAATTCTCAAGCACACTTCAAACTGTTGTACTTCTGCTAAGCGAAGCAACGCAAAAACATACATACATACAAATATACAGTGTGTTTTGTTAACGACTAGAAAGACTTTCAGTTTGAATTCTGTGGTTAATTTCAAGATGAAGGCGATCGAAAAGTTGGGGTTCAACCCGAACGCCCTAGGAATGGCAGCCATTTTTATTTTTATTTTGAAAATGTAACCAAAAAGAAGTCTATTGCTTGCGAAAATTTGTTCATTTGAACGCCAATAAATTTATTTACTGGATAACGTTGAAAATTATTTTTCTTTTTTTCATCAGAGACTTAAAACGAATAAGAAAGAGCAAAAGATTAAAAAAAACAACATCGAATTTTTAATTTTATGTTTACCATTTTAGAAGTCGCTGAAAGTTACTTTAAATTCTTTCGAGTCGGTAACAAAACACCCTGTATATACGAAAAAGAATTATATATAAAAGGATTATTTATTCACCAATTTCAGATTTTCCATTTCCATTTGCATGTTTTTCTTTTCATTTTCGACCGCACTGAAACGCAATAAATCCAGTTCAGAAGTCAAGCGCTGGGAAAATAAGTGCACTCGAAAAGCCAACCAATCATTTGGTTAATAAATAAATCAAATGTGGAGGCAAAAGACAACTGAACAGCAACCATATTTATTGCAATTTGTAAATAAATTATTTATTATATTTTTATTTGCAATTGTATGCGTGCAAGTAGAACAAGTTCACTCATAAATTTACTGACTCACAAAAAAAATGTTAATAAATAAAAGTTGAGTGTTTAATTTAAATGAGAGGCGAAAAAATGAAAATTTGCTGTAGTTATTGCTAGGCATTGGACAGCGGCTTGAAGTAGCCGAAAACGGCCAATAATATACGGAACAAAGCAAGGGCTATTGGCTCGTTAGTGGATTTTGGCTGCTCAACATCCACTTAGCGCATTTCCACAGTTTGGCACAACAATTAAAGAATCATGGAAAAAGCTGAAGCGATAATAAAGGCAAAAGTGGGTATTACTTGCAAAAACAGGCTTTCAGGCTGTATGATGTTTAATTTTGTGATTGACTTGACAGCAGAAGTGGCGGAAATAGGATAGTTTCACAGCCACGCAAAGCGACAAATATTAAAAAATTCCAACAAAAAAAAAAATTAATTAACTAAAGTTTGAAAATAATAGCACCAAAATTAGTTGCTGAGAATTGGTGGTAGAGAGAAAATGTGGTATCGAGAGTAATATATTTTATAAAAAATGAAGTAACATATCCATCGCTATTAAGAACCTTAAGAACCTGTGGTCTGCTCCTGAAAAGATGACCCTCGAGTCAACTCAGCGAGCACTGGGCTAGTGTGCAAACGTGCAAGGTCGCGAGATCCTTCTGGGCACGGGTAGATCGGGGACGCCTGAGGGTACTCCTCCGGCTAACAAAGCCCCAGCTCTCGAATTTGGTGGGTATTCTTACCGGACATTGTCCGTTAGGTGTTCATGCTGTGAGACTTGGGATTGCCTCAAGTCCGTTCTGCAGAAGCTGTCTTGAGGACGAGGTGGAATCATCTCAACACCTTCTTTTCAGCTACTCTGCTCTCGTCTGTCAAAGATTTACACATCTGGGCTCTCATTTTTTCGCTACGCCTGCGGATATAGCGGGTATAAATAGCACAAATTTGGTAAAGTTCATCATTAGCTTGTTGCGGCTAATTACGAACGCAATTCAGCCACCAGCGGTGACGTCGTAAAATGCATATTCATCATCGTCTCCAATCCCAAGGCTCCTTCTTCCTTCCCTTCTCCTTTCTCCTCTCGCCTGTATGGCATCACAATGGACGAATTTTCAATATTTGTCCAAGTGTGCCCTAAACTAGAGCAGACATTTACCCTAACCTAACCTCTATCTCTAATAATGGTATGAACTAAAGTAAATTTATAAAGAATTCACTTAAACATGCATTTTAATAGAGTTGCCATCTATACTTTCAGAAGAAAAACAATTATATTATTATAAAATATTACCTTTTTGTTATAGAATTTCAACTTTCAAATTTGGCATTTTCTAATGCTGACAAAGTTAAGTGAAAGTGTTTTTTTTTCAATAGTTTACCAATATATATATAAGTACTTGTGCGACAGACTGATTTTAATTACATTTATACAAATATACATTCGGATAGGGCTACCACCTTTCAGTTCCTTAAATTTATTGTTTTCTAGTAAAAAATTTGTATAGACTTGCCACCAACATTTTTTGGTTAAATACTATAACTAAACTTTTTTCTTATCAAAGTCTTTTCAGTTAATTAAATTTGCTATTTTTCATTAATAGTAATAATCAATGGTTTCATACTCTTAAACAGAGTTGCCATATGATATTTTAATACAAACAAAATAAATAATTTTTTTTTAATAAATTTAGTTTAATGATATTGAACTATAACTAAAAGTAATTTAAAAGAGCTTTATATGACCATAAATTTGAATTTTAAAATTTTCGAAAATTTATTATACTAGAATGTAAATATAATAAAAAAAAAATATTTAATAATAAAAATAACGTAATAATTTAGAATACAGTTGGCATAAGATATTGAAAACATTTTAGAAAACATTTTTTTTTAATATCGAGCCAATATAGATATACAATTAAATGGATTTAAAATTGGTTGTAAAATTTTATACAAAACAAATTTCAGTAGAGTTGCCAACTAAACTTTCATATGGGAGATAATATAATTTTGCAAAATTGGAATATAATATTTGTATTATATCAGAATAGATTTCTATGAACAAATTTTAAGAGGGCTGCCATGGCGAACTCATTCACACGGCCTAAGATAGAGAAGCATATTCCAGCTTTATTGGCAATATAATGTAGGTAAACTTATTCATTATTTATTAAATAAAATAAACTGTGATTGAATTTTTGTGTTTATTATTTATTAAATAAATTAGATAATATTTGAATTTTTGTATTTTGTATATTATATTTGTGATCCATTAATTGATAGGCAGTTGAAGAAGAAGAATTAAATTTTAATAGAGTTGCCACCTAAACTTATACATATATAATTTGTATTATATTAGCGCATATTTTTATTTTAATAGAATATAGAGTTGCCACCTAAACTTTACATATATAATTTTTATTGAATTAGAATATATTTTTATTTCATTAGAGTACATTTTTGTACTTACATTTTAATATAGTTGCCACCTAATCTTTTACATATATCATTTTTATTATATTAGAACATATTTTTATTATAATAGAATATATTTTTGAATGTAATTTTTAATAGAGTTGCCACCTAAACTTTTACATATATCATTTTTATTGTATTAGAATATATTTTTATCTCATTAGAGTATATTTTTGTGTATAAATTTTAATAGAGTTGCCACCTAATCTTTTACATATATCATTTTTATTGTATTAGAACATATTTTTATTTTAATAGAATATATTTTTGTATGTAAATTTTAATAGAGTTGCCACCTAAACTTTTACATATGGAATACATAATTTTTTTTATATACACAAATATTTTTTGGTGTAAATTTTAATTTCAGTTAAATACCTTACTTTTTTTTTTAATTTAGTCTTTATAATTTGGAAAAAAATTTAATAAAAGTGGAACCTAAAGCTTTGGCGAACTGAAAGTTTGCTACCGTTTGACACTGGAAGTGTGTAGAAATATTAAGCGTAAAATAAGTTTATTCAGAAAAATTTTGAGAGAAAACTGGAACCAGGCTGTTCTGCTAGTTAAAAATTAAGATAACTAACTTTACAACATAAATTTCTTAATTTAATAACACATCATTGGATTCAGCAAAGAATTTTCTATTGAAAAATTTAGATTCAGTTAATTTTTTCACTAAAAGTTTGCTTTTCTGCAAAAATAAAGCTTTCGTTATTTTTATTATGTTATGTTATGTTGTTATGCTATTTTATGTTGTTACGCTTTGTTATGTTGTGTTATGTCACGTTATTTTGCTTTCGTCCATATTTGTTTATCTACTTTAAAATACTTACGTATTAAGCTTCGAGCCATTACCATTGCGATTATTTTTTCGCTCTTTACCATTTAAGTAATCAAATTCATTTGCACTAAAGAGGCAGCTGGGACCATTTGTGGCAGGAATTTTTTATTTTATTTTTTTTTTGTTTTTTTCTTTTGTTATAATGTCAAAGACAATTAACCTAGAAAAACTCAAAACTGTGCACAAATACATACATATTTGTTATAGGTTGCCACTCTGGGGAGCTTCGTTTATGTAAGTGGTCAATAATGGAAAGCAGCGAGCAAAAAACACTGTTAAAAATTTATGAGTCCATTACATAAACCGACATATGTATTCAACTACAAATTTTGTACACAACATTCACATAAAAAATAAATAAATAATTGGCGCGTCCAATTCTGTTAGGTGCTTGGCCGAGCTACTATTCCTCCAGGTGTGGTGCGCGGTTTGATGTTGTTCCACAAATGGAGGGAGCCCTACAGTTTTAAGTTGACTCCAATGGCAGATGCTTTTTTATGAGTAGTTGGTTTACATGGCAGAAGCGTAAAGACAAAAATCGGAGGTTTGCATTACCTGCCGAGGGGTGACTGCTATTGGAAAACACCTTTTCTATGATTTTGCTGTTTCATGAATGAAGATTCGAACGTATGCACTCCCGAGTGGTAGTCACGCATCAACCCATTCGGCTACGGCGGCCATCACTCACATATCTTCTTAAATTCCACTATTTCTAGCTTTATATACCTGCCCGGAAAGACCCGGGCCTAACAAAGAGAACACGCTTCTTTTTGTTCAAAATTAGCTTTATTCGTCAAAATAATTTCCATCGAGAACAGCGCAATCATTCCAGCGCCGCTCTAACATTTCCATACGACTTTTGCAGAACGATTTTTATTTTACCTCAAAATAGGCCTCATTTTGAGCGATATCCTCTTCATTCGAGCGAAATTTCTTACCGGCAATTCATTCTTTCTCTCCCTCTACTTTAGACGAGGTGTGCTGCCTTTGTTGCAATAATCTCAAAACTGGGTCGAATATTTATTTATTAAACTACTGGCAATATATGCACATATAAATACACACATACATCCAGCTATATTTAAGTTGGTAGTTATATTTATATGCTTACGGTATATACCTATGAAGTGAGACTTCAACCTATTAGTCCATAGATGTCGCTAGGAGTATTTTTAAACCTTCCCAAATGTGTTGTTTTTTCGTCTGTCATCATTCAACAATATTCAGTTCATTGTTTGTTACGTTTCATACAACAATGCATTTTTGTCGGTCTTAAAAATGTCGAATTTCGTGCCTTCAAACTACGATTTGGGGACATCGTGAAACCACTTGTGAAATGCTGCTCTCTCGGTTCAAAAGGGCGTCTTTTTTGCATCGAATCGTTACGGGTGATGAAAAATGGGTGTATTTCTCCAATCCCAAGCGTAAACGATCGTATGGTCCATCCGGCCATAAGCCAAAAACAACGGCCAAGCCAAATCGCTTCGGCCGCAAGGCAATGCTGTGTATTCTCTGGGATCAGCGTGGTATAATTTGGTACGAGTTATTAAAACCAGGTGAAACAGTTGACGGTGCACGCTACCAACGACAATTGGCCGATTTGAACAGCACTATGCACCGAAAACGTCCAGAATATGCCGATCGGCATCACAAATTAATTTTTCTTGATGACAATGCACCGCCACATCGAACAAGAGCGACTCGGGAATTGGTGGAGACGTACGATTGGGAACCGCTGGTGCATGCGGCTTACTCACCAGATTTGGCGTCTTCCGATTATCATTTGTTTGCATCGATGGGCCATGAATTTTCCGAGCAGCGCTTCAATTCTCACGAAGAAGCCAAAAAATCGCTCGATGATTGGTTTGCGGCCAAAGATGGCCAATTTTTTTTGACGCGGCATCCACATATTGCCTGAGAGATGGGAAAAATGTGTCCTAGCGATGGCTATTATTTTGAAGATAAATTTTGTGACCGTTTTTTGTTAATAAACGTTTGAAATTGAAAAAAAGGTCTCATTTCATGGGTATACACCGTTAATTACACTGGCACAAAAAAAAAAATTGTCTATACACCGGGCGCCACCTATCTACGGATATGTTTTTCGACCCGCTGAATACGAATTTCAAGTCAGTTTGGGCCGTCCAGCCTTCACTTTCGAGTAAATTGCAAAAACCCTAAAAAATAGCGAAAATTCGAATAATATAGCAAAAATAGCAAAAAATGGATAAAATAAAAATTGGAAAAACATTTTTTTTAACACAATTAAATAAATTTATTGTATTGTTTATTAACAAAATACAAGATTAAAATCTTAAAATGTAAAAAAATTCTAAAATCTATGAAAATGACGTATAAAAAGAATTAGAAGAATGATTTTCCTAACTTTCAAACTGTTGTCCGGTGGTATCGAAATCCTTTATTTTCAAATCATCTACGGAAAGGATTTGTCTTTCGTTTGCTATTATCTTTTGGTATATCTCTTTTGAGTGTCCAGAAATAGTCTGCCATCATGTTGATATTCCAATTTCCTTGATACCTAGTCTTCATTTCACTTATGTCTTGATGAAAACGTTCTCCCTGTTCTTCACTGTACTCCCCAAGATTCTCAGGAAAGTAGTCGATGTGAGAAGCTAGGAAGTGTAATTTTAGATTCATTAAGCATCCTAAGTTTTTGTAATTTTTCACTAATTCCTCGACTATTGTCCTGTAATTTTCACTTTTATTAGTTCCTAAAAAGTTATGACACACATTTTTTAAACTTACCCAAGCTGCTCTCTCCGTATCATTAATTTTACCTATAAAATTAGCATCCTGAAATAGAGTTCTAATTAGGGGTCCACTAAAAATTCCCTCTTTTAATTTGGCAGCACTTATCAGCACTGAAAACAATCAGCATCCTTGTCCAGAGTTTTGACATATTTTTTTATGAGGCCTAATTTGATGTGAAGTGGCGGTAGCAGATAGCTTGAAGGCTGAATTAATGGTGTTCGTATTACATTTTGAGTACCGACATTTCATTGCACTCTCGTAGGCCATTCTTTTTTCACATAGTGATTCTTTCTGTCTCTGCTATCCCACAAACATAGATAGCAAGGATATTTCTCACCCTGACCAGACGCCGATACTGAGTTTCCGAATCTCTGCATCGTAAAGTACTCATCACTTGTACCTGCCATGACGGCACACATGCCGTTAACCCAGGCCGGTTTTTTGCAGTTTTATGAATGTTTGAGGGGACTATGGGCCAAATTCATTGCAGAATCGGATCGAGCAGATTAAATTATATGAAAATCTTCGTCAATCCGGATCCACAAAATTTTGTATACCAAAATAATCCCAATTTTCTCCGATTTTTGCAATTTTGAAGGATATTTTAAATTTTTTTTAGAATTAAAGAAGTTTACGATTAAAATACGATCAAAATTAGTATGTAACGGGTCAAAATACATACAAATTATGCTTTCCTTAGATCTGAATTTTTTTTTGCCACAAGATCGAATTTTCGCTATTTTTTGGGGTTTTTTGAAATTTACTCGAAATTGAAGGCTGGACGGCCCAAACTGACTTGAAATTCGTATTCAGTAGGTCGAAAAACATGCCCGTAGGTAGGTGGCGCCCGGTGTACAGCAAATTTTTTTTTGTTTGTGTGCCGGTGTTATTATAGTAGAATTTTAACACGAATGAGACAATTTA
The DNA here is from genome assembly GCF_027943255.1 of Anastrepha obliqua. Classification (NCBI taxonomy): domain Eukaryota; kingdom Metazoa; phylum Arthropoda; class Insecta; order Diptera; family Tephritidae; genus Anastrepha; species Anastrepha obliqua. The sequence continues at coordinate 106,755,543 of NC_072895.1, read as the reverse complement.
CGATATTACAACTGTTCTGTGGCTTTGTTGAGTTGTACCTGCTTGTAAGTAGGAAGAATTGAATTCATTTGCAATACTTACATACACATACATATATACACATATTCATGTCTACATATATCAAACGATTTTCTATCAGCAAATTTATATTTTGCTGATATGCATATCCAGCAATTTCAGAAAACATATTTTTTTTCTTCACTTTTTTCAACAGCAATTCAGCCAGCTATGCAGGTTTGCACATTTCTGTTGTGAGCAGCATGTTTTGCATAATATTTACAAACAATTTCATCGTATTAGGTTTATTCAAGCGAAATGGTTTATTTCCATTCGCTTGGCTCTCAATCGATTATTTCATTTAATTTTAATTTAAAAACATATACATTCTTTTTTCATATTTATTCACAGTAGTAAGGAAATAATATTTCTCTTCAAACACATTTCAATATGTATTTTAAACCATACACAAGTGCAAATGTCTGCAAGCATCAATCACTTTTTCCACAAATAATCTAGAACTCGTACATATCGCCGCCATCTGCATAGATTTTCATCAACATTTTCGCTCAAATCGTTTGCTTTCGTATATTTTAGTTCATTTATATTGCAATATATTTCTGTGGCAAAGTTTTCATTTACGCATAACTACTTTTCTCTGCATTTTAAAGGCCATATTTCAGTTATTTCAGTTACGTTTTCTCTTGATTTGCTGCAAAACTCGTACTTAAATATAAATTTACATAAATAGAAACTTTCGACATCCTTCATAAGCCTTATTCACTCTAAACTACTTGCATACATACCGAGATACTTGCCTACTTGAGCTATGAACCGCAATGTGTCTATGTATGTAGTTTATTTCCAGCATTCAGCATTGCAACATGTGTCGCCGCCGCAATGCCTTTCCGCATATGTCAAGCATATTTCCACATAAACAAGTGAATACATACTGATATGTGCGCGTGTATGTATTTGTGCATTAGAGATGTGAGTTTTTTCCATTTAAACAATCTCTGGATTTTCGAGATCTCTTTATTACAGTACCGCAATTTTGGGACTATTCCCTATATGTGTTCCGATGCAACAACTTAACACGTAAAAATGTACTTCAAATTGCTTGAGAAGCTCTATTATTCCATATAATATATAATTTATAAATGAGTTTTTAATATATATATTTTTTATTTGAAGTGAAACTTTTTTCCATAAGGCATAGTAGTTCGCGTTTCACGTGAAATGGCTATTAAAATCCTTATCAATTGCATTGCCGTGAAATATACGTGAATTTTCGTATGTAGCTCACGGCAAAGTAGTACCCAGTTCACGCCGAGAAAACACTGCGTAACATGCCACCAACTGCTGCTACATCTCATTTAAAATTGAGCGAATACTGGCAGTTCATTTGCGAGTGAAGTGCCTGAGTTCAAATACTCCCAAGATATGGCATTTTTAAACGAAACGTCTTCACAAAGAACGAATTAAGTAAGTCTTTTTTATATTCTTTTGTGCCAATATATTTGGTTGGGGAAAAAGTAAGGACGTATTTTGTCAATTGAGCGCGACATTTAAACACATCTTGCGTTGTTCTTATTGCATTGGGTCACACTAAACGGCAATTTGAAGACGACAATCTGTAATACAAGTGTCTCTTTGACAGTGTTGTGATCGTACATTTCAGTCTTAAGTTATAGTGCGTCAAAGATGGAGTCCACCAAGCAAGAAATTCGTCATATTTTACGTTTTTACTACCTTAGAGGCAAAAACGCAACGAAGGCGGCGGCAAAAATTGGTGAAGTTTATGGGCCTGATACTGTAACGATTCGCACAGCACAGCGTTGGTTCGATCAATTTCGTTCTGGTGTAGTAGATGTCGAAGATGCACCCCGTACTGATAGGCCAATCGTCGTAGAGACTGATAAAATCGTTGAAATTATCCAAAGAGACCGGCATGTGAGCATTCGCTCGATTAGTCAGGAACTAGACCACAAAATCGTTTGGAACCATTTGCAGAAGATTGGATTCCAAAAAAAGCTGGATGTTTGGGTGCCACACGTGTTGACGCAAAAAAATCTCTTGGACCGAATCAACGCTCTCTGCTAAAACGGAACGAACTTGACCCATTTTTGAAGCGAATGGTGACTGGCGATGAAAAGTAGATCACGTACGACAACGCCAAGCGAAAAAGATCGTGGTCGAGAAGCGGTGAGCCGGCCCAAGCCATCGCCAAGCCCGGATTGACCGCCAGGAAGGTTTTGCTGTGTGTTTGGTGGGATTGGAAGGGAATTATCCACTATGAGCTGCTCAACTATGGCCAGACCCTTAATTCGGTCCTCTACTGTGAGCAACTTAACCATTTAAAGCAGGCGATTGACCAGAAGCGGCCAGAATTGGTCAATAGGAATGGTGTTGTGTTCCACCATGACAACGTTCGTCCTCACACATCTTTGATGAACCGCCAGAAGCTACGGGAGCTCGGATGGGATGTCCTATCGCACCCACCATATAGTCCGGACCTGGCACCAAGTGACTATCATCTCTTCCGGTCCATGCAAAACGCCCTTGGTGATAACAAGTTGGCCTCAAAAGAGGCTTGCGAAAACTGGTTATCTGAGTTTTTTGGAAATAAAGAGGGGGGGGGGGGGGGGGGGGGGTTTATAAAGGGGGGATAATGAAGTTGCCTTCTAAATGGCAACAAATTTGCGAAAAAACGGGGCATATTTGACTTGAATCGGATGATTCTTAGTACGTTAAGTAAAGCCTCAAATTTCGATCACAAATACGACATTTCTTTTTCACCAACCCAATATATGTGAATTAATTACATCTCTGGTACTTTAAGGACTACCCCAAACAAAGCGCTGGAAGTGCAAATGAATTTGCCTGCACTAAATCTTGTAGGGAAAAGCGTGGCCGCCGCTTCGGAGCTTAGACTCGAAAGTATGGCGCTAAGGAAAAAACGGCGGTTAGGCCAGACTATTCTACTCCTAGACTTCCCTTCGACAAGCTCTTCAAGACAAGTATATACCGTCATGAAGAGAGTGGCAGACACCAATGCCATGGAGAAGGGGGGGGGATTAAATTTTTGTACAGATGGTTCCAAGCTAGACGAGTATTTGGCTATGTATTAGTATTTTCGAAGGAATTAGGACTGGAACTATCCGTAACAAAAACGACTATAAATATTATATATTCTCGGATAGCCAAGCGGCCATTAAATCAATGAATACGGCTATACTGAGATCAAAGGTTGCACAGCCGGCTAGCCGTAAATGATATTAGCGTCGTATTCACGGTCAGTCTTATGTGGGTTCCGTGGCACAGAGATATTGAGAAAAATGTATAGCCGATGAGTTACTCAGGAAAGATAATGCTCTTTAACTGTTCAGTGATAAAAGTGCCATTGAGATACCTATGGGCACGAGTAAACTAATAGTCAATAACAACTTTATCCAAGACGCCACTAGGTCATGGGGAGATGAAGACACATGCGTAACAGCTAGGCTACTATGTCCGCAAATAAACAAGAAAAAGATAAAGGCAGATCGTAGCTTATACTATAACCGGTCATTGGCTATTTGGCAGACATTCTTTGAGGCAAGGGGTTTTCTCCCATGAATATTGCAGAAGTTGTAGAGATGAGGAAGAGGAAGAAACAGTTCAGCACTTCCTTTGCAATTGTCCAGCACTAGCTAAAATCAGAGCAGGTTTTTTAGGTAAATAATTTTTCAATTCTCTTACGAGGGGTGCCTTTTATATTTCGGGATTTGGCAATCCTGGTGTTGCAATCTGGCAACTGACAGCTGTATCGCAAAGTTTGACATTTTTTGGCTTTTACGTACTCAGAACGTTTTGAAATACCAGCGTTATTTGTGTTGTTTACAGTAACTTAAAAGATTCATCTCGGTCCAAAAATGGAATTAAATCGTGAACATTTTCGTGCGATTATTTTTTACAACTTTCGACGTGGATTAACTCAGCAACATTGCATGGATGAACTTAATTCATTTTTTGGCGATGAAGCTCCATCAAGGACCAGTGTTTATCGATGGTATGGTGAATTCAATCGTGGTCGTAATTCACTCCAAAACGAATTTCGTGAAGGTCGTCCAAAATCAGTTGTTGTTCCGAAAACCATTGATGCTGTGCGCGAACTGATATTGCAATATCGTCATGTGACCTATTGTGAGATTGAGACAATCTTAGGCATTAGTGGGACCAGCATACATTCAATATTGCATAAACATTTGACTGTCAAAATAATTTGTTCGTGTTGGATCCCACACAATTTGTCTATCGCTTAAAAAAAGGCTCGTGTGGATTGGTCGAAGGAAAAAAATACGATCGCGGGGCTTCGAAACATGTCTATGACATCGTGACAGGTGATGAATCATGGATTTACGCGTATGAGCCCGAAAGTAAACAGCAGTCGACTGTATGGGTGTTTCAAGATGAGCCAAATCCAACAAAAGTTGTTCGCGTACGAAGCACTTCCAAGCAAATGGTCGCCTGTTTTTTCGGAAAAAATGGACATGTCGCAACCGTACTACTAGAACAACGCAGAACAGTAAATTCTGAGTGGTACACAACCATTTGTTTGCCAGTTGTCTTCCAAGAAACTAGGAAAACCAATCGCCAAAGACGGATCACTCTTCACCAGGACAATGCGAGCTCTCACACATCGGCTCAAACAACTGCATTTTTGAGCACCCAAAACATCGAATTAATGGGTCATCCGCCGTATAGTCCTGACTTGGCACTGAATGACTTCTTTTTATTCCCGTACGTAAAAACAAACTGAGAGGTCAATGTTTTTCGACACCTGAAGAAGCGGTTGCGGCATTTAGAATGCATGTTTTGGAGGTACCTCATTCAGAGTGGCAAAAGTGCTTCGACAATTGGTTCAAACGCATGCAAAAGCGTATAGATCTTCATGGAGAATATTTTGAAAACGAATAAAGTGATTTTCGATGATTAAAATTTGTTCTCTAATCCCGACATATAAAAGGCACCCTTCGTACAGAGCTGTATGGCGTTTGGATTGGACTAATCCTGCGCTTCACAAGAGCCACGAAACGGTTCTACAAAGGAAAATAAATGAGGTTCTCGTGTAGTACAGTGGTATCACAATGGACCTGTAAGGTCTAAGTGAGTTGGTCGTACAGACCTAACCTATGTGAATTAATTTGTTTGCATGTGACTGGCGAAATTTCAGGTCATTACGCATTTATTAAAACTTTGGCTACATATTTTGGATAAAGGACTGAAGGTATGTCAAAAAAAGCTCAGTGCAAAAAAAAAAAATTATATAGAAAGAAAATTATTTTGTGGATGAAAAAACTCACATATTTTTTACTCTCGCTTAATTTAAAATTTTACTCTCGCACAAATTAGTAGGCTTGAATAATCTTGTAATGAGGAAGATGGAACGCCACTTTGAAGTAATGCGAAAGCGGTTCCAGAGTGGCCGACAGTTCCCAACGAGGGTGAGTTTTTAGTTACAGGACATACCACAGCTGCGATGGCAGCTTTGATGATGCATTAGACAAATCTCCTCATGCGCAAAAAAAAAATTCACAACAGAGATATGCTTAAATAGGTCTGTTTTTCCTCTAATATTAAAAAGAAAACAGAAACGTTCATGCAAATCTGTTTTAGCTTTATGAGTGAATTTTTCTATCAAAATTCAATCGCTTCGAAAAAAATTTCGGATCCCGAAAATCCCGAAATTGTTTCGAATCCCGAGTTTTCGGCATTGTCATCCCTAATGTACACGTATGTATGCATACGATACTCTAAACTATTAATCACAACCTAAGTAGAGTGTAGACAAAATTCGGGCTCGTTCACTTAAACAAACACACAAACACACACATACAAACACTAAAGTACCACTACATGTAAAGTATATATTATTTTACTGATATTGTCTAAGGATTTACATATTGCGCTATTTTTAATTTATGACCAAAACACGCCTGAATAAACACGAGATAACTTACGTGTACAGCCCCCAAAAGTAGACACCACAAAAGTCAGCCCGCTGGTTTTTTGTGCGCCCAAAAACGGATGAAGAGCGAAGGATGCTGCTAATATGCCGAAAATGTCGTCATGTCGAGATAAAGGAAGTTAGAGAAAAAAAGGGTTTGCCCTGATATTACATTTATACAGTAACACTGCGGAAGGTGGGCGTATCGTTGGGGTTATTTAAGTATTTTAAGTGAAAGCGAGCGGTGGTTGTTTGAGGTGAGGAGGAGCAAGCGGAAGTAGTGAAAGACGTAATTTGGTTAAGCGTAGCGAACTCGGCAACGATAGCAACAGCAAATCCTCTGGTTTTACATTCTTAGATATTGCCACACAAACACAAACATTGATGCGGATGTACAACATGCGACAAAACAATAGCACGTAGCATTTTTTGAGCAGTTTTGAATATTTTTTGTTTTCTTTTAACGTTTATTATTTTCTATAAAATTATAGCCTTTTTCTCCCACAAAAACCATGTAAAACAAATTTTTATTTTTATGCAAAAATTTGAAAAATTCGACAAACTTTTCAGCCCAGTTGCACGGTTTTTAGTTAGAGTTTCTAAAAAGATTTTTGGTATGCAATTTTATAGTTTATTTGATTTTAGTGGAATAAAATGCAAGTTAAAATTGCGAAAAAATTTCACTGATTTCTTATATTCTTTTTTCCTTGGCGGTGTTAGATTAGGTTAGGCTTTTGAGGCAGTCAGTTCTATAAATAGGAAAACTCAGAGTTTATTTATCATGGAACCATTTAGACGCTGTTATGGAGCGTGGGATTGTTTCGTAAGAGAATGAAAATAGCCTAGCTAAGGCTGGACAATTACAGAGGAAGTGCTCTATTCTTTCTTCCTCGCCTCTACAACTTCTGCGGTATTCATTAAAAAAATCTCTCTTTCTACAAAAGTGCCTAACATCCAATGACCGATGGCTCGAGCCACGACCAAATGTTCTGTCTTGAGAGGTTGAGCGATTCTCCTGATCTTTTCTTATCTATGTGCGGTGAAATTGGCCTGGTTGTAGCACAAGCATTTTTTTCTCTCCAAGACCTACTGGACTCTGGAGAATATTATTTTTTATACTTAATTCGCAAGCTGCCATAGGGATTCCAATATTGCCTCTGTTTTTAAGAAGTGGAAGATTAGTACCTTCTTTGGCTAGCTCATCGGGCTTGCAATATCCTTCAACATCTCTATGTCTCCGAACCCATATAAGGCTGGCCTCGCAAACGAATGACGATGATCCGCATTTTTTCCATATAAAATAAAAATTTCGTATATTTTATATACATACTTATGGGGGAAAAAATATTAGGTGCGCAACTAAGATCTCGCTGTTTTTTGATGAAAATACAGTACAAAAAAAAAAAAACGGTTTCGAGTGAATCACTGAAAGTATTGCCCATCGCTGGTTACTACTTTTTCCCATCTTTCTGGTAGATCTCATATACCGTCGCGGTAAAACTGTTCATATTTTGAGGCTATCCACGGATCAAATCATTTTTTGATGTCTTCATATGAATGGAACTGCTGGTCAGCTAGACCATGTGCCATCGATCGGAACAGGTGGTAAAACATTTCAGTGTTTCCAGGTAGGTTTTAACGGATTTGGCAACGTGAGGCCGAGCGTTGTCATGCTGTAGTATTACAAGACTCTCCGCGTATTGCGGCCGCTTCTCGCGCATTTCACGGCTCAACCGCATCAATTGAAGTCGATACCGATTCCCAGTGTGATTCAGCTTGGTTTTAACAGTTCATAATAAATAACACCAACTTGGTCCCACCAAATACACAACATAACCTTCGCAGCATGAATATTCGGCCGAGGCGACGACGTAAAAGCATGACCGGGCCGTCTCCATGACTTTCTTTTCTTTAGATTGCTGTAATGAATCCATGTTTCATCACCCGTAACGATGCGATGAAAAAAACCCTTCCTTTTTTGCGCTGGAGCAGTTGTTCATAAGCGAAAAAACGACGTTCAACATCCCTTGGTTTTAACTCGTAAGTCCCAAGTCACCTGTTTCTAAATCTTCCTGCAAATGGATTGCTGGGTAACTGCTAATCCTCAAGCAAGCTCTTCTTGGATTTGGCACGGATCCTCATTGAGCAATGCCTCCAATTCAGCGTCTTCGAAGGTTTTTGGCTTTCCTTCACACGGACTGTCATCAACATTAAAATCACCGTCTTTGAAGCGACGGAACCAATCTCGGCACGTTGTTTCACTTAAAGCAGCATCTCAATAAACTTTTTGTAGCTCTCGATGCGCTTCAGCCGCCGTTTTTTTTTTTCGAGTGAAAGATTATTCAGCACAAAATCAGAGATTTTCACAAAACCAAAAGTATATGATACCAAAGCAAAAGCACTAATGTGTCAAAGCAGTTTGTTTAGCATATGTCTAAGCTTGGTCTATGACGTTTAGGTTATGTTAGAATCGACTAGCACACACCGCCGGCGGCATTTATTGACAAAAAGCGGGAACTTAGTTGCGCACCTAATACAGGGTGGTTAAGTTTCACAGGCCGGTCTTGATTTTGAATAAAATACAATTTTTTTAGGAAATTATTGTAATTTTTCTTCATTATGATAATAATGGGATGGTTCAATTACGTATAAAACAAAATATCGGCCAAATGGGCGCCACGGCCTCGGCGGCACACCTCCAAAGACCATGAAATTCAAATAGTTCCTTATCTAAAGGTGGTTAAGTTTCAAGGGCCGGTGTTGATTTTGAATAAAATATAATTTGTTTTTTAAATTAATGTCATTTCTCTTTACTATGATAATATTGGTATGGCTCAATTACGTATGAAACAAAACATTGGCCAAATGACCGCCGCAGCACACCTCCATCCGATGGTCTAAATTTTCGATGACGCTGAGGCATAATTGAGGTTCTATGCCGTTAATGTACCGAGTTATCTCATCCTTTAGCTCTTGAATTGTTGCTGGCTTATCGACGTACAGCTTTTCTTTCAAATAACCCCAAAGAAAGAAGTCCAACGGTTTCGTTGACGTTTAGGTGTGGTTCATATTCAAAATCGGCCCTTGAAATTTAACCACCCATAAAAAATGAATGGGATTTTTAAGCATGTTAAGAGTTGCACTTTGTGGTACTAAAATTTAATGGTCTATAAAATTGCGTACCCAAAATTTTTCTAAAAAAGTGAACTTTTTTTTTTTAATTTTTAAGTTTTTGTATACAATTTTGAAACCCGATTTATATGGTTTTTGTTGTATGATAAGCTGTACATTTATAACAAAAAAGAAAAAAAAACAAAAAATAAGTAAATATTAAAACAAAAAAGGCAAATGACCAAACTGTTCAAAATATTGGTATCCTATCATTTTGTCGCGGCCTGTACTTCTTGTATGTATTGCAATAGTTTTTAGCGTCTAGAGTAGCTTGCATTAGAAACGAAAGGAAAATATCGCTCAAGAAATGTCAGTTGACACTCTCACTAAAATATGTATACATTTTTTCACCACAAACGCTAAGTCTTCCATGTTGAGACAATATTGAAATTAAGGTACTTGTGTAGTATAGATTTACTTTTGGTTGTAGGTATGTATGTATATGTATGTGTATATGGATATTAGGGCGGGTCGATTTAAAAATCGCTCATTGCTCTGTGAAAATCGTATTCTAGGGATCGAACGAAAAATCCCACTTTGACCCATTTAGAGTGCTCCAATCGAGTCCAAATGTATGACCGACCCCCACTAACTTTGGACGGCCGATCCACCCATGCCAGTGGCACACCGCCTGGAACTCCCCTGGGGGGTTCCCCATACAATCATTTCAAAATATCACCATTTTTGGCATTTACATGAGAAAAGAAACTAAAAAGTTCGACCCAAATTGGGGGACATCAGAATTCGTTTTAGAGGTATGGTTCCTTCGGCAAAGTTTCTTATTTTGATCCCTAGAATATGATTTTCACAGAGCAATTGGCGATTTTTTTGCATCCCCACAAATCGACCCGCCCTAATATGCATATGTGCATGTGTATATGTACAATGTATGCGTATCCTGCTTGTGTTTGTGGGTAATACAATATTTTCTAAGTTGATTTTTATGTTAGTGGCAAGACCTGCGGGACTTAGAGACAACATGAAAAATGCATACAAACATTTGTATTTGTACTCAAGCAATTAAATGGGAAAACAGTCAGTGGATGTGTCCTTTGCTTGTACTTTAAATAATAAAATATCTGGTTAAATGTGCAGCTTGATTTTGTTGTTGTATAATAATTGGTTCACCGAGAATTTACTTTTCACTTGACTCGAGTTTGAACATTTTACAATAAATTAAGTAAATCTTCCCAGATAGTTTAGACTGGAAGAGGAAATTAACAGTCGCAGACAACTACATATGCAAACGAAATAGAAAATTTGCATTTCTAGTAGAAGCTGATGACACTCCGCATATATGCATAGAATGGACACCTTTTTGAGTTAACAAGCACTCTACCCTTTTTTGATACTTTGCATTCGCTTTTCTTATCATGCATTTTTACCTCATAGAGAATAATTAAAGTGCGGTGAACTGATCATACAAGTGTGAACTTCTATCTCAGTTTTATTTATACTGCACTCTATTTTCCCGGTAGCAATCAAACAACGCTTTTTGGGTGAGCTAAAGTGAGAGCGAGAACTTTGGTGTAGCCGCAGAGCCGTATTCGACTTAAGGCTCTCGCCTCAATTGAAATAGTGTTTCTTTAAAAGCTTGTAAAACGGAAACGAAAAATGATTTTTTATTTTTGTTTTCAGTATTTTATGTTTTGATCCATTGTTAAAAAATAAAAAAGCAAAAAATCGCAATAAGAGGTTCGTTCAAAAAGTTATCAACCTTCAAAAAATGGTCTACTAAAATAAGGTATGTTGCTGGCGACACCTGGCGACATGGACTCCGCGACTTACAGATGTCTGAAATAAAAAAAACAAAAAGTTTCTTATTCAATATCAATGTCGTTATCGTGTGAACTACGATTAAAAAAAATGACAAAATGGTGGACGTTCGAAGATGAAAACCCATTTTTTACTCTTCTTTTTTACTTTAAAGGTCCGAAAAAAATTCCTGAAAATACCCTACATTTTTGAGCCCTGGACCACCGGGACCCCTTAATCGAGATTCCTCATCATCTCACTAACCTGTTATCATGCCTCTGTGGATAAAAAAGCAACTACTAGGAGGAGCGTTAGGACGTTCCCACGACAGTCGGTTCTACGTCACCGGAACGACCCGGATTTATATCCGGCCAAGGACTGTCACTTCAGCAGCATTCCCCATACATATATGGGGAATGATTATGCTTCTACAACAACAACAACAAGAGCGCTAGAAAAAACGCTTGAGCAAACTTTTAAGCATTGCCCCCTTCACGATATCAAAATCGCGGTTGACAAGTTCAAAACCAGAATGGGAAAAGAAGAGATGTTTAAACCCACGGTTGAAAATTTCCACCTCGACGATGAAACCACGCACTCTGGGGCTACATCGAGCTGCTATGCAAAATAACGAGCGTGAGCAATAGAGTTCCATTTATTGCGCTCTTTGATCCATCGCGAAAGAGGAAATTAGGTTCTAGCCAATACGGAGAACATTACTCGTACGATGAGGAAGACTACTCTCTCGGAGAAGGAAACGATATCGCTTACGAGCCACGGGAGTGGCTTACTGATAGTTGAGAAAGGAAGAGCAACTTATGACTCCAAGAAAGAAGAAAGAAAGAGAGAGAGCTGAAGACCGAGATATCAATACAAGTACGTGTCTGTAAAGTTATATCCATACTGTTGTGACACATCATTTTAAACGATCCGCTGCATCTGAAGTTCATGATCAAGACAAAAATGGTGCTTTTTGCGGCGCTGATGGACTCAAGAAAAAGTGTAGAAATATCAATAAGAGTAAAAGTATTAATATTAGTAATGGTATTTCTAGCTGTAACGTAACAAGAAAGAGAGCGACGTATTACGATAAATTCACTTGTTATTACGTCAGCAACCCAGCTGATTCTGTCATATTCACTGAGAGCTTGAGCGGGTTTTGCGGGCCAGACCACCTTCTTTATTCTCTTTCCCTTGAGACATGGCTTAGCTATTTTAGCTCATTTTGATGCGACTTGAGACAGCTGTCGATTATGTCACTTTTATTTTGACCTGTGGTGGAACTATTATGTTTTGTTGATAAGAGTTGGAAGCTCCGAGTGTCCATTGCTTTTAAGTCCTCTAAACAGGCAAAGAACTACTTACCTGTTCCTATTCTTCTCATCTTTTCAGCTGCGTTAAAAGTTATTTGAGGTGTAGTCTATTCGTTTGCCATTCGTAAGTAATAAAGGGTATCTAGTAATGATTGCTACTACCCATTTTATGGTGTGGTAGTGTAAACTGGCTTCTCAGTAGCTCGGCGGTTGCAGAGGAAGAAAACAAATTGAAGCTCTGCTTGCGCAATAATCTCAGAATTCAGCACAGATCTACAGATTATCTTCGATTGTTAATTGATATCAGTTGGCTTGATCTAATGTTTGATTTAAGTTAGACGGATGCAAGATAAGTTCAGCAAGGCAAGGTCGTCATTTGTTTGTATGCTGATTCAAATGGCAGTAGTTAGTGAACTGAGTCACTCCTTCGTTTCCTACAAATGTGTTTTGTTTGATTTCTTGGTGCAAATTAACTTACTTGTCAACGAACTTTTATAGGTGGCACGACCGGCTCTGCATATTTCAGATATTTGTGCTAGAAACATGAAATTGGGAAGAGCTTGGTTTCACTTGGTATGCTAGCGAAATGAGACCATTTAGTATGAGGACCCTCTCCCAACCTGTCGAAACAGAATGTTTCCTGGGTTTATCCTTAGATGAGCTCGATGAAGATGACCGGTAATATACCCTACATTGACGGGGCTTCCTACAACAACAACAGGATGAAACCACTGACTCATTTCCTTGAGCTCTGCTAAAATCGCTCTGGCGCTTAACTGCTTTCTCAAGCAACACTCACAATTTTCTTCTTCGCCATAATTTACACTGCTTCTATTTCCAGTTCGTGCTTTTAATATTCTTTAAGCGCTGCTCCTCACTTAAATTCCATTTCTTTATTCAGTTGGCATACAATAAACCTAAGCCTGTTAGCCTGTTGTTCTCAGCAAAACAACAGAGCTCAACCTCATTAATTTTCTTAAAACCAAAACCAAAAAAAAAAGGAACGCCAAACTTCTCACCTTTGTCTTCGTTTATTCCTTATTTATACTTATCTACTTCATTTTATTATTTTTATTGCACCAACTTCTCGCATTGTAGTTTTGCACTTAAGTTCATATCTGCAGCAACTTTTCGGGCCGTGTCGAAAAAAAAGCAAACAGAAAGGGATCATGCAGCATAAGTTGCATAATGCGATAAAGAAAAGCATACTGCGCTTTGTGCAATATAAGAAGGCGAAGCATGAAAAACGTACAATGAATCTAGGTGTTACGACGTACCATACACCACGCAATCTAGTCGCATTTGCTGTTGCATACTATGAGGCGTCTTGGCATTGAGCTGCTTTTACTTTTGTTACCGAAATGGTTCCTATTTTTGTCTTACATAAATAAGAATTTTTCATTTTATTTTGCTTTTTGGCACATTTATTTATTTGCATTAGCGTGAACTCTACGCCAACGCCAACGCTGCTGCTGCTGCTGCTGCAATGCTTATCTGCTTAAGTAAAAGAAAATATAATTGTTTGCATTACTTTTATGTCGTGAGGAAGACAGTGGTCTTGGCGGTAGATGAGAGAGGGATTGGTTGAATGTGAGAGTGGATGACTAAGTGAGTGAGGTGTGACTGAGTAAATGCCTAAGGAAATGACTGAGTGAGTGAGGGCATGAGCGAGTAAAGTGAGCTTATAAAAGCAAGAAAGGTAGCGATAGAGCGGGGATCGATGGAATGAGCGTACGGGAAGGCAGTGAGCGCGCGGAGCGAAGTCTTGAAATTATCAGCTCCTCATCCAATCCGCCACCCATTCACCCAACTATCGAACGACTTAGCCTCCCACTCACCTCCACTAACTCTACTAACATTACCGACCATTTTTTCATCAACTTCTTCCCCTTTTCAGCTAACAAGACGCTACAATTTAATATTGTTTTAACTTTCAAATAATATTTTCTTTTCCAAAACTACCGCAAAAAATAAGAAAAAATCTAAATGAAAACAAAAACTGACTCACAATTGAAAGCAGCACCACCACTGACAGCGCGTAAGAACAACAAACCGCATTAGTCTGTTATGTTTGTCTGTTATGTTGTTGTTGCTGTTAGAGGGCAAGCATAGTCCAACAATAGCTTGTGTGTTATAACCTTACTGGCCCAACTTGTACCTAACGCGCAGTAGTGTTGGCAGCCGGCGTCATTGTGAATTTCTTAAGTGCGGTTTGTGTACACATAATCTAAAATGTCAAGTGCCTTTCAAGCTACACTCCAAAGTGTTACATTTATTCTTCATCACTGACTGCTGCTGCTGCTGCTGCCAGCTACTGCGCTCTGTTGCTCGTGGCCCCTTTGGCCTCTATATGGTTGAAGTCAAGTGCGGGTGATGTGGTTGCGTTGTGGTTCACTGTTTGCGTTTTTATCTTTTCTCCAGTGTGGGCATACATACACACATACGTACACACATATATGTATGTTTGTCTACCTCGCTTAGTATTATTGAGTGCAGCGCGCATTTCTTGTGTAAACATTCATAGCATTTTGAGACACAATTTTCCTGTCATTCAACCAACGTCCCCACAGTCGTGAGCCGCCGCTGCCAACGACGCAGCCGCACAGTGAGAAAATCCTGAAGATTGTGATAGTTTACAGTTTGAAAATTTCAACTGTTTTGAATGAAACTATTTTTTTTTTTTGAACTTAAGAACCGACAAAAAAATAAAGGAAAAGCAATATTTTTATTTGCCGATTTATTATTAATCGGGCTTTAAGCTCACAAAATAAAAAACGGAAATCAAAAACTATAAAAAATAAAAATTCCTTGAAGTTATAAAAAAACAAATAAAAAAGATTAAAGGCAAACGTCTTTGAGGAAATTTGCTTCACAAATAATGTTTAATGCATTCAAATAAAAATTTATTTAAATAAAAAATTAATAATTAAAAAGAATCAAAAAATTCTTTAAAAATTATCTTAAAGAAATGACAAAATGTGAATACGGGTTAAAAGTTAAAAGAATCCTTAATATTTTTTAATAGTTTTCCAAATTTTACAGAAATTACATTGAGAAAAAACAAATAACATTTCGCTTGGTAAATTGAAAATATGAACAAAACCAAAACAAAACAAATTAAAGATAGATTTGATTTTGATCTGATTTAGAAGACAAAAAAAATTGGATATCATCACACGAGAACAGTGGAAGTAAAATGGTGCTGATCGCTGATAAGGATTATTTCAGTAGAAATACTCAACCACTTCAACAACAACAACAAGGAGATAAGATTTAGTGAAATTTTATTTTCAAAAAATAACAAATAACTAAATTTAATTTAAAAATTATCATTTAGAACATTCTTACGATTATAAAATATTTAAAATAAAAGTAAACAAATAAAAATTGTACTTAAAGTATTGAAAAACTGCACAAAAATATATTATAAAAAAAAATTTGTGAATTTACCTTGAAAATAATAGCACTCCGCTGTATAAATTGAAAATATGAACAAATGAAAATAACCAAAATTTAAAACAAATTATTACTTGTTTCTTCTGATAGTACACAAATCGAAAAATTTTAACTTTTTTCCTCCCACATAAAAAATTCGTATTTACGCGATACTATAATATTGATTTTTAATTTTTGTTATATATATTTGTTTTATTATTATTGAGTTTTGAATTATTAATATTTAAAATTTAGGGTTTAAAATATTACTAATTTCTGGTGATTTTTCTATAATTTTTTATGTTTTTAAATTATAAATTTTTCGTGTTCATAATTAGCGCTCGGGTGATGAAATGTTAAAAATTTCTGGTGATTTCTTTGCAGTTTTTTGTCATTTTTTTTTTCTTTTGTATTTGTTTATTTTCATAATTTAAATCAGTGGATAAAATCTTTCTATGTTCAGGTGACTTCCTTAAAAGTCTTAATTTTTTTTACTTACCTTGATGTTTTTTTTTTGGATTCAGAATCAGAAGTGAGTATTAGGTTTTACTAGTTTTTATATTTTGTTTTATTTTTTTTTGTTTATGAGCTTTACAAATTTCACGCCATTTCTCAAAAACTTCTAATTTTCTTTTAGGTTCGTGAAGTCAGGAGTTGAAATTTTACTAATTTTAGTTGAATTTTTTAAACTGCTAATTTTTTTTAATATTATTTTCTTCGTAATTGAAATTCAGGGGATGATTGTGACAAATTTTTGGTTGATTTTCCTCGTTTTTTGTAATTTTTTTATATTTTATTTTATAATTTTTTTATGTTCAGGTGACTTCCTTAAAAGTCTTAATTTTTTTTTTTTGCTTACTTTGATTGTTTTTTTGGATTCAGAATCAGAACTTTGAGAATGAAGTGTTAATAATTGCTGGTGATTTTTTTATATTTTACACATTTTGTTTTATTTTTTTGTTCGTAAATTTTATAAATTTGACGTCATTTCTCAGAAACTTCTAATTTTTTTTGGGTTTTTGAATTCAAGAGTTGAAATTTTATTAATTTTAGTTGAATTTTTTAAAACTGCTATTTTTTTAATTTTAGGTTTTCTTCGTAACTGAAATTCGGGAATGATTGTTACTAATTTTAGGTGATTTTTGTTTTTTTATTTTATAAAGTTTTTATGTCCATAATTAGAATTCATGGGGTGAAATATTACAAAATTCAGGTAACGACTTTAAAGTATTTCATTGTTTATTTCATTTTTTTTTTTGTTTTGCTCACAATTATAATGCAGAGGATTAGCGTAAAGCTTCTGAGTTCAGCTGGTTGCTTTAATCTCTTTTTTTCTTTTTATTTTCTACAAGTTTTTTTTTGTTTTCATAATTAGAATTCAGAGTATGAAATGTTGGAAGTTTCAAGTACTTTTTGTAAAAAATTTTAACTTTTATTTTATGTTATTTATTTCCAAAGTTCAGGTGATTTATATAATCTTTTTTATTCCTTTTATTTATTTAATTTTTTGCTTTGTTTCATTTAATTAATTTATTTTTTATTTAATTTTTTTGCACTCATAATAAGAATTCAGGGTATTAAATATTACAAGTTTAGGGTAATTTTTTTTTTATTTTTTAAATTTTTTTAAAATATTAAGTATTCGGTTTTTAAAAAGGATTTTGTAATAATTTTTTTTCTCAAATGCGTTTGCCATGTTTTGTAACATTTTATTCAGCAAAAATTAAAAACAAAAACAATTTTTAAATCGGTCCAAAATTGCGGCCTGCAAATTATTTCTAGCCCCAATCTTCAGATTTTTCTCACTGTGTGCAGCTTTTCCTCGAGTTGCTTCGAGCCTACTTTGGTGCTTTTTACATTGCTTTTGTTTTTGTTTTTGTGTTTTTTTGCTTTTTCCCATTTTTTTGTTTTTTTTTTTCTTATTTTTTGTTTTTTTGTTCTCACTTGTTTTATGTAGTTTTCTTCGCAATTTACATTGCTTTCTGTTTTCCTTCTACATCCTTTTATACACGTGCCTCTTCCCCCTCCTTTCGCCGAGTTCATCTAATACTACTCTCTAGGCATAAGCCTGTTTTTACACGTGCAAAAATGTTGCGAAAACAACACGGACTCGCATACACGGACAGCGTCGTGTTTGCGTACTCACTACCACCACTCAGCAGCACTTTGAGAACCTCTTCTGCCCCCATCAACTGCCACTTTCAACTCTCGACTCTTTGTTTGAGCAGCCGTTTAAGCGTGTTTTAACGCCACTTCCAACACTTGGCCGCACACAAACTCTGACACATTTTAGATGCCTGCTATGCATGCACACACACACACACATACGACTGTGTGTGTGTGCTTCAAAATGTTGCTTGGAGGCCATAAAGCGCCAGCAGGAAGCGTAAGTCACTCGTCCAAACTCTTTACATTCGCTTGACTTTACTTAACTTGCCACAATCATGTATCAACACCGTCGAGCAGCCGAAGTTTTGTTTAACCCAAACAATGAAGAAGAAGAAGCAAGAAAGATTTTGCAAGGAGTTGGATGTAGAAAGTAAACTAAACTTACACGTTTTATACTCCTATGAAAGCACACTTACGGGCGTTTATAGTCGGTAAAACTACCTGCGCTTAAGTCCACACATCTTAGCGTGCGTCATTCTTATTTTTGTTCTTGCAGTTACTATTGTACTTAGTTGTTGCCGCGCCGTTTAGGCACCTTTTACATAGTGGCTGGGCCGTGGCAACTTCCGTAAGCCAAGCAAGCAGTAATAAAGAAAGGGGGAAAAAACTTGCAACTTTCTCATAGGAACAACACTTTGTTTACCAGCCAGAAATGAGAAGTTTCCGGCTTTTCTTGTTTCCTCTCAATAAATGCTCGTTTTCACATGCACACACATACACACATGCACGTATGACAGAACTTTTAATACACTAAACACCGTTTAGAATATGTAAATACATGTCTTAAGTCTGTTCATATGTTGCTGTTGTTGCTAATGTTGCTGCTATGCTCTTAGCCTTCGACGGAGTATATTTTCTTTGCCATAATAGCAGCGTAAAGTCAACAAAAATTGATGTAAGTAGCGCTTGAGGTTTAGTGATTGTTGCTTGCATTTAATCGCCTGCGACAAGTAAACATTATTAGCTGCGGCACCCGCTGTTTGAGTCCGTGCGATGAGCAGCGGTGAAAGCGACAGCAATTTTATGTGTGGAACCACTTTTGTATGGCGTGATCGGGGCAGAAAAGAAATAAATAATAAAGTGTACTTTAATATTATTGCGAAACAAAAATTGAAGGAAGCCTCTAAGGTAAACACTCTGTGCGAAAATTCTATGAACTTAGTGATTCTCTATTTTTTTTTTCTTTTTTGTTTAGTTTGAAGTAGCAAATTCAGCATTAGCGAACCCCAAACGACAGCTGATACTGGTTTAAGAAATAAATTTCCTTCTATCTTAGGTCCAGTTATTAAAAGTGCAACTTTACGGTATTCGAGGCAAAAGTGAATTTAATGGAAAGGGGAATAATCACGCGGCGTGCACTCACTCAGAGAGAGCATACAGTCACTGTCATTGGAGCTCTAATACGAAATTTTTTATAGCAAAAATGCCAGTTAGTACAGCTGCTCCGAAGCTTCTGCTCATAGAAGGAAATGAAAAAAATGTAGTATTAAGTGTAATAAAATTTTTTAAGCGTTTTTTCGATTTCACAGACGATGAAATGAATACAGTTATAACAGATATCTCTAAAAACGTTTTCGTAAAGCAAAATTTTTTTTTTGTTTTTGTTGGTTTATTCATAATTATAATTCAGCATGAGTTGAGGAGATTTCTCAACTTTTTATGTATTTATTGTATTTGTTGTTTTTTTTTTATTTTGGTTTTTTTGGTCTTCCCACATAGAACTCAGAGGGATGAAATATTAGTCATTTCAAGTGAATTCTCTAAAAAAATAAATTTTCTTAATAAATAATTTTTTTTTGGTTCATACTTACGAGTTCAGTGGCTGAAATGTTACAGGTGATTTTCCCAAATTTTAAAATTTCTTATTTAATACATTTTTTTTTATTTATAACCAAAACTGGGATGATGAACTGTTACTCATTTCTTGTGATTTCTTTAAAAATCATAATTTTTTTTTATTTTGTTTTTTCATAATTCTAAGTCAGAGGCTGAAATGTTGCGAATTTCAGGCGATTCCTTTAAAATTTTTAATTTTTGTGTTCATAAGGGGAACAACATAAAGACGCACGCCTCAAATTGTAGGAGAGGCTCGGCTAAATAGCTAACAGAAGTGTACGCGCCAATTACTTATTTTTTATTTGATTTTTAAGGGGACTAATTTACGATGATTTCTTAAAAACATTTTCAGGTTTGATTTTTGGGGTTTTCTCTTTTTTTTTGTTTTTGGCTTAATAAATATAATTCATAAGAAGAAATGTTGGAAATTTCAGATGAACTTTCCAATATATTTTATTTTTCTAATAACTAAATAAATAACTTTGGTTTGTTTATAATTCGGGTTGAGGTGATGAAATGTTACAGGAGATTTTTGAAAATTTTTTTTTTTTAATTATTTAATACATATATATTTGTTTTTATTCAAAATCAGAACTCAGAGGAAGAACTGTTACTTGTTACTTCTTATTTTTATTTTTCTAAAAATTATCATTTTTTTATTTTGTAAATTTTGTTTTTTTTTCTTTTTTTTCTTTTTTTTCTTGTTTTTGTAATTGGAAGTCAGAGGCTGAAATATTACACATTTAGATAATTAGAATTGGCCTTGCACCATTCTTGGGTTGTTTTTGGTCTGTGGGCTGGTGCCAAGTCCTGTTGAAATGTCCACTCATCGTCACCAAAGTGCTGCTGGGACCAAGAAAGAACAACTGCTTCTAATATGTCTTGACGGTAAACTTCTTTATTGATTTTGACTCCTTGGTCTACGAAAATCAGAGGAGTATTGCCACTGGCGCAAATGCCACCCCATACCATGACAGATCGCGGATTTTGACGATGTTCAACAATGGACGAAGGTCCAGGGGCTTCTGTAGACCAATTTCTGTCGTTTTGATGATTGTGAGTTTGTTCAACGGTAAACAGATTCTCATCCGTAAAGACGATTTTTTCCCAGCCCGTACCTGCGGCACGCCGTTGGAGCGAGCGACATCTTTCGAGTCTTACTTTCTTGTTTTCATCCGTGAGCAGCTGGCATTTTTGTGGTTTATAAGGCTTAAGTCCAAGTTCTTTTTTTGCTATAAGGCGAACTGATTCACGATTGATGCCTGTCTCACGAGCAATTTTCCTCATCGAGCCCATAGAATTTCGTTGAGCTCTTGTTTTGATGATTTTTCGGTTGTTGGATGTGTTAGCAGTTCGTTTTCTTCCTCTTCCAGGACGGTCACCTTCATTACAAAGCTCCTTAAATCGTTTGATTGGACGAGAAACCAATGAACGTGCAATTCCAAGCAATCGTGCTATCTTGCAGTTGCGTGCTCTTTGCTGATGCAGGGCTATAATAGCTGAGGGACTACTTGACATCGTTACATAAAGTATTTAAAAAGAGCTGGAGCAGAAAGGAATACTTTTTTTGTACTTCAGAACACACACAACAATCACAAAATAATAGCATTCGCTAAAAAAATTTCACATTCATCTAATTGCACAGAGAAGTTTATATACAGTTATTTCTTGTCACCCTGTATATGTATTTTTCCACGGAGAAGGTTTGTAGAATACGCTCATTGCTGCCACTCGCCACCAGGTGGCGCTGCAGAGTAGCAGCTTCTGCCCCGTTCAATCGATTTTTTCGAAATAAACGAAATCAATAAAATGGTTTAGAATGAATGGAATATTTGTGTACTGATTTTTCTTTAAAGTTATTTTTCTTAAATTTATTTTAGTTGTTGGCGTAGCAACGCGCACCGGGTACAGCTAGTTCATTTTATATATGTAAAATATTATTAATTTCAGGCCATTTCTCTAAAATCTTTAATTTCTCTACTTTTTATTTTTATTTTTCTTTTTGGGTTCATAATTTTAATTAAGGGATGAAATGTCACTAATTTTAGGTGACACATTTTTTTTGTTTTATTTTATACTTTCTTTCAAATTTCAAGTGGTTTCTATAAAATTTGAACAGTTTTATTTGTTTTAATTATATGTAACGGGGATGAAATGTTTCTAAATTCAGGGAATTTTTCCAAAAAAAGGTTCCTATTTAAAACAAAAAATCATGTTCGTTATTATAAATCAGGTCACGAAATATTACACATTTCAGATGATTTATATTTAAACAATTTTTCGCAGCCATACAAATTTTATTATAGGACTATGAATAAGTTCGTGCGGTTTTACAACAGATGGCGTAACTTGATTATTATTCCATCGATCCACATTTCCAAACATTCATTGGAGAGCTACTGTCGTAAGGCACAAACGTCAGTATAAGTTTTTTATTTGAAGCGTAAACAACAATATTTTTACCACACTTGAAAATGTCGAATTTCGTGCCAAATAATGTGTTTTTGCGGGGAATTCTTCTTCATTATTTTAATATGAAGAAAAAAGCAGCCGAAAGTCATCGTATCTTGGTGGAAGTTTATGGTGAGCATGCTCTAGCTGAGCGAACGTGCCAGAAGTGGTTTGCACGCTTTAAAAGTGGTGATTTTGGCCGCGCCGCCAAAGTTCATGGATACCGAATTGGAGGAATTGCTCGATCAAGATCCGGCTCAAGCGCAAGAAGAGGTTGCAAAAACTTTGGGAGTTGATCAATCAACCATTTCCAAACGTTTAAAAGCCATGGGAATGATCCGAAATTCAAAATTCAAAAAAAAAACCGCACGAACTTATTCATAGTCCCATAGCAGTAATTCGCTTGGTTTCGAAGATTGATTATAATTAAATTAAGATTATTTATGAAAATGGCTCCAAACATCATTCAGATTAATTCTCAATTCCTGGGCAATTGGATAAGTGCCTTTTCGACGGCTTACATACAAAAATATGCCTTATCCTCAAAGCCAATATTACCAGAATTATTTTCTGACAACGCTTTCTTTAACTTTTTAGGAATAACTTGAGGATGCTGCCAGATATTTTAACAGGCAATGACTCATGTTGCTTTTATGCCATACCGCAGAGGCTTCAGAGCACTTGAAGTACCCGGAAAGGGAATATATAGCCAAAGAAATTGAATTACTTTATTTTTTGCTTATACCAGGTTTCTTAAGAGTCTGGTTCAAAAATAAAGCACTGTGAAGAGCCGAGAGCATAATAGACTTTACATTGGCAATGAGCACCTCAAAATACTGTACATCACGTAAGGTATCGTTGGTTTCCTTGGAGACAACTGGTTCCGTTTCCAAACACACATTTGACGAGGTCAGTATAGCAGGTTTTGTAGTGGCACCTGATTTGTTTAACAATTTTTACTTACAAAAGTCGTAACTAAGCTCTAGGAAGCTTCTTTTTATCTGCATATTTTCATCGTATCCCTGTTTCATCGTCAAGTTTCATCGCCAAGTGTCATATGCTTGTGATATTACTCCTTCTCAAACTCGCATATAACTATTTTAGTGCGCTTAAGCTGTAGAAACCCTATAAGTAGTCTTCAATCTAGGCGCTAATCTTTTTCATTATCTTTTTAAAAAGTCAGTTCATGGCCACAGCTGCGCCACTACAGAAGTTTGCTTGTCGAGCTCTTCCTTCTTACTAATACCTTCAAAGATCAGTCTGTAGTCCCGTCAGAGTACATCTCAAGTCGCTTATTACCTTAATTTCTTTTTAACCACTCACCGATTGTTCCTGCTTTTGCAGTAGCCAAATGATTCGAAAGAGAAATTTTATTTGACAGTGTCATTCGAACTAGCCTGGGGTCAGGCGATAATCTTTTACCCTTCAAAGCCTTGACATTCTTGGCAACCACTCTCATGTGGGTGAATACAATTTTTACGCTACCCAGCCAAGCATTAAATTACATTTTACCGTTAGTGCATACGAATTCCATCTTTCAATTTGAATAAGTTTAATTGAATAATTGCATTTATTTTTCCTTAGCAATTAATCACTGTCGCTTAAGTCATTGTGTGGTCCATTATTACTCACGATCAACACATAGAACACACCCACCCACTCGCAGACACCATAAGAATGACAACAGCCACATGCGTATGAGTGTATGTGTGGTCAAACGGAAGCTCATTTATGCATATAAACATTTTGAGTGATTTTCGTGCTTTTTGGTAGATAAATATTGTAATTAATCAATGTCTAGGAGCTGTGGAAGAAAAACAAAAAAAAAAAAAACACATAGAGAAAAAAATTACAAGGAAAAATATTTTAATTAAAATAGTTAGACCAAATTTCGTTTCCTTAATTGAATATTAGATAAAAAAGTATGGGGAGAGAAAGTCAGAAAAGGAAGTGCAAGAGGAGAGATGAAAACTGGCTATATCCCAGGTATCGAATAGTTATAAATTTATACATAAATTTACTGTCTTAAAGTTTCCAACTGTTTACTTTATAAGTAGATGCCAAGCTAATTGGCTCTACTGTGTACGCTTCTAGCAAGCTGCATTTAGAGGCAGCTTGAAAAAAAATGTTTAGTGAATTGGTAGAAGAATAGATTAAAAAACTATAACCACGAGAGTTCTGACGATCATTTTTCCCTTTCGACTTCGTTCGATCTTACATTCTTTGAAATATTTACTTTTACCTGAAACGATTTTGCTTTGTTCAAGTATAATTATGAAAGGTTTCAATAACGGTCAGGTTCTATATACAATTAAAACCAGTAGTTAAAAAATATTTTCAAACTAGTATAGAATGAAGTAGTTTCCAACTAGTCACATTAGTGGGAGTTGTTTCATGTAAGTGCATACTGGATTGATTAGCAAGTTCATACTGCTTTAAACCAGTTTATAAGAAATTATTTTCAATTTAGTTTTAAATTAATTAGTCGCCAACTACTCACATTGGAAAAAAATGGGAGAAGCACTAAATTCTTACTAAAAAGTGCAAAAGATTATGCGTAACTTCATAAATGCACAACTAGTTAAAGGTTAGTTATGAAAAATGATTTTCCTACTGAATTGAAATGAAGTAGTTTTCACCTAGTTACATATGAGGTAGTTGTTTGAACGGGGAATATGTCAAAAAATTTTAATATCGGTCGGATTCTTTGTATGTTAGAGTTAATTGTACAAAATAATTTCGGAACTAGTTTCCAATGAAGCAGTTTCAAACTACACTCATTAGCGGGAGTTGCTTGAACTAAGTTTGTGCTAAAAAGTTCCATTGCATCTACATTTCTTTATTAATTAACAACTAGTGTATAGTTCGAAATACTATACATAAAATGATTTTCAGTCTACTTTGAAATAAAACTGTTGGCGACTAGTTCCCATTAGTGGAAGTTGCTTCAACTAAGTTGGTGTTAAAAAGTTTAAATAGTTATTAGTAACTTCATAAATAAATATAAATATTTTAAAGTTTATTAAAAAATAATGATTTTCAAAATGATGTGAAATGCAGTAGTTTCCAACTAGTTACATAAGCAGAAGTTGGTTGAATCAGGTTGGGGTTAGAAATTCAAATAACCATTTGCTTCTTCGTATACGAAAGATTTGTGCAACCATGGTTTTCGAGCCGGTTTGAAATGAACTAGTTTCCAACTGGTCGTATTAGCGGAAGTTGCTTGAACTAAGTTATTGTTAAAAAGTTGTATGGAATGCACGTTAATCTCAATTTACAGCTATTGTACATTTCTGTACCTACTAAATGATTTTCAAACTAGTTTGAAATGAAGTAGTTGCCGCCTAGTCACATTAGTTACTGTTTATTTAAAAATAGCAGTTCGTTTGTAATTGGTGATAAAACTTGATTTGAACTAGTATGTAAAAAAGTAGTTACCAACTAGTTACATTAAAAGTAGTTGCTGGAAGAGTTTGCTGGCATTTTTTAGATTTATTTTTGCCATAATCTGCTTATCAATAAACTTTTATTGATTACTGGAAAAAAATTGTTTTTGAAAAAAATTTAATTGTAAAAATAAAAAGAATTTTTTTTTTAATTGTAAAAATAAAAAGCAATTTTTTTTTTGCAAAAAAAATAAATAAATTGTAAAAATAAAAAGAAATGTTTATAAATATAATTTTTTTGTAATGAAGAAAAAGTATTTTTACTGCAATTTTTTTCAGTAATCAGTAAAAGTTAACTGGTAAAAAAAACTAAATTGCAATATCAGTAAAACATTATATAGACTGCATTTTTACAGTTCCTGCAAAGTGCATATGATTTTTGCTTTTATAAGGTTTTATTTATAGAAAATATAGCCCCTCAAAACTTGATACTTTAAAAATAGCTGCTGAAATATTTAAACTAGTGTGTAGTAAAGTAGTGTACAACTAGTTACATTGAAAGTAGTGTCTAAAAGAGCTTGCTAGAAGTTTTTTAGGTTTTTTTTGCTATTATAAGTTTTTTTTTTAAATATAGCCGTCTGAAAATATTAATTAAAGATACCTCTTCTTAACTATAAAACTACAAACTAGAAAATTGTCCATTATTTAAACAATATAGTCTCAGAAATTTTAGAAATTAATTTTTTTTTTCATATAGAGTTTGAACTATAACTGTTGCTAATCTTGCATTACCCATACTACTAAAATTCAGATGTACGTTTTTTGGAGTCACTCACTGTATGTATTGTATATACAGACATGTCTTCAACTAGTTCGTTTATTTGCTAGTTCACTTCGATTCACTGAAAAACTACTTAAATTACTTGCATGCCCATTCTTATTCTACATCGTGGGCCTTAAGTCTGCAGTGCGAATATTAAATAAGTTCAGCTGGCTCAACTTACTCATCTTGACAACTCAATGATGAATGATTTTAATGGATGAATGCGTGTGTCAAGTAGCTGTCAACTTGACAGTACAAATAAAGAAGCGTATATTTTCGTAAGAGTGCTAGGAAAATTTCTAATAAAGTATTGTGTGGCTGACACGCAATAGGGATTCTCAAACGAACAGTAACTTGTATTTCTTTCTACTACTTCATTCTCCTATTCTTACCCGGCTAGGCCTCTCACTCCACTGAGACGGAAGTCATTATAGCGCTGCGTGATTAGCTGCCATAATCATCGTCAACGCCACAAAATGAAACGTTTTGTGTGAGCATGAAATCAAATTTGTCACTTGTCTGTCAGTTTATAGTTCACATTGAATTGTGCCGAGAGACACTAACAAGAGCCTGTATAACTATTAGCAATAACTTAATTTTACGAACACACGGAGAACTCACTATTGGCTGCAGGGGATAACCAGAAAGAGATAAGGAGAAAAAAAAAATTGATTTGAATTCAAATTAGCCAGTTCAGTGTTGAGCAAGCAAACTGTAGAAAATTGAGTTACACATACTTTTATTACAGCCTGTGTGCGCGTTGATAATGTGACAGTTGCAATCGAAAAGCACAAATGATTTATCACAAAAGTTTTCAAGTACGAGAGTCCAAGCATAGCTCAAAGAAGCAACGCGGAGCGCTGTGACAGCTCAATCGTACTCACTTCAGCAGACAATAGGACGGAGAATATGAGCTCGAAATTGTACAACTGAACTACTGTAATTTTACTCTGCACATAATTTCCCATTGTATGAGAGCGGAAGTGAAACGTGTTGTTGCTTTTGGTGTGGCTAATGAAAGCGCTCTGATAACATTGGTCCGGCACACACTTTTTTGGGCACAAGTATGAAAAAGAATAGGGTGGTGGGCTGAAATGGAAAATAGAACGCAAATATAGCATCTTGACTTAGTTCTATACTTATAGAATATTGACAAATTTGTCACTTATGACAAATGCATTTGAGCGCCTTAATACAAATATTGCGAAATCTTATCTATGTTGCGGTGCAAAGAAAATGAGCTGTGCTGATGTCAGTGAAAGGCGAGAGAAAGAGGAAGGAGAATTGTGAATGCGAATGTGAATGGTATTATTGATATAACAGCCCCCACCCTGCTACTAGCGTGATTCAATACATAAATATGTTATGGTCATGTGCACCACTGTAATACTTATCATAGCTGCGAAATCTGCTCAATCATGCCAACTTGCTAATCAATATTAGTTGAATTGTGTCAATGCGGAATATTAAAAGCAAATACAGATTCACATAACGCAATGTAAATTTATTGGAGTATAAAATAAAGTACAAAAATGATGTTGTATAAATTTTTCCTGTTATGATGAAAAAGCTGATAGAGCCCCTCATAAAAATCGTCTGCGTTCGGAGGCGTCATAAAACTGGTATCTAAAATTTTTTGGAAAAACCCAAGTTCGGTGTTGTAAATTTATTTATTTTATCTAACAACTTTCCGTTGGTCGACTACATTGCACCGTAGCGGAAGAGTTCGTTCGAGATCAAAATTGAAGAATGAAATATCTTCTCTCCAATAAATTTATACATCATTTGAAAGGAATAATTCCAAGCGTGGAATAATTAGGCACATAGAGAAATAAAGTACGCCGAAATTTGAAAAACAAAAAAATAAAAAAATAAATAATATGCATTAAATAAAAAAAATTGAAATATAATTTTATAGAAAACACTATTCTTATTTTTTCTTAAAGCGATTATTAAGACTCTCATAAAAACCAAAACAATATTAAAATTTGAAAAAAAAATTAGAATATTTTTATATTTTTTTCATTCAAAAATACATATATATATGCTTAATTAAAAAAAAAATAGTTATGTAAAAATTTGAAAAAAATTAAAAGATTAATTTTGAAAAATAAAATTATTATTTTTTTTTATCCGAAACTATAGCGTGAATACAATGTTAGATATAAATTGTCATAAACATACACTTAGACATGAGTCATGATTAGCATTTGTGCTGTTTTAAGTTATAGCCAAAACTGCCATGTCACTAAATTACTGAAAAATAAAAACAAAAAAATCACAACAAGAATAGCGTTCGTGTTGGACTTTGTCGTTTAACAAATGCCTTTTGCTGCAGGGTCCCTCAAGTGTGAGTTACTCTTTTAGCAGTGTATTTATTACAGGGTCCCTCTAGTTGGAGTTCTTTTTAACACTGAATTTTTTACGTGTTCCGTTAAATTTTAATTTTAAATCTGAGCTGTGGCGTATTACAAAACTTATAGTAGAATTACACGGCAAATAATTTTTTGATATATTAATTCATTATTTTGAATATTTTTTGCCTTTGGTGTGGCCAATGAAAGCGCTCTGATAACATTGGTCCGGCACACACTTTTTTGGGCACAAGTATAAAAAAGAATAGGGTGGTGGGCTGAAATGGAAAATAGAACGCAAATATAGCATCTTGACTTAGTTCTATACTTATAGAATATTGACAAATTTGTCACTTATGACAAATGCATTTGAGCGCCTTAATACAAATATTGCGAAATCTTATCTATGTTGCGGTGCAAAGAAAATGAGCTGTGCTGATGTCAGTGAAAGGCGAGAGAAAGAGGAAGGAGAATTGTGAATGCGAATGTGAATGGTATTATTGATATAACAGCCCCCACCCTGCTACTAGCGTGATTCAATACATAAATATGTTATGGTCATGTGCACCACTGTAATACTTATCATAGCTGCGAAATCTGCTCAATCATGCCAACTTGCTAATCAATATTAGTTGAATTGTGTCAATTCGGAATATTAAAAGCAAATACAGATTCACATAACGCAATGTAAATTTATTGGAGTATAAAATAAAGTACAAAAATGATGTTGTATACATTTTTCCTGTTATGATAAAAAAGCTGATAAAGCCCCTCATTAAAATCGTTTGCGTTCGGAGGTGTCATAAAACTGGTATCTAAAATTTTTTGGAAAAACCCAAGTTCGGTGTTGTAAATTTATTTATTTCCGTTGATCGACTACATTGCACCGTAGCGCAAGAGTTCGTTCGAGATCAAAATTGAAGAATGAAATATCTTCTCTCCAATAAATTTATACATCATTTGAAAGGAATAATTCCAAGCGTGGAATAATTAGGCACATAGAGAAATAAAGTACGCCGAAATTTGAAAAACAAAAAAATAAAAAAATAAATAATATGCATTAAATAAAAAAAATTGAAATATAATTTTATAGAAAACACTATTCTTATTTTCTCTTAAGGGGCTCAACCAGTGTGACTGACAAAAAAACAGGTGGTTTTTGAAAATTTATTTTTAAAAAAGTTTTACATTGATTGTTTTAAAACTTTGTAAGTATATTAATATATAATTAAACTTCAAGTACAAATTTTTTCAAAGGAAAATCTGGACTTTTCTTCTAATAATAGGGCATCTCTCGAAGGTCCAAAAAAGTTTCCCCACTGCTGCCTTTGTTACGGTCTTCAGAGTGCCTGAAATAAAAAAAAAACAAAAAAGTCATTAAAGATGATGGTATCACGCGTTGATTAACGCAGGATTGTGATGAAAAAACGAAATCCAAAAAAATCCCGCAGTTTTGAAAAAAGTATAAAAATTTAGTTTGAAAATGTGATAGTATTTCACATCGCAAATTTACAATTTTTATTAGATTGAAATATCGGAGGGTCATTCAATGTTCAAGAACAATGTCAATTCGATCGTAAAATTATTTTTTAAGTTACAGTGGCAGCAAATTAAGAAAACGCTATTTTGAGAAAAACGTTTTTAAAGAAAAAAATACTGATCTCACATTTATAAAACGATAAATATCATACCTAATCCTAATCTGCTATTCCAGGCCCATATAATTCACCTTCTTCTTCTTCAAAAAGTTGCTGCTTGCTTGCTGAAAAATATGAAAAAAATTTTTTTGAATTTTTCAAAGTTTCACACTGGTTGAGCCCCTTAAACCGATTATTAAGACTCTCATAAAAACCAAAACAATATTAAAATTTGAAAAAAAAAAATTAGAATATTTTTATATTTTTTTCATTCAAAAATACATACTTATATATATGCTTAATTAAAAAAAAATAGTTATGTAAAAATTTGAAAAAAATTAAAAGATTAATTTTGAAAAATAAAATTATTATTTTTTTTTATCCGATTGTTTCACTTACAATGCCAAGAGAAACGACTTCCACAAAAAAACCAAACGAGTGATTATAATGGATGGGTGTGATTCAGAAAAAATTCTCGAAAAAAAAATTTCAGTTTATTTTAATTTTTTACTGAGAAATGCATACATAGATGCATAACTAACGTAAATCAAATATGTAGAAATTAGCAAAAAAAAAAATAACTAAATTGAAAAAAAATTCTTCAATTTTGATTATAGAAAGAAATTAAGCAATGTGAAGAAAAAAGATTTGCATAAGAAAACAAAATTCTGAGAAAAATTTTGGAAAACAAATTTTAATTAAAAAATAAATTTTTAAAATTTAAAGTTTTTTTGTATCGAGAAATACATACATATCTTAAACCGACCATTATTTCGCTTGCAATGTGGAGAAAGAAGACTTCCACAATAAATGAAAATTGTGAGAAAAATTTTTGGAGAAAAAATTTGGTAAAAAAAAAATTAAAAAAAAACAAAAATTTAATTTTTGTTTTGTATCGAAAAATACATATGTACACATGTCCATAAATAACAAAAACCATATTTTTAAATATAAACTAGCGTACCCTCGCCCGCTTCGCTAGACGATAAATTCAATGATTTGCTGAAAGAGAATAAAATTAATACGAAACAAAGCAAATTCTTTGATACAATTTCATTCGAACTTTATTGTAACACTTTTTGGTAGACAACGTTTTTGGTTTTTTCATCTTTCGCGTGAATAATGACGATGGTTTGCCAACTCGTGAGCAAGCTACATACAATTGTCCATGAGAAAAAATTGGGTATTCTAAATTAATACCGCACATTTGTAGATACTGTCCTTGCGCCTTATTAATTCTCATAGCGAAGGCAAGGCGAATAGGGAACTGCAAACGTTTGAAATCGAATGGTAAATCCGCCGGAATCAGTGGAATTCAGGGTATCAAAATGTCTTCTCCTTTGTACTTCCCTTTCAAAATTGTTGCTTCGATAACGTTACCCATTAGCTTCTTCACAGCGAGTCTGGTACCGTTGCAAAGTCGGGGCACATTACTATTGCGCAGCATAATAATCGGTGCTCCAATTTTTAATCGTAAATTATGAGGTGGTAAGCCTGGCAAATCGAGTGAGTTTAAGAATTCAGTTGGATAATTTACGACCTCATCTTGATCAGTAATAGTGTCTATTGACTTATACGCAACTATGTCAATAGGTATTTGATCTAAAATAGCTGAATTTATATCATTGACGTCCTTATTTTTCCCAGCTAAAATTGCTCTTTCGCTGAGTCAATCATGGTTTTTGTAATGTTGAACTATGTTTGGAAATACACTCTGTATCAATGCCTCTTTAGACTGTGCAAAAGTGCAGAAATTGTTAGGCAATGTTATCATTCCTGTTGTTTTTGAAAAAAGGTTTATTTTTTTTGGTTAAAAAGTGTTTTTTGAAGTTTTGAAAAACACTTCGCTCTAACAAATTTCTTCTCAGTTAATTGCTGAAAATTAAATATTTTGAAAAAACTATTTTTTTTAATTTAACGTTTTTGAGAAAATTTTGTGCTTGAAAAAATTTCATACTTTTGTAAAAGTTTAAATTGATTTGTTAAAAAAAATTTTTTCCGCTTTGAAAAACACCCCCTCGAAAAAATGTATTCTCTATTAATAGTGGAATATGAAATGCTTTGAAAACACCTTTTTTTTTAATTTTGTTTGGTTTTCAGAAAATTTTGTTTTGAAAAAATTTCATACCCTTGAAAAAGTTTTATTTTATTTGTTTAAAATTTTTTTTTTTGTAATTTTAGAAAAACACCTCTTCGAAGAAATTTCTTTTATCTTTTTGAGGAAAATTTGGTTTTGAAAAAATTTCATGCTTTCGAAATTTTTTTATTTTACTTTATTTCTTCAAAATTTTTGAAAACAATTTTTTTTATAATTTTCGAAAAACACCCCTTTGAAAAAATGTTTTCTATGTGTCATAGTGGTATTCCATTAACTTTTAGGATTATAGTCAAATACTTACAAATATCTACGCTTTCACAAATAGCAACAATAAACAAATTTCCTCAAAACCAAAAAATTTACTTTTTTTCTAAAAAATTCTAAATAAACAACGTAATAAATTTAGAATTTTGTGTTCACGAAAAAACAGTATTGTTTTTATTGTATTAACTGAAAACCAAAATGTTGCAAAAAATCAAAACAAAACTAAATTATTTTTTTGTGTTCATTTGGTCCATATGTTCCATAAAAAGTTGATATGGTAAATAATATGCAGGGTCTGATACACGCAAATTTCCATTGACCATTATAGTGACAAAATTATCGATCACCAATTCCAACAGGATTTCAAAATCAGAGTTGGAATCAGTTGTTGTGTGGTGTACTTCTGAAAAAAATGAGAAATAAACAAAATAAATCTAAAAATTCGAATTCTAACTTTATCTTGTGTATGTTCTTATTACCTTTGAATTTTTCCAATGAAGCACCATTCATTTTAAATTTTCCAAGAATTTTTTTTATCATTTCGCGTTTCTTTCCTTTTTCATTCGATTCCAACATTTGTTCATAGCCGAAAACATCGTTTGCAAACGCATTCATTTCCATATAGAATTGGTCAAAGAAAGCATTGCTCAATTGAATTGAAACATTATTTTCATAAATACTTAGGACCTTAACTAATGCACCTTGGTACATACCTAACGCAGATATTCATCGCGACCTTGACATCGATACTATTGATGAAACAATACAAAGCGCTAGCAGAAGACACATAAATAGACTATTAAGGCATACAAATCCTATGATGAGAAGACTACCAAATAAAGAAAAATCTACCCAAAGTCGGCTTAACCGTCAAACACCAACAGATCTTGCAAAATCCTTGTAATCAATTGTCAACTAATCGTATATATCATTGTTTGTTAACCACTTGTTTTTAAATAATATGTATATATTTCTTCTAAATGAGCTTGGGGGCATTGGCCCTTCAATATCACTCTCATTCCATCTTTTTGTAAATCAAATTACTTATTGTCTAACGACAGGTGTAATATTTTATGGAAGAAATAAAAAAAAAAAAAAAAATTTTCATTCGAATCATTTGAAATTTCTGTATACAATACATTTCTGTATCACAATACAAATACAAAAAATTCAAAAAAAGTTGTACACATAAAATGAATGTCGATTCGAAACTTACTTTAATCTAACAATCGAGCAAGTTTTGTTTTGGACAATATTTTGATTTTTTCTTTTTTTTATATGAAGAAAATATTTAAAAGAAATTTTTTTTTGCTAAAAACCTTCCCCTAGTGGATCCCTATAATATGAAAAAAGAACGAATAAAATTGGCCTCGTATCGGCCCAAAAAAATGCGGACGAACGAACATCATTTCATTTTTATATATATAGATAAAAATTATATATAAAAATGGAGACGTTTTTTTGTGTTCGTTAGTCGCCGATTCACGCCTAAACGCATTCACCGATTTCAATCAAACTTTCACAGATCATTGGTATTGGTCCATAGATGGTTTATGTGAAGTTTTAAAGAAATCGGTAAAAGTATGCGTGCGATGTGTAATTGTGAAAAATACCGTGTTTCCCTACACGCAAATTAATGGAATATACACAGACATGGATAACATTGTTTCGATGTCGAGTGACGTATGCGACTGTATTATTCGTAACGCAATAGTTGTCCTCTCTTTTCTTTCCTTTTTATGCATGCGGACACGGCTTTTTTTTAAACTGGAAAAATATTTTTAGCTTCATTTGAACGTTTTATGATTTAGATAAAATAAAAATTCGTTAAATATATTTGATTCCATGAATAACCATAAGCCTGTATTTTTCGAAGTTCAAAGTTTTTGGACAAATATTGAAACGTTTACTTAAATTAAATTTTAAATACATATATATAAATGCGCAAATGTAAAAGTTTAGATGGATTTAAAATATACGAAATTATTCAGCGGTTGAATCCATACATATTTTGAAATCCATCAATATGGATCGACAGTCGCCATAAATGTTCTTTGCATTTGCAATGACAATAAACAAAGCACAAGGACAATCGCTGGAATTATGCGGAATTGACTTAGAATATCCATTCTTCTCCCACGGACAATTATATGTATCATGTTCACGTGTAGGAAAACCATCAGTTCTGTTTATTTATACCACAACTCAGGGCAAAACAAAAAGCGTATTGTAGTTTAGGAAAAGGCTTTGCGTTAGTTTAAGTTTAAAATTAACATTAATTTTATATTGTAAAAAAAGAATAAATACACATAGAGTGAATTTAAATCGAGTGTTCATTATTCATTTTTAATTTTCATATGCCTAGCGAAGCAGCAGAGGGTCCGCTAGTGGTTTCTATAAATATCTCGACCACAGCATCACCTATCTAGCTACTTTTTTTTTTAAATTTACATTTCCTGACCACAACATCACCTAACAGATCAAAATAATCTAATAATAATAATAAGTCCATAAACTATAGCCTCTGCGGTTTCGAGTGGTTCTTAAATGGAAGTTTACCACTCCTTGGTTTCCACTTAGTCAACATTCAATGCTTGGAGTGCACCCCTACCTTACTTTTGTCGAGTTTACCTAACACACGCACTCAACGATATGCGCAGTTGTAGAATAAAATATAACACAAACTGAAGTGAAAAAATAGCGTAATCTTGCTGGGATATAATTGTCAATAGTCAGCTTCTGAAAACAAAAAAAGTTAGCTTAGATTCATTTAAATTATTTAATAAACGAGTGGCGATATGCGCAGCCCTTTGTATTCTTAGCTCATCTGTGATTTTCCCAAATAAGCTAAACCTAGCAAAACACGAATTTTTTTATTTATTTTAAATAAACTATAGCGTGAATACAATGTTAGATATAAATTGTCATAAACATACACTTAGACATGAGTCATGATTAGCATTTGTGCTGTTTTAAGTGATAGCAAAAACTGCCATGTCACTAAATTACTGAAAAACAAAAAAACTCACAACAACAATAGCGTTCGTGTTGGACTTTGTCGTTTAACAAATGCCTTTTGCTGCAGGGTCCCTCAAGTGTGAGTTACTCTTTTAGGAGTGTATTTATTACAGGGTCCCTCTAGTTGGAGTTTATTTAAGCAGTGGTCCGTCAAATTTGAGTTATTTTTTAGCAGCGTATTTTTTACTGAGTCCATCGTTTCAGTTACTTTTTAACACTGTTTTTATTTTGATTGCTGCTGCATCTTTAATTCTGCCTAAACCGCATCTGTACCAATAGCGGAGTGTTTTAAATTGCCTTATCAGCTGTTGAGCTCCCATTGGGCTTATATTTTTCGGTTAGCAAATTTTATGGGGTGTCTAAGAAAATTTACATTTTTGCTCAGGGTGCTTGTGACATGCCACTAGTAACGGCGTACTTAATCAATAGCGTGTATAAGAACGCACCAAAAACATTGTCCGTTTCGGCTTATTTCAGGGGCTTAAGTTGGATTCTGAGCTGTGGTATATTACAAAACTTATAGTAGAATATCTAATATCTAAAATGTAGGTAAAGATCACATAATTTTCTATGCCGATTTGCCATAAGGATTCATTGTTCATGATTCAGTCATATGTTTTCAAATAGCCGATACCCGTACATTCATTTCAGTGCTCTCTACTAGAATTCCTTGTCGGAATCTTGTTAATTTGGTTTGTGTTGCACAATGTGTGCTTTATTTAAATTCCAAAAACAAACTCGAGCTTTAAAGACCCTGTTTTTCATTATCAATTACAATAAAACGAGACCCACAACGAGCAGCTCGCACAGTAAACACAGCCGGTTTCCCAGTGTCGCGTCTGTTGTACAAACTCGTTCCCATAATCGTTTTTGCTATTTTACTAACTCGCCTGCTTTTTTGACCGCTGCATCCCATCAGTTTGTGATTTGACGTTCGTTAGAGAGCGCGCTTTTGTTCATTTGTTCTTACGCACGCCAGTGAAAAATAAAAACAAAAGCAAAAAATAATAAAAATAAAAAAATAAGTGAAAGCGCATAAATATTATTTGTGTGGAATAATGCAATACTTGGCGCTTTGGATACCCTTTTACCTCTTCATTGCCGCCGTTACGCTGCTCTTCGTGTGGTGGCGTAAGCGTTTGAACTACTGGGCCGATCGTGGTATTATACACGAAAAACCGTCCTTGATCCATGGCAATTTGGCCGATCTGGAACGTACTCAGACACTACGCGACCCGTTTCACAATTTCTATACGAAATATAAACATGACGCACCTTTTGGCGGCTTCTACTTGTCGATGCGTATCGCGGCAGTGATCTTTGATCTCGATCTTGTAAGGCATATATTAGTTAAAGATTTCGGGAATTTCAGCAGTCGCGGCGCATACTACAATGAGAAAGATGACCCGATTACGGCGCATTTGTTCAATTTGGACGGTACAAGCTGGCGTAATATGCGCGCCAAACTAACGCCCACCTTCACATCGGCCAAGATGAAGTTCATGTTTCCAACGGTGGTGGAGGTGGCAAAGGAATTTGTAAAGGTACTACAACAAGAAGTGGAGCAGCAGAATGCAGGCAAAGCTAACGGCGCCACTCAGTCGCACAAGGCACAAAACGCTGTGACGAGCGATGACCCGTCAATGCAGGGCATTGAAATTAGGGATTTGCTGGCACGCTTCACCACTGACGTCATCGGTAGTTGTGCATTCGGACTGGATTGTAATAGTTTGCACGAACCGGACACACAATTCCGCGTTATGGGCAAAAAGATCTTTGGTGAATTTAGACATGGTCGCATATTGGTCGCTTTTGCGCAGGCCTACCCAGAGCTATCTCGTAAATTGGGCATCAAAATGATTCCAGATGAGGTCAGTGAATTCTTTCAGAAAGTAGTGCACGATACCGCTGCGTACAGAGAGAAAGAAGGTGTACAGCGCAAGGATTTTATGAATCTCTTGTTGGAGCTGCAAAAAGAAGAAGATGGCTTGAGTTTGCAGCAGATTACTGCGCAGGCATTCGTTTTCTTCGTCGCTGGCTTTGAAACGAGTTCTAGTACAATGGGTTTTGCGCTGTATGAGCTCGCATTGAATCAGGAAATACAAGCGAAGGCGCGCGCCGAGATTGAGACGGTATTGGCGCGTTTCGATGGCCAATTCACATACGAGTGTATGCGTGAAATGCAATATTTGCACCAGATCTTTTGTGGTTAGTAAGCGAGCGGTGGTAGAAAGTTTGTAATTTGAATGATTAATGTTCGTATTTTTTTTATTTTCTCTACAGAAACACTGCGCAAATACTCCGTCGCCTCGATAACCCTGCGCAAGACACTGAACGACTATCAGGTGCCGAATACCAAGTATGTAATCGAGAAAGGTGTGATTATTGTTATACCCATTGATGCTATACATCGCGATCCCGAAATATATCCTGATCCCGAACGTTTCGATCCCACACGTTTTGAACCGGAGGAAAAAGCCAAGCGCCATCCTATGGCTTGGCTGCCCTTCGGCGAGGGGCCACGCAATTGCATTGGACTGCGCTTCGGTAAAATGCAAGCCATGGTGGGCTTGGCTTTATTGCTGAAACATTTCAAATTCACGCTGGCACCTAAGACTAAAGTGCCGCTAGAATTTAAAAAAGGAGGACTTGTGTTGGCGAGCAACGATGGCATTCACTTGCATGTGGAGCCAATCGCAAGCGCCAAATGAAGTAATCGATTTCAGAGTATTATTGTATTTTTAATATCAACAAATTTAACATAAATGTCACATTATAATTACAGTTTATTAAATTAACTTATTTTACTTTCTATACAACAGTTTTGTGTTTTCTACTTTTCTTATCTAATCGGTCTTGGCAATACTATGTAGTTGTAGTTGTTCGCCGGTACACAGCTTAGAGTTCATTGAGTAATAAACGAGATAAAAAAAGTAGTGAGTTGTAGATAAATAAACTCTGATAAGAAAAAATTGTCTGAGAAGGCAGAAATTCACCGGACTTTGCTTTGTAAATTTAATCAGATTCAAGTCGCAAATGTGTTTGCCTCATAAAACGAGTAAGTCCGAAATTAAAAAAATTAAAAGTTGCTCAGTGCAGTATCCACACAATGAAGAATATGAAAGTAATTTCAAAAGAAATCCCGTTTAAGTTCCAATTGAAATGTACTACTCGCGTTTAGGCCTCTAATATCATAGGTGCCTTGATACTCTTCGGCCCCAAAATATAATAAAATATTGATCAATAATTGAACTGGATCTTGCGTTTCCAACAAAAAAAGTGAATGACGCCTAAAAATGTTCCCACTTTTGTCTCGAGTCGAATTCTCGAATTCTCTTCGAAAGCTTCGAAGAATCTGTATTAAAAAAACGACGAACAACAGACAGACGCCTTATAAAACATTTGATCAGGATACCGAGTGAAATCGCGCAAGTTTTATCCTCACTTGACTTGCAAAAGTCAATTTTTCATTAATTCTGTTTCCTTTCTATTTTGAAAAATAAATTAAATTTACCACAGAAGTCCACTCATCAAGTGTTCAAAGATCTCTAATATAACCATTGCATTCATATTTAACCAATACCTGAGACAAATATGTCTTCTAACGTCTTCTCCGCTAGTAATAAAAATTAAAAAAAAAAATCAGTCCGAACACTCAGAGTTTTAAAAGTCATATCATCATATCTTTCATATATCAAGATTATAGCACTTTCCGAATTTTAAAAGGTGGCTCGTTCATCTGGAGTTGATCCCCAACCGACCAAATTGAAAATTGCTCATAGCCCAAAGAATGACATAACTCTTCTCCGAAAGTTTTAATCGGATTAGGAAATTAACTTAGAGCAGTGATATTCTTAATAGGAGATATTCTTTAACATAAAACTTATTTGTGGAGTGTAAAAACTTACCCGTACTTTGTAAAAATTGAATTCAGTAGTACCTCTGATTCAGGATACCTTAGTCAGAGGACCCTTTTCAATATAGCCATCGAGTCTTTGGAATACAATATTTCAAGTAAGCCCGTATGGCACTTTTAATAAAGAAGGCAAAAATAGAAAAGACAAATAAAATAACTACCTTGAGCCCGATTAAAAAACGTTCGATCGCAAAGCAGCTCAGCTCGGGTCAGGCGAGAGGAAACTGAGTGGGATAGCCAAAACTCAATTGGGTTCGGAGTAATAAAAATGAGCTTATAATTCAATTTAAGAAATCAGCACCAAGAGGTTGCCTCAAATAGGACTAGGAGCTCGGCCAAACACCCAATAAAGGGTGTGAGTAGCAATTATTTACAATATATTAGGTTGGGGAATAATTTCTTAGGGTTTTTACCGAAGACTTTTATTTACAAAAAAAAGAACAATAACTACATCAATATGTTCATCAATTATATATTTGCCGTTGCTATTTACAACCTCTTCCCACCTTTTGACCAATTTCTTGATGCCGTTCCGTCAAAAATCGCCTGGTCTCAACAACGTCTTTGACACCAGACCAGGCGATTTTTGGCGGAACCTCTTTGTTATCGAAGGTAACACCCTTTATATGGTTTGACAGGTCAGAAGAATACGGCGGATGCTGAAGGAGCTCCCATTTGAGATTTTGGAATGCGGCTTTGATGACTTTGCAGCATTGGACCTGCCGTTGTCGTGGAGGAGAATGGTTTGACCATGTCGATTAGATCTTTTCAGTCAAATAACCTCATTCACGCGATGTAGCTGTGGCATTCTTTTCGAAAATTCCCAATTCACCATGCCCTCCCAGTTCCACCAAACACATATTATGATCTGCTTTGGATAAATAGCCGGCTTGACTCTCGTCTTTGGTGTATCTCCTGGAGTCACCCATTGCTTTCTTTACTTCATATTAATGCATAGGCACATTTTCTCATCTCCCGTGACGATTCGGTACAAAAAGCGCTATTTATGACCGCGTATTTCCCGATGGCGGGCGAGATGCTGAGAAGGTATTTCAAGCTGACTTTCTTGGTTTTTTTCGTTGTGAGACGCCAGTTCACTGAAAAGTAAGAGCCCAGAATCAAGCCTCGCACCACGTATTTTTATTTGTATTATTATTATTTTTTTTTTTTTT
Source organism: Anastrepha obliqua (assembly GCF_027943255.1). Taxonomy (NCBI): domain Eukaryota; kingdom Metazoa; phylum Arthropoda; class Insecta; order Diptera; family Tephritidae; genus Anastrepha; species Anastrepha obliqua. Next base: position 106,714,759 of record NC_072895.1, on the reverse strand, counting down.
CATTAATCATACATCTGTCATACTGACATTTATTACATTTTTTAACAATTACTTAGGAAAATTATTAAATATATTTCATCATGGCCAGTGCCAAGACGAACAGAGCGATTACATTTTAGGAAAACAATTACATTTTATATAGAACAGTTATTTTAGCATACGAGAATAAATATTTAATTTAATAGGTCAATTGGTCGGTTTCTCTTCAGACGTCGTAAAGTTCTTCTTTCAAGTTGTGAGAGTGTATTGATTTCTCTATTTTGGAGCTGGTTTATTTCGTTAAAATACCTTGTTGATATCGCTTTTATTTCTTCGTCGATTAATGGTATATTGAACGTAGTATGGATGTCATCACTTTTGTGTACCTGTCGGACATTGTTGTTATAGGTAAGATTTTTGATTGTGGTCGCTGTACTTTGTTTATGTGAGTTCTTTTTGCAGTTCCCCACACTTGTAGTGCGTAGGTCCAGATTGGTTTAATGACCGCCTTGTATACTAAAAGTTTGTTGGAAATATTGAGCTTAGAATTTCTGCCTATTAGCCAATGCAATTGTCGAAATTTTTCCTTTACTTGTTTTATTTTCTTTTTGATATGATCTTTTCAAGTTAATTTTGAGTCCACATGGATTCCAAGATATTTTGCAGATGTTTCAATTTGTATATTTTTATTGTTGAGCTTAATCGGCATAGCAGCAATCTCTGTTCTTGTCGTAAATATTACTTGTACAGATTTGTCCTCGTTTACTTTTAAACTCCATTTGTCAAACCACTTCTTTACATTGTTGGTGTACATCTGTAATTTTGTTGTTGCGGTTGAGAGGTTTTTGTCAGATGACAATAAAATTGTGTCGTCTGCGAATGTTGCTATAGTAGAATTAGTTTCGTCTGGGAGTGGTATGTCAGAGGTAAATAAGACATACATATAGCAGTGGTCCTAGAACGCTGCCTTGAGGAACTCCTGCTGTTATTGGATGTATATGTGAGTATTTGTCATTGTATTTAATGTAGAAGCATCCGTCAGTAAAGTATCTCTTGATAATTAAATAATAGTCCAGTGGTAATATTGTCCTAATTTTATGCAACATACAAAAATACAGCAACGCAATATCGTTTATTTTCCATGTCTGAAATTATTTTTTGTGTAACTCGATGTATTTGTTGTATAGTTGAGTGTTTTTTTTTCGAAAACCGAATTGATGATTTGGAATGGTGTTTTTCGTGTCAAGTATTGGGGTAATTCTGTCATGTAAAAGTGGTTCTGCAATTTTAGATATAGTCGGAAGTAGGCGTATAGGTCGATATGAAGTTAAAGCTATTGGGTTTTTACCCGGCTTTGGTAGCGCAATGATTTCTGCGACTTTCCTTACTTTTGGGAAGTATTGTAAGCGAAACATTGCATTAAATACATATGTTTTTAAGGAATAGGTAAGCCTCAATTGGTAGCTCTGTAAGTGCTTTGCCTGTCAGCATATCATATCCGGGTGCTTCTTTAGGTTTAATTCGAGTTTTGATGCATAATATCACTTCTTGTGTGCTTGTTTTTCTTATTTTTGTGATGGTATCAGTATTAACATTACTAATCGTGTCAATTTGTTCATGTTCATCGTTCGATAGGACATTTTCAAAGTAATTTCCCAATGTCGCTGCTTTTTCATCATTTGTAAAAGCCCATGTGTTGTCATCTTTTCTTAGTGGGGGTTGATGCTTTATCTGGTTTTTAAGTTTTTTTGTACATTTCCGCAAGGAATAATTTGTGTCATGTGTAGGAGTTAAATTTTTTAGATATTTTTCAATTTCCTTATTTTTTATGTCCCATAAACAAGCCTTCAAATTTTTTGTAGCTAAGTTTAACCTCTGTTTGTCTGCAGGAGATCTAGTTGTTTGCCATCTTTTTCTCAATTTTCTTTTTTCCTTGATTTGCTTCTTAATAGAAATGTCATGTGAAGTGTTTTGTGCGCTATATTTTTGCTGCGGTGTGAATCTGAATCCTGCGTCAATAACTATGCCATTAAAATGTATGATGCTGCGCTCAATGTCAAGTTGTGTTTTGAAAGGTGTACTTAGAATGAGTTGTTGGGAGATGTGTTTCCGATACTCATCCCAGTCAGTCCTCGTTGTAAATATTTGGGGTGTTATCTCTATAGGGTCAATTTTTGATGTATAGTCAAGTATTATCGGCGAGTGGTCAGAAGATAGTTCATAACTTGGTTTAAGTTTCAGTTGGTTATGGTTAATATTTTTTGTTATACAGAAGTCGATTAAATCTGGAATTTTTTTTAAATCCGTAGGCCAGTAAGTTGGTTCACCCATACTTATAAACCTGCAATTTTTGTTATGGATTGCGTTAATTAAATATATACCTTCTTTATTAGTCAACCTTGAACCCCAGTCAGTATGCTTTGCGTTTAAGTCTCCTCCAGCAATGAATCTGTTGTCTTAAAGTAATCATCATATTGATCCGTCTTTATCAAGTGTCGTGGTGGACAGCAGATAGAAGATATTGATATGGGTCCATTGTTGTCAACAATTTGTATAGACGTTGCTTGGATGTGAGGTGACACATGGGGCAGTCGTTCAGTATGCTTTATGTTTGTTTTGATGATAATGGCTGTTCTTCCATGAGCTTTTCCGTCGGGATGATTAGTTGCACATATCCGGGAAATGTTAAATAACTTTTGTCTGTGAAATGTGTTTCTGCAATTAACGCAATATCAATTTTTCTGTCAATTAAAAACCGCTTCAGCTCTGAATATTGCCGAGTTAGTCCATTTGCATTCCAGATAAGAATTTTTGTGTTATTACTTTCGTCCATTCGAGTTATTTATTAACATTGTAATCCTCATATAAGTCATTTGGCTGATTAAAGTTTTTATCAAGTCTTTGAGTTCATCAATATCTTTGTTGTTTTGAGGTTTGATAGTTAGTTCTGGTTCTATTACCTGTGGATTTGATGAGGTTATTGCATCAGCATAACTTATCCCTGTTTTACTGTTGATTTTGTGATGTTAGTGTTTTGGTTTGTTATGACTTCCTTTTTGCGTAAAGGTGGGAATCGTTGAATTTTGATGGCTTTATATATTTCGCAGCCTTTGTAATTGGCGGTATGATTACTCGTACCTCCACATAGTGCGCATTTCACTTGAATGGTTGGATTGTTGCATTCGCTTGTTAAATGTTTTCCTGCACATTTTACACATACTGAGTCTCTTGTGCAATAATTCTTTGTATGTCCATACTTCTGACATTTCGTGCATTGTGCAATTATCCGTTTATGATGTGGCGCCTTAAACGATACGATGCAGTGCACTAATTTGTCTATGTTGTAAATGTCTTTGTTATTAGTGTTTGTTTCCAGTTCAATAAAAAATAGTGGTAATGGTTTTTTTGTTGTTCTTTGTGTTATATTAAATATATTTGTGACTCTATGACCTTTTTCTCTGGATTCACTCTTTATTTCTTCTTGGTCCACAGAAGGATGCATGTTGCGTAATACTACTTTAAGCCCCCTCTCATTTTTTGGTTTGAAAGTATGCAGTTTTGTTCCTTTTTGTTTTAGCATTTGATGTATTTGAGTGTACTCGTACTTCATTATTTCTTAGGATTTTTGGGACAAAATTGGTATTTGCTATAGCATTTAAAACATTTTTTAGTGTCTTGATGCATTCCACACCTTCCACATATATTGGTGGTGGCTTATTATTAATATTTTTATTTTTTTCGCTATTTAAATTTTGAGCATTAGTAACGGAGTTCTGCCCACTGTTCGCTTGATAATTTGTTTCGTTGTTTTCACTTTCGTCATCAATAGTAAGAGATGCAAATTTGTTTGTGGACTTTGTATCGCCGCTTAGCCAGTAGTTTGGTAACTTGCTTTGGCTCAAGTTCGTAGTTATTTTTTTTTTGTTGATGGTTGACAAAGTTGAGGACTTTATAGGTGCGTTTCGTGATCTCTTTATGGGAGGCTGCTCATTTAAAGCGTGAGGTTGTACATAAGAAGGTGGGGAGATGGCAAGCAATGGTTTGTTTGATACGGTTGTTGTTGCAGTACTAGTGTACAGAATTGATGTCGTTGTTGATGATGAGTTGGTTGTGGTTGTTGTTGGCATTCCGTTTGTGCTCACGCACGCTGTTAAACTGCCATTAAACGGCTGAGCTTGAAGGTTGACACTTCCTACGCTTTGCGGTAATCCTGCAGAGTTAATAGAGAGGGCTGTCTCTATTTCGTTTGCTTTCTTTTGCATTGAGTTCGCGCGCATAATTGCCTGTCTCTGTCTCTTTTAAGCAGTATTGCATACAAAACACAGCAGAAAAGCTATTATTAATACGGATCGAAATTAAAACACGTCCAATCAACGCACAGCGATACGTAGCGTTTTCAAAGGGCCATATCGAATGCATTTTTAGTCTTTAAAATGAAGACGGCCTTCAAAAGAGAATGAGGTTATTTAAAAAAGATTGGTTAAGGGTACCTCGAAGGTAGAAAATCAGCAGTCCAAATATCGTGTAGAAATACCTAGACTGCTCATAGACTTTGTACTCATAGACATGTACTCATAGACTTTGAGATGGAAAGATACGGACAAGGAGAGGAAATTTTTCGTTTCCTAGACATTGGAATCTATGTTAATGAAATATTTACAGATTTATGCTTGGTGGAGGACAGCAACTCCAGCAGCATATTCAAAGAATATATGCGATATATGGCTTATCCTGCTACAACAACAATAATCAGTTTCTTAAGACGAAGAATGAATTGATAAACTTAAACGTAAGCCAGGAAGTCAGCCATACCGACGAAAAATTATTTCGAATGTAGCGCGCTGGTGTAGCTGAAACAGAACTCAATGGAAAACCCGCACTCGTCAGTGTAAATTTTCAGCTCGATAGGAATCAATAGCGTGCGCGGGCATTGCGCCAGATTGGGATTAGTGACCAAGTAGGAGCAAAAGCGAATTTTAGAAGTAGGACAACAAAAAAGTAATTCCTTAAAGTGCACGAAGAGTGGCCCTCCAGTCGAATTAAGCTCCGTTTCAAAGACGCTCGATACCAACAACAACACAAACCACTTTTTGTCTAATAATGAGTTCTCTTTGTTCACACAAAACCACTCTGCACAGAAGAATTTATTTTAAAATCAGAAAAATTAAAAAAAAAAAATCAAAAAAATCTGAGAATTGATAAATTTTTTTTTTTTTAATTTTACATAATAAAAACATTTCCACGAGTCTGCCTGCAGAAATTCAGCGCGAGTGGAAAAAGGGTTAAAGATTGATCCAAAGTTTTTCACACAGGTGGACTACGAGCTCTATATTTTATACACAAAAAGAAAATTCTGACGTGTACATCAAAATCGTCGATACACGTGTATTTTTATTTTTTCTCCCCTTTCCGAAAAAGTATATTTGGTTAATGGGACAGAAAAAAAGTTCGTTTTTGTAACGCAGTGTTATAATGGATGGGTGTGATTAAGAAAAAATTCACAAAAAAAAATTCTCGAAAAAAAAATTCAGTATATTTTAATTTTTTATTGAAAAATGCATACATAGGTGCATGACTAACGTAAATCAAATATGTAGAAATTAGAAAAAAAAATAACTAAATTGAAAAAAATTCTTCAATTTTGGTTATAGAAAGAAATAAAGCAATGTGAAGAAAAAAGATTTGCATAAGAAACCAAAATTCTGAGAAAAATTTTGGAAACCAAATTTTAATTAAAAAAATAAATTTAAAAAATTTAAGGTTTTTTTTTATCGAGAAATACATACATATGTACATGCATAATTAACAAAAATCAAATCTGTAGAAATTATTGTAAAAGAAAAAGAAATTCTTTTATTTTGATTATAGAAAGCAATGATTTATTTTTTCTCTTAAACCGATCATTATTTCGCTTGCAATGTGAAGAAAGAAGACTTCCACAATAAATGAAAATTGTGAGAAAAATTTTTGGAGAAAAAAATTTGGTAAAAAAAAATTAAAAAAAAACAAAAAAATTTAATTTTTTTAATTTTTGTTTTGTATCGAAAAATACATACATATTTATATGATAATAACAAAAACAATATTTTTAGAAATAACGCCACGAATTTTTTTTTTTCAAACTATTATATTTCTATTTTTTTGTTAATATTTCGTTTGTTCGAGTACAAACCAAATTGAGTTGTTATATGGTTTCTATAAATATCTCGACCACAGCATCACCTATCTAGCAACTTTTTTTCGAAATTTACATTTCCTGACCACAACATCACCTAACAGATGAAAATAATCTAATAATAATAATAAGTCCATAAAATATAGCCTCTGCGGTTTCGAATGGTTCTTAAATGGAAGTTTACCACTCCTTGGTTTCCACTTAGTCAACATTCAATGCTTGGAGTGCACCCCTACCTTACTTTTGTCGAGTTTAACTAACACTTGCCAAATTTTTGCCTAGATTTAGATTTGTCTTGCTCAATAATTGTCAAGATGCGTAAGAATTTCGTAAACTCCTACGCATATTTGACTGAGAACCACTTCATATTTGTCAGTCTTACTTCAATTTCAGTAGTTGTGTTCACCTCCAATAGTTGTAGAATAAAATATAACACAAATTGAAGTGAAAAATGAGCGTAACCTAGCTGGGATATAATTGTCAATAGTCAGCTTCTGAAAACAAAACAAGTTAGCTTAGATTCAAGTAAATTATTTAATAACCGACTGGCGATATGCGTAGCCCTTTGTATTCTTAGCTCATCTGTGATTATCACAAACAAGCTAAACCTAGCCAAACACGTTTTTTTTTCGCTTAGTCATTAAATAAACTATACAGCGAGAACAATTTTAGATATAAATTGTCATAAACATACACTTAGACATAAGTCATGATTAGCATGCTGTTTTAAGTATCGAAAAATACATACATATATCCATAAATAACAAAAACCGTATGTGTCGAAATTAAAAAAATATAAATAATAAAATGAAAAAAAAATAACAAATTTTCGGTTTCGGTTATAGAAAACTATAATTTTGCTCTTTTTTAAACCGATTATTATATGAATTACAATACAAAAAATACTTGCACAAAAAACAAACCAAAATTGTTAAAAAAAAATCCGTTTTTGTTTTTAATTTATCGAGAAATACATATGTACATACGTGCATAATTTGGAAAAATGTTCGTTTTTGATACATATATATATATATATATATTTAAGAAAAAATAATATTGATCTCTCTTAAAGCGATCCTTATATTAGTTACATTTAAGTGGACAGATACCTGTAAACGGTCATATTTTCCCTGATTTTCATTAAAATTTTAATAATTTTCATTCAGTTTATTTATACATTCAAATAATATACATTTTTTTTTATTTTAATAATTTCAAATGGCGGATTTACACTCAATTCTTCCAGGAAGGAGGTCGCAGCGGGGCTTCTCAATCGGCGGGCTATGTAGCATCAGCGACAGTGACCTGAATACAAAAAACCAAAATCTTTTTTTTATTAATGTCATGATTTCTATATGAATTAATAACAAATGAAAAAAAAATTCGGGGAGTAAAACGCTTCAAAAAAAAGAATGAATTTTGGCGCGAATATTTCTACTATGATATTTTTCTACTAAATTATTTTTTTAAAAATTTTCGGAAACTTAAATTCACATAGCAAGTAATATCATAAAAAAGCTGTGTGCAAAATTTCAGAGAGATCGGTAAATAACTTTTCGGGTTAGCGTGTACGCAAAGTCGAGAAATATAGTTTTGAGAAAAACGCGTCTAAAGTCGGCAACATAACTGTGCCTCTCCCAGCGCTCGAACGCAAAGAATAGAGTCGTCACGGTTGACGATCTATAATATAAGAAATACTTAAATTTACGTTCTATAGGGTGGGCCATGTAAAATTTGCTTTTTGAATCGGCTATAAAAAAAAAACTAATCAATATTTTTTCAAACTTTTTTTTTAATATGAAGATTGAACATTGTCGTTTATGAATGAAAAATAATATCGTTCAAATGCTTGCCACGACGGGCTTTACAGTAGGCCATTCGATCGACCCAATTTTTAAGCACATTTTCGATTGTTTGGGCTCCAATTTCATGAATGGCAACTTCGATTTCGTGTTTTAAAGCATCAATCGTCTCTGGAAGGTTCGTATAGCATTTCTCCTTAACGGCTCCCCACAAAAAATAGTCCAACGGCCTTAAATCCAAGCTCCGAGGCTTCCAATTGATATTGGAATTCAAAAACGGTAGCCAAAAGTTCGAGTGTAACTTTGGCAGTGTGACAAGTTGCACCGTCCTGTTGAAACCAAATGCCGTCCATGTCATCCTCTTCAATTTTTGGAAACAACTCGTTGAGCATGTCACGGTAACGCTCGCCATTTACTGTAACCGCGGCTCCTCGTTCATTTTCGAAAAAAATGGCCCGATGATGCCGCCAGACCAAAAACCGTAACAAACAGTGACTCGTTGTGGATGCATTTGCTTCTTTACAGTAACGTGTGGATTTTCTGAGCCCCAAATCCGACAATTTTGCTTATTTACGTAGCCACCGATGTGAAAATCAGAAAAGAAGAAGAAGACTCACCACTTTGGAAATAGGTTTTCAATATTTCCCAATTCTGTTCAAGCGTATAGCGTCCCATTTCGTAAATGTCAAACCTTTAGGTAAATTATGAACACATTTGATATGTCATTTGTGTTAGCATTCTCAAAAAAATAGGTGGTCCGAAAAGCAAACGCTATATGGCCCACCCTGTACAAATTTTTTGACATATAGGATTATATTAACATTTAGTGAAATAAAAAATTTTCGAAATTTAACAAGGAATCTGTCCCCTTAAAAGAAAAAATACTTGCACAAAAAACAAATCAAAATTGTGAAAAAAACAATTTTAAGATTATTTTACTTACAATTTGACCAAAAAAAAATTTCAAAATTAAAAAAAAATATTTTAAACTGCTAAATCTTTCAAGAAAACATAAATTTTGTTTTCTCTTAGACTAATAATTATTTTCCTTACAATTCGAAGAAAAAATTCGGAAAAAAGTTTAGAAATAAGAAATTTTATTTTTATATATATTTTATCGAGAAATGTACCCATACATGCATGAGTAAAAAACAAAAACAAAAAACAAGCCGAAATTAAAAACAAAAAAATTAAAAAAAATATAAATCAAAGTTTCTTTAAAATTATTCGATTTTGTTTATGAAAACTTCTGTTTTATTCCATTTAAACTGCTAAATATTTGACTTATAGGTGTGAAGAAACCGTACTTGTCTAATAGAATAAAAATTGTTCCTCTTTGACCGTTGTATAGTTCGAAATATTATATATAAAATGATTTTCATTCTAGTTTGAAATAAAGCTGTTGGCGACTAGATCCATTATTGGAAACGGCTTCAACTAAGTTGGTGTTAAAAAGTTCAAATAGTTATTAGTAACTTCATAAATAAATAACTATTTTAAAGTTTATTAAATTAAATTATTTTCAAAATGATATGAAATGAAGTAGTTTCCAACTAGTTCCAGAGGCAGAAGTTGTTGAATCAGGTGGGTGTTAAAAATTCAAAGAACTATCCGCTATTTTATTTATGAAAGATGGTTGCACAAAATGGGTTTTGAACCGGTTTGAAACGAACTAGTTTCCAACTGGTCGCATTAGCAGAAGTTGCTTGAACTAAGTTATTGCTAGAATGTTTCATTGAATGCATTGTTTGCTCTTAGACCGATCATTATTTCACTAACAATTCAAAGACAAAATGCTCTTACACAACACATCTTAGTTTTGAGACCCTTATAAAGGGTGGTTAAATTTCAAGGGCCGATGTTGAATGTGAACCACACCTAAACGTCAACGAAACCGTTGGACTTCTTTCTTTGGGGTTATTTGAAAGAAAAGCTGTACGTCGATAAGCCAGCAACAATTCAAGAGCTAAAGGATGAGATAATTCGGCACATTAACGGCATAGAACCTCAATTATGCCTCAGCGTCATCGAAAATTTGGGCCATCGGATGAAGATGTGCCACCGAGACCGCGGCGGTCATTTGGCCAATATTTTGTCTCATGCGTAATTGAACTATACCAGTATTATCATAATAAAGTTAAATGACAATAATTTCCTAAAAAAATTGTATTTTATTCAAAATCAACACCGGCCTTTAAAACTTAACCACCCTTTATATTGGCAACCACTCAAAAGTTCCTCCTTTTCTATTCCTGCTTAGTATAGTACCTTCACTCTATTTTCGTAAACTCCTACGCATATTTTACTGAAAACCACTTCATATTTGTCAGTCTTACTTCAATTTCAGTAGTTGTGTTCACCTCCAATAGTTGTAGAATAAAATATAACACAAATTGAAGTGAAAAATGAGCGTAACCTAGCTGGGATATAATTGTCAATAGTCAGCTTCTGAAAACAAAACAAGTTAGCTTAGATTCAAGTAAATTATTTAATAACCGACTGGCGATATGCGTAGCCCTTTGTATTCTTAGCTCATCTGTGATTATCACAAACAAGCTAAACCTAGCCAAACACGTTTTTTTTTTCGCTTAGTCATTAAATAAACTATACAGCGAGAACAATTTTAGATATAAATTGCCATAAACATATACTTAGACATGAGTCATGATTTGAACTGTTTTAAGTTACACCAAAAACTGCCATGTCACTAAATTACTGAAAAACAAAAAAACAAAAAAACCCCCAACAACAATAGCGCCCGTGTTGGACTTTGTCGTTTAACAAATGGCTTTTGCTGCAGGGTTGCTCAAGTGTGAGTTACTCTTTTAGCAGTGTATTTATTACAGGGTCCCTCTAGTTGAAGTTCATTTTAACGTTGAACTTTTTACGTGTTCCGTTAAATTTTATTAATTTTTTAGCAGTGTATTTTTTACTGAGTTCATCGTTTCAGTTACTTTTTAACACTGTTTTTATTTTGATTGCTGCTGCATCTTTAATGCTGCCCTAACCGCATATGTACCAATAGCGGAGTGCTTTAAATTGCCTTATCAGCTGTTGAGCTCCGATTGGGCTTAAATTTTTCGGTTAGCAAATTTTATGGGGTGTCTAAGAAAATTTACATTTCTGCTCAGGGTGCTTGTGACATGCCGCTAGTAACGGCGTACTTAATCAAGGGCGTGTATAAGAACGCACCAAAAACATTTCCCGTTTCGACTTATTTCAGGGGCTTAAGTTGGATTCTGAGCTGTGGCGTATTACAAAACTTATAGTAGAATATCTAATATCTAAAATGTAGGTAAAGATCACATAATTTTCTATGTCGATTTGCCATAAGGATTCATTGTTCATGATTCAGTCATAAGTTTTCAAATAGCCGATACCCGTACATTCATTTCAATGCCCTCTACTAGAACTCCTTGTCGGAATCTTGTTAATTTGGTTTGTGTTGCACAATGTGTGCTTTATTTAAATTCCAAAAACAAACTCGAGCTTTAAAGACCCTGTTTTTCATTATCAATTACAATAAAACGCAACCGCACAACGAGCAGCTGGCACAGTAAACACAGCCGGTTTCCCAGTGTCGCGTCTGTCGTACAAATTCGTTCCCATAATCGTTTTTGCTATTTTACTAGCTCACCTGCTTGTTTGACCGCTGCCATCCCATCAGTTGGTGCTTTGACGTTCGCTAGAGAGCGCGCTTTTGTTCATTTGTTCTTACGTACGCCAGTGAAAAATAAAAACAAAAGCAAAAAATAATAAAAATAAAAAAATAAGTGAAAGCGCATAAATATTATTTGTGTGGAATAATGCAATACTTGGCGCTTTGGATACCCTTTTACCTCTTCATTGCCGCCGTTACGCTGCTCTTCGTGTGGTGGCGTAAGCGTTTGAACTACTGGGCCGATCGTGGTATTATACACGAAAAACCGTCCTTGATCCATGGCAATTTGGCCGGTCTGGGACGTACTCAGACACTACGCGACCCGTTTCGCGATTTCTATACGAAATATAAACATGACGCACCTTTCGGCGGCTTCTACTTGTCGATGCGTATTGGGGCAGTGATCTTTGATCTCGATCTTGTAAGGCATATATTAGTTAAAGATTTCGGGAATTTCAGCAGTCGCGGCACATACTACAATGAGAAAAATGACCCGATTTCGGCGCATGTGTTCAATTTGGACGGTACAAGCTGGCGGAATATGCGCGCCAAATTAACGCCCACCTTCACATCGGCCAAGATGAAGTTCATGTTTCCAACGGTGGTGGAGGTGGCAAAGGAATTTGTAAAGGTACTACAACAAGAAGTGAAGCAGCAGAATTCAGGCAAAGCTAACGGCGCCACTCAGTCGCACAAGGCACAAAACGCTGTGACGAGTGACGACGCGTCAATGCAGGGCATTGAAATTAGGGATTTGCTGGCACGCTTCACCACTGACGTCATCGGTAGTTGTGCATTCGGACTGGATTGTAATAGTTTGCACGATCCGGACACACAATTCCGCGTTATGGGCAAAAAGATATTTGGTGAACGTAGACATGGTCCCATTGTGTTCGCTTTTGCGCAGGCCTACCCAGAGCTATCTCGTAAATTGGGCATCAAAATGATTCCAGATGAGATCAGTGAATTCTTTCAGAAAGTAGTCCACGATACCGCTGCGTACAGAGAGAAAGAAGGTGTACAGCGCAAGGATTTTATGAATCTCTTGTTGGAGCTGAAAAAAGAAGAAGATGGCTTGAGTTTGGAGCAGATTACTGCGCAGGCATTCGTTTTCTTCGTCGCGGGCTTTGAAACGAGTTCTAGTACAATGGGTTTTGCGCTGTATGAGCTCGCATTGAATCAGGAAATACAAGCGAAGGCGCGCGCCGAGATTGAGACGGTATTGGCGCGTTTCGATGGCCAATTCACATACGAGTGTATGCGTGAAATGCAATATTTGCACCAGATCTTTTGTGGTTAGTAAGCGAGCGGTGGTAGAAAGTTTGTAATTTGAATGATTAATGTTCGTATTTTTTTTATTTTCTCTACAGAAACACTGCGCAAATACTCCGTCGCCTCGATAACCCTGCGCAAGACAGTGAACGACTATCAGGTGCCGAATACCAAGTATGTAATCGAGAAAGGTGTGATTGTTGTTATACCCATTGATGCTATACATCGCGATCCCGAAATATATCCTGATCCCGAATGTTTCGATCCCACACGTTTTGAACCGGAGGCTATAGCCGAGCGCCATCCTATGGCTTGGCTGCCCTTCGGCGAGGGGCCACGCAATTGCATTGGACTGCGCTTCGGTAAAATGCAAGCCATGGTGGGCTTGGCTTTATTGCTGAAACATTTCAAATTCACGCTGGCACCTAAGACTAAAGTGCCGCTAGAATTTAAAAAAGGAGGACTTGTGTTGGCGAGCAACGATGGCATTCACTTGCATGTGGAGCCAATCGCAAGCGCCAAATGAAGTAATCGATTTCAGAGTATTATTGTATTTTTAATATCAACAAATTTAACATAAATGTCACATTATAATTACAGTTTATTAAATTAACTTATTTTACTTTCTATACAACAATTTTGTGTTTTCTACTTTTCTTATCTAATCGGTCTTGGCAATACTATGTAGTTGTAGTTGTTCGCCGGTACACAGCTTAGAGTTCATTGAGTAATAAACGAGATAAAAAAAGTAGTGAGTTGTAGATAAATAAACTCTGATAAGAAAAAATTGTCTGAGAAGGCAGAAATTCACCGGACTTTGCTTTGTAAATTTAATCAGATTCAAGTCGCAAATGGGTTTGCCTCATAAAACGAGTAAGTCCGAAATTAAAAAAATTAAAAGTTGCTCAGTGCAGTATCCACACAATGAAGAATATGAAAGTAAATTCAAAAGAAATCCCGTTTAAGTTCCAATTGAAATGTACTACTCGCGTTTAGGCCTCTAATATCATAGGTGCCTTGATACTCTTCGGCCCCAAAATATAATAAAATACTGATCAATAATTGAACTGGATCTTGGGTTTCCTAAAAATGTTCCCCCTTTCGTCTCGAATCGCATTCTCTTCGAAAGCTTTGAAGAATCTGTATTAAAAAAACGACGAACAACAGACAGACGCCTTATAAAACATTTCATCGCTTGACTTGCAAAAGTCAATTTTTCATTAATTCTGTTTCCTTTCTATTTTGCAAAATAAATTAAATAATATAACCATTGCATTCATATTTAACCAATACCTGAGACAAATATGTCTTCCAACGTCTTCTCCACTAGTAATAAAAATTAGGTAACATTTTAATTTCCAATTAAAAAAAAAATCAGTCCGAACACTCAGAGTTTTAAAAGTCATATCATCATATCTTTCATATATCAAGATTATAGCACTTTCCGAATTTTAAAAGGTGGCTCGTTCATCTGGAGTTGATCCCCAACCGACCAAATTGAAAATTGCTCATAGCCCAAAGAATGGCATAACTCTTCTCCGAAAGTTTTAATCGGATTAGGAAATTAACTTAGAGCTATGATATTCTTAATAGGAAATGTTCTTTAACATAAAACTAATTTGTGGAGTGTAAAAATCTTACTCGCGCTTTGTAAATTTGAATTCAGTAGTACCTCTGATTCAGGATGCCTTAGTGAGAGGACCCTTTTCAACATTGCCGGCGAGTCTTTGGAATACAATATTTCAAGTAAGCCCGTATGGGACTTTTAATAAAGAAGGCAAAAATAGAAAAGACAAATAAAATAACTACTTTGAGCCCGATTAAAAAACGTTCGATCGCAAAGCAGCTCAGCTCGGTTTAGGCGAGAGGAAGCTGGGTGGGATAGCCAAAACTCAATTGAGTTCAAAGTAATAAAAATGAGCTTATAATTCAATTTAAGAAGTCAGCACCAAGAGGTTGCCTCAAATAGGACTAGGAGCTTGGCCAAAAACCCAATAAAGGGTGTGAGTAGCAATTATTTACAATATATTAGGTTGGGGAATAATTTCTTAAGGTTTTTACCGAAGACTTTTATTTACAAAAAAGAACAATAACTACATCAATTTTTGGCGGAACCTCTTTGTTATCGAAGGTAACACCCTTTATATGGTTTGACAGGTCAGAAGAATACGGCGGATGCTGAAGGACTCCCATTTGAGATTTTGGAATGGGGCGTTGATGACTTTGCAGCATTGGACCTGCCGTTGTCGTGGAGGAGAATGGTTTGACCATGTCGATTAGATCTTTTGAGTCAAATAACCTCATTCACGCGATGTAGCTGTGGCATTCTTTTCGAAAATTCCCAATTCACCATGTCCCCCCAGTTCCTCCAAACACATATTATGATCTGCTTTGAATAAATAGCTGGCTTGACTCTCGTCTTTGGTGTATCTCCTGGAGCCACCCATTGCATTCTTTACTTCATATTAATGCATAGCCACATTTTCTCATCTCCCGTGACGATTCGGTACAAAAAGCGCTATTTATGACCGCGTATTTCCCGATGGCGGGCGAGATGCTGAAAAGGTGGTTTCTTTCGTTGTGAGACGCCAGTTAACTGAAAAGTAAGAGCCCAGAATCAAGCCTCGCACCACGCATTTTTAAAGGCTCATGTCAAATGCATTGTTAGTCTTTAAAATGAAGAGAGCCTTCAAAAGAAAAGGAGGTTATTCAAAAAGGATTGGTTAAGGGTACCTCGAAGGTAGAAAATCAGCAGTCCAAATGTCGTGTATAAATACTTAGAGTGCTCATAGACTTTGTACTCATAGACATGTACTCATAGACTTTGAGATGAAAAGATGGGAACAAAGAGAGGAAATTTTCGTTTCCTAGACATTGGAGTCTATGTTAATCAAATATTTACAGATTTATGCTTGGTGGAGGACAGCAACTCCAGCAGCATTTTCACAGAATATTTGCGATATGGCCTATGCTGCTACAACATAATGAGTTTGCTAAGAAGAGGAATGTATTAGATAAACTTAAATGCAAGCCAGGAAGTGAGCCATACCGACGAAGAATTATTTCGAATGTAGCGCGCTGTAGCGAAAATCACAAATGATTTAGCACAAAAGTTTTCAAGTACGAGAGGCCAAGCATAGCTCAATGGAGCAACGCGGAGCGCTGTGACAGCTCAATCGTACTCACTTCAGCAGACAATAGGACGGAGAATATGAGCTCGAAATTGTGCAACTGAACTGCTGTAATTTTACTCTGCACATAATTTCCAATTTTATGACAGTGGAAGAGAAACGTGTTGTTGCTTTTGGTGTGGCCAATGAAAGCGCTCTGATAACATTGGTCCGGCACACACTTTTTTGGGCACAAGTATGAAAAAGAATAGGGTGGTGGGCTGAAATGGAAAATAGAACGCAAATATAGCATCTTGACTTAGTTCTGTACTTACAGAATGTTGACAAATTTGTCACTTATGACAAATGCATTTGAGCGCCTTAATACAAATATTGCGAAATCTTATCTATGTTGCGGTGCAAAGAAAATGAGCTGTGCTGATGTCAGTGAAAGGCGAGAGAAAGAGGAAGGAGAATTGTGAATGCGAATGTGAATGGTATTATTGATATAACAGCTCCCACCCTACTACTAGCGTGATTCAATACATAAATATCTTATGGTCATGTGCACCACTGTAATACTTATCATAGCACAGTGGTCCCGCCGCGTAGGAAGAGCGGTCATAAGAACTTTTGACGTGATAAATGACTTTTTAGTATGTTTTTAAGTTGAGAAATGTTTTTATTTGTTAAAAAAAACATTAAGACATATAAAAAGTAATATATATATAATAAGAATATATATAAGATATAACAATTATAATATATAATAAAGTAATATATAATTAATATAAAAAGTCAAAGGAAAATTAGGTACACACATTTTTTATATAAAATTTTTTTGTTTCGTTTAAAGTTTTGCATAAATCTTAAATTATAAACAGTAATAAAAAAAACATTAAATTCCGAAAGGATGAGCATAAAGTATACTTTGATGCCAGTTAACTTATTCTTATTTATGAAAACAATAAAATATTCACTTCCCAAAAAGTTAATGTACTTAGAAATACAAAACTCTTTACTCAATAAATCTAACACTTCTCTTGACATCATAGATTTCTTTTTACATGGTAATTTTCGTAGACTTGATATAAATGAATGGGAATTAAGAAGAAGCCTGTGCAAAAGATCCGTGTTAGTTACAGTTCTTGAGTGCTTTCTGGTATTGTCACGTCTGAATTGATTCACTAATTTATTACATGATTCAGCTGCCTCCTCTGATAATTCTCCAATTGATAATAAACAATGATCGATTACCTCCGACCCATGAATGAGCACTTTATGAACTGATGCAGGTAAATTATATCATGAATATTTACTAACTAGAATTTTAGCAGTGTCTAGTGGGTATATTTTGAATTTATTCGAATTAGTTTTAAAAGCAGATGAAAGACATTGTAGGAGACAACTACATCTGTCTATAACGTGTTTGTATATTCCTGTGATTTCGGATGATATGGTTGAATGAAGGAAAAATTTTCGTGCTGTATTTCCATCATTAGAGTTGCCACTTCCTCCATATCGCGGTTTGTCAACTATCAAGCCTAATTGTTCTCTAAACTCCCTCTGAACCAATTCCTTTCTCTTAGCTAAAAAGATGAACGTGCTTGCCACCTTTTAAATTCGATTCTATAAGAAACATGAATAAAGCATTCAAAAAATCTAATCCAAGAATGCAGGGGTAATAAACAAAATTCAAATCTACTGGAGTTTACTTGTTTGTTTCTACACTTTTCTAAGTCATTCATTTCTTTTGGAGTCGCACCACAAATATCACATTTACTCGTAGATGAGTCACTAAGAGCACAGCACACTTTACTATCAACCATAGTTAATTGTAAAGAATGACTTACTTTATAACTATGGTTATCAATTTTAACAACAGTCGGATTCAAGTCACTAATAGCTTTTTTAAAATACTCTTCTTCTTGAACACAAAGAGCTTTAGTTCCTTTAGCAAATTGAAAACGCATAGGCCGACAAAACCTTGTGGACGATGGGCGAGGGTTTTTCCAAATTATCTTATCTGCGTCAGAGGTAATCGATTTACAAATTAGTTTCAAGGGTACATAAGATGTAACAATTAAACTTCCATCTTTCGTTCTCGGATCAGAAAAACTTTGCTTGTATTCGCTATGTCCAGTGCTGCCATCGAAACCCCATTTACCTACTAATTCATACTCAGTGCAACTTGATTCAGATATATTTACCAATACTGGTTTTTGAGATTCGAGAATTCGAGAGCATGTGTGGTCCAACAAACATTGTAAATTAATTTCGGCAGATGATTCTGTAACGCCAATTCCTGTTGGGTAACACCGTTTTTTTGCGTCAAGAACTTTTTTATAAGATGGTAAAGCGTTAGGCAATTTTGAATGAATAAAGTCTCTTAATAACAAATTAACCAGTTAACCAATTACTGTACTTGGCAATCAGCCTGGTTTTTGATCTTTGCACTTTTTTCCAGTATCGAGAAATCCGTGAACAGATCCAAGAAACACGATTTTCAACGTCTTCTAAGGTTAAATTCTCAGAGTTTGGTAAAGCTTGAATTATGTTCTTCAGTACGTGGCAACATCTATCAACATCATTATTAATGCTATTGTAACATAACCACGTGTCCAGAATATGCATGCGCGTAAATGAACACTTCAAATTTACACCTGAAACAAAAAAAAATCTTTATCAGCAATCTTGGTAGAATCACATTTTTCAAAATCCTACACATAGGTACAGATTAGACCCTATATCAAGCGCAGTCGCAGGTCATCGCAGCTGGAAATTATTTTTCCTTAAAGAGGAGCTATGCGTAGGCGGACTTCTCCTTCTCCAACACTCGTGGGTCCAAAATGAATATTGACAAATCTAAAAATAAACATTCTATGGAGACCGGTTCCTCCGCTAAAGGACCGGAAGGAGCTTCCAGCTCTGCAAAAAGGGCAGCGTCCTTGACGAGCCTCTCTTCAGCCCCAGTTGCGACTGAGGCCAAGCCTAGTCAAAATTCGGTGGCTAACAAATCTACGGCTGGTAATTTGGTCCAGCCAAACAAGCAACTGTTGCGACAACCGAAAGTTGGTCGTCAAGCTGAGGTAACTGCGACCTCAGTCAGCGCTAAAAGCAGTTCTCAGGTCCAGAAATGGCCTACAATTAAAATTTCCGACCCGTCAAAGGCTGGGTACCAGGAAAGGCGCAATGCGGCCAGGTTACTCACTAGGGTACACTCAACGCCACCAGCTGGGGAAGAACTCACTAAGGAGCTGCAAGAGGCGATCGAGTGGGCGAAGGCGGTACTACCCAATTCCCAAATTGAGCGTCCGGTGCATCCGGACATATCTAAGCGTCAGAGGTCAGCCGAGGGGGACAGCTCGCAGGCAAAGAAAATAAGGCTGCACAATGTCACGCCACACAAGTCTTTTGCGGAGGTTGCAAAAAACCGCATCATAATAGGCGTTGTAGACGAAAACGACCCTGAAGGAAAAATCCCCAAGAACCAGTGGAAATGGGTGAATGCTGCGCTGACGAATGTAGCGATGGAGGTTATGATCAGCAACCCTGGGCCTCCTCCTTCCTGTACAGATGCAGGGTGGTATCAGGGTCAAATAAAGATAGTTGCTTGCGACGACGAAAGGTCGGTGCAGCTTTACAAGATTGCCATCTCTAAAGTTGGCGAAGTATATCCCGGTGCCAAGCTGGCGGTGGTAGAGAAGAAGGAAATTCCGTCTCGTCCAAGAGCAAGAGTTTGGTTACCAACAACTCTATCAGAGCCTGAGGATATCATGCAGCTGTTAAGAGCATGCAATCCTAATCTTCCAGCTGACAAATGGAAATTTGTCAAGTCTTTTGAGGAGAAGTCAACCACCGAGGTGGAATCGAAAAGAGCCACTATCCAAGTCATGTTACTGCTGACTGAGGACTCACTAGAGCCATTGGCGAAGAGCGATGGCGAAGTCAATTATGGCTTCTGTAAGATTAAAATCAGGACATACAGAAGCGACACGTTAGGCCAGCTTGCTGATGATGAAGATTCGTCTAGCGAGATGGACGTGCAAGAAAAGGAGTCTATAGGCGATGTCGACAGTATTGGACACGCTTCTTCTGGGGCGGATTTGACAGAAGACTTTGTCAACCTATTGTCGGAGAAAGAGCTCCTGGGTGAGGTAGACGCAGATGTAACCAATGAGGCTCCTTCAAATAAATCTGCACCACAGTAAAGCAGCCACAGCAGCCCTTGTTGAACTAATGGCGGCAGAAAATCCTGATATTGTCCTCATTCAGGAGCCATGGGTGAGACAAGGGCGCATATGCGGATTGAGGGCTCCGCACTATAAGCTTTACGCTGCCAGCTGTGCAGGTAAAAGTAGGACATGCGTACTAGCTAAATCTAAACTTAACGTTTTCTTAATCCCAAAATATAGCAACGAAGATTTCACGACGGTAAGCTGGGAAGCAGTTGACATCGAATTTCGTATGGCATCGATGTACTAGGCCCACAAAGAACCTGTACCACCACAACTGTTGGTAGATTTGATATCGGACAGCGAAGCCTCCAAATGCAGATTAATACTGGGTGGTGACGTGAATGCACACCACTCTGTATGGGGAAGCTCGGATATCAACGAACGTGGTGAGTTACTTTTCAATTATATTTTATGTACTAAATTGCTGTTATGTAATCGTGGGAACGATCCTACTTTTATAATCAGGAATCGTCAGGAAGTTCTTGACATCACCCTAGTCTCAGATTGTTTAATAGATAAGGTGGTTCAATGGAGAGTATTAGAGAAGCACTCCTTCTCAGACCATCGCTATATTGAACTAATAGTAGAAGAAGAAATCCCTCAACCAACTATTTTTAGGAACTACAGGAGGGCCAACTGGCAGATGTATAATTACGAGTTGGAGAGAAATCTTCCCGAAATTCCCCCTTATTATCCAGAAAACGAGGAAGAATTAGATAAGCTAGTCAATTTGTTTACCGGAAGATGTTGTAAAGCGCTAAATAAGTCCTGCCCTCTTGTCAGGCACAAGGGGAAGACAAAACCCCCATGGTGGTCCTCAGAACTTAGCCTTCATAAGATTGTATGTAGAACACTATTTAATAAGGCGAAATACTCTAATTTGGAAGACGATTAGGACTTCTATTACAAGCAACTCAAAGTCTATAAAAAGGAGTTGAGGAGAGCAAAAAGATCTTCATGGAGGTCGTTCTGTGAGGATATAGAAACTACAGCGGAAGCTTCTCGCTTAAGAAAGGTCTTGGCTAGATCAACGACATCTATTGGCTTTTTACAGAAGCCAGACAACGGCTGGACGACTTCTACCAAGGAGTCGCTAAGTTTACTATTAGATACCCACTTTCCGGGGAGCTCTGAAGTCTATAACTCGGGCCCTACCCGAACTTGCAACCCCAGAGTATCAGAATTTGAGATTAGCTCAGATATCTCAGACATAATCAATGGAACTAATATTACTTGGGCTATAGGAAATTTTAAGCCGTACAAATCGCCAGGCCCTGATGGGATAATACCGGCACAACTTCAGCAGCCTCTGGCTCATATCACAGGGTGGTTAGTAACCATTTTCAAAAGTACTCTTCAGTTAAATCACATTCCCTCAGCATGGAGGGAGGTTAAGGTCATCTTTATCCCGAAGGCAGGTAGAAGCTCGCATACCAAATCTAAGGACTTCAGACCGATTAGTCTATCGTCTTTTCTACTGAAAACATTAGAAAAGCTGATTGACTCGGCTATCAGGAATAGCATACCCCACTCACGTATGTCCAAATCGCAACATGCCTACTGTAAAGGAAAATCTACAGAGACGGCCCTAAACTCACTGGTCACATCAATTGAAAGCTCATTTGAAGTTAAAGATTATTCACTGGCAGCCTTTTTAGATATCGAAGGAGCTTTTAACAATATCCTGCCTAAGGTCATAACGAACACGCTGTCAGACCTGCGCATTTCCGGAACCTTTGTAAATTTCATTGAGCAGTTCCTTACGAGCAGGTTCGTGAATTCGACGTTGGGCTCTTCGGTGATGCGCAGATCTGTCTGTAGAGGTACTCCTCAAGGCGGGGTACTTTCTCCTCTTCTGTGGAATCTAGCAATGAACAAGTTGTTGTTGGATCTGGAGGAGAGGAGAATTAAGGTTGTGGCCTACGCGGACGATGTAGCTATATTAATAAGGGGGAAGTTTCCAGACACCCTCTGCAGTCTAATGAATAGAACCTTAAAATATGTGGATACTTGGGCCAAAACATGTGGTTTGAGCCTGAATGCGGCCAAAACGGAACTAGTGTTGTTTACAAGGAAATATAAAATTCCCGACTGTCGGCCTCTGACACTCAACGGAACTCTTTTGCTGGTCGGTGAAAAGGCCAGGTACTTAGGTTTAACCCTTGACAGGAAACTTTCATGGAAGCTGAATGTTCAGGAAAGAATAAAGAAGGCTGCTACGGCGCTTTATTCCTGTAAGAGAACTGTAGGCTTAAAATGGGGATTAGCCCCCAAAATAGTTCACTGGCTATATACGGCCGTTGTCAGACCAATTATGACCTACGGAGTCCTGGTCTGGTGGCCATCCCTTGATAAGAAAACTTCCATTAAGAAACTAGAGAGTATTCAGAGGGCGGCAAGCCTCAGTATTACTGGGGCGCTCAAAACAACGCCAACTTCGGCTCTAAGCGTTATGTTGCATCTACTACCAATTGACCTACATTGCAGACAACTGGCCGCCAAAGCGGCTCTAAGATTGAGGGAATCATCGATGCTCAAGACAAACAAATGGGGACACTCGCGCATACTTGGGATGTTTCCAGGTATTCCTAATACCACCGACTTTTGTGACTCGGTGAATACATACCTAGACAGGCCTTATACAGTCCATTTTCCATCCAGAGAGGACTGGGTGAATGGGTTAACAAACAACGAAAACGGGGTTAGTATATATACGGACGGCTCTAAACTCAATTTATCCTTTCGCTTACCTGATCATTGTAGCGTATTCCAGGCCGAAATCCTGGCAATCTCAGAAAGCCTTTTAATGCTAAATAAAAGCGTAGTCACTGTTAGAGATATCTTCATTTATTCCGATAGTCAGGCAGCTCTGAAATCGCTTCTATCAAGCAAACACTCGTCTAAGACAGTAAAGGAGTGTTACAAATTATTAACAACACTTGCATAGTACTTTTCTATTAATCTACTCTGGGTGCCAGGACACAGTAACATTAAAGGTAACTGTAAGGCAGATGAGTTAGCTAGATTAGGCTCCTCGCTCCAAATTAGTCAGGACAGGCTTGACATACCTATGCCCTTGGCAACATGTAAACTTTTGATAGACAGATACACCATTAGTGCTGCTAACTCCAACTGGAGGCAGTTAAACACCTGCGCTATAAGTAGGCAAGCGTGGCCCGAATGGAACATGGGTCGCACTAAGAGTCTACTTAAGTTAGGCAGGAGGGATCTAAGGATTGTAGTAGGTGTCCTATCTGGGCACTGTCTAATAGGAAGACATGCCAGTAGATTAGGGGTACCATTTAATGACTACTGTAGAAGCTGTCAAGATATAGAGGAGGTAGAGACAATCGAACACCTTCTATGCGGGTGCATGGCTCTGTGTAGAAGGCGGTGGAGATTGCTCGGTTTCGCTTTTCTGGACAGCATTGCAGATGTTGCAAATCTCAAACTATCTAGTATAGCTAGCTTTTTAAAGGCCACACAATGGTTTAGAGAGGACCAAGTTGAGTAGGATAGGACAGTTCCGGTGGTATCACAAAGGGCCTCTAACTGGCCTAGGTGCGTCGTAGGACAGCCACTTCACCTAACCTAACCTAAAGAGGACATACGTAAGAATATTTTAATGTATGTTTCATTTGTGCAGATTCGTGCGAACTTAGTTAAAACTTTACAAACTTCTTATAAAAAAAAAATAAACGACAAATTTTAAAGTACGTATTTCGTACGGTCTGAAAACCTATTAAATAAATATAAAAAAGATAACAAAACGTTCAACATGTCATACATACCTTCAACTTAAATTTCCATTGTACAACAGGTCATAAACACAGTAATTCTTAGAAAAATAACACTTCCCGGAACTGCGTAAGTACGGAGCGGAGACCACGCTAACTATCACTTTTCAAATTCTCTTACTTTGGAGGCACAATTATAAGTGAATTGTTTGTGCAGTTGAAATTTCTTTTATACTCTAAGTTACTATAACTAATGAACTAACATTTAGCTAAATATTGTTGCATAATTTTAACATGACTATTTTCATCCAATGTCCTATGGCGCGAAATCTGCTCAATGATGCCAACTTGCCAATCAATATTAGTTAAATTTAGTCAATGCGGAAGATTAAAAGCAAATACAGATTCACATAACGCAATGTAAATGCTTATACCTAAATATAAATACACTGTTGCTGGTTTATGAAATCACTGGAAAGGAACAAGTTGATTAAGTAAAGATCTTAAAAATTTGTCTAAAAAACTATTTTGGTAAGGGAAATAAATCGGAGAAATAATTTATTTCGTATATAATAACTCATGGTTCTGCCCTTGAAATTTCATTTTTAAACTTTCTTGCCTAGCACCTCTTGAGAGAGGAATTTTATTTAAATTTTGTCTGCATTGGAGTATAAACTAATGTACAAAAACTGTGTAGTATAAATTTTTCCTGTTATGATAAAAAAGCTGATAGAGCCCCTCATAAAAATCGTCTGCGTTCGGAGGCGTCATAAAACTGGTATCTAAAATTTTTTGGAAAAACCCAAGTTCGGTGTTGTAAATTTATTTATTTTATCTAACAACTTTCCGTTGATCGACTACATTGCACCGTAGCGGAAAAGTTCGTTCGAGATCAAAATTGAGGAATGAAATAAGCCATGAAAAAGCCATTAAAATTTAGACATCATTTGAAAGGAAACATTCCAAGCTTACATCCGAGCCTAATTATAGAGAAACAAAGTATGCCGAAATTTGAAAATCAAAAAAAAAAAATAAATAAAAATAAATAAATAATATAAATTAAATAAAAAAAAAAATTTAAATATAGTTTTGTAGAAAACACTATTTATATTTTCTCTCAAACTGATCATTAAGACTCTCATAAAAACCAAAACAATATTAAAATTAAAAAAAAAAAATAGAATTTTTTTATTTATTATTTAATTAAAAAAAAATTAGTTATGTCAAAATTTGAAAAAAATTAAAAGGTTCATTTTGAAAAACAAAATTGTTTTTTTAACCGATTGTTTGACTTACAATGCCAAGAAAAAAGACTTCCACAAAAAAATCAAACGAGTGATTATAATGAATGGTTAAGATTCAAAAAAAAATCTCAAACAAAAATTTCAGTTTATATTAATTTTTTACTGAGAAATACATGCATAGATGTATGATTAGCATTAATCAAATATGTACAAATTAAAAACAAAAGAAATAACTAAATTAAAAAAAATTCTTCAATTTTGACTATAGGAAGAAATAAAGCAATGTGAAGAAAAACGATTTGCACAAGAAATCAATATTGGGAGAAAAATTTTGGAAAAATATTTTAAAACTTTTAAGTTTTTTTTTGTATCGAGAAATACATACATACATGCATAATTAACAAAAATCAAATATGTCGAAATAAAAAAAAAAAAATAAATTTGTAAAAACTTCTTCGATTTTGATTATAGAAAACAATAATATTGATCTCTCTTAAAAACGAAAAAAATTTGCCCAAAAAAAAAATCAAAATTGTGAGAAAAAACGTTTGAGATTTTTTTTACATTTCTCATCTACCAATGCATGCATAACTTACAGAAGTATTAAATATTGTCAGAATTTGAAAAGATTCAAAGATTTCAATTTGAAAAAAAAAGTTTAACAAGAAAACATAAACTTTTTTCCCTTAAACTGATAAACTAATAATTATTTTACTTAGAATTTGAACAAAAAAAAACACAATATTGTAAAAACATAAATTTATTTTGTAGAAAACATAAATTTTGTTTTCTCTTAGACCAGTAATTAATTTCCTTACAATTCGAAGGATAACAAATTCGGAAAAAAGTTTGGAATAAGAAAGTAAATTTAATTTTTATATATTTTATCGAGAAATGTACCCATACATGCATAATTAAAAAGAAAACATGCCGAAATTAAAATAAAAATTAAAAAAAATTTCTTAAAAATTATTCGATTTTGTTCACAAACCCTTCAGTTTTATTTTATTTAAACTCATAAATATTTGACTTACAGTGTGAAGAAAACGTACTTGTCTAATAGATTCAAGAATGATAGAAAGAAGATTGCGCCCATCAGAGAGTGCGTGACGTCACGTTTTTCTGAGTTGTGCAGTATTGCCAACCATTTGCTCTTCGCAATAAATTTAGTTCCCAAAATGCGAAAATTTTGAATATTCGTGTTTGTTTCCTTTTTTTTTAATTTAAAGCTACCGAAACTTTAAGTTAAAAAAAAACTTTATTATTATACAAAAGCAGGTTAAAAAAGGCGACTCTGGGAAGATTTTAGTGCTAATGAAAATTAGTTGGTTCTTTAAAATTAGATATTTTGAAAGTGTGAATTTAATTTTTTGCACCTTTTAAGGTTATGCAAGAATATTAAATGTCCCTCTCTCAACTCTTCTTAAGATTGAAAACCTTTTTACACATTTTAAAAAGCGTTTGAATTTACTGAAAGCGGATTAAAACCATAGAGGTGTAATCGTTTCTTCCGGCCATCAATCCTTAGTGGGACATAGGGCATAAAGAGGTGTATTCATTGTAAAAATAAGCCACAAAATACAAGAAAATACTAAAGAAACCATACTGACATTACAAAAAGAGTACCTCATCTAGTTATATAACCTCAAATTTAGCAATTAAGTCGTTCCCTTAACAAAATAGTCTCGCTTAACAAAAAAAAAAAACTCATAAATTAAATTGTACATAAACATAACACATTTATTTAAAAAAAACGTACATTTTAAAGACGATTTGTCACGCATACAAAGTTCTTTAAGTGATTCAATAGAAATTTGGTATTTTATTTTCTTTAAATGGGCATTTTAGTGCGTTTTTATGTTCAAAGCTAGGCAACATTGCAGTAGCGAGAGAAAGATTTTACTGCTGAAAGCAGAAGAACACCAACAACACCTGCAATCGCGGGCAATGCCAGCAGATGTTAAAAAAAGTAAAGTTAAATAAAACTGAGTGAATTATTTAACTAATTATGAAAAAATGTATATCTTACAAAATTATAAACATTACGTTTTAATTAGAACAGGTTAGAAAAATGTCACGAGGAAAGAACTAAAACTCCGAGACTAAATAACAAACAAAAAAATGCAAAATCAAGTTATGAAAATGGTAATCTGGCCATACTGTAGCTAAAATCACGTAACTCGTTGTCAAATTCGCTGAGAGCAAAGTAACATTACCACGATAGGCGCCATCTCATTATTCGTTTGGAATATTTGTCACTCGCTTTATAATATCGTAAAAAAATTCAAGTATGTTGAAGTTTGAAAAGAAAATTTTAAAAGGCGATATTAAAAAAATTATTCTGTGTTTTTTACAGCAAATATTTACTTTCGTTTCCTTCTAGACCGATCATTATTTCACCTACAATTCAAAGACAAAATGCTTTTACACAGGAAATCTTAGTTTTGAGTTTTCAAAACAACATTTTTTTTAAATATTTTTATTTAAATTTCCTGATCACAACATCACCTAACAGATGAAAATAATCTCATAATCCTTCCTTGAAGTGTTCACAAGAACTCAACAAAATTTTTTTGCAATCGGAGAAACAGAGTAAGTCCATAAACTATAACCTCTGCGGTTTTGAATGGTTCTTAAATGGAAGTTTACCTCTCTTTGGTTTCCACTTTGTCAACATTTAATGCTTAGAGTGCACCCATGCCTTACTTTTGTCGAGTCTAACCAACACTCGTCAAATTTTTGTCAAGATGTAGCTTTATCTTGGTCAATAATTGTCAAGATGCGTAAGTATTCCGTAAACTCCTACGCATATTTGACTGAGAGCCACTTCATGTGTGTCAGTCTTAATTCAAGTTCAGTAGTTGTGTTCACCTCCAATAGTTGTAGAATAAAAGGTAACACAAATTGCAGTGAAAAATGAGCGTAACCTTGCTGGGATATAATTGTAGATGTATTTTTTGAGTAAGCTAATAAGAGAGTATCAAAATAGTCAGCTTCTGAAAGCAAAATTTAAGCAAGTTAGCCTAGATTCATTTAAATTATTTAATAATCGACTGGCGATATGCGCAGCCCTTTGTATTCTTAGCTCATCTGTGATTATCACAAACAAACTAAAATACAACACGTATTTTTTTCGCTTAGTCATTAAATACATTGACATTATCGGCCGCTGTAAGCGAGATGTCACGGCTGCGTTTTCTGCTATCGAGAAGGAATCACCACGAGTGGGTCTGGCGGTGAACGAGGGTAAAACATAGTATATGCCGTCCACAACGCGGAACACACGGCGTGTAGGAACGCACGCCATTGCGGACAACTATACTTTCGAAGTTGTGCCAGAATTTATTTATCTTGGCACCGCAGCAACAATGATATCAGCCTGGAGATGAAACGGAGAATCACTCTTGCTAATAGGTGTTACTATGGGCTAAGTAAGCAATTGAGTAGTCGAGCCCTCTCTCGCATGACCAAACTGACAGTTTACAAGACGCTCATCATACCCGTGTTGCTTTATGGCGCAGAGGCATGGGTAGTGTCACAAAGCGATGCAGCCGCTCTTGGGGTGTTCGAGAGAAAAGTTCTTCGTAAGATCTTCCGTCCTGTGCGCGTTGGCGTAGACTACCGTTCAAGAATGAACCACGAGCTGTATGAGCTCTACGCCGATATTGACGTAGTTCAACGCATCGCCATCCAACGCCTGCGTTGGCTAGGGCATGTCGTGCGTATGGATGAAGAAGCTCCAGCAAAGAAGGTGTTCGAGGGCGAAGTCCAAGGGAGGCGACGCAGAGGAAGACCATTGCTCCGGTGGAAAGACCAGGTGGAGGAAACCCTATGCTCGCTTGGTGTACAGAATTGGAGAAGACGCGCGCGGAGCAGAGGCGCCTGGAGAGAGCTAGTGAGGTCGGCTGTAACTCGGTAACGGGTTGTCATGGCCACCTAAGTAAGTAAGTAAGTAAGTCATTAAATAAACTATAGCGTGAATACAATGTTAGATATAAATTGTCATAAACATGCACATAGACCTGAGTCATGATTAGCATGCTGGTTTAAGTGATAGCAAAACCTACAATGTCACTAAATTACTGAAAAACAAAAAATCACCACAACAACAATAGTGTTCGTGTTGCATTTTGTCGTTTAACAAATTCCGTTTGCTGCAGGGTCCCTCAAGTGTGAGTTACTCTTTTAGGAGTGTATTTATTACAGGGTCCCTCTAGTTGGAGTTCATTTTAACGTTGAATGTTTTAAGTGTTCCGTTAAATTTTAGTAATTTTTTAGCAGTGTATTTTTTGCAGAGCCCCTCGTTTCAGTTACTTTTTATTTTGATTGCTGCTGCATCTTTAATGCTGCCTAAACCGCATCTGTACCAATAGCGGAGTGTTTTAAATTGCCTTGAAAGCTGATGAATTCCGATTAGGCTTTTATTTTTCGGTTAGCAAATTTTATGGGGTGTCTAAGAAAATTTACATTTTTGCTCAGGGTGCTTGTGACATGCCACTAGTAACGGCGCCCTTAATCAAGGGCGTGTATAAGAACGCACCAAAAACATTTCCCGTTTCGGCTTTATTTCAGGCGCTTAAGTTGGATTCTGAGCTGTGGCGTATTACAAAACTTATAGTAGAATTACACGGCAAATAATTTTTTGACATATTTTAACTCATTATTTTGAATATTTTTTGCCTTTATCGCAAAAGAGTTAAAACACGCCCATTTATTGAGCAGTTAGATGGTTAAAATGTTCCCCATTTTATAACACATATAGCTGCAGAACACATCTTATACCAAAAATGTAAAGATCACATAATTTTCTATGTCGATTTGCCGTAAGGATTCATTGTTCATGATTCAGTCATTAGTTTGCAAATAGCCGATACCCGTACATTCATTTCAGTGCCCTCTACTAGAATTCCTTGTCGGAATCTTGTTAATTTTGTTTGTGTTGCACAATGTGTGCTTTATTTAAATTCCAAAAACAAACTCGAGCTTTAAAGACCCTGTTTTTCATTATCAATTACAATAAAACGAGACCCACAACGAGCGGCTGACACAGTAAACACAGCCGGTTTCCCAGTGTCGCGTTTGTCGTACAAACTCGTTCCCAGAATCGTTTTTGCTATTTTACTAGCTCGCCTGCTTTTTTGACCGCTGCATCCCATCAGTTTGTGCTTTGACTTTCGCTAGAGAACGCGCTTTTGTTCATTTGTTCTTACGTTCGCCAGTAAAAAATAAAAACAAAAGCAAAAAAAAAAATAAAAATAAAAAAATAAGTGCAAGCGCATAAATATTATTTGTGTGGAATAATGCAATATTTGGCGCTTTGGATACCCTTTTACCTCTTCATTGCCGCCGTTACGCTGCTCTTCGTGTGGTGGCGTAAGCGTTTGAACTACTGGGCCGATCGTGGTATTATACACGAAAAACCGTCCTTGATCCATGGCAATTTGGCCGGTGTGGGACGTACTCAGACAATACGCGACCCGTTTCGCGATTTCTATGAGAAATATAAACATGACGCACCTTTTGGTGGCTTCTACTTGTCGATGCGTGCTGCGGCAGTGATCTTTGATCTCGATCTTGTAAGGCATATATTAGTTAAAGATTTCGGGAATTTCAGCAGTCGCGGCGCATACTACAATGAGAAAGATGACCCGATTTCGGCGCATGTGTTCAATTTGGACGGTACAAGCTGGCGGAATGTGCGCGCCAAACTAACGCCCACCTTCACATCAGCCAAGATGAAGTTCATGTTTCCAACGGTGGTGGAGGTGGCAAAGGAATTTGTAAAGGTACTACAACAAGAAGTGGAGCAGCAGAATTCAGGTAAAGCTAACGGCTCCACTCAGTCGCACAAGGCACAAAACGCTGTGACGAGTGATGACGCCTCAATGCAGGGTATTGAAATTAGGGATTTGCTGGCACGCTTCACCACTGATGTCATCGGTAGTTGTGCATTCGGACTGGATTGTAATAGTTTGCACGAACCGGACACACAATTTCGCGTTATGGGCAGAAGGATCTTTGGTGAACGCAGACATGGTCGCGTTGTGTTCGGTTTTGCGCAGGCCTACCCAGAGCTATCTCGTAAATTGGGCATCAAAATGACTCCAGATGATATCAGTGAATTCTTTCAGAAAGTAGTGCACGATACCGCTGCGTACAGAGAGAAAGAAGGTGTGCAGCGCAATGATTTTATGAATCTCTTGTTGGAGCTGAAAAAGCAAGAAGATGGCTTGAGTTTGGAGCAGATTACTGCGCAGGCATTCGTTTTCTTCATCGCTGGCTTTGAAACGAGTTCTAGTACAATGGGTTTTGCGCTGTATGAGCTCGCATTGAATCAGGAAATACAAGCGAAGGCGCGCGCCGAGATTGAGACGGTATTGGCGCGTTTCGATGGCCAATTCACATACGAGTGTATGCGTGAAATGCAATATTTGCACCAGATCTTTTGTGGTTAGTAAGCGAGTGGTGGTGGAAAGTTTTTAATTTGAATGATTAATGTTCGTATTTTTTTTATTTTCTCTACAGAAACACTGCGCAAATACTCCGTCGCCTCGATAACCCTGCGCAAGACACTGAACGACTATCAGGTGCCGAATACCAAGTATGTAATCGAGAAAGGTGTGGTTATTGTTATACCCATTGATGCTATACATCGCGATCCCGAAATATATCCTGATCCCGAACGTTTCGACCCCACACGTTTTGAACGGGAGGCAATAGCCAAGCGCCATCCTATGGCTTGGCTGCCCTTCGGCGAGGGGCCACGCAATTGCATTGGACTGCGCTTCGGTAAAATGCAAGCCATGGTGGGCTTGGCTTTATTGCTGAAACATTTCAAATTCACGCTGGCACCTAAGACTAAAGTGCCGCTAGATATTAAAAAAGAAAGTTTTGTGTTGGCGAGCAACGATGGCATTCATTTGCATGTGGAGCCAATCGCAGGCACAAAATGAAGTAATGGATTTCAGAGTATTATTGTATTTTTAATATCAACAAATTTAACATAAATTTTACATTATAATTACAGTTTATTAAATAAACTTATTTTACTTTCCATTTCTTTTTGACATTACAACAAGTTTGTGTTTTGTACTTTTCTTATCTATTCAAAATTCAAAAGAAATCCCGTTTAAGTTCCAATTGAAATGTACTACTCGCGTTTAGGCCTCTAATAGGTGTCTTGATACTCTTCGGCCCCAAAATTTAATAAAATATTAATCAATAATTGAACTGGATCTTGGGTTTCCAACAAATAAAGTGAATGACGCCTAAAAATGTTCCCCCTTTTGTCTCGAGTCGAATTCTCGAATTCTCTTCGAAAGCTTTGAAGAATCTGTATTAAAAAAACGACGAACAACAGACAGACGCCTTATAAAACATTTCATCAAGATACCGAGTGAAATCGCGCAAGTTTTATCCTCGCTTTACTTCCAAAAGTCAATTTTTCATTAATTTTTTTTCCTTTTTATTTTGAAAAACAAATAAAATTTACCACAGAAGTCCACTTATCAAGTGTTCCAAGATCTCTAATATAACCATTGCATTCATATTTAACCAATACCTGAGACAAATGCGTCTTCCAACGTCTTCTCCACTAGTAATAAAAATTAGGTAACATTGTAATTTCCAATTAAAAAAAAACAAAACAGTCCGAACACTCAGAGTTTTAAAAGTCATATCTTTCATATATCAAGACTATAGCACTTTCCGAATTTTAAAAGGTGGCTCGTTCATCTGGAGTTGATCCCCAACCGACCAAATTGAAAATTGCTCATAGCCCAAAGAATGGCATAACTCTTCTCCGAAAGTTTTAATCGGCTTAAGAAACTAACTTAGAGCTGTGATATTCTTCATAGGAGATGTTCTTTAACATAAAACTTGCTTATGGAGTGTAAAAACTTACCTGTACTTTGTAAAATTTGAATTCAGTAGTACCTCTGATTCAGGATGCCTTAATGAGAGGACCCTTTTCAATATAGCCATCGAGTCACAATATTTCAAGTAAGCCCGTATGGGACTTTTAATAAAGAAGGCAAAATTGAAAAGACAAATAAAATAACTACCTTGAGCCCGATTAAAAAACGTTCGATCCCAAAGCAGCTCAGCTCGGGTCAGGCGAGAGGAAACTGAGTGGGATAGCCAAAACTCAATTGAGTTGAGAGTAATAAAAATGAGCTTATAATTCAATTTAAGAAGTCAGCACCAAGAGGTTGCCTCAAATAGGACTAGGAGCTCGGCCAAACACCCAATAAAGGGTGTGAGTAGCAATTATTTATATTAGGTTGGGGAATAATTTCTTAACGTTTTTAACGAAGACTTTTATTTAAGAAAAGACATTAACTATATCAATAAGTTCATCAGTTATATATTTGTCGTTGCTATTTATACCCTCTTCCCACCTTTTGACCAATTTCTTGATGCCGTTCCGTCAAAAATCGCCTGGTCTCAACAACGTCTTTGACACCAGACCAGGCGATTTTTGGCGGAACGTCTTTGTTATCGAAGGTAGCACCGGAATGCGGCTTTGATGGCTTGTGCAGTATGGGACCTGCCGTTGTCGTGAAGGAGAATGGTTTGACCATGTCCATTAGATCTTTTCAGTCAAATAGCTTCATTCACGCGATGTAGCAGGACAATGTACAGCTATTTGTGACGTTAACGTGTATCTCCCGGAGTCACCCACTGCTTTCTTTACTTCATATTAATCCATAGGCACATTTTCTCATCTCCCGTGACGATTCGATACAAAAAGCGCTATTTGTGGCAGCGTATTTCCCGATGGCGGGCGAGATGCTGAAAAGGTATTTGAAGCTGACTTTCTTGGTTTTTTTCGTTGGGAGACGCCAGTTCACTGAAAATAAGAGCCCAGAATCAAGCCTCGCACCACGCATTTTTAAAGGCTCATGTCAAATGCATTGTTAGTCTTTAAAATGAAGAGAGGCTTCAAAAGAGAAGGAGGTTATTTAAAAAAGATTGGTTAAGGGTAACTCGAAGGTAGAAAATCAGCAGTCCAAATATCGTGTAGAAATACTTAGAGTGCTCATAGACTTTGAGATGGAAAGATACGGACAAGGAGGGGAAATTTTTCGTTTGCTAGACAGTGGAGTCTATGTTAATGAAACATTAACCGATTTATGCTTGGTGGAGAGCAGCACTTCCAGCAGCATATTCAAAGAATATATGCGATATATGGCCTATGGTGCTACAACAACAATAATCGGTTTCTTAAGACGAAGAATGAATTGATAAACTTCATCAGCCATACCGACGAAGAATTATTTCGAATGTAGCGCGCTGGTGTAGCTGAAACAGAACCCAATGAAAAACCCGCAGTCGTCAGTGTAAAATTTCAGCTCGATAGGAATCAATAGCGTGCGCGGGCATTGTGCCAGATTGGGATTAGTGACCAAGTAGGAGCAAAAGCGGATTTTAGAAGTAGGACAACAAAAAAGTAATTCCTTAAAGTGCACGAAGAGTGGCCCTCCAGTCGAATTAAGCCCCGTTTCAAAGACGCTCGATACCAACAACTACACAAACCACTTTTTGTCTAATAATGAGTTCTCTTTGTTCACACAAAACCACTCTTCACAGACGAATTCAACCGACTTTTGGAGTATCTTCAAATTATGCACAAGCCAACAAGTTTATTTCGCTTCTATAAACGACTACATGGACTGACAGACAGATGCACTGGCTACGCGATGCGCGCACGCACGCAATGACCTTACAAATTTTGGGCTGCTCATCAGCAGCGGAACTCATCATCACCAAACACTGAGCTTTGCTTGTGCTGCAACTGCGAGCAATGCCACAAATGCAACTAAGCGTTCATTCAACCATGTCCATATGTATGTATGTATGAATGTATGCTGCTGGGTGAAGTGCAAGGGCCACCATGAGGAAGAGTACAAGTGGTGTCGTGTGTCGTGAGTTGGCGTGCGTGTGCTTGCATGAGTTGCACTTTTGACTGCATTCGCTCCTGCTGCCGTTACCGCTGCTGCTGTTGTTGCTGCTGCTGCTGCTGGTGCTGATGGTGTTGAATGCAGCAATTAAACAATTCTGACACAATAGTTAAGCACACACTAAGATTCACTTGAGTACACACTCCCATGCGTGTGTGTGTGCATACTTAGACACATACGCATACGCTGCTGCTTATGAACAGACATGTCAGATGGTAGCAACTAAATTAAATATGACTATTCACTGAGTACAGAGCATTGGTTAGGCAGATAAGCAACAAGGCTGTTGATTTGCAGCTTCGAGGTTTGGTGTTTAGCTTGGAAGTGGTACGAAGGGAATGAGTGGGAGCAAGAGCGATAGCGATAGCGTCCTACATTACTATCATATTTATTCGGTAAGGTTTAACTGGCAAATGATAGCTGGAAGCTCTGCGCTGAAAGCCAGCTGTAGTATCGAAGCGAAAACAAGTTGTAATTTTCCGGCCATGCAAATAGTCTGTGAGTGTACGTAAATAATCACATTTGTTCAGCGCCTAACTTAAGGCGGCCAAATAATAGATAAAAACACTCAACTGCGCCACATATTTACTCAAGGATTAGTGTATTAATATACATATAAAGGGTTTTTTTAAAGATACGCTTTGATATCAGTAATGAATAATTCCTCCACGGTACCTTTTATACGTAATTTCTCACTTTTGACAAGTAACCAATTGTAAAATTTTACACCATTCAATAACGCGTTAAAATTATTTAAACTTATTATGAAAATATTTGATCTTCAAGAACAACTTATGCGGAAATTCGTGGAAATAATCGTCCAAATGAGCCAACAATTCAAAGGTTGATGAAAAAATTTCGAGAAACTGGTCCTATCGAGGATAGAGGAAGAACTGGCAGACCGAAAACTGAACGTTCTGTTGAGAATGTTGCTGCTGTAGCCCGAAGTGTTCTGAAAAACTTTCATAAATGTCAAACAATTAGACATTCTTGAATCGACTGTTTGCGGGATTTTACACTCAAAACAACATCTAGGCGCGTCTCTTGAAAGACCCTTTACAAAAAATAGGGAAACTCTGAGCAAAAAAATATGGAAAATTCTTTATTTCTTAAAATTAAAACTCTTTTTTTTTCAGTTAAAATCTGCAATCAATCAAAAGTGCCCAATTAGGTATAAAAAAACAGATTGAAAATAAAAAGAAAACTAGAAATGTGTACTTTGTTCACATTTTGACCATTATTTTTTTATTTTTCATTTCATAAAAATTAGAATTCATTCTATAACAAAAAAAAATATATATTAATAGAAGTTTCAAGTTTTGTTCAAAATTTATAAAAATTCTACAAATTTTTCATCAAAATTTTAAACTTTTTAATCAGAATTTAAACAGGAAATTCAGGTACGCAGATCACAGCCTATTAAGTTTTATATAACAAAGTGCAAGTTTCAAGTGATTCAACATTTGCTTTAATTTTTGATCATTTTTCGCCTGACGGTAATGAGTAGACGACATTGTTTTACAATTTTCTGCCGATTTTTAGTATAAATCAATAATTTTCCATCTTCATACAATTCATCATCTTTAAAAAGGAAATTTTTTAAATGAAAGAAAAACCTAGCATCGTCAAGGAAAAATTGTATGAAACATGAACAAACATTTTCAGTCAGTTTCTAAACAAAAAAATCTCATTCCTCAAACCCAAAAACTTATCCTTTCCATCCTTACTCCCGCACAATAGGCAACGCATTATTTGCATTGTGGCTGCTAAAGAAACAAGCAAAAACAAAGAAAAGCAGACAGTTACACATTGCATCAAGCGGCGCCGACAAGAGGAAGCGGGCAGCCGCGGTAATAGCGCAGACACACCACTTTAGCGAAGTCCTCAACCATCTGTGCTATCCTTCTGCCAGAAAAATGTGACACACAGATGGCGCTCCTAGCAGTAAGAAGGCGTTGTTCCTAAGCAACGGCAGGTAGACATTCTCACTATTTAGGACTGGTAGCGCAGACTAATCACCTACCTTGTCAGAAATCAAAAACGGATTAACGAAACCAACGCAAGACAAGTCTTGTCGAGTCCCTATGCTCCCGAGAGGAGTGAACAAGGAAAAAAGATACATATATATAAACCCAAATATATTTGGTAAACATATAGTGTATGATATTTGGTGCAATTGCCAGCCTTATGAGAAGTAACTTGAATCTTTCGGTAACTTAAAAGATAAATGCTTCAGTCGGCTTGAGAAGGTCTAAAACATAAAAAGGAGGAATATGAAAGTATACTTTTTCAAAGTATCTTAACTCATCGTAATTAAATTATTCTCGATGAGGACACTGACAAAAAATGCCCGAACATCTGAGTGAAATAAGATTGGTGCTCTTGCAGCTTTGAAAGTAGCCCCTACTCGCAGATGGTTGAGTTAGCGCTTAGTTTGAAATCTTCTTACAAAGATGCTGATGTTAAAAACTTCCAAATTTTATGGTCTAGCATAAGCTCTAAATGAACTATCCCAACCCACGAAATACTGACTACCTTAGCGATCGTCTGTCTGTGCGCAAGTGCTCAACTTGAGTACGTCTTATACAGCACAAATTGCCGATGAAAACGGACAGCTTTTTACTCAATGGCTGAGACATTTGTGCGGCAACACAAGATGAAACAGAGTAAAGAATGTAATAACAATTTCACTATTCGGCACCGATTTGATTCGTTTTGCACCTTCGCTTATTTACCCATTTGCCAAGGTGTACATGTAGAGGTAAACACTAAAGCAGAGCTCTGTGTCTAAATTAACTGAAAACACCTGATAGTTTTGAATAACCGGTATTTAAATAACCAAATTAAATATATTTTTATAATTCGTTATACTTTAGAAATGTTGGTATTAGGTATATGAATGGCTTAAATTTGTTAGTGCCTTCGGTGAGATAACCCACGAAAATTCAATTTTCATAATAATTTGCAAAAGTTTGACCAGACCGGGTCTGTAGGAGATGTGAAAACACCAGTGCATGCTCGTACAGCTCCTACTGCATAAAATATTGCTGCCGTCCACCTCAACTCGTCCTCGTGCCCAACAAATGCACCTTTCACGCTCGCCGTTGATGAACATTATGCATAAAGACTTGCATTTACACGTTTACAAGTTGCAATTGACTCAAAAACTAAAGCCTCTTGACAACAGTGAATGACCAAATTTTCGAAGAAAATCATCTTCAGTGATGAGGCACATTTTCACCTCTATGGATCCGTCAATAAGCAGAATTGTCGCATTTGGGCGTATGATAATCCAAGAGTGATTGCCGAAATACCAATAAACCCACAAAGAGTGACTGTTTGTGCGGTTTATGGGCCGGCGGCATCATAGGCCGTATTTTTTCCAAAATGAGGCCAGTCAGGCAGTTACTGTGAATAGTGTTCGCTATCGTGAGATGATAACGAACTTTTTATGGCCCAAATTGGAAGATATGAATGCGGACGATATGTGGTTTCCACAGGACGGTGTCGCTTGTCACACAGCTAACGAAACATTGGCGCTTTTGCGCGAAAAATTTGATGGCCGAATAATCTCACGTCGCGGCGATGTCAAATGTCTTTCTTTGGGGTTCAAAGAAAAGGTGTACGTCGATAAGCCAGCATCAATTTAAGAGCTGAAGGATGAGATAATTCGGCACATTAACGGCAAGAAACTCAATTATGCCTCAGCGTCATCGAAAATTTGGACCATCGGTTGGAGGTGTGCCACCGAGGCCGCGGTGGCTATTTGGCCAATATTTTGTTCCATATGTAATTGAGCCAGACTAATATTATCATAGTATAGAGAAATGATAATAATTTTCTAAAGAAATTGTATTTTATTCAAAATCAACACCGACCCTTGAAACTTAACCACCCTTCGTAAGCAAGAACGTTCTTAAACACTATTTTTAAAGTAACATTTTCTCGTTGAAAAAAAAAAAGTTTAAGAAATTTCAAGATTTTCTTTTATTTATTTCTGTGTTTTTTTTTCATATTCATTTCATATTTTCAATTTACACTGCGAAATGCTATTATTTTAAGTTATATTAGTTTAGAAAACCAATACAGAATTTTATTACGAATATTGAGGATTTTTTAAAATTCTGATCCACATAAAAATTTTGTAAATTTTTTTTTTTTTTTAAATGAATTTTTCAGGACTTTTTTACAGAAATGTTTCTGTTCAAACTTACAGGAATGTAGATTTAATTTGAAATACGCCTGCATAAAATTATGTACGACTTTCAGAGTTCAGCATGAAAGTGACAGTGACCAATGGCAAATGATTGCTGGCTAAAGCACAAGAAGAAAATTTTTCGCACAGTGGAAAGTGAATAATGCCAACGAATCAATATCTGTTCAGCAACTGTCATTGATAATTTATACATATTTTTTCAGATTTATAACTGTTCCTCAGTAGCCAATAGTCATAAAGTGATTTAAATTTAGCCGATGTTTATTACTAAAGCTTAGTGCATTTCATGTGCATCCTTTTCATTGTTATCACAAACTACTGGCCAATGATTACAGACTGCTGATTGTGATCACTAAAGAAAGATTAAAAAGTTTTCTTCGCTCATTGACCAATCAAAAATGTCTACTTATCCAGGCACCGTCATTTTTCTAACAACATGATCATACCGTACTTACCAGTGACTATACCTTTAATAGATCAGTTTCAAACTAGTTGCGGACTAGTTTCGGGTGACAAAAAAATCATTTCTTTTTCGAAACAAAACACAAACATCAAAGTTATTTGTTGTTCTTTCTAAAACTTTTTTTTGTTGATTTTTTTTTTTGCTTCTACACGAAACACTTGACAACTCCGCACGTCTTCGGTCTAGTGAGAAACACAAACTACTCGCTCAAAATGGATTTCAACAGCGACAGAGAATCGACAAAAGAAAAACCAAATATGCAGCTTCGGGTACCTGCGAACGAGCTCGGACGGGAAGAGGAACATACTATTTCCTGGAACAATAGCAACAAGGCCACCCTCTGAGTTTAATTTTTTTTAATATTTTTAATCTGAGTTTCATTAAAATAGAAATGTTTTAAATTTTTATTTTTGGGTATTTAAAATCAAATCAAAATAAAGATTTCCATCACTCAAAAAAAATTGTATTGTATTTTATTTATTAAAAAGTTGCTCAGAAACAAAATTGCTTGATTAATTTTGCGCCACCTTTTACTTACACGTATATGACACATTCATCTACGATCTCAGCGAAAATATTTATTTATTTATTTATTTTTTACATTTTTTTATTTGTGTTTTGCCACGAAATCACTGCCATTCACCGCCGGCCCAGACATCCCGGCAGACGCCTTTGTTGTTGCTGTTGCTGTTATCTTTTTCTCTGTTATTCTTTTGTTCTGTGACACGTTGCATTGTGGTTGGCGTTGAATTGAATTCAATACGTGGCCGCAAATGGCAAAATTTTTATGATGATTGAAATGTCACGCATGGATTTAGCGACAAGACGCGATGTGACAGCTACAGCCGTGGAGAATTCGCGCATGTACGAATATGTAGGTGTAAATGAGTTGGTGGCCGCCGACCATAAAGGACAGCTAGTTGTTTTCTAGCGGACATATTTGTTTGTTTTATTTGCTCATACAGTCGTAGACGGCACAGTAAAAGCCAGCCGGCTTGCGGTGTTGTGTCCACTGAGGTGCGTCCGAGCCGAGTGCAAGTGAACTCATTGCAATATCGAGGTGTTCCTTATAAAACCACAAATGTATCACATATGTATACATGCTTGCATTTGTTTATAGATATGCCCATCTGTTCATATGAAATGTGTGGCGCGCCGAATTGCAGACGTAAATGAAGTTGGCTCATTGCCAACTGCTACGGCGGCGGTGGCATGCGAAATGCTTTTGTGACTTGCTTATCTATCTATGCGCACTTGCCTACTTACATTTGTGTCTGATTTTTTAGGCTCGCATATTTCCACTCATTTAGGTTTTTTTTTGCATTTTCATAATTCAAAAGTAATCGCGCAATTTACGCTTTTGTGGTTAACTTTGTTTTTGTTGCCACTGGTTCGCTGTGTGGAGTTTTCATTTTCACGCGTCTAAAAGCCGCTATTGTTGTGTTAATGATGTCGAACAATAAAGAATTATTTTGCGCTATAAATACAAAAACATACTTACACACCTACATTTGCGGGGAAATAAATGGTAGTGCCTGGACACAGCAAGCAATGATTGACAGCTTTTTTCCATGTTTTATGAACTACCAGCAAACATTCGGCGGCAAACACGACAGAGTAGTGAGCAATACATTAAAATAGTGGAGTTTAGCACACATAGGAAAAATTTCTGAAAAACTAATATATAATAAAATTTTCTTTTTCAAATTTCAATAGTAAGGAGACATTAATTGATAAATTTCATTGATGGAGGGCGATAGCAAACATTTCATAGCTTTATATCAAAGAAACGCTACTCCAATCGATTAACTCATTTTTTATTTTTTTCAGTTTGAAAATTAATTTTATGATTTTTTCACACATTTTGCTATATAGACACTTCTCTTTTGTAAGTTTGTGCAATTTACGTCGAAAAAAAGCTTCAAAATACAAAAAACGCTGTTCAAATCGGAGCATTCTGAGCCTAGTTATTAAATTACATATGCCCAAATGGGTATGGGCACTTCATTTCATGAGATATAGACATGCCAAAAGACGGTTAAGAAGGTTACTAATACAACTTTCAACCAAAAATGTGCAGTAAAAAATATTACACATAAATAAACATGCAAATACATGAAAAGTTAGGAGTTATATCAATTTACTTGTACAAGGAACCATTACTCGACTTAAGTATCTAGAAACAAGATATCCAGAAATGGTTATGCTATATGAAGAAACGCCACAACTTTCAGTACTCACTACAGACCATGAGTCAAAGCACACGAACCAAAGCTGCAAGATGAAATGGTTTT
Source organism: Anastrepha obliqua (assembly GCF_027943255.1). Taxonomy (NCBI): domain Eukaryota; kingdom Metazoa; phylum Arthropoda; class Insecta; order Diptera; family Tephritidae; genus Anastrepha; species Anastrepha obliqua. Next base: position 106,672,606 of record NC_072895.1, on the reverse strand, counting down.
GAGTTCAGACAGCTGTGCGTCCCAGAATCCATGTCGCCAGCGACATACCGGTTTTTGAAAAGCCATTTTTTGAAGACTGACAACTTTTTGAACGAACCTCGTATGGGCAAAAAAACAATTTTTATTTTTTAACAATGAATCAGGAAATAAAATACTGAAAACAAAAATAAAAATTCTTTTTTCGTTTTACACGCTTGTAAAGAAATACCCAAAAAACACCATTTCAAATAAGGCGAGCGCCTTAAGGTCAATAGAATTAAGGACATGGAATGATCCACACTGAAGCTCGAATTTGAACCCATAAAAAATTGTTGATATAATTTTAAAAACTTTGGTTTTTAATTTCAAAATAACACAATGCAGATAAAAGCTAGAATCTTATTCAGAATATTTCAGGTATTTGGACACTCAGCGCTTCATTTAGCTAAAAGATGCGTCAGCTGTAAAAAGCGCTCAAAGTTATAATATTCTATACGGACAGAAACTGAACTCCTTAAACCGTTTGGGTTTCCATTTCAGTCAATGTCTAATTGGGCAAGGAATTTTACATATTTACCAGCTTAGAACCACTTTTAATCCACTGACGGCTCTAAGGTGGAATGCAAGGTTGCAACTGCGGCCTTTTTAGACTAACTGGTAGACTAACTGGTTAAGAAGGTTCTCTATCTCTTCGATTCTGTTAGTGCTTTTCAGGCAGTAGTGTTTGCTATCATCGCATACGGTCACCCTTGCATGAAATCTTCAAAAACAAGTGCGTGGTCAGTTAGTCCAGCTGGAATTTTGATCCTGTGGTCTTCGACAACCTTATCGAGACTGGTTAAGCAATGCAGTACTTTAATGAATAGTATTTGTAAGCAGCTTTTGATGGGCTTAATCAGTATACAAAAAAATGCACAAACTTTCAAATATTTTATAACTCTTTTAACTGGATGTTTTTTAGTTTCAAGGTATTATTGCATTGAACTGTGTAGTAGAAAATTTAAAGGTAAATACTGTCTTCCACAACTTCATTTCAGGAAAAAAAAATGTTGCTATGAGTTGATGGAGATAAGAAATTATGTTAATTTCGTTGTTTACTTCTTAACAGTAAAAATTGGAAATCTGATTCTGCTTTAAGAGCTGGCGAGTTTCCAATATTTTCAGGTAATTCAAATGTGTACATTAAAACAGAATTCGATGTCTTCTCTCACAGCTCTAAATGAGACAGCTCTCACAGCTCCTTTCAATACAAGATCTATGCAATTGTCTTGGCGGAAAGAATTGCGTGTATGATGGACCTCGCTCCTTCCAAACTACTTTTGTAGGCAGTCAGGCTGCGATAAAGGTTCTTACCTCGGCAACAATTAACTTGAAATGAAATCAAAAATGTTGAATAGCCCTCCAATCTTTGAAGAAATGCAATACAGAGTATTGAGCGATGCTCCGGAAAATAAAAAAGTAGACGTGTGTGCGAGATCTGAGACATAATTTGGAAAATCAATTTGTCCCATTTCACTAAGTTGAGAAGGATACTATGTAGAGCAGTGACACACAGTAAGTGGACAGCAGCAGAGTATTAAGTTCATTTTGGCTAGCAACCTCTGAGAAGCAATACGAGATTTACTAGGGCTCTAAAAAAATATGTCCCCTTCAAGGGAATTCTGATCCTCATTAGAGTCCTGGACTCGTTCTCACGACAATCGGCTCCACGTTACAGGAAAAACCCAGATTTATAACCTATCCAGAACTGTCGCTTCAATCCGTATCAGCATTCCCTAAACATTGTCGTTTCTTTCTCGTGCTAATCGGCGCCATTCAGACACACCAAGTGAAGCCATGTACTTCTCTATCTGTTCTTTCCAACGCAAAGGAGGCCTTCCTCTTCCTCTGCTACCTCCAGGTGGTGCCGCATCGCATACTTTCAAAGCCGGAGCGTTTGTATCCATTCGGACGACATGACCCAGCCAATGTAGCCTCTGGATCTTTGTTCCCTGCGTTATGTCTATATCGACGTAAAGCTCCTACAGCTCATTGTTCCATCGCTTGCGATAGTCGGCGTTCCTAACGTGCAAAGGTCCAAAAAATTTCCGCAGACTCCTTCTCTCAAACAGACGTCTTATCAGAAGTTGACATCATCCAAGCCAAGTGAGATTCCCCGTTGGATTTCAAGGTTGACATTATAATCGGTATTACTGCTGTTTCCTAGTTGAACGAGCTCTCTTACGACCTCAAACCACAAACTTGCGCTCATATTTTCTGGGTATGGATAGCCTTTTCTGTGCACTACTACTATTTCGACCTCCACTGTGCAGCCATGTATTTATATGTATATATGTATGTAAGCGCATGAAGACGTGTAATAATCATATTGTTTGCAAAATGTATAAAGGAAAGTGAAAAAACAAAAGTATGCTAATTGCATGCAGTTGATGAGGTGGGGGTTTTGCAGGCAAATAGATAAAACTAATTTTAGAATTTCTCGCGTAAAAATCAGCGCTTGTTCAGGCTCTTCAGATGCTTGCAATGCAGCAAAACAACAAAACAACAAACACCGCAATATCCATTAAAATTTAGTACCTTCTTCGCGCCTCTGAATCGCCAAGTGGCAAACATAAATTTTATATTGCGCGTGCAAATAATATCCAATATATTAACTGTTTAATTATGCCGCCAATTGCTGCCCCACTCAACTGCAACAAATCACACTGAATGCACTGAATTAATGTTCCAACAAAAGAAAAAAAGAAAATAATAATAATAACAGTAATAGTAATAATACGAATGCGAGTGCCGGCGCTACTCTGCGTGCTCGCCATCGAAACATCTTATCGTAGAATCAAATAAAAAATGTCCCAGTTAAATTGCAGGAACTGTCACAATGAAATGACTTTATTTCCACAAATAGGCATTCATATGTACACACATACATACACACATTCACGTACGTTCCGTGTGTTGGCAATACAATTTGCGCGTTCAGTACAGCGAATAGCAGGAAACTTCTGCAGCAACAACATCTCGGCGACATAAACTACTTTTAACAATATGTAATCCGAGTGCTGCTAGCAGGCAATTTCAAATACGTCGGCAGTAACGTCAAAGCTACACCATATTGCCAGGCACCAACAATGACTTGTACCAATAAAGGCAATTATGAAGAAAAATTATTGGCTATCAATAAAGTTGGTTGGTTGGTTGGTTCGGTGGTTGTCGATAGATGGAAAGCAGGTGAAGTGGCGAGAGAAAAAGGTGTAAAATTTCATGCTATGAGCGAAAGAGCGCGAGGAGGGACACAGCGCAGAAAGAGGGGGTGGATGAGAAAGCGCTACCACCGGCATCAAGGAATTGCACAGTGCAACAATTTTTTATTTATTGATTTAATCATTTAATAATCTAAGAATGCAGCATTTCTTACAGCCCTTGAAGAATAAATAAATACTAAACAATTCAATTAAAAATAAATTAAATTAATAATTAACTTATTTAATTTTAATGAAGAAAATTTAACGTTTCGTATAGTTTACAGAGAAAAAATATTAGAAAATACTTAGAATTTAGTTAAAAAATTAATTTAATAACATTTTGAGGTAGTACTTTGTGAAAGAGAAATGTATGCAGGTGCCTGGTGATTCGGAGGCAAGAATGATAGAAAGAAGATTGCGCCCGTCAGAGAGTGCGTTACGTCACGTTTTTCCGAGTTGTGCAGTGTTGCCAACAGTTTACTCTTCGCAATAAATTTAGTGCTTTTTTATACCCAAAATGCGAAAATATTGAAGTTTCGTGTTTGTTTCTTTTTTTTAATTTAAAGCTACCGAAATTTTAAGTTTAAAAAAAAACTGTATTATTATACAAAAAAAATTAAAAAAGCCCACTCTGAGAAGATTTTAGCGCTAATGAAAATTAGTTGGCTCTTATAAAATTTGATATTTTGAAAGTGGGAATTTAATTTTTTGCTCCTTTCAAGGTTATGCAAGAATATTAAATGTCCCTCTCTCAACTCGTTTTAAGATTGAAACCCTTTTTACACATTTTAAAAGGCGTTTGAATTTACTGAATGCGAATTAAAACCATAGAGGTGTAATCGTTTCTTCCGGCCTTTAATCCTTAGTGGGACATAGGGCATCAAGAGGTGTATTCATTGTAAAAATAAGCCACAAAATACCAGAAAATACTAAAGAAACCATACTGACATTACAAAAATAGTACCTCACCTAGTAACATAACCTCAAATTTAGCAAATAAGTCGTTCCCTTAACAAAATAGTCTCGCTTAACAAAAAAAAAAAATCATAAATTAAATTGTACATAAGCATAACACATTTATTTAAAAAAACCCACATTTTAAAAACAATTTGTCACGCATACAAAGTTCTTTAAGTGATTCAACAAAAATTTTGGTGTTTTATTTTCTTTAAATGGGCATTTTAGTGCGTTTTTTATGTCCAAAGCTAGGGAACACTGCAGTAGCGGGAGAGAGATTTGCCTGCCGAAAACAGAAGAACACCAACAACACCTGCAATCGCGGGCAATGCCACCAGATGTTAAAAACAAGTGAAGCTAAATAAAACTGAGTGAATTATTTAACTAATTATTAAAAAATGTATATATTATTACAAAATTATAAACATGACATTTTAATTAGAACAGGCTAGAAAAATGTCATAAAGAAAGAATTAAAACTTCGAGACTCAATAACAAAAACAAAGCTAAATCAAGTTACGAAAAATGGTAATCTGGCCATACTGGTGCTAGAATCACGTAACTCATTGTCAAAATCGCTGAGAGCAAAGTAACGGGACCACGATAGGCGTCATCTCATTATTCTTTCCATCATGGTTTGGAGGCATATTCATTTCTCTCAAAGTTCTAGAAATCGGAGCATTTAAAGCATAATTGGTTCTAACCATCACTAACCAGTAAACGCAATGTGGCCATCTGTTGCACCGGAGCTTTTCCGACTACTTCAGACGCGGCATTAGATGATCTGGATATTATACCGCCAAGTGATGTTTTCCTCCAAGGAGAGGCCTTGAAGGCCATCTGCAGGTTGAAACATAATGGGAATTGGTATGGCTCCCCTCCGGAATTGGACAACAGAGAAGGCATGGACTTCGATCCAACGATCATCTCTGTGTCCCTGGCATGGTGTCCATCAGAATTCGTACTTGAAAAGAGATGCAGTATGAAGCTGACAGAAGCTCAAATTCTGAAAATGAGCCCGGCAAAGACTGCACACGGCATTTTCACGGATGGCTCCAGAACCGAGCATGGCTCCAGCTCTAGTGTCTACATGGAATCTAGCGGGGCAAAACTACACTTTACTCTTGGAATGTACGCATCGGCGTTTCAAGCGGAGGTGTATGCTATTCAGGAAGCAATGAACTTTGTTGGGGAAAACAGATGTAGAGGCATATTTGTATGTGTCTGTAGCGACAGCAAACCTGTGCTCATGGCCTTCGACAGCCCACAAACCACTTTAAGGGTAGTCAAGTCCTGTAAATCTAGGCGGAACTATCTCGGTAGACATAATATCCTGATGCTAATATGGATTCCGAGACACGTGGGTATCGCGGGTAACGAGATCTCTGACTCTTTAGCCAGAATGGCCAAGAAGTTGACCTCAGAGCCCATTCTGCCACTCGCTTCTGCAGCTATCAATGCCAAGCGGGTTACTTCAACGCACAAGCGAGCTTGGCAGACTGATATAGGCTTCAGATGGACAAAACTGATGTCACCTTTCATGTTCGACCTACAATCGTATGTCCTTCTGTTATTAGGCAACAGGGAATGTAGGCAGTTGGCTGCACCGATGACGGGCCACTTTCTATAGCCGAAGCATACGGAAGAGATAGGCATCTCAGAAAGTGCACTCCACCCAGCATGTAGAGCGGATGATGAGACGGCGGATGACTTTCTGTGCATCTGCTCGGCCTTCGCTCCAATCATGCTTGAGATCTTTGGCCCTGATGTGTTAAAAAGCGGTCACCAACCAGTGAACGTCACGATTTCGTAAGCTTAGAATTAATTTTCTCGAGCAGCGATGGAGAGTCAATCGCGCCACTTATCAAATCGAAAGCGCAAGTGGGGGAGAGAGTAGTCGTTCTAATATCTACTGTTTTCAGATTAATGAAAAAGCACCCACCTTTAATAGATGAATTGGATCCATGAAATACAAAGAACGCAAAGCATAACCGACAAAAATTTTCGGGACACGTTCAAGCTTACTAATATGACAAGCCTAATATGGTCTTTAAATAAAGTCTTCCAGAAATACTACTCAACAACTAATAATTATGAAAGACGATGTCTCCCAAACCAACTTTGCCGAAGCCAGTACCACCCCAGAGGTTCGGAAGTTTTTTTTACGGATGTTTAAAATTTTCACGTTTTAGTCGCAAATAAAGTTTACGTCCTCAGTTTTCCATAGTAGAATTTAATGATGTTTTTTCTGTAGTCGATTTTAATCCTCTAACTCCTGCCAGAAAACTTAATTCAAACTACTGCTTACGCATTTCGCATATCTGTCACGTGTTTTTTTAGCCATATGAGAATAATCGATATCGATAACTATCGGTGGCCAGCTGAGAAAGGCTAAATGTCTTGACATTTCTGTTCAGTGAAGTTTGACAAGTCAGCACGAATCGTTTAACACCAGAACAAGGCTTCCAAATTGTGGAAATTTACTTTGAAAATAATAAACGAAGTTCAAAACGCGAAGCGTTGAAGAAGACGCCGAAATGTCAATTCGTCGTCGTTCTCAATCTTTTGGCCTTTGACCTTCGACTACGTTCAAAATTTTATGTAAGGATCTTTGCTTAATTTAAGGCCAAGGCCAAGGCATTAAAGCTCGGGTATATCAAAGCTTCCAATAAAAAATGTGGACCCTCGCGCGGTGCAAAACAACCAAGTTCTTAGAGTTTCGCTTCAATTTCCATTTCAATTTAATAAATTTCTCTCTGTTTCGCTCCATTCCATTCAAAAAAATATCCCCTCTATTTATTTTCTCTCCCATGTGCAGCACATATCTCCTGCTAATTTCCACTGTAGCGCCCAACTTTGCGCCAATTTTCACAGCTCTTGCCACGATTTACTGAAGCGCGTCCGGTCGATCGCATTTAACGCGCCAGCAAAGAGGCCGCCACAAATTTTATATAAATTGTACAAATTATGTTTGTGCCAAGCGCAATTTCAGCTAGTTACACATTCGAAACTAACAACATGCTGCATGCCACATGCAATGCTGTGCCACTTTTCATGCCGTCCGGCAGCTGTTTTGCTGTGCTGCGCTACACATCCGCCAACACTTGGCAACATACAGACGTATGTGCATGCAACACAAGAAGACCGCGTGCTTTATGCCATCAGCGGCAACTTTTTCTATTATTTCCATGTTTTTTTCATCTTCTTCTTCTGGCGCGGCATTGACTGCTTTTCCGCCTTTTAGACGAGCGGCCAGGCGGACAGTCGTCCGCTTGAAGTGGTAATAAAAATTGTGCCGTAACGTTCACCTGAACTTTGGTGCCACAAGTGTATCGAATTTTTTAATGCACCTATACAACACCAAAGCACATAAACACATGCATATGCAGCTATTTAAGTACTCACTCAGTCGCATATTCATTTCTCGATTCTGCACTTACTCAGTTTCGATTTTTTCAGTTCCTTTCGGGACTAAATTTATTGCTTTCTCCCTCCAAGCATGCGACCGCAACAATTTTATATGGCGTTTTGTTGTTCTGCTTCTTCCTTTTTACTATTTTCCTTCTTCTTTATATGCAACTTTTTCAATAGCTTTGAGCAACCATTCAGCGCAGAAACCGTTAATCTTGGAAATAGTGCTCGTAAAGTGGATGTGTGGCCAGTTTTGTAGCATTCGATTGGCCTCGAGGACCTAACATTTTTCACACTTGTTTGCCATGCCACATAAATTTGCATGCAACAATTGTTGAGTTATTTCACATCTGCAGTTACTACCAAAACTTTAACTACACTTTTTGTTGATGGATTCTAAGAGAGAGGAATTCGAATTGGGTGATTCTTAGCAAATTGGATGGTTTCGATAGATTTGAGTAGACCGGGATATCAATAATGAAAGCTCTCAAGCGTGGATGCCTATTTTACTTAAGACCTAAAAAAAGGCAGGAAGTACAGGGAGGATGAAAGAAATTTTAAAATAAAAAAAATTAAAAAATTACAATTTTTTACTATAGAAACTTGTTTCACAATTTTTTTAGAATTAAAAAACAATAAAGAATTATTACTTAAAAAAAAAAAATAACTAAAAAAAATATAAATTAAAAAAAGAAATTAATTAAAAAAAATTTGTTTCAATACAAAAAAATTTATTAAAATTCTATAATTGTTTCAGAATGTTTTTTAGAATTACAAAAAAAAAAAGAATTATTGCTTAAAAAAGGAAGTAAAAAAAATTAGACTTAGAATAAAATATTTAATTAAAGCAATTGTTTAAATAAAAAAATATTAGGAGTCCCGGTGGTCTAAAGCTCGAAAATTTAGGGTATTTTCAGGTTTTTTTTTGCAATAAAAAAATGAAAAACGATATTTAAATGTTTTAGACTTTTTATTTAACTTCTTTTACATAAAGAACGAAGAAAAAAAATGTTTTTGAATTTTAATAATTTAAAAAATGGCGCTGAAGTTGACCCTCTTGTAAAATTGGACCTGGACGGTGTTGTCCATTTTGGTTCTCCTATTTATCTGAAATACAAAAATCAAAAAATTATTAAGCTCCGTCCCATATTAGAATAAAAAAAAAATTATAAAATGGCGCGGTTTTGAATTTGACACTCCAAAAATCGGGTTTCTTCAGTTTTTTAATAAAAAAATACGAAATAATTGAAATAATAATATGATTCTAGTACGCGCTATAGCAATTGATGTTGTGAACAAATATTTAAATTTCAGACGATTCGTTTGAATAGCTTTTTTTTTTTTGAGATAATTGAGTTTAAAGTTTTGAAAGTGGATATTTTCGCGTGACGAATCTGACTCTACTGCTAAAACGGCTGTAGAATCGCAAATACTATGAATATCCTTCTAAAAATTTGTCAATATATTCTTAAAAGCCTGTACTTTTGAAATATCAAAATTTTTGAAAATTCTAGACCACCGGGACTGAAAAAGAATTAATTAAAATTTAAACTAAGTAAAAACTAAAAAATGTCATATAATTTAGAAATTAGATCAGGATGAAGTTTGTAAGTTCAAACTCACAGTCTGGTAAGGAATCATATATTGAACTCAGTTTAAGCAAAAACTATAGAACATACGCCAACTGAGATAGGATTTATAACAAAAAATTATTGGTGGTGAACCATAATAATAAAGGGTTTTTCAATTGGCGCGGGTCGATTTTGGCGCCCTGTGGCAGCCATTTTGTTTTGGTGACATCTGTCAAATCTTTTGTTTATTATTCAGTTGTTGATGCCAAACCATCATGGCAAGTTACACGATTGAACAGCACGTTTAAATGATACAACTTTATTATCAAAATGAGTGGTCATTAACGGAAAGCAGTTAACCTTAAACCAGGATCTACTGAATCGCGTTGAAAAACTTGAGCAAATTATAAATGTCTAAAAACACAATAAGAAAAAGTTTAAAGATAATGGCATGGAACGCGAATGGAATCCTAAAGCACAAAAATGAACTTGAGCTTGTACTTAATCAAAAAAGAATTGATATTTGTTTAGTATCTGAAACTCATTTGACCACCCAAATGTACTCTACATTCAACGGATTTACAATGTATTGCTCAAATCATCCTCTAAACAACGCAAGAGGAGGTAGCGCAATTATTATTAAGAATTCGATTGAACATTTCGAAGAAGAAAAGATCAGCTCCACTGAGTTTCAAGCGACAACAGTTGGAATCAAGTTTTGCAATTACCAACTGTCGGTAACAGCAGTATATAGTCCGCCGAGACATAACATAAAGTCTACAGAATACACACAACTTTTAAAAAAACATAAAGGAAGATTCGTTATGGGAGGCGATTTCAATGCAAAGCACATTAACTGGGGATCTCGCCTAACGACAACTAAAGGTCGCGAACTGTGGAAAGCGGCACAACAATGTGGTTGTGAAATATTCTCAACTGGCAATCCAACATACTGGCCAACAGACATTAATAAGACTCCAGATTTGATTGATTTTTTCGTAGTCAAACAACTACCATACAACATCATAACTCTGGAGGATGGTTTAGATCTTAATTCAGATCATTCACCTATATTCATGATTCTTGATGGTGAACCAAAAATCAATGAAAGGAACCTGCTCCTTTCAAATAAATATACAGATTGGCAATACTTCAAGACTAAACTAGACACATATGTAAACACGACAAATGAAATCGATAATGTTGACGAAATTGAGAAGGAAACAATAAAGCTGTCAGCACAGATACAAAAAGCTGCTTGGTTAAGTACACCTGTAAGAGTCCAAAAAATTAATCGCCAAAGGTATCCTTCGAATATAATTGAACTCATAAAGGAAAAAAGAAAAATCAGAAAAAAGTGGCAGTCGATTAGGTCTCCATCACTTAAAACACAATTAAACAACCTCACCAAAACAGTGAAATATGCTATTCAAGAAAATAAAAACAGAACTTTAAATATAAAGCTACAAAACCTATCTCCAGATAAAACCTCTGATTACTCTCTATGGCGGACTACGGCACATATGAAAAGACCAATTCAACATAATCCCCCAATTAAACAGCCAAATAGCAACCAACCTTGGGCAAAAACCGATTCGGAAAAAGCTGAGTTATTTGCACATCACCTCCAAAAAATTTTTAAGCCATTTGAAACGATAAATTACACTTTGTTTCCCCATACTGTGCAAGAATCTGTTGAAATTACAAGTTTTACCACTGATGAGGTAGCAAATGAAATCTCCAAACTAAAACAAAAGAAAAGTCCAGGATTTGACTTAATCACAGCCGAAGTACTAAAGAACTTATCTTACAAAGCGCTAATCAAACTCACTTTAATAATGAATGCATGCATTGAATTTAAATACATACCAATGCACTGGAAAATTTCTGAAATTAAAATGATCCCAAAGCCAGGGAAAAATCCCAACGAAGTCACATCTTACCGCCCAATAGCATTACTCCCAGCCATCGGAAAGCTATTTGAAAAACTATTTTCCAAACGATTAAAGGATATAATTTCTAATAAACAATTAATACCATCTCACCAATTTGGATTTCGAGAAAAACATTCAACGATAGATCAGATACATCGTATAGTACACATCATAGAAGAGGCCATAGAAAACAATCAAGTGTGTTCAGCAATATTCCTTGATATCGCACAGGCGTTTGATAAAGTGTGGCACGAAGGTCTAATCCGTAAGCTCAGAGCGATGCTTCCATATCAATATACTTTGCTATTGGAATCATATCTCACAGACAGATATTTTAGAGTGAAACAAAAACAAGCATACTCAAACATTAAAAAAATTGAAGCTGGTGTACCACAAGGCAGCATTCTTGGGCCAGTACTGTATTTGCTATATACTGCAGATCTACCTGTGTCAAATACAAGTAAGATAGCGACTTTTGCTGATGACACGTGTATCTTAGCCTATGGAAATAACGCAAATGAATCAACTAGAAAGTTACAGGCATCGATAGACGAAGTTGTCGCATGGACTGAAAACTGGAGAATCAAACTAAATGAAAGCAAGTCTGTTCACGTAGACTTTACAAACAAGAAAATAGCCTATAACCCAGTGAAAATATCATCTGCTACTGTTCCATATAGTAATACAGCAAAATACTTGGGTATGACTTTGGATGCAAAGCTCAAATGGAAAGAACATGTCAAAATTAAAGCAACTGAAATAAACTTAAAAATTAAAAAAATGAAATGGTTAATTGGCAGAAAGTCTACATTGTCAATACAGAATAAACTATTAATATACAACCAAGTAGTTAAGCCGGTATGGACATACGGCATTCAATTATGGGGATGTACCACTAAAACAAACATTGAAGCTATACAACGCCTGCAGAATAAGATTCTCAGAGACATGGTCAACGCACCTTGGTATGTGCGAAATCACGATCTGCACAAGGATCTGTCGGTGAAAAAAGTCGCTGATATAATCCAAATTCTTGCAAGTAACCATGAAACCAGGCTGAAAGAGCACATAAACCCGGAGGCCGCAGAGCTTACCAAAACAGTCTGCACAAGAAGACTTCGAAGAACTAAGCCACGAGATTTAGTCGCCAACGCTGAATAATTGTTTTTAAAATATTTATAATTGTTTTTAAATTTCAATGTTAAGGATAGAATAATGTTACTTGTTAGCTTATGCTAGGCGTAATACCATGAAATGTATACAAATTTTATAACGTTTCAATAAAAAAAAAAAAAAAAAAAAAAAAAAAAAAAAATTAACGGAAACGTTGCGCGCATTGCGCCCATTTTTCTGTAGACGTGGTGGCCCTTTCAATTTCTTATGGCCCATATTGAACCATATGAACCTAGACGACATGTGGTTCCAGCAGGACAGCGCTACGTGCCACACAGCAAACGCCATTTTATTCCATTTCAACATCTACCCGCCCTTATTGAAAAACCCTATAAATGGAAAAAGAAAGAAAATTAAGACAAAAATAAAAAATAGTTTAAAAAAACTAAAAAACACGCTTTTATTGCTAATCGAACTAAAAAGTAGAAAATAAATTTTAATGACAAAGAGACCTATAATGAAGTAATAGCAAATCGAACGATCAGTCATAGTCAACTACCTCAGAACAGAATTATAACAAAAATTAAGATACAAATAGAATAATTCAAATTAGAGTTAAATTTATATAAACAATTTTTTTTTTTTGAAAATTTACTTTCAATTAAATTTTTTGTTTTAATTTCGAATGTTTTTGTTTTAAAATTTATTTCAAATTGAAAGGCTCTTTTTAGTTTCAAATTTATTTAATATTAAATTTGAACTAAAAATAAATTTTAGAACAAACAAAATTCAATTAAATAATTTTTTTTTTAATTTCAAATTTTATTTACAAAAAAATTTTACCTTAAAAACTTCGTTTTTATCTTAAAATTTATTTTTAGTTGAAAATTGTTTAATTAAAAAAAAAATATGAAACAAATTATTTTTTTTTTTGAAAATTTACTTTAAATAAAATTTTTTGTTTTAATTTGGAATGTTTTTGTTTTAAAATTTATTTTAAATTGAAAGACTTTTTTTAGTTTCAAATTAATGTAATTTCAAATTTGAACTAAAAATAAAATTTAAAACAAAAAAAAATTTTCAAATAAAAAAAAATATTATTTTAAATAAATTTTAAAACAAAAAATATTGTTTTTAAATTTAAAAGTTTCTTAAATTTACACAATTTTGAATTAAATATGAATTTTAAGACAAAAAAAATTTTTGTAATGTAAATAAATTTTAAAACAAAAACAAATTTTTTTAATGTAAATATATTTTGTGATTTAAAATTTTTAATTTTAAATATGAAACATTTTCTTCAATGATGCATTTTAAATGTATGTTGAAAAAACTTAGTTGTTTGCTCAGCTCAAATCGTCTGCTGTCACAGAATTTAAAAGATATTTCCTAGCTTTGTTTTTCCACCTAAAATCTAATATTCCAACTTTTTTCCACTTTTCACTAGCTCATTAAAAAATTCCTCAACAATTAACATAGCACCAAGGATTAAATGGGATATTTCCTCTTTTTTCAATAAAAATCTATTATTCTAACAGCAAATGATTCCAATTTATTGTATTTATTTACGTTCTTAACCAGCTTCGACACTCAAACCGTTTCCACTACAATAATTTTTCTTAAGTAAAGCATTTATAGTATTTACAAATTTTTCTCGCAATACTCTTTCAATTGTAATCTTCTCTTCATAATTGTAATCTTCTTTTTCTTTGCAGGTATGTGAACAGTAACAACCGAGGCCTTCGAGCAAAAAGTGTCATATTCCAGCAGCTACCGAGAAACGGGAGGCCAGTATAAGCGTAAAGTAAATTTGATAAACTTATAATATTTTTTCTCTTAAATGGCATAACGCTCAAATCATAAATTTGCGCAATATAAAACAATTTATATTAATTTTGGATTGCATACCCGGAAATAATATTCAAATGTAAATGGGGAGAAAATGATAATTCAAAATTCGGAAATTTTTAAAGTTTTAAAAATAAAAAGCTCCGAATGAAATTTTCTTCAACATAGAAATAGGCTTGAAAAAGTAGCTATTTAATTAAAAATATTAAATTTAGAATTTCGTCTAATTTTTCTTTTCAAAATAATTTATATAGTTTTTTAATATTTATTATTAGTAGGAATGAAGGGAGTAGATTTACATTAAAAGCTTCTTAAATTTAGAAGTTTTTGAAGCAAATATATTTTCTTGTTCATAAATTATTATTTTTTAATGTTTCTGATTAATAGAAGTGAAAATAGCAACTCTGCAATTAAAATATAAAAATTTGAAAGTTTTTTCAATTTTAAAAATAAAAGTGTTTTATTAAAATTTTTTTCAATATACAATTTTTTTGTGTTAATAGACTTGAAAAGTAGCTATTTAATTAAAAATTTTACAATTTGCATTTTTTCCAATTTGCGTCTTATCTTTTGAACAGTTTGGGTATTCAGTTTCCTCTTTACTTCATCTCTATTTGCAGTCCAGTCTGCCAATGAGGGCTTTAGCTAGACAAATGCCACCTTATACGTTTCCTACTTTTGAAATTTAGATTCATTTTTTTTTTTTAACTGTTTTGTTTTTTATTACAACTTTAATGCATATAATTTTTTTTAATTTAAGCAAATTAAAATATTTTTATTATATTTATTCGAATTTTTTCAATTTAAAGTTTAAGGGTACCTATACATTTTTTTGAGTAAGCTGTGACTTGATTAAAATTCCAGTGCGTAAAATTCAATTAGTTAGCTTTGTTTTTAATTTGTTTTAAATCTGAATACCTACAGTTAGTAACAGAAGTAAGTATACACCGGGCACGTTTTCAGTTTTCCCCCAAACGATTCCTTCAAACAACCTAAGTTATAACAAAATTGTGTTTTATTTACATAAATGAAATACAAAAATCATATTTCATCCAAATAATGACAAAATTTTAAAAAGGAACAAAATTATAGCTTTTTATATTAAACTGTATAAAAATTCATGTCTCAAAAGTAAGTATACAGTTCATCATATAGGGTGATCAATCATGAGGTGCTTTTTTCAATAGTTAAAAAAAAACAAAAATGTAAATTATGTTCAAAACCTTTATTTATCATTTGAAAGGACATTCTTTGACATTTACTTTTTGAATATGACTTCATTCAAATGTTGGCCGCAACTACGCTTAAGGTGGTCCATTCTGAAGGTCCAATTTTCAATCACTCGTTCGAGCATTTCGACTGGTATGTCGTGAATAACACGCGTAATGTTGGCTTCCAGAGCTTCAATCGTAGCTGGTTTATCAGCATAGACCTTGGACTTCACGAATCCTCAAAGAAAAAAGTTCAAAGGTGTGATATCACAAGATCTTGGTGGCCAACTCACAGGTCCTAAACGTGAAATCAGCTGCTCTCCGAAATGACTTCTCAATAAAGTCATTGTTTCACGAGCTGTATGGCACAGAACGCTGATTTTCATAATACAGTTGAACAATTTGTAGACGTTGTTGCGGTGTGAGTCTTTCCATGATGAAATGCCAAACGCTGTTCAACAAATCCACGATGACAGTTTGCCACAACTCGCGCGCGATCTGTAAAAAAAACGCAAATGAAAAAAACTCCTCTTAATTGATCACCCTATATTATTAATTTGTAAAATCAAAAACATAATTAAAATCAGATCCTAGGGTTTGATAGGATAACTATTAGACTTTACAATCACTTTAAGTCGTGATGGCATTGATTTCACCAAGTTTTCAGTTACAGCTGGTGGTATTTTATTCCATTCCTCTTGAAGAACGTTTTTCAGTTGTTCCTCATTTCTAATCGGATGTTTACGTATTTGCCGCTTTAAATGTTCCCATAAATGCTCGATTGCGTTGGTTTTCGGGGACTGTGGCGGTGTTTTCAGCTGTTTTCGCACATTGTAAATACAACAGCCACTCTCGTCCAATGTTGGTTGTGCGCTTGTGGTCATTATCTTGCTAGAAGATAAACGTTCCTCCAAGGTCCAATTTCGTAGCGCTTTCTATTAAATTATTTTTCAAAATATTTAAATAACCTTATCGGTCCATAATATTTTCGATAAATACCAAGTTTCCAACCCCGTTCACAGCCATACATCCCCAAACCATCACAGAGGCCCCTCCATGCTTCACAGTGCCGGTCATATTGTTTGGATTTAATTCCGCGTTCACTTTTCTCCAAACTTTTTCATGGCCATCAGATCCACAGATACTGAACTTACACTCATCAGAAAATATGACTTGGTTCCAAAATGTTTGGTCATATTTTCACGATCTTTTGCGAATGAAATCCGTTTACTCCGATTGACACTACTCACGAAGGGCTTTTTCTTAACATTGCGCCCATGATAACCAGCACTATGCAAAACCCGGCGAATAGTTTGGCGCTAAATTGTTTTCCAGGCTCATTTTCAACTTCAGATTTCAATTTGGGGGCACTTATTTTGGGGTTTGTCCTGATTTTCCGTACGACTAAGCTTTTTTCTCTGGGACTTAAGAGCGGTGGACGCCCACAACGCTTTTTATTAGTGGTGCTTCCCGCACTTTTATATTAATTCACAATCTTTTGAACGATAGCAAAACTCCTATCTATCAAACGACCGATATCTTGCAATAATTTATGTTCCTTGTGATATTTTATAATCAGTTTTTTAAATCATCAAAAAACTCTTTTCCTCTTGGTGCCATTACTAAGAAGGTCCAAAAATTTAATACAAAACGTACTTCCCTAAATTTTATACTCACTTTAATTATTTCCTTTTAATAGCTTTAACTTTTTTAATCAATACGTAATAATAAATGTTATGCTAACTGAATAATCATTTGCTGTATCCTAACTTTTGTGACATAAATTTCGCTGGCATCAAAGACAAAGCAAAGCGTGAATAACGGTACCTGAAATTTACAGCTAAATTAAGGGCATATGAAAGGTTATCCCAGTACAGAATTACCATGTGTAAAATATTTTGATTACATTTTAAGGAAAGCGTTAGCGTCAAGCAATTCCATAAATCAGGCTCCTGTATACTTATTTATGTTACTAACTGTATAAACGCATACAAATACTTTCGGAGAAAAAATTTACAAAAATGCTATAATATGTAAAAAAGCATATTTTCTAATTAGGTATTTATATTGCAAATTTTCATTAAAATTTATTTTATGTGAAAATATTTTTTTTTTGTTTTTTCAAACTAAAAAAAAATTCTGAATGGCACTCTGTGTGCATATTTTTAATTAATTTTTTATGCACAGCACGCAATTCATAAAATTATTGAATTAACATGTTTTAGGATATGTAAAAAACTGATAAAGGCTGGGAGATAAATTTTTTCCAATCAAAAACGGCATTCAATTGCCTAGACTTAAACAACTGCATGTGAAATGACTGAGGCCGTTAGGGCAGCTTTCGCTGCAGGGAGAAAGTAAATCTCATTTGTAACGGTTCGTGGTGAGAGTAGTAGTAGAGGAGAGCCCGAAAGCCGCTTAACCTATTAAATTCTGCAAATTGAGTGAATTTATTGTTTAACTGCTGATTGCATGGGTGGCTGATTGTTGCCAAGCGGCAGAGGTTTGAGCGGTAATTAAATTGCATTGTGCTTAATATTACAACTACAAAGGCTGCGCATCCATTGTGTGCGTGTGTGTGGGGATGCGCAATCACTTAACTCTCAAAGGATTCACACCCATCGACAATTTTCCGCTTTACGCCCACTTTTCTCATTCCAGCCGCAACTACCTACACTTTGCCTTGCAACATAATTACAATGCATTTTAATTTCACATTTATGGAGTGACTGCTGCTGCGCCTTTGAGCCGAAAATGATTGTTAATTGAAATTTATCAAAATGCAGCAGCGGCAGCAGCAACCCCATTGATACCAGCAAATACATGATAAAAAAAAAGAAATTAAAAAAATTCAGTTACATGTTGCAAATGCAGCATGCCACATTTGCATACAAGCAACGGTAATTGTTTCCCTCGCTCTTCCTTTTCTGTTTCTATTTTTTTTTTTTGTATGATTTGCCAATTATTTATGCGTACAGCAGTTGTAATAAATTTTAAATGACTTTATTCCCCGCCGCCGAAAAATGTATCAACAACAAAAACAAAAATAAATCCCAAATGATAAAAAAAAACGTTAAATTGCATGCTACCAATACACCCTGTGGTTGCTGTTGCTTGCTTGCAGTATGTGGCCGGCGCGCTGTGATTGCGCTCGGCACATCATAATCAGTTGCGTGCAAGCACAGTTACATGCTCGTACATGTGTGTGTGTGTATGCATGCGCGCCGAATTCCCATTCAGTATTCACTTTTTAGTATCGTTTTTTGGTATTGTTGCTGTCGCTGCAACCCATACACTCGTACATGCGTAATAATTATTGCTCAGCGCCATGCGTTTGTTGCCACGCTGCACGCAATCAACGCGCTTTGTGGTTGCAATCAGCGCAACTACAGGAAAAAAAGTTTGGTGGCGTTATTTGCATTATTTAACCCGTTGGCGATTGTCTTCGAAGACTGAAAATGTGTAATACCTACAAATAATAATAACAATACTGTGGCATTTATAACTTTGGGAATTTAGTGCCCGATCTGCTGTGATCTGCAGCTCGACGCTAGCAAACTTTTGGTTTATGTCATCTTTTACTTTTGATGAGAAATGAAGAAATGCACTCGCAGGATTGCCGTTAATTGCAAAAAATAAATGAGAGATATGCGTATTAGTGCTACCAAACCTGGTATATAGAAATATTGGGATCCCGGAATCTCGGGAATACACATTCCGGGATCTTAATGTTTTTTAAGTATCGGAAATTTTGGGACTAGTTGCAATTTATTAATTTTTTCGATTAAAAATGCAGTGACGTTTGAGAGCTTTTTTGTTGGTCAGAAGATTTTCTGTGCCATAAGTAATCATTGCTTTTTAAAGGCTTTTATATTCTTACAAAAATATTTTCAGTGTTGGTTGGTTGGTTTTCGTGGTGATTCTTCCAGAATCCAACTAGTGCTTCCGCACCATTTTGTTGCCACATCCTCGTTACCAACTTCTTTACCAGTTATTTACAGCATGACTATATCCAGTCAGTGCGGTTCAGGAACCTTATCAGGTTGTTGGCATCTAAGCCAGACAGTTGTTCAAGACTCTCGATCAGCGGTTTGCCCAGGGTTAACATTCTGTCCTTCCATAGGGCAGGGCATTCGCAGAGGAAATGGAAGATTGTTTCCTTTTTCTCTGGTTGTTTACAACTGTGACAGTATGTGTTTTGAGGGATGCCCATTTTAGCTGCTTGTTCCCCTACAGACCAAAAGCCAATTATGACTGCCGTCAGTCTCCAGGCGTCGCGTCGTTTCATGTTTATCAATGTTGATGATTGTTTAAGGTTGTAGGTGGGCCATAACATTCTGCTAATTTTTCTTTTCGTCTGGTCTTTCCACCTACAATCCGCGATTCGAAGGTAGTTTTGGGAAATTACATTCTTGACTGCACCTAATGGTGGATTCTGCAAGAGTGTTATTCATGGCATATCCCCATCTTGCCAGTTCATCTGCTTTTTTCGTTACCTTCAATGTTCCGATGTCCCGGGGCCCAGATTAAGGTAACTTTATGGTTTTCACTCAAGATGGTGAGGCTACTCCTGCTTTGTTCCACCACTTTAGAGGTTGTAGTAGCCGAATTCAGTGCCTGGATTGCAGGTTGACTATCCGAAGGAATAGCGATAATGCCCTTAAAAGAGCGATCTGCGATTAGTAGCCTACAAGCTTCCCCAATTGCCAGTACCTCCGCCTGGAAGACACTGCAGGCTTTGGGGAGACGCACTGATTTTTCAATTTTAAGTCTATGAAAATATATACCAGCTCCAACACCACCATCCATTTTAGAACCATCCATATAGACTGTAGTGTCGAAGTTGTCTAGTGAGAATCCCTTATTCCATTTCTCCTTAGGTGGCAAACTTCCTATTGAATGTTACCGTCGGGATGATGTAGTCAGTCCTCACCGAGGTTAATTGAGCTTGTCGCAATAGTAGACTGGCATGACACTAAGTTTTTTATTTCCAGCGACCCGCTTTGTTTAACCTAAATGCACTCATGGTTGCCGTCTTCTTTCAGTGTAATATCTCACCTATAAAATTTCAGTCTTTTAGAGTCATGTTAATGTTTTTAGGCGAAAGAGAAATTTGATTAGCTAATGAAGAGTGGATGAACCGGGGATAGCGGAAGTGTTGCATAAACTTCTGGCTGTACTCATTTCCGGTGTTATTAATTTGAGCTCGATAGCGCGCAAAGTTTCTTAGCTCACCCCAGCGCGGTGTGGCTAAACAAGTTTTGATAATTTTACTGAGTCTTGTAGCTTTAGAGGACTCTTAGAAAGAGCCGTAATCATTCGAGCCAGATATGAACCAGCGGCTTATGGAAGACGCGTAAATAAAGAGCAAATGTTGCTATTTCTACCGATATTCCTAAATGAAAAATTTCCGATAATTTGCGGCGCAATAGTTTTATTAATTTTACGGGGCGGGAATTGTATAAATATTGCCTGGCCCACTCAATGTGGTTTTAATAATTCAAGCAAAAAAGCCAGCAAGAAGGGAATAAAAAAAATCACTTGCGATTTAAAAAATGTATTATTCTCTCAACTAGTTCTAGCTTTAAGAATTTTTTTTACTTTTATTGGTTTAGACTATTTTTAAAAAATTTGCAAAAACATTATCGTTAAGGCTTAGCACACTTTTATTTAATTGATTAAAATCACGATTTATTTATTACAAATTTCGAGACTCGATATATTAAGTATTAGTAGTTTATTACAAAAAAAAAATGAAAAAATATGTGTTGAATTTTTACTGGATTTCAGATAATTTTACTGCGGAACGAATTTCGGGCTCCCGAAATTTCGGGACGCAACATTTTTGACCGCTTTGGTAGCGCAAGCGTGTCTTATATTTAACATCCATATTTATTTAGGCAGGTCATAATCCTCAATGAATTTCGGGATCCCGAAATATCGGGATTTTTGATGTAACTTCATGTTTGAACCCAGGCAAATATGAGATACTCGGTACGTATCAAGATCCCGAAATTCCGATAATACCAAAATCCCGAAAAAATTTATATAACCCCGGCATCTTTAATACTTATACATATATATATATGTATATATATACGCGTACACCCTTTTTGGGTGCTTGGACGAGCTCCTCCTCCTATTTGTGGCGTGTATCTTGATGTTGTTCCACAAATGGAGGGACCTACAGTTTCAAGCCGACTCCGAACGACAGATATTTTTATGAGGAGCTTTTTCATGGCAGATATACACTCGAAGGTTTGCCATTGCCTGCCGAGGGGCGACCACTATTAGAAAAATATTCTTCTTAATTGTAGTGTTTTACCTTCATCGAGATGCGAACCTACGTTCTCTCTGTGAATTCCGAATGGTAGTCACGCACCAACCCATTCGGCTACGGCGGTCACCCGGTAATCTTAAATAATTACTTTAGTATAAACGCGATGCATTAAAGTTGAAAATAATGATTGGAGTTAAATTTTAAAAATCCCGAAATTTCGAGATCCCGTTCAGATTCGTTCAGAAATATAACTTCCATAAAATAATATAGACGTCGAAAATGACATACGCTTGCGCTATTAAAATGTCAAAAATGTTGATAAAACGATTAAAAACGGAGCTGAAGATGAATCAGCCAAATAGTTTGAAGCCATTTGTGTAGGGATATTTATAACTATGCCATTTTCTTCATCGAAATGAAGCGAACAAATCTTGAGAACTTTTAAATTTACCTCCATAATGGCTCTATGCGTATATAGAGCATACATTTGGCATTCGGCAGAGCTCCTCTTCGAGCGTCGAGAGCGTCTGAATGTGGTTTCACAAAATATAATATATGGACCTGCAATTGTATGCTAACTACCTTCGAGCATCGAACGGCGTTTCTAAGAATTTTGTTCTAGAGTTTACTTATTGTAAATTTAGAAATCAATCCCTTCGATTATCATATATCAAATATAGTCAAAAGGAATGTTGCATCTTCATAGTAAAATGCTAGCATAGCCGTTTTATTTTTAAGCCTTTTTATTTATTATAATTTTTTTTATATAATTGTACATATATAAACTCTGTGGGCAAAAAGTAAAGTGAATTTGGTTGTAAAATTAAAAATCTTTATTTATTCTTGTAAATCAATTTCATCCCTTTCAAAATAATCCCCTCTCGATGAAATAGGTACACTTATGCCAACGGTTTTTCCAATCCCATGCACCACACCACGAAAATCGAAAAAAACTGTCATCATGACCTTTATTTTCGAACGACTTTGACCTGCTCTTTTCGGTCTGGCCTCGCCTTTAGCACGATATTCGCTTGATTGGTCGGTTGTTTCAGGGTCGTAAGCATAAATCCAAGTTTCATCTCCCGTAATAATGCATTTGAGCTTGTCCTGATAGTCTGAAAGCATTGTTTCACACACATCAACGCGACGACTTTTTTCCAAGAAATTGAGAGTTTTCGGTACCAAATGAGACTTGACTTTTCGTAGGCCCAAATGGTCTTTCTAAATGGTTTTCACAATGGTTTTTCCGATCATATCAGTAAGGTCTTTAACAGTCAACCGACGATTTTTGAGCACTAACTCCTTCACTTTATTGACGTGTTGGTCATCTGTTGACGTCGATGGTCGTCCGGAGCGCTCCAAGTCATCAACACATTCTCGACCCTCTTTGAAGTCCTTGTACCACTTATAAACATTTTTCTACGACATGGTCGAATCACCAAATGCCTTCTGCAACATGCTAAACGTTTCCGCAGCCGAAATTTCATTCCGCAAACAAAATTTGATGGCACTTCTCTGCTCAATCAAATCAGACATTGTAAAAATCGAAAAATGCTCTCTTGGTCGTTTGGTAAACACAAGTGTAAATATATTACTGATAATGACATTGACATGAAAGTTGGCCCAGATGTTATTAACAGTGCTGCCAACTCATGAAAAAAATAATTAGAGCGAAATTTTAATCCCGCGAAGTTTGACAAATAAATTCACCTTACTTTTTGCCCACAGTAGTATGCATATCTATTATCAATTTTTTAACATTAATTTCGTTTTTTTCAAAAATACAAAATTTATATACAAAAAGTTAGAGGGTTAAATGATTAACCACATACATTTTGCAGCAATAATTCGCCGGCCTATGTAATTCAAATAAAATGCAGTCAGTCATCAATAAAATACCAAAGCATTTGACCGTGAATGAATTTACGTATACATATATACAAGTACACACATACATACTCATTCAAAAAAATATATTTACTATCAAGGGAGTCATAGGAACAAACTGGTGCATAAGAGGACGCATTAGTTGCCTGATGGGGGAAAATCGCATTTGTCAGCCGCTTCATTGCCGCCAGAAGTGCGTTCATCGTCGGACTTCGAAAACCGGCGACGATTTACTGCAATCGTTGTAATTGTTATTACACGCAATGCGCTAAATTCAATTTAATTTTTACGAAAAATTTAAACCTGTGATATTTCATCGAAGAGCATTGAATTTTTCGCAATATTTGTGCGAATTTGTGGTTTAATTTCATTTGATGATAACCGCCCGCGATTTATTTGGCGTTGCGTGTGTGGCAAGTTTTAATGTATCATCCGGCCACACGCATACACACACGAGCACACGCATAAGCAGACGAATGTTGGTAAACAATTTAACAACTATCTTTATGTCGTGGCGATTATTGTTTGTTGCATGCAACAGGCCATATACCAACCAACAACTAAGCCCCAAATGGCCGGCGGCAGTGAACGGGCGTTGAAATTTTCATATCTACACATGGCCACACATGCGGCCACAATATTGCAACGGATTTTGCGGTAATTTAATTATGGCTGCATGAAATCGAGATGTGAAATCAAGTTGAGCCTGGCGGTCAATTATTTTTTTGATTTTAATAAAATTCAAGTTTTTGCAGGTCCTACGCAGTTAGCACTAATGCAAATTCATTTAGATAAAGTTTGCTGGAACAATACATACGTAGATACATATATGGATTTACATAAGCTTTTGGTGCAATTTTATTGTGTTAGTTGGAGTGGAAAAAGTTCATTTGTATTTGTGTAATTCAGAACTGGAATATTGAGTTTTTCCTGATTGTGAAACTCACCAAAAAGATATTAGCCAAATATCCAAATTAATATAAATTAGATATTTAAAATAATAAATAAAACATAAAAAAAACAAAAAACAAAATAAAAAAAATTAAAAAAAAAGAATATAAAAAATATAAAAATAAAAATTTTCTAATAGCAACCACCCCTCGGCACTAATGGCAAAGCTCCGAGTGTATTTCTGCCATGAAAAAGCTTCTCATAAAAAACCATTTGCCGTTTGGAGTCAGCTTAAACTGTAGGTCCATAGTTCCATTGGTGGAACAACATCAAAACGCACGCCACAAATAGGAGGCTGAGCTAAAGACTTTTCCAATAAGAGATGTTATTCCCGTAAAAGATCAATGGTTTCGTTGCTAGTGTGGCACGTAGCGCCGTCTTGTTGAAAATAAATGTTGTCCAGATCAATACCTTCCAATTCCGGCCATAAAAAATCGTTAATCATCTCTCGATAGCGCAATCCATTCACCCTAACTGTTGCTCCAGCTTCATTTTCGAAAAAGTAAGGTCCAATGACTCCGCCGAACCATAAATCGCACCAAACAGTCACACGTTGAGGATAGAGAGGCTTTTCTACAATAACTTTTGGATTTTCTGAGCCCCAAATCCGCCAATTTTGCTTGTTGACGAAGCTACCGATGTGGAAATGGGCCTCATTACTCTAGAGGATTTTTCGATGGAATTCCGGATAATTTTCATGCATTTCAACGGCCCAATCAGCAAAGACACGACGTTGTTGACGATCGGCCGGCTTGAGTCTTGTGTTAACTGGACTTTATAAACCTTAAGACCCAAATCTTTATGCAAAATAGGATGTAATGACGTTTGTGGAATGCCTAATTAAAAGAAACGACGAGGAATGGATTAAGCTGGGTTTTCTTCAACACTTTCGGCTAAAACAGCAATATTTTCGGCTGTTCTTGAGCGACGTGCATGGGTTTTATTCTTCACATCACTAACTTGTCCCAACAGCTCGAATTTTTTCACCAATTTCTGTACTGCGGTCCGACAAGGTGCTTCACGACGACCCAAAAATGTTCGAGTTTTACTAACCGTCTCTGCCATATTTTCACCATTTTTATAGTGAATTTTAATAATTTCAATGCGTCGTTTAAGCGTGTCTCGTTCTATTTCTATTAATGGCGTAGTTTGTACTTGTCAAATATCAAAAAATTAAAGCTTCAAAAGTGACATCTACCGAAATAGCGGGCTATTCAAAATAACACCTGTTATTGGAAAACCATTTATTTTATTGAGAGGATTTTGGAATTATAAATTTTTTTTTTTAATCCTTCTAAAAGCCCGAAATATTAATTTTTTTCTTATTAAAATTCGGTTATTTAATATCCAAGTGTTAAAAACAATGTGTAATTATTCAAGTTTTAAGGAGTTGCATTTTAATGCCTTTTAGAGCTCCGACTCCTTCTCAAATAGTTGAGCCAATTTCCTCAAGTTTTTCTTTCCCTTTTGTTTCATGTATTCAAGTATTTTGAAATTCCTCAAAAGTTTTATTTTAAAATATTTTGCTACATTCATATAAGTTATAACTTCTGCCAAATGAGCTTAAAAAATGGCGAGAAAGTGCGAATATTCGGCTCTGGGCTGATTGGGGTACATAGGCTTCGACATAACGATTCTCGTGAATCCGGATCCCGGCTGGAGCTCAGCCCAATGGACTTTCTTCGGACTTCAACAGAGACCTTTGTGAATCTTGAGAGGAGCGGTAGGTTAGTAGGTAAATTATGTGAGTTATGAGCCAATCTAGACTGCTTGCTTGAAAAAAGACAGGTACTTTGCCGCGTTACAATGAACAGGCGTCTAAGTGCCTGCGACTGCAAGTCTTTCCTAATATTCAAGAAAAGAAAAAGAAAACATTTACTATATTTTCATATTTCTTGTGCGAAACTACCTAAGTGCGATTTCGGTAATTGCGAGTCATTTTCTTTCTCAAGTTACGGGTAGCGACAGCTATCTCAGAGTGTTTACGAGTTAAAGCCGGTAAAGTAGAGGCAAACACGAGCTTGTGGTGACTAAGAGTGCGAGATGAAGTATGTATAATGCGGGATCGAGTAGGGTTAAAAGATGTCCGCGCTAAAAATCGTGCCTGGGTTCATCCGAATTGTAAGCTCTACCCATCGACTATTGCGGTGCCCTTGTCAACTACTCGAAGTAGTAAACACTTGCTCGGAACTATTGAAAAGGGATCTAAGTTATACTAGACCGCATCTGCTAAATTTATAACTAGTTCCGAACTAACGAAAAAGGGTAGCCTCTTCAAGAGTCATAAACCTTATCAGTGCTACACTGACTGATTTCCCTGTAGGGTATATGGAGTTATGGCAGTGACATGGACATCGGCGACGCTAACGGCGAAGAGATTCGTTGCCGTGAACGCTTCGATGACCTACTTGCTTCGGAGGCTCAGCAAAGACGTTAGAAGTTCTGACAGCAAAAGAAAATGATGGAAAGTGATTAACGCAGTACAGACTTACTTACATATACAAATATACTCAGGTATGTCATACACGAACATATTTACTAAATCATGCATAGAATTAGTGATTCTCATGCGCATCTACGTATGTTTAATTACATAAAATCGCATTAGTACAACAACTAAGTAGTGAATTAAGCAAACTAAGTAGTGGTTGGAGTTGGCTGGCCCGACAAGGTTCCATGCGAATATTTATTAAGTCGTATTAGTGAAGGGTATTAAATTGACTATGGGCGGTCTAAAGACTTACAGGCAAGCAAACTTTTCTTAGGAAATTAATATAGAAGTATGCGAAAAATTGAAAAATAAAAAATTAAATTACCGCTGAGTTAATATAATTTTTTAGAAATTTTAAAAATGTATCGATTAGATGAAAATGTTCACTTTTGTATCCAAAGTGAAGATTTTTTTTTTGAATTTTGAAAATACTTCGATTAGATGGGATAGTATTGTATAGAAATGAGAATTGGGCTATAGAATTGTAATTTTATAAAATTTCAAAATACATCGTTGAAATTAAAAGTTTCAATTTTAATCTTAAATTGTATACATTTTTGAGTTCCAGAACTGTTTTTTAGAAATGGTAAGAATACATCATTTAGATGAAAAATTTGGAATTTAGTACTAAGTATTTATATATTTTGAGTTGGAGAAATATTTTTTTGGAAACTTTGGAAATACATCGAATAGATGAAAAATTTTAATTTGAGCATTAGGTACGAGTATTTATATATTTAAGAGATCTTTGATATTCGCACCGACCTCTCCATCCGCAAACTGTGCTTTGAGGGTTGTGCTAGGGCTATCTTTCCGAGCAGGCAAGATTGGAAAGAGGGGAGAGTTGTTGCGGATATAGAGGCCTCTGTTTTCACTGACGGATCCAAAATGGAGTCTGGAGTGGGAGCGGGGGTCTACTCCAAATCAGCCAACATCTCGGTCTCCTATAAACTGCCGGAGACAAGCAGCGTCTTTCAAGCAGAGGTCTTCGCGATCCTGCAGGCATGCAAAATGCTTCGGGATCGCTGTTGGGAGGGAGACATAAATATTTTCTCCGATAGCCAAGCTGCAATCAAGGCACTGTCGTCGCCGCATTGCAGCTCTCTTCTCGTGAACTCCTGTAAGGAGGAACTTAAACGCCTTGAACGGGCAGGAAACATCTCCCTCATCTGGGTTCCTGGGCACAGGAATATAGAGGGAAATGAAATTGCCGATGAGCTTGCCAGGAAGGGGGCGGCAGAACCGAGACCGGCTGCCCTCTTCTCAGACATCGGTATCCCCTTGGCCGTCGTTAAAGGGAAACTACACAACTTCTTTCTAAGTAAAGCGCAAGACAGATGGAGGTCTGTCTCATCGTGTGCCATTTCAAAAGCACTATGACCTCAATACGATAGAAACAGAACGCTTAAGGTGATGGGAACCCCCCGCCATTCAATTTCCAAACTCATCGCGGTGATCACTGGCCACTGGATGATCGGCACTCACGCGGAGAAGCTTGGAATTCCGTACAACCCCCATTGCAGAAGCTGTGGGGATCCTGCAGAGAAAGAGACTGTGGAACACTTTCTCTGCAGATGTCCGGCTTTGGCGGCTAGGCGCTTGAGATTCCTCAGCGTCCCCTTTGGGGATGACTTGATGAAATTCTCCAGCCTAGATCCCTTTTCTCTCCTCCGCTACATCAACAGCACTGGATGGCTGTAGACGATCTTATCTCCTCCCTTAATCCTTTCACAGGTAGTGGTCCACTCTATGGTATCAAAACGGCACGTAAGTGCTACTTGTAGCATACCTGGGGTACTCTTGCCATCTTACCTACCTACCTAACTATTTTTTAGAAATTTTAAAAATACATCGCTTATATGAAACATTTCATGTCAATATATAAATATGAAACATTCAATATATTCAATATTTACATAATATATATGTTTTAAGTTGGGGAAATATTTTTTAAGAAATTTAAAAAATACGTCGATTACAGGAAAATTCTCAATTTTAATTTTAAGTAGAAGCATTTGTATATACTAAGTTGTAGAACTATTTGTTTTTTTTAGTAATTTTATTAAAACGTAGATGAGATAAACCAAGTAGTGGAACTATTTTTTTAGTAATTTTATTAAAACGTAGATGAGATAAACGAAGTAGTGGAACTATTTTTTTTTTAGAAATTTTTAAAATACATCGATTATATGAAAATTTTTAATTTAAATATTCAATATTAATATATTCTAAGTTGGGGAAATATTTTTTAAGAAATTTAAAAAATACGTCGATTAGAAGAAAATTCTCAATTTTAATTTTAAGTAGAAGCATTTGTATATTTTGAGTTGTAGAACTATTATTTTTTTAGTAATTTTATTAAAACGTAGATGAGATAAACGAAGTAGTGGAACTATTTTTTTTTAGAAATTTTTAAAATACATCGATTAGATGAACATTTTTAATTTAAATATTCAATATTTATATATTCTGAATTGGATACATGTTTTTTTTTAGAAACTTTAAAAATACGTCGGTTAGAAGAAAATTCTCAATTTTAATTTTAAAAACAAGCATTAAAATAATCTAAGTTCTAGAACTACGTTTTTAGTAATTTTATTAAAACATAGATAAGATGAGCTGAGTAGTACAACTATTTTTTTTAGAAATTTTTAAAATACATCGATTAGATGCAAATGTTTAAGCTTAATATTCAATATTTATATATTCTGAGTGGGAGAAATTTTTTTTTTATTTAAAAAATACGTCTATTAGACGAAATTCCTCACTTTTAATTTTAAATATAAGCGTTTAGATATTCTGAACTATGTTTTTAGTAATTTTACTAAAACATAGATAAGATAAACTGAGTAGTGAGCAACTATTTTTTAACAATTTCAAGAATACATTAATTAGATGAAAAATCTAAATTGTAATATTAAGTACGAATCTTTATATCTTTTTGGGATGCATAACTTTTTTTTTATAAATTTAAAAAATACGTCGATTAGATGTAAATTTTGATATCTAATATTTATATATTCTGAGTTGTAGAACTATTTTTTTAGCAATTTTAGTATTAAGTTTTATATATAATATTTCTGAACGCTAGAACTGTGTTTTTTAGAAATATTGAAAATGCATCTATTAGATGAACATTTTCAATTTTGATATTAAGTACCAGTGTTTCTGTATTATGAGTTGTAGAACAAGTTCCTGTTACAAGTTTAATAATATATCGATGAGATGAAAAATTTTAATTGCAATCGTAAGTACGAATCTCATATATTTTGGGTATGTGGAACTATTTGCTTTTTCAAAAATACATTGTGAAGATGAAAATTTTCAATTTTAATATAAATATATAAATATTTGGAAGAACTGCGTGTTTTTATATTTTTGGGCCTGAATGTTTCGTGATTAAGGGATAATTTTATGGCAAATTTTTAAAGCCGCTGAAAGAAGCTTCCCACTTTCATGTTTAGCAGCTGCTCCCCTCGTAAAAGGGCTACCTACAAATATACAAATAAATTTTTGTAGATAGAAGTCCCCTTGACATGCCTTTTCAAATTACTTTTTCAAATCCATCGAATTGCGGCAGAAGTAACGCATAAGTGTCTCACATAACTAAATTGAACCAAACGAAGGCTTTCAGGCGCTCAATGGCATTTGCACTTCCGAATATATCTCGCAGATGACAAATGGTTATTGAATTTCACACACACATTTTTGCTTAACACAAATACTAACAAATGTAAATATAGTTATTATTTAAATCATATTTTTCCTTATATACTCGTAGTTGTTTTCCTTTGCCACCTCGCTTCGTTTTTCTATCCATCTATTTTTGCTTTCTACACATTGGCGCTCCCCTTTGGCATCTGCATCTCCCCCACCACTGCTGTGAATTATTGAATTCCATTGATTGGGAAAATTAGATTTTGCGGCCTTCCGCGAAACCATCTCCATTCATAGCGAAATTTGTGGGTGTTATGTGTTTGTTGGTGGTGGCGCCAATGAGCCGCCAATTGCAGGTATTTTCCGCTATTATTGAAATTTGCGATAAGCGCATTATTCGCTCACCTACGTGTACACAAAAATACACAAATAAGTACAAATCAAATCACACATGCCTACAGTGACAGACATAAAAATATGTACTGTTACTAAGCTGACCTTTAAAGGTTATGGAGTATATCTTTCAGAACGATGCTCATGATTTTTACCCAGATGAACTATAGATATTTTTTCTCGAACCAGGAAAAAGTCGTATAAGGAAATAGGAATTTTGATAGTAGGCGGATGTGCAGTAGAATTTAGATATTCTTAATGTTCGAATTTTAATGTCCGTCACTGTACTTACATATATAATAATATGCGTTTTAATAAGAGTTCGGATTACGCTATTTAATCAGTCGTAAAAATTATATGACAAGTATTTATAAGTGCTTATATTTGTGTGTTGAAATGAGCTAAAACATAGTTATACCCATTTTTGTAAAAATCCCATTAATAATCGTTTTGCCTCACATACAAAAAAGTATGCATTAATATATTCCTATACTTATACCTTCACGTATGTATGTATTACAGCAGTACTTTGAAATCAGATTAGGTTGGTTTTGATGTTGAATGCTAGGAAGGATGAAAATATAACCCGACACAAATTCATTACTCATTACTCATTATTTTTTTTTTTTTTGTTTTCTTTTTGGTACAGCAAAAATAAAGTCAAGCTCGTTTTAATTCTGTAGAAAAATCAAATAATCGAAGCGTAGGATGTTAATGACGTTTTATTTTATTTTATAAGTAAGCTTCTTTTCCACTTAGCTTTTCGTATAGGTAGGTCTAAATTTCTTGCTTGAGTGTGTATATTTTGTGATGCTACGGAAAGGCCGGCTAACTTCACTATACCAGACTGTAGTTTTGTTCAATTTGATTCTTACGTATCAATTAATTTCCTGCATGTTGCGTCCTTCAAATGGAGGGACCTACAGTTTCAAGCCGACCCCGAACGGCAGATATTTTTATGAGGAGCTTTTTCATGGCAGAAATACACTCGGAGCTTAGAAAAATGTTTTCTTAATTTAAGTGTTTCACTGAGACTCGAACCTACGTTCTCTCTGTGAATTCCGAATGGTAGTCACGCACCAACTCATTCGGCTACGGCGGCGGCCATTTTTAATTAATTCTTAACTACTTAAAATTACGTTAAGAGTTTATTTTTTTTTTTTTTTTAATTCATCGAAAAGACGAATGTTAAAAAAAATTTGTTAAACATTTTTTATTTATCTTTTCAAGTGCATTAATTTTCCTGCCACTTTCTATAACAACACAATTTTTCAAAATATTTATTTACTACATGAATATGTATGTATGCATCGAAAAGATGTTTACTGAAATGTCGCGCATGTCTCTTTCTTAAAAAATTTAAGAAAACTCTCATTCATTCATCTAATAAACGAATTAATAGGCTTTCTAAATTTAAAAAAAATTGAGTTCAACGTGCTACATTTAAAAAATAAATGTTCGTCGATTGGAAGAATTTATGATTATTTACTATTACTAGTTTATTTTTCTTTCCCATTAATTTCTAAAATCTCACCTTCTCATAGAATACGCTTGTAATATTTGGAGAAGAAAAGTTCGTGGATTGGAAGAATTTATAATTAATTTCTATTTCACGTTTATTTTTCTTTCACATCAATTTGATTTAATTTTGTCTCATTTAAAATCTCACTTTCTCATAGAATAGGCTTGTAACATTTAGAAAGAAAAGTTCGTCGATTAGATGCATTTATTATTGTTTACTTTTACTCATATATTTTTCTATATTAGAATCTCATTTCCTCAGAGAATATGCTTGCTATAGTTAAAAAGGAAAAGTTCGTCGATTGGAAGAATTTATGATTATGTAGTATTACTCGTTTATCTCTCTTTCCCATCACTTTCATTTAACTTTGTTTCATTAAAGTCTCACTTTCTCATAGAATGGAGCTCATACATTTATTAGATGAAATTCAATGAAAATTAAGTACAGAGTCAACTAAACTTATAAGTTCTGTATACATTGATAAAAAACAACACAATGAATTCCCATCTACACTTTCGTCTTTGTTTCATTATCAGTCATTACCTCGGCTCTCCACCACTCGGCTCTACATAACTTCCTCTCATTTGCCTGCCTTGCACCGCGAATCGCAATTTTTCTCGCCTCCGATAAAGAAAATGCTTAATAAGCGCCGCCAATCATTCATTTAATCAATACTAAAATTGACAATGACAGCGTTCACATGCATTTACACGCTTTGACATGTGTTTTGTGTGTGTTTTGGTGGCTGCTGGGGCATATTTCGAAAATGCATGTGACATGGCGTCATTAACTGAAGTGACAGCAACAAAAAATTAAATATGTTTGTATGTATGCGAATTTCATACATTTAAAAATACCACAGATACCACGGTAAAATCGTGAGTTTGAAGGGGTGTGGGTATAAAAGTTTCAGGAGCAAGTAAAAGGGAGTTGGCGTAAAGGGCAGCAGCATTCAATCAAAGGCACGTGTGTGCGTCGAATTGAAGGTGGCATACATCCGGGTAAATGAGTGCAAACATACATGAATATGTGGAAGTATATATATATGTACGCCATGTAACTTATTAGAAACATTATCTGTGCATAATAAGTATTTACAGGATAACAATCAATCTCCTTTACCTTAAAATGATTTATGAGACGTTTCTATAAGCACAAAATTCCCTTACTCGCTTTTACGAAATTCATTGTATTGTAATTGGGGTGAATGCTATTACTTTTTCAAAGCTGCTTATATTTTAAGAACGTAAAAAAAGTTAAATATTTGTATAAAAATGGTAAATTCTTGCCGAATGAAGGTTAGAAGTTTGTCTCTAGAAAGGTTTTTTGGACTTAAAATCGAAAACAGGTGCTGCCACATATCTCTTAGCACTAAAGTAATGCAATAGTGATTCTTCTAAGTACTTTTAACTCCAGTTATAATACAGGATTTACCGATTTGTTGAGCTTCAAGCGATTTGAGCTGAAATGGCTGCAGCAGGTCGCTGTTTCCACAGGTCCCGTCAACTCATGCCTTTCGAAAAAGTGGTTATACAGATTTTGTTGTCGTTTCACATGGAGGTCAGAGTCTACTCATTCAAATCTAACATTTTTCTGCGTTATGGCTATAAGTATTTTTGTTCTTATTATTATTATTTATAGGAGATATATACAATATAACCCTAACTTAATTAGCACACTGGCTACTAGAATATTTTTAATATACGAGAATCATTAGAAAAGTCTGTGCGCTAGTCAGCGGCCTCGTTTAGTTAGTAGCATCTCTTGGGAAAACAGACACCAAGTTTCAGCCAGATCGGGGTGATCGGTCTATTTTTTTGTGTGTTGGTATTCGTTTGAATCGAGGAAGTCGAGTAATTTTCCTTCACGACCACTCACGCAATAGCTCAATTCTCAGCAGTTTTGATCGCAAAATTAATGCAAATAGGGTTCCAAGTTATTTCACATTCCCCATTTTTTCCATACTTAGCTCCCTTGGATTGCTCGGACTACCATTTGTTCCTCAATTGGAAAAAATGGCGGGAGGAAACAAGATTTTATTCAAACGACGAGGTGATTTGCAGAAACGAATGTCTATTGTTCACACTTGGACAAATTATATTATTCGGCAGTGATTAACAAAGTAGGCAGCATTGGACGAAGTGTATACGCCGAAGGAAGACTATGTCGAAAAATGGGAAGAGGTTTTCTCGAACAATTAAGTATGTAGTTCTTATTTTTGCGGGGTCTTTTCAAATCCCATATTCGTGATTAAGTCACAGTCTATCTCTTCATGAATTTCCTATTAATTTCAGTTGGGTTGGAATAACTCTGAGGTTTGTATCTGAATTGACATGTCTCCGCTTTGCCATATACGAGCACCAAATATTGAAAGCTTTTTTCTACTTATGTATTTAGTTTTTAATTTCGTGTTTTTTTTTCTTTTATAAAATCATGGATTTTTCTATAACAAATGCCATATTAATCCATGTTCCAAATACTGTACAAGATTTATAAAAATTCAACAAATTTTCATCAAAAGTTACAATTCTTTAGTTAGATCTAAAATAAATGGTTACAAAGTTTTATAGCCCATTAAATTTTAATAAAATGAAGTCTAAGTTTGAAGTAACTTGAAATTCTCATTGTCTTTTGTGAAGCATTTTTTGTATGGTAAAACTCCACAAGACCTCGAGCAAACAAAAAAAAATTGTCAAAAATCAATGCGTTTTTTGAGTCGCTTAAAACTTGTACTTTCTTATAATAATATACAATGGACTACAAAACTGCACACCCAAAATGTTTCTGCAAACTCTGTTACAATTTTTGAAATATTGATGAAAATTTGTAAATTTTTTTTTAATTTTTGAAAAGTTTGAAACTTGTATTTGTATGCTTTTTATAAAAGAATGAACTATGTTTTCATAAAAAATTATTAAAATTAAATGTCAAAGCCTGTCAATGAGTCCTCGTCCTATAGTTATTTAATGCGGTCTATATAAATATAAGTACCCAATCTCACTTTCTCAAGTACTCTGCTTAGAAAATTTCGCAATAATAATTAACAAGGCAAAGGTCAAAGTTCTTCAGCCATACTCGTGCGCTCATATTAACTGACTTTAACGAGGCAAATGAACTTCTTCAATACTTGTAAATTTGTCAACATACGCCCATCCACCTAGGAACCTATACATTCTCGTGCACTTTCATGTAGAATATCCATTGACATGCATGCAGTGAAAGGAATAAAAAATCATCTATGAGTATTTGCCCATAAGTAATGGCATCTATTTGCTACTCTACTATTACCAACTTGATAAATGCCACATTAAGTTTTACCCACTTCAGGCATGCCACATGATGGCGTCGCGCTGCGCTACTACATCCCAACACATACCACACACGAATACAAATATGCACATAAACCACATTCGTGAAACATTCATTTCATTTTAATTTCTCACATTTAATTACTTTATTTATCAAGAATCTCATCCCGACAAACCTACAGAGGTATGCGCATTACATGGAAGAGGCGGCGGTGAATTCAAGTGGGTGAGGACATCAAGCAAAAAAATTACCAAAGCGTGAGCATGAGTAGCATTACCACAGCTAAAATAAATACAAAATAATTTCGGTGGATGAGTGGCGGCGTCGTTGCTGAATAGCTGAACATGAACGCACGCCCAACCATCCAACCGACCGCCCGCCCAGCCACTCCACTAAGCGGTCGCATGTTAGCAGGCAAAAATTGTGAGTCCACACAAACGATGACTCTTATATGCGTGTGTGTGTGCGTTGTTCAAAATATGTATTGTACATACATGCATACATACTTGTGCACCATATGACTGAGCATATGTGAGCAGCAGCATTTTTTCCTTTCTTCCTACAATTTTATTTGCTTTCTTTGGAATGTTGCATGCGCGCACAATAGCATTAATGTTGTTCAGGTTCAAGTTCCTGGCACAAGGCTTATATATAATGTTTACATATGTATGTGTGCATAGGTAAATGGAGATATAATGTAGATGATATGGGTATATATTGAAATGAATGTGGCTTAGGATTGCGTGTACCTATGTGTGTGTAAGTAAGCGAATTCGCCGACGCTACTGCCGCCAAGCTTTTGTGCGCAAGAACTGTAGAAAATTGTCTATTTTAAGGCTCAAATTTCCACGAGTGATCATAACCTTGTGAATTTAAAGAATATTTAACAAAAATGTTCAGGTTGCTGATGGTTTGTAATATTCGAGGGCGTATTAGTCTAAGCGTTTTAACAAAAAATGGTGGGAAAATTTGTAGTCAACATAATAAATAAAAACTGTTAAGGCAGTTAGGTTTATTTTTATCAACAAAAAAAAAGGAATATTCAAAAAAGCATGTTTTGCCGATTTCCCCTTTACTTATACCTAAAAAAAGATTACTTTTGTAGAAAAATATTATATTAAAAAATTAAAACCTTTTTTCAAATTTCAATTTACAAAAAAAAAAAAAAAATTCATTGTAGTTTAGAGCTGAAATATATGAGAATTTTATTGAAAATTTTGAAATCTAAAAAATTACAGCTTTTTAAAGTGCTTCGAATCCTTTCCATTCATATTTCGATAACTATTTTTTTATATTGATACCTAAGGTTGCCAACAATATTTTCATTTCAAAATTTTCCTGGTCTTTTACATAAAACAAGCTATCAATTCAGTAGAACATTTTTGGAAATTTACCGAGGATGTTGAAATATAATTGTGGCTAGAGTTGCCATGTATCGGGATTTTGGTGGAAAAATTTGAATAAAATTAGAAGTATTTTGAAGTTAGTTTTTACTTATTTATCAAAACATTTATATATTAAATTTTTTACTTGGATTATTAAAGTTTCTATTAAAAAAAATTAAAACACTTATATTGACGTTTCTTAGTCAAAAACAAGTAATCTGTTGAGTATAATATTTATGGAAATTTGACAAACATTTTTGAATACCAAAAACTTTTCTTTTCAATATAATTGTGATTAGAGTTGCCATGTGTGGTATCTTAAATGAAAAATTTTATAGTAAATTATAACTATTTAAGAACCCATTATTGCTTTCTTATCAAAATATTTTTAACTATTATATTTTTTATTTGAATGATTAAGGTTGCCATCGATATTTTATTAAAAAAAAAAAAACAATTAAATAATTTTATGAAATTTTTATTAGTCTCATACCTACAATCAGTCAGTACAATAGTCAGGAAAATATAATTTTCATGGAATAGTACTAAAAATGCATTGAAGACAGTATCCGTGTAATTTTTGCTAGGCTTGCCATGTGTAAAAATTTTAGCGAAAAAATTCTAACCACTTGATAAGTGTGTTTGAATGAATTCATGGTTTTCCAGCGACGTATTTCTTTATATGTCTGTGGCAGAGTTGCCATCGCTATTTCTATAAAAAATTTTAGATATAGACTTGAAAAATTAAGATTTGCATTACATTTGCTACCACAAGCAGACCGCTCAACGGAATTT
This sequence comes from Anastrepha obliqua, assembly GCF_027943255.1. Lineage (NCBI taxonomy): Eukaryota > Metazoa > Arthropoda > Insecta > Diptera > Tephritidae > Anastrepha > Anastrepha obliqua. The sequence goes on along the minus strand of NC_072895.1, from coordinate 106,634,670 downwards.
GGTTCTATGGCAGGTTATTGAAATAATTATATAACTATATTTTCGGCATGATCTTAGTTGCCATATCTAAAAAAAAATTCAAAAACATTTTACTCTGAAATTTTTAAACATATTTAACCTCGTCCAATGAATTTTTTTTAATTTTATAATTATAAAATTATATTTTCGGCATGATCTGAGTTAGAGTTGCCATATCAAAAAAAAATATTTAAAAAAGAACTTTACTCAGAAATTTTTAAGTATATTTAATCTCACCCAATGATATTCTTTTAATTTTATTTTCATTAACCAGGGTTGCCACTAATGTTTTTTTAAATATTATAACAGAAGCTCTTAAGTTTTTTTAGTTAATACCCAAAAAATCAGGTAGTTCAGTAGGACGCGGTTTTATATAAAATTATTATTTTTATGGAAATGTGATTAGATCCTAGCAAAGGAATGTGTGTAATAAGAGCCATTAACAGAGTTGCCATATGAATTTTAATTTAAAAAAAGTGTGCTTTATTCAACAGCTTCTAAAGTAATTTTCATTACTTCATAAGTTCAATTGAGCTATATTTGCATAACTTCAATGAGGTTGCCACTAATTTGGGAAATATAATTTTAAAAATTTGCATACAGGTTATAATTAAGGAAATACGGTAAAAAGTTTAAGCATATTTTGATTAAAAAAATATTTGTCTAGGGCTGCCATGTAAAAATACTATAAAATAAAAAATAAATAAATTTGATCACTAATTATTCCTTTTTTTCACAAAAGTTTCAGCCACTGATCTAAAGGTTAGTCAGTTTGCTTGCCACTACTTGAACGAATTTATTGGGCGCATATTCGTACATTTATTGTGACATTTCTTTCCATTAATTTTTATATTTATTTTTTTTATTTGCCTTTTATGTTTCTCAATTATTCTTTTTCAACCACACATTTATTCACTTTTCTTACACATATTTCAATTTTGCTTCTGCTCTCTCGCATTTTACTGCTCATTTGCAGCCACGTTTTTATTCCTTCTATATATTTTCGCGGTTAACGCAATAGCCGTGTTGGCCTTCATACAGCAACTAGCCACGTAGCGGTTGTTGTACATTAACAGCTGTCTGGCCTGACTTTAGTCGACTGTCGACTGTCTCCTGCTCCTGACTCCTAATTCTCTCCTTTATATGACTGTGCTTCTCCCGACAGCGCCCAATGCACCTCAGGGGTTGCTACCCGACGTTTGCTCTCATTCACTTACTCTTCATCGAATTACCTGCATGTCGCAGGATGTGCCGCCTGCCATTTATCACAAAGCGCAAACTCATGCGTCTGAAACACCCACTCACCCACTTACCTACCACACTCTTCTGCGAGGTCTAGCACTGGTTGTTTGTAATGTATTTAATGTTTGTATGGCTTCACCCGCCCCCCTCACCCCTCACATCGTTATACCATTCTTTCTTTGGCCTTTTATTTCTCTTCTGCTTCAGCTTCTTTCATAAGTTTCCTCTGCCCAAACTCTCCTTAATTGTTTACATATTATTTTTAGGTGCGGTTTCACTTGCTTGGGCACTTAGTAGCTTTGAACTTCTGCCAGCTTTTGGCTTTCCTCCTTTCGTTCTTTGTGGTGCCTACATTTTATAGCGCCTGGAAACATGCAACTCTTCTTACACACACACACGCACGCTTACTTATGGTAGACACATATGCGCATTTTTAGCAATTTCCTCCATACATTTTTATGTTTTTCTCGTTGGCTTCCTGCTGCTTTACAGCTCTTGTTGTTGGTTTTTGTTTGCCTCTTGTCGTAATTTCTTTATTACGCCATTGTTGCTACTTTTTTGCCTACTGTATTTTAATTTCCTTTCTTTCTGCGGTACATATGACCACACGCATGTGTGTTTGTGTTGGTGCCTCGCTCCCTTTTTAATTTTCTGGCTTCATTCAAACAAATTAAAAATACCAACGTTGGCTCAGAGGCGCATTACCTCTTATTTACTCCGCTTACTGGTCATATTGAGGCCTATAAACGGCTACTTCCATTAGTAGCTTTCATACACACATACATGCACACATACATGCATACATACATGCATACATACATACATATATATAAATGTAAATGGTTATGTTTTTGTGTATGAAAAACATGTAAAAATACTTTGGATGGCGGAAAGGATCTTATGTTCACACGACACCCAACTCTCCTTTATTTTTCAGTGGTCGATGGTTGTGTACTACTGGACTGAACTCAGAAATGAAGTTAGCTTGAGAACTTCAGAGGTCATCTCCGTCATTTCCGAATGCGGTTCACAGCTAGAAGTTAGAATTTTAGTGCGACTATTCCTAGAGATATTTTTTTGTTTCATTTTGGATTTTTTTCTTTAGTTACAATTCTATTTTCGGTGTTACAACTTCAGAAGTGAGGCCAAACTTGATTTTCACTTTCACTGTTTTCGACTTTTACTACTTTTGCGTCTTTTGAAACTTTTTTCGTATATTTTCTGTCGCAGGTGTCAGCTTTTTTGCTGTATGTTGAACTCTTCTTTGAAGATAAAATTCGATTCTTATCTGTCCATCTACTATTATCTATTAGCTATCAATTTTCTATTAGCTTCGATTTTCACATTCCAGACTGGCTTTGATATAGTTGTTCCTAAAGAAATAGTTAGCCGTGGAGTTGAATACAACCTTAGCTTTACTGATGGAAACTAGATATTGGCGTTATAACCTGCGAAGAAATTTATGGTTCTGAGCTTAACTCTGTTCTGGCCTAACTCTGATATGCATTCGTCCAAAGTTGGGTTTCGTACAGAGTTAAGTCTTCCTTTAAGCTACACTTTGAGTTCTTTCTACTGATTGCAAGTGTTGTCTTTAATAACTAAGATAGCTCACGTAGTTATTGTCAGCTGCGGACTTCGTTTTATGGTCTCCTTAATCGATAGAACTTCGAGTATTTTTCTAGCGCAGAAATCAGCTTTGTTGTATTTTTCTTATAAGTATACTAACTTAATAAGTCTCAACATCTTTATAGAATATCTTATATAAGAGGCAGGCTCATTGAAGCTTCAAAAAGCTCATCTTTCATACAAGTAAAATATGCTTCGATATGGTGTCACATCACAGCTCTTGCTTCCAAAGTGACAGAGCTCGGATGTTTTATTTTTTGTATGCTGAAGGAACTTCTTTTTTCATATAGGAAACCCTAGTTTTATTCCTCGCCTCAACTCAACATACTATTATTACTATCGGACCGTAATCCACTGTGATCTCCAATGTGGTGGTTTGTGCTTGACTTCGACCCTATAACTGGAGGTTTCTGATGAACTTGAGTACCTACTCAGGCTTTTTGTTACACATCACCAATGGATTTAGAGTCGCTCTACCTAAATATGTGTGCGGGAGTCTTTCTCTTTCGTGAGCTAAACATTCACAGAGAATTTGTTCTGGAGTTTCATAATTCAGTACGTAAAATTTTTTTCTACTGAGTTTCCTGAACTGATGACAAAAACTACAATGTCCCCTATAGCATGTAAGACCTCTCTACGAAGATTAAGCAGCTTATTTGTTGTTCTTTTGAAGGGCAAAATAAACTGTTTAGCCTGCTTCCATGCGGGACTCTCCAATCAGTGTTATAAGAATCCTGTATTTTCTCAAACTTTCATAACTTCCTTGATGTGGGCTTTAGTGGATTTAAAAGTGTTCTGGTCCATGGAATTTCAATGTTGCGCCTAATCTCACTTATCCCCGTCCTCACAAGTTTCATGTCCTGGTACCCAGCCTACCAGAATGGTGATCCTTCCTCTGAGTATTCGTTTTAAGTGTTCTTCTTTCCGGAATATTGAGAATGTTAAAGTATTCCCCACCGATTTTGATGTTATTATTGGAGACTGCTCTGCACAAAAGACTGTCTGTTTGTCTGTCAAAATGCAGACGCGCTTCGAAGCTGCGACTCTTCGAAGGCATTCTCTGTCATAGATTTCTAAGGCATGTATCCATGGGTACTCTGTCTAGTATTCGTTTTTTACATTTGGTTTTAAATTTGAGCGTGTCCGCCTTGATACCTCAGCTCGATATATAGGCCACTTGTTGCAGTTAGGGAGTTTCACACATTTTCCTTAGGCGATCACAATTTGATATACGATGAACAACCATTAATAGTTGGTTGATTATTTATTCAAAGGTGAGAAGAAGATTTTAATTTCTACTCCAGCTTAACTCTCTAGGGGTTATACCAAAAAGGTTGTCAATTTTTTGAAGTGAAACCTACGCAATCTCATCATGCCCATGCACAAGCCCTGAATATGGTTGAGTGCCTTGTCCGGCTTTTGTAACTTAGCTCCAGAGACGTTAATTTGTCAGGTAAACGAGGCCTCTGGAGGAAATAAAATGAAAATAACTTAGCTCGGTATGGAAAAAAGGAAAATATACGAGCATGCTCTTTCTTTGACATTTTGTTCTCAGATCATTGGATCTGTCTTATCTACTTATCTATCTATTGAATGTTTTGGGAGAAGTTATAAAGGGTGGTTAAATTTCAAGGGCCGATGTTGAATGAGAACCACACCTAAACGTCAACGACACCGTTGGACTTCTTTCTTTGGGATTATTTGAAAGAAAAGGTGTACGTTGAAAAGCCAGCAACAATTCAAGAGCTAAAGCATGAGATAATTAGGCACATTAACGGCATACATAGAACCTCAATTACGCCTCAGCGTCATCGAAAATTTTGACCATCGGATGGAGGTGTGCCGTTGAGGCCGCTGCAGCCATTTGGCCGATATTTTGTTTCATACGTAATTGAGCCATACCAATATTATCATAATAAAGAGAAATGATAATAATTTCTTAAAAAAATTGTATTTTATTTAAAATCATCACCGGCCCTTGAAACTTAACCACCCTTATATTAGTAGTCCAGGAATGGTATAAGGGATAAAAAAGAAATTCATATACAAAAAACAAAAATTGAGAATTTAAAAGAAAATTAAATGAAAGGTTAGGTTAGCCTGGTTGGCAATAAGCCACGCATAGACCTTTTGGTGTCTAGCGAAACCAGATGAAGACCGACCTCTACGAATATCAAAAGTAGACATCATGTAGGATGTCAGCGCTTTTGGCGAATTAAATAAAAATTTTTTTTCTTTAAATTTAAAATAAATTTTTTTTAACAATATCATTTAAATGAAATTTTTTTTTATTTTCAATTTAAAATTTTTTTAATATTTTTTTTTTATTTAAATTTTAATTCAGAAAAAAATTTTCTCAACATTTCCTGTTCTATCGCAGCTTTTACCAACTTTTCGTCCCTCTTCGCCTTTTTAATGGCTCACTGGGTGTATGCATAATTATAGGCTTAGGAAATCAAAGCATACTTTTGTGCGCGCGTATACACATTTTTTTTGCTTTTTTAGAATATTCATATCATTATCAACATAAGTCGGCTATATTTTGAAAATTTTCTTTGGCGCTCACAGAGATTTCCACAATCTCGCTATCTGCGGACTATCCAACACTCACCCATACATCTACATATGGGCGCATATACAGAATTTCAATTTAGTCTGCTTTTCGGGGGCACCCTTGTATGACTACGCATAGTTGTTGTACATATCTTTGCACTTATTTCAAGATTATTACCACATTTCGCGTAATTCGAGTATTATTGTTGTTGTGTTGCTTTTTTGACTGCCTTAATATGTTGCTTTGTCTCTTTGTGCCTGCGTGCGCGTGTTTCGTTCGGCTTTTGTTGTTATGGCTTGAGTTTTAATTAAATTATGACAACGTTAATGTACCGTTATTAAAGGAACATCACATACTTCTGGCTCCTCTTTGTACTTTTTCCTCCACTCTAGCACCCGAATTTCCACATTTTCCATTTTTTCATTTCCTTTTTGTAATGCTTCCTGTGCTGCCTCGTCATTGCATGACGAATCTCATCTACCATTCATTCGTTGGCTCATTTGCCTCATGGACACCCACGGTGTATTTTTTTGTACTCGTGCTGTTACTTTTTGCGCTTCTGTGTATTTTTGTTTGTGCTTTGATGGCCTCCCAGTCATCCAGTTAGTCAGGCTATGCGTGTCGCACGTCTTTCATTCTCATTCCTGTTTTGATGATTTCTTTGTTTTTATTTCCTTTTAATGTTTTTACTCTAATTGTAGTTGCATTGTATATTATCACTCCACCAACGCACGCACACACACACACACGATCGCTTGTTATGTAAATAAAGTAATTAAAATAATAAAATGTAAGTAATTTCTTCGCTGCTGCCGGTGTTGCCTACCTACAGGCGCACAACAGTTGGCACATTTGCTAACGAATTCAGTACTTTTTATTTTTGCTGCTTTCATATTTTTGATTTAATCTTCGCGTGCGCAATTTTCCTCACTATACAAACCTGAAAGGTGATAATTACAGTTATTTAATCATTTATTACCCCACCCATTGCCAGTGTCATTGCTCGCCGACTTGTTGTCACTTTTTGGCTTCACATATTTTGATAAATTTTCATTTGACATGAAAATGTCACTGACTCTTGCTTCGCGGTTGTTGTTGTTGTTTATGTGTTGTTGCTGTTTGTGCGTAGTGCCTGCATAATTTTTGACATTTAGCTGTCATAATGGGGTTTGTCTAGCTGCGTGTGATGTTGCTGTTGAATTTGTGTAGGTCGGCATATGGGCAGCTCTACAAGAGTTTTCAATTAAAGCGAAGCAAATTTGATGTACGGAAATACAATTATAATTACGAAATAAAATTTAAAGCGTCTAATTAATGTGCAGTCATAAATGTTTGACAAAGATTATACAAATATATTTCTGGAGGAGGGTGAACAATAATTGTGGGTGTTGGACATTTTATATTTTTTTGGTAACAAGATTTGAATGCAAGTGATGACGAATAATGCGATTTTGAAGCAACTATTTTTTTGACATCCGGTATTGGAGCGCGTTCTGTTAAGTTCTCGTGTGATGTTTAATTTAGTGGTGATAGATAATACGAGTTTAAAACCTTTGTGTTTAATAGATTATTACATTTTTTTTCATAAGCTCTTATGTCATGTTTTATTAAGTCAAGTGTTATTTTTAGTCATGTGATTTTTTACTATGTGGTCTTCTACAAATTATTTTTAGTCATGTGATATTTAACTAAGTGATATTTAATTATGGTGTTGTAGTCACAAGTAATCATGTGTTCTTTTGAGTCAAGTGACGTTAAATCATGGGGATCTAACCATTTGATTTTTAGTCACGTGATGCTTAATGATGATCACATGGTCTTTTTTTTTAGCATTTCCGCGTATAAAAGTTCACCGAATTTCTTCAGGACCAATGCGTCAGGTTTCGTTGGTATTTTTTGCGTGGTTTTGGTCTTACGTTTGACCACTGTTGACCAGCCTTCATGTGATTGGGTGCCCTCCACATCTAGGAGCGCATTCATGTCTAGTGCCGCCACGCTTTGTTTCTTTACAGCAACCACCTCTTTTGGTTGGTTGGAGTAGTGTTGTTGCTCTTTGGGCCTGGGCTCTATTGGTCCTCTCGGCGATTCTGAGTGGATGCACTTTGCTATTTGCTGCGGCGAATTGGGCGCATCCCGTCCGCTATTGCCCACCGTGCGAGCTCTCTTTGCTTGCTTTTTGCGATCGTTCTCCTTTGTGTCAGTTTGTGTGCTTTGGTTGGCGCGCACAGTGGGTGGCTTAGATATGCTCTGCATGTCTAATGTTTTCTGATGCAGCCTCTCTATTGCACTCACCAAGTCTTTCATTGAAATGTTGATATGCCTTTGCACTTCCATCGTATTAATGAGCTCTTTTATGTTTTCTCCCATCACACGTAGCGGCTCCCCGTCTGATTCTTGCTTTGTCGCTTGCTCCCTTTCCTCTTCCTTCTACTGTTGCGTGTCGCTTTTTTCCATGTTTGGAGTTTTATGCTCGCATTGGTGCTTTTCAGCGCGCTCTTGTTCAGGAGTGAGTATTTGTTTTCTCACAGGTGAGCGAGCGATTCTCACTCGTCTCAAAAACGGATTGATCGTATCGCTCTTTTCCTTCGATTCTCCGCATATGCCCGGAGACTCATTCGGCATGCTGTTGGGTGGTTTGCTTGTGCCTGTGGGAGTCAGATGTCATTCACCTGTGTTGCTGTCTGAGCAGATGTGCAGAAACTGTGATGTGGAATCAAGGTGTGCAAATGTAGGTGATTAAAGAGCATACGTGACAGGCAGAGCATACTCGTGCGAGTACAAGCCCCACTAATTCCTTGGATTCCTGTAAAAACAAGAATATGGTCCTACCTTTAAGGAATTCATACGGCCATGTGATGCAACTTAAACGACAAGTTCAGCTGATTTGACTTCACGATATGATAAGACGGTAAAGAGCGTCATTTTTAACAACTGCATAAATGAAAGTCATATGATGTTGACTTAACCACCTATTGTTCAAAAGTAGTCATAATAATGCGATTTTTAATATTCCACCCTCTTGAAAAAAATTCCAATAATAATGTGTCTACTAAGAGAGAATCGGTCTACTATCTGCCTGCATTTTAATTGTGAGACAGCGAATTATGAGCTCAATATTAATTGCAGCTTTGCTAGATGATGGAGCTCCATGATCTCTTGTTAGCCTAAATATGTTCTCGAATGTTGAGAAAAATACCACGACATGGTAATACAAAATCCACATGGAAATACTAGCCACTGTGATTGTTCACATTTGCTTGCAGAGTTAAGTATATCAAGGAGCACTAAAGATACCTCCTGGGTATTATAATGGGTCTCTTTGGGCACTAAATGTACTTTAAGAGACTTTTTATCTAATCTCACCCACTCTAATAGCGTTTTGCCTTTAGCTATTCTTTGGTAATGATGTTGCATTTATTCTGCTCTGCGCCTTAGTTACTAAATTTTAGTGTTCTTTACTCAGTATATTCAATGCTTGTGTGTTCTTTTCTCTAAGTTTTGCACCCTTAGAGAAGAAAAGTGCAACATTTTCTACCTTATACAAAATGAGAAAGAAAATGTTGTCCAGCTAATTGTATTTTAAATATGCAATATCTTCACAACGCATTTTCGTAATGTTGCCTTATAATTAGGTGACATTTTTTTCGAGGTAAGAAAGCACTATAACCTTAGTTTTATGATGTTAAGAGTTTTAGTTCTTTACTTCCAGTAATAGTAATAATTACACACTTTATAGCGCCACATCACATGACTTCATATATCCCACCACTTTAGGTCACATGGCATTGCATCTCATGACTTTTAACTAGAAATACGGTTAATATGACTACACATCACGTGACTTTATCTCATATGACTTTACATCAAATGACCTTATATCACATGCTCTTACATCACATGATTTTACACAATATGAATTACAAAATTATTTAGCACTTAACAGCGAAGCTTTTTAAAGCAGACATTTTTTTTGCTTGAAATTCATAGCTGTGCCTACAGATAAAACATTTTTAGAACAACAAACCACACTTCGCGGAAATCTCAATGATTTCAGTTTAAAGTTTTAAGTGCAAATTTATATATATTCCACATTTATGTCTACACATGTATGTGTATGTGTTTACTACCACACATTGCGTTGATGAATCACCTGTCAAAATGCATTATGACAAAGAGCAAAGGGTTGTCAGATGCCACAATAAACACATGGATTTTATGCCACACACGCACACACAAATCGGGCAATGCACAACAACAAGCGGGTAGCTGAACCAACAACAACTGTAGACACTCTAGCAGCCCCGTACAGAAATTGACATTGATTCAAGCGTCCAACTAACAGTATGCCAACCAGCGATCTTTCATTTAGCCAGCCATCCATTTCAACCATCTATGCACTCCATTCACCACACCGAGCCCTAATGAACAGCTCAGCGAGTCGAGTCATCAGCGTAATGTTCGCAAGTGACAGTAGTTTATTGAACAGTGACATTGAGGACAAGCAGACTGACAAATGAACATAAGCGCAGGTACTCCTACATACACACATACGCACATGCAACTGCCTTCGACATTCATCCGCGCGTGGGCACGCTCATAAGCATGTGGCTTCAAAGTGCAACGAGCAGCAGCTATAAATAAGCCCCATGCAATACTGTCCCATGCCACACATACGAGTACATTCATATACAGGCTGCTGTGTACATGTGTGCTCATGCGTGTCGGTATGTATGCACCTTCATCAGCTACATCGATAGGCCACACATTCGTATGGCGGCTACTTTGGTAAAGCCTACACGCATTCAGTCAGTCGTTGATTTCTTAGCGCTGATTAACTGCTCAACTTACGCGATACAAACGCCGCATATCGCGATATTAGCCGTACATCTACCTACCTTTACACACAAAGAGATAATCACCTGCAATGCAATGAGGATGGACAATTACTTGGCTGTTTGACCAGCACATCAGAAGCGTCTGACAGTCGGTGGAAACCACATTTTGCGACGAGCAGAGCTCAGCTTAGCTCAGGTCACTCAGCTTAGCGTATGACTATCGGCTTGCTTCACAAGGTTTGTGCAATAGCTTATGATTGCTGCGGTGACAGAAGGGTTCATATATTCCTCTATCTCTTTGCTCTCTCTCTATTTCTCTCCATGTCTTTTACTATACCACCCTGGCACATTCCTCAGTGCTCAGTTGGTTAACCGCTCATTAGTCATATCCTTGAGTCGCTTGACGTTTGCAGTGACTTATCAACTAGCGACTAAATTTCACTAACTGTCTGACTGACTGCTTTTAAATCGGTTTAGGTTAGGGATGTCAATTTTCAAGGCTTTATTAATCTCAGTACTTTCGGGATCTTAGTTTGTAGGCCGGATATTTCTGGACGACCCGGAATTAAACGAGGTATAGAGTTTGCTATATTTAAAATATATTAGCGAATTACTTTTTGAGAATAAATTGAGAAAACTGTTTGTTTTGAGTAAAGTATGATAAAGGTGAACCTTCTAGCGTGACACAAATATTATATATTGCGCATGAAGCTAGCAGCAGAGAAGCACCATTTTGCCTCAACACTTGTTTGATAGATTATTCATAGAAATTGAAATGTTTCTGTTTCTCTTTCAGCACCTTTAGAAAACATACCAATTTCTTCAATCGACACCACTGCCAAATCGTACGGCTTTCTATTAAATGAAGTTGCTTGAGAATAGTTGCTGAATGATACACAATTTACTTTCGGCTGTTAGTTTTCCACACTCTAAAAACTCAATTCTTCGCAAAATACAAAACTCAGCTACGCAACTTTATAAAAAAAAGGGCTTAAAGTCTAACCAATGTTGCAACTAAAGTATTTTCTTCCTCAAAGGGCGGAATTTTTGAGATGAAAATTTGACTAATTGCGTCTGATGAAAACAAAATTATATTCATCAATCTTGGGACTTGAAAAGAACCATTAAATCAACTTGCCTAGTGTTTTCTTTAATATATCTGCCACCTGCTACTTATATAAGTTATTTTCTTTCCGAATTATTCAGATGCAATCGAAAGAAGATTCAAGTATTGCCGAACCAGTGTCGAGTGTGTTATCAGTGAGTCCAAGTGGTCTTAAAAATATAAACAGCCTTCGCCAGTTGGCTCGACTTGAAAACACGCCAAAAGCCAACATTTAAGTTTTATAGGGAGGTAGTCACTCCTCCAATGATCTTTCAGTCAAACTCTAAACCATGACTGAAATGATTCACTAGGCCAAGTTTTCTTTTTCCTTTGAGAGGATGTGAGTGGTTTAAAATCAGGACGTAGGTGAGCGAGTCCTTATCAAGCGATCCAAGTGTTTTGAAAATTGTCGTAAATTTTTCTGAAAAACCAATTTTTTGGGGACTTGAGTAGTAAAAGAAGTAAACTGGAAAAATTAAAAAAAAGATAATTGAAAATTTTGAGATTTATTCAGTGTTGAAAATTTTAGTAAAGAGGTTTTTAAAATGAAATGCGCTCAGTACTTATTAGTATTTGGGTTTTTTGTTAAAATTTTCGGACAACTTAAATTAAAAACAAAAAAATTTTTTCAAAGGTATAATTAGTTTTAAAAGATTTTAGTTTAGTCAAATTAAAAATTTTTTTTTACAAAATTATTTTCAAAAAAGGCAAAAAAAAATTTCCAAACATTTATTATTCTTGCCAAAAACGAAATTATTTTTACAAATAAATTTTTTTTTTGTAATTTAAATTATCAAATTTCACGTAAAAAAACTTTTTTTTTGTTTGTAAAAATAATTTTTTTCCCGCGAAATTGTTTGCTTGTTTTATTTGTAAAAACTATTTTTTTCACTTTAAATATTCAAATTTCATGTTGCAAAAAAAATTTTTTGCTTGTAAAAACAAGTTTTCTTTTTGGAAAAACTGTTTTTTTTTAATTTTTTCTGCAAAATATTTTTTGTTTGTTGAAAATATTTTTTTGTCATTTTTGATGAACACCCTCCTCAAATTTTGTTCTTATTTTTATCGTTAATTGCTCAGACTATGCTCAGCGATCCCTAAAAGTGGGGATCCATTCACTTTTCTCCAACAAATTTAAAATGTTTGCAAAAAAAATTCAAAAAAATTTTTTTTTACGAAATTATTTTTATGTTAAATACAAAAAAAAATTGTAAAAACATTTTTATTTTTAATAATTTTTCAACAAAAATATTAAATTTCTTTGTTGAAAGTTTTTTTTTACCATTTTTGAAAAACACTCAAATTTTTTCTTAACATATTTTTTTCATTGATTGCTCAGATTATGCTCAGGAATCTCTGAAAGCTCCATAGTAGGATTCTATTCACTTTTCTGCTATATTACACTGATTTTGCATTGATTCACTGTATGTATATGAATAGTCGGAAAGTTATGGGAAACCGTCTATGGAACTTGCAGAGATTACTCACCATGCGGTCTCAGATTTTAATGAAAAAATAGGAGGGATTTTTTTTCATATGGTAAGAGAAATTTTGCCAAATATTTTCAACATAAATATAATTTTTGTTTTTTTTTTTGGTGTAAGATCTATTTTATCCTAAAAATTAAACAAAAAAGATTGTTAACCCCCCGTTGGGTGCACCGGTCTGGTCAACCTTTTAAAAAGGATCTTCGAACAGAACGAAAAATGACCAGACCCAGATGCCCAACAGAGGGTTTAAGTGCCTCTCAGCTGCCTGACAAAGACAAATTTGTTGGTTCAGAAACTGCGATAAGTCTGCAGTAAAAATTCACAATTTTGTTTAATTATTTTCAAGGGTGGTAAATACGATTACTTTCGCTTCATTACACTTAAATTTAAACTGCACAACAAATTTAAAAAGTCACAACAACTGAACTGAACAAAGTATTTTGTTTTTGCTTTTGGTTTTTAAAATGTCAAAATCTATAAGCCTTGGTATATAGATTGACAATTTAGAGTAATTTGAACAAAATTTGACAATTTAGAAACGAAATAAATGGAGAAAAAAATCAAATCAGCTACTCCACTGCCTGCTAAGGTGTTTTATATCGGCCCACACTTTTGAGAAAAAGAAAATATTTCTATCAGCATTATAAAATGCTTAGTTGAGAAAAAGATTCACAAATTATTTAAAAAATATATTCTCAAAGATCTTCGATCGTTTATCTTAATAAAGCGCCTATTCGCTCAAACTTCAAGTTTTATCGAATTGGCAATCAGTTTAATTAGCTTGCCCATACAATTATCTTTCATTTCATATCAACTTCATAGAAACTTTTAATCTTTAACCCGTAAATTGTTCAATATTCACACAAGTACATATATCCAATTTCACACACACACCCGCAGGAGCATACACACACAAAGCACAGCCAAAATATGGGCATGCAATCATTGGCTTTTAACTCATAAATCAATCAAAAAATGTAAATCACCATTACGAATCGCCTGCAATGACAGTAATTGCGCATTTGTGAGGCTACGTTGCGACAACTAACAAAAAAAAAAACCAAACATAATATGAAGAAAAACGCATATCGACCTGCTGCATCACCCCTTCGTTCGGAGCGGGATTAAAAGACGTGAATGCCACAACAATTCACAATTCACAAGCAAAAGCAAGTAAAGTGAATCAAAATGCTGATAAAGAAGTTGGTGGGGAAGACCACATAGAAAATGATGATGAGGTGTATGATGCTGACGATCGCAATGATGATGGGCAAAGCACCGTGCCACTTAAGCTTAACGATGGTGATGATGATCATGCTGATGATGAACTTATTTGACGACGAGTTGCACGTACATTCATGCTTTAATCCTTAAATTGATGCGACCAAGCAATTTCCTACAAATGCAAGCAAAATCGTAATTTTGATGGAGCATGTGATTACACAACGCTTACAAAAGATGCCTGTTGAAGCCAAATGAAGGCAGGCAAGCAGTCAAGCAGTCAGGCAGACAAGCGGAGTAAGGCCAGGCCAAGCGACAAACGACAAACGAGCTCGGCATCGCACAATACAGTACCGATTGAGTAGCTGGTCGGTCAGTTAACAATGACACAAAAAGGCATTTCTGACGCCTTGACTGAAATCGATTTTGGTTGAATACTCAAACGACCAAGACCGACCTTTGTGGCAACCGATACCAGCGCGAACGATTTGAAGTGAAGTTCAAATGGGAATTTTGGAAAAAGACTGAAGCTTGAGTGAGTGCCTACAGAAAATTGGCAAGCAAACAAAGCCAGTGGCAGCAGCAGCATCAACAATGAAAGAACAAAAACATTCATATTCTATACCGCTCAAGATGTCGTAGTTGTTGTTGTTGTTGTGAGTTTGTTAATGCCTCTACCACTGCCACCCGATTGATTGGGGTTTGATGGACGCGCATTCAAATCAGCCTTCATAAGATGAAGAAAAATAACAACAAAAATATAAGAAGAATAAAAGGCGTCCACATAAATGGAAAAGGAAATGGGATGCAAGAAATACGGTAAGCCATTGTTATGTGCTGTCGGATTTGAGTTGAGCTTGCTTATTGGTAATAATAACACATGCGAGCTCGCCTATGGGACCCTCAATTTAGTTAACACTCCACTGTCCTTGCCTCGCCCGCTCAAAACTGCAATAAGAAATATTTGAAATAATTCAAAAATATTCACTACATCAGGCTGTCTGATTGATACTCGCACACACACAAAGATGAAATCGGATTTACGGTGAGTGAAATTGATGCCGCATAAAAGAAATGAAGAGAAGTAGCGTGGCAGAAAAGGGTCACCAATAAATTAATGTGTTAAGTATTAGCACTGACTGTTAGTCACTGATATTCATAATATAAGCGAGAGAAGTGCGAACGGGATAAGAGGAACACTGAAGAATGCTAAGAAAAGGCAAGAGTTCTAAGAAAAATTAAGATCTGAGGCGACGTTGTAACGTCTAAGCGCCTTAGCTTTAGACTTTTTTCTATCATGTGTAGAAATTCCTGCTAGAAATGCTAAGTAAAATGCAGCTTACGATCCGTTTGATCTGTTGAACTCAGACGAAGTTTTCTTCTATACTTCAATATTCCAAGCAGAGTCTTGTTGAACGTTTTCATCAGCTCCACTATACTCTAATCGAGCTCTTCAGTATCTCGAGTCATTAAAAGGCACTAAAAAGTAGATCGCTTAATAAGAGTAGTTGAAGCTATAGCGAGGAAATTTCCTCCCGCCTTTTATAACCCCAACAGTGACCAAATGGAATGAAAAACTTGACTTTTATTGAGCACTTCTGGATCTCTAGACTGGATTTCTAAGACGCTAAAAATAAAATCCCTTAGTAAGAGTAGTAGACAGGAAATTTCCTCCCACCTTCCAAAACTGCAAGAGCGAGCAGGTTGAGCGAAAAGCTCCTCTAGATCTCGAGCCATAAAGGGAAACAAGCAAGCAAATAGTTTAGTAAGAGAAGTTTTTTCCACACAGTGGAAGCTTCCTTTAAGCTCCAATTCAACACTGGTGGCCTCTAAGAATTATTGCAACGCTCAAGGTAGAATCTTTTCGAGCTGCTCAGAATCCTGAGCCATAAAAGAAAAAAAAGAGAAAGAAAAAGTGAAATCGTTCCTAAGGTTCTACGTACCAAAACGATCCGGATTTATATCCAGCCAAGGACCAGCAGCATTCCCCGTACAACACAACAAAAGAGAGGGAAAAGGAAAGAAAGAAAATAGCATAACAAGAGGGTCTGTAACAATAGCAGTTCGAATCCTTCTTTGCATTGAGGTCACTTGTTATCAGAAAAATGCGGAAGGGTCTAAGGTGAGAACTTCAATCCAAGAAAGAGCCTGACGATACAATAGGAAAGGCTGCCAAGCTTTTTAACCTCTATAAGAATAATTGAAGATCATGACTGGTATTTTAGCTGGTCACTAAGAAGCCATCAAGGCGAACCCGGCACTTGGTCGAGTTGCTCACAGCTCGTCATCACTCATCTACTTCTGAAATAATATGTCACATTATAGATCTTTACAAAGATGCATTGCAATATTTTACTATAAAACTATAAAAACCAGTACTGCGTTTCACATTTATCTCGCAACTGCCATCACCATTTGCCACATGCAATCCAATAAAAATTATTTCAATTTCATTTTTCATGCTGCACTAGGCTTAATTTGAATATCGCAAAATTGCTAAGGAAATCAAATTCGTTGTGCCCTTTGCCGCCATAAATGGTCAAGTAAGGCAATGCGGGCTCTCCGATAGCATTGCTGATATGATTTTGGACTGCTGCTTTATGTGGATGAATGTCTCTAATATACTCACTCCTGCATGAAATAAGTGAATGGGTGAGCGAACGAGGCAGAGTTGCGCACCTTTGCCGCCGTGACTTCGACCCCGATTTAATGCGCCTCGAAACGATTCGTCGCGATTTGCATTCGAATTTGGCTTGGCAGTGATCGGATTGGATTTGGATATGCAACTTCAAGAGTGGCACTAGTACAGTGGTCCGTCCTGCAATGGCATATGCATTGAAATAATTTTCAGCCGGTATGCAAATGCAGTTGCTGGTGGCGTGAAACTCATATACAATAGTTTGCGATTGTGTAGTAGAAAAGTAGAGGACAATAAAATCTAAAAAAGAGGAAACAAAAAAAAAACTAAAAAATAAGGAAAATTAGAATGATACTAAAATAGCCCAGAAAAACTAAAATTAAAATTGACAAAAATATTGTATATATAAAAACATAATGAGATTAAATAATAAAAAAACCAAAGTACTTTAAAATAAAATATAAAATAAAAATAATTAAATACAATTAATTTAATTACTCTCTTCTTTCTTAATTGGCGCTATAACCGCTTACGCGATTTTGGCCGAGTTTAACAAAGCGCGCCAGTCGTTTCTTTCTCGTGCTAACCGGCGCCAGTTGGACACACCAAGTGAAGCCAAGTCCTTCTCCACCTGATCTTTCCAACGCAGAGGAGGCCTTCCTCTTCCTCTGCTACCACCAGCTGGTACCGCATCGAATACTTTCAAAGCCGGAGCGTTTGTATCCATTCGGACGACATGACCCAGCCAACGTAGCCGCTGGATCTTTATTCGCTGCGCTATGTCTATGTCGTCGTAAAGCTCATACAGCTCATCGTTCCATCGTCTGCGATATTCGCCGTTGCCAACGTGCAAAGGTCCAAAAATCTTACGCAGAATCTTTCTCTCGAACACTCCAAGCGTCGCTTCATCGGATGTTGTCATCGTCCAAGCTTCTGCGCCATACGTTAGGACGGGCATGATGAGAGTCTTGTAGAGTGTTAGTTTTGTTCGTCGAGAGAGGACTTTACTGCTCAGTTGCCTACTTAGTCCAAAGTAGCACTTGTTGGCAAGAGAGACTCTACGTTGGATTTCAAGGCTGACATTGTTATCGGTGTTAATGCTGGTTCCTAAATAGACGAAGTCCTTTACAACCTCAAAATTATAACTGTCAACAGTGACGTGGGTGCCGATACGCGAGTGCGCCGACTGTTTGTTTGAAGACAGGAGGTACTTCGTTTTGTCCTCGTTCACCACCAGACCCATTCGCTTTGCCTCTTTATCCAGTTTGGAGAAGGCAGAACTAACAGCGCGGTTGTTAATGCCAATGATGTCAATATCATCGGCATACGCCAATAATTGTACGCTCTTATAAAATATTGTGCCTGAGCGATTAAGTTCTGCGGCTCGTACAATGCTCTCCAACATCAGGTTAAAGAAGTCACACGACAGCGAGTCACCCTGTCTGAAACCTCGTTTGGTATCAAACGGCTCGGAGAGGTCCTTCCCAATTCTGACGGCGCTGCTGGTGTTGAGCAACGTCATCTTGCATAGCCGTATTAGTTTTGCGGGGATACCAAATTCAGACATCGCGGCATACAGGTAACTCCTTTCCGTACTGTCGAATGCAGCTTTGAAGTCGACGAAAAGATGGTCTGTGTCGATTCTCCTTTCATGGGTCTTTTCCAAGATTTGGCGTATTGAGAATATTTGGTCGATGGTGGACTTTCCAGGTCTGAAGCCACACTGATAAGGTCCAATCAGTTGGTTGACGGTGGGCTTCAGCCTTTCACACAATACGCTCGCTAGAACCTTATAGGCGATATTTAGAAGACTAATCCCGCGGTAATTGGCACAAATTGCAGGATCACCCTTCTTATGGATTGGGCAGAGCACACTTAAATTCCAATCGGCAGGCATGCTTTCATCCGACCATATTATGCATAGGAGCTGATGCATGCACCTTACCAGCTCCTCGCCGCCATGTTTGAATAGCTCAGCCGGTAGTCCGTCGGCGCCCGCGGCTTTGTTGTTCTTTAGCCGTGATATTGCTATTCTCACCTCGTCATGGTCGGGTAGCGGAACGACAATTCCGTCGTCAACGATTGGGGTATCGGGATCTTCACTTTCTCGGTGACATGCGCAGTTGTCACTGTTTAATAGGTTCGAGAAGTGTTCCCTCCATAATCTAAGATTGCTCTGTACGTCAGTCACCAGTTCGCCGTCTTTGTTCTTACAGGAAAACGCCCCGGTCTTGAAACCTTCTGTAAGCCGCCGAACTTTCTGGTAGAATTTTCGGGCGTTGTTCCTGTTGGCCAGCATCTCAAGCTCTTCGCACTCACGTATTTCGGCCTCTCGTTTCTTCTTTCGGATAATACGTCTCTCTTCCTTTTTCAGCTCTCTGTAGCGATCCCACATGGCTCGCGTTGCGCCCGATCGCAGCGTGGCTCTATAAGCGGCATCTTTTCTTTCTGCGGCAGCATGACATTCCTCGTCGTACCAATTGTTTTTTCGGGCTCGCCGGAATCCGATTTCTTCTTCGGCGGCGGTACGTAGGGAACGAGAAATGTTGCTCCATTGCTCGCGCATGCCGATTTGTTGGGCAGTGCTTTCGGAGAGCAGGAGTGAGAGTCGAGTGGCGAATCTTCTGGCTGTCTGTTGTGATTGCAGCTTTTCGATGTCGAACATTCTTTGCGTAGGTAGATGTACGTTTTTTGCTGCACAGAGGCGGGTGCGCAGCTTGGCTGCAACAAGGTAATGATCCGAGTCGATGTTGGGTCCTCGGATCGTGCGTACATCTAATACACTAGAAGCGTGTCTTCCATCTATCACAACATGATCGATCTGGTTTCGCGTTTTTCGATCAGGAGACAGCCAGGTAGCTTGGTGTATCTTTTTATGCTGGAATCTGGTGCTGCAGACTACCATGTTTCGGGCCCCGGCGAAGTCGATCAGCCTCTGTCCGTTACCGGATGTTTCGTTGTGCAGGCTGAATTTTCCGACTGTGGGACCAAAAATTCCCTCCTTGCCCACCCTGGCGTTGAAGTCGCCAAGCACGACTTTTATGTCGTGGCGGGGGCAGCGCTCATAGGAACGTTCCAGGCGCTCATAGAAGGAATCTTTGGTCGCATCGTCCTTCTCTTCCGTCGGGGCGTGGGCGCAAATTAGCGATATGTTGAAAAAACGGGCTTTGATGCGGATTGTTGCGAGACGCTCGTCCACCGGAGTGAACGACAGTACTTGGCGACGAAGTCTCTCTCCCACAACAAATCCGACACCGAATTTGCGCTCCTTTACATGGCAGCTGTAGTAGACGTCGCAAGGTCCTATGGTTTTCTTACCTTGCCCCGTCCATCGCATCTCTTGGATGGCAGTGATGTCAGCCTTTACTCTCACGAGGACATCAACCAGCCGGGCAGAGGCACCTTCCCCATTAAGGGACCGGACATTCCAGGTGCATGCCCTCAAATCATAATCCTTAGTTCGTTTGCAGGGGTCGTCATCAGTATAGGGAGGTCTCATCCGAGGCTTTTTTACACTTTTCATTGGGGGCGATTTTTAAGTGGCGGGTCCCAAACCCAACGCACAACCAGCTATGCTGGAATGTTTCGCCTTCTCACGTTAGCTCACTCCCGAACGGATGTTCGGAAGCTACCCAGAGGATACGTGGGCTAATCCCGGCCGTTGTGAGCTGCTTGAACCATATGCAGAAGAATCGTCCTGGCCATTCCCATGTGAATGGCGATCAGTAACTTTCCCCACTTGCGTGGACTTCTACACATGGAACCATCCTCCAATTTAATTACTATATAAATAAAAACTTAAATGAAAGAAAAAAGCCAAACTTGAATTAAATTAAAATTGGGCAAAACACCTATTAAATAGAATCAAGTATCACAACACGGCATAAAATAAAAATTATACAAATTAGACCAAAAATGTACATACATTTTACGAAATAAAATAGCATAACACAAAATTAAATTAAATTAATTTAAGCAAATACAAAAATTGAAACATAAATATAAATAAAATAAATAAGCATAAACAAATAAAGTAGAATAAAATCACTTAACATAACACAAAATATGAATGCATGAAATTGGACAAATATCAGGTCAGTCCATAAATGCGTTTTTTAAAGGTGGTTTTAAAATTAATAAAAAAGATGTTTAAAGTATTTACTAATCAATAATATATTTTCCTTCATTATTTTCCACGTCTTCTCAACGTTTAGGCAAATATGTAATTCCCTGCACAAAAAATTGTTTGTCATTGGAGTCAAAATACGCCTCGATATTCCTTTTTATAGCTTCTTTTGAGGAGTAGTTCTTGTTACTCATATGGGATTGAAGTCCACGGAAAAGGTGATAATCACAAGGTGCAATATTCGGAGAGTATGACGAATGCGGCATTAGCTCCCATCCGAGCTCGTTCAGCTTGCCTTATGTTTGCCTTGCGGTATGAGATCTTGCGTTGTCGTGGTGAAACAAAACTTTGCGTCTATTCACTAACTACGATCGATTTTTGTTAAGTGCCTCATTCAGGTTGGATAGCTGATGGGAATAATAATCAGCAGTGATCGTCTGGTTTGGTTCCAGAAGTTCATAATAAACAATACCGGTCATATCCCACCAAATAGACAGGAGAATCTTCTTGGGGTGAAGGCCATCTCTAGGGGTCGGTTCTGGTGTTTCATCTTTATCTAAGCATTGGTGTTTGCGGACATGATTATTGTAAAGACCCATTTTTCATCACCAGTAACGATACGGTTCAAAAAACTTTCACACACATTCACTCTCTGCTAAAGGTTGGCGACGGAAAGTCTATGCGGAACCCATTTTCCCAGCTTTGAAACCTTTCCCAACTGAACCAGGTGCTTGTGAGCTGTTCCAGGCGATGAATTTAACCTCTGACCTATCATATCGACTGTAAAATTCAGCTCAGCTCCCACGAGTTCGAGCAAGGCATCGTAGTTAAAAACTTCAGGACGACCAGAGCGCGAGGCATCCTCCACGTCGCAGTTACCACTTCGGAATTTTGAAAACCATGTTTGCGCAGTCCTTACGCTCACGATATCCTCTCCGTGAACATTAAAATTAAAATAAAATTGAAAATTATAATTAAAATTAAAATTAAAATTAAAATTAAAATTAAAATTAAAATTAAAATTAAAATTATAATTAAAATTAAAATTAAAATTAAAATTAAAATTAAAATTAAAATTAAAATTAAAATTAAAATTAAAATTAAAATTAAAATTAAAATTAAAATTAAAATTAAAATTAAAATTAAAATTAAAATTAAAATTAAAATTAAAATTAAAATTAAAATTAAAATTAAAATTAAAATTAAAATTAAAATTAAAATTAAAATTAAAATTAAAATTAAAATTAAAATTAAAATTAAAATTAAAATTAAAATTAAAATTAAAATTAAAATTAAAATTAAAATTAAAATTAAAATTAAAATTAAAATTAAAATTAAAATTAAAATTAAAATTAAAATTAAAATTAAAATTAAAATTAAAATTAAAATTAAAATTAAAATTAAAATTAAAATTAAAGTTAAAATTAAAATTAAAATGAATATTAAAATTGAAATTAAAATGAAAACTAAATTAAAATTAAAATTAAAATTAAAATTAAAATTAAAATTAAAATTAAAATTAAAATTATAATTAAAATTAAAATTAATATTAAAGTTAAAATTAAAATTAAAATTAAAATTAAAATTAAAATTAAAATTAAAATTAAAATTAAAATTAAAATTAAAATTAAAATTAAAATTAAAATTAAAATTAAAATTAAAATTAAAATTAAAATTAAAATTAAAATTAAAATTAAAATTAAAATTAAAATTAAAATTAAAATTAAAATTAAAATTAAAATTAAAATTAAAATTAAAATTAAAATTAAAATTAAAATTAAAATTAAAATTAAAATTAAAATTAAAATTAAAATTAGAATTAAAAGCAAAACTAAAATGAAATTGAAAATTGGAATTAAAATTAAAGCTAAAATTAAAATTACAATTAACTCTAAAGGTAAAACTCAAATTAAAATTCAAATTAAAATTTAAATTAAAGCTTTAATTTAAATTAAAGCTAACACTTAAATTAAAAATAATTAAAAAAGTAAAACCAAAATTTAAAAGATTAAAAGTGATATTATTATTTGAAATGAAAACTAAAATTAAAAATGAATTAAAATAACAACAAAACAAATATTAAAATTAAAACTAAATTTAAAGTGCAAACTAAAGAAAAAAACCATTTTTAAAATCAAAATTAAAACCAAAAATTAAAATTGCATTTAATTAAAATTAAAAATGATTTTAGGATTTAATATTAGAAATAAAATTAAAAATTTATAAAAATAAAAATAACAACAAAAAAAATTTAATTCAAATTTCGACTACAATAGTAACTAAAATTAAAGTAAAAACTAAAATAAGAAAAATTTAAAAGCAGAAATTTACATTGGAAATAAAATCCAACTTACATTTTAAATGAAAACTGAAAATAGTATTAAATATTAAAATTGCTTTAAAATTTAAAACTTAAATATAAATTAAAATAGCAAATTAAAATTGAAGTTAATAATTGTAATTTTTATTAAAATATTAATTAATATTAATATTAATTATAATAAAAATATAAACAAAAACTAAAATGAAAAAATAATATTATTAAATACTAAATAAAAAAATATTAAAATTAATTTAATTTAAATTTTGATGAATCAATTTGGTTTCTATTTTAATTTTAATATTTACTTAATTCATTTAACGTCAAATTAAAAAATATTTTAATATTTAATATTTTAATAAATAAATTTGGTTAAAATGTAATTTAAATTTAATTAATTAAAATAAAAACTAAAATTAAGAATAGATAATATTCAAATTTAAAGTCAAATTGAACCTAGCACCAAAACTTAAATTGAATTAGAACTACAACCAAAATTAAAATTAAAATAAAGCATAAAATTAAATAATTAAATTAAAATAATACTCAAATTAAAATTGAAACTAAGACTGAAATTGAAATTAAAATTAAAATTGGTAATAAAACTGAAATTAGAACTAAATTTTAAAATTCAAATCTAAAATTTAAAATTAAAGTTTAAGATAAAAATAAAAAACTTGTGCACATATTTTAAAACAAAATCCAAATAATTGAGCCGTAAGCCCTGTCAGCTAGTGCTACTTTTTTCTAAAATATTAACCTTATTATTATATTTCGTTTAACAAAAAAAAAATTCATAAGATAAATACAGTCTAATATAGCAATAAATTAAAATAAAATAAAAGTAGCTTAGAGAAAAAATTAATGAACTCTCCCAAGCTAATTAGCGCATCCATTCTCCTCCCATTTTCACACTCAACAAACCATTAAAATAACTATTTTTGATCACAGCAAAAAACCTTGTTGAAAGAAACTCATTAAATCCCTATTAAGCAGCTGCTGCGCACTCCAACATATTGCACCGATACTCACTACCACATTTGCTACTGGTAATACCCATATCAAGCACACACACGCACACACACAACATGCTTTTGTCACTAATTGCCGCCATTCCTCATTCCTCAAGTGTATTAGCCAAGCCTTTTTCAGACTACCAACTAAAATTCAGAATTAAGTAGAAAAAAATGCTGAAAAGCTCTGCACTGAATACAGCTCTAAGAGTGTGGGAGTGTATGTGTGTGTATGTTTTTATGCACTGTTAGCGTTTAACTAATGCCGCTACAGATTATGCATTATTTGTTTGAACGTATTGCCATTTTGAGGCAGGCAAACGTCAAAGCATTTAGCTCCAAAACAGTCAAAGCTAAATCCGAAGCAAAGCCACAGGTAAAGGCTGAAAAAGCTAAAAGATACTGTGGGCCATAAAGAAAAGAAAGAACACAAAAACACAAACAAAACCAAAACTAGTGAAAAATGCATTTCGCATTCAATTTGCCATGATTTATTCCACTCAATTATTGATGAGGCAGAGCAAATGCCAAACGAACGTGCCGCATAGCCAGTGGGATAAAGTCGCTGAGTGCTGAACATACCCACACTTACACAAAGGCATACGCAGAGATATGCAATATGAAAAGTGAGTGCACATACATGCACACATATGTTTGTAGTGGCTGGATTGTCTGCCTGCTTGGATTGCCTTGGTCGTTGCGCAGAAATCCATCAGTTGCGGACGCGCAGCAAATGCATTTCGTCAAAAGTGGCCATGACGATGGCCAAGTAGTGTACGAACGTTGTGAAGCGTCGCACTGAGTGAGGAATTGTAAATGGGAACGGATTTGTAAAGATATGAGTTTAGAAAAGAAGAAATGAATGACAGAAAACGCTGGTCGCATTTACACTCAGGCTTAAAGGAGAGAGGAAATGGTCAGTAGGAATAATTTAAAATGGTGCAGTAAAGGGTGGGCTGGTTAGCGGAGAGTGATGCAAAAAGTAAAGAAAAATAAATTGCATAGATAAATGATATGGAATGGAGGCGAAGCAATACAAAATCGTATTTTTAATACATTATATAGAAAATAACAATATTTGCGGAAAAAAGTCCGATTATTTGTATGGAGAAACGATATGAAATGAAACAAAACAGTTACCAAAGATATGAAATTAAAGTCATTGAAACACGCTGAAATTGGGCAATAAAATTTTAACTAATAAAAATATTTTTGTTCTAATTTATATGAGAGAACAAAGGCAGTAATTGAAACGGTTGAGAATGGAACGGAAAACTGTGGAATGAAATTTAGTGGTGCAAAACAACAAGCAGAAATAAAATATTTATTAAAATAAAGATATATTACTGAAAGAAAGGAAAACTGGTTGATGGAACGAATTGGAATAAATAGAATTAAAAAATAAATAAAAAAATAAAAGAAGAAAATCAAATATTTACTTAATTAATCTTAGCAGAAAACGGTTGGGTAAAAGAAATTGAGCGGAACGAAACGAAATATCCTTAGATTTTTCAAAGTAATTGGGATATATTTGCAAAGAAATGAAACCATTTTAATACACTTGCCCCACTCGGAACCGAACTCTGAACTGAAACTACCTGAAAAGAACACTGAACTGAGCTGAATTCAATTGAACTCTGAAATGAGTTTAACTGGACTGATTTCTGAAATGAATTGAATCGAATTCTGAACAGATTCGAATTGATTGTTACTGAAGTGAACTGAATTTAACTCTGAACTAAACTGAACTGAAAGGAAGCCTGAAATGGATTTAACTGAACTGAACCCTGAAATGAATTAAATCGAATTCTGAACAGAACTCCAAACTGAATTGAACTGAAAAGGACTGAACTGAACTGGGCTGAACTCAATTGAACTGAAATCTGTACAAAACTTAAAATAACTCTGAACTGAACTAATGGAACCGAGTCCTGAACAGAATTAAACACTTTGAAACTCAGATCTTTACTGAACTCAAAGGAAATCTGAACTTAATTGAACTGAAAACTAAACTGAGCTGAACTGAATTGAAGTGAACCCTGAGCTGAACTAAAAGGAACTCTGAACTGCATTTAACCGAACTGAATTCTGAAATGAATTAAAACGAGTTTTGAGCTGATTGGGACTCACCGAACTCAAAACTGAATTGAACTGAACTGAACTGGGCTGAACTCAATTGAACTGAAATCTGAGCTGAACTAAATTGAACCGAGTCCTGAACTGATTAGAACTCACCGAACTCCAAAGGGAATTGGATTGAAAAGAACTAAAATAAATTGAATTGATCGCTGAAATGATATCTGAATAAAATTCTGAACTGCATTGAACAAAAGTCTAAATTGAATTGAACCAAACTTTAAACTGAATTGAATAGAAGAAACTCAACTCCGAACTGAATTGAACCAAAAAAACTCTAAACTGAATTTGAGTACTTGCACGCATATTAGTCTATCAGCGATTTCCTACTGAGTTCCTGTCACCCTGCACTCCTTAGGTATCCGCTCGACAAACGCAAAATGAAAAATATGCACAATTTTAGAGGATCTAAACAGAAAACAAAAACAACTAGGCAATATAACAGCAAAAGCCTCAACAACAACCAAAACAATGCAGCCGCCTTCAAGCCTTAGCATTCAGCGCAAAGCAGCTTCAATTGACGCTGCAGCAGCGGAAGATTAGTGTCCCCAGGGTAACTTCGGACATATGCATGTTAGCTGCGATGATGGCCAACAATCTAAAAAAGGAGCTAACTAGAGGAAAAATTGAGCTCAATAGCTGGGCGTCAAAAAAAGCAAAAAAAAAAACCGCCCGGGATCTATTTGCAGCACATGTGCGAACAGGCAGATGAATTGGCGGGCCGTTGGAGCATTAGAAATGTGTGGTGAGCGCGGGAGTAGACCTGCGGCTGATATGGGAGTTAGTCCAAAATGGGCGTTAAGTATTCGCGCCTCGCTAGTGAATAAAATAGTAACTGTATAAAAAAGGATTAAGTAAAAGATTCCGTTCATGGATGTGTGCGCGAAGCTGCTTTGTCGCTTGGGTGGACAAGCGTTCCCGAACTTTGATGGATAGTTGTGCACGTAACTGTTTTATTTATTTATTTATTTTTATTTACTGTGGCTTTGTTGGCCCCCAAGTGACATAGCCATTTAGTAAAGGGACAGACTGGCTGGCCAAAATGGCTTAGGGTGTGCTTTAAACCGGCACTTTAGCGTATTAGTGGCAAGCATTTTTTCATTTTTTTTTTTCTTCATTCCGACTTTTTTACACTTTTTATAGATTTTAGTATTCACTCGGTAATGTGCTCGTATCTAATGGAATGGATTATTTTCATGGAATTTTTTTTCTATTAGTTGGTGTAGATCAAAAGTTTTAATGCATATTCGTTTTGTTTTGGAGCTGCTGCTTGCCTGCAACGAGCTGTGGCACAAAAAATATCTATTAGGCATACTGAATATTTAGTCTTGGCTAGTTTAGGTTTGAATTTTTTCGTCATTAGGATGCTGTAGGTCTCAAATGTGCTTGGAAAAAGAGCAGTTAAATGATTGACAATGAATTTTCACAACTTTCTTTGTTATAAAAAAATTGCCATAGCCCAACGCTTTTCAAATAGACACGAATTTGATACTAAACTCTTTATATTCAAGTAAAACATTTGGGGGCCTTTTTAATGCAAGCTTTGAAAAATGTATAAATTTTTTGCAAATTATAACTACTTCTGGAATCTCAATCTTTATTTTAATATTTTTTTAACTCAAGTTTTTACGCTATACTTTTGTAAAAGCGCTAACTAGAGGAAAAGTTTTATAAAACGCGTACTGCTAATTTTTATGTTCAATTCTCTCAATTATTTCCGTTAATAATTTTTCTCAAAGATTTGATTGTTTCAACAACAAATCTGAGGAGGAAGTACTTAAAGTACTTAAATTTTCTCCTTCAGAAATAATTCTATTCGTTTCAACATCGATTGTCTATTTGGAAAATTGAAATTTTTAAAACTAGCAAATTTTTGTAACTGCTGAGCAAAATTAAATTTGTTTCCTAAACCACCATCGATTTAATAGAACTCCAGTTTGTTGAGGCATTCTAGTTTTTATGTGTCCTTTGGCTCATTTTTTTTCTACGTTTCTACATTGCAAAGTATTTAAATAAAATCTCAGAAAATTTTTTTTTTCAAATTTTCTTTTCCTGATTTTTTTTCTTTCTTTCTGATTTTTTGAAGTTTTTGCTTTCATGTTCCGAAATTCCAATTATTTAAAAACTATTTTATATAAAATAAATTATTTTTACCTTTCGCAAAAATCAGTTTTGTTTGTAGCAACTCGACAGATTGAAGAAAAGTCCATTATTTTAAATAAATATTCCAATTTTTGTCTGTCGCAGTTGCATATAAAAAAAAAAAATAATAATAAAAAGTTCTCATAGAATTACAGCGCGCGCCCAATAACGTGAACTAAATCAAACCAAGGCAGTTCACGTTAACAAAAGTGTTCACGTTTTGGAACTAAGTAAATATTTTTTTTCACATTTAAATCCACATTTTATTCTTGTTTTCGTTACATATTAATTGAAAACTAAGTCATACGATGGTTTTATTTAAAAAAAATCAGTCATCTTTTTTTGTATCTTCTGTTTTTCTAAAACTTGAAGCACAGCTTTCTTCCTTAACCGTCTTAGCACACTCATATCATTTTGATCGACGTCTTCATGACTAGCCCATATTAAAGCCTTGTTGAAAATTTCAACTGCTTCAGTCGGCTTAATTTTCTCCAGTTGCTCTGATACGCGGTCATCATCGGATTCGTCCTCTTGTTGATTATCGTCATCTGCATTGCCCTCCTCGATATCTTCGTTCCATTTATGAATGGCTGGTAACGTGAATTCAATCTGAAATTTTTAATAAAAAAGTTTTTTCAATAACCCACATACTCGTACATATCTTTGAGCATATCTGCGAACACGAACGAACCTCAGGATTTAAACTACTCAGGAGATCGACGGTGTTGCTCATCAAGGTGCGAAGTCCAGCTTCCCATTTTTCTTTTAAAACCGCCAACGGAACATTATCTTCGGGATCATCATTGTTTACCGCAAAATTTAAAATACAGTTCCAGCACGTCCGCACCAACACGAAACCAAGCCGTACCCGAAAAATGTATAGCTGTTTTCAAGTTAATTTTTTCAACGACTCTAGCAAATCAGACTTTGTCGCTGCTATTGAAGCAGAAGGGTGTTTCTGTAATGCAACTTAGTGATTTTTATTGCATTCTGATCCATCCAGTAACGTTATGCTGCATTGCTGAAATTTGCCCATTCTCCGTTGTCAATTCAACCTCATTTGGGTGAGAAGGAGCGTTGTCGATTATGAGGAGAGCTTTATTTGGTAAGGCTTTCTCCTTTAAAAACGATGTAACCTTAAAAAACAACCAGTTAACCTTAAAAATCGGACAAAACTTAAAAGGAATATTCACATGTGGAACAAATGACTCATGAAACATTGTTTGAAAATAGCCGACGGATTTCGAGCTCTTATAGTCGGTGGGACACTGAAAGTTTTTAAAGCAGCGTGGATTCTTCGCCTTTCCAATTACCAAAAGCTTAAGCTTGTGGGATCCAGTGGCGTCTGAATAGCATAAAAACGTGATTATATGCTTCTCGGACTTCACCCCTGTGGCTCTCTTCTCTAAACCTGACGCGTACGTTTTCTCTGGCAAAAGTCCCCAGAATAACCCCGACTCATCAGCATTATATAACTGATCGTTGCACAACTCCAATTCGGGAATATTAGCTTTAAGTTTTTCTTTAAACGGGTCCACTAGCTGAGGTCGCAGACAGTTTTTCGCCTGACATTTTAAGAAGACGAATACAGTACCTCTTCTTGAATCCTTGGAGCCATCCATCACTAGCGAAGAAGTTTGTTTCATTTTCTTTAAATTTTGCATGCAGTGTTTTTGCCTTTTCCTTTGAACATTAGAGCACTTACTGGCCAGTTTTTATCTCGCATTCGGATAAACCAACGATAAAGAGCTCTCTCCAATTGGGCACAATGTTGTTTACGCATTTTAAAATCACTTGTTTTTTCGCTTTAATGTTACAAATTGTTGATTTAGCAACATTATATCTCTTTGCTAAAATCGTCACAGATGAGCCTTTTTTTAAAAAGCCGAGAATTTTAGCCTTTTGTTTTAATGTCAATCACACGGGTTTTTTAGAACTCATTTTCACCAGAAAACATGAGACGAAACACTCTTTGCAAAACCAAAACCGTGGCTGAAATATTTTACTCCTTACATGTAATTATGAATAAAATGCCTATTTTATAATTAGGGGATTCCCCAATTTCAGAATGACTTGAGGTCAATTTAAACTACATTCAAATAATTGTAACGCTTATTGTTCATGCTATAGAGCTTTTTGGGTTTGTTCACGTTTTAGAGTAGTCAATGCACAAAAATGTCTGTTCCCGTTTTGAGGTGTTCACGCTTTAGAGCGTTCATGTTATCGAGCGAATATCTAAAAAATAAACATTGAGTGGAATTGTTTTAATTCAATGTATTAGAGAATCTGAATTTGTTTTTAATTAGAAGACCTTTTCAATAATTAATAGTAAATAAAAAATAGAAAATAGTTATTACTGTAAACTTTAGATTTGAAGTTGTTTTTAAATGTTTTTATTTATTCAAAAAAATATAAAAAACTTAAAATTTTCAAAATTTTTATGTTATTTCATTAACTTAGACTTCCTTCTCCCATAAACTCTTTAACATTATTTCATATCCTAAACTTATTTGAATTTTTTGTTTGTTTTATATATATATATGTATATAATTGTCGCGTACACCCTTTTTGGGTGTTTGGCCGAGCTCCTCCTCCTATTTGTGGTGTGCGTCTTGATGTTGTTCCACAAATGTTTTTTGTTTGTTTTAATAAATTAAAATTTAATTTAAAAATTTTTGTACGATATTTCCATAAATCAGATTTCTAAATAATACCTGAATTATATTTTGATTTAATTTTTTTTTAATTTTAATTTTTCAAATTTTTTTTTGTTCGAAATAATTTTTAAAAACTTACTGCAAAACTTGTAATTTTATTTTCAAAGTTATACGATATTTATACAAGTCAGTATTTGTAATTTTTGAGTAACAAACAATTTTTTTATTATATGTATATTATTATATTTTGCAATAATTTATTTAAATTTTTTGCTTAAATTTTTTTTTTTATAAAAAATACTTTTAAATATTTTTATGTACTTCATATGTCATAGAGAATTTCGATTTCAGATAAAATTTGAAATTCCGAAGTTTACTCAATATATGTATGTATGTATGTATATATTTTTCAGAATGATGAGCTTTCTTGGAAAAACTTGAGTGCCTTACTTCAGAAATTAAAACATTTTAGTAAAAATTTATTAAATATTTACACACATCTATAACTCAAACCTCGTTTAAATGGCGATTTATGCATAACTAAAAAATAAAACAGAACAAAAAATTAAAAAATTATAAAATTCTACGGCCACATTTGTTCTCTCCATGAATCGCAGCCGTTTTTATGTTGCCCAAAATATTTTTACAATTGCACACTTGAATCCTTTTATTTGCACATAATTTCCTCTGCATGCCTGAGATTTTTAATCAACTGGCATTTCTGCGTTCCACACACACACGCACGCACACATGCATATGAGTATAATTTATTTGTTTAGTGCTTTGCACAAAATTTATACATTTTTTGTTCGGCATTTTTTCATTAAACAAAATTTTTTTGTAGCATTTGGAATGCATTTATTCTTTGCCATATTCAACGCTTCTTTGCCGTTCATCTCATTCTCGCCGGCTGCGGTCGAAATGAATGCAAACTTATGAAAAATTTGGCGAGCTGGAATTTCATAATTTGATAGTCGTTATTGCTGATGCTGGTGGTGGTGCTGGTGCTAGTGCTTTTGTTGCTGCTGGTGCTGTTGTTGCTTGCTCATTCTCTTCGTCACCTTTTACCTCTTCTTCTTCTTCTTCTTCTTCAATTCTACTCCGCTTACTGCTACAACTCTTCATGTTAGCCCACAACTTCTACTGGCCGCAAATCACATTTGCTTTGAAAGTTTCCTTTTTATTTTTTCTTTTATTTGCTTTTGCATTTTCGCTTGGCCTGCTCTGCTTACTTCTCTTGAATTCAACATTTTGTGGAATTTTTTTATGAAATTTATATGCGTACGTGCGCAAAATTAGCAAAGCAGTAGACAGCGCTGAGTTTGCTAAACAACCGCAAAGAACTAACAAAAAAGACATGAAAAGTACGAAAAATCGAGGCAGGAAACCTAAAAATTAAAGAATCCCTCTCTGCGCATGCGCAGCCCATGTGCAGTTGCCTTGCCTTGCCTTGCTTGCCTCTGCACATGTATGTATGTGTGTACACTGGGCGCGTCTACGTGCGTTGCAAATGTGACGCTTAAATTAGGCATTAAATGGCAAAATGAGCAGTAGTGACAAAGACAAAACGAACAACAACAACAGTAGCAGGAACATAAGTAGACGCCTGTCTTCTTTACGATTCCAATGAAAATGATGAATTCGATGACTTCAGTTGCAGCAGCTGCTTCAACACAAAGCTGTGTATGTGTCTGTCTTCAAAACTTGGTGCTATGCGCCTCTTCAACTCCAGCTACTTTTTCTTCCTCTGCTTCTTCGCTTCTTCTTTTTCCTTCACTCTGCGGCTTGGTGCCTACTTGACTGACCAATGCATTGACTATCGTCACTTTTTGTCCATCTATGGCCAACTCCACCTTCACTGCTGCGTCACCACCACTCTTGCTTCCCTCCTCTTGTGTTAGCTAAGCTCAATTCTGCGATCATCAATATCATTCCATCACTTCAATACTGCTTTGATATTCGTTGATTGACAGTTGCATTCAACTTGTGGCAATTGTGGCATGATCAATGACGAGCAGTCAAGTCCATACGCTACAAACACACTCGCTCACATTTGCGCTCACAAGCATATTTAAGCATTTTTTCGTACTCTCATCGTTCGTTCATTTATATCCTGCTTGTCATTGCACTTTTGTGAAAAGCAAAAAACAAAAAAAAAAACGGTTTTTTCCTCGCCTTCAATGCTGCATTTTTTCGTTATTTTAGCCAGCCAAACAGCCAGCCAATTTATGAATTATTTATTTATTCGCTTTTTAAATACCATAAATGCTCATTTACAATACATATGCAAGCGTATAAACACACACATACACATATTGCGCCATTATTGAAAAATTCATATTGCATTCTTATTCTAATAAATGTTGCTTTTTCGTAGCTCTTTCTCATCCAAACTTTTCCCTCTTTTTCATTGCAGGTAAAATTCTTCAATTTCTTGACATTTTTTCTCGAACTTTAAGTCGCCAATTGGACTTCAAAGGCGTGCATAAATTGGTGTGGCATGCAACATTAAGCTGTATGGCTTCTAAATAAAGGTAAAATATTTCGATCAGAAATTCAACAAATACATACTTAAATGGACGCTGGGTTGAATTTCGTTGGACGCATTGTTCAGTGAACAAATCATATCTCAAAATGGCTCTGCAAAGCATCTACTTAAAGCATTCTCAGGCATTCTCTTATGCTAGTGCTGCAAAATTTGGGTAATGCGGCAATGGAACATTTATTTACGAGGCTGAAAATTTTACTGCCTACTTAAATTTTTCAACTTCTCAATCAATCAATCAAAAATCAATTCAATTTCTACTACTTCTAAACGCGACTTGTGAATGTCTGGCAGAATTGTCTCACTAACCGGCGAAACCGAGAATTATTGAAATCTGACAAAAACCATGTCGACCCAGAAATAAAACGGCGATTATTTTCATTCCCGAAAATGCGATATTTCGTTTTGTTCCTAACGTTGTTTTTACGAAATTTAGAAAAATTAGTTCGGCTATGCCTACTGCCAAGTGAGTGCAGAAAAAAGGTAGACAGGGACCTATCGATCGAAAAAAATATGTCGTTTACT
Source organism: Anastrepha obliqua (assembly GCF_027943255.1). NCBI lineage: Eukaryota > Metazoa > Arthropoda > Insecta > Diptera > Tephritidae > Anastrepha > Anastrepha obliqua. The sequence goes on along the minus strand of NC_072895.1, from coordinate 106,600,477 downwards.
GGTCGGGAGATGTTCGATTCACTGTTTAGAAAGCTGATTAAAATTTCTCAAAGTTCAAAATGGCGGACAAATTAAAAAAAAATTTTTTTGAATATTCTTTGGGAAACAAATTTGTTGAAAAAAATTTTAAAAATTTATTTTTTTTTGTTCAAAATTTTTAAGAAAAAAAATTTCGAAAAAAATTTAATCTTGTTTTTAACTTTTAAAAAAAATTTTTTCTTGACTTAAAAAAAAAATTCTTAAAATTTAACTTAAAAAAAAATTCGAAACAAATTAAATTAATTTTTTTTTTTAATTTTTAAAAAATTTTGGAACAAATTTAATTTTTTTTAATTAAAATTTATAAGAAAAAATGCTTTTTTATTATCCAATTTTTTTAGATAAAAAAATATTTTTGTATTATAAAATAGTATTTTTGTATATAAAAATAATTACGGTTGTTTTAAGGCAAAAATCTTTTCAACATTTATAATTTTTTTCTTTTAGAAAAATACATTTAAAATACGCTTAAAAAATTTCTTTAGTACGCTTTGATGGAAAGAAATTTAATTTTTCTTCTAAACATTTTTAAGAAAAAATGTTTTTTGTGATATTTTTGTCATTGACGACTTGAACTGTGCTCAGTAATAGCTGAAAGTTTCATAGTGTGATTCTATTCTCTTTTCGAGTTATTCTTATAAAGGGTGGCGCAAAATTAATCGGGTGGCGCAAAATTAACCATTCAACTTTTTACTAAAACAAAAAATTATTTTGAATGACGGAAATCTTTATTTTGACCCTTACGTGCTCCATTGCTTGTCTGTTTGTATGCTGCAGCTGTCTAGCTCACAAGTGTCAAATATTATATGATTGCCGTAGGACGATATTTGCAAATATTATAAATCTTTCCATAATTGATTAATTTTGCGCCACCTGTTACAAATAAGTACGTAGTGGCGGATCCAACATGACGGTCGAATGTTGAAGATAAATAATAAAAAAATATCGAATTTTCTCGAATTGTGGTAATCGCTGATTACAAATCTAATGTCAGTGTTTTTAAATCAAATTCGGAGATCCAAATTGCCAGTTTCGCCAGAAAGCTCTATACCCAAGGGTTTTTGAGGTCGCCTTTTACGAATCTGATGTAATTCTTCCAAAGTTAAATTAAGTAAATGTCAGATCTGATGCTTTCCATTTCAATTCAACCGGGCTGTTCGGGTCATGTTCTTTGATTTCGATGTAACTCAAATATGTTGCTCTCTGGTCAAAATAATGAGACACGTATTTTTTTGTTCGCCCGAAAATTTTTTTTTCAAGAGTTATCGCCAATTTTGTTTTTCGGCTCAAAATCGATTTTTTTTGATTATATAGTATAAGAAAATTTTTTTTTAAATGCCCATAACTTAGTCAAAAATGAGCCGATTTTAATAATTCTTGGTTCAAACTGATCATCGTTACTTACACAAGCAACTTCATGAAGAAAAAGTTGCAAAAAAGTAGTTGAAAATTTTATATTTTGCAAAAAACAAAAAGTGCGGAACAGGTGTTTTACTCAAAAATTCATTACTCAAAAACAACTCATTTTAGCTACTGGGCATTCAGCTCTATTGAAATTCGAAGTGTCCTCTTGATTTGAAAAAAGTTATAAAAAAAAACAAAATACACTTTTTGAAATATTAAATTTCGAAAAAATTTCAATGTTTTTTGCAATTGTTTCTACATGAAGTCGCTCGTGTAAGTAATGACGATCATTTTGAACCCAGAATTATTAAAATCGGTTCATTTTTGACTAAGTTATGGGCATTTAAAAAAAAATTTTCTTACATAATTAAAAAAAATCGATTTTGAGCCGAAAAACAAAATTGCCAAAATTTTTTTGGGCGAACAAAAAAATACGTGTCTCATTATTTTGACCAGAGAGCAACATATTTGAGTTACATCGAAATCGAAGAACATGACCCGAATAGCCCGGTTGAATTGAAATGGAAAGCGTCATCTACTAAGAATTTGATGCACATTTTTAAAAATCAAAATCAAGTTTTAGAAAAATCTGTGAGTTTCGCTCAAAACTCGGTACTTGGATGTTTTTGGTGAATGCTTATTATTTACCAATATCCTGTTTTTAATAAGAAATGATGAATACAATTCGGCGGTCACAATTTGAAAAAAATCTAATTCGCTCAAATGTCTATACACCAATGTTTTTGTGGTCACTTATTTTTTAAATTCAAAATGGTGATCTAATAGGCCTCACAAATTTTGAAAAAATATTGATTCTCAATACAATAGGTAACAATAACATTAATTGGTGAGTTGGATCGCTTATTTGAGTTTCGAAAATTTGATACCATATTCACGATCACCGACCTCGAACACCCCAGAGTAGCAAATTTTAAAAGAAAACGTTTTTATTAAAAGCATAATTTTATTTACGTTTTTCAGGTTAAGTTGTGTCCTGCCTTCAAGCCTAATTGTAAGAACAACTAGTAATGCAAGAAATCGGTGGTTTATTTCATTGGACAAAAGCGCTTAATTTTCTAAGAGAGTCGCTTAAAAATATGAATATGCCGAAAGTGTCAAAAAAAATTTTTTATTGTACGATTGGTCCGATTTAATCATCCAAGGCACATATAAATTTCATCCGAACTTTAAAGCTCTTTGTTTATTTCCCATTACAATTTGTGGCATCAATTTTGATTTTATAAGTTTTACTATTTTTACTTTTTACGTTATGGTTAAAATATTTATACAGCACGCACACAGCTTTTCATATTACCTTTCGTTGATGTCGCTTGATGCCGCAGTTTTTTAAATTTGGCTTTTTGGTGGTGACGCCGCTGTCAAATTAATTGTTGGTAATTCATTTAAAGGGATTTCAAACGAAATTGCGGTTTTCGGTTTTGGCTGAAGCAAAAACAAATACCCATATTTTATTGTTTTCAAATAAACTTTGCTGTAGTGGCTGATTGTTGATATTTTTTGGTTTGGTGGTTCACTGTTTTGCGGTTTAATTTTGCGATTGTTAAAGGTGTGCCATACACACAAAAACAAAACTGTCGAATTTCACACCGCTTTCACTGATAACTACATATGTATATTAAGTGGAGAATTGTTTTCAGCAGGTTATATGTAATACTTTGTCCTGTCATAAGTTCTGTTACAAGTTTATTCTGTTATAGATATGAAATTATAATACTATTTTTAATGAAGTTAGTTAATCATGTAAATTTAAAAAAAAAACTTTTAATTTTCATTCGAAATGGTCATCAATTGTTTTTGCCAAGTCTTCAAACGATTAGGCCATTCAGCTGTTGCAGCAGGCGCGCTTTCAATGGATATTGACGTAGCTGCTCGAACCAAAGATTGTTTGAGACTCTCCATAGTTCTGTGAGGTCTTCGACAGTCCATGTTCTCCAATTCTAACCACAAACTGTAATCCAATGGAAGCAGATCTGCACTTCCAGACCGCCAAACTTCTGCATTTTTTGGCCACTGCTGGGAAGTTTTTACCTCATGGGCAGGAGCGGAATCTTGCTGGAAGATCCAATGCACTCCATTGAAGAGAGTAGGTACTGCTCAGCTGCTTTACCATGCCTTCGAAGACATCTTTTTGGTATACCTTGGTCTCGGTCTTAATCGTTTATTCGCAGAAATGAAAAGATGTAACGTCTTTACAAGACATTCCCCACCCAACCACGACAAAGGCTAGATGGAGGCCACGTTGAACACTTGGAACAACATTTCTTGTGTTTTTAGAAGTTTTAGCATCAAGTTTGTCGTTTTGTTAAAAACTTCTTCAACAGTGAGAAATCTGAAAAAAGAATATTTTCATGGCCGTTGACCCAGTGGCACGCGGCACCGTGATTCCATACTGGCATATAAATGGATCAGGATAATTTAGCTGGCTGAACAGTGAGCTCTCAAAAACTTATCGCTAGTATTATTTAAATACCAGACGCCGTTTTTAGTCCAAAAGCATTAAAAACACGAGATTCTTAGCTTTGTTGTTTTGTAAAGGCATCCATGCATACAAACACTAAGCAAAAGAGTAAAACCTTGGCTAGACAATTGTTTTCAGGGCTCACCCGCTTTGACAGTGAAGGAGAAAACACTTTTGTGTTACGTGGGCATAATTTTTCATTTGAAATAGTTGCAAAACCGTTATTCTAGTGGCTTTTGACAGCATTTTAGTTGCTCTTGCTTGCTTGAGGGCCCGACAACTTTGTCTCTCTGTATGCACGCTTGCTTGCCTCGCGCGAATATATGACTATTTGCTCGCTAGTGTACGTGCGTTGTTTACAAATGCACAATGCAACAACAAAAAGTAGCAACAAAAATGTAAAGTAACAACTAAATAGAATAACAACAGCAGCGATAGCAACATATTTAAGCGAGACTAAAAACTGGAGTACGAGCTTTACAGGGAGTAAGGGAATAAACTCACAACGCTAGAATGTCATACATATGTATATACGAGTATGTACATATTTGTGAGTGTGCACGTATCAAGCTGTAGGAGGATATAAAGTATATAAGTGGACAGCGTGCCTTGCATTTTCCGCCACTTTGCAACAAAACGCTGAACATTTTTATGGAAAATGCAGAGCATACATACGAACATACACACATACAAACGTATGCATAGCATTGCATAAGTTCATGTGCTCACATGCCTACAGAGCTGCCTCTTTGTGTGAGCTTTTGTTGCTCTGCTGCTCCACGTCGTCTCGCTTTTTAATTTATGACTTGTATTTATTTAAATTAGGAACTCATTAGGAGTTGGTAACGCCGTCTGGCTCTAACCAACCGCTCTACTTTTACACTTTTCATCCCTTCGCCATTGTCGCAAACGCCGGCTGTTTCACCGCTGAAGCATTCCAGCTTCAATGTTGGAGGGCACTTCAGTGTTGAGCCATGCTTGTGCGTTCGCCTATTCGTTGCCTGCCATTTTGCTGCCCGCACTGTAAGAGTTGATAATTTTTTGTTGCTTTTTTGTTTCCCCGTCTCGCTAGCCTTTTTATGTCATTACCATTTCGGTTTGCCATTTTTTAGCGCCGCTGGTTTTTTCACTAATATGCCTCGTACGTGAAGGTGGGTGGGCAGACAGCACTGAAAAACGCTCATGTATCTCATTTCCCAGAAGAGGAAGAAATTTTCTTGAGGATTGTTGGCCGCTTATACTCTTAATGCACGAATGTGAGTGGTGGTGTGTCTATTAACGAATTCAGGTTTCATGTTTCCGCATATATTTTAAATAATAACACGAATTTTATTTTTTTTTTTTGCGTTTTGCCGCAGAATGTGACGAGTTTTATTTTGCCTGGTATTTGCATTTTGAAAATAAACAAATCGATAGTAAGAAATGTCAATTAAAGTGTGCAAGAATTATAGAAAAATTTTAAGATTAAGATTCTATCTAAAGATTTAAGAATGCAGTAAAATGGCATGAGATAAAAAATGTTAAGACATAAGAAAATGTTAAGACATAAACAAAAAAATAGGCTATAAGAAATGGTTGGGGCATATTAAAAAAAATAAAAAATAAAAAAATATGACATTGTAAATTGGTATGACATAAATAATGGCACAATAATGACATAAAAAATGTCGGACGTAAAAAATGTTTGTGAGACTGAAAACGAATTTTTAACGTAAAAAATATGCATGGAATTTTCATTTCAGTTGCAGTTTTCGTCAATAATATACACTTTATAAAGACCTTATCAAAAGCACAAAATCGTACGATTTGCCTATATATTACATGTATTTGCCTGTATATACATCTAGTCAAACAATAATTTATCTCGGATGAGGTTGAATGCAATTACATACTTACCATGCAGTACCATATTTTAACAACGGAAGTTAGTGATTTTCTGCAGAATGCCATGAATTTGATTTTACTTGACTTTTGAATCTTTAAATGTACTTGTTTTCTAATGCTTCAAACTATCTATGTGTATTTATATGGCATGACATAAAAATGGCAAGACATAAATTATGTCATAACATAAAAAATAATGTCATTAATAAAGTTAAAACATGAAAAAATGTTCGAGACATAAAATTGTGGAACCCAAAAAAGGATTTTTCAGCATAATCCTTAGACTTGGCATAAACGATGTGTTTCTAATAGTTTCCTTTGCAAATAGGTTTTACCTTCTAAACATTCAAAAATATTTTGGACTCCACACCAATTTCAAATCGCATGATTTGCAGAGCATGTCGCTATATATTTAAACAGCAGATTGTCTCCGATGGAGTTCTATACAATTACATGCAGTACCATATTTGAACAGCATAGGTGAATGATTTGTCTACAGAATGTTTCGAATTTAATTTTACTTGACCTTCTACTATTTTTTTTATTGCTTCAAACTTTTTACGTGTATTTATATGGCATGACATAAAAAATAGCGTGACATAAAAAATGGCATGGCATAAAAATGCCAAGACATAAATTATGTCGGAACATAAAAACAGAAAAAATTTGGGCATGAAACATACTCGACACATAAAATTGGGACAACAAAAAAATGTTTTCGACATAGAAATGGCATACCATTCAAAATGCTAGTACATGATAAACTTTCGAGACATAAATAATAGTACAATCAAAGTTGTGCCACTATTGAGACACTATAATTCTACATTCATTTTCTGTTCCGATAAAAAATGCATATGCCAAATATGTATGTATGTATGCGTGTATATGTACTTACTTTTAATATAGACTTCTATATATACATACATATCTTCCTATCAATAAAGTCCCCGCAATAATCTTCTATAAAATTACATGCCATATCGTAAGTTGGCAATGCCAAAAAATTGCCCACCAAATCATCTCGATGGCTAACAGCTTTACTGTAGAAGTGGAATAAATATTCAGCAGAGCATATTGCCGACCATTGCATTAAATTTTGTTTGTTAGCGCTGTTGCACGTGTAACAAATGATTCCATTACTCATGCCCTTTTCTGTTAGTAGACGCAGTGCGAAGCCAAACCATTCACTCCTGCGTTTGCTCTCCTTTCGGTAATTCCAATACAATTATACCACTATTTCGAGTACCAGCGCCATCAGCGCACTCCCACCAATCCTTATTGTTGTTTGAAATGAGATACATACACCGCAGCGTATTTTGTGCTGGCCAATTTATTCATCCGCCGCTTACAATCCTTTTTGCGTGGTAGCTTTGAAAGGCACCAGCCTCCACATGCCGCTGTTCTACATTTCATTGTAATCGGCATGAAAAAGCGTGAATTCAACATCGACTGCAACTCGCAACATTTCAACAATTAATTGTGTAAAGCAGCTGCCGCCAACGACTAAGCGTTTTGTAGGCCTTTTTTGGCGGACTTGAAAAGCAAAAGTTAGTTTGAACAGTTTTTCTCTCTCGCGCTTTGTAATTAAGTATAGCGCATTGTGCGTATGCGTATGTATTTTCATATTTGTATTTCTATTTTTCATACTCTGTGGCATCGCGCCCAAAACGCGATCAGGCGAGTGAGATAAACGCGACTTGGTTGGCTGGCTTGATTGCCTAACTCGCTTTGTGGCTTTGACTCTGACTTTGGCTTAACTGCTTTGCCGTTGCCATTGCTGCCGTGTCTAGATGTCCGCTTTGCTGTAGCTTTTTTCTTACTTGGTATCTTTCTTTATCTTTGGTTCGTTTGGGTGTGGATTTCATACAATATGTGCGCGCGCACGCGCATACGCCGCTAAATTATACGCTTTTAAAAAGCACTTAAACGTAATTGGATTGTGTGGTAGGCAAGCGGTGCCGCCGCCGCTTAAATTATTATTATTGGTGCTTGAGTACATGTGTACTTATTGTGAATATTGTTGAGTTTTTTACAAGTTCGAATACAAAGGGAGTTACTGTAGAGGCTTGGGCTAAGGCAGGTAGAGACGCTCAAAATATTACTTCAGATGAGATTCAGCCGCTACAGGGAGTTGGGTTTGTGGGCGAAACCATTCGATACTCACAATCGAAATTCAAATGATAGAAGATTTGTATCCTAACAGCCGTCAAGCCTCGCCAGGCATTAGCGAACCTCCTAGCGCTAACCTACTACTATAATAAAAATTAAAAAAATTAAAAAATGATTATATGAGAAAAAAAATTGTTCGAGCATCAATGTGAAATATATGAAATTTATTGAAATCAAAAAATGTATTATAATTGTTTATCATAATAATATTAATAGATTTAATAAAAAAATTTTTTTTTGGCCATTCATTCAGTTCATACTTGCGAATTTCAAACCGGGACTCCCAACCCTTTTCGAGTTATACTCACGGACGTACAGCGAATGTGTGCGTGAAAAATGTGGGCTTACATACAAAATTCAGTCCAAACCGAATTTAGTACCTCCTTACTTGTTGGTTTTATTTTTTCGTATTTCGGTAGAGAAGAACTTTCGATATCCACAATTTCTTAGCTACTTGCCGCAGCTACATATTTATAATACACATATACATAAGTATGCACATAGAAACATTAATCTTTTCGATAGTATTTCGAATTACTGATGCATATTGCAATTAATAAAATGAATGCAAAGACAGTGGGCCGAATTGAGACACAAATTAAGGTAAAATGAAGAAAAATTAAAATAAAAACAAAAAAAAAAAATGTAAAAAAACCGTCTACGTTATTAGCCAATCTGGCAAAGTACAAAAAATGGCATGACATAGAATATGGCGAGACATAAAATATGGTAAGTCATACAAAGTTTCAAACCAAATTAGTTGCAAATTCTAAATAATATCACATTATTTAAACGACTTAACACAAATATTGACATAAAATATGGCATGACATAAAAAGTATCATAGCAGTAAAGTAGTAAAAGTTATACACATGTACTTGTAATGTTATAGTATATTAAGGACATGCAAAAGTATGTAGCACGTCATGGAAATGGCGATTCATAAAATATTTTGCGGCACACAATAAAATAGTAATTCATTAAAACTGGCATAAAATAACACTACGTAGAACAAAATACTTCTTTCTTTTATTACTGAAGGTAGTCTTCCACATTATTAAACTAAAATATAAATTTGCTTATCTGAAATATAAGGTGTCCTGAAATTTTCAACACAATTTTTAAATCGTTATTGGGTATGGCAAAACTTCATCTGTACCACCACAACATAAAATATGGTACGCCATGAAATGACCCTAACGATCTCGGGGCTAAAATAGAATATCAAATTTTTGTAAAAGTTTTTTCTACCAGACCATAACATAAAATATGGTATGGCCATAAAAAATGTGAGGAACCGTAAACTTTTTCTAAACTTCATTGACTTCATCTGCCATACCAGGGCATAAAATATGGTATGCGATGAAAGAACCCTAACGAGCTCGATAGTAAAATAAAATTTTTCTACCAGACCATAACATAAAATTAGGTATGACATGAAAAACTGTCAAGCCATAAAAAATGTAAACTTCCTTGACTTCATCTGCCATACCAGGGCATAAAATATGATATGTCATGAAATAAAACTAACGAGCTCGAGGGCAAAATAAAATTTTTCTACCAGACCATAACATAAAATTACGTAAGACATGAAAACCTGCCAAGCCATAAAAAATGTGAAGAGCCGTAAACTTCTTCTATCAGATCATAACATAAAATATGGTATGCCATGAGAGTGCCCTAACGGTATCGAAAGTAAAATAAAATACTAAATCGTAAACCTTTTCTGAACTTCATCTGCCATACCATGACATAAAATATGGTATGCTATGACATGAAATAACCCCAACGGGAAAAGAACTAAAATAAAATACTTATTTGTAAACGTTTTTTACCAGACCATAACATAAAATTAGGTATGACATGGAAAACTGTCAAGCCATAAAAAATGTGAAGAGCCGTAAACTTTTCCTATCAGATCATAACATAAAATATGGTATGCCATGACATGAAATAACCCCAATGGGAAAAGAGCTAAAATAAAATACTTATTTGTAAACGTTTTTTACCAGACCATAACAGAAAATATGGTATGCTATGACATGAAATAACCCCAACGGGAATAGAACTAAAATAAAATAGTAATTTGTAAACTTTTTTTACCAGACCATAACATAAAATAAAGTATAACATGAAAAAATGTCAAGCCACACAAAATACCAAGCCATAAAAATGAGTCACACAACTTTTCATGGCATAAAAAACCAATCTATTTTTAAGCAAAGATATGAATGTGATGAACTGAATGTATGTAAGTACGTTGCTAAGTTACACTTATACAACGGCTTGCCATTAATATGAAATTAATTAATATAACTGATTAATTAAAATAATAATTAATATTAAATAAACATACATTCTTAGGTGATCGTTCAGTTAAAAAAGAGGTTGTCTGTAAAGTCGGTTTACTGACGATAGTTTAACGTGATAACGTCATAAGAAAATACTGATTGAATGGTTGCATTTTTCAAAAGAAAATTTTAATTTTATTTGTTTGATAGATATTTTGTATGGATATAGAGAATGAGTTAACATTAACATAACATAATATACTTCAACATAACATAACATAACATAACATAACATAACACAACACAACACAACATAACATAACATAACATAACATAACATAACATAACATAACATAACATAACATAACATAACATAACATAACATAACATAACATAACATAACATAACATAACATAACATAACATAACATAACATAACATAACATAACATAACATAACATAACATAACATAACATAACATAACATAACATAACATAACATAACATAACATAACATAACATAACATAACATAACATAACATAACATAACATAACATAACATAACATAACATAACATAACACAACATAACATAACATAACAAATTACCCCGTATTAAAGCACTTATCAACAGCTTTCATTTGATACCCATATAGTACATACACAACCAAAGGTTACCCGGGTCCACGTTTTGACCTATATCTCGAGCCCTATTTCCAAAATAAAATATAATCCATGTTACTCGTGATGTAGCTTTCGAATGGTGAAAGAATTTTTACAATCGGTCCAGTAGTTTTTGAGCCTATTCATTACAACCAAACAAACAAAGTTTTCCTCTTTATAATATTAGTATAGATATGGTAAATATTACCATACATTTTTTCCTTCATATATAATAAAAAAATTAATAATAATAACATTAAAACAACAGGTATTATTAACAAACTTGGTTTTATTTTAAATTCTTCAAGTAAATCAAATTAATAATAATCAATAAGAAGGCATATGCCAATACAAATACGTGAATTTATATATGTACATATGCGCATATACATACATATATACGCTCACTTAAGTAGGGGAGAGCAAGATGTCGAACGTTGCCGTTCGTTTGCTTTGTTTGCTTTGTCGTTCCTTCCGCGCTTTCGCTTGCAGTTCATTCAATGCAATGAGCAAGGTAACACTAATATGAGCAAGGTAACACTAATGAGCAAGGTAACACTAAAGAGCAAGGTAACACTAATATGAGCAAGGTAACACTAATATGAGCAAGGTAACACTAATGAGCAAGGTAACACTAAAGAGCAAGGTAACACTAATGAGCAAGGTAACACTAATATGAGCAAGGTAACACTAATATGAGCAAGGTAACGACACATTTTTTCGTGCGTGCAGCCTGTTAAATCGAATTATAAGACGTTATCACGTCAAAAATGTGAAAACCGCATAAAGCTTCATCATCTAATTCTATAATGAATTAATTTAATTTCTAGAGCTTCAGCTCTTTTTGGCAAAACAATAATAATAATGAGATAAATCTTATTTGAAGTTTTGAATATTGTGACTTCCAACTGGTTGATATATTATGAAAAACTTAGAGCTCTTATAACCCTATTTCTTAAATAAATAAACTTATTTCTTCAGCACACTGTTCCACCATTCTCCCTTCATTCATCCTTGAGGCTTTTGTTATTCTAGCTTTTTTTAACTATCTCCTCACTGACCATCTTAATCACTTTGCGCACTGTTCACTCATCCACATCATCAATTTCCTCGCCTCAAGTACGCGAGCGTGCACAAATCTGTGATGGCATCAAATAGACACCAACCAACTATCCAACCAACCAACCAACCAGCTAGCTAAGCAGACAAGCAGCCAAGCAACGAATCTAACAGGCAGGCAAGCAAGCAGTTGTCCAAAAGTCCAACTCCATCTAGTTGTCTAACCAAGCATTCATTCAAATACGGCGCTGCTCAATCCAATCCAATCCCAGTTATTGCTGCGATCCATCCATTCGATTACAGTTCATGGCAGAATGAATTTCGGGTGGGGAAAATAAAAAGGCAAAGAAGACAGAAACAAAACCAAGAGGAATAAACTGATTGCAGTATATTTTTCTGAACGTATGCTGGTGTGTTTATGTGCTTGAATACGTTTGCGAATCTTATCAGATGCACAGCTGTGCGGACTTCGTAGCAACGATTTGATGCGCTGTCCGGCAGCCTTTTAAATAGATACCTACTGATAGTTAGTGGCGATGTACATAGGGAGGAGTGGAATTGGGAAGAAGGGGAAAAAGAAGTGAATTTGGCGTGCAGTAGCAAAAAGCGGTGGCCGTTTCGGACTCGCCGAATGACCTTTATGGCAATGAAAAGCACGCTCATTCCACAGCCGCCCGCCACGCCTAGAAAGTAGGTAGCGCGACCTTTTTTTCTCTTCTGTATTATTCACATAATGCATTCTTGTTTTCCCTAACTATCTGTCTGCTTAAATAACCATTCCTTTGTCTCTTTCCACTTTCCACTTCACCTGGTCCTCCTCTTCCCCCTAAAGTTTGCGATCGCATTTCCTTTGAATGCTTCATATTAAAAATGAATAAAAACTGAATTTCAAAAGATATCTATGGCAGCGATAAAATGGCAAGAAACGCAGACAAAAATAGCAGCAGCAGCAAACTCAAGCAACAGTGAGTGTACAATGAAGCAAACAAAAACAATGCCAGTGCCAATACGCGCTGCTTGCTTCACCAAAGCAAGTTCCCTACTCCCAGCAAACACGTATATCAAGCGACAGCAAATGCAGTGTGGAAAAATTTAATGGTTTTCATAGATTTCAATAATAGATTTGAAGTTCGAGTTCGAGCTCACAAGACCATTAAATTGTTTTTCGTTTTGCCTCTGGTCGTTTCCTTTGTATTTTGTATTTTTACTTTTTTCCCTAAATTGCCACACCCTGCCCTACTATCAGTGCTAATGTTGTTGTGCTCCTTTTGGGAATTGGCCCTGTACCATATTGCTGCCGCATTTCCTTCTTTTCACTCATCATTTGTGTTGGAAATGTATTTGGTGGGATCCGTTGCGACAGGCTGGATAGGGAGAAGATGTCGGCCAGTATCCAAAAGCAAATGTTATTCTTTTAGTTGTGTGGGTCAGAATGCTAATAAGAGTGTGTCTGGAATATGCGAGTAGGTAAGGGTATCAATTTTAGAGGGTCATCGATGGTATGTTTTTCACATAATTCTTATAATATCTACTTAGTTTGAGCCGCTCAAGCGGAAGTAATTAGTAAAACAAATTTAATCTTTAATATTTAAAATGCGTCGGCTTTTACGCTCTCAAATGAGAAATTGTATTGTACTAGGTTAGGTTAGTCAGGTGGCTTATTTAACACACGACATTGTGATACCTGCATTTGTTTTCCTTCCCCTATTTAAGTTGCTGAAACCGCTTAGATCTTTTTAAGAAGGTAATTAGTCCCTCCAGTGAGACATTTTGCAAATTTCCCAGGTCTTCAAAGAAATAATCGCCAAGATATTTGGCACGACTTCTTTGAAGTGTAGGCCATTCCCACAGGAAGTGTTGTAGCGACTCAATTTCTTCTCATTTGAGATGAGGTGCACCCATTCTACTTGCTTGGGTGCCAATAGTGCAGTGACCCGGTATAGCACCTGTGAGGATGCTGTTTACACGCCCGGTATAGCACCTGTGAGACTCAGTTTTAGCCAGAGCACTTTGGAGACCCTGCAGCTAGAAATCAGAGACCTGTGAGAACGCTGGTAGTTGAGCTGTTGAATTCAAGCAGATATTTTGTTCTTTTAAGACTCAGTTTTGGCCAGAGCGCTTAGGAGATCCTGCAGCCAGCAGTTAGAGCCCAGCTTCTAAATGGTTTCCGCGTTTACGCTCAGACCAATCGCAGTGTATAACTCGTTTAGAGGAGGAGGAGACCCTTTCTGTCGGGTGTGTATTGCACTAAAAGGCAAAGGAATTCGGATCCATAGCCATTGCATAGATTTAGAAAAAAGGGCTATGAGATAGTTTGTGCGGACAAGCGCAAAAAGGCCACTGTATTATATCTTTTATCCGGCTGAATGTTCATCCAATGGCTTATAGTTTGACCCAGTTTTAATAGAAAGAAATTGGGGATAAGTTATTTTCAGTTTGAGAATTATGCAATCAAATACACGACTCATGCCGAGTACAAACAAGGCACTGCATCATCCACTCAGTTATATGACGGCTAATTGCTAATGATAATCGCCCAATTTGCTACCACCGCCTGGCTCCAAGTCATGCGGCCTGCCAGGCAATGTGTCGAGAGGGGTGCCCTTATGGCTTCTTAGGAAGCACCAGATCACTACTCGTTTCATTAGCCCTAAAGTAATCGAAGGCAGCTAAATACCATTGAATCAAAAATTCAGAGCTTTGTTGCTCGAATAATCTATAGAAGAAAATTCTAATATTTTTGAGCTCCACCTCGAACTTATTACCATCTTATGAGGAAAGAGCTTCATACAAAAAATATAATTTGAGTATACCAGCAGCAAGCGCTTTACAAAATATAATTCCATAAGACGTTGAGAGCTTACCATTCATATTTGCATACTTCCCGGAGAAGACGGGAGAACTACAAAATAAGCGAATCTCTCAAAGACAAACTCAAAATCAATAACTGAATGTTTTAAATACTCGCACGTCTCAGAGTTGTTTAAAATGGTCTTGTGATAGTAAAAAAATATTATTGATATTTAAATTATTTGGTCATAATAACGACAAAAATAATAATAATAATCAAGCTGATGGCCTAGTCGCTAATGCTTTTTAATTCATTGTGATTGTAATTCATTCACTTTTCCAATTTTCATATAAAAAAAAAAATAATAATAATAATTAAGAAAACTTTTCGTATTTCTCAATTACTTCACACCAAAACCAAATCAAAAAACTTATTTTAAACTTTTCGCAGCCCTATTCAAACTTGTTTTCTTTGTTAATTGACTTTAAAGTGGTCCACTTTAATAAATATCATATTTGGTTTGTAAAACAATAATTTTGATAGCACAATTTTATTATTACAAAAAAAAGTGCGTACATTTTTTTTTGAAAAACTTGTACAAATAATTTTATTGCATCAATAAAGAAAAATATGCAACGAATCAGAAATAAACATCACCATTGTAAAAATCAATGACATAAAATAAAAAATGGTATGGCATAAAAAATGGTATGACACAAAAAATGGTATGGCATAAAAATGGTATGACATGAAAATTAGCATGCCGAATAATTTGCGTGTTCAAAAATGCAATTTTATTTAAGTAAGAAAGGACTTCTGAAGACGCATGCCTTGTCTACAGACTATTGTCTGATACTGTTTTTCTTTAAAGCGGTTCATTTTAACAGCTATCATATCTGCGTTGTAAAACAATAGCAGAATTTTATTTAAAAAAAAATAATTAAAATTTCGGTTTTTTTCTTTTTAATCAAGCAAGTATTACACGAATAACGGAAAATAAAAGGGAATCAAAATGGAACATTGACATTAAAAGTATGTGGCATAACATAAATAATGATATGGTAGAAAAATGATGTGATATTAAAAATGGCATGACATAAACATGCTTATACATACAAAATGGCATAGAAAATAATTTTAGTTGAAAAAAATGCGTCTTCATTTAAGCGAAAATGACTTTCGAAATGGCATGGCTTGTCTATAGATGAATGTCTGAGTGCTTGCATGCTATGCTACCATACCACATTTACAGCTCATGTCGTCATTCATGCAACTTACATTTTCTTTCCAAACTCACTTGAAAGCAATATACACCAGGAAGAAAAAAAAACATGGTCAACACCCCACGCGAATTGAAAATTGTTCTTCCCCTTCGCTCTATCGACTACTTGAGTATTTAAGCACAATGTAATTTGCAATAAATAAAAATTATAGTGACACTATAAACGAATGAAGCTAGTTGAAGTTGAACTGTAGCGCAGCGTTGGCCAGATGAAGATATGAAATGGACAAGCGAAAACTAGCAGAGAGTGAATGCGTAGATTTTCTATCTGCGAAGCAGTCAGTGGTAAATGAGTTTATTTATCAAAACGACAAAGTGCACAAGGTATGTGTTAGTCATTTTGTTGCTATACTTATATGTACTCGTATACGGTATGTACGAGTATTTGTATGCTATGAGCAAAAAGCTTTCCGCAAGGCTAACCGAAAAAGGATATATCTTAGAGGAATGAAATTACAGTTGTTAAGAGTGTCAACGCATAAAAGAAAGTGAACGATTAAGATGGCGATTAAAGGTTGGAGATAAGAGCGTAAATGGTTAAATGAAAAGTGAAAAGCGCGGAGTGAAGAGCTAGGAAAGTGGGAAAATAATGAGTGGCAGAAAAAAATAAAATAAAAGTGAGTGAGGTAAGGTTTAAGGCGAAGGTATTGCAATAAGTGAATCAAAAGCGAATGGGTAAATAAAGAAAAACCAGAAGCAAAGCAAAAACAAAGAAAACAAAAAAAAAAACTTACAAAAAAAAATAATGTATGAAGGGGAAAACACTACGAAGAAAAAATAAAGAAGTGCCCAGTAATAGAGTAGAGAGCGAAAATGTATAAAAGTAGGAGAAAATAATAGAAACGAATTTAAGAATAGCGGATGATTATGGATATGAATATAAAACTTTATAAAAGAAAATACTACGATAAATATTAAAAAAAAATTATTTAAATATTTATGCATACATTTATGTAAAGAGAAATACAGAAAAATTAAGAAAAATAGCTAAAAATTCCAAAAATAAATGAAAAGAAAAAGGGATATGGATAAATGGAGCAGAAAAGTTTTGATAATACAGAAAATTTAGTGGAAGAAAAAATGGAATAATAAAAAAAAAAATGAAAGCAGCTGCTGAATAACAGATTTTGTTTTCGTACCAAAAAATTTAGATAGAATGGCCCACCCACAAATGAAAATATTTACATGCTGAAATGAAAACAGTAGAATACTAATGAATTAAATGAATTACTGGGGTACTAGGTGCAAAACGAATTGTATTCATTATTGCATAACATAAAAAATGGTATGACTAAAATATGGCAAGACATAAAAAATGGTATGGTAAAAATATGCAAAACATAAAAAATGACATATCTCAGAACTTACATATTCTAAAATTAAATTTATTAAACTAAGGGACTAACTAAAAAATGGGAAGCCATAAAAATGGCAAGTCTTAAAAATTAGTTTGAACAGAAATTACCAAACTGGAATGGGTCCCAAAAAAATAATGTATAAGTTTCTACTAAACATGTTTCGACATTTTAAAGGGCAATAAACAAAAATTAAAGACATAAAAATGCTAAGTCATGAAAACTTGTCATGACATAAACATTTAAAGACATCAAAAAAGCATGACAAACCTAATCATCCCAACTGAAGTGGTGTAAAAAAAGTTTTGACATAACCTGAAAATAATCGGTAATAAAAAATGGCATCACAAAAAACTAATCATCAAAAAGTTTATAAATATGCTACCAGTTTTAATAAAACTTCAACAATCTATCGAATTTAGAATTCAAATAGCAGACTTAGTCTTAAACTTCTTCTGCGAGATCATGACATAAAATATTGTACGCCATAAAAAATGTCACGACATGAAAATCTTATCTTATGGTAAAAAAATTTAGTTCTAATGAAGTAGTAATTGGCTTACGGTTAAAATATGGGCAGACATATCCATAAACGTGCGCCGAGTTTGAACAAAATTACAAGATTTTTCCGAACTCAGAACTTAAACACCACAAAAACTCTCAACTTCTTCTACCAGTCCATAACTTATTTATTTTCATTTCTGCGCTCTCGAGTCAGACTTAAATGGTATCAGGGAAGAAAAATTTGCAACTTTTTTAAATGAAACGCCAAGAGGAAACACCAGAACACTAAAACGTGAAATTGGTGCAAATTTAAAGATAAGCGAAAAAATTGCACGTAAAATGAAGTACAGGTGTGAGAAAATTGGAAAAACTAATAGCATCATAGCACAAATGACATAAAACCTGAACAAGAAGGAAAAAAGTGAAGCTGCCAGCAAGATGAAGATACTCGTAGGATGCCGTTATATGGTAAACTCAATCAGCAGTCATTGGAGATGAGCTACGAAGCAAGGTCATGAAGCGAAATTGAGGCAGGCAGCACTGGTGGCAATGAAAACACACTTTACAAAAAAAAAAAAATTTACAACACAAGTAAAATTCTAACAACCAGCAGCAAATGAAAAAACTATGCAACCGAATAATATTTTTTTAGAATTTACGCACACCATGCCATCATAAAATGATCACCTGCAGTGGAGCTAAGCACCAGCATTTGTGGGATTGTGTGGATGTGATGCGGGAAAGTGCTTATTAAAGAGAATGGCAATGGGCGGGTAGTTGTCTGTTAGAGCTTTTAAATTGAAGCAGGCGGTAGTGCGTGCTATAAAGTCAGCAAAAATGGCATCAAAACTAGAGTTTGTTTGAAATTCAATCATTCACAACAAATATAACATCACTTTTTTGAATGTATGTGAAAACTATAAGCTGGGGATAAGTATTAAGAAAAATTTAGGCGGCTAAAAAAATGGATACATTTGTGCAGAGACATTTATTTTAATTTTTAAATTGCAGTCAACAAAAAAATTCGATTTCAAATTCTTAACAACCCCACTTATAGTATATACATTTTTTTGAAGTCTTCCTATTGAGATTAACCTCAACAACGGTTTCATTTATAAAAAGGTTTGTAAAAAGATAACTTTTATTGTCGGTTAAATTAAGTCTCTAAAAAATTAAGTCTCTAAATATCCTAGTAGTTCAATAACCTTTAATGGCATAACATAAAATATGGTATGACATAAACATAAAATATGGTATCACATAAACATAAAATGGTATCACATAAACAAAAAATATGGTATGGGATAAGCATAAAATATGGTTTGACATACACATAAAATATGGTATGGCATAAACATAAAATATGGTATCACATAAACATAAAATATGGTATGGCATAACCATAAAACATGGTTTAAAATAAACATAAAATGTGGTTTGACATAAATATAAAATATGAAATGGCACAAATATAAAATATTTCTTACCACAAACATAAAATATGGTATGGCATAAATAACACAGGCCTGCGAAATTTAACTTTTTTCAGTTTCTAGAATGGCTGTACTTGTTTCTTGTAGTTTTTTATGCGCTGAAAACGAATCTGACCTTCAAAATGCTCCATCACGTCAGGATTTTTGGTAAATGAAGCATAAAAGGTCAAAAAATGGACATTTTAGCCATTTTTGATAATTTTTTTTGGGTAACTTTAATTTTCAGTGGCAACCCTAAAAAAAAATTATATCCTACAAAAATGTGCAAATTTGTTTACTTCCCCGTTGTTTTCGAGAGCTGTTTGAAAATTGTAAAAATGTGTCCCACCCTAATGTGCGCACAAATGCTTGTCAACATTTATCTCGAAAACCTAATGTGGAATGTGAGTAGTCGTACGCTTAAGTACATACATATATGTTATAACAACTGTATGTTTGGATGCACGTAAAACTTCCTGGTGCCTTTATGTGCTCACTTGTGCAAAAGCTTAAGTAGCTCGTAAAATTTTAGAGCAAATTAAATGAGCAAAAGTGAGACTGCTTCAAATTGTTCGCACGAAAGGATAAGAAAGGTGAAGTAGCGGTGATATGAGTTTTCTATAGAGGTGCTCCGAAAATGAGCGTGACTGTGTGCCAGTGTGATGCTCAATTATTGCAGATTCACGTGTACATATTGAACCTTGGCATCTTCTGCTAAGCATATAATATATCGACTGCTTTCTGAGTACCTTTGCAAGCAAGAAAAGAAAACTATAACCCATTTCACTTTATGATAACAACTTCCTTAAGTTTTCATTTAGACGCTCTTACTAAGGCGGCTCATATGGGATAGAACTTGGCATGAACACAAAAAAAGATCTCATAAATAAGAAAATCAATGAAAACGCAAACCGTTATGGAATGGTCAATGCTGTAAATTGGCTAAGCTGTTAATCGATGCTTAGGCGCCTGAATGTATGCTTTTACGAAAGAGAAACACAGAATAAAGGCTAAAAATCAGGACTTCGGAGGTTGTTACTGCATATGAATTGCCTAAATGGAAAAGCTCGCGAGCTCTAAAATTAAAAACGAGACTGAAAAATATCGCAAAAGTTGGCAAAGTAAACTTTAAGTGGGAAATTTTGTTATAAAATTTGTTGTTTGTAAAAGATTACCCGAATGCTGATTGTAGTAATAGGCATTTTGAGCAGAGTTTGTTCACGGGTGCCAATGAAATTAGGAAATTAGTTTTCGATAGGTTGATGGAGGCATTTCTAAATTGTCACATCGACAGTTTGTTTTTTTTTGGTTTTCTTTCAAAAAAGCTTAGATAGGTCAAGACAGTTAACTACGTTAAAATGTAGAACTCGTAAATTTATGTAAATCAAAAATAAGTTATGAAGTAGGGACAAAAACTAGATATTCCCGAAACTGTTCTGGTCAGAGGTCACAGTCTTAAGGTCCTGAATATTTAGTGCTGTAGTGCGGTAAACGTAGATTTGGAATCAGCTGCAATACTTCTGAGTGAATGTCACTACCAAACTTATTAGTTAGTCTTAAGTCATCACTAAGGATAGCCACCGACCTTTAATCAAGGTGGCCCTTGAACCATTAACGTGGATTCGTATGGCAAAATTATTTAAACAGAACTATGGAGCAGAGTATTCTAGTTCCCTATGTATCCCCAGAAGAATTCCAAGCAAATTTTCGAGTGCTCAAATCTGAAATTTGTCCAGTAAAAGCATTCATTCAATATAATTTCGTTGCAATTAGTCCGGCATCTGTCATAAATAATTGCGAGAAGAATGTTCAAACAAGTATCAAGAAGCTTGCTTGAGGTAAAAAGCAGCATTCTAGTGAGAAGCATTGGTTGCGCCCTTTGTACGCTTTCCATTTTAATCTTGGATAGCATATTTTGCAACGCTGGACACCAAAACGTGGCCCCTCAGAGGAAGCTAGGCTTCTCAGCCGCAATGTATCACTAGTTTACTATGCAATAACCTGGGCTCATTAGCTCTAACCATGGGTCTGATCAGAAGATAGAGCTTTAAGCTCTCAAGAAGTAATATCTCACTTTAAATTCTAGGCTACCGAAGCATTCAGGCTTTTAGAAATTATCCACTTAACCAATTTCTCCAAGTAAACGATTGTCTCAAAGGTTTTTTATTTAGAATAAAAAATATTTCAGATATCTATGCAAAATTACTTGCACTGGGGAGGGAAAGATTACGAATTCCTGATTTTTTTGCCCAATACTTTTTTTTCAAACCCTTTATGTAACGGGTGGCGCTAAAGTAATCTTCCTATCAGAAAATGCTATAAATTTTGCGATTGGCCCCTAATGTCAGTTCTGTTTTGACATTTGTGTAGTAAACACATGCGAAATACACGTTAATAAACAATGTTACGCTACACTGGTCCAGATCGCGGAATATTGCTGACTATTTATTTGGCCAATAATCGGTCGGTGACTTTGGCACAACGTGAATTTCGTCGCAGATTTCCTCGCCGTTCAACGCCTACTAGTGAAACACTGCGACGTTTAGCCGCTCGCCTCGAAGAGACTGGCACAACACGAGATGCTGCCAGGCGTGGCAGACCCCGGAGTAGCCGTTCTGCAGAGAATATTGCTGCTGTAGCCGAGGATGTCATGGAAGCGCCGTCGACATCGACCAGACGACGTGCCACGCAAATGGGTATCAGTCGACGGTATTTACAACGAATTGTGGTACAAGATTTGAAGATGTTTCTGTACAAAGTCCAGACGATGCATCAGCTGTTAGCTGCTGACCGCCAATCGCGTCTAGCATACGCTCAAGCCATCCTTAATCACCACCAAAATTTACGCTTCTGGGTCACTGAAAATCTGTGTGTAATCCACGAAGAGCCATTACACCCGCTCAAAGTCACTGTATGGTGTGCTGTTTTCGCTGGAGGAGTCATCGGACCTTTTTTCTTCAAAAACGTCACGGGACAAACGGTTACTGTGAATGGTGAGCGCTACAGAGCAATGATCAACGAGTTCTTTTTGCCGCAACTTGATGAATTGGGATTGGAAAACATGTGGTTCCAACAGGACGGTGCAACGGCACACACTGCACGTGCCACAACCGATATGCGGAAGGATGCATTTCCCGGGCGCCTAATCTCCCATTTTGGCGATTTGCACTGGCCAGCAAGTTCGCCTGATTTGACCGCTCCAGACTTCTTTTTGTAGGACTTTTTGAAGTCGAGGGTTTATGTTAACAAGTTTCAGACTCTTGCAGCTCTTAAAGACAATATCCGTCAAGAATGTGTGGACCTATCGCCGGAAGTTTTGGCCAAAGTGATGGAAAATGCCATAAAAAGGGCTCAAATGGCAATCAACTGTGGCGGCGGCCATTTACATGACATCATATTCTCGACTTGATGTAAAAAAAATTAAAAGAGCAAATAAATATAATCCACAAGAAGAATCAAAGTTTTTCATTTTTTTTTTTAATTACAGCCAAAAAACATCGCAAGGTTACTTTTGCGCCACCTTGTATATATTAATTTTCAGCACTGTTCACATTCTGCTAAAATCCAATGCACTTTCAGTCACTTACCTCCCTTAAATTAGGTATCTACATTTTATTGCAATAATAATTAGTGAATTTTTCGAATAATCCAATTTTTCGCATATTTTCTAATGGCTATTTAAATTGTCCTAAAAGTCACTTAATTGCTTAGTTATGTTTATTAGGCGCAATATATTGAGCAACAACAAAATTAGCAATCAAATAACAACATATTTACCCAGCTTATTATATGCACAGAGTTGAAATTATAATAATTGTGGGCTGATGGCTGTGGGAAACAGCAAAATAAAGCCGTGAAAATATGTACAGCAAATTACCAATTCAAACAAGCGGGTCAAAAACGGTAATAGAAAGGCTAAAATGTAATTTTTACAAAAACGGAATAATGAAAAAAATACGAAAATTGTAATAAGTATGCACATTAGTGGAAGAGGAAGGGAGAGAAATCTGTTGATGGAAGAGGCAAAGATTTTTGATGTAATTAATTGAAACATAAAAATGTATGGAAATAAATAAAATAAATGTAAAGGGAAATGATTATTAACATTTGTTTGCCAATAAAGTGACATCCACATTCGATTCAGTAGAAGTGAGGTTCTTACGTCTAAAGGGTCAGTAGGTTTATGTCATCGGTACAAAAATGAGTTTCGAACAAAGAGCTAATAAAAGTCGAAGCTCATTTGATTTTTCGATTCCAAGGAAGTTGTCCACAAGGAGTTCGTGCCAACGGGCCAAACTGTCAATGCAATTTTATATCTTGTCGTTTTGAAGCGTTTGTTGCATCGCATTCGTCGAATTCGCCCTGAATACCACGAAGGAGAAAGCTAGCACTTCTTGCTTGATAATGCACATCTCATAAATCCACTGTTGACTAGAAATCGTATTTTGACCATCAATCACTCACCATATTCGGCTGATATGGCTCTCTGTGACTTCTACCTATTCGGAATATTACATTTGGCCATGAAAGGAAATCGATTTGTGTCCGTAGAGGCCATCTAAAGGCGTATACCGACATCCTGAAGAACATTCCGGTCAATGAACTGAAGCAGCTTTTCGAAAAGCTTTCAGATTGCGCATGCAGTGTATCGTGGCCAGAGGGGACTATTTTGAATAAATAAACTCGAAGTTATCAGAACAAGGCTTCTGTCGTTTCTATTTTAACTCAGTCTTGCTTATTTTGGACTTCACCTTGTATATATACAGCCTCTTGCTGGCTGTCTGAGCGAGCTTCTCCTTCAATTTGCGGTAAGCGTCCTGATATTTTTCAACAAATGACGGTTTTTTATAAAAAAAAAAACTTTTTTATTGCAGGAATCTACTTGGAGATTTTCCATACCTATTAGTGGCGACCGCTTTTAGAAAAAACTTTTTCTAACATCTGGGGTTTTATGCACCTTGCTTCGAACCATCGAATATTAGTCACACACGAGCCCATTCGGCTAGGGCAGCCACCATTATTATTATTACGATTATTATTTTATATTATTTTTAAGAGAAACACCTCCTTCCGAGGCTTTCGACTTATGGCTAGAGAAATAAAATGCTTATTCGGTTAAAATTCTCGGAAAAGCTTCGCTGAACTCAAAAGTAGCTGTGAAATGCTGCCGATCTCTGAAGGTAATGGATCAGTATGTGGATTCCAGTGCGTAGATAGTAACAGTACGACTGATGAACTAGCTCGTAGAGGCGCTGAGGTTGGACATATAGCAGACATTCGTTTATAAACTTGTAAACTTCTAATGAAAAGTCGTTTGTGATTTTGGAGTAAAGGGTATCGTAGGAAACCACCTGCGAAGTAGCTGAGCAGCAATGCTAAAGTCGCTAGGCACTCTCACTTATGTACAGGGAAATGCTTGATTGGCTTACCCAACAGCCAGGGCGGGCACTCCTCGTAATAACTGCCGTAAGAATTGCAGAGATGTTGAAAGGAGACGACTAAAAAACCTATTTTTTATCACTGGCCGGTTTTATCTAAGGGAAGGGCTTGAAAGCATCTTTAAGGAACGTGACTTTCTCGGCTACATGAATATCATGAGTCTGACATAGTTGCTCTTGGCTACAAATTGGTTCCTAGGGACATGGCTGTTAATTGTTAAGTACTCTGTGGAAGTCACACATAAAGGATCAACGATATAACCTAAAAACCTAACAAAAAAATTTATTTTTTTGACCATAATAACGTTAAGGGTTTAGTGCCTTAATCATAAATACCTTCGTCATTTATTTTATCTTATCTTATCTAGAGTAAAGATTCAGACTTTCACAAGATCTTATTCTGATAAAGAAGAATTTCTTCATGATTTATTCGAAGCAGCAGTACTGCATATACTTCATACTTTTAGCTGTAAAATTTTCTTGAGAATCCCTACTATAAAAATACTGTCGATTATGTCACATTAGATACGAGTATACACCAACACAGGAGGTTGTAGGGTTACCTATATAAACTGGTGAAGAAGAGTCGAACGTGAAAGAGATTTCGAAGCTGAAGACTTCATTAATTCTATTATATAATCGATAGACAGGGTAGAGCTGTCGGAGCTTCTCAAATCGATGCATAACTGTTTTTTGCATTGTCTTAAATCATCGAACTAGAGATGCTTAAGCAGTTATTGGACCCACTGTTTATTCAAGGGATATCCCACCGCGAGCAGCCGAATCTCCCAACTGTGGTTAGATCTTCGTTTGAGCACCACAAGAACAGTTGGATTTTATCGGGAGGTTCTCATATTAAGTTCCATCACCGCTTTCGATAGCAAAACCACGTTAGTGTGTGAACTCTATAGCTCAAAACAGTTCCGTCGTACTTGTCACTAAAAATTAAGTCTTCAGCAGCAAAAAAAATTTGGCACAGTTAGAATAGCATACAAGTAAGTAGCTGACTAAAGACATACAGTGGGCATCACTTAAAGTGGTACAACAATTTTTTGCATTGTTTAGTTTTTTGTTAATTAAAGAAAATATGTAGCTCATACTTTAACGAAAAAAGTGTTAATAAGGACTCTTAACCTTACAAACAAAAAAAAAACCTGAATTCACCAAAACTTGGTGAATATTTTGGAACATTTTCAATTACGCAAAGCAATTGTATAGATTATTCGAATTTAATATAATGTGTGGTTTGAGGCGGCTGCGTGCTTTTGATAATGTGAAAGTTATGAGGTTCTTTGCTGACAGCCTCACACTTTCGCCAGAAAGTAAACTTACGTGCATGCGTTGTGTTGAAAAATACGCAGCAAAGAAAAAATGTGACTAAAATAATTCAGAAAAATAAATTAATTTGTAAATTTGTAACTTGTTTTTTACTAATTCTGTAATTGTTTTTCAATAAAAATAAAATTTAATAAAAATTTCGAAAATAAATTAAATAAAAATTTTTTTTTTTTAATTTTTAATATTAAATTTTTTCTAAGCTTTTTTTTTATTTTGTGATTATGATCTGTACTGTTTTTGTTTTTCTTTATAAAAAATGAACGAAAAAAGGTAACCTATAAAAACATTGCGAAAAATTGCTGTGTGTTTTTGTGTGCCACTCACTGTATGCCATATAAACTAGCGATGAAAGAACTATAAAAATTGCTCATCTTTTTTTATCGATTTTTTTTTGTCTTTATTTTTTATCACTTCAATATTCTTTGCTGTCAACACTCATTTGCGTTATGTCTGTTTTTCCTTTATTTCTGGTTTGTATTTTTGTTAAGTACCAGCTAGGAAAATAAAAATATTTTTATTGGCCATGCCCTGCGGTTTGTAGCCGTCAACGCTGCGGTGGCAGGCGCTAGATAATCACAATCTATGAATATTATTATAATAATAATAAGCATAAAGTTATTTTCTTGTTATTGTTGTATGCACTTGTTTCTGGAAATATGTTTTATAGCGCAACCAAATGCATTGTTTCATATTTTTATTATTTCGTATGTCTTTTTGTGGCATAAATTTTGCCGCTTTACAACCACTTGACCTTTTTGCAAATATTATTTAGTACCTCTATTTATGTATTTATATATTATGTTTCCATACATACACACATACATACGTACATTCATACAAGTGCCTGCTTATATACATAAAATAAATGCTGCTTCTTTCGAGCATTTTTTTTGCTTAACTGTGGATTCAGGTCAGTATTGGATTTCTGCTGGTTTTTCGAATGAAAACAAATGCGGATTTTCTTCTTAGTTCACGGATTTTTTCATTTTATTTTTTTAGTTTCTTTCACTTATCCTTGCTTGCTTTTTGTTC
Source organism: Anastrepha obliqua (assembly GCF_027943255.1). Taxonomy (NCBI): domain Eukaryota; kingdom Metazoa; phylum Arthropoda; class Insecta; order Diptera; family Tephritidae; genus Anastrepha; species Anastrepha obliqua. The sequence goes on along the minus strand of NC_072895.1, from coordinate 106,573,278 downwards.
TTTTTTTTTGTAATTGTCCACTTATTCTTCCACTTGCTTGCTCATTTCATTCATCTGTTTAATTCAACTTGAATTTTTTCCTCTTTTTAATTTGTAAAACAAAACTTTATTCAAAAAAATTTCGAGGTCAGACTAATTGGCATTGGGCTCAGCGGCACCACTAAATATCAATCGATTAGAAAATAAATAATACGAAAATTAGCCTTTTCAATATCAAACAATTCTGAGGACGTTGTAATAAATATTTAGGGTATCAACTTTTTGTGATCCACCCTAAAAGGCGTATTTTTTGCATAGTTATCGAAAACTTATTTTTTATATAAATTACATATTTTTCACCTATTCAAAAAATTTTCGTTTCCTTATTGTATAAATTCTTTCCAAAATTACAACGTTCCGGTAACGGATTCAAAATGGTATTTTCCTAACAACCTGGCTCTACTCTTAGCTAAGGCTGGGCACTTACAGAGGAAGTGTTTCTTTCTCTTCCTCGTATCTACAACTTCTGCAGTATTCATGAGAAAATACTCCTAGCTTAGAAGAGTGCCTACCTAACAGACGACACGAGCCACGACCTTCGAGATATTCTCTCTTGAGAGGTTGAACAATTCTCCTGAACTCTTATTATCTATTTGCGGCCAAATTAGCCTGATTGTCACACGAATATTTCCTTCTCTTCATTACTTATTGGCCTCCTGGTGAATATTATTTTTTTATATTTAATTTGCAAGTTGCCAAAGGAGTTCCAATATTGCCTCTGTTTTCAAGCAGTGGAAAATTAGTAGCCCTTCCGGCTAGAATGTTAAGCCTAGGCAATTCACTATTCGAGAGTCTCGGACAACTGCTTGGCGTGGACGTTAACAACCTAATAAGATTCTTCAACCACATCGACTGGATATAGCCATGCTGTAAATAACCGTTAAACAAGTTGGTAGTGAGGATGTGGCAACAAAATGGTGCGGAAGCGCTAGTTGGATTCTGGATGAATCACCACCAATCAATCAACCAATCCTTTCTGTCTAGCTCATCGGCCTTGCAATTTTCTTCAATATTTCTGACCTTGAAGATGGTGCTGCCAGGCATTTCTGAGCAACCTCCGATCTTAGTATAATTACCTCTATTAAATTTTCCAGTCGCCTGGCTGTCCGAGAAGATATTTATCGTAGTTTTTGTTACGGCGTGTGTGTTAAGGTGCACAGTTACCTCCTTTATGGCTATGACTTCTGCCTGGTGCAGTGGTTCGGAAGTCGGGCAGAAAATTCTAGTCCTAATTCTTTTGAAAAAACTCAATAAGATCCTTTATTTTCTAGGTTGGATCCATCCATGTAAAAATTTATTTTCCCTCTCCTTCGTGGTCTTTGAGTTTGCCACTCGCCTCTTGACAGGATGTTCGTTTTGAAGAGCTGATCGAAAGTGAATTTAGGGAAGGAATAGTCTATTTCTTGAATGTCGAACCGCCTGGTCTTCCATAGCGCCGTGCTATTAAGGGTTTAAAATGCAACACAAAAGTATTTGTTATAAAATTCTAGGACTTCGAATACATCAAATCTTAAAATTTAATTGAATATAAATAAATCGAAATATAATAGAAAATATACACGCTAGATTATATTTATTAAAATCTTTCCCGAACAAATTTTTCATTACACACTACTTGCCCTTAAACACTTACATATTTGCTCTCATCCAAACCCAACCCAAAAGTTTATTTTAATTAAGAACAAGAAAAAAAGCTAAGTTATTATGCCAATGAATATTCAGTTATGTGAAGTCACTAATAGCACAGACTAATCTTATGAAATTGGTCACTAATTATGTAATGAGTATAGGAATGTTGGCAACAGCCTGGATGCAGAGGAAAGCTGGCAGAAAGGCCAGTCAAGTAGGCTGAAAAAATAGGCAGGCATTTCAACTAATAACAAAAGGGGCGGATAGCAAGCAATTCACATAAAAGTTTTGCTGCTTATTGTGCTGAAGGGAGTGTGAGACGATTGTTGTTGTGCTACGAGTATATTATTAGTTCTCCCGTACCAACGTTGATAGGTTAAGGCCGAATTTCTTTTTCAATTTTTATATAAAATTTGATTTTTTTCATGCAGAATAAAATTTTTTAAATTCGGTCGCCTTCAAATGACGGTTAACTTTTAAGAGAAGATTTTTCAATACCTCTTTAAAAAGAGTTTTATTGAGAGTTTATTGAGAGACTCTATGATATTTTAAATTTTCTTTTGATCTTTCTTGTGTAAAAAATTGGAATTTAATCGAGTAACATAAGTTCCACAAGCAACCTTTACTTTAATGCATACCTTGGAAAGTCGGTTCTAAGTTAGAGGAGAAAACCGAACTTATATCCCACCAAAGATTGTCACTTCAGCACACAGCATCGCCTCAAAATTTATATTGACGATTTTATGCCCTCACAATAACAACAACCTTCATGCTTATTAGTACGCTGCTGCTTGGCAAAAACACAAATAAATACTAAATAGAATAAAAGCAGGAAAGAACTTGATTTGCCTTGGCCTGCCTTGACTTAAATCGACTTGCACACATCTAAGTGCCCATTTTACTCTTGCGTTATTGTTTTGGATACTAATTTATATTTGTATATGTATGCGTGTGACCGCTTATGCTTATTGATATTCATTATATGCCTCAGCAGTGAAAAAAAATGTGTAATAGGGGCTCGAATACACTTGTTCTCCAGCAGCCACCTAATAGTTTTACGCTCTATTTCTCCGCATATTCTTGGCACTTCCGCCTTCATCGCTTAGTATAGCGACGCATAGTCGGCCATTCACAAAGCTGCTTCAGCTGCGCAAAAAATCAAGCAATGGGGCGTCGAATTGACAGCTGCTTGGTAGTAGGTTGGCAGTCAGTTGTAGGTCGCGTGATTCTATGAGTACAGACACACACACGCGCACTTATCACCAATACATCAATCTGCCAATTGTAGTTTTGGCTTTCGTTTAGCTTGTTTTCCCACAAAAAGGTTGCCTCCCAGCTGTGTTTGTGAGCATTCCACTCAGTACAAACAGCAGGCATCACAGGCAAGCTTCTGAAGAATTTTGGGCTTCTATTTGGAAACAAAAAAACTGGAGTGAGAAAAATAGTCAGCAGTGCTTGCAGCCTGTAGGCAATCGAAACAAATAAAAAGCTGACTACCGCAGCAGCTATCAGCCAGCACTGCTAACTACATACATATAAGTACATACCAGCGCACTCCTTTCAATGTGAAAATGCTGGATGTGCTTTGAGCCTGTGCTTGTTTTTTTGGTTTTTGGTTTTCCAAATACCAGCTATTGTGCTTATTGGCTTTTATACTTTGTCTATTGTGTTTGTTTTTGTTGCTAGTATTATTTTTTCTATAAGTTTGTTCACTATTCTCTGCAGCTGTGTGCTTGCTTTGAGTTTTTTCTATATAGCACATATACATATGCATATATTTTTCTGCTTTTTCTGCCATTGTTTGCTCACAACTTTGGTTTTCTATCCGCTTTAGGGAATTTATAGATGAAGCCTCATTTATTTATTAATTTAGCATTTTCGACTTAAGCGCACATACAGCAGCTTAAATGCGAACCGACTTACTAGCGTAAAACACAAATACACACCCAAATCAGCAGTCAGACGACTGGTGTTGTATTAGTTTACCACCAGTTTGCTTGGTAGCTAAATTAGTTCCTCTGCTATATTTTTTCTCCATAAGCGCACTTTGCATTTTTAACCTAGCGATGCCCTACGAAATGTCAGTGGCAGCCTAATACCAGTTAACGAATTATTAAGTTCTATACCGGTTGTCAAACTATTTTATAGTATACAAGGCAACTTTTGGAACTGCTACAATTCTAGTCACCTTCAAACTAGTCCAATTTTGGGGCGAAAATCACCAGTTTTCGACTAGTTCAAAAAGTGAATAAAAATTTAAAAATGCATCTTTCAAAATTATTTCATGCATTATTAATAAGAATGTGATACAAATTGTTTCGTTCGACTTAGTATGACTTTTTTTTTATTTTGAAAACATGCTATTTAAAAACATAAAAAAATTAAAGACGAAAACTTAACAACAAAAAAAGACCTTTGTTTTGCATAAACCTCTAATTGGCCGTTTTGCAACTAGTATAATTCAGGTCAAATTCGAACTAGTCCAATATGGGGCGAAACTCAGGAGTTTTGGACTAGTTGAAAAAGCGAATACAAGTTGAAAAACTAAGCCATCAATAAATATTTTATGCGTTATAAATCAAAATTTTATAAAAAATGTTTCTTATATCTAAATTGGCTGTTGACTTAGTAAGATATTATCTTTAAAATTGCTTATTTGAAAATTTAATGTTTTCTAAGACCAAGTGCAATCAAAATAAAAGTAAAAACAACATAAAAAACGTTTGATTTGCATACACTTCTAATTGAGCTTTTTCTAACTGGTACAATTATGGTCACTATTGAACTAGTCCGATTTGGGGTGAAATTCACCAGTTCAGGGCTAGTTGAAAAAGTTCATAAAAGTTGAAAAATTAGCTATCCAAAAATTATTTATGCAATATGAATTAACATTGTATATGAAATTAAAAAAAAATACCAGTCTAACGGTTAGACGCGATAGAAGTGAAACCTTCCGTAAAACAAACTGAGAGAGAATGAGATCAAAAACAACAATTGACGCGGTATTTCAAAGATATGTTGACAACATCGAAACCAAAGCATTTGTATCATATTTTAGCTATCATAAGCCACTCGTATCATTTGTTGAAATTGAAAACATTGAGGATGAATAATAATAAAATGAAGAAAATAAAATATGAACTTTATAGCAATATTATAATGAACCTATAATTATCCCTGCTTTCGTCTCATTCTCTCTCAGTTTGTTTTACGGAAGGTTTCACTTCTATCGCGTCTAACCGTTAGACTGGTATTTTTTTTTCTGTCGAAATTCACGAACTTTTCTGCATTATTTTTCGGCATAATTGCGGTAAATATTTAAAAATGAAAATATTTACGAATATAAAAATACGGACGCAATACAGCACACGCGGTTGCTATTATGAGCGTCGTAACGCGTATAATACACAGACGTACTAACATATACGCAAACATTCGTAGGTTGGTTTGAATTTTTTATACATATGTATGTATGCTATACTATGGCCTAGCCTATGTACGTACACACATATTTGTGTTCTGAACTTCCAGCAAAACAATGCTTATTAATATACACATATGCATCTACATACAACCGCACACACAGGCCACTCACTTTATTCCTGTAAATGCGTATGTCGTCCAAAGCTAAAATTCTATGCCTAGCGACTACAAGAACAAAATGCATTAATAGGCGCAGGCGTAGCGGCCATCATCCTAGTTGCCATAGCGCTGAACAGTCGCGGCGGCGCCGAACAGTTTCAACTATTGTACTGTGCAACAAAAACTCATCATCAAAAAATTGATTTATAAATTCGAGCTCATAGTTCTAAGAGCAAGTACTTTCATTCATAAAACGAGCCGCCCATATGCTAATTTTCTCGTCAATTCGAAAATAGTCAATATTGGAATATTTCGCGTAGAATTATTTGCCAATATTCAATTTTTGTCAAGTCGAGTGCCCGCGGCTCCGTAAATATGTTTGCACCCATATATATTATGTATGTAAATATATGTTTCTAAATGCTCGACAACCTGCCAGCTGCCTGTACAAGGTTACTGTACATTAGGCCGGGTCGATTTGTGGGAAGGCAAAAAAATCGCCCATTGCTCTGTGAAAATCATATTCTAGGGATCAGAATAAGAAATTTTGCCGAAGGAACCATACCTCTAAAACGATTTCTGATGTCCCCCAATATGGGTCGAACTTTTTAGTTTCTTTTCTATAACTCACATTCATTCATTTACATATGTTCTGACTAAATAAATTTTTTAAGAGGAAAAATAGATAATATTATAAATAAATAAAAATAAAGAAAAAACATAGCCATTTAGCTGATTTTTTCATGTAAAGGCCAAAAATGGTGATATTTTGAAATTGGGGGACATCAGAATTCGTTTTAGAGGTATGGTTCCTTCGGCAAAGTTTCTTATTTTGATCCCTAGAATACGATTTTCATAGAGCAATAAGCGATTTTTAAATCGACCCGCCCTACTGTACATGCAATGCTGTGCCTATGAATGTGCGCTGTGCCTATGAATGCGCGCTGGATTTCTTGAGAAATTTTACCGTATGTTTTGCTGTGGCGAGGCACATATGTACATACACACAACATATATACATATATCCGCATATATACATACATATATAAGTTCATAAATTTAAATTTGCTTATGCCATCCTTCTGTGTGCCTGGTAATGAAGCATTTTCTATACATACATATATATACGTATATCTTTTTTCTTCTTCTTTTTGGTGTCGCTTTTTCGTTTCATCGAGTCTCAAATCACTCCCAACGATTCTAAAGAAGTTTTCACTTCAAAAATGTATTTCTAAATTTGTTGCATGAAAAATCATTCATTCTTAAACAAAGTGAAAGCACCTTAAAAAAAAACAAAAGGAAATATTGCTATTCGAAAACTCTCTATTAAAAAATATCAAATAAAATCAACACTCATAACTGGTACAATTCTAACCACTCTCGAACTAGCACTGGTATGACTTCTTCCATCTACTGCCAGTTCATGAACAAGAATACGTGCTGATTTTTTTTTTGTCTTTTCACTGCAGGGTATTCGCACATCCATCTGTAACTCTTGGTGGCCAAACAATCTTCTACTCCTCTTTCGGCATCTACCATTTCCTTCTGTATCTCGTAAAATTAAGCATAATGGCTTTGCCTTCGTATAAGCTAAATAAGCAGGCCAGTGAGTGAAGCACAAGCAACTCATATTTTTCGTAAGCCGCTGGCAGTTATTGTTCAATTCGTTTGATTGAGGTTAGACTCTAATAACTAAATAACTGGCTGCTTAACTGCTAATGACTGGCGGTAAAGTATTCAAACTTATACTTCCATAGTTTACTTAGACGCTTCTATAGAGAGATAATGCGATTAGTACTCCAAGAATTACTCATCTGCGCATACACTCTCTGCTATAAGTATGTATTTTAAGCGGGCTTCTCCTCTAATTCGTAGTCTGTGTCTTGCTGTTGACCTATGAATGGAGGTTCCTACAGCTATGGGTAGCTTAGGTTAAGTTATGATGATAGCAATTCCATGATACTAAGAATATCCGATGATTTTATGTGAAGCTTTTCCAAGACAGAGCACCTTTCAGTGGTTAACCATTGTCTAGAGTGGACCAACAGATATTTTAGATTCTCTTCTAGACAGTATCTGAGACACAAAAAGTGGAGGTCAAATGGCCACTGGACACTTTTCACTAGGACCATGATAAATGTGTGGTATCTGTCATCAAGCCCGAGACGATTCTAGAGCTGAAGAACGAAATCACATGCGTTATTAAAGACATACAGCCGAACTATGCCTAAAAGTCAAGGAAGCTTTTAATATGAGCATCCTGTGTTGCCAGGGAATCGTGGTGGCATTTAATAAATATTGTGTTTCAGACGAAAGTGCCAGAGAATAAAAAGCTTGTTGAAATAAAAAATAAAAATTTCGATACATTTTGTTTTGTTTTGTTTAAAGAATAAAATCTGCAGTCTTATTGAATACTTGATTTCTCTGCAGAATATTTCGTTCTCCTTTCTGCTCAATCTCTCTTCACACTCTACTCCATTTCGTTTCTTTACTCAATGTTTTTGCTTCTCAAACATCTCAATGACTAATCTGTTTTATAAACCACTGGTAGTTCTTAAGTTCTTCTGGTTCATATTCGCTTCGCTGCCATGTCTTGAATTGCCTTTTATTCATAACTATCAACGACCGCACGTTCTAGCATTCTGCCTCTTTTCCTCCCCCTTTTCATTTATCTTAGTACTCCATATAATATTTTCTTTGGTTTTCGAACCTTCACGTTTTTCCTCTTCGATTTTCATATTCAATGCCATTAACCCCACTCCTCTCATATTTTAATCCGACTATCCAGTTATTGTTTTTGGGTTTGGTTTTACCTCATTTGCTTGGTTTGCTTTTCTAATGGAAATCGATTATTTTTATTATTATTGATACTTTCCTTGCTATGCTATGCTAAGATCCGCAGGCAAGCACATACGAAAACCAATAACAACAACAAAAATGTATGCCCATATTCATGCACAAAAGCCACAATGTATAAAGCAAGTTTATCTACAAGCCGCCCAAAATAAAATCTCATAGCTTCATTGCCCGAGAGTTGAATAGATTCTGGGTCGACCTAATGAAGCTTTGCAATTAAATGAATTATTAGGGAAATATATAAAAAAAAAATATGTGCTTAATAAGTTAGAAAAATGCTTGTATGTAGGTAGATGTGTATAAAAAACAAGAATTGGAGAATTGAAGAAATGCTTATAAAAAAGTTATTACAACAATAAAAATTGGCTGTATGCCCTTTATGCTCATTAGGTTGTTAGATCGTAAATGGTTTAGATTTCTTCAGGTGGCTCAAAGCGGTCAGCAGTCGAAAAGGCCAAGCATTAGATTAATAATTAAGAGCTTGTTGGTAATGGCCTGGGAGGCAGCAAGATTGAGTTTGGGTGCTAAAGTTCACTTTGAGAATCTGAAATTTATTACTTATTAAAAAATATTTAAATACATTTTTGAGATGGGCGGCAGAGGAAAAAAAGAGGTTAAGGAAAAAGTTATGCATGCCTTCAAATTTGGGTATACAAGTACATAGTCATAGATATGTGGGTATGTATGTATATATATAGTTACATGCTGGTGTAGCACTAAGGAGATATAGTTTCGCTCAAATCATTGTTTCGGAAATAAACGTGAAAGTTGTGGCTAAAGCTTGAGCTCCGTGATCTCATAGTCAGAGCTTCTAAGCTTCAAAACTGTTCTAGATAAAAATGGTGGCGCGATCTCCAGCCCGTCATCCAGAGACTTTTAGAATACCTAAATTTTAAGGTACTTTTATCTACAAAATATTTCAAATATGTGATTTTAAGTGAATTATCGATAAATATCTCTAGCGCAGCATGAAGCTTCACGGGGAATGAAAGCTGGAATAATGACAAAAAGCTTCTCTAAAAGTTTTCAACATCATAGTTTTAAATGCTGCAATAAGTGTATATAATTTAGTAATTACTTTACTCACTAATAGTCATTAACTTCTTCCCTTACATTTACTCCTTCTCACAGCTGAAATCTGTTTATCTCGCTGTTATGTAAATTATAACAATAGCACTTCAAAATCTCTCATATGCCATCGATTTTTCTGCTCTACTTTCGAGCATTGAGTAGTGTTGGCCAGCAACGTTGTTGTGGTAGTAGTATAAATGTTACTGTGGTTGTGGTTTTGGCAATGATTGCCAATGTTTTAATTAAATTTAACAAAAACCGCCGCACTTACAAACCGCACAGCATCAACCGAAGTTCATCAAGTCGCACAAGTGCCTGCACGGCAGTGGTGGATAAAGCTAAAAGCAGAGTAAAAAATAACGCGAAACAGTGAATACAGGTTCTTAGACTTTGGCTTTGAAGCGCTACTGAATTTGAAACTTTTAATTTGTATAGATGATTGTGATCTTAACAGTTTTCTAATATATAGCCTCCCTAGTGAATTTTGAAAGCCTTCTAGGAATTAATGGTTGTCCACTCGTCTACTCTACTTTATGGTGCGCCTCTGGATGACATTCTACAGTTGGAAGCCCTAACAGTTTTACTGTCTCCGAATGTTAGTTGATATTTAATAGAAACTTTTTTAACTCAGAGTTTTGACATTGCCTGCCGAGGTGCGACCATTTTTAGGAAATATAACTCTTTCTCGCGCGTGGTGTTTACTTACAGGTACACAGTGAGTTTCTCGCCTGAGCCCAACCGGTAGGTAGTCAAGTCCGATTCTCCTCTGCAAATGGGCAATATTCCTTGAGTGTTTGGAAAATTGTGGCCATTCAAAATCCCCATACAATCTACTCCGCTATGAATATATAGTAAGAGTATTGGAGTATAGGGCTTCAAACTTTGCTCTGGGTCAAAGAGCGTTAACAGCATCTCTTTGGAGTAGCGTTTCGAGTTGAAGTTCGTGGAACCTATGTACAAATGCTGTCCTCCTCACACAGCTAATTATTCCACAACTTATAGGGAAATACATTACGTTTTCCGAAGCCATCCTTGGAATTCATAACAACTCATAAAAGCTGCTAACTGAAACCGATGAATCTCATAACAAAGGTTTTTTTTCGGCACACTGAATTCTAATAACTAAAGCAGTGGAAGTACTCGTGCCTATGATTTCAGAGTGGCTGACTTGTCGATTAGTTTTTATATTAGGTGGGATGCAACTGTGTTTAATCTCGGTCTATGGTCCTTCATCCAGAAGCCTGTTACTATCAAATTGCTTTTTTTTAAGTTCAGTTGGCTTGGTAGCTTCAGTGTGCTGGCGATTATACTAAATTTGAAGACCTGCATGCCAACAATCCCTTACGGTAGATTGTACGCTATTTGGTGTAATAAAATTTTTTTTTCTATTTTTTTTCTTGCTAATTTTTAATTTTTTTATAAATGCATACTATGGGATTTTAATGCGCGTTCCACTCTAGTCAACTGCTTGCTATAACGAAATGTTGCAAGAATCAGTTGTGGTATTATCCCAACGCATCGCACGCTCTTATATTTCATTGATCTAAATGTGTCGTTGTCTTTAACGGCATCTAATTCAAATCACTTCAGCTTCAACTTTTAGGTTATCTCACCTTTTAGGTTATTTCAATTTGCATTCAAGAATCGTACTTCCTTCGTGTCATACCATCATACACACAATTATCTGGCTCCAGGCTATCTCTGTAATTTTTATTGAAACAATTTTTTTGGGAAGCACATAATCGGTGCACTTTGCTGTAGTGATACTCATCTGTGTAGCAAACAGTTTGGTCTCTACTATATTAGTAGACAGTCTCTGACCTAAGCTGAGGCTCTGACCATCCTCAAATGGGGTTACTATTTTCCTGGCGGTGGATTGTCGTTCCTTGTCCTCTTTGGAATTAGACGATATAGATTATTTGTCTGGCAGTTTAGAAAGCGGATGTTGAGAATGGAAGGCTAACTATATTTGGTTTTGGTTGGCACCTGTAGGATGTAAATTAGAGAAAGATGATTTGCTTTAATACCTTACAAAATATTTTTGGCATGCTAAATTTAAATGAGTTCGAATTATGACAAAAGTATTTAAGTATTCAGCCGCCGTAGATGAATGAGTTGATGCATGACTAGCATTCGGAAGGACCCAGGCTCGAATCTCGAAATGTGTCCAAATATATTTCTGCTATGAAAAAGTTTCTCATAAAAAATAATCTGCCGTTCGGAGTTGGCCTAAAGCGGTACAGCTGCACACCACAAACACGAAAAACAACTCCGCCAAACACCCAATAAAGGGTGTAGAAAATTATATTTATATACATCAAAGTGTTATTACACATCTTCCGCGCTGGTGTCGACGGCCTAATATGCACTTATAACTTTACTGACTACTTTATTAGTACTGAGGTTGTAAAAGAAGTGTTTAAGTTAAGGTCAAATGTGTTAAAAGTGTTTAAGTTAAGGTCATCTAACATGTAACGATCTGGGGATTAGTTAAGTGCCACCGTATTCAAGCGAGACGCTTAGTGTTCCTATCATTTCATTCACCTTGCACACAAACTTTAAATTCTCAAATGTTTTATAAAAAAATGTTTACGCAAATCACGAGAAGATTCATCTTAACAAAAGCCTGGATCCTTAAGTATTGAATTATTGTGCTTTTGAGCTTCTGAGCTCGGATGATTCCGTCTTCTTCTTCATCCCACTTTTGTTATAACGAAAGAGGACGTAGAACGGTAGAACCGTCAAACTTAAAAACAGAAAGTCCTCGGGGCCAGATCAAATGACAAAAGAAATGATTAAGTACGATGGAGGAAGTCTCTTTTCCGATCTTGCTGATATGTTCGATCTCATTCTGCTAATTCGCACAATCTCAGCATAGCTACACAATTCTTATCTTAAAAAAGGTGATAAGAAAAAATGGTATAAGAAACTGTTAGCTAACTGCAGGGGAATCATCTTGCTCCGCGCTAAAACTTTTTACTAAGTATACTGCGGAAACTGGCATTCCCACAAAGCAACAATGATTCAGACGGAACTTATCGACAGTAGATGTAATCTCTATCTTGCGCCAACTCGTCGAAAAGGCTATTGAATATAAAACAAAAGCCAGTTTTTATCTTATCTACTAAACAACACGATTCGGTTGAAATTTCCGCTGAGTGGGTTGGTGTGTGACTACCATTCGGAATTCACAGAGAGAACGTAGGTTCGAATCTTGGTGAAACACCAAAATGAAGAAAAAGTTTTTTCTAATAGCAGTCGTGCCTCGGCAGGCAATGGCAAACCTCCGAGTATATTTCTGCCTTGTAAAAGCTCCTCATAAAAATATCTGCCGCTCCGAGTCCGAATTTAAAACAAAACACTGTACCCAACGGCCTTGCCACACTTTAAAATGCGATAGCAAACAACTTTTGGTGTTGGCGGGGGGCGAGGCGACAATAGTGTGTGGATAAGTGGGTGTTCAAAAGATAATTAACAACAAAAATTTAGCGCTAAATGTCAGAAACATGAAACCACTGAAACCGAACATATTACAACAACAACAAAATATATAAAAAAATAAACGCATGTCTGTAGCAACAAAAACAATTAACAACCGAAAGTGAAGCAACAACATCGACAGCAATACGAAAACCGCAGCTAATGAAACAACAAAATAAAGATAGCAACAACAAAACAAGCTGCAAAGAGAGCAGACAACAAAATGAGGCAACACAACAACGATGAACAACTGCAACAAAAGCAACAACAGCGCCAAACTAAATTAACAACATTTTTCGCAGCACCAACGTCAACCAAAGTGTTGCCACACATGTGAGGATGTCTGTACGCAAGAGTGAGTGTGTGTATTTTTGAAGTTGCATGTCCGATAGGCGGCTCACGCCACATGTTGCCTGCCCACCCGCGCGCATTGCATGACCGCCCAAATGTGGAGCAACAGCGCTTGGTAAAAAGGGTGTGTTTGTCTGGCGTTTGGTTGTTGCTTTTGTTGTGGCTGTGATACGCTTTGCTACAACTAGCGTGAGATATGCCTTGTTTTGCGGCACAGCATGTGGCAATATTTGCACAAACACTTTTCATGTTGCAAGTATGTACTCGTAATATATATGAATGTATGCACATATGTATGTATGTATGTGTGTGTATGAATTTGTATGTCTGGCATATGGGTGGGTGCGTATGTGTGCGCGGGGTTAAAGTTGTCGTTAAATGACGGCCATGGTGCCGTAGATTGCGAACATTAGCGGATAATTAAACCACCCACAATACAATGTTTGGCAACAAAAGCTAGAGCAACAACAACAACTATAATGAAACTTAGTAGACCAAAACAGCCACAACAAGCCAACGGCCCTACAAATAACAAAAAAAGAAATAAAAAAAATTATGAACAAAAGAAAAGGTCATTAAAGTAACAACAACCAGCCAGTGACTTTAATGTCACAACAAAAACAATGCACACATTCACATGTACCCACACATACATATAAACTCATCGCTTATAACTATTATTTAGATTTGCCTCGCCTGGCTATGTTTCTTGCTTTGTTGTTGCACCAGCAATGCTTTAATTGAAGTCACAAAAGCCACAGCAACAACAATTTCAACATCATCACACTCAACTGCGCTAAGTATACTAAGCTGTGCGCTGAGCTGAGTTGTGGCAACGCCATAGGTGGTCGCTTCATCGCCGACGTTGTTACCAGATACGCCACCAACACGCCAGTGAGCCACCAACAACCAGCAACCAGCCCGCCACCAACTGATTTGATAGTTAGTTGACTAGTTGACTGCTTGCCTACAGATTAACAGATATTTAAATGGGTTTTTGAAGGAATATGTTGTTGTTGTTGTTCATATTTGTCTTTAATGTGCTTTTTGTGTAATGTTTGCCGTACACCTTTGTTCCGCAAGATGAACAAAAATCTGTAAAATTTGTGGTAGACATTGTTGCTGCTCTTCGACGCGTGGCATGCAACATGTACTTCTCCATGTTTACATATTTGTCGTTGAATGACGTATGACAATGCCACTTTCTGCGTAGTGGGCTATGAGAAATTATTTTGTGAATAGAGACTTTTACGAGATAACGAACCCGGAGCATTTGATTTTTAAGTTGTTATTGAATTTTGAACTTATCTGTAGGCTTTATTATTCAAGGCAAATGAGCGATTCCATGGCAAGTGATACAAGTATTTTGAATATTGTCGCCAATTTTTATAAAAAATCTTTTATTTGTAGGCGTGACATAGGCTTGATAATCAAAAAACAACTTTTTTTTAACTGTGAGCAAAACAAAATTCTTTTTAATTATCAGCAAAAAATTTTTTCCATAATTTTTAAAATTTTAATCATAATGATAATTTTTTTGCTGAAAATTGAAAAAAAATTTGTTGAAATTAAAAAAACAAACTTTCACAATTTTCAGCAAAAAATATTTTTAAATAATGTTTTTTTTTTCTAAAAATTTTGAATAAATTTTTTTGGGTTGTTAGGTTAGGTTAGGTTTGGCAGCCGCATCGCACATAGAGAAAACGATGCCACTTAGACCACGGAATGGGGCCGTTATGAGCCGCGGGGGCTGGGCTATATTTCCCTTTCCATATTGAACCATCCTGAGCTTTTGACAAAGCGTAAAAGGTTGTTGATACCTAAAGTGTATAGATTATCTATATTCGGTAAGAAGTAGGATTTTAAAAATCGGTTTCTGCTAGCTAGAGCCGGGCATGTGCAAAAAAGGTGTTGAATTGTTTCCAATTCCTCCACATTTCTGCAGCTACGACAGAAATCATGCATGTAAACGACTAATCTCCTTGCATGATTTCCTATGAGACAATGTCCTGTGAGGGACATAAATTTAGATTTGGACAGACGTAAATTTAGCCTTGGCCATGTTTGCCTAGCAATTTCGCAGGTGTTAGCGCTAATCCATCTCTGATTTGCAGAATTGATTAGTGCGTCCTTAATGAGAAGCTTACAAGTTGCGAGAGGTCTCTCCATAAAATTACTTATGTCTGGCATAAGGTACCTGACCTTCTCTTGCAATTGGTCTGCCCTTTTGGGTTGTAAGTTATAAAAAATATTTTTTGTTAAAAATAAACAAAAAAATGTTTTGTTGAGAATTAAAAAGGCAATTTTGTTGAAAATTTAAAAAAAGAATTTTTTTTGTTGAAAGTTTAAAAAAAAATTTTTTAAATTATCAGAAAAAAAAATATTTTAAAACTTTTGAAAAAAAAACTTTCACAATTTTCAGCAAAATAATTATTCAAATAATATTTTTAAATAATGTTTTTTTTCTAAAAATTTTGAACCATTTTTTTTGGTTGTAAATTAAAAAAAATATTTTTTGTTAAAAATTAAAATTAAAAAAAATGTTTTGTTGAGAATTAAAAAAGAAATTTTGTTGAAAATTTAAAAAAGAATTTTTTTTCCATAATTTTTAAAATTTTAATCATAATGATAATTTTTTTTGCTGAAAATTGAAAAAAAATTTTGTTTAAATTAAAAAAAAAAAACTTTCACAGTTTTCAGCAAACATAATTATTCATATAATATTTTTAAATAATGTTTTTTTTTCTAAAAATTTTGAATCAATTTTTTTTGGTTGTAAGTTTTAAAAAATATTTTTTGTTAAAAATTACGAAAAAAATGTTTTGTTGAGAATTAAAAAAGAAATTTTGTTGAAAATTTAAAAAAAAAAATTCCAAAATTATCAGAAAAAAAATACTTTAAAAATTTTGAAAAAAAAAACTTTCACAATTTTCAGCAAAATAATTATTCAAATAATATTTTTTAATAATGTTTTTTTTTCTAAAAATTTTGAACCATTTTTTTTTTGGTTGTAAATTTTAAAAAATATTTTTTGTTAAAAATTAAAACTAAAAAAAAATGTTTTGTTGAGAATTAAAAAAAAAATGTGGTTGAAAATTGAAAAAAGAATTTTTTTTGTTGAAAATTGAAATTTTCAAAATTTTCAGAAACAAAAAAAATATTATATTTTAAAATATTATTTGAAAAATTATTTAAAAAAAATTGTATCGCTGAAAATTGTGAATGTTTCTTTTGTAGATTTGAACAAATTTTTTTTTTAATTTTCAGCAAAAGAAATAGTATATTTTTATTTAATTATTTATTACAATATTATTTAAAAAATCATGTAAACATTTTGTTTGCTGAAAATTAAAAAAAATGTATTTAAATAATATTTTTAAATTTAAATTATTTAAGCAATTTTGTTTTGCTCAAATTTAGAAACACAAAAATTAGTTTGAACATATTTTTTTTTTGGAAATTTTTTTCTGAAATACCAACAAAAATGATCCGAAAAAATTTTGAAAAAAATGTAGGAAAACATTTTTTTTAAGTATATCTAATTTATTATAAAAATTTTAGATTAAAAAGAAATTTTTAACGTTAAAAATTCCACTTCAAAAAGTTCTATACCATAATTTTTAAGCCTAAATAAATCTTAGAATACATTTTTTTTCTTCCAAGCTTTTTCAGTTTACTTCTAATTATACTCAATCCTTCAAATAAAACAATTTTTTATAAGAATTTCATGAAAAAAGATACCAGATTGAAAATAAAAGGTATCATACAATAAAGATACTTTTTACAAATTTCAAGAAGCTGGCGGTAAATGCTTGCCGTAATTTTGCATAGCTATATTTGCATGATTCTTACAAAATATGTATTGAAGCGGCCTTTTCAATCTTTTTGTGGAGAATTTAAAACTCTTGGAAAGTTTGGTCTGAATATTTTATCCGTTGTTGATGTTTCAGAGCTAAAGACTCACAGAAAATGTCGTGCCATCAGCAGTTTTCAGACGGCTTTTTTTCTTTCACTCTTGTTCTACTCTAAATATAAGGTTAAAATGCCTAACTCCGCATTAATTGACACAGACTGGAAGTCGAAATATTCTAATAAAACGTTCTCAGGAGTCTTGTATTCCTCCGTATACTTACGTACAATGTTCATCACTTTCTATCGGCAGGCAGTTTATTTTAGTGCTGATGCTATCGCAGTCGATTATGAGTGGTAAGATAGCTGGTGGACTAATCTCAAGTCTCTCTCGCTCTTGGCCACCAAAATAAGTCATTCCTACTGAAGGTTGAAGGAAACGGTTTTGCCTCTCTGATACACCAAATTCCATTCTAAAGCATTTTAATTATGCAAAGATGTTTAATTTAATTCTAAGACAAACAGTCAGACCTACCGGCTACTTGATGTACTTTGAGCCACATGAGATTTTTTCTTCTCACATTTAGGTTTGAAAAACGTATTTCGAAGCCTCTTTCAAGCACAAATACTTTCCATATGCATTTCATCTCTATCCCTACAACGCTCCATATGAATCTTGCTTTGTTCGAAACAGTGTTGGAAGTCTGTGTTTGCTAATCCTCTGCTTCTGCGGGTTTGATGTTTACTCTTCAATAGCTTTCATGAACTCCAATACCAAACTCGGCAGGTCTGAAATTGAGAGATTGCACTTATGTAGCTAGAAATCTCTTGACAGAAAATGCGTATGAGCCAGTGCATTGGCTTGGTGGAGAATTCATCACTTGTGCGGCCATAATTCCATCAGATTTTTGCTCACTTGTCATTTTTGCTCACATATCGTGAATTTAATTTAAAATATCTGAATTTCACACAAATGTTTCAACGATTTTTAAATTAAATTGTGAGACTTTTCCGACCGTGTCCATCGAGTTCAGCCCCAACTTGTTTTGTGTTTATTATTAACTTGTGAATGGCTGAGCCTGTTTGTTGTTTAAAAGTTTTTCCCTTCCTTTTTTGTATTCGTAGTCTTCCAAATTCCTTTTTAACGCAAATTTTATTTCATTCCTTTCGTGAACACTCCTCTCAGCGTCTGTTTTCATTCCAAGTAATCAGCTTAAAATTAAATACTCAAGCGTGGGTAGCTGCGCTTTCACTGCTAGAGCTTTTACGAAATATATAAGAAATAAGAGAGTTAAAATAAACAAAAAAAAAAAAAAAAAATGCACGAAAAAGATATTAAAATACGTAGTAAATTCAATTAAAAAATTTTCAAATATATGGAAAAGAATTTAATCCTTTTTTTATGAAATACTATTGAAATTTAATGTTTTTGACAAGCCAATAAAATTCTTCTTTTTAAACTGTCAAAAAGCACTGCAGTAATATTTAATATTTATTTTTTTTTACTTGCAGGTATATTCCAAGAAATTTTTGCACAGATATGAAATTGATATGCCATAAAGTAATTGTAAATAGTGAGTATTATTCAAATATTTTTTATATTTAAAGTGAGAAAATCTTAAATTTCAAAGAAATTTTCAAGGGAAGCAAAACAAGGCAAGAAAACTTAAAATAAACTTTAAACCTCTGGCAAGCCAAAGAAATATTTTTCACCTCATGCTTTTGTCACATGAAAAGGTCTGGAGCAGTCTTTACTGGAAAATAGTAAAGCAAGAGGGTAGAATGAAAGAGCATAGCTTAGGTTAGGTTAAGTTAGGTTGACCTGGCTGGCTACAATCCATCACATAGACCTATTGGTCCTTAGTGGTAGCAGATGGAGCTTGACGCTTACGTTTCCTTGTAAATATGCTTCTTGTAATAAGCCTGCGTCTTTTGCGAATCTAAATAAGCTCTGAAGCTCTAACCCCAAGAGGTATTCTAAGCTCTCACATTGTAGAGCTCCTGATAGAGAATAAATGAGAATAACTAGATTCGAGTAGCCTGGCTACAAATACATATTAGTAACGAAAGAAGTCAGGAATGCTATGACCTATCACATTTTTTTCAATCCTATGCCAACTTTCCAATACCAACAACATACTCAAACAATCTAATTTTGTCAAAGATACTTCATAAACACATTCCTAACAGATAGAGGGTCAGGTTAATATATCTTTCAATAATAATTGGCGCGTATACTTCTGTTAGGTATTTGGTCCAGCTTCTCCTCCTATTTGCGGCGAGCGTCTTTGTGTTGTTCCACAGTTTTAAGCGGACTCCGAACGGCAGATATTTTTCAAAGCAGAAATACACTCAAAGGTTCGCCATTGCCTGCTATTAGAAAATTTTTTTTCTATAATTTTGTTGTTTCGTGCATGGAGATTCGTACCTACGCACTCCTGAATGGTAGTTACACACCAACCCATTCAGCTACGGTGACCGAAAGCATCTGTGAAGCACCTCTAAAAAGTATAAGTCGATTCCAGTACTTCTTAAGTTATTTAAAACCCGTTTGGTTCTGAATGGTTTTAGCAGATCGTTGCCACCTATTTGTAATTTAAAAATAATTATAAAATAACCGAGATTATTATTAAAGCAAAGGTGCCCAGGAATGGTATTTAATACAAATTTTGAAAGAATATAATTATTTTGACAGAGTTGCCGCCTCATTTTTATTGAACA
This sequence comes from Anastrepha obliqua, assembly GCF_027943255.1. Classification (NCBI taxonomy): domain Eukaryota; kingdom Metazoa; phylum Arthropoda; class Insecta; order Diptera; family Tephritidae; genus Anastrepha; species Anastrepha obliqua. Next base: position 106,553,700 of record NC_072895.1, on the reverse strand, counting down.
TATGGAAGCTTACGGCAAAGTAAAATGAAATTCTAAGGGTATTACGCAAACAGTGTAAAAGAATATATATTGAACGAGAAATATTCTTGCATAGCGTTGCCATACAATTTTTATTGGAAAAATAGAAATTATTTATATGAATTTTTATAAATGGATATCAAAAATGGATGCAAGAGAGCTTTCCTGCCAAAATATTATTTTGTTTTTTGTTTTTCTAAATTTGAAGTTTTCAAAATCCGAAATTTATTACTAAATTTAATATATTTTAATTAAGGCAAATGTACTAAGCGAAATATGTTTCAAACGAAATACGAAAACTCTTATTAGAAATACTTTTGTATGCCGTTGCCACCTAACCTTTATGTTCGAATAAATTAAATTTAATCAAGACTGTAGTAAGTTGAATTAATTCTGACACGATTAATATAAAAAGAAAAGTACATCAATATATTTCTTAAGGCAGTCACTTAAGAAATAAAAGTGTTGCCACCTAGATAAAAAATTTAAATGAAATAAAAAAGTAAGGTTTGTAAAATATTATAAATAAGGAATCAAAATAAAAATGTTCGAGACTATTTTTATAGAGAAATAGATTTTAATAGGCTTGCCACCTGTCAAAAAAAATTTTTTAGTTTATTTTAAATAAAACGTCTAATAAGTTCATTAAATTATACGAGATCGGTTTCAAGAAAAGGTGTTTGAATAGCCTTCAAAATTGAATAGATTTGCCACCTACTTTTTTAAAAAGTGTTTTTGAAATGGGGTTACTACCTGTGAAAAAAATTTAGTTTAATCAAATGTCTAATAGGTGAAGTAAGCTATTACTAGATTGGTACCAAAGAAAGGTGTTAAATGTTTTTGAAATAGGGTTACCACAAGTTTAAGAAAAATTAAATTTAATCAAATGTGCAATAAGTTAAATAAAATAGAAATATATCAAACGATAGCTGCTTGAAAAAGTTTTATGCCAAACATATACTGAATAGAGCTGCCAGACATTAAATAAAAGCGTTGCCTTATTAAAAAAAATGTTAAGGAATTTAATAAGTTAAGTAAAAAACTGTAAAACGCGTACCAAACAAAGTCTATTTTAGAACACTTTAATTCAGCTATATTTCCAAATAGAGCTACCACCCAATTCCGGAAATGAAATTCAAACTATTTGTACCAATTCCACAAATTTAACTAACTTTATTGCATTCCTCGGAGTATTGCCAAGAAGCATCAACGGATTCAGGCTAATTGCAGTAATAAAATAACCAACTTAGCAAATTCAAGATAATAAACTAATTTCGATAAAATTTTTATTTATTTTTATTTTTTTTTACGAAACAACCTAACCGACAATTACTTTACAACCACTCTGCTGCAGTCCGCTCAAACTACTGTGCGGCTACTCAAAGCGGACATATCTCGCACTCTAATGTGATGACATGATTAATGTTTGAGTAGATTTACGATTATGCGACGCAATTAACAAACGCACTAAAGTGACTCAATTAAGTAGAATTGATTGTAGTGTTACGCACACGTGCACACATACACATACACAATGATAGAGCAACAAAAATTATATAGCTTCTGCAGTAAGTTGAAAATGGGAAATGCTGCCGTGTGTAACTGTCACAAAGATGACATATCATAGCCACTGAAGTGAACTTGTACATATCCATATATACATATTGTACACACACACGAGGAGAAATGAATTATGTTGCATTGAAAACTTACATTGAGCTAACTAAAAATGTTAATGCAATACAACAATAAAAACAAAATATAGGCATTTAATTACATCTCGTCAACATTTTAGTAGCAGCAGCGTTTGCCAACCTTTTTTTTAGTATCTGGTCTTTTTTATTACAGTCATTTGGTTCACCAAATTGTGCGACATTAAAATGTTAATAAACAAATAGGATTATTTCTTTTTGTAGATAGGAACTGAGTAAAAATCATAAAAATGCGGCTGTTTTTAATCTTAATTTAATTTTGGTGGTTTTTGTCTATTTTTATGCTGAGCTGGTAGCCCAGTAAGGCGGTTTGGTGCACGTAGACGAAAAAGAGTTATCAATTGTGGGGTTTTATTTGATGTTGCTATTATGAGCTTCCACTCAATGTGCGTCAGATAACGCTACACTTTTAACTATCACTTAAGTGGCAAGAGGTTAAGTGCCTTGCAATAGTCGTCAAGTAACTACGTTTGCATATGTTTCTTGAATAGAAATAAGTAGGCTAGGTTAGGTTACACTCTCTGTAGTTCTGCATGGTGGGTGCTGAAAGTCGCACTTCGGCTAAATCGCTCAATGCGATTTCACTAAATTTTCATATCAGCACAGCACTAAATCAAATGCCTGACTATAAATGGGTATGGGTGGGATTTTCTTTTCTCCATTTATTCCTATACAGATCTGCTTTGATGAAGCATTGAAGTATACACTCTTCTCTTGAAGAGAGCGCCAAAGTGGTCAGACGTGAAGATATGTATTAAATAAGATTTGGTTCTTTTGAGACAGACCTTATAAGAGGATTATTGAATAGAGGCCTGAGAATCAATAAAGATAGCCTTGCCAACATTTCTTTGTCCTAAAAGCATATTTCAAAAGAAGGCACACTAGATTTTTTATTGATTTGGCTTTACAGTGACAGCACAAGCGCGTCAAATCATCAGGCCACAACTCTGTTGGGTTTGGTGTGAATAGCTAAGCTCCACCCCGGAGTCTTGAAGTATCTAATTTTCATCTAATATTATCTAGAAATGCTTATGATATTGCACCCCTCAGAAAAACCTTTAAATAATGGTGTAAAATTTGGTAAAACGTTGCGGCATAATTTGAAATGGACTTGGCTGTTTTAATGTGTCATCATCTGCTAATTGTTTCCCAATGTACTCATAACATCTACCTCAACAACATTTGTAAATTATTAAATTTTATTATCAAAACAATCGTTTATTCGAAAATTACAACGATTTCTTTAAAGAAAATCATCCTCGCCGATCAACCTCATTTTCATCTCAGCGGTTCGGTGAATAGACAAACCTGGCTGTTCTCTTAGGAAGCATATCCCCAATTTATTCACGAAAAACCATTACATTCACCTAAACGGACAGTTTAATGTGGTTTCTGCTCGAGTAGAATTATTGCGCCGTACATCCTTCAAAATTAAGCTGGTGATGATAACCAACTTTTTGGTGGCAAAATTAACTGAAGTTGAAACTCAGTACTTCTGGTCTCAGCAAAAACAGGCCACAAAGCAAGTGAAACAATCGAATTATTGCTGGTTAAATTTGGCTAATCCAATACTTCAGGAAATTGTGACAATGAACGACCGCCAAGAAGTTCTAATTTAACACTACTGGACTACTTCTTGTGGAATTATTTGAAATCTTTGATCTATGTGAATGAAACAGACTCTCTTCATGCTCTACGAACCAATATTCAACGTGACTCACGCAATTGAATGGAAAAAGTGCGAAAAATGGTTTCACTGGATTCATTCCTGCAATAAGAACTATGGAGATAATTTGCATTATGTTATATTCGACGCTTAGCTGCATCGATTGTACTTCATACAGAACAAAAAATATTTGAATGTCATCCAAAATTAGTGCATTTTTCAAAAGAAATCATTTCATTAATGTAAACCTTTTTATGATACTGTCTCTAAAAGAATAATCAGCTTTTTCTTTAAGACAGTTGCGCCTATCGAATATTATAAAGAAGACTAACAGATAATTGCCAAAACTGTTTTTTAAACAAATTTCGGCGAATATACTTATAATAACTCTATACAAACTCTTTGAAAATGATTGCCTTTCTGGTTTTGCTGATGAAAAGTCGAATAAAACAAATTTAAATCATGATTATGTACTAAAAAAAAGGTAATTTAACTAAAAAAAAAACATCAACGAGTAACTCCAGCAGGAGCTTCACAAATCTTTGCTGCTTTAAAATGACTTCAAAATGCTTTTGCACAGCCTTAAGCACTTAGCTTTTCACTTTAAGGCTTTAAGAATTCACTTCACGCTCTTCAACAAGCATCTGCAAGAAGAGAAAATATTCCATACTCCTGCTTTACATGCGATGCATTTATACCATTCAAATACTTGTATGTGCATGTGTATGTGCGTATACATCTGTATACGTGCGGTGTGCACTTATGCTTATGTCTAGTAAGTGTGTCAACGATTTAGTTGGCCTGTCGATTACGAGCAAATCACTTGAAGATGCAAACAATAATAGCAAAAGCTCAAGAGCAAACAGACTTGAGAACTTACATAAGCACACACATCTATATGTGCATACATACATACATACATATAAGTATATGGCATATGTCTATATTTATATTGTAGATATATTTCGCGCAGACAAATCTACTAATTCTCAATTACTTTACTACCAGTTTGCTTTGCCGCTTGCAGTGTATAGTTCACCTCCCAGCGCTTCTCAATGCTAGCAAATGGCATTTTTAACAATGCCAGTTACTATGACTGAAAAGAGCTTTGTCAATTGTGTCATTGTACCACTTACCGAACTAGTTTATAATTGGCCCATGAAAAACTGGTCGCATTTGAGGTGAAATTCACCAATTTTAGACGAGTTGAAAATGTTAAAAACAATTGTAAACGAGCACTTGAAAAACATTTTATTTTCAATTAAGTAGCTTGTAAATAAATATTATTTGGTTGGGCTTGGATCGAACTCAACTGTAGACATGGAAAACCAAATAATACATTGAAAAACCATTTTTTTCTAATAGTGGTCGTGACTCGATAGGCCCTGGCAACACGCGGGTGTTTTCGTTATGGAAAAGTTTCTTATAAAGTCGATCTGAAGTTAGAAGGGGAGACAAAGAAGGTCCCTCCCTTTGTGGAACATCACAATTTGGAAGTGAAGCTGGGACAAACTTCCAACAAAGAATGCGCCAATTAAAGATATTTATATAAAATCCACGAGATTTCATTATTTATGTCATAGCATATTTTACGTTTATGTCATACCATATTTTATTTTTATGTCATACCATATTTTATTTTTTATGTCATATCATATTTTATGTTTATACCATTCTAATATATATTTAATGTTTGTTTTATAGCATATTTAATTTTGTGTTTATTCCATACCATATTTAATGTTATGCCATACCATATTTTATCTTTATGCCATAGTATATTTTATTTTTTATGTAATAGCATATTTCATGATTATGTCATATCATATTTTATTTTCATGCCAGACCAAATTTTATGGCTATGTCATACCATATTTTATGTTTATGCCATACCATATTTTATGGTTACGTCATACCATATTTAATGTTTATGTCATAACATATTTTAAAGTTTATGGAACCAAATATTTAGCAGAAATAAAGAAGATAAAAATTATAAACATTTTTTTTTTTTAATTTTTTTATTTGTTTATATGACCTAATATGATTTTATTTCCCGAATTACATAGGTATATGTAACATAGGTATACTATTTTATATTCTGTTTGAAGCAAAATGTACGCAACTTAAAAAACTGTTATTAAATATTGCTATTTCAAAACATATCAGCTATAAAAACAACAAACAGAATAGAATAATACCTATTGTGCATTAGTCTTCTAATTGGTAATTTTGCAACTGGAACATTACTAGTTACTCTGGTACTAGTATGACTTTCCTGAAATACCAACACAGGAACTAAAACGTCTACTAACTAGTTTATTTCTACTTGAAAGCACAAGAAATCAAGTGTAAGGCGTATATACATACATACAGTCTTCTGTTTTATATATACATACATACATATATGTACATATTAGATAAATTCACTACAAATTACTAGAGCACTCTCCTCTTTCATACCTTTATATCCACGTAGTCTTTCCTACTGCACTCATACACTTAATTTCCCATTCGCCAGTATTTGCAAAGCTTTGTCAGCTGGAATATTGCATCTGTGTCGAAATGGCAATATGTATTTTGTATTTGTTTACTTTTATACTATACACATATAAATGTATAAATGCCTGTATGTATGTACATAAATAAGTATGTAGCTATGCATTTATATACTCGAATCCATTCATGCTCACTTGTTTGCCTATTGAAGCGATAACAATGAGCTCAGCGTCACTTCACTTTGACAAGCAATTCGCTAAAATCATACCCTAAGCGGCTGAAGTGGCAGATCTGAAAGTGTGGTTCGAGTAGCTGGCAGTATTATTGCCACATTAGACGGATAAACAGCATGCGTATGCATCTAGAAATATTCCATGAGTAAAAGTGATAATGATTTATATATGAAATTCAATTTTTATTTGCTTTTTGTATTTAAATTGTACATTACATTTTGATTCCAGCTACAATAGCCGGCTGTTGTTCATACGGGTGCTTCCATATTTCGTCCGCTCACTGCTCAGATTGAGAAGGAAAGATTGCCTTCACGGATTGTCAGTTCCTGATCCAGATTTGCGAGCGGACGCGATCAAATCAAGCATATGTACTATTGCTCTTTGAGATAAATAGACATATCTAATATCTGCAACTATCGATGTTCGAAGAACGAATATCCTAATTGGAAGACATGTAAAAAGTTAATCACACGTTTCATAAGATCCTTCAGCAGCTAAATGAAAAACGAGAACGAAAAAATCAATTCCCATTCCTACTCCCTTTTATAGCTGTTTCGCATTGTGTATAAGCATAACTCGATATCTGTGACAACATAATGAACCGCACTTTTAGACCTACGAGTAAGTGAGAATTCTCTCATCTTTTGTAGCTGTTTCATATTGTCTTCGATAGTCGTACGATCTTCTTTCTTTAGCCTTTTGGAGTTAATTTATTAGACGCCAACCACTCCCACTCACTTTGCTAAGTCAGCCTTTAGCAGAGGTTATTTATTTCACTCAATCCAGATCAGTGGGTAGAGAGCTTCGAAAAAATACCTAAAACCATGTCGTTTTCACTAAAAAAAAGTAAGCGATGCTCACAGGTTTTATGGACGACAACGATATTGTACATCAAGAATTTTTGTCAAAAGGTCACACAGTTAATAGGGACTATTATTTGGGCGTTATGAGACGTTTAGGTGAAGCGATTTGCCAAAAAAGAAGGTTTTGTAGGAACACAACTCTTGGATTTTGCGCCATTAAAACGTACCGTTGCACAGTGCCATCATTATCCGTGAATTTTTGGACAAAAACGAAACGAATACCATCCAACAGCTATCGAGTTCATCTGATGTGGCTCCCAGCGATTTGTTTCTGTTTGATAAAGTCAAAAAACCTCTACAGGAAACGTGTTTTAACAGCTGAAAGGAAGTAATGGAAAAATCGAAAACGCCTCTCACGACTATACAGAAAATGGAGTTCCGGATATATGCGTTGCAGTTAAAGAGGAATAATTTCACTTCTAAGGAATAAACGCGTATTTTGAATTTTGTGAATATATTCCCAGAGCTTTTTTATCAAGGTATAGCCCACCCTCTTATTTGTGGTGTGCGTCGTGATGTTGCTCCATAAATGAAGGGATCTACATCTGAATACACTCGGAGGCTTACCGCGAGACGACTCTGTTAGAAAAAACCTTTTCTATCACTTAGTATTTCGTGGTTTCGTTAAATTAGTTTTAGTTAGTGAAATAAATGTTTTATTACCGAAAAATACTTAATCATCTGCTGCCAACAATTTTTATTTGTATTTTTTTTTGCTTTTTTACTTTAAAGATTTTTCAAACATTACCGCCACCACCAGTAAATTTCTGAATCCTTATTCAAGTCGTTATGCCTTCAGATGCCACACTCAATTGAACTCACTTGCGTTCTTCGACTTTCAACAACAAAACACCGCCACCCACATTGATTTCGTCTTTGAAAAATGTGAATACCACCTTCAAAAGGCCACGTGGTATTTGATTTGGCCAAGAATCGGTGTTAAGCTCCAGCTCCTTTATGTAATATTCACCCTTTGGTACAGGACACAGTCCCTCATCCTCTGATACATATGGGAAATTTGTATTTTCACCCTCTACAAACGATGGCTGCAACATTTTCGTGTACAAATTTTTCAGTCCATCACAAATGTTCGTGCGTGGCACACCCATAGGCAAACGCTTGAACTGATCATCGCCTTGAGGCGAAGAGAAGAGCTCTATTGAGAATTTGTAGTGTTCATTGTTCATATCCTCCGCGAATTTCAAAGTGCCATTCATAAAACGTTGACGTCCGATAATTTTCATTTCACCCAAATGGAAGATCGTTTCCTTCATACCGTCAAAATGTTCGAAGTCTTCATTTTTCACAGTATACGGTTGCTCAGCCTAGAATAGTTTGATGCCGATGATAAATGATTCATTCACTTTTTCGCAAATTTCCTTTTAATTTACCTTGGCAAAGATGCTCAGCATGCAAAAAATCACAATTGCTCGCACACAAAACTGCATTCTGGATGGAGTGATTTTCATATGTAAGAAGAAATAAATTTATAGTCCACTTTTTAGCAACAACGTAGCGCGCATGGTATTTATAGCTTTATTTCGCGATTCACTAAAATCTCTGATAGTGTGAAAACATGGAAATTGCGTTTACAGAAGTAAATTATTAACAAAAACAGAGAATTTGAAAAATTTTGAAAAACCAACCAGTGTCGTAAATCTGTGAAGCGTGGCGCGCATGAAAAATAGAGCACACAAATTATTAAGCAAAGCTAAAAGCGAAAGACTTTGAAGTTAAGGGAAGAGCAGTAGAGCAAGGTCAGGAAGTGAAATTATCCTAAAATAATAAATTAAAATATTTTCAATCTCTGGAATCTCTTCAATCAATGCAAACCCATACAACGAGCTTCTTCTTGAAACCAATCATATGCAAGTAGTTCCAAATAGTTTTCTGGCTAATCTGCAGTTCGTGGGTTATAGAGTAAGTCTCACATGGTTTTATCACTAGGCGAATTTTATGAGTTTACCGATGAGTTTACCAGGCTTGTCTCTACTGAGGCATCCATATTACTAGATTGGAATCATTGGAGCTACTGCATTGCTATTGCATTCGACTCAGTACCGTCCGTAATACATATACGTGGATAAGTGGTAGATTAGATTATATTAGATTTGTGGGGGGTTGGACAAGTCCAAGCACTCAGTCAGGAGACCATTGTACTACACCCGGATAAATTTCAGTAGAACTAATAGAGATATGAAATATAAAAGATGGGTGGTAAGACGAATAAATTAGTTTCAGATCACTCCTCCACAAATGTGTTGGATTCATTGATGAATCTTAAGAGATCCGTAAGAGGAAGTGTATGAACTCTATCGATACTCAGTATATCGCAACCTAATATCCTAAGTCTGATTCTGGATACTGCTCTGCAGTATCGTCATTCTGAAGACAGGATAGGCATATCGGGCTGTCAACCACCCCCATGGCAGCCATATGCTGACCACAGACGTTGTGCCCTGTGATTACACCCACCAATACTCTTAGGTCCTTTGGATAAGTGGTACGCTACGTAGTACCGACGTAATCGAAAGAGGGCATAAAGTAAAATGGAGGTGGGCTGGCTCGTTATGTGGGGCTTTACGGATAACAGAAGACCAAATAGAATCCTGTAATGGAGACCACGAGAAAACAATAGGAAAATTGGAAGACCGCCCATGACATTAAAAGAATAACTACAAAGTGGATGAAAACATCACAAAATAGAGAAAATTGGCAATCAACAGTGAACACAAACGGCTGGACGATGTTAATGATGATCATGAATTGGTACTTAAATACTTTTCTAGATGTACTGTCGAGCTTATCCTCCAATTTGTATAGCGAGTCTTGTGACTATTCTACAAAGGGACTCTGGACGGCAGATTGGTTTTATTTGAAGCTTTTTTAAGTAAAAAATGGAATCAGAGGTTTCCCTTTGTCCGAGGAATGGACACCATTTGAGAAAACTGCTTTCTATAAATTGACGTTTCATACACTCAACTTCGAACCATCAAATTCACCTATTCAGCCAAAACGTCACTGGAGATGAAACCTGAAAATATGTGTATTACTCCTAGGTCCATAAAAAAGCCAACAAGGTATCAGTGATTAAGAAGTGTGGGAAGCGCTCAATGATATCAGGACTGAAGGCATTGTTAGTAGTTTTTTCATATAACCACGTCGTTCTTTATCATGATTATGTGCCTGTCAGATATGTACGCAGTGACTGGCCTCTCCAATTTTGACGCCCTGAAGTGGCTATGGGCACGCGTTTTGCATGTGATAACCGCACTTGCCGAAACCGGCTAGATCTGGCACCACGACAGCGCATCAGTTGCTATTTTTATTTCAATGCGCAAGAATTCTCGGCAGAAAAAGACATTCCAACTGTGACGCACCCACTCTATGGGCTCGATATTGCTCTCTGTGACTATTGGTTTTCCGTCAAAATGAAGTTGCACTTGAAAAAATGTCGTAATGATGGCGTAAAGGAGATCGAGAAGACTGTAACCACGGTTCTGACAAGGTTATTTTGGGATGATTAGCAAACGGTTGCCTCCAGTTATGGCAGCAGCTTTGGAATTGTTGTGTGGAGTTACAGAGGGACTGTACTGAAGGTCGGTTGAGCAATTTTGCTTGTAAATTAATCTGCTTGTACTTTTTGCTTATTTCGGGAGCTAAATTTCTTGAAGAAACTAAGGGAGAGCTACATATGGCAACCAGGGGACCCCACAGCATGCAACCAGGCTATTAAAGGCATTCGCAGAGAGCCTCGTACCGTCCTCATGAACTCTCGCTGTTCGGAGTTGTCGTTATCGCAGTCCAATACCACCCATCGCAGTCGAAGGCCTTTTAGCTTGTTGGTTATTTTGACAAAATTACGTCCCGCCTGTATTAGCAAATTAAACTCCTATCTATGCGGAATTGACCCAGACATACTCAATACATATTCGGCAAGTGAGGTTTCCGCGCATGATATTACTACATTTTCACTTGCCCACTCTTCATATCACCAACACCCCTTTAACTGTGGTTCCATTCTGTTGAAATAGCCTGTTTCCTGGGCGATCCGTTGAACCGAACTTGGACTCCACTGCACCGAGCATGGTTTTGTGAATAGCTACAGCAACAACAACAGAGAGCTTCATACGTTTCTGGTGGCACTTATCTTAAACGTTTTGCAATCTCGGGTCTGTAGACAAGCCGGATCAAAGTTAGGGTATAAAAGTATTCCGCCTGTCATTATTAGTCAGCAGATAAATTATAAAGATTTACACAAAAAATAAAATGAGCCTATTTTCCAAATATTTGAAGTGAATTCCTATGGAATAGAAATTCGTGTACTTTAGACTAATCATTTGCATAGCAAAAAAATTCTTTAGATCAATGGCATTAACAAATGATTGCATGCAATTTAATGAAATTTGCATTTTAATTAACTTTGCCGACAGTTATAATGCCGACAAAAATGCTTGCAAATGAACACATTGTATATATATGTATATATGTGTGCACGTGCATATGTGTGTATGTATGTTGGCATGTGAAAATTATATAAGTTACAAGTTTGCAACTATTGAAAAACATGTGACTGATGATTAGATGCACATGCGCCAAATACTGAATCAGTTTTGATAGATGGAGAGTAGCTGGGAGGGGTATAGTTACTATAGTACCTGCTATTGGAGAAAGGGGGAGAGATAAACCAGGCACTGAGATATGGATTCAGATACCAGTATATAGCTTTCTTCTATATTCTTTACACAGGTGGCACCATCGGTAACGCTATCGGAGCGATATTCTCAGTAAATTTGACAGACTTAGCAGAGTTATAATTGAATGTCTTTCTTGCCCATTTATTGTTACGTTACAGACAGAACCTTCATGGTTTTCGCAATCTTAAAATCTCTCATTCTTGGGCATCTAGAGTAACTGATATGGAATCCATGACGGAGAAACTTGCGATTTCCTAATGACCACTGAAACTTCACTATTACAGGATCATTTATTACAGGGCCGCCAATTCAATATGTTGATGTCATGTGAATTGCTAGCCCCTATTGTCACTTAAATACACTTATGAGAAGAGCTATTCAAGCTTTTTCTGCACACACTCGTTTATCAGTTCTCTCGAGATAGTGCATTCATTCCGATTTACATGGTTTGTAATCCTTCTTAGGGCTTACCAATGCACACATATGGGAGCTCATAAGCGACTATGTGTGAGGATAAAAGATGTAGCGCCTACTGCAGAAATTTTTCAGACTTCGTACTGAGACAAAAAGCTTATCCAACCACCGCCGTTGTTACATAAAAGACCATTTAGTTTAAGGAAAAGTGAGCCTACGAGATGGTAACCTTTAATCTCAGTTAGCAGAATTTCTCAGGAGGAAGTGGGAAGTCGAAATGACGAAACGAATCTGTAAGTGTGTTGGATCTGTGGTCATATAGAAATACCGCTTAGTGTAAACTTCCTGTATCACTTTTAGTACCACATCGCTAATGTCCATCAAAGAATGTGAAATCAATTAGTGGAATCGCTCTAATAAGACTTCAACAGAGTAAATCTAGTGATCCAAATCTAATGATGTACCAGAGCCTACTCATTTTTCGAAGAGCGGGTCTTTACAGTGTTGGATCTTTGATTATTTTGTTTTGGTTTATGGATACCCTCTAATGGCCGAATCAGCGCAACAAGATTCCTGATATTTATCTGAAGGCATCCGAACTATCTTACCACACAGTTAGATAATGATTCTTAGGTAGTAGTCGTACGAGTATAATGAAAGTTTAAAATTTGCATCAGAAAAGTCTGAAATCAGCTATAAACCAACACAAGGTTAAAAAGTACTCCGAGAAGTCGCTCAATGTATATATGTGCCACTATTTATTTGAACGATCTGTTCAAATCGAGGGAAGCGTATCGTATTAATAGGGATTATTTTATGAGTATGGCGCTGATATTCGTCCAGCCCAGCCAGCATTCGAAGCATTGGACGACATTCTACTCAAACTATCTGAATTCCTTCCAACGAGCAGACGAACTGATCTATAAAAATTAAGGACTAAACTTGGATTTTGAGGCTCAGATGAGGCAAAAAGTAACAGATTCAATGCCGTGAATAACATGAAAAGCCATATTTTTCCATCTATATGTACAGGGTGGGCCATATTGCGTTTGCTTTTTGAACCACCTATTCTTTTGAGAATAGTAACTATTTTGACATGTCAAATGTGTTCATAATTTACTTAAACGTTTGACATTTACGAAATGGGACGCTATACGCTTGAACGAAATTGGGAAATATTGAAAACCTATTTCCAAAGTGGTGAGTCTTCTTCTTCTTTTCTGATTTTCACATCGGTGGCTACGTCAATAAGCAAAATTGTCGGATTTGGGGCTCAGAAAATCTACACGTTACTGTAGAGAAGCAAATGCATCCACAACGAGTCACTGTTTGGTGCGGTTTTTGGTCTGACGGCATCATCGGGTCATTTTTTTTTTTTTCGAAAATGAGCGAGGAACCGCGGTTACAGTAAATGGCGAGCGTTACCGTGACATGCTCAACGAGTTGTTTCCAAAAATTGAGGAGGATGACATGGACGACATTCAACAGGACTGTCAAAGTTACACTCGAACTTTTGGCTACCGTTTTTGAATTCCGAATAATCAGCCGAAATTCCGATATCAATTGGCCGCCTCGGAGCTGTGATTTAAGGCCGTTGGACAATTTTTTGTGGGGAGCCGTTAAGAACAAATGCTATGCGAACCTTCCAGAGACGATTGATGCTTTAAAACACGAAATCGAAGTTGCCATTCATGAAATTGGAGCCCAAACAATCGAAAATGTGCTTAAAAATTGGGTTGATCGAATGGCCTACTTTAAAGGCAGTCGTGGCAGTCATTTGAACGATATTATTTTTCATTCATAAATGACAATGTTCAATCTTCATATTAAAAAAAAAGTTTGAAAAAATATTGATTTGTTTTTTTTGTGATAGCCGATTCAAAAGGCAAATTTTACATGGCCCCTATCCACATATAAATGTATAAATGCCTGTATATATGTACATAAATAAGTATGTAGCTATGCATCAAGAATGATAGAAAGAAGATTGCGCCCAACAGAGAGTGCGTGACGTCACGTTTGCCAAGTAGTGCGGTGTTGCCAACCATTTGCTCTTCACAATAAATTTAGTGCTTTTTTATACCCAAAATGCGACAATTTGTAAGTTTGGTGTTTGTTTCTTTTTGTTTTTAATTTAAGGCTGCCGAAACGTAAGTTAAAAAAAAATGTATTATTAAACAAAGGAAGGTGAAAAAAGGTCACTCTGAGAAGGTTTTAGTGCTAATGGAAATTTGTTGATTCTTATAAAATTTAGTATTTTGAAAGTGAAAATTTATTTTTTTTCCTTTTGAGGTTATGTCAGAATATTAAATCTTCTTCTCTTAACTCTTTTTAATCTTGAAAACCTTTTTAAAGCGTTTGAATTTACTGAATGCGAATTAAAACCATAGAGATGTAATCGTTTCGTCCGGTCCTTAATCCTTAGTGGGACATAGGGCATGAAGAGGTTTATTCATAGTAAAAATAAGCAACAAAATACCAGAAAATACTGCAAAAACCATAACGACATTTTTACAAAAAGAGTACTTTATTTTGTTACATAACCTGAAATACAGCAAATAAGACATTCCCTTGACAAAATAGTCTCGCTTAACAAAAAAACTCATAAATTAAATTGTGCATTTCGATAACACATTTATTTAAAACAAAACGCACATTCTAAAGACAATTTGTCACGCATACAAAGTTCTTTAAGTGATTCAATAAAAATTTGGTGTTTTATTTTCTTTAAATGGGCATTTTAGTGCGTTTTTAATCAAAGCTAGGCAACACTGCAGTAGCGGGGCATAGATTTGACTTCTTAAAGGAGAAGAAGAAGAAAAAGTTGGAAATTAAAAATGTAAATAAAGCGAGAAATGTCATATTGGTGGGAAAAATGTTGGCTGCGACGGACAGGCTGTGAAACTCTGCTGAAGTAACTCGCCAACGATTTTATTATTTTCTTCATCTTTAACGTTTTCGGCATACTGAGGACCCACATTCTCTGCGTAAATAGTAGGCACAGCACCACGCTTCAAAAGGCGATTTTTAGCAAATCCTAAGGCATTTAAAAAAACCATATTGAACTCAATTATTTTAAAAACTACACATTATAAACCAAGGTGCCAAACTTTAATCTCTCAAAACTAAACGGCGTCAGCCTCACGTTAACCAAACAGGCAAAATACCTAGGGGTTATCCTGGACCCCAAACTCAGCTGGAAGCCCAGCGTAGACTACAGGGTAAAGAAACCGAATATAGCACTTAACACGTGTAAGAGAATGTTGGGAAAAAAATGGGGTCTCCAACCAAAATTATCCAATTGGTCCTACACAGCCATTGTAAGGCCAATACTAACATATGCGGCACTGGTTTGGTGGCCTGCAACAGAAAGGAAATACAACAAAACTAAGCTGAACAAGATACAAAGAACAGCGTGTATCCTAACTACAGGAGCGCTTAGCACCAGTCCTACTGAAGCGCTCAATGTACTAACACATCTATTGCCATTAGATTTACACATTAAAACAATAGCTACTTGCAGTGCGGTAAGACTCAGAGACATAGGAAGCTGGACAACAAGGTCGTACGGTCACAGTAAGATCCTCCTACAGGGACCCTCGCTGCTCAAAAACGGATCAGACTACACAGTCCCAGACCTCAACTTCAAGAAAGGCTTTACGGTACGTTTTCCACCGAGAGCCGAGTGGAGCAAAGGAGAGGTGATTGGAAGACACGATATCGAAATTTATACCGATGGTTCTAAGATGAACTGTGGTGTGGGAGCTGGCTTCCATTCGGAGCCACTCAACCTATCTCAATCAATTCGTCTTGCTGATTATGCCACCGTGTGCCAGGCAGAACTTTTAGCGATCCGAGAAGCATGCAAATCCCTAGAACTCTACAAGGAAGTTGGTGCAAGAGTAGCTATCTTCGCAGACAGTCAAGCAGCTATTAAGGCCTTAGACTCCAACTACATTTCATCCAAACTGGTCCTACAGTGTAGAGAGGAGCTGAAACTGCTCAGCCATTGGCTTGAAATTACTCTGATATGGGTTTCCGGTCATACGGGGCAATGAGATAGCGGATGAGCTAGCAAGAAAGGGCTCGACGCTAGACATAGCAGAGGCGGTGCCAGTCTCCACCCTACTGAACACACTAAAAGCATCCATTGCTTCACACTATCATGCTTCAGGCGAAAGAAGATGGAAGCAAACACCTACTTGTATTACAACAAAAAGCACATGGCCGTTATATAAAATTCAAAGGACGAATGACCCGCTAGGATGTTCTCGGCCAACCATTTCACGTATCACTGCAACCCTCACAGGACATTGGAAAGTAGAGGATCATGCAGCTAGACCCAATCTACCCTTCAATCCTATCTGTAGAAGCTGTCAAGCGGAAGGGGCGAAGGAAAGTCTTTTCCACTATTTATGTGAATGTCCGGGACTAGCCAGGGCACGACTCCGATCCTAAAGGATTTGCTGCTATACTTGGACCTCACAAAATAGATGTGACTTAGAAAAAGAAACAAAAAAAAAAAACTACAGCATCATCATCACACGAGATAGTGGTAGTAAAACGGTGCTAGCCACTAATTAAGAGCTTTTCAGTTCAGAAATGTTCAACCACCTCAACAACAACAACCACACATTATATACATTACCCACTCCGAACTTTAGTTGGCTTTCAATGCTATCACTAATAAAAAGCTTCATACATATAAAGCTCGTTTTGGGATTGAAGGCATTTTCTCGCCGGCAGAAATGCATCCACTCTTTGCAGAGCGCCTCATCCTTTGTAAATAATATATAAAAAAGCTTATATCACACGCTTTATTCAGGTTCTTACTATCACAATTTTTCCTTATTTTTCACTTATACACTTTCACGAATTATCTTATGTTTGCGTAAATATTCACTAAAACGTTTGGTTAATTAACGCACATTTCAAAAAAGAAACGAACATTCATAAACATCAACAATAACCGCAATTATGGGCAATGTGACCAGATCTTAAAACAAAAATAAAGCTAAATAAAATTAAGTGAATTATTGAACTAATTTTTAAAAAATGTATATTTTACAAAATTACAAACCTTACATTTTAACTAGAACAGGCTGGAAAAATGTCATGAAGAAAGAACTAAAACTCCGAGACGCAATAACAAAAAAAAAGCTAAATCAAGTTATGAAAATGGTAATCTGGCCATATTGGTGCTAAAATCACGTCACTCATTGTCAAATTCGCTGAGAGCAAAGTTAAGAAACTACGATAGGCGTCATCTCATCATTCTCTCCATCGTGGCTATGCATTTATATACACGAATCCATTCATGCTCATTTGTTTGCCTATTGAAGCGATAACAGTGAGCTCAGCGCCTCTTCACTTTGACAAGCAATACGCTAAAATATACCCTCAGCGGCTGAAGTGGCAGAACCCAAAGTGTGGTTCGAGTAGCTGGCAGTATTATTGCCACATTAGACGGATAAACAGCATGCGTATGCATCTAGAAATATTCCATGAGTAAAAGTGATAATGATTTATATATGAAATTCAATTTTTATTTGCTTTTTGTATTTGAATTGTACATTACATTTTGATTCCAGCTACAATATCCGTCTGTTGTTCATACGGGTGCTTCCATATTTCGTCCGCTCACTGCTCAGATTGAGAAGGAAAGATGGCCTTCACGGATTGTCAGTTCCTGATCCAGATTTGCGAGCGGACGCGATCAAACCGAGCATATGTACTATGCTTGCTCTCTGAGAAAAATAGACAATATCTACTACTATCGATGTTCGAAGAACGAATATCCTAATTGGGAGACATGTAAAAAGTTAATCACACGTTTCATAAGATCCTGCAGCAGCTAAATGAAAAACGAGAACGAAAAAATCAATTCCCATTCCCACTCTCTTTTATAGCTGTTTCGCATTGTGTATGTATAAGCATAACTCGATATCTGTGACAACATAATGAACCGCACTTTGAGACCTACAACCTTTTGTAGCTGTTTCACTTTGTCTTCGATAGTCGTACGATCTTCTTTCTTTAGCCTTTTGGAGTTAATTTATTAGACACCAACCACTCCCACTCACTTTGCTAAGTCAGCCTTTGGCAGAGGTGATTTATTTCACTCAATCCAGATCAGTGGGTAGAGAGCTAGGAAAAGAGACGAAAAAAACCACGTCGTTTTCACTCAAAAAAGTAAGCAATGCTCACAGGTTTTATGGACGACAACGATATTGTACACCAAGAATTTTTGCCAAAAGGTCACACAGTTAATAGGGAATATTAGTTGGGCGTTATGAGAGATTTAGGTGAAAGGATTTGCCGAAA
The DNA here is from genome assembly GCF_027943255.1 of Anastrepha obliqua. Taxonomy (NCBI): domain Eukaryota; kingdom Metazoa; phylum Arthropoda; class Insecta; order Diptera; family Tephritidae; genus Anastrepha; species Anastrepha obliqua. Next base: position 106,535,274 of record NC_072895.1, on the reverse strand, counting down.
AAGAAAGGTTTTGTAGGAACACCACTCTTGGATTTTGCGCCATTAAAACGTACCGTTGCACAGAGCCATCATTAACCGTGAATTTTTGTACAAAAACGAAACGAATACCAGCCATCGAATTTAACTGATATGGCTCCCTGCGATTTGTTTCTGTTTGATAGAGTCAAAAAGCCACTAAGGGAAACGTGTTTTAACAGCTGAAAGGAAGTAATGGAAAAATTGAAAACGACTCTCATGACTATACAGAAAAAGGAGTTCCGGAAATGTGCCGAAAGCTGGATCTTCCGCGGGCATAAGTGCGTTGCAGTTAAAGGGGAGTAATTTCACTTTTAAGGAATAAACGCGTATTTTGAATTTTGTGAATATACTCCCAGAACCTTTTGATCAAGGTATTGCTCCCCTCTTATTTGTGGTGTGCGTCGTGATGTTGTTCCATAAATGAAGGGATCTACATCTGAATACACTCGGAGGCTTACCGCGAGACGACTCTGTTAGAAAAAAACCTTTTCTATCACATAGTGTTTCGTGGTTTCGTTAAATTAGTTTTAGTTAGTCAAATAAATTTTTTATTACCGAAAAATACTTAATCCTCTGCTGCCAGCAATTTTTATTTATATATTTTTTTTTTTTGGTTTTTTAATGTATATTAAAGATTTTTCAAACATTACCGCCACCACCAGTAAATTTCTGAATCCTTATTCAAGTCGTTATGCCTTCAGATGCCACACTCAATTGAACTCACTTGCGTTCTTCGACTTTCAACAACAAAACACCGCCACCCACATTGATTTCGTCTTTGAAAAATGTGAATACCACCTTCAAAAGGCCATGTGGTATTTGATTTGGCCAAGAATCGGTGTTAAGCTCCAGCTCCTTTACGTAATATTCACCTTTTGGTACAGGGCACAGTCCTTCATCCTCTGGTACATAGGGAAAATTTGTATTTTTACCCTGTACAAGCGATGGCTGCAACTGTTTCGTGTACAAATTTTTCAGTACATCACAAATGTTCGTGGGTGGCAAGCCCAAAGGCAAACGCTTGAACTGATCATCGCCTTGAGGCGAAGAGAAGACCTCTACTGAGAATTTGTAGTGTTCATTGTTCATATCCTCCGCGAATTTCAAAGTGCCATTCATAAAACGTTGACGTCCGATAATTTTCATTTCACCCCAATGGGAGATCGTTTCCTTCATACCGTCAAAATGTTCGAAGTCTTCATTTTTCACAGTATACGGTTGCTCAGCCTAGAATAATTTGATGCCGATGATAAATGATTCATTCACTTTTTCGCAAATTTCCTTTTAATTTACCTTGGCAAAGATGCTCAGCGTGCAAAAAATCACAATTGCGCGCACACAAAACTGCATTCTGAGTGGAGTGATTTTCATATGTAAGAAGAAATAAATTTATATTCCACTTTTTAGCAACAACGTAGCTCGCATGGTATTTATAGCTTTATTTCACGATTCACTAAAATCTCTGATAGTGTGAAAACATGGAAATTGCGTAAATTATTAATAAAAAACAGAGAATTTGAAAAATTTTGAAAAACCACCCAGTGTCGTAAATCTGTGAAGCGTGGCGCGCATGAAAAATAGAGCACACAAATTATTAAGCAAAGCTAAAAGCGAAAGACTTTGAAGTTAACGGAAGAGCAGTAGAGCAAGGTCAGGAAGTGAAATTATCCTAAAATTATAAATTAAAATATTTTCAATCTCTGGAATCTCTTCAATCAATGCAAACCCATACAACGAGCTTCTTCTTGAAACCAATCATATGCAAGTAGTTCCAAATAGTTTTCTGGCTAATCTGCAGTTCGTGGGTTATAGAGTAAGTCTCAGATGGTTTTATCACTAGGCGAATTTCATGAGTTTACCGATATTTTCCATGCATATCTCTACTGAGGCATCCATATTACTAGAATGGAATCATTGGAGCTACTGAGTATGTAATACATATACGTGGATAATTGGTACGGTACGTGGTACCGATGTAATCGAAAGAGTTGCTAAAGCTAAATGGAGATGTTCTGGCGCGCTATGTGGTGATTTACGGATAACAGGTGACCACAAAGCGTCCTAGAATGGAGACCGCGAGAAAGCAATAGAAAAATCGGAAGACCGCCGATGACATTAAAAGAATAACCCCAACTGGATAAAAACATCACAAAATAGAGAAAATTGGCAATCAATGGAGGAGGCCTATGTTCAACAGTAAACACAAACGGCTGGATGATGTTAATGATGATCATGAATTGGTACGTAAATACTTTTCTAGGTGTACTGCCGAGCTTATCCTCCAATTTGTATAGCGAGTCTTGTGACTGTTCTACAAAGGGACTCTGGACGGCAGATTAATTTTATTTGAAGCTTTTTAAAGTCAAAAATGGACTCAGAGGTTTCCCTTTGTCCGAGGAACGGACACCATTTGAGAAAACTGTTTTCTATAAATTGACGTTTCATGCACTCAATGTACTTCGAACCATCAAATTCACCTACTCAGCCAAAACGTCACTGGAGATGAAACCTGAAAATATGTGTATTACTTCTAGGGCCATAAAAAAGCCAACAAGTTATCGATTATTAATAAGTGTGGGAAGCGCTCAATGATATCAGGACTGAAGGCATTGTTATATTAGTAGTTTTTTCATATAACCACGTCGTTCTTTATCATGAATATGTGCCTGCAAGATATGTACGCAGTGACTGGCCTTTCCAATTTTGGCGCCCTGAAGTAGCTATGGGCGCGCGTTTTGCATGTGATAACCGCACTTGCCGAAACCGGCTAGATCTGGCACCACGACAGCGCATCAGTTGCTATTTTTATTTCAATGCGCAAGAATTCTCGGCAGAAAAAGACATTCCAACTGTGACGCACCCACTCTATGAGCTCGATATTGCTCTCTGTGACTATTGGTTTTCCGTCAAAATGAAGATGCACTTGAAAAAAAGTCGTAATGATGGCGTAAAGGAGATCGAGAAGACTGTAACCACGGTTCTGACTAGGTTAGCTTGGAACGATTAGCAAAAGGTTGCCTCCAGTTATAGCAGCAGCTTTGAAATTGTTGTGTGGAGTTACAGAGGGACTGTACTGAAGGTCGATTGAGCAATTTTACTTGTAAACTAATCTGCTTGTACTTTTTGCTTATTTCGGGAGCTAAATTTCTAGAAGAAACTAAGGGAGAGCTACATATGGCAACCAGGGGACCCCACAGCATGCAACCAGGCTATTAAAGGCATTCGCAGAGAGACTCGTACCGTCTTCATGAACTCTCGCTGTCCGGAGTTGTCGTTATCGCAATCCAACACCACCCATCGCAGATGAAGGCCTTTCAGCTTGTTGGTTAATTTGACAATATTACGTCCCACCTGTATTAGCAGATTAAACTCCTATCTATGCGGAATTGACCTAGACATACTCCATACATATTCGGCAAGTGAGGTTTCCGCGCATGATATTACTACATTTTCACTTGCCCACTCTTCATATCACCAACACCCCTTTAACTGTGGTTCCACCCTGTTGAAATAGCCCGTTTCCTGGGCGATCCGTTGAACCGAACTTGGACTCCACTGCACTGGGCATGGTTGTGTGAATAGCTACAGCAACAACAACAGAGAGCTTCATACGTTTCTGGTGGCACTTATCTTAAACGTTTTGCAATCTCGGGTCTGTAGACCAGCCGGATCAAAGTTAGGGTATAAAATTATTCCGCCTGTCATTATTAGTCAGCAGATAAATTATAAGGTAAAAAAACGAGCCTATTTTTTAAACATTTTAAGTGAACTCGTATCGAATAGAAGTTCGTGTACTTTCCACTAATCATTTGCATAGCAAAAACATTATTTAGATGAATGGCATTAGCAAATGATTGCATGCAATTTAATTAAATTTACATTTTAATTAACTTTGCCGACAGTTATAATGCCCACAAAAATGCTTGCAAATGAATACATTGTATATATGTATGTATGTATATTATGTATGTGCATATGTATGTATGTATGTTGGCATGTGAAAATTATATAAGTTACGAGTTTGCAATTATTGAAAAACATGTGACTGATGATTAGATGCACATGCGCCAAATACTGAATCAGTTTTAATAGATGGAGAGTAGCTAGGAGGAGTCCTGATGGTACTTGCTATTGTAGAAAGGGAGAGAGATAAACATACATTGAGATAATAGTTATACAAGTACCAGTATATAAGTTTCTAGCATGGGAAAAGAACACGGAGGTGGCGACATCCGCGGAGCGATATTCTGCTCTCAGTAAATTTGACAGACTTAGCAGATTTGCTGACGTAATAATTGAATCTCTTTCTTGCCTATTTATTGTTACGTGACAGACAGAACTACCTTCATGGTTTTCACAATCTTGAAATCTCTCATTTTCAGGCATCTAGAGTAACTCATATGGAATCCATGACGGAGAAACTTGCGATTTCCTAATGACCACTGAAACTTCAGCATTACAGAATCAAGTTTTACAGGGCCGCCAATTCAATATGTTGATGTCATGTGAATTGCTAGCCCCTATTGTCACTTAAATACACTTATGAGAAGAGCTATTCAAGGTTTTTCTGCCCCCACTCGTTTATCAGTTCTCTCGAGATAGTGCATTCAACCTTCGAAAACCTGCCAGCGCAACAGCAGCAGCTCTAAAAAATATGATGTGGCAGTGTTGTGGAAGCAACAGTTTTCTGCATACAATTTAGGCTTCTCTATGGAGCGCTCATTTCAACAGTCGAAGCCAAAGCACAGTTTCAAATTTTTACTTATGTGAATATACTGTCTTTAGCTGGAGAAGAGCAGCACCGCAGCAAAACTCTAAAAAGTACATTCATACATTACTTTGAACTTTGCAACCCATTAAAAGCTATGAGATTTACTACCTGCTCTATCTGTGGTCGCCATGTAACACAAAAGTAAGAAACTGGTGGCTAAGGCAGCATTGAAAGTAGCAATACCCACAGCAAAGCACAGAATTTTTCTGAATCGCTGTTGCTGTACTATCGTACTATGATAATTTTCTTAGCAATTCGATAGCACAGCCTCGGTTTTTTTCTGGTATTGCTTTGCTTTTGTCGTGGGAGCTGCAGTTTTTTTGCTGTAGTTTTCAGCCAAGGCAAAATAAATAAGAAAGCGAAACTAATTTCAAACCCTGTTGATATGGTAAGATTAGAAAATGTAATAAAACTGAAACCAATCGTACTTTTGTCGCAGTATCTTCAAAACATAACCTTCTGGGGTAAATTTCAGATTCGATTTTTTGCGTCAAGCTGAAATTTTGTGGGTAAATCTGAGTTTGAATTCGTATGCGATATCGAGAAGCTACGGAAAATTGTTGTCTAGTTCGGGTTCTGAGCGTCAATCAATTATTATCGGTCTGTGTTATTGAAACGGAGGTCTGTCCAAAATGAATTATTGAATATCTAATGGCTTCGAAAACGCCCATTTTGGGTGTTTGGCGAGCTCCTCCTCCTATTTGTTGCGTGCGTCGTGATATTGTTCCACAAATGGAATGACTCACAGTTTTAAGCCGACTCCAAACGACAGATATTTTTTATGAGTAGCTTTTATCTTGGCAGAAATACACTCGGAGGTTTGCGATTGCCTGTCGAGGGGCGACTGCTATTAGAAAAAACTTTTTCAATCATTTTGGCGTTTTATGCTCGGAGATTCGAAGCACTTCCGAATAGTAATCCAATCCATTCGGCTATGGCGGCCACGTACTCTGTTGTTGTATAAAACTTTAACCAGAGGGCTTGGTGATCTGCATGCTGTTATCCAATCCATGGATGCACTAATGCGTTACTACTCTGCTAGTCACCAGGGCACTCAGTGTAGAAGAGGTTGACTGCCTGGTGAATTGTTTCGGCAAATCCGTATTTTATGCTTCGTAATCCTTCTTAGGGCTTAGCAATGCACACATATGGGAGCTCATAAGCGACTATGTGTGAGGATAAAAGATGTAGCCACTACTGGAGAAACTTTTCAGCTTTGTACTGAGACAAAAAGCTTATCCAACCACCACCGTTGGTACATAAAATACCATTTAGTTTAAAGAAAAGTGAAACTACGAGATGGTAACCTTTAATCCCAATTAGCAGAATTTCTCAGAAGCAAGAGGGAAGTCGAAATGACGAAACGAATCCGTAAATGTGTTGGATCTGTGGTCATATAGAAATACCGCTTAGTGTAAACTTCCTTTACCACATCGTACCACTTTTAGTACCACATCGCTAATGTCCATCAAAAAATTTGAAATCAATTAGTGGAATCGCTTTTGTAAGCGAGTTCGCACAAAAAAAATCTAGATTTCGTGTTGTCCGCGCTGTCATTAGACTTCAACAGAGTAAATCTAGTGATCCAGATCTAGTGATATACCAGAACCTACCCGTAAGAGCGGGTCTTTACAGTGTTGGATCTATGATTCTTTGTTTTGCTCTCTAATAACTCTCCTGATATTTAGCTGAAGGCATCCGAACTGTCCTACCTCACGGTTGGATAATGATTCTTAGGTAGTACTCGTATAATGAAAGTTTAAAATTTACACCAGAAAAGTCTGAAATCAGCTGTAAACCAAAACAAGGTTAAAAAGGTATTCCGAGATGTCGCACCGTGTAGATATTCGCCACTATTTATTTTAACGATCTGTTCAAATCGAGGGAAGCGTATCGAATTAATAGCGATTATTTTATGAGTATGACGCTGATATTCGTCCAGCCCAGCCAGCATTCGAAGCATTGGACGACGTTCTACTCAAAATATTTGAATTCCTTCTAACGTGCAGATGAAGTGATCTATAAAAATTAGGGACTAAACTTGGATTTTGCGGCTCAGATGAGGTAATAGGTAATAAATTCAATGGCGTGGATAACATGACTAGCCATATTTGACCATCTGCAACTACTAGTGCACGGATCGCGAATTCCTTGTACGAGAACTAAGTTCACATTTGCTGTGAAAAATCATGCCTCATTCATAATTGAAAAGTGCACGCTAAATGCTCATTTCATTTCGCTTTTCTCATTTCCGTCCCATTTTATTCATATCTCTCACTCTCTACCCCCTTCCGTAGACTGCTGCTTTTTGAAGTAATTATCAGCGCATCAACCGCTGTGTACCCTTGTCATAGTTACCCTAGCAGTTGATTTTCGCCAGAGGAGTCAAAAAATCCATTAGCTTTGCATTGTGTTAAGTGCCCCAGAGACCGTCATCATCTTAAAGTTGGTTTCCATTGAATCACAGTGATATGGAAACCACAGATACCTTTTAAACTTTGCCAGCTCACTAAATAAGAATTGTTTAACAGGCTATCCAACAGCAGACGCTTCAATGGTCCGTTTTTGTTTTTTTTTCCTGCCGGCTTGTTTACCCATTTACTTAATGCGCTCAGTCGTTTTCGCTGTCGCATGCCTGCATGATTTGTTTTGTTGCTTTCCTGACCGGTTGGCGCTTGTCAGTGGAGCTGTCATATTTGACATTTTGCGCTAATGCGCGCGTTCAACCCAAAAACAGTTCAGTTCAGATGCCTCTCTATATTCTAGCCACACACTCTTTAGCACTCATTCCTGCCTTTATAAAGGCAGATAAATGATGTTGCTTACTTTTTTCTTGCTCCGTGTCGTCTATCTACTCCACGACGCTCAGCATAGCCGCTAAATTGGGTTAACAGTGAGCGATGGATGCTAGACAAGCGCATTCCGTAAGCGTCTGTCAGTGTGTCTGAAAAGTCAGCGATGTGTTTAATTTCTAGTCAGTCGCACACCGCTGGCGGCATGCCAGGATAGCTGGCTCGTACGGACAGCGTCTATGAGATGGGCGGGACGATTCGCGCTTTGGATTGAGTTAAAGCGCCGCAAAAGTTGATATGTTAATGCAAATGTCGTGAATAAGATGTGATCATTAATCTTCACTAAGCGATTTAGAGGTATGCATACATTTACGTTACACTATGTATGTGTGAGTAAATAAATACGCTTGTATTTACACACACACACACACATTCCTGACAGCCATTAGCGTCTTTTCCGCACATTCAGTGAAATGTTACCGTTTTGCAGTTTCCGCAAGATATCGTACGGGCGTATCATTAATTGTAGGTGAAAATGCGAAGCAGTTTGAGTAGGAAATTAATTTCATAGAACAGGATATCTAACAGGAAAGTGGCTTGACGGAAATTTGCTAGCAGAATTGATTTTATAACGTAACATTTGCATGAGATTATTTTTTAATACTTTATAATTTTATATTTCTTTTTTTTGAAAAGCCTAATATTTTACATGAACTTAAAATTTGTAATCAAAACTTTATTTAATTACCCAATACGAATTTTCATACGAAAAGTGCACTAATGCCTAACAAAAAAACTGTATTTTGTTTAGCACGCCGGATCAAATGTTTTCTTCTTTGCGATTTCCTAAACAAATTTATTACTCGCACCTTGGTCAGATAAAAAACTTTCACATACATTTTTTTTTAAGCGAGAAAATCTAATTCGTACTCCAAAAGTTGATTGCTTTGGCATATAAATACAAACTTTCACAGTTAGCAAAGACTTCTAAATTTAGTACGACTACTTTGTTGAGTTTTTGAAATTCTACAGGAAATTTTAGTACTCACTTAATAGTAAAGCGATTTTTGGCTAAAATGTATTATATAAATTTTCTATAACAGATATTTTTCGCAAAACAGTAGTTTACCAAAATTTCTCTCAGTTATTTAAATTTAGTATTTATTAATTTACTAAGTATAGCAAATAAAAATTCAGAGAAGTAAGTAATGGTAAAATATAATTGGTTCAAAAAACTGCGGAAAATTGAGTATAAAAAGAGGAGTATAAAAGTAGTAAATTTTAGAAATAATTTAAGTAGTAAATATTAATCATAATTTAAATAGAAGCTCTTTAATAGCTAAGAAAGTATTTTTTGTTCGAGAAACTTTTAGTACTAAAAATTGTTTAATACTAGAAATTTGGTACTACAAAATTAGTGCTAAAAATGTGTAACTAAAAACTAAGTACTACATACATATTTAGTATTGAAGGTTGAGTACTAAAAATTTAGTACTAATTTTTTTAGTGCAAAACCAATTTTTTTATACCATACTAAAAATGTTTAACTAAAAATTTAGCACTACAAATTTAGTACTAAATTTTTTTAGTACAAAACGAACCTTTTTCATGCCATATATTTTTGAAACACTTAATTTTCAAAATGTCTACAACTTTTTTAAATATGCCTTGTACCTAATTATCATATTATGTATACCAGAAGAAAAAACATTATCTAGGTATATGAAGAGAAATTAAAATGTCAAAATATGGTTGTGCTTCTAAAAACTTCAGGCAATTTGGTACCACAAACTCATATGCATATTCACCATCAGATACATATGTTATGATAAAATTGATTTTGTTCTAAAAAACTGCAGAGCATTTTTGTACTAAAAATTTTATTACCAAAAAAATCACAATTATCAAAAGCGAACTTGATTGTAAAGAAAGTGCTTTTACTCGAAAAATGGAAAAAAATTGAGTACTGAAAATATGCGTACTAAAAATGATTACTTCTCACCAAAAGAATTGTACTGAAATGCTGCTCTACTGCTGCATATTGTTCTAAAAGTTCTAGGATTTTTTATTATTTAACTCGTTTTTTTGTTATTTAATTCATTATTTAACCCATTATTTATTTATACTTAAATGTGAAAGAGATTTAGTACTATTTTCATATTTTCATTTTCCATATGCTTGCATATTTAGTACAACCAACTTTCGAAAGCTCTGCTGTGGAGAAAATTCGTTTTACGAAATGACTTATTGAAAATGGAGCATGCTTGTTGGAAAAACTTAAAAACGTTTAGTACTAAAACTATAAATACTAGTTGGTACCTATTCTTTAACACTCAAATTTTATAACAAAGATGTTTCCTTCTTAGAACTAGTAGAATACTAACAAATTGTGTTCTAACAATTTTAGAAAATTGTGTACTAAAAAACGAATATGTTTTAAAACGTGTTCTCAAATTTGTACAAAGTTTTGGACTACAAATTTTTGTACTAAAAATTTTAGTACTAAAAATAACATGTGTTCTAAAACGTGTTCTATTCTAGAAAATTGGTTCATTAAAATTTGTAGTACTAAAACTAGCATGGGCTTTTAAATTAGAACAAACAAAGTATTCCTTTCGCATGAAACTTCAAGAAAATGTGTACTAAAAATTGCAGTTTTAATAACAGACCACTGCGGCAAAAATATTAAAAAATAAATAAAAATATTTTTGTATTAATGTTCACTAATTAGTTTATTGAACTTTACTATAATAATTGTTTAAATAAATAAATTTCTGTAACATTTCCGCCTCTCTCTAGAAATATTTCTTCTAATGAGCTGCTACATTTTTCATTTCTTTGCATCAACCTTATGGCTCGATAGATCATTTAAATGCAATTCCAATCAAAATATTTAATTTACCAGCCTTTTACTCCCAAAACCAACTCAGAAAGCAATTGATCATTTAAAATAGCACCCCTTTGCAGCGCCACAAGCCAGATGCAACAAATGGAAAATTTCATATTTAAATACTTGAGATGTGAATACCGAACATGTTGCTGGTACTTGGGGAAATTGCAAAAGCTACAAAGAAAATTTTGTGTAAATAAAAAATTCTTCTGTGTATACGTGTGCAAAAAACATGAAAGATTACAACAAAAACATGATAAAGTTGAGAGTAAGAAAGCAATTCAATTTAATAAATAAACTTTTGCGTGCAAAAAAGCTGAAGGCATGCAAAAAAGTGTATTGCAAGAGTTAGTAATCAAAAAGGGATCATTGCAAAAAATTTAGTTATGGCGAGTTTACTGCTATCGCAAGCGCACGAAAGTGTAATAATGCAAGAAACTAGGGAGAAAGTAGAAGAAATGTGCCAAAAGTAGGGTTGAAATAAATAAACTTCAGATTGGTTGGTGTATTGTACAATTTGCATAAGTAAATGTGTATGTGTGCGTGTATGTATGAGTGAATAAATGGTAGTAAGACCACAAAGCGGTGGAATGTGTAGGTGTTTGGTGATTGCACTGGTTTTTGTATTGTTGAAGACTTTGTGGCTGTTAGCTGTTGGTTGCATGTGGCATTGTTGTGGCCAAGAAGTGCAAGGACAACACCAACAAAAAGCAGCGCAAGGCCAGCCAGTAGCTCGGTGAATAGCATAAACGGGCGTGCTGGACAGCAGCTCAGTGCAGGAATAGCAAAACATCAAGTCGAGAGCTGAGGCGAAACTAAAAGCGCTAAAAGCGAAGAGTTTAAAGCTGTTGGTAGCGCAAAGGAGCTAAAAGCAAAGTGTGGAAATAGGCAGGGAGGCTGGTGAAAAGAAGACTGGAAGAATGTGCAAGCAAAAGACTGGCAGCATGCAGGAAGTGTAAAGGAAATGTAAAAGGCTGAAAGGGAAGCAAAATGTAGAGCTAAACTAAACTCAACAGCTGCGCATAGCCAACAGCGCCGAAGTGGGTAAAAGAGTGAGTGGAGTAGTTAGGAATAAAAACCCTGAAGCGCTAAGAGTTCGTTAGTACAGAGCCATCTACTGATTTCTACCGTTCGGCACAATTCATGTACCTAAATCCAATAGAAAAGCTTAACTGTGCTTTGGTTGCACATTTTCGCCGCGAGCGGTTCTTGGATTTGGCACCTCATGCCATACTGACATACATACAAAGCCAAGGATGCGCGCCAAGGGCAAGATGGCTGATCGATTAGGAATAAACGGGACACTTGAAGTGCCAAGCATGAATGGAACGTTTTTAAAGGAACAGATTCGAAATTATTTAAATTTTTTCTTAGTAAATAATAATAGAATATAATATTTTAAAATTTTTTATTTATTTGTGAATAAAATTTTAATTGTAAAACAAATTTAGTTAAAAACACGAAATTTAATATATTAATAAATTTATATTAACAATTTTGATATAGCTGACTTCTAAAGAAGAAAATTAAAAAAACACAGGTCTTTCCTGTAAACAATAATTTTTAGTTTTATTTATCTCAAAAATATTAATATGGGTAATTTTTTAAAGAAGAAAATTTAAAAAATACTGGTTTTTGATTGAAACAGCAATTTTGATTTTTATTTATTTTATTAAATAAATTAATTAATTAATAATATTTTTGTAATAATAATAATTAAAAAGTATAGCCCGGCACACTTTTTAAAGTTATTGAATTTTAGAAATCACATGCAAAATTTGTTTAACTGCTCTTTTTTTTCTATTGTAATTAAAAAATGATAATACAGAAAATTAGAAAAAAGTCAGATTTTACTTGAAGCTTTTTTTTGAAGCAAACGCATTTCTTTAATATGGTTTTATTATTAAAAATATTAATAGCGAAAACATTTTTTTCAAAACATGAAATTAGCAAATTTTACAAAACGAGTTTGAGAAACGTTTAAAAAATTGTGTTCAAAAAAAAAAAAAAAAAAAAAAAAAAAAAAAAAAAAACTTTACTTAATACAAATAAAATATGTACTATATTTTGTATGAAATTGAATTACCTCTTTTATAAATGGTGGTTAAGTTTGAAGGGCCGGTGTTGATTTTGAATAAAATACAATTCTTTAGGAAATTATTGTCATTTCTCTTTATTATGATAATACTGATATAGCTCAATTACGTATGGAACAAAACATTTTCCACCGACGGCACACCTCCAGCCGATAGTCTAAATTTTCGATGACGCTAAGGCATAATTGAGGTTCTATGCCGTTAATGTGACGAATTATCTCATCCTTTAACTCTTGAATTGTTGCTGACTTATCGACGTACACCTTTTCTTTCAAATAACCCCAAAGAAAGAAGTCCAACGTTAAGGTCTGGTTCACATTCAACATTGGCCCCCGAAATTTAACCACCCTTTATATGCTAATAATATTTCATAGGAAAAATTCAAATAAATTAGTAAGCAAAGCACTACATTCCAAAAATAGAGGTTATTGACCACTTAGTGAAACTTTTGAAAACTTTCCAGTTGCTCTCTTTTAGTTATGAGTATAATCCAGAAGTTGATTTGCAGTGATTTAATGAGCCTGCCAAGCATAAGCAGAGTCGCATACATTTCTTATTGTATGGCTTACAATCTAACAACTCATTGATGCAGGGTTGCATTCAAAAGGAAAATATACATGTTTTGCTATTGTTGTTCGATGATTTTTCGAAGGAAAATCGACCAGTTCATCTCGCTAAAAGGGAGTGCGCAATGCAATTTGCCTAAAATGCTAGGCATTCAATTTATGTAAGGGTGCGCGTGTGTGCGTAACAAAATGCGCAGAAAGATGTTAGGAGCTGTTTTTTTCTACCACGCTTTTTATTAACCCTTTTCCTCTTAACCCTGTACATTTCCGTTTTACTAAAGAGTTTAAAAAAAAAGTAGATATCTGGGTACTATTTTTTGTTTATTTTGCCAGTACTTTTGCTGTTGCGGTTGCTCGGTTGCAGCTACTCCCATTTGCATAACAATTCCCGATGCACTACCAGCTCCTTTTTGTTGCTCCTTTTCCTTATCAGAATGAAGAAAAGAAGGCTCCAACTTTTAAGGAGTTGTAAGTATTTTCTTACACACTTTTATTTTAGTTTTTTGTGGCTTTCATGCAAATTGAAAATTTCGTTGCTTTCCATTGCCGAGCGTAGAAAGAAGTAGTAGCAGAAGTAAATGCATTTAAATTGGATGCAAAAAGCGCTGGTTCAGTGCTGGAAAGGCGGCAAAAAGTGTTCAGCAAATCGCACTGCTTTTACTCCTTTCTTAATACCATCGCGGTTTCGCTTCTCCACTCGTTTTGTCTCCTCTGTTTTCAGCTTCCTTCACTTGGTTTTTATGCCTCACAAACTTATAATTAAATTTAATTATAAGTTTCTTGCGTCGAGTACTTCGCATGTGTGGCAGAACTGTGCGCTTGAACTCGCTCAATTTTTCATGCATCCTTGCATTTTTTGTACTCTCATTTCTTGAGGCACTCATTCATGGCTCTAAGAGTCGCGCTTTTTTCTGTTTGGAGTTATTTGTGTTTGTTTGCCGACGTCGAAGTTCGCTTTGCATTCTGTGAGGTTCGTATTGAATGGAGCTTTACGAAGTGGATAAGAATGAATTGCATTTGTGCAATTGACAGCTAATTTATTAATGGACTATGTAGATCAACTATGTCCCATCCCCTTAAAGTATGCTATTAATACTTGCATTATGTTCTAAATTAATGACTTGAAATTAGTTTCTGACACTGCAAATACTGTGTAAGTCCTTTTATAACTATTTTCATAAGAAATATTGTTATTTAAAAGGCACGCCGTAAGTTGACAAACATACGACTATTTCTTAATAATTTTTTTTCCTAAAAATATAAACAAAAATTCCACACCACAAAAAATTTATAAAAAATTGAAAAAAATTTAAATAATTAAAAAATGAAGGAAATGTTTTTTAATAAAAAAAATATTTTATAGCATCATAAAGTGCAAAACCATTAAAATTGTATTTAAATTTAGTTGTAGCCAATGTTCTAAATTTTTAGTGCCACCATTTGCATTCATATTTTGGTTGATTGCTCAAAACCTCTCGTTGAATATAACTTTCGATTTTGTTTTAATTTCTAGGCGCTACATATATACATAAGGCTTAGTAGTATTTTAGAACATTAAATTTAACTTTATTACTAAAACTATAAAACCATATTTGAGACAGGAACTGAATATTAATAAAAATCTCGTACAATAAAAGTAAAAATTAAAACTTTTAGTTCGGCAGAAATTTTACTTATTAGAAAATTTAGTACCAATAAACACAAAACTAAGTTTCCACTTAAAATAAATAATAAAATAATAACATAATTTTAGTAAATTTCAAAACACCAGTATCAAGAACTTTTAGTACTCATAAGGCAAATAAAACTAATTTTGTACTAAAAGTAAAAATGCTAAGATTTAAAGAATTTTTTAGAATTTTAGTGAACTACATGAATTAAGTATTAAAAAAGTTTTGTGTAAATTTATACTAAAAAAGCTTTAGTACTAAAAAGGAAAAGTGTTTGTCTAACGCGTGAGCGGAGTTTCAACAGACATTTTCTACAATTTCATGAATTTCGTGTGCTGAGTATTTAAAAAAATTTGGTACAAAAAATAATCTTTAGTACTAAAAATAAAAAGTTTGTGTCTATGATGTGAGGGAAGTTTTAACATATTGTTATGTGATTTTAATAAATTTCAAAACTGAATATTAACAATTTTTAGTACACATTTAGAACAAAAAAAAATTTAGTTTAGTACTATATATGAAAAGTTCTTGCTTAAGGTATGAGTGGATTTATACCAGATTTTTTCACAATTTTAGTAAATTGCAAAACTGAATATTAACAATTTTGTAATACACTTTTAGCACAAAAAAATAAACTTTAGTACAGAAAATAAACAATTTTTTTTAAGACGGGTGAGCAGTTTTGGCAGACGGTTATTCAGAGTTTAGGGAATTTCAAAACTGAATTGTAACAATTGGTACACATTTAGGACAAACAAAATTTTAGTACTAATTATTGCTAACAATTTTGTAATACACTTTTAGCACAAAAAAATAAACTTTAGTACAGAAAATAAACAGTTTTTTTTAAGACGGGTGAGCAGTTTTAGCCGACGGTTATTCAGATTTTAGGGAATTTCAAAACTGAATTTTAACAATTGGTACACATTTAGCACAAACAAAATTTTAGTACTAAAAATAAAAGGTTTTTCCTTAAAACGCAAGCGGAGTTTGATCAGATCTCTTCCAATTTTAGCAAAATTCGAAATGGAATATTAACCATTTTTAGTACACATTTAGCACAAAAGAATAAACTTTAGCACAAAAAATAAACAGTTTTTGACTGACGGGTTAGCAGATGGTTTTACGGATTTTAGCGAATTTCAAAACTGAATCTTAACAATTTTAGTACACGTTTGGCACAAAAAAATTAGCTTTAGTACTAAAAATACAAATTCTTTTGCTTAAGCATTAGCGAAGTTGCAACAGATTTTAAGAATTGTAGTACATTTAAAAATGAGTATTAACAGTTTTTAGTACACATTTAGCCCAAAATAATAAACCTTAGTACTAAAAATAAAACGTTTTTCATTGAGCGTTAGCGAAGTTTCAACAGATTTTCTTACAATTTTAAAAATTTTCAAAGTGAGTATTAACAATTTTTAATATACAGTTTGCACAAAACAGACTCTAGTACTAAAACTAAAAATTTTTTGCATAAAGCGTGAGATGAGTTTTAGCGTATGATTTTACAATATTAATAAATTTCACAACTGAATATTAACAATTTTTAGTAAAATCTTAGCACACAAAAAAACTTTAGTACTAAAAATGAAAATTTGTTTCTTACTGTGTCTGCGAAGTTTCAACAATTTTAGTGAATTTCGTAACTGAGTATTAATCATTTTTAGTACACATTTAGCAAAAAAAATTAACTTTAGTACTTAAAATAAAAAATGTTTGCCTATGGTGTAAACGAAGCTTTGACAGATTTTTGTATGGCTTGTATGCGCCTTTCATTCCCAAGCAATATCCTCTGAAAATGAGTTTCACTGCACGCTTCAGAGCGCAATTCAATCACTTGCGGCTATCTAATGACCAGTTTCCTGCCTGCTAAAAATTTCCCACAAAATGATTCACTCACTTAGCATAAATCGTTGTCATCGTCGCCTTGTGCGTATAATACTTATGTATGTAGGTATGTCTCTGTGTATGTGTGAGCACCTTCAAATATCCCAAATGGCACTTTTTCACGTTAATGATGCGCATTCATCTGAGAATGCAACGAGCGCGCGCGCGCCAATACCCCACCAGCTATACAACGAGCTGGACAAATCGGGCGCTCATTCCGTCGGTCATTTGTGTGTGGCATGACCTCAATCAATTAGATTTCTACGTGGTCGCATTTCAAATGTGGCACAAAGGAGCAAACGTACTATTTCCTCAATAACAACATTTGTATGCTCAAAATTGGTGCATGTATTTGTGTGTGCAACACAATTCTAATGCCTGCCCCAAAATGTGGTGCTATCACATGCTTGCGGTATACTACGTGTGTGTGTGTGCAATGCGCATTGCCACTAAATTTTCGCCGATTTTTCCTCAACTTGTTATTGCAAAGTTTCCGTATTCGTTTTGTGCGTTTTTTTGTGTGCTGTTGCCGCTGCTGTTAGCTACAAATGTATTTATGCAAGCTTTACATGTTGTTGTTGGTGTTGTTGCTGCGCAAACAAATGCGTTGCAATTACACACTTTAGCTGGGCATGCAATCATTCGGCTGCCACTTCCCCACACTCGCAACGCTCGCCATGCTCATTGAGTTGTCCATTGGTCCACCTGCCCATCTGCCTGCCTGCCTCATCCCTCTCTACCACTCGTGCGCTCTTCTTTTTTTTCATTCATATTTTGTGCGGCAATTGCTTTCATTTATTTCGTTTTTCTCTGCCTCTACTGTGTTGCATGCAATTTTCAGCACGAATGGTGCATGTTGCAAACAAATTACGCTCTGTGTGCTACAAATGCGCACGTGTGTAAGCCATTTAAGTGTGCTGCGTCGATATGCAAGCGATGTGTGTGTGTGTGTGTGTGAGCGTGTGGTTATGTTGCGCCAAATCAGGTGGGAATTACCAAATCGTGAGGAAAACTTCGAAATCTTTGCATGTGTGTTGCAGGTTCGTTCTGTTGCCAGCAAAATTTGTGTGGAGCTTAAATGACCTGCGGCGTTATTTGTGTGGCACAATAAATGCGCGCGTGAGCATTTGTGGCAATGCGGCAAGTGAGGCATCAAATTAAAAATAGCAGCCAAAAACAGTTGCCTGCCAGCTTATCGTTTGAGTGACGGCTGGTCTGCCCGCCAGTCAGTCAGTCAGTCGGTCGAATCGCACAATATATGACCGCTCTTAACTGCGGGACAATTAAAATTAATTTGCATTGCGGTGTATGTAAAAAAACTCGCACATATTTTCACTTGTGTTGCACCAACCAAGCGCGCACCATTTGGTTTGCGCACTAATAAAAAGAGAATAAAACATCCTAAGTGCTTTATTATTATTATCAGAGTAAGAAATTACTCGAAAAGTGTATTCGACGCCTGCACCCACTCGCGGCTGAAGTGTCTGCTTCGCCTACTAAGAGCCCTCTTCACAAAACTCCCCACCTTCAAATGGTCGGCTCAAATCTCTCCTCCCTTTAACGCACTGGCGCCTCTTTCAACCAGAGCAAAGGAAATAATAAATGAGAATGAAAAGAAAAAAAAGAAACAAAAAAAATTATTCAATTTCCTTTCACCACCCACATGTGCTTTCACGCAATTTTGAGCAACGATTAACTTTTTTTTTTGGCAGCACCGCCTGTTGTGTTTTTCTGCCACTTTTTGAAGCTTCGCGCTGTCAAATTTGCTGTCGCTTCCTTTGATTCAGTTTTTGCCTTCAAATGTGTTGATAAAATTTAATGTGCGCTCATGTGGGCACAAATTTTGCACGTTGTGAGGATTTATTATTGTGAATATATGTATACACGTACATATCTATGTATAAGTATGCATTACGAACATTTTTCGTAATGTGCTTAGGCGTCACAGCTGTTAGAGGCGTTCGCTTAAAATAAACTCATTAGTTGAAAAGGTGCTTAGCTCTGAATGCTTAAAGCTAAATGAAGCCATTATAAAAGTATTAGGCTAAAATTTGTGTAATTTTTGGCTAAAGTATAATCTTATAGCGAACCAAATTTGTGGCAAAAGTTTCAAGTACTCACTAATGAATCCAATTGCGGAAATGGCTGAAAGTCAAAGGATATTACATGATTTGAAAATTTTTAGCGATGTTGTATCAGAAATGGATGAAGATAGAATATGAAGTATTAAAAATTATGTACTAAAAAGGCATTTACTACATTCGGAAATCACTTGAACGGAGTTAAAACAGAAAAATATGTTACATGAAGCATTAAATAATGCAAGAGATTTAGTACTAAAAATATAGTACTAAAACGCAATGCCATAGTTATAAATATTGCTAATACGGAATTTACGGCAGCGTTATATAAGAAATCCCTAAAAATAGTACTAAACAGATTTTACTTCCTTAGAACGCCATTTGAGTGGAGTTACGACAAAAAAATTATTGCCATAAACCGCATTTTATTTACTGGCCATACCTTAACACGTTGATGAAGCAAATATTTTGGTACTAAAAATATATAAATATATATAAAAGTATTTTAGTACTAAAAATTGAGTACAAACTTTATGTGTTGTACTCCTACATAAATAGGAGGAGGAGATCGGGTGTAGGCGCCAATTATATATATATATATAAATATGTGCACTAAAAAAGGGTTTACACTTAATCGTTCGAATCGGGATTACACTAACTGCATAGTTCAAGAAAAAAAGTAAAAAATGAAACACAAGACATACTACTAAAAATTAGAGCTAAATAAGATGAAACCCCAATTTTCATATAAAAATGTTGTACTAAAAATTTCGTACTAAAACTATATACGAAAAAAATGTGTACAAAACATTTTGAACTACAAAAGTATGACTGAAATTTTGTACTTAAATAGTAAATGTAGTAAAATAGTGAAAGGAAATTTAGCAGTAAAAACGGAGTACTAAATGTTAACACTAAAGTTTTGTAATATTCTATGTTAATACTGAAAAGTATTACAAGTAAGATGAAACCCCAATTCTTGTATAAAAATTTTGTACTAAAATTTAGTACTAAAAATTTCGTAGTAAACTGTATACAAAAAAAGGTAACAAAACATTTTTAGCCAGAAAAATATGACTGAAATTTTGTACTAAAATATTAAAAGTAGTAAAATAGTGAAATGAAATGTAGCAATAAATGAGTCGTACTAACAGTTAACGCTAAATATTTGTAATATTGTGCGCTAATACTAAAAAATATTACTCAGTAATATGAGAACCCAATTTCTTTATAAAAATGTTCCACTAAAATTTAGTACTTAAACTTTTTCAACTAGAAGAATATGACTGAAATTTTGTACTAAAAATTTTGTGCAAAAATATTGTACTAAAACTAAATATGAAAAGAGTATATAAGAAATTTTCAATTATAAGAATATGACTGAAATCGTGTACTAAAATTTAGTACTAAAAATCGTGTGCTAAAATTTAATACTAAAACTAATTATATATGAAAAGGGTGTATAAGAAATTTTCAATTACAAGAATATGACTGAAATCGTGTACTAAAATCCGTATACGACGAATGGTATACACACTTTATAGCTACAAAAACCCCATTACAATTTTAGTTCTAGAGGATTGGCACAGAAAAATTTGCTACTAAAATGTACCTACCTTAATGGACCGATGAAATGAAAGTAATTTTTTTATTTCTTATCTTGGTATAATATTTTGAAAATAATAGTAATGTTTTAAAATTTGGAAAGATATTCGCTGCCAAAGAAAGAAAAGAAGAAGTGCTATAATTTTACAAAACTAGTAAAATAATGCTAAAATTTTAGTATGAAAAATTTAGTACTTAAAATCAATGTGAAATACTTTTATAATTATTTGTACTATGAATTTTATACCACCAACAATTTTCTAATGAATATCTTAACACTAACGACTAACTAACATATTGAACTAAAAATTAAATACTAAAAATTTAGTTAAAAAAAAAAATATGTTCCAATAACTACTTTTAATAATTCATCAAACCTAAACTAAAAAAAATCGAGTAAAATTTGGTACTAAATTTTAGTGTTTAAAGGTAAGCATTAGACGAGCGCATTGGAAAATACTAAACTGTTTTTTAGTACAAGGCTCTTAAAGCCTTATTACATTAAATGTGTTTTGAATTTAATGACAGTAACAATTTTTATTTCAACATCAACATCAGGCCGCCCGCACCAAGCGGGCAAAATGCACAATAAAGAGTGTAAGAGCTAATTATATACATATTTTAGTACTAAAAGCTTAAAACCAGAAATGGTTTTGTGCGTTTTCGAAAATCAGTTAGCTCTAATGTGCATAAATGTGAGTAGGGAACCTTATCATTCGGCACAAATCTCTATCCCTCTTCCATAAAAAATTATTGAAATTCCCACACCTCAACCGCCCACATCTCAACCCAAACACATTCCGCTTAAAAGTTAACCAAGTCAATATCACCACCAGGAAGCCCTTTTCTGGTTCACTACTTTATGACAGACATGCCAAAAAACTAACGGTATAGACTTACAAACATACTTACATATAAATGAAGCAAAGCGAAAAATTCTCAAGTGTCTCATGTGTCTTGCTCGTACGTGTTGTGACATAAGTCACCGCCGCCACCAACAACAAGAACAAAGCAACAAACGAGAATAAATACTGAAGAAAAAACTACCTTATAAATGGCAATAAATAAAAATTATAAAAACAAAAACAAGAATCATAAGTAGCAATCTTGTAGTGAGTTGATATCGATTTGTTGTTGGCAGTTACTTAAGCGGCTTCTGAATGACGTACGCTTTGGCACTTTTGTCAGCAACGCAATGATACACCAACTTCATAAAACTCCAGTCAAAGCAAAGAACAGTGCAATTTGACACCGCACGAAGGCGGCCTGCTAGGTTGGGTACAAAAAAAAAAAATGAAAAAAAAAAATAAAAATAAAAAAATCCGCTTACTGTTTTGATGTTGAAGACTGAGCAAAGCACACGTAACCAGTTACATATTGAATTAACTGTTATTTATTTGTTGCTGGCGCAGGCATATCGGGACGTTGCTACACAAATAGGAAGCATTCCGCCGCATGGGCACGTCAGACGGATCGGATTTACTTAGTTTCTCAGGCGATGATTTATAAATGTCAACCGTGAAGTTATCGTTAAATTAGATGGAAAATGTGAAGTCGTAATAGTGCGGGAACACGAAGTGGTATACAGGGTGAGAGATGTGGAAACAAAGAGAAATAAAAAGAGAAAAAAGTAAATAATGAAAAGAAAAAGCAACAACTGGGATTGGTCTGCAGGCGCGTTGGTTTCCCAAAGCAATCATTCGACGAGTTCGATTAGTTGGTTGGCAAACATTTGAAGAGAAACTCGCTTAGAAGTCAATTTTTTCGCTAACCAAAAACAAAAGCAACCCTCACCTAAACGTTGGGGAATCGAGCGGAATGAAGGCAATCAGAAACCACAAAACAAACTTCAACAAAACTAGAAGAGGGTTTTGAGGGAAAAAAGAGGCTGGCGTAGTAGGTGCAATCAGACATCAAAACCATTTATGCCAAGCAATGAAAGCCAGACGAGCAGACAGACAAACTCAAATAGCCGCAAATAAATAGAATGAAAGATATTCTAATAAAGCGTGGATGGCAGGACGAGTCGATATTGAGCAAAAGACTATGTGCATTCATATATCTAGTAACGATAAAAGGACTCGTTAGGTTTAGCAGATACTCGTATGAGTGCAGCCAACTCGACCAAGCATCAGCGTCAAATAATTGCCGAACTGGTGAACTCAAATATCACACACGCACACACATACACAGTCACTCTCATTTCACAGAGACTTACCCAAATAAAGACCAAGTGGCCGAGACGAATCCCATACCGGAAACGGAAACATTGTGTTTGCAGACACGGCCAGCCAATCATTTAAGGCAAACGACGGCGAGTGGCGACGGAGGCGGCACTGGAAAGTCAGACAATCAAAATTAAATAGGAGTTTGTAAAAATGCTCAAATCAAAAGCAGACCCCCAAACTTGGGTTGTCGTACAATAAAAGTTGTCTATGAAAAAAACGGATGAATTGTGGGGAAATGGGAGTGTAATGAAAATGTGGCAACTTTTTTCCAGCTTTTGTTCGAGTAGCCTTTGTAGGTATGCAAGCAAAAAAAAGCAACCATGCTCGAATGGGTGTATCCTTAGAATACGTAAAAAGGATGATATGTAACTAATAACAAAATTTCTTGTGGCTACTACACACATTGAACGCACACATGCACACATATTTCTGATTTTGATCGTAAACGATTAACCCAGCAAAACTTGTAGGCTAAGCTTGCTAACTGAGAAAATGTGAGACTTGAAGAAATTAAAAAAAAAATTATTAAATAAAAATCCAAATTTATAATTATTTGATTTGCTGATGAAGAGAAAAATTCACTCAGCTGGGTCATATACAAGTAGTTTATGAGATTTTAATGAAATTTTTCTTCTCCAAGAAAGACCATATACAAATCGACTCTAACTTTAAGTTAGTCTCACGTAGAGATCTAGGAATCGCAGACGTTGCATGAAGCGTCTTCGTGAATAACCAGTTTGAACAGCAACACGGACAACACCGAGTATCGCGGCCACGAGCCTGTATGATGTCTTCAGCTTCACAAGCAAGTATCGGTCGATTGCTCGTATACGACTAGAATTATGATAGAATAAATTAAGGTTCGCATTCATGAGCCTGGTCTTTGAGTGACTAAATCGAATAATGCACCACACAGCAATGGCATTGCGATCTTCAGTATTTTTCGTATACCAATTTAGCAACTCAGTGTCCGAGGTTTGCATCACGCGTATTTATTGGTAAATTTGTTGCAGTCCCTTCATTTGTGAAATAACTTCAAGACACTCACCACAAAATGGAACGGTCGCTCGGCGAAACACACAACAATAACGAAAGAAGCTTTTCTGGAGTTTAAATTCCTTATCTTATAAAATGCAGCCTCCAAATATCTATGTATGCTAATAACTATGCACAGAATCACCCGATTTGCATAGAATTTTTTGCACTTTGAAATCAGGCTCTCTTGCAAGGTTTTCGTTTGGCACAAATTTCATAATCTTACAGTCATGTCAATAAGCCAAAAAGTGTTAAGAAATCACAAAATTTAATTTCAAACTGCAACAAATAAAAAATGACTCTACCGATTTGAGAAATGGTTTTGTGCTGTAAAGCTTTGAAATTTTTACTATCATTCTGCATTAATAAAATTTATCAATTACTTACTATTACTATTAAATTTTTGAAAACAAAAAGAGCATTTTTTCAAAAATTTCGACACAATCGCTGGGTGCTGAACTCTACTAAGCGGAATAAGCAGACAAAGCAAAGCTGGAAAATGTCCGCTCTCTGATTTCTATATCCACTGACTTCTTATTGGGTTGCTCACTACTCTTCCGTAGATACTTTTTCATAGATCACGGCTGAGTAGCTTATTTCAGGTATTTGCTAGTTTTTTTTTTATAGTGAAACAATGGAGAATTTTTTTTTGTTGAGACAAGTAGCAAGTGCAGCACTCAGACAGAATTAAGTCCATTGTACTACACTTGGATTCCCTTTTAATTTTCTTTAAATCCACCTGATCTCCAAAAAAATCTCAGTAGATCTGGTGGTGCCAAGGAGCCAAGGTGGTCGCTTCTTAACACATCAGTGCCAAAGACCTCACAAGCTAGGCAGAGTACACTGTCCGAGATACCTACTTTGTCCATATGCTTCGCCCACAAAAAGTGGCCCGCCATCAGTCCAACCAGCTATCTGCAGTCCCTTCTGCTCAATGGCAAGAGGATTTGCCACAGTCGATCGGACATGACAGGTAACATCAGTTTAGTCCATCTGCAGCCTCTCTCAGCCTGCTAAGCTCGGTTGTGGATTGTGTAGTAACCCGTTTGCTAACTGTGGCTTTAATGGCTGCAGAAGGGAGTGGCAGAGCGGCCATCAGATCCCATCCCAGCTAAGGAGTCAGAGGTCTCGTTACCCATGATACCCACGTGTCCCGGAACCCATGTTAACACCAGGCTGTTATGTCTACCGATTTACAGGACTCGACTACCCCTGATGTGGTTGGGGGGCTGTCTAGAGCCATGAGCGCAGTTTGGTTGTCGCTGCAGACAGATACAGATCTGCCTCTCTATCTATTTTACGCAACAAATTTCATTGCTTCTTGAACAGCGTACACCTCCGCTTGAAACGCAGATGCATGCATTCTAAGAGCAAAGTGCAGTTTTGTCCTGCTAGAGTCCACGTAGACCTCAGAGCCGAAGCCATGCTCGGTCCTGGAGCCATCCGTGAAAATGCGAAAGCAGTGTTTGCCGGGCTCATTTTCAGAGTTTGAGTTCTCTTTTCAAGTACGACTCTTGATGACATGGAGTCAAGCGGCATGTAGAGAATCGTTGGATCGACGTCCATGCCTTCTCTGTGTTCCTATGCCGGACAGGGGCCGTACCAGTTCCCATTGGTTTCAGTCTGCAGATGGCCTTCAAGGTCTCTCCTTAGATGAAAGCATAAAGTGGTGGTAGACCAATCAGAGCATCTAATGCCGGGCCTAAAGTAGCCGAAAAAGCTTCGGTGCAACAGGTAGAGGAAATTACTATTTTCAATTTTTCCCAACTTGTCAACTGTTAGATATCCATTGTAGAGCGACGTTGGATGCCAACTTGCGAATTATAAATTTCTGAAATGTTAGAGATCCATTGGATACTGATATTAGTTATCAGCTGGAGAGTTTTGATGTCCTCAAACGTTGAATATTCTGTAAAGAGTGATTCCAGATGTCAACTTGAGAATAACAAAGTTCTCAAAGGCTTCAGGTATGATGGAGAATGAAGTTGTATATCAATTTGAGAATTATAATTTTTTCCCAGGTTAGAAAGACAGTGTGCAATTACGTTAAATATCTCGTTGAGTATTATACATTTTTCAAAGGCTGAACATAACGTGGACAATGGAGTCGAATATAAACTTGACTGCTAAAAATTTCTGAAAGGTTCGAGATACAGTGCGGATACCCACCATATTAGACATCAACTGAAGAATTTAAAATTTCTCAAAGCTGGAATAAACAGTAGCAATTGATATCCCACTATTATATTTCCCAAAGGCACAGCCGCTGCTGCTATTCGTATACTGGGTTGTAAAATGTCATTTCCAAAATTGCTCAAACCATGATTTTATTTTGTGGCTGAATTTGAGAAAATAATAAAAACCCTTTCAAGCCAACTTCACCCGATTGCTTATTGCCTTGGGCCACACGCTATTGGAGTTTTTGGCGGTGATTGGAATCCTGTGGCGCACCAAACAGGCAATCAAACTTTATTTGCGGTCAATGGAAAACGCAAAAACAAAAATGGTTTTTAATCGCACAATTCGATGCCACTTGTAACAAAGCCTGTTTGTGATTGTAAAGGGAAATTTTCAAACTTCGGCGTCTGTGTTCTATGCTTTTGGCATTCAATTGCAAATGGCTACTATGAATTTTAGCAGTTAAGAACTGCGTGAGCAGCGCGTGCAAGGCGCATATTTCACCACTTTCGATTTTAATTGAAAAAAACAGTTTTTACATTTTTTACACTACTGCAGAGGAGAGCGCATTGTTGGTGCGCGTTAAGAGCTGAAGTAGGGAAAAAACATTGAAGGTGGTTGTAAATAATAGTGGTGAGGTGGCGTATTAAAAAACCCATTTTGGGTGAATGGAATAGGGTATCAATTACAATTTCTTTTATGCCAAAAACAGTTGGTCTCACGCTTTTTATTGAATCGCAATGGAATTGAAATTTTAGTACTAGGTTTTGGGTTACTCGAAATATTTTTTTTTTCAGACTGTTGAGCGCAGCATAAAGTTTGACTACCTAATAAAAAAACTGCTTTGCGGTTACTGTAAAAATTTAGCCAACAAAGTTGTGCTAATCAACACCTTAACCAAAAAACGCTTGCGTCTGCCAAGGCTTTTCAATTCGCGTGCTTTACTACTCATTTGCTGTTGCCTTAGATTTGTCGGCGTTGGAGGTTCAAAATAAAAAAAAAATGAATTCAAAACCAATCTAATGAAGTGTGTCAACGCCAAATAATCCTATTCTAAGTACTCAGCTATAAAGACTAGCGCAGCAAACGCGAGCGCCCCAAAAAAACTTGCCACGCACACAAACAAAAATTAAATCTATCAAAAGTGTCATAAAAATCACTTTTACAATGCCATAAAATCGCTGCAGAAGGAAAACACGAAAAGCGACTACGAACCAAAAAAATTACCAAAAAAAAATCACATAAATTACTGCCACATAAAAAGAATAGATAGAAGAGATCGAGCGACACGCACAAAGCGGCAGCGGCCTGAGTGAGAATGAGAGGGGCAGCGCACCGTTTGTAACCGATTTTATGGCTCACTATAAATTGTTTTCTAAATAGAAAATAAAAACGTTTTAACAAATGAAAATGTTGAATTGAATTCCAATGTGGTCGAAAGGGGCGTGCCAGCAAAGCTGCTAGTTGAGGAAGGCGAATAAAATGAAATAAAAAGAAAAAATTTTAAGTTGAAGAACAAAATGGGTACCGGATAGTGCAAATAAAAGTGGGTAATAGCGTCGACTTAACTACTTCAGAATGAGAACAGTAGATCTGCTATATAGAGGGTTTAGATATATAGCAACTAAGGCGTGGCGTTGGTCATTTGGCCACATCAAACTGGGATTCATAAGAATTTTGTAACACCTTTCAGCAAAGATGGTTTTAAAATTCACTGTCTCAAGCAACAACTTACCAAGCTTAGTGAGAAAAAAATCAAAGAGGGTGTTTTCGTAATTCCAGAAAAATTAAAAAGCTAATTGGATATTCATCTTCTCCAGCTTCTCTTGGCGATGCGCTGAAGAACAAAAATAGAATGCTTTTATTGACGTCACAAAAAATATCCTTGTGTACAAGAAATCCGAATGAATCCATTGAATGAGCTGCTGCATCATTGCATTACAATTTAGTTTCTTACACTGACATTTCAACTTTTTCGCCAAAAATTAAATCCATATCCATAAGTCACGAGCACGGAAAACGCACTCATCCAGGTGTCGCTGCATTAAAAAGGAGTTCCCGGGACAGATGGAAACCCACTATCATCATCAATTCCTCGAATTCGAAGTTGGAGCATAGGCCTACACTATACGCGCAGATTACTATAGTAGCCTTGGCATAAATACCTGTCAATTCCAGAAGAAGCCAGCAGCACCGAAAAAAAAACATTGGCATTTCAATGAAAACAGCAATAAATTTGAAGTCGTAGTTTAGTTTGTAGGAAAGTCGTGATTTTAAACTTGACTTTTTAACTGGCGAATGAGATAAGTAGAACATTTTTATTAAATACTTATATTACATATTTATTACATACCTCGATAACTATATTGGGAGTCTCAAACCAAATCTAAAGTTGAAACTTTTTTGACCAGTGTAATCTTTCTAAGTTAAGCCGTTAAGTACCGCGATTACAACTCTCTTGACCTCTTGTGCCGCATCATAATGAATTGCCTTGAATAACCACAATAAGAAAAAGTCCCAGGGATCCACATCACGTGGAGTCAAGCATTGTGCAGTAACATTCAAATCCCTTTTTCCCCCAAAAGTACTAGTGAAAGAACAAGAAATGCTCCGTTTGCCGTAATGCAAGATCCAGACATTTTCGGCAACATAACCTAAAGTTGTTTCAGTCGATAGCTGATGAAAGGTGATGAGGTGGAATCCTCTCACCCTCTATTCCCCAGTTGTATGGGTTCCGTGAGACTGAAATTAAATCATATTGCGGTTCGCATTATACACAGATATGCCTGAGCAGCTATCAGGAATGGATATACCTAAGTCTACGCCCATGGCTTGTTTTATGAGCACACCGAGACTCCGGGAGATGGCGATACCTAATTGTGAGTTTTCAAATACTTTACTACTGGGATATTAAAGGCCAGGATAACCTTGACAAATTACACAAACAAATTGGACAAATTAAGCAAAACAAAAAAGATTATCTTTTGCTTAATTTTAAATAATATATTCTTAAGACAGCCGTCGTAGCCGAATTGGTTGGTGAGTAACTATAAATTAGATTCGAAACCTCGGGCACGAAACACCAAATGAGAGAAAAGGTGTTTTCTATTTGCGATCGCGGCTCGGCAGGCAATGACAAAACTTCGAGTGTATTTCTATTATGAAAAACAGCTGTAATAAAAACCATCGGCATAAAACTGTAGGTTCCTCAATTCGTGGAATATCTAGATATATATATATTAGGGCGGGCGATTTAAAAATCGCTCATAGCTCTGTGAAAATCATAATCTAGGGATCAAAATAAGAAACTTTGCCGAAGGAACCATACCTCTAAAACGAATTCTGATGTCCCCCAATTTGGGTCGAACGAAAAATCCCACTTTGACCCATTTAGAGTGCTCCAATCGAGTCCAAATATATGACCGACCCCCACTAACTTTGGACGGCCGATCCATCCATGCCAGTGGCACACCCCTTGGAACTCTTCTGGGGGTTCCCCATACAATCATTTCAAAATATCACCATTTTTGGCCTTTACATGAGAAAAGAAACTAAAAAGTTCGACCCAAATTGGGGGACAAATCGGCCACAAATCGACCCGGCCTAATATATATTCTCTGGAATATCTTAAAATGTTTCTAGTAAAAAAACAAAATATTTTGAGAATTCAAAAATTTTACGAATTTATTCATTAGTTGAAGACAACATACATGCACGAGCATGGTGGGCATGTGGGTTTCGATGTCGTGAGAATGAATAATATTCATTCTCTAAAACTGGAAGATATTTACAGACTTGCTGAAGGACTAACTAATTTTATCTCTGTCTCCATTCTTGCCAATCTCTTTCTCTGATACTTTCCTCCTTCCCTCTTTGACTAACTACCCTTTTTCCATAGCTCTAAATACAACGGACTTTTTAGGCTGAGTGTTTTAGGAGCAACCAAATTTCTTGGTGCTCCTTGGCTCGACCTATTCAAATTTCATTTTAAATATCATGGTGGGCATGACAACTCGGACAGTATTCAACCCATGGACCTAGTGCAATTAGTGCAATTCTTTATATATACATTCCACACGACTTAGAAATCTTTCAATAAAAATTTTTTTATAAATTTTCATAAATTTGTTTAACTAACTTTTTTTGGCAAAGCAAAAAATATAAACATTTTTAAAGTGCTGCTATTTGAAAAAAAAAATTGATTTTACAAAAACGACCTTTTTTGTCGGGACAGACTAGCAAGTGCAGCACTCAGACAGCCCTTTTTCAATTTTCTTTAAATATACTCGACCACCGAAAAAATCTGAGTAGATTTTGTGGTGCCAAGGAGCCAAGCCAGAAGGCTGTCAATGCTTTGGATGTCTTTGTTTCAACGTATGATTTCCAGAGGAGCTTACTATCGAGGATTATTCCAAGATATTTAATTGCATAGCTGGATTGTGACTCCTTTTAGCTTAGGCAGAACAAGCCCATCAAGCTTCCTCCTTCAGGTGAAGAGGGCAATAACAGTCTTGGCGGGATTGACCGATGGCCCATTCGCACAGCACCAAGTGTCAATCATATCCAGAGTTTTCTGCACTTTCCTGCAGATGTTCACAAGCGAAGGGCCTGTTACCAAACAGGCAACATCGTCCGCATATGCTTGTGCGTAGACTCCCCAGTCGTTTAAGGTGGTGAGTAGAGAATCGATTACCATGCACCAGAGCAATGGAGACCTATCAATTCGACTAGTCACTATCAATTCGTGCGATTTCTTCTCGTAAACACCTTGTTGCAAAATTATAAACCTACCAATATTTATTTTATAAAAATTTAGTTCTTACTACAACAAAAACCATGTAAAGCAAATTTTCAAACTTTGCACAAAATTTTTAAAATTTTCAAAATTAAAACTTTCAAATTTTTAAACAGAATTTTTAGAAAATTCGTGGCCACGCGGCTTCATAGTTCATTAAATTTTAGTATTACAACTGGCGCAAGTTTGAAGTGATTACAAAATACCGTTGATTTTTGGCAATTTTTTTAGTTAACGATGCTTAGCTTTTTCTCTCATATAAAAAAATTCGACTATGTGTTCGTTTCAGATAAACATTGCGCTGCCTATCACGCCCACCATGAAAGCTGTCACACGTAGAGCTATGTATTTTTTCCAGCGAATAATTTTTATTTTTATAATATAGGTATTTTGGAATTCATTACATGCAAATTGGAAATAAATGTAAAAAACTTCTACCTCTAATAGTTTGTCAGGTTGGTCTTTCAGCTTTTCAGAAAGAGGATTTGTTTGGTGTCTTTTACATCAGAAACATGATTTTTACCTAAGTGTCCCACTCATTTTTACATGCCGCCTGTGCCTTCTGTAAGCTGGATTCAGCTAGAACGAGATTAAAAAGATTAAAAGGGCTGAAGAGGTCACTTATAAAGACTCATGTTGCACAAACTAAGTCAGCTATTTCCCGCCAGCGCACATCTTTTCCTCTGTAAAGCGTAAATTTTCGTATTAAAAATTGTCGACTGAAACTAAAGCAGTACAAACAAAATACCAGCAAAATCCGCGTACGAATCGCATGTGAGCAACTAGGGAGCCGTAAGTCAGCGCCATGGCGCTAATAATTCACGCAGCATAACCGCCACACTTCGTCGCTTAGCTTAGTTAGCTAACGTTCGGTGCTAGAGTGCGCCAGCGTCACAGCTTAGCTAATATTCCCCCTTAATTCGAGCAACGTGTCAGAGATGAGTGAGTGCGAACGTACTTCATGCGCGTGTGTGTGTGCGTGTGGATGGATGTGCGTTAAAGGGGAAAGGTGCACTTTGTTATGTGAAGGGTACAGTTTGACTGCAGTCCCAAAGTTGGAGTATTTTAATATGATATCGCATAAAATTACTGAGTTTTTCCCAAAACTCATGTGCGAATTATTTCAAGTTCACCACTATTTCTGCCTCAAAGCGTTTAAAGGCAGTTTCCTATAACTGGAAAGTCACATAAGAGATTTGGATTTCAAATGGGCGATTGTACTTCTTTCTTTGGCTCAGAAGTGGTAGCAGTAACGGCAGCGTTTGTGTTTGGTCACCAAGAACAACGGCATCATATTGAAAAGCAGGAAAGCACCTCTAAATGTGCCTGAATCTGTCATAAACAGTGAACTTTCGAGATCTCACATCGGCACCGAAGAGCAGTTTGAATTTTACCGGGTATTGGGAGCGAGGTGCAGCAACATATTAGGCGAACTTGCAAGAAAGCGCACTTCTGTGCCACTTTAAGCTTCCTGGAAGAATCAGGCATACTGCTCGTTTCTTATAAAAGCTCACCACAAGAGTTAATTTTTACTTAAAATGGCAGTTTCAAGACTCAGGGCAAAAATAATGAAGTCGTATACAACCCAACTCAGATGACCCGAGCAAAACCAATGCTTCTCAGGCTGGGTAGAAGAGAATTACTCCCGACATAGGTATGACAAGGAAAGTATGATACTGAAAAGCTCAGAGTGATGTGCATTGCGTCTGTAAAAGCTGCAGAAGTGAAGAAAGTTCAGAAAATTTGCTTTGCGAATATACCTCACTGTGAAGGAGCATACAAAAGTATATGAATGAAGAATTTTGTATCAGCATAAATCCAAGAATATGGAAATTTCTCTGATTAGTCAAACTCAAACACATTTATTTTACTAGAAAGAGGGATTCGTTGAGATTATTTGTGCCAACTCGACAGCTACTTTAGCCTTAGAAGAGTGGTCAGAGTTAAATCAAAAACCGTTATCGAATATAGTTAAGGTAAGCATCTTAAACTCGTTTCCCATGCTTTTGGCATCACTTTTTTGATAACTGGCAACTGATCTCGTTACTTATATTTGCTACCTTGTATTACTTTTTCGATATTAAAAGCAGATCACAGATGGTAGGGACATTGGTCCATTTTCGCTATCGAACAAGAATGATAAGATCCAGATTACGCAGACTAAAGTGGAATTTTGAGAGTAACTTTTTCCAGAAAGTAATTTTAGAAGAGCTGTGTGAGAGAACTGGTTGGGCTGGGTCAAATAAGCAAACCGCAAAAGAAGTTTTAAACCGAATTGGGAGGCGAAGTTGAGGAAATGTTAACAAGATGAAGATAGAAAAGATAATAGAAAGAGTGAGTTGCTTGTAAATAAAAAATTTAAACAAAGTTCCAAAATAAAGTAAGCTCACCAACTTCTTTCTCTATTTTAGTGGCGCGTAACCGGCTAAGCGCTTTTGGCCGAGTTCAACAAAGACCGCCAATCGTTTGTTTCACTTGCTAACCGACCGTAATAAGAAATACCTAGTGAAACCTAGTCCTTCTTCACTTTATCCCTTTAACGCAGTAGGGTCCTTCCGGTTCCTCTGTTACTACCATCGGGCAACATAGCGAATCCTTTCAGAATCGATATGAAATGAGCTAGCAAGCGGAGTTCAGCAACTGACTTTGTGAAAATCATTCTGAACTGAGTAGCGCTACAGTGATGTGCGTAACCTGCTTTTGTTCTTCCCTGAACCATCGTTACCGTATGAGGGGCGAACAACAGCTGTACCATAGAGCACTCCCGACCACCAGAGCGAGTTGCACTGATATCTCACGCTGGATGAAGCGGCTTAAGCTACAAATGGAGTTACAAGTCGAAGGCACACCAATTCTAAGAAAACGATTTTCGAAGAGCTTAGTAAAGCGCAGTCGTTTCTTTTTCATGCTAACAGGGGCCAGTAGGAAACATCAAGTGAATTGAAGACCTTTTTCACCTGATTTTTCCAACGCAGAGAAGGCTTTCCTCTTCCTCTGCTACCATCAGCTGAAGCCGCATCGAATACTTTCAGAGCCGGAGCGTTTGTAGCCGCTGGATCTTTATTCGCTGCGCTATGTCTGTGTCGTCGTAAAGTTCATACAGCTCATCGTTCCATCGCCTGCGATATTCGCCGCTGCCAATGTGCAAAGGTCCAAAAATCTTTCGCAGAATCTTTCTCTCAAGCACTCCAAGTGACGCTTCATCGGATGTTGTCATCGTCCACGCTTCTGCGTCATATGATAGGACGGTCTTGTAGAGTGTTAGTTTTGTTCGTCGAGAGAGGACTTTACTGCTCATTTGCCTACTTAATCCAAAGTAGCACTTGTTCGCAAGGAGATTTTTCGATGGATTTCAGGGCTCACATTATAGGTGTTAATGCTGGTTCCTAAATAAACGAAGACTCTTACAACTTAGAAATCATAACTGTCAACAGTTGCGTGGGTGCTGATACGCCGCTTGTTTGTCTGAGGCCAGGAAGTACTTCGTTTTGCCCTCGTTCACCACCAGACACATTTACTTTGCTTCTTTGTACAGTTTGGAAAAGTCAGCACTAACAGTGCGATTTTTAAGGCCGATGATGTCAATATCATTGGCGTAGAACAAAAATTGTACGCTCTTGTAGAAAATGCGGCTGACCAATTAGGTTCTGCGGCTCGCATGCCCTTTTCCAACATCAGGTTAAAGAAATCACGCGATAGCGAGTAGCCCTGTCTGAAACCTCGTTTGGTATCAAACGGCTCGGAGGGGTCCTTCCCATTTCTAACGGCGCTGCTGTTGTTGAGCAAAGCCGTATTAGTTTTGCGAGGTTAGCAACAAAGAGAGAGAGAGAGAGCAGCGTTACTGCAGCATAATTACGTTCTAAACATGGTGACAGATGGGCTGTTGGCGGCCGCCGTAGCCGAATGGGTTGATGCGGTACTACTATTCGGAATTCAGAGAGAGAATGTGGGTTCGAATCGTGGTGAAAGATCAAAATGAAGAAAAACATTTTCTAATGGCGTCTGCCCCTCGGCAGGCAATGGCAAACCTTCGAGTGTATTTTTGCCATGGAAAAGCTCCTCATAAAATTAAAAAAAAAATATCTGCCGTTCGAAGTCGGCTTGAAACTGTAGATCCCCCCATTTGTGGAACAACATCAAGACGCACGCCATAAATAGGAGGAGGAGCTCGGCCAAACACCCAAAAAGGGTGCACGCGCCAATTATATATATCATCATCATCATCATCAGGTAGCGATTACAGCTCAGGGTGAGCTTTAGCT
This sequence comes from Anastrepha obliqua, assembly GCF_027943255.1. Classification (NCBI taxonomy): domain Eukaryota; kingdom Metazoa; phylum Arthropoda; class Insecta; order Diptera; family Tephritidae; genus Anastrepha; species Anastrepha obliqua. The sequence goes on along the minus strand of NC_072895.1, from coordinate 106,500,397 downwards.
TCATCCACAATCCTCTTCCAATCTGCACGGTTCATAGCAACAGATCTCCAGCTCCTAACTAGTAGCTTTTTCAGGTCGGCTATGGTTTGGTCAAGCCAGGTTAACCTTGGACGTCGTCGGGCTCGGGTCATTCGATTATATTTATATGTTGACAAATTAGACTCCTACTGCGCTATAGTTTCGTTTCAGATAAATATAAATAAATTCAAATAAATGTCTAAAACGAATTCAGAACATTTTTTTGGGTGAACTTTTTTTTCTTGATTTGTTTTTCGTTTCGTGTTATTTTTATTCATTTTTAAATTGCTCCAAAATTTTTCGTTTTATTTTTTTTCTTCTTCTTTTTATGTCTTCTTGCTCTTCCACTTCACTAGCATTTCATTTTTACTTACCACAATCCATTTTCCTATGAAAATAAATTTATATTATGTTAGTACTTGCACATATCGCCATTAATAGCTACACTTTTACGGTTTTCTATTCATTTGGGGACCAACCCTGCGCGAGTATGTGTGCCGAGTAACGCCACGCTTGTCACATGCTTGCAACGCACTTCGCATATCAACATCGGCCCTTGGCAACCTGCGCTCCTGACGCTGCCTTTGCCATCGTTTCCAAAGCCGTTGAAGGGACCATTAATACTGAAAGGAAAAGAAAGAAGAAGAGAAAAAAAACAAACGCCAAATGAAAGGAAATGAATGAAAATAGAGTAAAGTGAAAAAATTGCAATGATGATGTGCTGGAATTCTTTTTATGTGCGCGTGCCATTGTTGCATGGCGGTGATGCCACCGTTGCCGCTGTGCGTGCAAGTCTAAAAGTGCAATGCCATCAGTGGTGCGATAGCAGGCATGGCGCTGTTGCTGATGCGTTGCATTTATGTACAGTTATTTGCCACAAATAGTTGCACACAAAAAATGGTGTAAATATATTTATATAGCAGACGCTTAAATGCGCTATTTTTGCCACATTTTACATTCACTTACCACGATGTTGCAACTTCACGAGCGCGCAGGGGAAAAACGAAAATACATTAAAATAAGCATGCGTTATGGTGCATATAGTACTTATGTATGTATGAGTGTATATGCAGATGCATGTGTGAGCAGGTATGTGGCATGCGCATTTTTTGCACATGTTGCATGTTGCACTTATGCATTTTTTTGTTGTTAGACACACCTAAAACGTGCAGCAGGCACACCGAGCAAAAGTGCCCTGCTAGTGGCTTCCACTGCTTGCCACACAATGAATGCAGCCTACAATGGCTGGCGCTCCCACACACACACACACGGAGACACACAGGCACGCCGTAGAGCTTCACCTTTCATTGGCTTTCCACAATGCGCTACACTTTGCTTTTACTTACATTTATGTTTCGTCATTTTCATCATTGCCGCATTTTGTGGCATTACGACGCTACCGTGTTGACAATGTTGCAACTACTCGTATTAGCAAAAGTACCGCACATTCATTTCTGCATTTATTCTCCTCAAGCACTTATTCAATATTTGGTTTTTGGTGTTGTTGTTGTGGTTTTAGTTGTTGTTGTTGCTATTATTGTTGTTTGTGCGCAGATGTATGATTTTGCTGTTGTTGCTAGCGAGGCATGTGTGCATATGCAATCAATTGTGAACATGTTGCAAGCAGCTCCAATACACGCTAGCTGCCGCAGACAGTTAATTTAAGCTGATTTCATGTTGATACAATAGTAAAAATATTGCCAGGTCTGATTGCTGCTTTCCACGATTGTCAGCGCGCTGGAATGTGTTATTATTGCGGTGTTGAATGCTGCCACAAAAGGTGGCAGGAAATGTATTTAATATCTTACCGTTAGGAGTGTCTGCGTTTTATGGCCGCAGCCACACACATACACACACATGCACACAATGATATGTTGTATTATCGGAAAAATGGGTCGCATACGCATGAACGCTGCATGGGAGCGGCATAATAGAGCAATTAAAATCAACTTTGTGTGTGTCTGAGGTGTAACACATACGAGCAATAAATTGCAGTTATGCGGCAAGTTGATGATTCTGCTATAAAATATACTAAACTTGTCTATTCCTGCCACATATTTCACTTCTTCTTCTTTCACGGTAATTTCAGCGCAATGTGCGTCAAAGCTTCCTTCACAGTGCTCCCTCGAAGCGGTCGTAATAACGTATCCTCAAATCCTTGAGATCGCTTTCCTCGGCGTCTATCCATTGGTTCCTCGTTCTGCCTTTGGCCTTTTTGCACATTAGCTTTCCATGACGGCTTTCTTCACATATTTCACTTACTTACTTATGTGGCGCTACTACCGTGTGTCGGTTTTGGCCGAATCCAAAATGGCGCACCAGCTGTTTTTGCCCTGCGCTCATTGGTGCCAGTTGGAAATCTCGACTGAATATAGGTCCTGCAGCGCTGGGTCTTTCCAACGGAGACGTGGTCTTCCTCTTCCACGCCATCCCCATGTCGTAGATTCGCCTTGCGGGAGCGTCTTCTCTCATACGGGTGACATGGCCAAGCACTACATACATATAACTCGCTGTTCCACAGTACGCGGTACTCCTCACTAACGCGGCACTCCTCACTAACGCTGAGGGGGCCAAAGATCCTACGTAGAATTTTTCTCTCGAAGGCTACCAGAACCTTTTCATCCGCTGTTGACATCGTCCATGCTTCTGCGCTATATATAGCGTTTTTCAATAGGTGCGCTTAAACTTTTTTCCGATAGGGAGGGCGAACGACGCAATATTTTTATTTTTCGCTTGTCATTTCTAAACTTCATTAGTATACATTTCATCATGGAACGCTACACACTTGAGCAACGATTGCAAATCGTGCAAATTTTTTATGAAAATAATCGTTCTGTTGCTGCTACTTTAAGAGCATTACGGCCGTTTTACGGTCCATTTAACAAGCCGTCCCGTTTTGGGGTTATGTGAAGTCATTGGTCTACAGTAACAAGCCGGCGACGATTTGTGAGTTCAGAGCCAATATTGAACGCGAAATTGCTGGAATTTCGGCCGATTTATGCAAAAGAGTGGTCGAAAATTGGGTTCAACGATTGGACTTCGTAAAACGTGCATGCGGTGGTCTTGCAAAAGAAATCGAATTTCATACTTAAATGTATATGTTCAAACTCGATAATAAAAAAAAAAATTAGTTACAAAAGTCAAACCGTTTGTGTTTTATTCAAAAAAGTTCAAAAGCTGGAGCGCTCTTACTGAAAAACGCTTTCTAAGGAAGGAATGATGAGCGCTTTGTAGAGTGCCACTTTAGTTCTTCGAGAGAAAGCTCTACTTCTCAGTTACCTACTGAGCCCAAATTAACACTTGTTGGCAAGAGTTGTTCTCCGCTTGATCTCTCACTTTGATATTTCACTTAGTACCTGAAAAATTTGCAAACATGCATTTTGCCTTTGTCAGTAGTCACTTGTCATGAGTTGCTTGTCATGGTTTGTACTTATTACGTCGTGTGTACTTATTACCGTTGTACCTATACCATCGTGTCTTAAATACAAAACATTTAAGATTTCCTCTGCAAGTAAGTCGTCATCATCCCAGACTGGTTTGCATTATTAAATTATTGAGTAGCGCATTTCCACTACAATAATAACGCTGACAGCATTGAGTGCCTGACTCGGATATAATTCTACTTACTGCAGATATACGAGGGTCGTTTCAAAAGTTTTTGGAAAATTTATTGGAAATATGGTTACAACTCGTTTCACATTCCCACTATTCTACATAATTGGCGCTCTCAGATCCCTGTTAGTTCCTCAATTTGAAGATATGACTGGCGGGAAAAAGATTTAATTCAAACGAGGAGGTGATCGGCTACAATGAATGTCTATTTTTCAGACTTGGACAAATCCTATTATTCGGAAGGGATCAAAAAACTATAACAAGAATTGGACAAATGGTATAAAACTAAAAGAAGACTATATTGAAAAAAAAATTTACCACAAACCTTCATGGCCTTATTTGAAATGGTGTTTTTTGAGTGTTTCTTTGAAAGCATGTAAGACGAAAATAAAAATATTTTTTTATTTTTGTTTTGAGTATTTTATTTTTTGACTCATTATTAAAAAATAAAAATTTTGTTTTGGCCATACAAGGTTCATTCAAAACGTACAGGGTTTGATTGAAAAGTAATGAGCCTTATTTTTTTAAGCAGTTTTATTAAACCTTTTGGCTTATACAACTAATATTCTTCAAAATTGGACCCTTGAGCGTCAATACACCGCTGGTAGCGGTCCTTCCACGGCAGGAAACGTTTTTTAAACTCATCCGCCGGAAGCGCATTCAATTCGGCGGTCACAGTTTTTTGGATCGCCTCCATGGAGTCGCATCTCAAGTTTTCCGGTCAGGATTTCCCGCACATTGTAATAAGTTAAATTTAACTCTTGACTGATCTCACGTAGACTAGCACGACGGTCAATGTTCAAAAATTCACGAACCCGGTTCACATCTTCTTCTGTTAGCATCGTCGAAGGCCTTCCAGATCGCTGTTCGTCTTCGACGTCCTCCCGGCCTTCCTTGAACGATTTGTGCCACCGTTTTACCTGGGCACTAGACAGAGATTGGTCCCCGTAAGCCTCCTTGAGTAGACCAATGGTTTCGGTACTCGTTTTGTTTAGCTTTACGCAAAATTTGATCGAGTAACGTTGCGCCAACGATCGCTGCATTTTCGCCACTGCAAAATCCTAACACACTTTTAAAACAGCTTTCAAGCGCGGAGCGATGTTGACTGCACCAATGCTGCCAGCGAACTGGGACCGGTTTCTAGTGGAAGGGGAAGGTCCAACGATCATTTTCCCCTCAAAAGCCGATTTGGTTGATCGCTTGCAGACGCTTCGTGCGGGAAGGCTCATTACTTTTCAATCAAACCCTGTAGTTAGCCTTCAAAAATTGCTTTTCCATAAAAAGGTTCGTCTCTAGCGACACTGATTCCGCGACACACAGGAGTCTGAAATCAAAAACACAAAAAGGTTCTTATTCAGTACGAATGTCGTTATCAAGTAAACTACAATCTTGAAAAAAAAGAATGACAAAATGGAATTTTTTTATACCGTTAGCGTCAAAATGAAGTGTACATCACAAATTGATCAGTTTTCACTATTTATTGCTTTATTTTGTAATTTCAATTACTTTTTATAAAACCATAGTTTCTGCTACAACAAGAACCATATAAAGCAAAGTTTCGAACTCCGTATACAATTTGTAACTTTAAATTCGTCATATTTTCAACAAAATTCCAAACTATTATATTTACCCAGAATTTCAAAAAAATTTCAGCTATGCAGTTTTCTATATAATTGAATTTTGGTAGAATAAATGCAAGTTTCAAGCGCTTCAAAAACCGCGTTGATTTTTGAAAATGTTTTCTGCTGACGGTGCTGGTTATTTTCTTCCACATAAAAAAAATTTAGAGTAGGCATTAAATGGAAAAAATGCACAAGACCGCGTCTGAAAAAAGGTCTCATAAATCGGTGTGATGTTTTCTCTACTTGAAACTTACACTTTCACCATGATCATTTGGTGCTAAAGCTCTGTGCGAATTTTTGCTTGCTGCACAAACTGTTGACTGCACCGAAACTTACACTTTATTATACCAAAATTGAATGATCTATAAAAGTGCATACCCGAAATTTTTCTAAAATTCTGAGTAAAAAGTTTGAAATCTGTTTGCAAATGTTCCGATTTTTTTTTTAAATTTTACCAATGTTTGAAACTTTGGTTTATATGGCAGAAGCTATCAGGAAAATATTTTACTATGAGACCCCAGGGACTAACATTTTTTCTCATTTTGTTGCTCTGTATTATTGGTCCCCACTTTTCGCCTTCCATATGCCACCCACAGCCTTTTCTCTCCCTGTATCTTCTCACCCCGCAACAGTCACTCCAATTGCCTTCCTTACTATATCTTCTCCTCCTGCCCGCACTTATGTGTGTACATCTGCTCCACTAAAGCTCCAATGTTATTACGTCGTCTTGCTGCGCTAAATGTCAGTCAGTTGACGCGAATCGCGGCAAACATGTGTCATGTTCTACTTAAAGAAAAGCATACTCCTCACCGACACTCACTCCCCACATTCATCACCACTGCGACTGCATGCCACCACTTACCACTTGCCACTTGCCTCTTGGCACATTTTAATGTTGCTTGTTATTTACCTTGGCTGCCATTGGCAAAACGTTCATGCAACTGCGGCAAAGTGTACGTAGAGATGTGCATAGTTGCCTTTTTTAGTGCTGGCAACAATAACCTTGTGTCGAGTTGCATATAGCATGCGCTTAAGTGCACGCAAAAACCATTTGCGCTGATGTCAAGAAGGCTGACAGGACTAAAGACTCAATGGCAGCAATGGCAAGCTTCTTGCTTGTGGTTCAGTTAGTGTCAGCTTAGCGCAAAAAAAGTAAAAATAAGAAGCTACAAATGAAGAATTTAATGTGAAGAATTTCAAACAGCTAAGATGAAAAATTCTTTGCTCTTATTCCCGAAAAAGGTCAGCGACTTATTGACTTTATCCGCAAAACAATCAAATTTTCTATGTTGAGAGAAAAAATCAGTTCAAGTGTCGCTTGTAATCGAATTAAAATCAGTGTAGTAGATGTAGACGTACGAGTCTACTACCCCAGTTAGCAGTGGATGCCGCCTCGTCAAGCCGCAACAAGCGCCACACCATAAATAAATGAAAACTGTGAAAAGGAAAGAAAAAATCAATACAGCAACTCACTCGCTTACTTGCAAGCCCCTCATTGCGAACTTAGCAGCCTGCGTATATATGTATATACATTTTTTTTTTTGCTTTTCTTTTTATTACTTAGCTACTGCTTGCGTTTAATTTTTCTTTTTTATTGCTTTCTGTTCCTGCACATTTCACTCGCCCTCATCGGCAGCTGTCTGTGCACTGCAATAGCACGATTTAAATTGTAATGATTTCATTTCATTTGCCGTACACACCCCATACACCCCACACACTCCAAGTAAGCGAGCCAACAAGTCATCACAGCAGCCGCGACAACAACTGTAAATGAAAAAGCGCCAAAGCAGCACGTCGTGCGCACCCATCATTAAAACTCAACGCGATTGCTGGCAGAGGGCACTCACTACTCAGCAGCATTCACGTTCGCTTACTCATTCACTCAGGCATCCGCTGAACGATGCCAGTTACACTTCGTGTTGCTTGTTCGATCTCGTGCGCTCGATAAAAGCCAATTTGCTGTAGCGTCCGGCCGACCGACAACTTTAACTTCGCAACGTCTACTTAAAATCGCCTGCATTTTACTTCCTGCTTATCCGACTGCCGCTGCTGGCTTTCTACTGCTGCTTAATCTTTTCTACAACTTTTATTCGCTAGTCGTTTCTCGTTTTTTCTTAACCTCTGCCTTGGTGTACGCGCGCGCGTCTGCGAGTGTCGATGAAACCGCGATAAGGCGTACAAACTGAAATTGAGCTGCAGAGTTGAATTGCTTTCTTCGCATTGCTAGGAGTATTATTGCTTTTATTGAGCGTGTATGTGTGTGTTTGTGTGTATGTTTATAAATTCGCAAAGTGTGGCGTAGAGCAAAAATCAAATTATGAAATTCACGACCGTGTCCGACACACAGATTAGAAACAGATTAAGTTGAGATAATGAAATTGCTTACATGGATTGTGAAGTGAAGTGGATTGGACGCTATCCGAGAACGGTTATACGATTAGGCGGGCATATTTGTTGGCAGTCAGGAAAAGGCAGTTTAAACTCAATGACATAGCAAACGATATTGGCCAACCAGCCGTTAATGGTGAAATGACAACAATCGTTGTGGAAGCGGCGAGCGAAAGTTAACAGCTGCTGGTAAGAAATAAACATTTTCGTGGACTTTGGTATAGAGCAAATTTTTTTATCACTAATTTCTCGAACTTGAAGCGGTAATTAAAGTGGGGACAGAATTCTCTTCTGAGTGGATAAATTGTGCAGATTACTTGCCAACTTTACTTGATGAAATTTTCTCTTTTGGTGGCCTTTGCGCCAGGTTTTAAGGGGTTAGGCCTGGAATTGTGAATGAAATGGTTCGTTGATTTTTTGCATTTTTTTTATTTTTTTGCTGATGTATCGCGCTTTTGATTCCATACAAATTATGTTACATGCTAGAATTTTTTAATAAGGGAGAAAAGGCCTAGCAGCGTTAACAAAAAAAAAAAAGAAAAAATTGTCAAAAATGTCATAAAATGTAAACGGCCATATTTTCCCTGATTTTCATTAAAATTATTTAAAATTAAGAAGTCAATATATTTTTTTCAACATTGGCATACAGTTTATTTATACACGAAACTAATATACGTTTTTTTTTTAATCATTTGAAAGGGTGGATGTACACTCAATTCTTCCAGGAAGGTCGCAGCGAGGCTTCTCCATCGGCGGACATTGTAGCATCGGCGTCAGTGACCTGAATACAAAAAACCAAAAACTTTTTCTTTTTTTAATGTCATAATTTCTATATGAATTAAACAAAAATGAAAAAAAGCGGAATAAAATGCTTCAAAAAAAAAATGAATTTTGGGGGGAATTTTCCTACTATGATATTTTTGCTTCGAAAAAATTATGTTTTCGAAATTGCAAATTCACATAGAAAGTAATATCATAGAAAAAATGTGCGCAAAATTTCAGGGAGATCGATCAATAACTTTTCGAGTTATCGTGTACGTTAATTCGAAAAATATAGTTTTGAGAAAAACGCATCTAAAGTCGCCAACGTAACTGTACCTCTCCCAGCGCTCGAACGCAAAGAACAGAGTCGTCACCGTTGACGATCTATAATATAAGAAATACTTAAATTTACGTTCTAAAATTTTTTTGACATATTTTTAAGGGATTATATTAACATTTTATGAAAAAAAAAAATTTTTTTGTTTTCCAAATTTTACAGGTATCTTTTCTCTTGAGGAGATGAATAAATTGGCTATGTAGAGAAAACCCCTGCTTCGACGCCCGTTTCCATCTTGAAGGCGTCAGTGAAGATGGATGGGCAAGCTTCAGTCCAGATTTTCCACACGATTCAATCCTACCTTTTTGGAAAGCTTGACCTAGTACGACCCTCAAACTCCAGTTTGCGGATAGAGGGATCTGTCCGAAGTTCTAAACCTTCAGAATTCTAAAATTTGGATTCTTACAAAAACGACGCGTTGTTTTTTAACTTAAAAATTGTATGCTTTGATTACTTGAAAATCCGCGTTGTTTACAAATTTAAAACAAAACTATGTTAGTTATGAAGGTGTCCAGCGACGTTGAAAAATGGAGTTTCGAGAGAAACGTAGTTAAGGTTTTTGATAAGTTACGCATTGGACTGAGAGACCTGCGCCGGATCGCACGTCATTACTCGTATTCTCGGTATTTCTGTTTTAAGGTTTAATAAAAAAAAAATTGAAAAAAAAAAATGATGCCCATGTTTTGAAATTTACGAAATTTATGAGCAAAACTACTGACAAAGTGAGGATAACATCATAGTTTTTTTCTTATCTGCGTTCGTAGATTTTTTTCTGGTGTGGGTATTCTATATTTATATTATTTACATATTTGATTTACTCAGCTAATTTATTGATTTTATTAATTTTTTCTTATTTACATGCATAGGATTTCTTCTTTTCTCATTTTCAATACATCTACCAGAATTTTCAATGAAAAATAATTCCAATTTTAACCAAAAATTTCTTATTTCTCATTTCAGCATTTCAAGTGTTGCATTTTCATTAAATCAAAATAATTACACATTCGTTGAGTGCAAAATTTTCATCATTCACAAGAGAGATCTCACGCTTGGGGTAAGTAAATATTTAAATTGAATTAATGTTGATTTATACAGATAACGCAGTTAATCACCTAATCGATGAATGAGCGTAAAGAGGTCTGGTAGGAATTTTTGTGATTGGAAATTGTATACTTTAGGCTGCTTTTTATATTTACTAATAACAACGCTAAAAATTTTGAGGCGAATCAGTCGAAAATAAAACGGAATAAAAAGAAAAAAACTGCATTCAATACTAAACTTAATAAAATTAACCAGAATAAATATAAAACTAGTGGCGAAAGGCAGTTTGATTTTTCTTGGTAGTGCATTACGGCGATATTTCTAGTTTCAAAAATAGCGATTGCGATAACTACTTAAGTAAGCTTAAGGGTAACTCGTTCCTCAAGAGTCACATAGCTCAAATAAATAATATAAAAAGGGTATCACGCTCACAAAAGCATTAGAATCTCATTACAACTAATGACTAACTCATGACATTTCATGTATAACCTTAAGTAGTAACATTAGCAACCTCATGGCGCTACCTTCCTTTACTAGTCCATAGCTCAAAATAAATACTAATATGAGTCTTATAAAACATAAAAATTTTACGAATTTTAACGCTAACAAATTGAAAATTCAACTTCACCAAAGAATTTAGATGAAAATCTCATAATAACTAACAAGTAACCCATGAAATTTGATGGGTAACTTCATAATTGACTTAAGTGACACTTTTTTTATAAGTCCGACAGCTCAAATACTTCATTTTACGAATCTTAAAGCTCAAAATACTCAAGCCCACAGAAAAATTTATGTGAAAATCTCATTATAACTAATGAGTAACTCAGAACATTTCATAAGTAATTTCATGACTAACTCGTAGTGCCGCCTCTTTTTACTAGTCGGGCAGCTTAAATAAATACTCATACGAGGCTTAATTTACCCAAGGGCTTAAAGTACTAACCACAAATGGCAGTTATATTTCTTAATTTTTTAAGTTTAAAAATCTGGCTGCAAGAACCGATTTCCCTTTGCATTTCGTACCAGTAATTCCTACAGGCATTCATATCTCTTTTCTGCGACTACCTCATTCAGTTACTAACTACTCCTGACCTTCAAATTCAATAGTCAGTCGTTAATATAATTAAAGTCAAACACGAATTTTCCATTTGTAAAGAAGGTTTGGCAATGAAATATTCGAGATTCAATGCGAAATTAGAGGCAAGGTTGACACAAAATTTTGCGTTGGTCAATGCCACTAAAATACCGAGAATACTCTTTACCCAGTACACCTTCACTTCCATTAGATGCGCTATACTGAAGCAAAAATTGAGTTGTATGCATCCGTTAAAGTTAAAAAGTTAAAATGCCATATGAATGGATGTGCACACATATGTGGGGTGTTCCATTAAGACTGAGTGAAAGGATAGGTTTTGTATCAGACTTATAACATTGTAACGAGCATTTGGTGCAACGTCGTGAGATCCTTCTGACCACGGGTAGATTAAAGGCACTCGAGGGAACTCCTAAGGCTAAAAAGACACAGCTCTCGAATTTAGTGGATGCTCATTTTCGGACATTGTCCACTAGTTGTCCAAGCAGTGAGATTTGGTATTGCTTCGAGTTCTTTCTGCAGCAACTGTATAACAGATGAGATAAAATCGTCTCAGCACAATTTCGTCAGCAGTCCTGCTCTCACCGGGTTGAGATTCAGACATCTTGGCTCTCACTTTTTTGCTAGACCTGGGGATCAGAAGATCTAAAAATCAGATATTGATTTTATCAGTAGTATCAAGTGGTTAACACAACCGCAAAGTAGTCATCGTTTGGTCTTCTGTGCAACCCTCAAACATAACCCGCTTTAGTATATCCTTTCTGTCATCGATTTACTCTTTTATTTTCAATGTTTCCTCTATGCGTGCGGTGGTAGATGTCACCTCTGAGCCCTGCCTTATGGCGACGTACGGCTATCCCCCAAATGACTTCTGTCATAGCTGCGAAGATAAGCAAGAGGAAAACGATCTCTGGGACTTTTTCGCGCTTAGCATTTTTTTTTAACTCTTAGCAATGGATATTCGGGACCTCCAGCGTTTCATAAAAAAATTGCTTACATTACATCACGTGGGAAGCTAAATGGACGAAGTTGAGAACCCACTCAATTGGCATTATAATGGTACGTTTGGCCTAAGCCTGTTTCTCTACATCCGAAAAATTCTGCGCGCATCGGCGTAAATGTATTTTTTATATCAAACAAAAAAAGAAAAAAAAAACACAAGTAAGGAAGATAGCCTTCCTTCAGTCCCGTCCAGCATTATATGTCCGCGCACATTTTAGAAAAATTTAATTTTCGCTGGATTTTTGGAATCCAATAAACTCTCAAACAATGAGAGTTATAGCTTATAACAGTAGATGGATGGGCGAAAATTTAGCATTAGCATATAAAAAGTGGGCGTGAGTCTTATACGAGGACAATAAAATTATATTTATGTTGGATCTAAATTAGGTGGGGACCACTACGTGTACGTGTAAATAGTTTGGGAGAGTCTTATTAAGGGATTCCGGTGGTCTAGTGCTCGAAATAGAGTATTTTCAGGATTTTTTTTCACAATACAAAAAATGTTAAGCTTCTAAATTGGTTAGGGTTTTTATCTAACTTCTTTTACATACAAAAATGAAAAAAAAAACTGTTTTTTCTTAATTCCAAACATTTTTAAAATGGCGCTGAAGTTAACCCTCCCGAAAAATTCAACATGGACGGAGTTGTCCATTTTGGATTTTCTATTTATATGAAGCTCAAAAACCCCAAAAATTATTTTTTTATTTATGACCTGTAGCTACGTCCCATATTACCTGCTAAAACGGCTGTAGAATCGAAAATACTGGGAATATCCTCCCACCAGTTGGTACCGCATCGAATACTATGAGAGCCGGAGCGTTTGTAGCCGCTGGATCTTTATTCGCTGCGCTATGTCTGTGTCGTCGTAAAGCTCATACAGCTCATCGTTCCATCGCCTGCGATATTCGCCGCTGCCAACGTGCAAAGGTCCAAAAATCTTGCGCAGAATCTTTATTTTAAACACTCCAAGCGTCGCTTCATCGGATGTTGTCATCGTCCAAGCTTCTGCGCCATACCTTCTACTCAAATATGAACGAGACGGGCCGCGGATGACATATGGCAAAAATAAATTTTTTGTTTTTTGGTAGGACTGTTATAAGCTTACATGGCAAATTCCAGCGTGATATGTCACATAGTTTGTTTTCTGTGCTACTGTAAAGAAGTCAAGCTCGAGTGTGTTCTTCGAATTTAACGAAGGAAATTCAAGTTGAACAAAGAATTTGTTTGAAATTTTGTTATTCCAACAAAATTTCGGCTTCAGACGCCTTAAAAATGTAGCAGACGACCTATGGGGACTCTGCTCTATCGCGTGCACGTATTTTCCAGTGGTAGAAATCGTTCAATAAGTTCTGCGGCTCGTACAATGCTCTCCAACGTCAGGTTAAAGAAGTCACACGACAGCGAGTCACCCTGTCTGAAACCTCGTTTGGTATCAAACTGCTCGGAGAGGTCCTTCCCAATTCTGAAGGCGCTGCTGGTGTTGAGCAACGTCATCTTGCAAAGCCGTATTAGCTTTGTGGGGATACCAAATTCAGACATCACCTTTTCTTACAGGAAAACGCCCCGGTCTTGAAACCTTCTGTAAGCCGCCGAACTTTCTGGTAGAACTTTCGGGCGTTGTTCCTATGAGCCATCATCTAAAGCTCCCCGGACTCACGTATTTCGACCTCTCGTTTCTTCTGTCGGATAATACGTCTCTCTTCCTTTCTTAGCTCTCAGTAGGGAGGTGATTACCCTGCCGCTAATCTAGCCTATAATTTCGAAATATTAAAAAAAAAAATAATCGATTTTTTTTTAATTCTAGACCTTCGCCCTTAAGTCGTTGTCCATTTATTTATAACAGAGATATCACGGTTCCTTCTTTCTATAACTTAGACAGAAATGCTCGCCTGTAACAAAACCAAAACCTCAGAATTTTAAAAATAATCCCCAAAATTTTTTTTTTTTTTAACTTTCAAGATAGGTGCCCTTAATGGAACACCTATTAGCAAAAAGTGGCAGTTACCTAGTTTTCTCTAGCTTTGCCCCAAGCATTAAATCAAATGCTTACAACTTTTTCTGTCGAAGCGCATGCAATTCGTAATAAAATTGAAAGTTCATATGCATATTTTTGGCATTGAAGCTCTTTTTTGTGTTGGCTACAGCTGGATTGTGCGCTCGTCTACGCCCGCTGAGAACTGAAACTTTTGCATGTGAAAATGCAATTTTGCGTTAGTGTCGCAGTGAAATTTCAGAATCAACTTGAAACGCGCAAAAAGCGAAACTCAGAGTTGACTCAATTGTGTGCAAACAAATATTCTAATTCACTCGCACTAGCGGGACGCCATTTGTCGTGCGAAAGAAAACAGCGAACGCCAGCAGTTGGGATTGTTTTTTTTTGCTTTTTAGCAAACTAAATTTCTAGTTTATTTCACGCTGGTTTACCAACTATATTTGCATTGATTTACTTACCTTGGCTGCCTGCCTTCTTCACTCCTTTCCTTTATCTGCGCTTGTCACAAGTGCTTGTAAATTTGTTAGTCATGACTTTTGTTGGCGTGTGGCAAGAGTTGGCAATTGGCAATTGCTTTGCCACCTCACAAGCTACATACTTTCCTTGCGGTTATTATTGTTGTTTGTTTGTTTGTTTGCGAACGCTTCACTTAGTTTCTTACTCGCGCTATATTGCTTTGGGTGTTTGTGTTTTTTTTTCTCTGTGACTGAATTTTACAGAACTGGGTTAGTGAAACTTTAAGCTTTGCACCTGAGGCTATAGTCCACTTTCACTTGCATTTTCAATTGCAACAAAACTGTAACAAAATGTGTTTGGGGATTCTCCTACTTTACGACTTTAAACAATTTAAATTTATTTTTATAGCTTTGCGCTGCTGAAAGTCCATTGTTTGCTCTGTTGAGACTTAATATTTCATGCCAAGTAAATCTCCATTTCCTTTCAGCAATTTTGCATCCAAATTTGTTGACTAATCCAAAAATGGTATAGAGCCACACTCAAGCTTTGCAAAATTCAAGCAGTCACATTTACAGTTATTTGCGCAGCGTTGCACTTAAGCTTGGGATTTATAACAACCAAATTCTCTTAGTTCACTGAAAAATCTTTATGTACTTACGAAATTTAGATCTCCTTTCTCTCTGCTTATAAATCCTCACCAACTACCACAGGCTTTTTAGCGCTTGCTCTACAACTTACTAACTCCACCTCCTCCCACTTCCCCTTCAACTGACACACATTCACTCTCACTTCTAATTTCTAAACTTTCACCTGCTTTTTTACCGACACTTTTGTTGTCCGAAAAATAAAACTTCGCTTCGTTATTTCACCAGCATTTCGCCTTAACGACTCCCAGCCAACAGCAATTCATGGTGGCACCTTTATTTGCTACGAAAAATATATTCTTGTGCTCTTGCTATTTTCATGTCCTTGTGTTGAATTTGTTTTTCTATTTATTTGTTTGCCATTTTGTCGCTTGTTAGTGTGACTTTACTCTTCTTTTTCTACTACTTCTACTTTTATGCATGTGTATGTATGTATGTATGTGCTTCTACAACTTTTCCGCTTTTCGTTAACTACCCAGTTGTAAGAGTACAATTCGTGTTTTTGCTATTGTTGTGGCATAAATTCTATCAAAAAGTTTTATTCGAAATTTAAGTGAAAATTTTGCTGCATAAAGATGACATTTTAAAGACTTTGAGTGCTGCCTTTTTGTGTGTGTGTGTGTTTTTTAAGAGCGTAGTCGGCTTTTAGGAGAATCTTTCATGTGATCAAACGGGAGTGTGGGGAAAGTGCATTTGAAGCATAGGAAAAAAGAGAGGATGCTTGTTAAATTTTGTTTTTTACTGTAATGGTTGCAATTTGGCCAGTTTAAGCAGTTTTAGAGAGAATAATTTTTGTTGGTACATAGTTGCTGATTTTCTCAGGTGTAGAGTTGGTTTGGATCCATGCACATACAACTCACGAAAAAACTGTACTACCAAAACATTTTGCGCAGTTTTTACTATTTTACTTTTGTTTTTCTAATTTTTATATATTTTTTTATGAAAAGATTGTTTAATCTACAAAAATATTTGTGAAATCTATGTTTGAAATTATGAATAAGATTTTAAAAAGCTAAGAAATGTTCATTATAAATTTCTGACTTTTCAAACAGAATATTTAGAGTACACAGTTTTATAGCCCATTGGATTTTGGTGTAATAAGGTGCAAGTTTGAAGTGGCTAAAAATTCTGGTTGATTTTTGATTTTTTCGCTGACGGTATTGCGCATTTTTCGCATATAACGAATGCACGCACATTTTTTTGATATGGCAGAAAAGGCGCAGCAACCTTTTGCAAAAAACCAAAAAATTTTGAAGTCAGCGCGATATTTGGGAGGCTTTAAGTTTGCCCTTTATTGAACTGAAATTTATTAGATTATACAACTGCGTAGAAAAAATTTATTTGAAAATTATAATTGAAAAGCTTGGAATTTTGATACAAATTTTTCGAATTTTAACAAGTCTTGTACAAAGATTGAGTTTTTAATTTGAATGAAGTTTGCGGTAGCAGGAGCTATATTAAATATAAAAAACGAAAATATAAAATAAAATAAAGAATTATGCAAATTCAAAAAGTAGTCAAAACTGCTCAAAATGTTGTGGTAATATAATATAGTTTTTTCTTTTGCTTTATGTTGACTTACTTTCAAGATGTTAAATGGAGCCCAACTATAGATCACCAGAAATGGTTCACTCATTACAGTGATATCGAACTCAACATGAAGGCATACGACATTGAAAACGACATGTGAACCATAGGAGCTTTAATTTATAAATATTTTTATAAAAAATTTGGCATGAAAAATATTGCGAATATTGTGAAAAGATAAAGTGACTAGGTGGGTATCTCAACACAAGTGCACAAGCCTCTAGTATCTACATAAAAATGGGATTAATGGAAGTTGAATAGCTCCACACAGCTCCTATTATCTCTTACTCGTGTGCGCCTGTACCTTTTATTGATTTAATTTTATCCACAACCCCCACATCGCCAGTGGTCACGCAGTAGCCGCAGCGAGAGCAGTAATGTGTTGCTATTCACTTTTTTCATACCTTTTAATAAAGATACTTTTTCATTCGTTCTTTTCATAATTTTAATATTTTTTTCTGTTTTTCTTGGCACAGGCAACCCTTGCCCGAAAGCTAGTGAAAATATTTTCTGTGTGTGTGTAAAAAACCTTTGGCAGAAGTAAACAAACAAACCGTTTTTATAACCAACGCCGCTGGCTGCTGAACGAGCTCTAGATAGCAAAAAAGAAGGGCAGGGGTTGCAAAAAATGCATTTAACACGATACATACAAATTTAAAAGCCTGATAACACAAATGAAAAAAGAACTTTTTGCTAGGCGCAACCAAAATTATTTTACGCCGCTGTGCTTTGTCGCTGCCACAATGCTTGTGGCCTCTATAGACAGCCATGCCAACTTTTAACTCTTTTGGACCTGCCGTGCACGCCAGTGCCTTTTGCGCTGCCTACGTCGGTTATTGGCTTTAGCTGCCGCCGACCAACGGCTTGGGGTTAACTGTCTGCCGTTGCTTGGTTTTCCTGTTGCCTTGCGCCTACTGATCCTTTCTGCTTTATTTGCCAAAAGGAAATTAAGGTGAAACTTGTTGGCAAATTGCTTTGCTCTAAGCTGATTTTCATATAAAAATACACCTATACACACGTACATACTTACACATACAGGGAATGCATGTAAATTTTTCACTTATTAAAGTTCATCCGGGCTCACTTACTTGCTCGAAGCTCTATTTAGACCTAGTAACACACTGGCGTGGTTAATTACTTGGAAAGTTTGGTGGTAAAATTCATGTGGGCGCTTACCGAGATATTCCAACCGAAATCGGTCAGTTTACTCAAGCATTAAATAGTTGGCAGCCAGCACAGAAAAGAAAATTGATGAGCTTCGTTGAATGTTTTTTGTTTGTGTTTAGTCGAGATATGTATAATTTCTATAAATATTGGTAAAAAGTTACAATTGCGGACATTTTTTTTTTTGTTCATTCCTCTTGGGAGCATAGGGCCTCCACAAGACTTGTCTTGGGTTAGTTTCGTTAATGTATTTGATTTCTGACAGCGTAGGTGATTAGCCTGCCGCCCATTGCGGACATAGAATATTAAAAAGTTTTCTTGAGCAGTACTAGGCGCTCAGCCGAACTTTAAGGAGTATTTCTACCATGGAAAAGATTTTCATAAAACTCCGACTGCTATTCGTAGGCTGAATAAAATTGTAGCCCAATTCATCTGGGAGGCAACAACCAAAAGCACACCAAATATTGCAGTGTATGGAAGTCTGTCATAAATATCGCACACGGGCTTATGCGACAGTATCATGAATACGCCACACATAAATTCCATTAAAAAATGTGTCGCAAAATGATTTTTAGTAGCCTTCTCAACGCAAATTCCACAAAATCCTCAATAAAATGCCACGCCCGATCTCCTTTTAACTTCACTTACTGCTGCCACGCAACGCACAATCGAAAAAGTCTGCCCGCACTTGACCTAAGATAAAATAATCGATGTTGACCCACTTTAGTGCGACATTTTTTATTGCAGCCAACTACGTAACCACAGGGCTTGTAAGAGAGGAGATATGGCGTGAAGCTCACAGAATTGACGTGGACTGCAATAAAATTATTACATTTTAATTGGAAAATCATGAAAAGCGCCGGTGAAAATTGCGCCTCTACAGCAATCAATGAAACGTAAATGAGTGAATGCCACTTAGAGTGAATGGACGAATGAACACTGAAATAGAGCCGCCATCAGTGAAGTGGCAGACTTAAAAACGCTGACAACTGGAAGATGAAATATGGAAAGCGAATTAGTGAGGCAGTGGGCGCCTGTTTGAGGTAAAGAGCCTCGAACGCAGTTGGATCGCGCAATTTTTGTGAGAATTTTGGTGCAGACATGGCGCTGTGTGAAATAGCGCTCATGGGCTTATTGCGCTTCACAAGTTTTTGAAGCAATTCGATTGGCAAGGTATGAAAACTTGAGACGTATTTAAAAAAATTAAAAAATATATTCGAACGCTTTTTAAGTGTTTTCAAGTAGTGGAAATGCACGCTAGTCTCCTGCACTTCGATGCCTCGAGGCAGTTGACTAGTGATGAAAATTTTTACTGCTTGTTTTTAAAGCGCAATAACGCTGACCTCCAGCTTTTTTACTGCATTGTGACATTTATAAAAATTTGCTATAAAACTATTTGCAGTAGCGCATTAGTGGTGTGCCGAAAAATCAGCGTGAAACATCTAAATTGTGGCGCAGCCATAAAAAGTTGGCTGCAGTGAGTGAACTTGCCGCAAATAAAGCGGTATCTAAATACGAGTATATCTACTCTCCGCCTGCCACCAAGACCTTACCGCCTTTTCTCCAACAAACATCATTGCCAAGCGCAGTTCCTTTTCTACAACTACTACTTTTTTTTGTGAGGTTTTTTTTTGGAGCGCTGCAGCCAGTTGGTAAATTTCAAATGTTGGCTGCTTTCCCGCCACATTTTGTGCCTGTTGGCAGCACTTTTGCTGCAGCGTGTGCTGCCGTTGTTATTGCTTAAGTAGATTTATGGTTGCAATAGTAGATATCTTACTTGCCAGCCAGGCTGAGAAAAAATGCAGAGTGTTGCAGTTGCAGCTAGAATTGCCACAGGCGCCGCTGTGCTTTTTTCTATTAAAAAATTGTACGCATTGCTTTCACAGCAAAAAAAGTAGAAAGCTCTGGCACAAAAGCATAAAAAGGTTGCAGTGTCCGAGTGAGGCAAGCGCAAGAATTTAAACAGTGCATAAATGGAGCTGTTGAAATTGAAATAGAAATCACTGCTTTAATAGGATCAGTGGTTGAAATTTATAAAAATGTTTAACCCTTACAGAACCTAACCTGAGTTATAATTTCAAGCAAATGCTTAATAGTTTATTCAAAATTTAAAACAAAAATTTAATTAGCTGGTATCTGCGATTTATTTTTTTTTTTGCCTTTTTTAATCTTTCGGGAGCACAGGGCTTCGACAAGACTTGTCTTGTCTTGGTTTCGTTAATCTATTTAATTTCTGGTATGGTGGTGTTTAGCCTGCCGCAACCAGTCCTAAGTAGTGGTAATGCTCACCTGTTGTTGCTTAGGAACAACGCTTTCTTATTGCTTGGAGCGCCATCTGTGTGTCACCTTTTTCTGGCAGAAGGATCGCACAGATGGTTGAGGACTTCGCTAAAGTGGTGTGTCTGCGCTATTACCGCGGCTGCCCGCTTCCTCTTGCTGGCACCACTTGATGCAATGTGTAACTGTGAGCTTTTCTTTGTTTTTGCTTGTTTTTTTAGCAGCCACAAATGCAAATGTGCGGGAGGAAGGATGTAAAGAATGGAAAGGATAAGTTTTTGGGTTTGAGGAATTCGAGGACGGTGCTTTACGTGGGATTCGAACCCACAACCTCTGGGATGGCAGGCTAGTGCATTTACGCTAGACTACCGAGTCCGCTAAGACTATAGGAACTTAAAATAATCTTACAAAACTGAGATATTGTTGAAATGGATTATTTTTAATTATAATCTGGTGGAGAAGGCAAAAACCCATCCCGGGTTGTAACGCTAAATTATGATAACTATGATGATAATCTGGTTATTTATTTTTTTAATATAATATCCGGCATATATCCGTCGAGGCCGCGTACTATAAAGTTCACTCCATCAGCTCAATTTTTGACAACTTTTTCCATTGGGCTCGGAACAATAAATCCAAAAGAGCCCAATCAGCAAAAATACGGCGCAAACAGAAGTAATTTGCCTCCCATTCATGCACGAGTTGTATGTCATAGGCATGTAAATTAAGATCCTTACGTAAAATCTCCCACATAACCGAACGACAAAGACCAACAACTACAGAATGACGATGAATCGACATTTCCGCGTTTTGTTCAATACTCCGTTCTTTGAATTTCGCGAACAGAGTTATTTATTTATTTTTTTTTTTAAGTAAATTTCCACAATTTTTAAGCGCTTTTATAGCGTTAAACGATTTGTGATGACTTGGCAAACCTTATTGAACAGAAATGTGAACACAGTTTGCCATTCTCAGCTTTCAAACCTAAGTTATCCATTTCAATAGTTCTAATGCAGCTAAAAAACACCCGATATTTATCACTTATAAAGCACTTGTTTTTCCTTGTTCACTCCTCTCGGGAGTATAGGGCCTTCACATGCCTGTCTTGCGTTGGTTTCGTTAATCCTGTCGATTTCTGACAGGGTAGGTGATTAGCCCGCCGTAGCCGAATGGGTTGGTGCGTGATCACCATTCGGAATTCACTGAGAGGTCGTTGGTTCGAATCTCGGTGGAAGCAAAATTAATAAAAACATTTTTCTAATAGCGGTCGCCCCTCGGCAGGCAATGGCAAACCTCCGAGTGTATTTCTGCCATGAAAAAGCTCCTCATAAAAATAAAAATAAAATATCTGCCGTTCGAAGTCGGCTTGAAACTGTAGGTCCCTCCATTTGTGGAACAACACCAAAACGCACACCACAAATAGGAGGAGGGGCTCGGCCAAACACCTAACAGAAGTGTACGCGCCAATTATTTATTTTTGTTTTTTTTTTTTTAGGTGATTAGCCGGCCACTACCACCCAGTCCTAAATGGTTAGGAACAACGCCTTCTTACTGCTTGGAGCGCCATCTGTGTTGCACATTTTTTTGCCAGATGGATCACACAGATATTTGAGGACTTCGCTATATAAACACTTAATAACACTAAATTTTTGAAGCCGAAAGACTCAAAATTTCTGTTTTCAGTTGACATTTTTTTTATTTTTCCAGGATATTTTAAAGTTCGCCTGTTTAGTCGATTCAGCTACCGAAGTATAAAGACATTTCAGCTCCGTTACATTCCGACACTTTTTCTCCATAAAGCAGAAATATCTACTTTATATTGCAAGACAATTCCAATACTTTTGGAACTTACAAATAAGTGGAATTGCTTTAATGGTTGCGTGACAATCTATGTCAAAACTTAACTTACGGACAGCGAGGAACACAAGAAATATAGGGAGCAGAGCTCAAGGGAAACTGTAAAAGATCTCTTTTGCTTATGTCCTATGTTATTCAAAAGATTATTCAGTTTGATAGATTTGAAGATATCGCAGCAGTAGGTTGGTGATGCCTCCTTAAGTTCGCTACAGAAACAAGCACTATTCGGATGGACTATTTAAAAAATCACATAATTATTGAACTTCATCTGGTATCGCTGGACCGAACCGGTCTAAGCGTGACTGCCAGTCAACCAGTTTAACTTAACCTAACCTAGCCTAACAAATAAGTTACATCCCTACTAAAAAATTACTTTATTAATTATAATATTCTCAATGATGCACTGCGACCTCTGATGTGGTCCATTGTAATATAAATTGAATTAGAATTACATCCTAATACTGAATTCATCTGCAGTTTTTATACACAATTATATATGTGTACAGTTATGCAAAAGTGAGTGCTAACAGCAATATTAGTTGTTGTATGTAAATATTCATTTGCGGTAACATAAACCGCTCAACATAAATCCCTACATTGTTCCTCCGCGATCTGTACATATGTAGTTGTTATTTAGCATACGAATCAATACTAACATTAACAGTAACACTGATACCTTTGTATAGTCACTAACATAGTCTTGCTTTGAGCTGCATTCCGTATGCATTAACAGCGGTAGAGCCTCTCATTTGTGATTTACAGGTGAGCAGTGATGTTATGTTATATGGGTCGCAAATGCTAGATTATATACAATTTTTAGAGTCTTGGATTTCCATTTTTAAGAACATTTTTTCGCGTCATATAATGAATAGCTCCCCCAGAATTCATAACCAATCCATTCCAAATTCGGAAAAGCTGTTCTCTAAATACAAAACGGCCTTAAATGATGAATGGAAAAGTAGCTTGAACCCTCTGGGATATACTAAAATGAACATAATTTAATTAAATAATGTTGTGCCACTTTCCGTTTGGCTAATATTTTTGTAGAAGGTTCTATGGGAATTCGGAGAAAGTAACTATATAAGTGGAAAAATATGTATTTATTATAATCTTATTAAATATGATAGTTGCCAATATTGATAAAATGGTGTTTTTTTTAATTTCATTTCAATTATTTTTTTAACTTAAAATTATATATGGTACATTCTGTCAAACAAGTACCGGGCATTATTCATTAAAACGAAAAATAATTGTTTAATCAACAAAATTTATTTTGTCACCTTCAAAATAGAGATCTTCTTCAGCTCCTTCCGCGAATTCTCCTTAATAACCTCTCTCGACTCAAAGCGGCATCCTCGGAGTTTCAATTTAGGTTTTGGGAAAAGGAAAAAGTCACAGGGGGCTAAAACCGGTAAATACGGTGATTGTTCGATGATATTTCTCGAGTTTTTGGTCAAAAAGGTGTTCACAATGTGAGCCCTGTGAGACGGTGCGCTATCATGCAAGATCGTGCAAGATCCACGAGTTTTCTTTCCACAAATTGGGCCATTTCCTAAGCCCATTCTCTCTTAAACGTCGCATAACTTCCAAATAATATTCTTTATTTATCGTAGAACAATTTGCAACGAACTAACGAATTCCAAGTACACAAAACCATGATAATCACAGAAGTAGCATGCATTTTACTTTTGACCGACATTGATGTGTATTTTTTTTTTTAGGATTCGGCTGATGTGGATAGCAACAATTCAGCCGCCAGTTGATCTGTTATGTTACGCTGGATAAACGTTGGCTCCGAACTCACTTGTTCAAGCATGTCTTCAGCCACCTTCCTCCCATGAATTCTTTGATAGAAATTCAACTATCTAGGAACGAGTCGAGCAGCCACGCAGCTCTTGCCCAATTGATAGTATAAAATCTAGCGAATTGGTTCGTGAGACACGCTACGGATGCGGACCACCTCCCTCAAACTTAAATGATGATTTTCCAGCACCATTTCCTTGATTTTGTCGACGTTTTAATCCATTGAAGACGTTGATGGGCGACCAGAACGGAGCAAATCTTTCACGACTTCTCGGCCCTCTGCAAAAGCCTTATACCACTCGTAGACCCGCTTTTTTGATAAACAACGCTCGCCATAGGTTTTCTACAACATTTTCAACGATTCGACACACGAAATCCTGACAAAATCCCCACAAAATTTAAGACAAATTCTTTGTTCGATATTTTTATCCATAGTGAAAATCGCAGAGCATATTCTGCTTTGCTGATATAATTAAATGTAAAAAACAATATAATTTACAGATTAAGCTCAAACTCTTCAACACTAGAGAGGACAGTTGAATCAACATTCCTGGAAAAAAAATTTAGACATATGCATGTGTAACGCGCGCTTTTTAAATGACCCGATATTTTTTTGACAGAATGTAATTTTCTAAAAATATTAGAATACTTATTCTCATTTTCAATCCAATGTTGGGTAATATAAAGAACGGTTTTTATTTAAAAATTCGAAAAAATTATCACAAATAAATTTTATTTAGTCTATACTGGTTTTGTGCAAAACCGCAAACATTTCCATCATTTATGAAACACGATTTTCAAATTTAAAACTTAGAGTCATAATCAGCAACCGAAATTGCCAACTTTTGGAGAGAAGAACGAATTGAAAAAACTAAGTATTACCACTGGATTTGATCAGCGGTCCAGACAATAGCTGACCGCTTCTTGATAACACAAATATATGTATGTGGTCGATATTGGATATGAACTCTCTTATCTACAACTGGTCAAAGTTACTGATCGCCATTCACGATTTTTCTGCATAGGGTTCAGGCAGCTCACAACGTCCGGGATCAGCCCACGTATCCTCTGGCAAGCTTCCGAACATCCGTTCGGGAGTGAGCTAACGTGAGAAGGCGAAACATTCCAGGATAGCTGGTTGTGCGCTGGGTTTGGGACCCGCTACTTAAAAATCCCCCCCAATGAAAAGATTAAAAAAGCCTCGGATGAGACCTCCCTATATTGATGATGACCACTGCAAACGAAATAAGGATTACGATTTGAGGGCATGCACATGGAATGTCCGGTCCCTTAATGGGGAAGGTGTCACTGCCCTGCTGGTTGATGTCCTCGTGAGAGTAAAGGCTGGGACAAGGCAAGAAAAGCGTACTACAGCTGCCATGTAAAGGAGCGCAAATTCGGTGTTGGATTTGTTGTGGGAGAGATACTTCGTCGCCAAGTACTGTCGTTCACTCCGGTGGACGAGAGTCTCGCAACAATCCGCATCAAAGCCCGCTTTTTTAACATATCGCTATTGTCGGCTACAGCAGCTGGAGGCGCTTCTGAAGTCCAACGAAGCAAAATACCTATCCAAATTAGAGCACCCCTGTTGAAAGCCCCCTTTACCTGGTAGCATTTTCGCCACCTTCGCATGGAAAGCTGAAATGAAAATTTAGTTTATTTTAAATTAAAAATTTTATACTATCCTAAAAATTTTACACCTCGCATAAGTATTTACTGTTATATTTTTGAAATTAGCAAAGTCTTAAAAATCGAGTAAAAATAAAGAAAAGTAAAAAGAAATTTTTTTTTCGAAAAAATTAAAAAAAATACCTCCTCAGATTCACAAAATATCAGGCCGCCGTGTGAAGTTTTATCTCCTTTTTGTTTCTTTTTCGTAATCCATCAATTTCCATGCAACATTCCACATGCCACACTTGAAGTGTGAAATGCTTCCGTGTTGCACATACTTAGTAATTGCCAATTCCCCATGATGCAAAATTTTTTAGTAATTTAATATTTTTTTATTGCCTTCTTTTTCTTGCGCCATAAAATCAGCGAACAATGACATTTTTGCACACAAGTGCAACAGCAGCAGCAACAACAACAAAAACAAGAATTAAAGGTACTTGTTTTCCTGCAACATTACCAAACATTATTGCTGTTGTCACTGAGCGACACTCAACTCATTTATGCAACACCGACAACAGCAATAACAACATTAGCAGCAGCAGAAGCTAAAAGCAAAACTGCAGCAAAAATCACTATTATTTTCTTTTTCTTTTTTCAACACATAAGTTACATGTTGCAAGTAGCAGAGCAGACGGCGAGGTAGACACAATAGACGTCTGTGTTAGTCGCAGACTTTTCCAAGCGACAACCGACAAGTGCTTGTCGCGCTTCTGCAACATTTGCCACACACAGCCGCCTTGCACACGCTGAGTCGTGAGTTAGTTGGCAGCTCGCGCATCAGCAGACGAAAATAGCGAACTATTGTGTGAGGTTGTAGAGCAAAAGACAAATCTTGGCGCTGGTATATCCCTATTTTTTTTAGTTGATTTTTAAGTTTTTTATTTTTTTTGTAATTTGTGCTGCAACTTTCGCGAATTCATTTTGTCAGCAACATCATTGTTGCATTTTTCGCCTTACCACACACTACTGTTGCAAGTTGCAGCGTGTGGCTTTTGAATTCGCAGACGCACTCTATGAATAGTTTGAGCAAATTATTTGGCCTGGGTCTGGTGGCCAGCATTGGCGCTTCGCTCCACTCACTGCTGGGCGAATTTCATTACAGCTCATCTGCCATTTTTTTTCTTCTCGTCATCTACTTTTATCGTCTGCTCGGGCACATTTTTTAATGTCTGCAAAGTTTCTGCTAATCAGTGCATATACTTAGAATTTGCCACTGTTGCTTTGGTATTTGTAATTTTTTGTTATTGTTTATTTTTGTGTGAACGTACATCATTAATGGACCAGCTTGTTGTCACTATTACGAATGTATTTAAAAAAGAAAAAAATATTTTATCCGCAGGTTTTAGTGGAAAAAATGTACACCGAGTTTTATTTGAATTAAGATGAGACATTTTAATTTGACGCAGAAATTTTTACTTGTATGTGCGCTAATGACTATGCACAGATGTCTCTGATTTACATAGTTTTTTAAATTCTTAAGTTAATAACCCCTGGCAGGTTTTTTCAAAATATTTTGCAGAGAAACAGGGAAATATTAAAAAATGTTTTAAAAAATCATAAAATTATTTTCGAACTGCTACAAATTAAAAATGACTTCACCGATTGGAGTGCTGCTTCTTTGCTGTCAAAGCTTGAAATGTTTACTATCACTCTGCGTTAAGTAAATTTATCTATTGCGTCCTATTACCTATAAAATTTGGAAAGCAAAGGGAACATGTTTTGAAAAAATTGCTGTTCACTGTGTGCCAATTTCTGCTAGGTGAGAGAAGTGGTAATAAGCAAGCAGGTACAAAGATTTTGCTCGAAAAGACCCCTAGTGCAATGTTACGGTGAATAATTTCCTAGAACATTTTAACCCTCTAGCGGCCTTCAAAATGTTATTTTATTTCAAGTTTCTAAGAAAGTGGCCAAAACGAGCTTTCGTAAGAGAGCTAAAGCGTTAAAGTGTTCTGCAAAATTATTCCTCGAGAAATTCTACTATAGTATCTTAAAAACATATTTCTCTCTGAGTGGTATTTTAACTCCTTTTCTCATTTATTCTAAACACACTTTGGCAAAATAGTGCATTTAAAAACAGCCGCAGCAAAGAAATTTGACCAAAGAATTCAAAACGCTTTTGAGGTTTTACTACAATATATGGGTCTAGGTCTCTAGATCCAGAATTGGAAGTATTGCGCCCCAAACATGCAGTTGCACAGTGTTTTTATTGCGTTACTACTACTACTATGTAGATAAGTTGAAGAAATTGAAAGCTTTAGAAAACCACCTCAGACCGGCGGGACTACCTCTCGTTGGGTTCCCACAATTAATAGAATACAAATTTGTATGATAGTAGTCGTCTCCATACACACATTTATGCTCTTCAATTTTCCTCTCTCTCCTCCATGCCTTTCCCGCTATAAAAATCTTGCGCACACCTTCTGCCCACCAGCTGGCACTACAGGCCTTGCTGGCTGGCTATTAAATCGATAATTTTCATTGCTGGAAAATTATGTTGACGTTGCTGTTGCTCCCACTAACTATTTATACATTTTTCCAACTTTTTTATATATGTGTGTGTGTGTTTATTTCACTTTTACACGCCTGTGTGTGCCGCGTTCATTTATATTTTATAGCAATTCTTGGCAACATTTTCATTTTATGACAAAGTGAATTTTAAACTGTTGGAAACTTTGCAGCGTTGTGCGTTCCGCCACCTACGATAGGGCGACTGCTGTTTTGCTATTTTAGCGCCCACTGCCCTCTGCGCACTTCTACTTCAAAACTTTGGCCAATTTATTATGTCGCTCGCCTGGCATTGCTTGGGAATCTTTGCTCTTAAATTATTAACATGTTAATTCGTGCAACTTATTTAAATGCCAATTAATAAATTTTCACGCGCAGTAGGTCGCACGCACCGGAGGCGATGGTATTTGTTATATTAGATATTTATCAGATTGTGTTTGTTTTTTTTTAACATTTTTTTACGCTTTTAGTTTTGTGAAATTTCCAGTATTTTTTTATAATATTTTTGTTAATTTGTTTCGAATGTATCTTCCATTTTTTATTTCCAAAAATACCTCGAATTTTCGAAATATTTCTTAAATTTTCCCTGTGAATGACTTTCACGTAATTTTTTTATTTCGAAAACTTCGACTAAAATTTATGACTTTTCATGTCAACAAGGCATTAGCGGATTCAACAGCTGTCCCCATTTTTCGTTGTTTTTGCTTTTTCCGCCTAGGTGGACATTAACATTTATAGTGTTTATCTAAATGCCATGAAAATTCTTCTTTTTGTAACGTCTTGTCTTTTGCTAAATAGAAAAGTGACAGCTTCATTTGAAAAAAATTGTGTTATTGGTTCGGGTGAAATATTTTTATTTGTTTATGAAATCATGTAATAAATTAATTAAAAGTGCATTAAAATTTACGCAAGAGCTTCATGAAATTGAAGTGACTGCAGGCAATTCTCCGAGTATACATAGACCTGAATACGGCGCTTTGGGATACTACACGGAGACCAGACCTACAAGTACATACTTGGATTTCTATACCAGCCCATGGTGTTCACGCCCCTAGGCGCTCACTGTATTTTCAACTCTAGTAATGCGCTTATTTCAAACCCTCAAAGTCTATTTTCCGCATAGTATATTTCCAGCTGTACAAATACTGTTGGCTTTAAGAGTCTTCTTCTTTACAGCAGCTTCTTCAAAAGCCCTTTTGGGAGTCCAGTAGTTGCTCTAGTTTACGGAAAAATAATTTAAAATATATAAACTTTCATTTGCTGCAAAATGTAAAAATCTGTATGAATTTCTTACTTTACTACGCAGATTCTTTATATTAAAACTTTAATGGAAAACATTTGCGGCAACAAATATTTTAATACAATTAACCTGAACCAATCAGATTTCTCACATCTGAATACATAGTTTTCAAGCTTACCCGAGTCTCAGGTCACAGAAACAACCCAATAAACTTGCACGGTTGTTGAGCTAGCCAGCCAAAGCCACCATGAGTTTGCTTTTTCATGTACTGGGAGTGTCTATTTTTCATTAGCTGCCTGCGACTAGCGCTTGTACAAGTGAGCCACGAGTCATATCACGAGAATAGTAGATTGCAAAGCTTCAAAGTTGTTCTGCCTACCTATAGGTTATAAGAGCTTTAGCTAACTACTAAACCTAGAAAAAATTAATAATTTTAGTAGTGAGATCAATCTTGACCTTATACTTCCGTTAGGTGTCCATCAGGTGAGACTCAGCATTACTTCAATTCCCTACTGCGGTAGCTGTAAGAAGGTGAAATAATTCTGGCCTATGAGGGATTCCATGGAAAGTGAGTGAATTATTTCTAACATTATCGTAAGTTTTTATGAAAATTAGTGCTTTCGTAAGCTTAAGTGGAACAAGAAGTAGACTAAGAAATTTGAAAATATTTAAAAAAAAATTTTTTCGAGGTTTATTCAACGTTGAAAATTTTGGTATATGATTTTTCAAAGTGAAATATCTTCAATTCCTTATAACATTTAAACTGATTTTTGTTTTTTAGTGTAATATATAGCTTTTATAAAAAACAAAAAGAACAAAAAAAAACAAATATATTTGCTTTGTTCCATACATAATTTTTATAAAATAATTTTTTGGAAGAAATCAAATCTTTCTATTCAATATTTTTGAGAAAAACTTTTTTTTTAATTTTTGAAAGACGCCCTCGCACCTCCAGAGAGATATAGTATTTATACAAAAATATATATACATTTTTTTTATTTAAAAACAACATTTTTTTTAAATAAAAAAAAAAAAATTTTTTTGAAAAATTTGTTAAAAAAAAACAATTAATTAAAAAAAAAATATCTTTAAAAACAAATTTTTTTGGAATATTTTTGGAAATTTTTTTTTCTGAAAAACGTCGCCTCATCGCCATTTATTAAATATATAGTTCTTATAAAAAATTTGTGTTGAAAAAAATTTAATTTCGGTGAAAGATTTTTTTTTTGAAATTTTTTTTTGCTTTTAGTTAACATTTTTTTTTAATTTTTAGTTTTAAATTAATATTTTAAAAAAACAAAAAAAAAAATTTTTTTTCATGTGTAATTTTTGAATTTTTAAATAATTTCTGAAAAAAATTTTGTTTTTAGTTTATGTTTTATCCAACAAAGTTTTTAATGTTAAAAAGAACATTTAATAAAAAAGTACGAAAATGTTCAACTTTGAATAAAACAGAAAATTATAATCTTTTTCAATTCACTTCTTATGATACTCAAGTCTATAAACAGATTTGGCGGCACTCTCGAAAATACTTGTGTCCCTTGACATGGAAGCCCTCATTTACTGCTCAGCTGCTTTGCTTTCGCGAGGCTAACATATCAGCATGGCCCCCCCTTTTTGTGTCAGTACTTTTCATGGCTCCTGCGATTGTTTGATTTCTTACACTAGATGAGGCAGTTACTATATTCCTCCAAAAATGCATTCCTATTACCTTAAATTGAATGGTCGTCTATGTGTGATTCTTCTAGCCTGTATTGGATCAGCCTTGCACTGCTGCGATATAGTTTCGTCTATCCTTTTAACGAGGAATGAGGAGATCTTTTGGCTTAGTTCAATATCTGCCCTTGCTCACGAGTTCATTTGTTTTACTTAACCGCCTTCTAATAAAGTGGGAATATTTTTCTCTTCGTTTACCTAACGGGCCTCTCCGTTTACCTGCCCCAACTATCTATGAACAACTCTGAGTTGTCATTTCTTATCACATAGAAACATGGCTGGCTGTTCACTCTAAAAATTAATTCAAATTAAATGATATCAACTTTGCCTAATATTCTACATGTACAAGTTAAACAGTTCGTAAAAGCAAAGTCCTCGAACCAACTTTTTCATATTCCAATATCCTAGCCGTCGCACCAGTTCTTTGCTTCTGCTTCAAATAATTCCATCTCAAATTGCCATCATCTATTGTCTCTACGGCAGTTAATCAATTATCTTCTGCCTTGCAAATAAATCACCATAAACTAACTAGTCAACTTATTTTTCGGCACCATTCACACAAGCATTACTAACTCCTTAAAGTATGCAGCTAATTCGATTAGAAGTCGAAAGTTTTACACAATTCCCCAACGGAATTTTAACGGTAGCGCATTTATCAAATCGAGTTCCAAAGTTGACCATATAAACGTTGAGAACTGTTATCGTTAAATGTTTTTATTTTATTTAATTTTTTTCTTTTCCTTCCATAAGAAAACAGGCAGTCCCGCTTGTGTTGGTTGGTTCATAAATTCATACTATTGCATATTCACCTATGCAGATAGCTCTAAGTGTAAGCGACCGCCAGGATATGAAGAAATAAATAAGTTTCCATCAGTTGCTGAGTGTACGTTCATATGTGTTAGTGTGGAACTGTATGGCAAAAACTTTTAATCGCCATAAAGTATGCTAAAGAAACTTTCAACTTCTGTGTGAAGAGCTCGAAAAAGTATGTGGAATAAAAAGGAAAAATTTGCGCTCTGCTGGCGAATAAATGTAAAAAACCAAGAACTTGAGAGCGTAAACTATAAAGAACGCCATGCAGAAAATGGGTGCCGTCAACTAAAAAGTAGTAAAGCCATAGAAAGTGGTAAAACAAGCAGCAACTATGCTATGCAAAGTTTCTTGGTGACTAAACGTTGCTACGAAACTTATATGTACACCTTTTATTTTATAAAAATTTTAAAATTTGAATTTTTTTATTTTATTTTGTTTTTTGTCATATTATACTAAGTTATTCTCTAAAGCATCTTTACTGGTTTTGGTGGTGTTTTTTATTGAGCTTTCCATCAGCAGGCTACTCCGACAGCTGGCTTTCATAAATTTTTGGTTGTTGAAAGCTGGCCGTAGCAGGAGTAGGTAGCTAAAGAAGTTTGGGGTAGCTAAGGATTTTCTTAATAAATTTACTTAGTTGACACAATTTGATTTATAGCAATAAGAAGTTTATTGCAGCAGGTAATTCGTAGAGAGTAAGCGCTTCTAAAAAATAGTTACCAGTAGAAAGATTTGAAAGAATGCAACGATGTTAACATTT
Organism: Anastrepha obliqua; assembly: GCF_027943255.1. Taxonomy (NCBI): domain Eukaryota; kingdom Metazoa; phylum Arthropoda; class Insecta; order Diptera; family Tephritidae; genus Anastrepha; species Anastrepha obliqua. Next base: position 106,468,036 of record NC_072895.1, on the reverse strand, counting down.
TTTTCTTGAAATAGCTAGTACCTGTGATCAAATTAAGTTAACTAAATTAGTTAAAAACTAGAAATTACGAAAGCCTATTAATTAAAAATTAAAAAAAAAAAATAAAAAATTGTAATAAAACAAAAAGAAAATTTCTTCCACAGAAGGTTTGGTTTGATAAAAAAAAATTACGAAAAAAGCAAAAAGTACTAGAATGTTTTTTTGGAACATATATCAAACCCCTATTTCTCTCACTTATGGGAGACTTATGAAATATAAACAAATTTCGATACTGGCTAGTAACAGCAGTAAAAAAAAATTCTCCAAAATCAATTTCCAACTTTCACATTATTGTACAATACTAAAATTGCAAAAACGCTCATTTAAAGGTTTATTGAAAAATTTTGGTGAGAAATTATAGAATTTTTCTAATTTTCCAAATTTTTGAAAAAAAAAACGGTTTATCTGACTTTTGTTTTATAATCACTCAAACTTTTTATAACAAATTAATAGGCACTAAATAAATAAAAGTAAAACAGTCCAAACTGCTAAAAATGTTGCACACCTATTTTATTGCTCTTGAGTGTATATGTGTAGTAAGATGAATGGGTTGGTGCGTGACTACCATTCGGAATTCACAGAGAAAACGTAGGTTCGAATCTCGGCGAAACACTAAAATTAAGAAAAATACTTTTCTAATAGCAGTCGGCCCTCGGCAGGCAATGGCAAACCTCCGAGTGTATTTCTGCCATAAGAAGCTCCTCATAAAAAATATCTGCCGTTCGGAGTCGGCTTGAAACTGTAGGTCCCTTCATTTGTGGAACAACATCAAGACGCACGCCACAAATAGGAGGAGGAGTCCGGCCAAACACCCAAAAAGGGTGCGTACACCATATATGTAGATATATATTAAAATGGCCCAGACAACAAAATTTTTTTGATGCTACCCTTTAAGGGGTTACATACATACGTCAGGCAGCGCCAAAAATGCGCTAATAGAAAAACTGTTTTTAGAAGGGATAACAATAGAACTAATTATAAAAAAATGTTATACATTGTTTATTAGTACTTAAACTTTAGAAAACAATTTAATTTCGGTTTTTCTTTCCACAATTAGTACGTAAAAAATCACGTGACCCAAAGTACAATGAAAAGAAAGTTGCTCCACGGTCTGCATCACTTCTCCTTGAAATGTTGATGAATCTGTAAAGGGTAAAAAAAATTTTAAAATAAAGTTGTAGTTGTAGTCTGTCGAGCCGGATTTTTGAATTTCAAAAAATTTCGAAATTTACGGCATTTTAAAAAAAGTATGCATTTTACGTCATAAAAGTCACACTTTAATTATGTTTATAAAATTTTTGAATACGAATAGAAAAAGACTATAGGGAAAACACTTTAAAATATTTTAGAAAAAATCGCATCAAAAAATATTAAGAACTGTATGAGTTATCATGTAGACCGTGCCGGAAAAAGTAGTTTCGAGAAAAACGATTTTAAACTTTCAAGTGCCTCAAACGAAGGACAGCTACCTGTACTTTGTATCTATGCGGAATTTTTTCAATCGACTTACATAGAAATACGCCTAGAACCATAAAGAATAATAAATTATAAAAAAAATTGCCTTTTTTAAAATTCTGGACGCATATAACCCCTTAAATTTATTCTATGCCCAAAAAACTTAGAACTATTTTTTTCAATATTTTTAATTTTTTTTCTTCAATTCGTTCCTCTAGCGCTAAGAAAATTGCTACTGAATTGCCTTGAGAAAATTAGTTTTTAATAAATTATGATTTGGTATAAAAATTTAAAAAAACCTTAACCTTTTAATTTCGCTTCAAAAATGCTACTGAAAAAAAACTAAATAAAAAATGTTTGTTTTTACGTTTTTACATATTTTTTCAATTTTGGAAAGTTTTCAGGTGCCTCATGAAAACAATTCAATTTTTATTTTTAAATACTTCTTCGGTTCTAAGTGTCTTCCAGTACTAACGAAAGATAAAAACATATTTTTTTGCATTCGAAATGATTCTAGAGTAACAATGTCTTCGGTTACATCTTCTACGTTTCTTTGTCTAGCACTTATTTTTGAACAGAAAAATAACCGTTAATTTCACAATTTCAATTTCAATCAAAAAAGCATCTGCGCAAATGTCTTTAATTCAGTAGTTTCAGTGTAAATATTGAAAAAGTTAAGACTTAGTGGGCCATTCTTTTATAATATAAGAATTATTTTTACTTAAAAAAATGCATACGCAACAAAAGTTATTTGTAACAAAATTTTCTTGAAAAATAAACTAATTTTTTTTTAATTTCTTATTTATTTATTTTCTGCCAGCCAATATGTATGAGCCAAGAATTTAACTGAACAAAAAATGTTTCCTCCAGTTTTGACTTGGGAATTCTTGTCGTAACTACCAACTCAATGTAACGAATTGAATTTAAAATCTTCCTAAATTCTTTGAAAGCAAAGTAAACCCAAAAATCAATACTAGATCTCCAGCGAAAATGGAAAAGTGAAAGCAGTGAAACCGATTTCTCACAACTGAAAGTTTTTGCTTAAATTTGCAATTGAAATGTGAACGCTGCAGTGGAATTCAATGAAATCGCATTCCTCCTCAATATTAGAAGAATTCAGCAAATTTTGCTTTCCGCGCTCTTCGTCTCACTATTTTTGCTAAACTTCACACCACGTAAGCTAGGAAGGCAAGGCGGCCAGGCAGGCAGCGCACAGCTACATTTTAGCCAATGTCAATAGTCATTGCGACATTTTACCACTTCAAAGCTTTTTACCGCTATTTCCCTTTTGCGCCAGAGTGCGCTGCAATTTCCCTCCGGCATTTTTTCTAAGCAATTGCTGCTGGCATTTTATGCAGTGGCTTTTTTCTAAAATTCCTTAGATTTTGTTTTTATTTTTGCTACTTTGGCAGCTTGCACTTTCAATAAAAAGCCAAGTACAAGTGCCGCATAGTGATATTTGTTGGAAAATTGAAAGTGCCGCAACACGTGTGGCACGTGGCAAATATCGATGGCGGTGAAGCAGCAAAAAATTCATGTTGGGCACTCACACGAGTACATACACACTAATACATACACCTTAACTGAGATGCCAATTGCGAAGCCTAAACTAGGGCTGTTATTGTTTTCGAGTCCTTATTTTTGGTTTTTCTTGTTTTTTAGTCTGTTTTATTCTTTACGTTGCTTTGCGCTTTGAGGCTTTTGCGCACACAGTGCACTTCCTCGGCAGTTTTTGGTTTTTTATTAAATTTAGTGCTTACTTTCCATCAATGATCCAACTCTTTGCATTTGCTTTTCATACTTTTCCTTCACCCTTTTAACTTTCCGCACTCTTGTCGCATTTGACTGTTGCTCGCGAGTGCTTAGCATCTGTCAGCATGCAATTTTTGCTTTTTGCCAGTGAAAATTGCTTTGCTTACGCAAATTGCCCTGCGCCTCGTGACAGCTTAGCTTACGCAACTCATACATTCCACAATTCTACAGCGCCTAGAAGCACGCTTCTGCACTAATGCCCGACTTAGCAGCGATAAGTCGTTGAAAATGGCAAGGAAATGCTGTTACTTTGCAAGGAAATACTTGTAACGTTGGATATTGGTTTCAGCTAAGTGGAGAAAGAAATGTCTGCACCACTTTTTTGTCTTAAGAGATTTTCAAAGGAATTCTCTGTAGAAGCTTTTCCCTTGCACTTCTAGTTAATCACCAGTATTTACATGTTTGTTAGTCATGGATTTATGTTTTTAAATTTAAATTGTAAGAGCCTGCAATTTTAATTTTAATAATATTTTTCAAAGTAGATCGATTTTTTTGTATTTTTCCAATTTTTTTGTTTTTCTAAATACACAGAATATTAAATATTATTATTTTAAAATTAAATTTATTTACAATATTAAAAAAAGGAGCACTGCTTAGCTACTAGGGCTGAGCTTCTTAACCTAAACTGTTTACTTTGCAGAGCACTTTCATGCTTTCATCCGTTTATGCACCAGCCTTACTAACAACTTTGGTGCCCGAAACAACATTTCATTTGCTTCAAATATGCTTCCCTCGACTAGTAGATACTTAGGTCGTTTACAAGGACATTTTTTTGTATAGGCATTATGTTTCATAATATTAAAATAAGAGTGGTGCTTAACCAGACTTTAACTTATCGATAAACAGTTGTAACGCTTAAGACACTGCGTGACAAGTTTTGACTATTTATTTGCTTCTCATTTAATTTTAATAATATTTTATGCACATATATTCATTATCCCACAAAAGGGAAATAAGTCCAGGTATCAATCTTTGCGAAGATTAAAAAAAATTCAAGTAATTTGCATAAAAATTCTACGCTTATAAATCAAATTTCTGAAGAAAATGTTGTTCCTTTCTTTCATATAAAAATATGTAGAGCATTTCTTATATGGAAAAAATCCACGAGGCCGCCAACAAAAAAAATGCAAAAAATCAACGCGATTTTTAAGCCACTTGAAACTTGCCATTTACTAGCACGAAATATAATGTGTTATAGTACCTGAAATTTTCTATAAATTCGCATTACAAATGTGTACAATCTTTTTAAAAATTTATCTTTTAAAAATCGGAAACATTTATTTCTTTTTTTTTTTCTTTGTTATTTTTGGAATCTCTGTTTTGACATTTGTGACAAAAAAGTAAAAGAAAATATTTAAATAAAACCAATCTGTAAACATTTTTTGCCAAATTTAAATGCATGGTCATTTTCACACTGTTGGCGTTGGATAAATGTTAACCAAAAAATAAATAAACAATAGGTGTCTCATTTCTTCGGCATAGAACAAATTTAGAGGTAATATAAGAAAATTGCATTTTCGGCCATCTGAGTAAGCAATCAACTTTTGCTAAATATTCGGCATTATCGAGCATTTAATGCAAAGTATTGACACCAACCAGTAATAAACCGTTTGGTCCGTGTGGTTTTAGACTTAGGAAACCAATCATCGACCAAATGTTCATAATAAACCAAGTCTTGGATAAAACCCATGAAGGAAGATACGATACACATCAACTCTTTACCAATTTTATAACTGCTTTCAACAACACGAAAAATACGACTTTATATTATAACTCCAAATTTTATGTTATTTTTGTAAAAACTTCGAATTTATTCATCCACATTTCTTCCACTTCAAAATATTCATACACTTTTGTAAACGGTTTTTCCATTCTTTGCAGCAGTTCTGATATACCCTTTTTGTTAGGGCCTAGAGTTCTTCGATTAGTGCACTCTTCATATCCCTAACCATGGCACATCTCCCTCCTTTAACGAGTTTTCTTAATTTGGAAACAGGAAAAGTTTACGGAAGTCCGGTATGATGACTGAGACGCATTTCTTTCGAAACTAAATAATTCGGCTAACCTGTATCTATCTTTTCAACAAATATACAAAATGGAACTGGTAATTTAAGCCAGGGATCGAAAATAATACTAATTTTTGAAATTCCATTCCAAAATTCAGCTGAAACGGACTTTCTATTCATTATTTGTATATAGGAATGTGTTGCTTGTTAGATCAAAATTATTAATCCTATATGATTTCCTTTTTTTTATGGTATGTGCGATGAAAAAACGATAACGAAAAAAGACGAATGTAACTAGGTCGTGAAATGTTTTGCAATTACATTACAATTGGGTCGTACAGGATACTAAACGCGATTTTTCGAAATATCTCCACTCCAGCGCTACTCACTTGGCTTATCAGCACAAAATACAACTCTAACGAATCGTTAGACTCCGTTTACAAATCGACCGAATCGTCGCTACGCACATTAGTAAGCAGATAGCCTGTTTTTGTTGTTGTAGCAGTTCACTAGGTATTTTTTGGTTTGCTATGCGTATTTGAATATAACTCAAAAAGTTGTTAGACCCCACTATGAGCAGTGAGTTTTTCAAAAATAGCGATAAAGAATTTCTTCGCTCGAAAATGTTGAGCAAAAAAGATTATTAAAAAAATGTCTTTTCAAAGCATATTTTATTAAACAAAGATAGAAAAAATAAAAATAAAATGCGTTTAAAAATAACCGAAACAATTTTTACCCAAATGTTCAACATTGATTAGTTCTCAAAATTATAAAATTTGTTTCAAAATTTTTCAGCTTACTACTTTTTGTACTCAGGTTTACAATTAAAATAATTTCAGAAATATTGACGACGGTGAACAAAATAATTGAATCACCTGGCGTGGAATGACATGGAATCGCTCAAAAAATAATTTTTTTATAGTTTTATGTCTTACTAACATATTGTCAGTGGGCATCGACCACACGACCACTCAACCATGCTTTCGTGTAAGCCACCACTCGATTACAGTGATCATTTTTCTCTAAAAAATTCCTCTGCAAACGCTACAGATTACCTAAATTTCTCTACATTTAACCTAACCTGGAGTTCTCTGAAATGCACTTCTTAGATTTTCTTTACCAACAACTTCATGAAAGAAATACTCGTACATTCGCTACTACAAAAATAATATATCCCAATTAGCCCACACTCGTTTGTGCACAAAGCAGTCTCTAGTTAATTTTTTACCTTCAAACATAAAATTCCCAAAGCAGCTTTTACCGCAGCCAAAGGTTGCAAGTCGCCTCTCAGGCATGTGTGTCGTAATATAGTATTTCTGAAAAACAGCAACATAATTTACAAAAAGCAAAATGAACAAAGTTTGTGGTACAAGTGAAGATTTCCGAGGAAAGCAAACAGCATAGCGGAAAAAATGTGCTAAGAACTTTTGCTAAAACTTTCCGACCAACATAAAGAGGCGGCCCCAACTGATTGCTGAAAATACACACAATTCGAAAAGAAATCGCGCAGTCAATAAAGTTCACGGCATGCGTACAAAAAGGCAAAATGCTTTTGTTAATAAACTGCCGCGTTACGCGAATAAAAAAAGAACAGCATATAACAGTTCAGCAAGTTCCGCCAAAGCGTCTAAGCCTTTATGCCAATGCTTTTTGTAAATGCTATGTAGTGCAGCAAGCCAGTTAAATATGCTCTTGAAAATGCAGAGCGTTGGTAGCGTTGAAACTTTCGCTAGCGGCAAACGGCTGAGCGATACCTTTGTAACCGTCACCCGTTCGCTCCCAAATTTAATCTTTCACTGCCCCTCTTTTCGTCATAAGCCTCTACTTCACATTTGATTCCCCTTTGACGTACGTTGTTTTTAACCCATTTCCTTTTCTCTCTGCCACAACTGCAACTCTTCTTCGCTCACACACACCCTACCGCTGACATTTTTCTGGCTTTTTATTTTATTTATTTTTTTGGCATTTTGTGTACGTTGTTCATACGCCATGCCGTACATAACTCATATACCATAAATACGAGTACACTGAGTGCCATTGAAAATCGTGAAGTGAATTAGATTGATGAAGTTTATATTTTTTTGTAAATTTTTTGTAAAACTACCGTTTACGTTCCAACGAAAACAGTATAAATGAAGACCGCGTGCTCCTTAACAAACTTACGAAAAATCAACAAAATTTCGAAATTTCAACTGGATTTTTTTTTACATTTTTTTAGGTATACAGTTTTGTAGTTTATTAAATTTTAGTGTCTTATAATGGAAGCTTAAGCAGGCTACTACTCAGCGGAAAATTCATATTTCCGAAGCTGTTAATGGAAAGCATATCAAACTATGAAGCAAATTTTCGTGAGCTGAAAAATTGTATATGAACCTCAAAAAAACTCTAGAGAATAAAATTCAAAATTTTGAATATTTTTTTTAATTTTTAATTTTTATGCGTAGTTTTTATAAAGCCTTGCGACTTGAGCGCATTAGCATTTTTGTCAAAAACCAAGCTTTCACAAAAGCCTCATAACTAAATATTTGCTACACTAAAAGTTTAAAAAATCGATGTATTGCAAACCAAAGCTGTGTGATTTTCAAAGCCACTGTATGCAATACTTTTTCATACTGTGCCAGCATATGAGTGAAATTTTTCCAGCACTTCCGTACACTGCTACGAAGCAAGCAACTTAATAATTCACACAGATGTTTTATTGAAAAGTAAACAAAAATAACGAAAATATGAAAAAAGTTACGACAAAACGTCATTTTTAGTTTTTTATGACTTTGCGAACAAAATTGTATTATATGCACTGGGGGAGGCTAAAAAAAATACCAAAAAAGTACAATAGCAAAAAAGTTGTGTGGTTGAAGTGCTCTAATTTTTGGAGGAGGGTATAAAGCGTGGAGAAAGTGATGGAAGGAATAAGTTTTCTAACTTTTTTAGCGCTTGATTGTTTTCTTGTTTCTTTAGCCTTATAAAACTTACGCGCATGTTCTTACAAGAGGCTGTTCTGGCACATACTTTTATGTAACAAATAATGTGGGGTAAAGTTCAAATCGTTGACAATGTAAACATTTATCTTTAAAGCAATTGCAGTGTATTAGTTGGATTACGAAAAATCCTTTTTATGTACAATACTTGTATTAGTGGTTTGAGTGTCTATTCAACACCAGTTTGTCAAAAAAGAAAAAAAAAAAACTAAAGCCGAATACAACCCGAATTTACTTTAGTTTTCACTTACCTTCAAGTATAAGTATACTTGCGGATACTACAAGCAACACATAGAGAATCAATCAGACTTCACACAAATCGCTTACAATTTCAATTTTTTTAAGAGGCCGGATATGCAGCTTTGCTTTTAATAATAATATACTTAGGAGTTATGCTGATACTCATTTTGCCGCCCACTCTACTCCCTGCATATTTCTGGTTAACTTGGATGAGCTGCTTACAGAAAGAGTTAGCCGCAGCGATCATTCAGTTACAGCCTTATGCCTACATGTTTGTAAATCATTGACAAGTTCAGCGCTTCCAACGATACTTTATCTAAGATTTAACCACCTTCTCATGACTAGGTGGCTGCCGGAGATGCAATATTGCCCGATGAGTACCAATGTAGGCCTAGTAAACCTATAATTAACCAAATTTCCTGAGAATGCTCAAACTGAAGAATTGCTGAGGTTTCATAAATAATTTTGTAGAAAAAGTAATGCCGAAAGATGATATATCTGAGCTCAAGTTATAACTATGTTCAGCTCAAAATAGTTGTAGTGAAATCTTAACAATTTTTTTTAATACAGTGCACAAATAAATACCTCAACAAATACCTTACGACTCAAAGCTAAAAGTTTTGAACCAAAATTACAAGAACCTAAAAAAATGTGCATACGAATTCGTGAACTCTTTAGTATGTAGAATGGGCACACACATACATATAAACCGCATACACAACATTTTTTTGTGTTAATATTGAACCGATAATAAAACTAAATTTTATGAATTTTTTACTAATATTGAATGCCGCCGTCCCATAAACCGCACCAAACAGTCACTCTTTGTGGGTGCATTGGTTTTTCTGCAATCACTCTTGGATTATCATTCGCCCAAATGCGAATGCAATAATTCTGCTTATTGAAGAATCCACTGAGATGAAAATGTGCCTCATCACTGAAGATGATTTTCTTTGATATGCATTTTGATTTGAACGCCCCTTTTCATAATAAGCCTAAATAACTTTAACGCATTGCTCGATTGTGTATCTTTAAATGATTAAAATTGAATGAGTCTGGAATTGAAAAATGTCAAATGAAGTGCAGAAAAAAACGTGACACTTAGGTTCGGTTCACATTCAACATCGGCCCTTGAAATTTAACCACCCTTTAGTTAGATCTTCGCACTAATATTAGTTTGAACACAGGCATAAGCTGCCGAAACCGAGAAGACTTCAGAATAAATCTTAGCTTGCGGCATCGGACTATTGCTGCGTCTTTCAGGCTGAACTAATAAGAATAAAAAGATTAACTTTTAAAAAATTCTCCTCGAAATGGTGTTGTCTACTACAATCAATCTAATGTTCACGCTCTCATTAAATCTGCACACTGCCGCACTACCTCGAAGGCAACTGTTCAATGTATGAAAATACTAGAAAGAATGGGCGCCTGCAGTACAATGAGTATGGTACGATTCATGGCTAGAAAAGCTTTCTTCGCAGAAATATCGCGGACAATCTAGCAAAGGAAGGAACTAAATTGCTCTTGGGCCAAAAGACGGACATTGTCAGACGTATTTTGTAGGGACAAAAATACCACTTTCAAGAAGAAAAATTACAAGAATTTGTAGCTCCTTACAACTTGCACATTATTATACTAGAATTGATTGAATTATAAAACCGCATACCAAAAATTATTCTATACATTCTGAATGAAAATTTTGAAGTTTTGTGAAATGTGAAACGTTTGAAACAACGATTAAGGTGGTTTCTGTTGTATATTGATTTAAACTTTTATAAAAAATTAATAGAAACTAGTCAGCAGGCAAAACTGGTAAAAATTGGCCCTATTTTACTGTCCATAATTGAATATTAGGATGGAGCAAACACAATTTTTTTTATCTTGGTGCATCCTTCTAAACTTATTATATAGTCAAAGAGACACCTATTTTTCATTATTATTTTTTTTATTATTTACGAGTGCCACAAACATTTTGAAAATTTTTAGTGAATATCAATGGCAAAAATGCAATTTCCCATAATTTTGGCAAACACAATTTTTACAGCTCTATATTATTTAATGACCAATCTTAATTTCCCTTCGCAAATGTCCAAACACTTATACTACAAGGTGGCGCAAAATTAATCACAACATCGAAAGATTTATAATTTTTGCAAATGGCGTAGTACATCAGTCATATGTGACACCTTTGAACCAGACAGCTGCATACAAAGTACAAAATAAAGCTTTCTATCATTCAAACTATTTTTTTTTATTTAATAAAAAAGTTGGTAGTCATTCGAACACAAAATTGCGTGATTAATTTTGCACCACCTTGTATTATTAATATAATTATTTTTACAGACTCGATTTTGGTGCGGCCTTTGAATTTTGCACCACATTTTGTATGCGCTATTAAAAAATATACATATTAAAAAAATGCATAGGAGCTATGAAAACCCCCCAAAATTGAAAACAAAAATTTGAATTAAAAAACTAACAATATTTATTTCGCTGTTTTCTTTGTTTATGTTTTTGAGTTTTGTTTGAAACACTTTTTTTTGGCCGTAGGACAAATATAGAGGCTAGCATCAAAAAAATGTCTTTCTTGTTGTTTTTGGGCCACCCTAATGGGGCGTCCATAAATTACGTGAGGTGATTTTTTCAATTTTCTGTACCTCCCTCCCCCCTTGATGAGATGTCGTGAGATTTTATTCAACCCCCTCCCCATCCCCCAATCTCACGTGAGATTTTTCAAAATGTGGGTTTCTTCTGTAAACGCGTTGGATTGTTATTGTAAAAAGAAAAAAAAATTGCTTCGTGCTTTTATTTACGACTAGTTAAGACTAGTAATCAATATTGCTGAGAGTTATAAGTGTAATAAAAATTTTACAATACGAATAGAAAACTTAAATCGTAACTACTGCGATTAAAAAAAGAATATCTACTCTAATTCCTGCTCCTTCAACTTCGTTCTGATCTAGCCACTCTAAGCCGTTGACGCTTGCGCACAGTAACTCATTAGCCCGTCTTGCGACAATCCGTGAGGGTCGCACTTTGCGGTACATACGCGCTTGCTTAGCTGGTGCAATGTGAGCTGCTCGCCTGTGCTCTGCAGCTCTTGTGATAGATGCGAAGTAAATACCGCATGTACTGCAGCATATTTTCTCTAAATCATCACGTATACTTAGGCAATAGAGATCATAAGGCGTGCTGATAAAGGCATTCAGCGGTTGAATCGGTAGGCGTATTAGAAATGGAGCAAATGACTTTCCGTCATGTTCTTTAAAGTCCGGAATTATCAAACGTCAATCAACCTAAGTGATAGGGTATGGAGGTGGCAGAAAACGGTCGTGAAGAATCATATGCAGATCACTCCGACGTGGGCTGCAGCAGTTCTGATCATCGCATTTCACAACCTAAAAAAAAATTAAAAACAATTTCCTTTTTTTACTCTTAATAAAAATTTGTTTGACATTTCGCGCTCGTTAGAAAACTAAAAAAAAAAAAATAGGCACGCATAAAAATTTGATATGAATCAACTGCAATGTACCTGGACTAAATATTGGCTCTCTCTAAAGAAAGAAGGTTGGAACCTGTCCGTGTGTCGCTGCCACTCAGCTCGTACGCTCTTGTTCATCGAGTCGCGCGTTCGGCTGATGGTGGCGCGAAAACAAACGACGGGCTACACTGTACCGTAAATTCAGATTAAATTGAGCTATTTGGTATAAAACAAATATGAATGAAATTATTTTCTTTCGAACGAATTAGTGAATGATCTTAATCATACTACGATTACGCTTAAGATTAAATCTGGATAATGGACCAAAATAATATAATTTTTTTAATTTTCAATCAGAAAAAAAATTGTGTTATATTTGCCGAGACCGCCCCCTCTCTCCAACGTAAGATTAGATGAGATTTGACTCGACCCCCCACCCCCCTTAAACATCTCACGTAATGTATGGACGCCCCCTAATGTAGATATGTATATATTTAAATTACAGAAGAAAAGAAAAGAAAAATAGTTCTTTTCTAAGAAAATTGTATAAAAATTTTTGTTTTCTATAATTCATACACGCACCATCTGGTTTTAAGTAAAAGTAAAAAAAATAAAAAAAAAATTTTAAAATTAAGGGGCACCCTAGTATACGCTATGCAATACTTTCAATACGAAAATTCTATAATATTTCTATTATCTTTTTATTACAGTTCCCAGCATGCAGCCACATTGAATTCAGCTCTAAAATAATAAAATCCTGAATAAAAACTAAAAACAACAACAACAAATGAGCGCACAAAACACCTCATACGATCGCTTTCAAAGCAAACACAAATCAAACAAAATGGCCACACATGCAGCGTCCACCAGTCCAGTCAGATGGAATAAAACGAAAGCTACGAATAACACAAAACCCATAAAATCCACAAAAACTGCACCAAACTGCACTGAACCATACCACCGAAACCGGGAGCGCAGGCATCACAGAGCAACAATAGCAAAAACTACAATGCCTTCGTTTACACCTTCGACATTTCTACTACTCTGCACCCTCACACTGCTGAGTCTGCTTTCGCACGCGTACGCCTTCTGCCCCTCCAAATGCCAGTGCCTCAGTGGCGATGCCAATAGTCGGGCTTATTGCGTTGACGCCGCGCTCGAGGATGTGCCCATACAATTGAATCCCGAAACGAAATATATCAATTTGACACGAAATAAGATACGCAACCTTGAATTCACGTTGCCCTTTTACATGAAGCTAGAAGTGCTGGATCTCTCACAAAATATCATCGAAACACTTGGCTCGAAAAATTTCGAATATCAAAAGGATATGCGTACATTGAATTTGAGTCGTAATTCGGTGAGCGCACTGCAAAAGGACGCCTTCAAGGGATTGAGCAATTTGTTGGTGCTCGATTTGAGCTACAATCGCATTGAGGTGGCGCATCCGAGCGCAATGAGCAATCTCACGTCGCTAATTAAACTCGATCTGACAAATAATAATATAGTGAGTTTGGAGGACAATTGTTTTCGCAATATGATATCCTTAGAGATTTTGATTTTCAAAAATAACCAGCTGCTGGATGTGCCATCGAATAATTTGCAACATTTGCATGCGCTCAAATCGCTAGATTTATCTGATAATCTGGTGGAATATGTGCGCAACGATAGCTTTGAAGGTTTGCGAGAGTTGATGGTGCTGACGATGAGAGGCAATGTGATCTCCGAGTTGGATTTGAGCGCCTTTGAGGGGCTGACAACGCTGAAGCATCTGGATTTGGCCGATAACAACTTGACGGTAAGTGATTTTTATGGGTTAAGACGGGTTGGGGTGGTGTATATTCTGAGAAGGAAAAACCGAAAATGAGAAATGTCTAAAAGTGGACGGCAAAGAAGTTGTTGTAGTAATATACCTCTCCATGGAAATAAGGCATACATTTAGGCTGGTGAAAAATATAAATGTTTTCCTTTTTATCTCAGAAGTATGCAACGATTTTTTTTAAAGAAAAATTGTACTCTGAAAAGTATGCAAGGCATGAGAGGTTTTATTATAATATAATTTTTTTATGAATATTGTCGGTTTAAAACAGGGTGATTCAAATTTAAAAGAATTTATTTATAGAATTTATGTTGTATGACTGTGAGATAGAATGAACCAAACAAATTCTTTTCTTGATGCTACGAAAATTAAAAAAAAATTTTGAAATTAAAAAAGAAAAGACTTTAATCGTGCTTGTTTTGCACCAATGACGTATAAATTAAAACAAAAAAATTTTAATCATTTTATGTTTACCTCGACGGAGAAAAAATTAAAAAAAAATGTTAAAAATGGAAATCCAACAATGCGTATATAATTTTCTTGGCTTTAATACAATTCTTGTTAATGGCAGCGTATCAGGATGGCCCAAACAAAAATTGTTCTGTCTCGATCCTATAAAATTTGTTTAAAGATTTAAAAATTTAAATAAAAAAATATTTCTCCGTTCTCCATTCTCCTTTCAACACCTGGATCCGGATGCCTGACGGAGGGTTAATAAAAAATGTTCAAAATTTAAAACATTTAAATATAATTTAGTTTGTTTTTATCTTTATCCATAGATCCTCTTTTTTATAGTAGCGGCTATTAGGATAGTCAAATAAATTTTTTTCTTTCTTTCGATGCTACAAAAATTTAACATAAAGTTAAGAATTAAAATAAATGAGCCGTCGGAAGCTCATGTCATTCGGTATAATAGAAATATTTTAAATTACGTCGAAAAAGCCTGGTGAGACCCGGGTGCTCAACGGAGGGTTAATAAAAAAATTTAAAAATTTTTCAAATTCGTTTGTTTTTATTTTTGGGTAAAATCCATTTTTTGGTAGTAGCTGTGTATAAGAATGACCCAATAAAAAAAATTTTTATGTGTTTAGATGCTGCAAAAATTAAAAAACAAAACTTTAATTCATAAAAAATATTTATCCAGTGTTTTTATGTTTTTGTTTGCCTTTATGCTCCGAAAGCTTGAAAACATGTTAAAAATAAAAAAAATACAATATATATTTAATTTAATTTTTTTTTATTTTTGGCTAAAGAAATTTGTAGTAACAAAACAATGTACTTTCATTTTAATTTTTTTTTTTATTTTTTAACTTTTTTCTTTTTATATTTAATACCTTTTTCCCTTCTTAGAAAGCTTTAATATATTTTCGGGGCTCGTGTAAAAACGACTGAAACTATTTTTCTTAAATAGGTTATATATTATCCGTCCAAATTAAGTGTCCCAGGGTCATCTAACTCAAGCGCAAAACCACCTTCTCTTGCCCGGCGATGGCGATATGCATTGTCCCATGAATATGAACATCCTCCACTCTTCAATTTAAGTGAGTTTTACACTTTTCATAAGCTTGCCTGTTTGTGTCTCAGTTCACGCCAAGTTCAAATGTTCCCAGCAGCCAATTAATTAGAGGAAATTCTATGTCAGTGACAGTTCGAATAGTTACTAACATGAAATCATATTCGAAGTATTCCTAAACAAAGCCTTATACTTACTGCATATACATAGTTTGTCTTCTATTTTGTCAACTTAGCCCAGCCACGGCTAATCTTATGCGTCATAATTTATTTCTCCTACGTGGCGAGTTTGAAGCAAATTCCATTAGGTTGCGCTGTGGCACAAATACTTACCTACATTGTGTGTTTGGTATATACCTAAATATGTATGTGCACAAGTGTACATTTTTGTGACTTTCTGGTCCTTCACTTATTCATTCGCAAAATCTAGCACAATTTTTTCAATTTGCGCTATTTTTCACATTTTAAAATGCAGCGCACATTTTTTTGCTCTATATTTTTATGAAGACAAGAAAATGTTTTTTCAATTTATTCGCTTGCAACTAACGTAATTAAGAGGTATTTTATTCTCACAAATAAAATTTATGACAAATAATACTTTTTTGCACTTATTTTTATTTTTAACTTTGTTTGCCTTACATTTCCAGTATCGCAGTTTATTAGTTGTGGTATTTGTTCTTTTAGTTTAGACGAGCAACGGATCCTTGCCACTTTTTAATTTCACTTCATCCTTTGTAAATACGTATTTAGTTTTGTTACATTTTTTCATATCATATTTGATAAGCTAGCCGTCATATTCAGCCACAGTATCAGGTATACCAGATATTCAGTAGGGTATTTCACTATCTGCTTGCAACGTGCACCTTTCCGCATTATGCAGTCAACGCTGTCAGTCAGCTTAAATAATGCGCAGCACTGCCACTGTACCAGAGCAAACTCTTTCAGAAAGTTTTGACATGAATGAAAGACATTTTATAAATATCCAAACAGGTTCTTTAAACATTTCTGGTCAGATATATTTCAGGAAAATCGTTGGCGACTGAAAGCTTCAGAAGCGAAAATGTATTGATAAATACTGAAAATTTAAATGTGTTTGCCTAAAAACTTCACCGCTTCGATGTTGATGAAATGTAGTAAAGATGATCAGCTGTACTGTAGCATAAGTTGGCAAGAAAGTGGAGAAAATTTCAAGTGGTTGTCGATACATAAGAATTAAAATTTACATAACGTTTTCACTTTTTCTTTAAATTATAACTCAAATAATTGTCGATCTTGGTTTTTTTTAATTTTTTAAAACACAAATTTTTTTTTCTTAAGATACATTTGTGATGGTAGTTGAATCAATTTTGTGTGGTTGTCGAAATATAGAGGTAAAAATTTTATCCTCTTTGTCCAAGACTTTTTTCCTTGAATTATAACTCATGTTATTGTTAACTTCAGGGAAGGAAAAATAAATGTTTTCTGTAGAATTTACGCTTAAAAAAGTAAACAAATTTGAAAAGTCCTTTTTGGTAAAAAAAAAATCGTTTCTATACTGTTTCAAATTTTTTAAATTTTATTTTAAATTTTTTACTTCGCAATAAAAACTGTAAAAATATTCTATCTTATCTGTCAATCAAAATCTCAAATTTCATTCAATTTTGTTTAAATTTTTTCCAAATTTTGTTTTAAATTTTGTAAGCTTTTTACAATTTTGATAGCCTTGTTTTTTTTTTAAGAAGTATTTCGAATGTAAGGAGGAAAAATTAGAAATATAGCGACTAAAATTTAGTTATTTGATCCAAGTACTTTTTCCTTGAATTATAATTAAAATAATTGTCGGTCTACGGGAAGGCGAAATAAAATAAATTCCTTTTTCATAATTTTTTTTTTTAACTGTTTTAAATTTTTAAAGATTTATAATTTTCTTTCGTAATTTGCGCTAAAAAATTAAAAAAAAAAATAAAACAACCTTTGTTCATATTTTTTTCAAATTGTGGAAATTGTTTTTGCACAAATGAATCCTTAAAAAGTAAAAAAAAAATTAAAAAAAAATTTTTTTGGTAAAATTTGTTGTTAATGTTTTTTAATACTGTTTTAAATTTTCTAAAATGGTTATTTTAATTTCAATTTTTTTTTAATTGTGTTTTAAATTTTTTAACTTTATTTAAATTGTCTCTCATACTTTGCGCTAAAAAATGTAAAAAAAATCAAACACCTTTGTGATCTTTTTTTTGGACTTTTTTTAAAATATGCACAAATGAATCCTAAAAATTTTCAGGATTGATTTTGATCTTTGAATCTCAAGCATTTTAAAGTGAAAGCATACAAATCATCTTTAAGAGGCAAATTTATTATATTTTTCCTTTAAATTTCATCAAGCACCCAAAGCATTTTTCTCACCATCGAGCAGTTTCTTCAACAGTTTTACTATACATTTCACGCAAAATTCTATTCGCTATTAAATTACAAGCCCAAATGGTATATGTCTTAAATAGACAAAAAATTATCTTTAATCTTCTTTGCACTTTATTGAAAAAAAGTAAAAAATACTAACATTTCCATTCCAATTGATTTCCATGCGACCCTTCATCAGCTGCAATGTCACAACATTCGTGTGCAGTGCTCAATTATTTTATCGCTCAACCTCAAAATGCACATCTTAATACAACCACAAAGAACTAAAGTAGTAACTGCTACAACAACTATTGCATATTCACTGCTTTTATCGCGATGGCATTGCACGTACTACCTAAGCTTGACAAGTGAAATGGGCAGTACTTAATAGGTTGGTACAATGAGGTTGCTCATACGACGTGGTGCACTGTGGATGTAGAATTGGATAGAATGTGAAGTGATGCGAGAGTGCAAAAACGTAAGATTGATGAAACGCATGTTGTGAGCAAATTATGTAAAAAAAAGCATAAGAATTTTTTGTTAAGTTTAACATATTGAAATACTTAATGTAACATTTATTGAGGCCAATGGAGAAATTAAAAAAAAATCGTTTTACTTAAAATATGCCTAAAATATAAATAAAATATATTCAAAGCATTCATGCGAAAAAAAAATTTAGAAATTTCCACTTTAAATATTGGTACAGCCCTTCTCCCTGCGTGCCGTAACGTACTTTGAATTAGAGGTTTCTATATTTTTATAAGTAAGTACGAGAATTGCATAACATTTAATCACTTATAATCCAATTTATATTCATTTTCCCAGATTGCATATTTCTTAAAAAAAGACATGCAAAATACAGTGAATCATAGCAGCACACATTTGTATTGGAACTGAGACGCCGAAAAGCAATTACATATGCTAATGCTCGCCGAGAGTTTTAGCAATCATCAGCTTCTTACACAATCTAGACTGCAACTCCTGCTGTGCGTCTTGACTTCCTTCATTCACCTCTTGGCAATTTGAGCACTATTTGCATAAATATAAATATATATTTGCATAGCAAATGCATTGACTCAGCTCCGCCATCATCGTTGATTATGATTTGCTGAGCATCCTTGCTGTGTCATTCCCACTCCGCACTAATCAAACACAAATTTCCATTTCAATCAATCAAATAATGGCATATTGCTTACTTTGCACTTACTCCAGTCAATTATTCTCGTACATACCCTGCAGTCAAACCAAATAGTACTGAACTACTTTACGACCAGTTTTCTGAGCAGCTGAAGTAGTTAGATTTTAAAATTTTTTCAATGCTGAAACTGTTCTTTTTAAGATTAATAAGCTACTAAGGCTCTGCAACAATGTTACACTATTTTTGAAGTAGCTTTTAGTAAGCATATAAAGTCTAGTCCGATATGTGGTGACCCGTCACCCGTTTTGGATGAGTTGAAAAATAAAACATGCATTTATGAATTAACTATATAGTCTCTGCATGGGCATTACACTAATTAATGAACAAGTTCATTAGAGGCATTTAAAATTCTACTCCAATTTGTGATAAAAGTCACAAGCTTTGGATGAGTTGGAAAAGTTGGTAAAAATTGCTAAATGAATATTTTAAAAACATTATAAATTTATGAATGAAAATATTATACTTACTTTTTTTATATTAAAATTCCGACTTAATATGTTTCAATAAAAAAAAATTACACATTTGAAAAATGTTTTTATCCCGTAGCTAAATAAAAGCAGCCTATCCAAAAAAGTATTAAAAATTAAAAATAAAATAAAAATAAAAATAAATAAAAAAATAAATATAAAAATAAAAAAATAAGAGGAATAAAAATAGAATAGAATAATATTTGTTTTGCACACATCTTTGAGTTGACATTTTTAAACTGGGCCAATACTAGTCCCTTTCAAACTAGTTCCATTCAAACTAGTCCCTTTCAGACTAGTTTGACTTCTTTCATTAAATACCATGAACTCGTAACTTAGCTTTGCACTGTAAGGTGTATTCATACATACACGCATGCACACAATCATAGAGTAATTGCCTGCTTTATTGCGTTACTATTTATGCAAATATATTTATATTGCATATATGTATAAGTGCATATGTTAATGTATTTATGCAATTGCATATTCAAAATTATGCACCATCTTGCTGCTTATGGCGCCCCAGCCAAAATAATCTACTTATTATATACATCTCTCTCTATCCCCTTTTCGATTTGCACTTCATTTGAACTTTATCTCGTCATATTCAAGTTTTAATAGCATACAACATTTCCGTAAGCCAACTGCCAAATCCAAATGCATTTTTCGATTGATCTGCGATTGAGTTGCTGTTGGAAAATGAAAATTAAATTAAGATGCCAACGTATCAGTGGAAGTTAGCTGCGAGTTGAAATATTTCATGCGCAACCCTAGCTAGAGAAATTAGTACGATACTTCACATTGAATAAAAATAATAATTAGTTAATTTATTGTAATAAACATTTCCTTACTTCTATTACAGATTGTGCCTACACAGCAACTTTCGAAGTTATCCAATCTCACCTACTTGTCGCTTAGCGGCAACCGGTTCAATCAGCTGCCTGCTGTAGCTTTTCTAAATCTGTTCCATTTGCGTGAATTGCATTTGAATCGTTTGGATCGTCTCAATCGCATTGATTCAAGGTAAGTCAAAATATTGATATAAATTATTTTTGTTCTATCTACGGAACTTTTTTGGTAAAAATTATAATATTTTATTTAATATATAAATGGCATTGGCTAAAGTGGAAAAATGCCACATATGGGAGAGTGGGAATGGAAGAGCGAATTTGTAGAGGTCTTAATCGCATAGAAAATAGTTAAATATAAAAACTTGACATGAAACTGCAGCATATCTTTTCTTGTTTTTTATAGCTTTGGGTTACAAAATGAAATAATAATAGTTTTTTTATAACTAATTTTTTTTTTTTTAATTGCGTTTGAAATCCCTTTGGGTTACAAAACCCGTTGCTGAGCTCCTTCTCCTATTTTTGATGTGCTTCTTGTTTCAGCATTTAAATTTTCATTTGAATTAAGAATCAACAATCATTAGACCTGCTATGCACACCTGAGGCCATGAAAGTGGTAATAAAACCCCATTTAATGGAAAGTAAAATATAGAAAAGTAAGTGATCGCCAGCCGAGGCGAAAATGTTTTTTGAGAAGAAATTTAAGTGTTACTCGTATAGTTATTAAATATATTCCTCTAAAAGAAAGTTTTGGAATGAAATTCATTCAGTCTTCAGAAAGTTTCAAATAATTACTTAATCGCTTACATTTTTAAAGTATTCTTCCAATCTTACATCATCTCCCTGATATGAACTTCTCTCGTACTGTATTCAAAAACCTAAATTAATATTAACTATCCATCTGCCATTGCATCAATTACGACAACTTGATCCTGACTGCCCATCACTTCCTAATTCATGGGCCGTAAACGGTGTTACCATCAGCATTCAAATGATGATATCTGCTCAATGAGCATATCAAAGCCACATTCACAGGCAGATAGAAACCATACCAGTGTATATATGTATGCACGTACGTGTGTATGCAGTTCTCTTACATGAATACACATACATGCGTTTAAGCACAGCATAGCAAGCAATCAAATCATGCAAATAATTCAATAACTTCTCGGGGGTGTAATTTTCATATCAAATCAGAAAAAAATCTTTCAAGGAAGTAGATACAGTAGTCACAGTGAATACATCCAAGTCTAGCTGCCAAGTTTGCTTATATATATAAATATATGAACCCTGCAAGAAAATATGCTAATACAGGAGCTTTGAGGGTATAGTAAATTTGAAGCCAGCACCAGTTTACGCTTCCTCTGTTCTTCATATAAGCAACTGAAATAGTGACCAATAAGAATGCCTGTTAGCCTTCATAGTCGATTCTTTGAGAGGTTTGTAGATATTCAGATCGTTTGCTTCCACGCTCTTCAACGAAGGACGCAACGTGGTATAGCGCCATTGTATATAGCTGTTGCCTCTTCTCTCTTCTTCTGAGCTGTTATCTGATGGTGTTTTATTCACTGCCGCAAAGACTTAAGCAATAATAGTGTAAAGAACATGGCTTTTCTAGTTAGTCTGGCAGCTGCTTCATGTGAGTTGAAGGCGATTATGTGCCTCTAGCAAATTAAGTCTCGTGTGTCTGAGAAGATGTATCTTTGAGTGCACTCACCGTTAGGCTGCTTGGAGTAGTTTCGCTCTAAATGAACACTGCACACTAGTTAATGGTTCGTGCATCTGTTTGAAGGATAATCGCAAAGTTGTCCATCTTGCCTTTCGAGACCTTTGAATCAGCTCTTCCTTCAATTAATGATGTGTGTGCTGTTGTTGTTGACCTGCACTTTTATGCTTCCTCCGCATGCCGGTGGTTTTTATGATGAGTTTTTTCGTGTCCGAAACACTGTCGTACACGGAGACTCGAACCCGGACACTTTCGAACTATTTACTAGATAAGATTATAAAATTTTGTTACTGCAAGTGGGGTACACCTACAAAGACGCATTAAGTCAATGTTCTGAAGAAAAATATTTTAAGAAATACATTAACTCTAGCGCCACCTATCGATTTAATTTTGAGCAGTACATTTCTTTTAGCCTTACCATTTTACATCTTGAATATGAACCGAATTGGATTGTCAATAAATTGGTCATAAGTATCTTGACTCTAGCGCCACCTATCCAATTTTTTCTATATATCATACCTGAAAATGGAAGCATTTGAATATCAGAGTTTGAACTCAATCTTAAAGTAGTCCACTAGTTTCTAGGACGAAAGGGGATACCCAAACATACTTAGTTTCATTTATAATTACAAGATAAGTTTAATAATTACAACCCGACTTCACAGCATCACGCGCCTACAGATATATTTACATTTATATATATGTAAATATATTCATTTAAATTAAATATTATTATAGCATATTTTTCAGATAAAGTTATTCCGATAATAAAGTTATTTCAAACAGTGACATATTTTGGGGTATATTTTGTGGATGAAATTGGAAGCGCTGGTCCAAATACCTACCATTTAAATCTTACCTGTCAGATAAAGTGACAGATAGTGAATGCTGCGCCAATAATTTTTGAGCACGAACCAAGTTTTCCGATGATTTTTGACGCTTCGTGTCTGAAACTAAACTCATCAAAATCAGAAGTTTCTTAGGTTTTCGAGGCAATCTACTCTTCTAATTTACGGTGTGCTTCTTGATATTGTTCCATGACCAGATGAACCTCCATCTTGATGTCAATTCGAACGGCAGATTGTGTTTTAAGAGGAGGTGATGAGGGAAGAAATAAAAACGGAAGTTTACTCTTTTAATTGCCGAGGGACGATTAATATTAGAAAACACCTTATCCGATATTTGGTTTTTTATGCTCTCAGGGGAGTTCGAATCCGGAGCATACACATATAAACCCATTCGGCTACTTTGGCGTAAAAGTTTAGAACAAAAAGAAGACTTTTGCCCATATTTAAGGTTATGTGGTTATAGGGGAATGGGAATTTATGGTTTTTTTTTTTTGGTTTTTTTTTTTGGATGAGCGTAACTGCATCTCACAATAAAGCTCGTTTACTTTTAAATCCTTATTCGTACTTCAAAAAAATCTTTATTTGGCTATCGATATCGTGAATTTACTATACGGCGTCAGATGCCGATAAGGTGGGGGCCCATATAATCGCTCTTTAGCGAACTGAAACCAGTATCATAAAACATTAGTTGTCAGATCTAACTCCCGCGGCGACAGATCTCTTTTTTTTTGTGAATATGTATTCTTCTCATTTGACATTCTTGTGACTGGTCCAAATCGTACCAGTTTGGAACTAGACATTTTTTCACTAGTTTAGGTTTTCATTGCAAGTCAGATTCGTATATATGTATTTGTCTATATATACAAATAGGCAAGTATAAATGTCGATATTTTGTATGACAGCAACCAAATGTGTTATTTGCAAGTGTTTACAAATTAATATGCGTTTGCCTGCCCAAGCAGCTACGAATGCCTTGAACTTTAACTGTACTTGGTAGTTGTGACTTTATGCTTGAATGTACATATGTAGGTATGTACTTATGAGTTTATCTTTGGCTTCTATCATGCCAATATACACACATACACATACCCACACATGCAGGTTATGCGGGTTTTGCCTGCATTTGATCCGATGCCTTGCCACGCTTTGATATGACAGACATTTTGTCTTCACTTGTCTCCTCCTACAAAAAGCGTTTGTGTGCAGCCAAATCGTACTGAGCATAATTTCTGCTGCGCGAATTGACGCATCCCAAGTTGATTTGCGATTAAGTCATCTGTGTGATTGTTTGTCTGCGTTTGCCACAGAAGCAGCTGGCTCTTACTACTTAGCTCTTATGCTCAAACACGCACCTACATACATATACTCGTACATAGATATGCATATGATAGTCCTCTAACTGTTTATGGTTCACTTATTCACTCGTCTACTTTTCGTCTGCCAGCTGTCTATTTGGCTGCGTCCCCGTAGTCCTTATGTGAATTTCCTCTACAAATCTTTGTCATCCTTGCCAACAACATTGACATTCAGCGCGTTCGGTTCGGTTCAATGTGTTTCAATACTTGTTTGCGCCTCAGCGCGATTTTATGTGTGAATGAGTCTAGCTATCGCGTGCTGTATGCGGTGGAATATTTCATTTTCCGTTTGATGATAGCTACGTATACGTAGGTTAAATATCCTCTTGGGTAATATTAGACTGTATAGCAATAATATTACATTACGGCTGCTAGCAGTCAGCTGTCAATACTGATGCGCTTATGAAAGGTTACATAACATATTTGGTATGTTTTATTATTGACAATTGAAAGACTATATTGGAGAATTGGGAAATGGGGCGAGGGAATGAGTAGGAAAGGAAACGTTGGTTGGTGAGTTCAAAATAATTTCTTTGAAGAAGTTTAGGCACACTAAATTGTGGCTATGTTTACTTTTTATTTCAGTACATGCTGAGTTAAAAATTACTGAGGTCACTGAAGACAGATTTATAAAAATGTATACTTTCTTAATTCAGAATTTGTCTGTAATTTATTTTAAATTATTTTTGCTATAACATGAAATAAGGTAACGAAAAAATATGTGCCCACATGACCCTCTACTTACATCGCTAACGGAAAAGATGTCCAGACAATAGTAGAAACTTAAAGGTAATATTACTTAAATAATTTCTGATTAATTTGGTTACGTGACTTGATGTCCTAAGCTTAATCAATTTCGAAAAATGCTATTTTAAGAATTATTTTAAAAAAAATTTGATGGACGCACAACCACTGGAATATTCGTTCAACGGTCCGATAATTTTTCTGTTTATATTTAAAGGGTATAACAATTAATAAAAATCATCAACGGGAACCATGAGAGAACCAACCGCTGGGAGTTAAAAATGGTTGTTCGATAAGTTTCTGAGTTAAGATTTTAAAAAATTATGTATGACAACTATTCTGTAAATTTTCAAAATTAGTAACCAGAAGCGACCTAACTAGTAACGTCCTTAAGGGGGGAAACCGGTTTAGATCGATCAAAAAATCGATTTTTTTTATTGCATAAATCGTTAGTATAACCACTCAAGAATATGTGATAAACATTTTAAAGCCAAATTCGCATTATTCCCGATTCTATGAGCACTTAAGTGACTGCCCGTCGGTTCCGCACCATAGCGCACGTTAGTTAGAACGACGTTTTTCTCGAATCTACTTTTTTCAACTGGTGGGCACTCTAGCTCATAAAGTTTTAGATCAATCATTATAAACTTTTTTCGGAGTATTCCTTATTCAATCCTAATCCATATGAACCTAATTTTGAGATTATATTATCATTAAAATTTTTTTTTTTAAGCAAAATAGATAAAAAGAATATGGTATAAAAAACTACTTTGTGTTCAAGCGCCTCAAAAGCATGCAATTTTCAATTTTTTTTTTTACCACAATTAGGTGCATATTCATAACGCCACTATCTCGCGCGGAAATAGCTTCAAAAAAATTTAAAAGTGTACCTAAAAATATAAATAAGGTATCCTCTAAACATAAAAAATTTCTGATTATTCCTTCTTTGTTCAAAAATTCTCGAAAAACACCAAAATGTTGGCCTCCTAAACCGGTTTCCCCCCTTAAGTATCTGGCACGACTTTACCGGGATCACTTTATAGTGGCCTCAGCAGTTCAATTAAACTAATAATATTGGCTATATCTTGAAATTTTTCTATAAAAATCATAGTGGCCGTTTAAGAGCATGAACTTAAACTGCATCAAAGAAAATTTGTGAAGAAAAGGCGAAAATGTTCAAATTTTTATATAAAATAAGAGATAACACTGTGCGACAAATATCAAATTTTTTTTTGTTATCCATGAAAAGTTTCATATCCACTTGAGAGCAAAGATTTTATATAGTAATGCTGCTAACTCAGTTTTTCATTTTCTCATCAGTTAAATTGTTTAATGATCTTTAAAGTTTAAACGAGGAAGCCGTAAGCGAAGGTATCCACTGCGTATACTTTATTTCATAGGAGGGCAATTCAACTCTTTTTTTACATTTTAATAAAACAGAAAAAATAATGAATTTGAGATTTGTATTAATACATTTTCATCTTTTACATATTTTTTTTTTTTATCATTAGAAAATTTTAAAAATACTGAAGGTTACTCGCATATTTATTTCAGGGCTGTTACTGTTTTTGACGAAAAGTTTGTTTGTTCGTTTGTTGTCCTTATTTATATCATGGAGTGGGTATAAGTAATTAAAATCATTTTGTGAAAACTTAGTCCTTTGAATCTTTTAAGTTCTTTGATACTTAAAAGTGATGAAAAAATTAGAAACTAAAAAAGCAGCATTACTATGTAGAAAATATAGTTTCAGGTGCCTATAAAATTTTTCTAGATAACTTTTACTGTCGCACAGTGTAATGCATACGAGTACATCCTCATTCTATTATATACATGACTTCATGAAAGGCTTCGTTTGCAAACAAATTCTTATACCCACATACCTCAACAAATTGGTTGAATGATTGTTGCCCTTTCGTGGCACTGTCACTCAAACTAAGAACAACCCACATGCCACTTCTTCAATCACTCAACTGCATATCCCCTACTAAGTATTCACTATTTTGGCCGCCGTTTTTTCCGCATTTCTTTCCACCGAAACTTTGTCGCTTGCCCGCCGGCATACTATTCAATCGACAAGTTGCAAGTAATTTTCAATTTTCAAGCATTTTCGCTGGCGAATTTGCATAAGTGGCGAAAAAATACAGACACAAATACAAGCATGCATACACATGCAGACAAACATACGAGTATATGTCAGGAGTAACCTTACACGCTCACACACTTACACACAAACATCCGGCAGTTCAATTGCAGTGGCAAGCCCAAGGCCGGGTTTACAAGCCGCTCGCGCGCTTATTTCCGCTTCCGGTTGGCAGCACATTTCCGAGCGCTGGCATCTTCACGTAACACGTAAGCGTCGGCACAGGAGGCAAGCCAACAAGCAAGCACGCAACGAAAGAAGAAAATTACACAAAAGAAAAAAAGCACGCCAAAAGTTAACAACAACAACAGACAAAAGCAACCAAAAGCAATCTTGCCTGCCACGCAGTCACAAAATCCGATTGCTGCTTTCGTACACTTTTTCGCCGCATTTGCTGATTTGCATGTGTTTACCAACGGGACTGCTGTTTTTGTTAGCATACATTTAAGCGCTCAAATGCATTGCTGACTACCATTTGCCGCTACTCGTTTGCCAATGCCTCCGAAAATGTAAGCAAATAACGTAGAAGCGCTGCCAGCAAATTCTCAGTTGCTGCTCTGAGTTACCCTCACTTAGTCTGCCTTTGCTCCCTGTTGTTGAACTCGTCGAATTACTTATTCCTATTCTTGCATTCCTTGTTATTGTTGTGCTGCGCAATTTGTGCCCATCTTTACGTGTGTTGTCGTCTACGTTTGTCTGCCGATTTGCGGAGCTTTAAATCGTTTACTCATAGATGCCGCTATTGAAATCGCAGACATGTCTGAATTTGATAAGCAGCCAGGGTGGGGTGAGGCATTTCATTGAATCATGCATGTGTGGGTGGGTGCGTGTTACAGCGCAAGTTAGTCGAAAGATTTTAATATTTGCATAATATTTGCAGAGGTAATTGAATTTGCCACGGGCAGACTGCACGAAGTAGCTAGGACTGTAAGCGCGCTTAGGCTGCTTTGGCGTTGTAGTTGTTCCTGGCAGTGTAGAGCAGACTTTTCGGCTACCTGTTTAGGTTCCACAGTGGCATTGCTTGGCTGTGCTATAACAAGCTGATTTAATTCTTTCAACCACTACAACTTTTGGTCAACCGAACTAGATGTTTTTGTTTCTTGTGTTTTTTTTTTAATTTCTTATAAATACTTTGATCTCAGTTGGGTACGAAGCCCCAGTGCTAGTTTATTGTTCATTTTACGTACGCAGTATACTATTTAAACAAGCACTTTTCATTTTGTTCCTACAAATATTTCAGCAAACTATATTACCCTCCTTCAGCATTTCCTACTGAATTCTAGCCTTCAATTTTCTTGCACTGCACATATCTTCATTTTGTGTCACTCATACGTCACGCCGCACTCTGTAGTCAATTCTGGCAACGTCTTCGTCAAAGGCTCCTCTTCTTTGATTTTGCTTTTTTTATTTTCTCATCGCTTTACCTGCCTCGGGCATTTGGGTCCATTATACAAAGTTGTTAAATCGTAGTGGTTTTCAACTCATTGACGCGTGAGCTCGAAAACGCTGAAATCAAACGTTGATGGAATGGCAAAAGGCAATCAGTCACATATAAACATAGGCACCTCCAAGTATAATATCGACATAAACGCACACGTGAGCACTAAATAATTTGTGAAGAATATAAGAATAAGATGAGAAGAACTGTTGCCTCCAACTTTAAACAACAACCTTCAACGCCATGGAAGATAGTAAGAAGTATTATTTAATATTTAAAAACCAAAAATTTGATTTATACCTATACCAGAAAAAGGTCAGCGGCATGAAAGGACTTTATTACGATTGTATGAATGGAATGGAGTTATAGGTGACCGGAAATTTGTTTTCTCAAGCATTTAGGGAAGATTACTTATGCTCATGAAATGGGATTTAAAGGATGAGAGAAGAGGTGGGGTGAACTTCATTACTCCTCAGCAAACTTCCCGTTTAATGCAAAGTTCTTACTTTTTAGAATTATTGCTACCAGGTGTATACCTATGACGGATTGTTTATAAGAATTTTTTAATTTAAAAAACCAAGAAATTCAACTGTGTGCCTAAAAAAAAGATACGGTAAAATAGTATTCTAATAAGATGCCAGAAATGTCAATAGTCATTAAAAATGACAATAAAATCTCAAAAAAATGTAAATTTTATTGCAAATTCCAATAAAAAGGTTTGTTCGATAAAAGCTTGGAGCCAGTCTCCTACCATTGCGCTAAGTTAAGAAAAAAACAATTTATTGTCGATTTTGGCAAAACAAACTTTTGTTATCAACATTCATTCCGCAAAACAAAAAAAATAAAATTTTTACAGTTTACAGTATATAAAGAAAAAAAGTAAACCCACTTCAATGATAGTTTTCACGCCTCGTCGTATTTAGTTACGTAATTTATACCTATGAAAACGGAATTTAAAAAGAAATGCGCTATTATTTTACACATTTGGCAGAAAATATAAATCTGGCCAATTGTATTTGCCTTAATTGTGCTCTTAATTTATTTTTAATTATATTTCATGAAAATGCAGGGTGCGTGCGATATTTGGGGGCAACTTGAGAGTAACTCTTATTAGCTTTCATTTTAAACAAAATTTACCGAATTTCTTGAACAACAATTTGAGAGGGGTCCTCGTCAGTGATCAAGGGCAAGCGAATAAATAATGCAAATTCGGACAGTTCCCGATGGTTCCTCGTGCTTTTTGCGTTTTGCAATAGATTTTGCATCATAGCCTGAAGCTGCCAATACACGAACCTTATGTAGGAATGAACAGGCGCACTTGAGAAAATAAAGACTTCAAAATTTGTGTGATTTGCACAAAAAGCGACGATAACTGTCTTCATTTCTTGAGTTAAATTGTAGACGTCCAAGTCTCATATAAAAAAGAAGAAGAAAAAATAATAGTTTCGAGAAGTTATAGCGACACATACCGTAAGCAACCTGTAAATAATGGTAGAGTTTACTTGTAAGAGATTTGTTACAGATTTGAAAATAAGAAAAATCAGTTCTGGTCTCTACGTCATAGTTTGAAGGCACAAAAGTCTCAAAACAAAAAATTCAATAGTGTGACGCTCGAGAACTAGCGGAAATCATAGACTCCCTATGAGGTGATTTTTTTTACTAGAACCCTCGAGCTTCCCACACAAAGGACCTTCAGCTCGAAATATTCCTTTATATGTACAAGGTGGCGCAAAATTGATCAAACAAATTTGGTTTTGAATAAATTTTATACTGGAAAAAAAACAAAATGATTTTGAGAAATAGAAATTTTTATTTGGACCTACACGCGCTCCATTGCTTGTCGGTTTGTATACTCCAGCTGTCTACTTTATAAATAACAAATATAATTGACGTGTGTACCATATACACAAATTATAAATCTTCCGATAAGGCGATTAATTGTGCGCCATCTTGTAAATTTAATATGCCATAGGAAAATAAATTAAAATCCACCCATAAAGTGAAGAGTCTCGAAAGGCACAAATTTGAGCTTGGAGGTGAAGACAGCACTTATTAGTATTTTTAGCTGTACTGTTGTGACATAGAACCCCAATCACGCACATTTCCCAGGTTACCTGTTTTCTCATCAGCCAAGAATTGTCAACACTAGCAGAAATTTTCTTCAATTTTAAATCATCTTTACAATCGACGGAAAATAGCGCCGTCGTTCCCATATAACTTATAGAGTTATAAAAATTTAATTACTAAATGTAAAACTATTAAATTTTTACATGAGCTACGCACTATCAGTTGCACTACCTATTAAATTAGCCAAGAGCTCATAATTTTCACTACCAACGCCACAAACCAAACTTATTTATATTCGCCGGTAAGGTAATGGCATTTTAATGATGCCAATCAACAGCTGGTGAATAATTTCCTTACTTTTTGCTGTTGATACTTTAATGCTACAACAAATTTACATGCTATAGTAATTAAAATTTACAACAAAAAATTATGGACACTCAATGCTCGTCAATTGCAAAATACAATACAAAATGTATTTTATGGAGGGCGAAAGTAGCTGAGGGGGTTTCGAGGATTATTACTGATAAGTTGGGACCGAGTTCGATGGCAAGTATGGGTAGGAAAAAGTAAACGATATGAAGAGTTTTTCCTAATAATACAATAATATTTTTTCCAATAATGATCACCACTCTACCGCATTAGCAAACCTTGCTGTTTTGCTGCCCCGAAAAATATGCTTCTAGAAACTAGTCACTTCATTTTGAAGGTGATTGACCGACCAGGCACCTAACAAAGGACAATCATTTACGTAAATATAATAAGTGTGTATATATGTACATATGTATGTGTGTATTCATTTATATTTATATGTATTTTTACTTATGCGCCTTGCTAAATTTCGTACGCAGAAATTGAAAACAATTTAAAGAGACACGTGGCCTGGGTGCTGTAATGATAGGTGGCGCCTGTTCGATGCCTCAAAGTAGGCGGAATCCCAATAATAATTTCGCAAAGTGACATGCGTGTATGACAGGAGCTGAAAGTAGGCGAGCGCAGTAGTTGACAGCATATTCTATATTTTACACGACTAATTTGCAATGCGCATTTAAATTCAGCGCGGAAACTTGGGCATGACAGGCGACGAATAGAGGAGTGTAAATATGCATTGGCAAAGACAATTTTCAAATATTGAGGTGCAGGCAAACAGTTCTTTATGTTGTGAGTTATAAAATTAGATGGCTGAACCGTATTTCATTTCCAAAAAGAAAGTAGCAAAATAATTGATTATTTTTTGCTTTTTCTGTACATTTTGAAGATGTTTCTAAAGTAAGTCAAATATTACTTACTTAATACAAATTCTGCTCAGTATAAGCAGCGTAGCGCTTCACAATTTGACGGAGGTATACTAGTTTTAAACTAGTGCTGTGGGTTACTAGTTCAGTCTTTCTCTACAGGAGGCCAATTGTTGTTTAAATTACGTCAGCGTGCAGCTTCGTAAGCATTTACATTTCCACAATCAACGATGAAATTCTTAACTGAGATGAGCTGGCGACTTAAAATACTATATTGAATTAGAAGTTTTAAAAAAAAATATATGAAAGTATTTACTGATATTTAACGATAAATTATTCCTATGATTTATTGAGATGGCCTGCTAAGCAGGTAAACCGATGACAGAGTTTAAGATCATGCATATAGAGTAGAAATATGGAAGATTTAAAACAGCTGCCAATATCCTTGATAAATAGAACAAATTGAAGAGATTCAAGCACACATCAGACGTTGCAATAAAATAATTAGCTTTGAAATTTACGACTTCGGCTTATAAAATTCTGCTAGTGGGATTAAATTTCAGTCATGATTAAAAAAGCTGGCTAAAAACCAATGCTCTCCAACTTCCTCAATTAGATAGAATGAGAAAATGTGTCAAAAGAGTTTGAGAAGTCAAGTATAGATTATGTCTACCCACTTCTAAGCGATAAGAGACACAGTGTTCAGACAATGCTGCTAAATTAATGACAGTTGGCCAACCACAAAATAATCTTTGCAGACGAGCCTCAAATAGATGGTTAGTTTTTCTCTAAACCTTTCGAAAAGCTTGCAACAAATTATTGGTTTAGAGTTTGGCTTATAAATTGCAGTTAATAGGCCAAAAAATCCACTCGTATGTATTTCCTTAACAAAATCCGCAATAGATGCGAACGCAAAAAGTCGAAGCACTAAATATTTGTTAAAAAATATTTCAAAAAATTTTTTTTTTCTAGCCGATAGCACCAGTTGCTAGTCCTGGTTATATTTACTGTAATTTCAATTATAATAAAAAACAAAAACACAATTAATTTTTAATGAAAAACAGTTGTAAAAAAGTTTATACTTCTACAAAAAATTGCTTTCAATTAAAAAAACACCAAGAAAAAAATTTAATAAAAAACCTTATAAAAAAATTGTATATGAAGTACTTAACAATCTCCAGTCAATGGTAATAAAAAGAAAAAAAATTAAATTTTTATAAAAAAAAGTTACAAAAACACATTTTTTATATGAAAATATTAAAAAGTGGAAAAACTAAATGTTTCTCTATAACTGTTTTGCATATAAAATACATAAGAATTTTAATTCAATTATAATAAAAATAAAACAATTAAATTTTTAATAAATTTTTTTCTTTTTCAATTTTTTTCAATACAAAAAAAAAATAATAAAAATTTAATTTTCAATAAAGAGAAGGTAAAAGCAATTTTTTTTAAATATAAAATAAAATAAAAAAGTAATTTTTAATTTTATGCATGAAATATATAGGAATCTCCATTCAGTTATAATATAAAGCAAAATCACTAGCTTTTTGAGAAAAGAGGAGAAAAACAAATGTGAAATACGTAAGAATCTGAATTCAATTATAATAAAAAGCAAGAAAAAATTAGTTTTGAATAATTTTTTTTTTCTTCAAATGAAATTTTTAATAAATTTTTATTTATTTTTTTTTTTTTAATTAGTACTAAAAAGTACATACGAATCTCAATTTAATTTTAATGAAAAGTAAAAACAGGGGATTTGTGGCCCAATTTAATGTCAGCCTTTTTCGAAATAAAAAAAGGTCTTGCAGTGCTTTAGCATATTCGGCTCACCCTAATATACTGTATATGTACATGCTATGCATGTATGCTTATATTTGTATTCCACGACCACGTCTGCTATGAGAATTTTCAAAAAGTTCTTCATACTCCTGCATACCTATGAACCTGCCTCTGCATTCAAATGCTAACACATAATTATTTAAGTGTTTATGAATATGCAATTGTATGCGTGCTCACATTATTATGCGTATGTATGTGTCTGCTAAGTCCGCCTGCATTATTATACCACGCACAAACGGTACATTTGTTATTTTTCCCAAGCTCTTGTGCTGTGCTGCAATAAATTCATGTCTAGGCATGCGGTTGTATGTATAGGTGAACAGCCAAGCTGAGGGTGGGCTTATCCTATATTCGTTCATGCATACAAACGAAAAATTTTGTGCATTATTTTCAGTGACATTTTACGAATATCGATCTTGTTCCACAAATAGAGGGACCTATAGTTTTAAGCTGACTCCGAACGGCATTTTTATGAGGACCATTTTCATGGCAAAAATACACTCAGGTTTGCCATTGCCTGTCGAGGGGCGACCGCAATTAAAAAAATTTGTTTTCTGTATTTGGGTGTTTCACGGAGATTCGAACCTACGATCTTACATGAACAAGAACTTGGCGGAAAAAAAATTAGTCATGATGAGGAAACGAAGTTGTTGATAAATGAAATTAAGGACATTTTTGCCTACCTTTAAAACTTTTACAAGATATTTTTGCCGGAGAAGTTCATTAAGCTTAAAGGAAAATATTTCGAAAAGCTAAAAAGTTCCAAATTTAATTATTAATTATTGCCTACTCTTTACTCTTCACTCCTCGAATTTTTGACGTCTTCCCGTACGTCGCTTTGGAAGTCCATGCCCGAAAATACATAAAAAGTCACCCAGAAATTTGCAACACATTCTTAAAATGAGTGGATATTCACAAAAGAGGTATTCACTTCTGCTTATCTCTAAGCTTCCATGCACCTATAGAGATATAGCCCAATGGTCCAGGCTATTAACGAAAGCTATTTATTTTGTACTAAACTTTAAATAATAATAATTACAAATTTATTGAAATATTTTTTAAATTATGAAATAAATTTTTATAATATGTATATTGTAATTTATAAAAAATATATGAGCTTCAGCCCCCCTTTTTTTCCTTACATAAATTTTCAAAGCAGTAATTCTGTGATGCAAATGCATAAAAAAGTTAATAAAAACAACTAAAATTAATGAGAAAATACAATAAAAATAATCTTAACAATTTTTTTTCTAAAAATATATTTCATTCTATAAAAAAAAACCTCATTAGCCCAAAAGTTTTAAACGATCTAAAACATAAATAAAAATTCGTCAAATTTTACTAAACATTTTTAATTAAAATTAAAAAAAAAATTATTAAAATGTTTAATTAAAATTAAAAAATTAAATTGATTAAAATAAAAAAAATGATTAAAATTTTTAATTAAAATAAAAAGCTGCTTAAAATTAAAAAAAAAAAAAATTGATCAAAATTTTTAATTTAAATTTAAAAAAAAAATTGGCTATACAGTGTTGTATCCAGCGAGCAAATTTGAAGTCGCACAGAATTTTCGTTGATTTTTAACAATTTTTCTTTGGATTATGTTTCACATTTTCTCGCATTCGTTACATGGAAAAAATGCACAACACATTCATCAAAATTATTAAAAATCAACAAGAATTTTGAAGCAATTCAAACCTACACTTTTTTAATAGGCTACGAAGATTCATTCACACATTTTGATAATTTTTTTTTATTCAAATTCAAAGATTGCAATTTCGATGGAAATTTGTCGACTTTTTATAAATCTTGCACAAAGTTTGAAACATGGATTTATGTTTAGTTTTAGTTTTAAAATGAATTATCATATATAATATGTTTGTAAAAGAAATAATTGAAATTAAAAAATAAGCAAATAAATAGTCAAAACTTGGTGCCAATATGTGGTGCTTTCATAACTTTCAACGCAGTGCATAAACTCAGATTTCGCTCGGAATTTTAGCTACTAAAGTTTTCTCGTACGTTTTCCTCGTTCGCTCGCACAGGCGCACAGACGGCGACTATGTAAGTGAAATGTACAGACTAATGCGAATGCGAAAGTTTCAATTATTTTCAATTCTGCATAATTTTGCATTAATTCAGTATTTCATACAGTTAACTGCAATATATACTAATTAATTTATGAACTTCCAAAATAAAGTGTATTTCGAAAATAATTTTCAGTTGCCACTATTTCAAGGCAATGACGGCGACAGCATTTCGTAAATATGTACGTATTTATTGCACACTGCCGCCACCAACTACTTTTCCTGCCGAAAGTTTGTTCAGTTTCGAACTTTGCCTAATTAACTTTCACTGACAGCAAAGTGTTGAATGAAGTTTTCGCTGGAGTAAATGTGTAAGCGTAAAATTTATGAGGGAAATTATAAGTGCACACGCCGAGCATAGCAAATTGTAATTTGCATTCACATTATTATTATTTACAGAATAATTTGTGTGCTTGCATACTCAAATGTGATAGATATATCAAATATATTATATGTTCTACAGTTGCGGACGGGTAATAATGAGCATTTAAAGGTTTATGGAATCTAAGAGGTATGAAATTAAGCTGGTAGACTACTTTCTTAGCTAAAATACACTCAATTTATACCTTTCTAAATCACAAAGTATTCACGAGTTGAGAAAAGTATTCGCGCAAGTCTAGTGAAAATACTCCGGACTCATCTTTGACAGAGCGCTAAAGTGAAAGCCTAACACTAAAGATAGAATCGGGAGTGCAATACTCGCCTTATATGGGAGAAGTGAAGCTATGGGCGAAAGATAAGAGCTGTACTCTAAAGTTACGTTCTGCCTGTAAAATACAACTAAGAAGTCAATTTTGTTGTATGTAGTCCCTGTCTAGTGAAACTCGTTGGAGAGGACGACGTCAGTTAACAAGCTTGCGAAAGTCTAATGGTCTGCCCTCATGGAATTCGGTGGGTCGATTCGTACCACTTCTACTCTAGTAATTAAATAGTTTGAAAGACCCGGGGACATCGCAGGGAAAACTGCCACTACACTTGCCGCAATCAGATTGAGGTCTTCGCGCCACAAGTGGGACTTAAGCTCCAGTGGGATACTCTAGTAATCTTAGCTACTTTGAGTACATCTCCACCGTACTTGATCAAGGCACATCCTCGCTGTTTCCGAGCGATACTTATATTTCTCTAAAGGAGGAGTGCAACATTTAGAGACCGCGGATAGCAAAAACTTTTGCGGATAGTTCCTAGTTGGACGGAGGTTTGGTAGAGGAGAATTCCTCAAGAAGCTGCCCATTAAGCTCAAGTTTAGGCTATTGGACCACTGTAGTGCTTACCAAGTGAAGATAGCCACAATCGATGGAGCGGTGGATTGATTTCTTACTTATTGCTCCTTACTGTAAGGGAGGGAAACACTTACTCCGACAGCGAAGCGGAAATTAGGACCTTGAACTCGTTCCTGGTGCGTTCAAAATTAGTTAAGGAATGCCTTATTTCCGACAAGCGCAAAATTCGAGTTCTATCAAAAGGCAAATATAACTACTATTCAATAAATAAATTAAAAGCAATATATGGCACGGTCCCCTTGCCGAATATTTCTTCAGAAACTATGAAACGGCGAGATATGAGAACAGATGAGTTGGCTCAGAAAAGCGTCGAAAGGGCTGGCAAGGAGAAAAGAAAAAAACACAAAATAATTGGAATGAAAGCTAAGACTAGTTGCTTTAAATACTAAAATTAAGAGATTGACTTTACCAAAGGCTTCGAATAGTCAGTATTGACGGCATCTACTTGCGCTCGGTTCCTAAAAACGAGCATACAGGCTTCAGAAAAAACCGCGTCACATATGTCGATAAATTAACCAAACAACCAAATAAAACAAAACTTTTTTCAAACACATTGCCCGTAATCAACTGCAATTTTTTCCACAAATCGTATTTTACGTCGTCTAGCGAGCGAAACTGAAAACTGGTGGCCGTAGTTCAATACTTTGAGTAAATTGAGTTTTAGAAAGATAATAGAAAATAGCAGCCGTTACCATATCAGGCTATAAAATCAATGACGGCTCTGTGAGTTGTTAGCCCGATAGTGATGCAAAATCCGTTAGCCTTTCTTTCTTTTCTTGAGCACAAAAACATTTAGTCACCACAAAAAATAATGTTTCCCTCCATAAGACGAACTCCCTGGGAGCGTTGGTATGGCATACGACGCCATCATTCTGGAGAGCCATTTCTCACACCTCACAGCATCAACTTCAATTGGTCGCGATTTGTACGCGAATGCCTATTGTAGAATTTTCGCTTTCTCAACGAATCTTTTTATGCTTCAGATCTGCGAGCACGAAGTATTTTTGGCATTTCTTCGTATTTTTGCCAGTTCTTCATATTTCTGCCATTTCTTCATATTTTTGCCATTTCTTCATATTTTTATATTTTCCATTTCTTCATATTTTTGCAAATCAAGCAAAAAACTTACTGATAGTTCTAATCAATTTCCTAAAATAGTTAAGTTGAATAAATTTTGGCAGCTGCCTTTCATGCCTGTTTAGTAAACCCGCGTCACTGCATTCTTGAGAAATCCATGTAAAATATTTACACTAATACAACAACCACAAACGAAAGCCATTAAACCTCTTTTGTTATAAGTATTTTTTCATTTAAAAGATAAACAAATTCTGCAACAAAAGATTTGCATATGTAAATGTTCTAAAATCTCATCTAATGGAAAGTGCAAATTTAATTTCAGCCAAACTAGAAAAACCTTCGAGCTTAAGGAGAAACTAATGTATTCCTCTACATGTACATATTTCCATTTATAATATAATATAAAATGGATTAAAGTATTCACAAAAATTTACATATGTTCATGCACACATACAAGCATACATAGTCCCGTACATACTTGAGCATAGCTTAATGTCTATTAAATATTCCAAAGCAGCTCAGGCATGAAGCAATATTTATAAGGTAAAATATTCCTGTACGAAATGTTAGCTGCGGTAGGAAAAAACGACAGAAAACTAACAGGTAAGGGAAAGGAATAGAAAGAAAAAACGCCGCTTTGCAAAGAGACAAATTGCAACAAATACCAAAATGGGTTTAAAATAAACAAATAGGCGGTAAAGGTAAACTGAAACAAGGGTGGAAAGCAGGCTTGGGTGAAATATGGAATTTAGTCTAGTGTAGGCACGAATATTAGTGGCAAATAGTGAGCGAACAACAAAGGTAGCGGTAGACTCCATAACAGCCAGTGGTTGTGCGCACCTACACAGCAAAAGTCAAAGGATATGGGAATAAGCGACGAACGTGAAGTTAAGTGCGCCGCATAAATATTTATGCAAATGCGTTAATGGAAATCCGCTCAAATCTACAAACACCTACAGCTGTGATCACAACAATGGCAGCACGATTTATTGCAAAGTTGTTGTTGTTTATTTATTTTTATATAATTTATCTTTTTTATAGAAACATAGTTTGTACTAGAGCAAAAACCATATTGAGTTTAAAACTTTCCAAACAATTAAAAAAAAACTTTGCACAATTTCAAACCCTTTCATTGGAAATTTTTTAAGGAACGCCACTGTGGGGGGTCAAAAAATAGTCGAGTTTTGGGAATTTTTTTGTGAGTAGGAATGATTATTCGAAGATCGGACAGAAGGCAATTTATTATAATAGGACTATGAATAAGTTCGTGCGGTTTTACAACAGATGGCGTGCCTTGATTATTATTCCATCGATCCACATTTCCAAACATTCATTGGAGAGCTACTGTCGTAAGGCACAAACGTCAGTATAAGTTTTTTATTTGAAGCGTAAACAACAATATTTTTACCACACTTGAAAATGTCGAATTTCGTGCCAAATAATGTGTTTTTGCGGGGAATTATTCTTCATTATTTTAATATGAAGAAAAAAGCAGCCGAAAGTCATCGTATCTTGGTGGAAGTTTATGGTGAGCATGCTCTAGCTGAGCGAACGTGCCAGAAGTGGTTTGCACGCTTTAAAAGTGGTGATTTTGGCTTGGAAGACGAAGAACGCGAGGGTGCGCCGCCAAAGTTCATGGATACCGAATTGGAGGAATTGCTCGATCAAGATCCGGCTCAAACGCAAGAAGAGGTTGCAAAAACTTTGGGAGTTGATCAATCAACCATTTCCAAACGTTTAAAAGCCATGGGAATGATCCGAAAGGTAGGCCATTGGGTGCCGTATGAATTGAAGCCAAGAGACGTTGAACGCCGTTTTATGGCATGCGAACAACTGCTTCAACGGCACAAAAGAAAGGGTTTTTTGCATCGAATTGTGACTGGCGATGAAAAGTGGGTCCATTACGACAATCCAAAACGTCGGGCAACGTATGGATACCCTGGCCATGCTTCAACATCGACGTCGGCGCAGAATATTCATGGCCTGAAGGTTATGCTGTGTATCTCGTGGGACCAGCTGGGTGTTGTGTATTATGAGCTACTGAAACCGAATGAAACGATTACGGGGGATGTCTACCGACGACAATTGATGCGTTTGAGCCGAGCACCGCGAGAAAAACGGCCGCAATACGCCGATAGACACGACAAAGTTATTTTGCAACATGACAATGCTCGGCCACATGTTGCACAAGTGGTCAAAACATACTTAGAAACGCTCAAATGGGATGTCCTACCCCACCCGCCGTATAGTCCAGACCTTGCGCCATCCGATTACTATCTCTTCCGATCGATGCAACATGGCCTGGCTGACCAGCACTTCCGTAATTACGATGAAGTCAAAAAATGGATCGATTCGTGGATTGCGGCAAAACCGACCGAATTTTTCACAAAGGGAATCCGTGAATTGCCAGAAAGATGGGAAAAAGTAGTAGTAAGCGATGGACAATACTTTGAATATTAAATTTGTAACCATTTTACGTCAATAAAGTTTCAAATTTCGAAAAAAACCGCACGAACTTATTCATATATGTATTAAACTATGTTGATGTAAATTTTCATTAAAAAATATTGAAAATTGACAAATTTATGTAAATAACCGTAACGAGGTGAAAAAAAAATAATTACATCATCTGGTGGCAGCGATACAGCAATGAATAGTCATTTAAAATCAAAAAACCAAAATTTTATTAATCTACACAATAGTGGCTATCTTGCAGGTGGCCTTTTTTTGTTTTTTTTCTTTGACGAAATGGTGGTTATTTGAATTTCAATGTTGTTTTTTCACCATTTTTTTTTATGTTTAACAGGCCCAAAAAAGTAGTTATTTTCAAAATTTTAAAAATCGGCTACATACAACGATAGCCAATTCGATAACAAAAATTTTGAAAAAAAAATTAAAATAGGTTCACTAATCTTCGAGGAATCGTTGCCACCGTATCAAAACAGTCGTTTTGAGAAAACCCCGTTTAAAATAAAACATCGTATCGTAAGCGCTACGGGGTCGAACCGACGCACGCTCACTTAAGTGCACATAGAATCAAGAATAAAGCGAATTACACTTTAAAATTTTTACAACATTTTCTTGAGTAGTTATACTAACAATTTATGCAAATTTCGTTTTATTACTTTCTTATAAAAACATAGTTCTGATTACGACAAAAACAATCTGACTTAAAGTTTCAAACTTTCCAAAATCCCAGAAAAACTTCGTGAAAATTAAATTTTTTTAAACAGTATTTTTGTAAATTCTAAAAATCATATAAAGGGTGATTAAATTTCAAGGGCCGATGTTGAATGTGAACCAAACCTAAACGTCAACGACACCGTTGGACTTCTTTCTTTGGGGTTATTTGGAAGAAACGGTGCATATCAATAAGCCAGCAACAATTCAAGGGCAAAAGGATGAGATAATTCGGCACATTAACGGCATAGAACCTCAATTATGCCTCAGTGTCATTGAAAATTTGGACTATCGGATGGAGGTGTGCCGCCGAGGCCGTGGCGGTCATTTGGCCGATACTTTGTTCTATACGTAACTGAGCTATACCAATATTATCATAATAAAGAGAAATCACAATAATTTCCTAAAAAAATTGTAATATATTTTATTCAAACTCAATATCGGCCTTTGAAACTTAATCCCTCTTTATAGGTATTAAGGTTTCGAACTTTCTAAAAAATTAAAAACTTTCTTAAAAATCTCAAACTTTATATTTTTTGTTATTTGATTTACTTATTTTTCTATAAAAACTAGTTTATGCTACAAAAAAATACCATGTAGCTCGAAGTTTCGAACTTTTTAAAACATTTCGAACAATTTTTATCAAAATTTCAAACTTTTTAATCAGAACTTTTCTAAATTTCTTTCTGCATTTTCAAAAAAATATAGTTCATACTAAAACAGTAAACTTACATATAGCGTGAATGTTCTAACTTTCTAAAAAATGTTTACAAATTCAAAAAAATTCTCTTCAAAATTTCACACTCTATCAAATGTTTATGAAAAATTTGTTTGCTTAATTTTTAAATTTTTTTTATAAAAACATCTTGCATACTACAACAAAAGCCATAAAGAGTTTTGCTTGTTTTTTTTTGAAGTTTTAAAGTTTCTAAGAATTTGAAAAAAATATTTTAAAAATTTCAAACTTTTAATAATTTTTTGCTTTTCTTTATAAAAATATACTTCATAGTACAACGAAAACCATATAGCTCCAAGCTTCAAACTTTCTAAAAAATTTATATTAATTCAAAAAAAATTGTCTCAGTTTTAATTAAATTTTTTTTTCTTTTTGTTATTTTTTTGTAATATAGTTCATAGTGTGAAGAGTGTGAAATTTCAAACTTTACAGAAAATTAAAAGACAAATCAAAACAATTTCAAGCTTTTTAATCAGAATTTTAAGAAAGAAATCTGGAATGCCATTTTATAACTCATTGAATTTTTGTATAAAATACAAGTCTGAAGTAATTAAAAAAGTGCGGTGATTTTTCTAAATAATTTTTTGCATACGTTAGACGAAAGAAAATGCATCACGCCATCAACAAACAAAATTTATCATAATTTTGGCGCACTTTGAACTGACACTTTTTTATACTAAAATTTAATGGACTACAAAAGCGCATACCTAGAATTGGTCTCAAAATGTTGACTGAAAAGCTTGAAAATTGATAAAAACTTCTTGATTATTAAAATTTTGTACAAAGTTTCGAACTTTGAAATGCGTGGTTTTTGTTGTTGTAGGTGAAGTACATATATTATAAAAAAAAAAATTAATAAGAAAAAATAAATAGTCAAAACTTTGCAATATGCCACGCTGCTATTATTGTGAACACAGATGTACATACTATTATCCGCATGTGTGTGTGTGCACGGTATGTCAATTTATACATACACACGGAGGTGAATAAGGGCAAACGACACGTGTGCATGCGTTACAAAAGGGCGGGGGAAATATTTCTGAGTGGTGTAGGTTTCAAATCCCAACGGAATGATATAAGCCATTACAAGTATGACACCTCAAATATGATGATACGTAGAAGGGTGAGTTTAGGTAAAAATATGGGCAAGCAGACAACCGAAATAAGGCACTAAAACACAGACAAACTCGCACAGGGTGATTCTGCTGGTTAGTTAGTGAGACTGGCAATCAGGTCCTTTTTTCGCACACTCCATCTCAGTGCAATTAGTTGGTGAGGGCTGTGGGATGATATCCACTAATAGGTGTCTGCGTTTGCGTCTGCGAAATATCAAAGCGAATGTAAAGTTAATTTTTATGGCACTTTAAAATTGCACGTGATGCTACCCTCTGGTGCAGGACGTGAGGTGCGCGCAATGTCGCTGATGTTGATGGTAGAGGACAACTGGAGCGCAGTTTGACGTTGAAACTCGCACTGCCATTGCATAGTGTACAATAGTGTATATGTATTGGAGTGTTTATATATATATAT
The DNA here is from genome assembly GCF_027943255.1 of Anastrepha obliqua. Taxonomy (NCBI): domain Eukaryota; kingdom Metazoa; phylum Arthropoda; class Insecta; order Diptera; family Tephritidae; genus Anastrepha; species Anastrepha obliqua. The sequence goes on along the minus strand of NC_072895.1, from coordinate 106,424,523 downwards.
ATATGTAGGTATGAATGTACAGCAGATTGCTTTGGAGTTGGGCACACTGTGTGTGTGCTGGCGTTAATTGCTGGTGGTGTTTATATCAGACACCAAAGTGAAATTTACACCGCTCGCTCAGTTAAAGAGTTGGGAGCAAATGGAATGCTAATTGTTTTGTTGCAACTATGTATCGTTTGCCCTGAAAGAACTAACAAATACCCGTTATGCGCATACTACTATAAGTACATATACATATACATACTAAATTAATGCGTGCATAGCTACGAAGGGTTGTTTAAAAATTGTTCCTGCACATCAAATTTGGGGCTTAAGGGGTCCCGGCGGTCTAGAGCTCGAAAACTCTGGGATATTTTCAAGATTTTTTTTTACAATAAAAAAAAATGAAAGACGATTTTTAAATTTTTTAGACTTTTTAATTAACTTCTTTTACAAACAAAAATTAAAAAAAAATTGTTTAATTCTAATACTTTTAAGAATGGCGCTGAAGTTGACCCTTCCAAAAAATTGGACCTGGACGGTGTTGTCCATTTTTGCTCTTCTATTTATTTGAACCACAAAAACCAAGAAAATTATTAATCAGTATGACTTTAGCTATGTCCCGTACTAGAAAAAAAAATTTACTAAATTAATACTGATTATTAATTTTCTTGGTTTTTTTCAGTTTTTTAGTCAAAAAAATACTAAATAATTGAAATAATAATATGATTCTAGTGCGGGCGATAGCCATTGATAGCATACCAATATGTCAGACGATTCGGTTGAATAGAGAGAAACCATAAAATCAGAGTTTAAACTTCCCAAAAATTTAATAAAATTTCAAAAAATATTATTTTCTACTTTTTAATCAGGAAAACTTGTGGCTATACAACTTTCCATTTTTCTAATTGCCCCTCGGCAGGCAACGGCAAACCTCCGAGTGTATTTCTGCCATGAAAAAGCTCCTCATAAAAATATCTGCCGTTCGGAGTCGGCTTGAAACTGTAGATCCCTCCATTTATGGAACAACATCAAGACGCACACCACAAATAGGAGGAGGAGCTCGGCCAAACACCTAACAGAAGTGTACGCGCCAATTATTTATTTATTATACAACTTTCCAGCTAATTGCATTTGAATATAATAATATGAGAGTTTGAACTCGCTCAAAGTTGTATCGATCTTTCGAACATTTTTTTGCATGCTTTAAGTATTTTCTTCACATAAAAGGCTTCCGAACATAGAGCGGCAGACGATCATTAAAAAACTCGTTTAAAGATAGAGAAATTCCGAACAAAAAAGTGAAGGTTAGTAAAAAAATATCCTTCTGATGGTAAGCGGCATTTGGGAGAGCGAATTTGTCGAAAAAGTAACGGAAGTAAGAATAATTCTCACCTAAAGAAAGGGCGGCCGCCGTAGCCGAATGGGTTGGTACGCGACTACCATTCGGAATTCACAGAGAGAACGTCGGTGCGAATCTGGGTGAAAACACCAAAATTAATAAAAACATTTTTCTAATAGCGGTCGCCCCTCGGCAGGCAATGGCAAACCTCCGAGTGTATTTCTGCCATGAAAAAGCTCCTCATAAAAAATATCTGCCGTTCGGAGTCGGCTTGAAACTTTAGGTCCCTTCATTTGTGGAGCAACATCAAGACGCACGCCACAAATAGGAGGAGGAGCTCGTCCAAACACCCAAAAAGGGTGTACGCGCCAATTATATATATACATATAAGGAAAGGGTCTTTCGAAAGACGCGTTTATATTTTGGTTTGAAATAAAGCCTGTAAAAATTCAGATTCATTTAGGTTTCACAATTTTTATTCAAAATACGCTTTTTATCAATTATATGTCAAAAATTATGTAATTTAAATGTCCACCTGCAGGTAAACTCCGCCAAGCAGTCAATTCATGAATGCTTCACTGTTGAGAACATCGAGGTATCGATGGAGCTTGAAGGTTGTTGAGCAACAGCAGCAATATTCTCAACAGAACGCCCAGTTTTTATTCTGACAGCTATTTTGCTATATTCGACAGAACCAGTTTTTTTAATTATTCCACCAACCTTTGAATTATCGACTTATTCGGGCGATTATTTCCACCCAAAAAATCACTAGTTCTGCGATATGTTGTTCTTAAAGATTAACCATTTTCATAATAAATTTTAATAATTTTAACGCGTTATTATACCGTGTAAAATTTGTCTACTTGACAAATATTTTCTGCTTCTTCTTCTTCTTCTTCTTCTTCTTAGCATCAAAGTCCTTGGTGAACCATTGCTTGATTCACAACTTTTCGCCACCCATCTCTATGTAAGGCAACTTCCTTCCACCGCCGCACGTTCAGCTTTGCAAGATCATCTTGAACGTCTTCGAGCCATCTCTTTCTGGGGCGTCCTCTTCTTCGGCTTAACTGCCTTTGCAGTTGTTCTCGCCTTGGGCATTCTAAACACGTGTCCAACCCATCTTATCCTCTGAGATTTTATGAATCTTAACATAGTTTCTTTTTTTGCTTTTCCAGCTCATGATTATCTCTTATTCGATAAGTACCGTGCGGCAGCCTTATTGGTCCATAAATTTGTCGTAAAATGTTTCTTTTGAAGACCATTAGTTTTTAGCGTCCACATTTCGCAACCTTAGGAAAGCACAGGGAGGATCAAAGTGTGGTATATCCTTAACTTTTGGTCGCGAGATAATAATAAAATTGATTTAAGCAGTTTCACATTAAAATGATTTATTTGCTGCTAAAACTCTCTCACTAATTACCAGTGACATATTCTTATTTGTTGAGATTTTTATACCCAAATAGGTAAATTATTGCACATTCTCGAATACATAGTCTCCGATCAACAGCACTTGACAAATAACAAAAATGGCACAAAAAACGCATCGTCTAGGGATTATTCAATACTGGCATCTAGGCGTCGCTTTTGAAAGACCCTTTATAATGTTTAACCATAGAAAATAAAATTTAATGAGCAATTTTTCTCAGTACATTTTTGAACCCATCTGTCTTATTATGGGTGTTTTCGACCTATTTGGCAAGAACCTTACATAGCCTGTTAAAAAGGAGTTAGATGGTTGAAAGGTTCTACAAATATATTCCTTGAAGAGATTCACTCTTAGTTTATTCTCACTAAAACTTTATGCGATTAATACAAATCCTCGAAAAAGTCTTCCTCTTTAACTGGGTCCTATGTTAGGACTTCTGCTTTTATTTTAGTTTCTCACCACCAAAAATAAAGTAGTCGATAAAAAATCAACTGTGGCAACAGATTTTTCTTCATCAAACTTGTAAGGATACGTTTCAGTTGCCCCTCGAGTCAGGGGCCCCTACTATAAGGAAAAAATCATGAAACATCAAATGAAAAACCTTTATTCTCATAGAGATCGGCCTTCACTAGGCAATGGCAAGCATATAGAAGTATTTCTGTCTTGAAACAGCTTCTCATTAAAATCAGCTGTCACTCAGAAGCGCATACCAGAAATTGTAGGAAAAGTTCGGCTAAATACTTGAACGGTTATGGGGAGCGTATGAAATATGGAACTATGGGTGCTTTAATGTGATAGCTGAGGGTCAGCAAAACGAAGAAGGGCAAACACGTGCTAAGCCACAACTTCTTTGTCTCAAATTTCTTTTTGCGGACTTTTCCCCAAAAAAGTGCACTGTGAGCGCCAAACTAGTCTATGACCAAGAAAGTTAATATTTATATGCATGTATAACTGCGGTACCTAAAAAACTAACCAGTTAAATCCTCAAAAGTATCAAATTGGCATTTAACGCCGAGTTTATAGCACTCCGCCCGCTGGATACAATAATGCCGATAACTTCTGCTGTACTCAATAACTTCAGGCAAAAAGTAAAAAACGCAAAAGAGAAAAAAACTCAAAATCTCCAAGTCAATTTTCCATGTAATTAATTTTAAAAGCACACTAATGGAAAAATAATTCGCAAAGTAAAAGTGCAACATGCTGAGCACCCACCCGCGCAGCCAGGTGTTAAACAACTTTGCGCCACAAAGTGAAAAACTCAAAACACAAACAACACACACGCACACACACACCCAACGCGACGCGACTAACAGGCGTAAAGTAGGCAAAGCGGCACAGTTGCGGCGTTGTGCAGTTACAAAGCTTTGTAGGCAAGCAAACAAACAACAAAGCAGAGCAAAGCAAAGTTTCCATTGCATATTTGTTGGCCCTGAAATAATTTCTATTACTGTTATAAAAAATGCTTGTTTTTTCGAACTTAACAGTTACCTACTTTTCTGCGCGTATGCCACATTTAGCGGTAAATTGCTGCAATGCAAAGCAATAACAAAGTGAAATAGTGAGGTTTAAGCGGCAGCGGAGAGAGCTGTTGAGCAGAAAAAGGAAAAAATACGAGTATAGAAATAAGTGAAATATGCGACAGCTGCAGAGGCCAATAGCTGAGCGAGTTTGTGCGTGGCTACCATACAGTTCGACAGAGTGCGAAGCCCACTGTGGGAATGCAATATCAGATGATGGAAAATATTTTTTCTAATAACGGCCACTACTCGCTAGGAAATGAAAGGTTTCTTATAAAAAGCCATCTGCATTTTAGATACGACATAAAATTGTAGGTATCTCCTTTTCTGGAACAACATCTAGAGGCACGCCAATAGCTGGAAGAGAAACTCGGCCAAATACCTAACAAAGCATGTTTCTGTCAATAATATGTGAATATTAGGACGCCTCGTCAAAACAAGGTGTAGTTTTCCAACGAAATTATCAAGTTTATTATATTTTTAGACTTACGCTAAAATATTTCAGAAAAATAATATATGTAGATTTACGTGAGCTGAAGCGATTTAAAAGTAGCTCCCAAATCTCAATACTTTCATTTCAATGATAAACTTTTTTGCAAGCCTCTTACGCTTGAGCTCACTCATCATCTGAGGTGAATTTTTGAAAAAAAATATTAAAAATTAATTGTTCCATATATAAGGTGGCGCAAAATTAATCACCCTGTGGGAAGATTCATAGCCTTTTAAAAGGGCGTTGCACAAAGTGGTGCAAAATTAATCACCCTATCGGAAGATTTATAGTATTTGAAAATGGCGTCATATTTGAGATTTGTGACCAAGACAGCTCCAGTATACAAACCGACAAACAATGGAGCGCATAAAGGCCAAACTAAGGATATCCATCACTCAAAATAATTGAATTGTTTTTTGCTTTTTTTTTCGATTTAGTAAAAAAGTTATTCAAAAACAATGTTAGGATGATTAATAACAATAAACTGGATAATTAATTTTGCGCCACCTTGTATTGTTAACTTAAAAAATTTATTATAATTTGTATCCGTACAAACTCAACACGATTTTTGTAGGGACCTGCAAATCGGGTCAGCTGACGTAAATCTTAAAATATTTCCGAAATATTTTGAAAAAAGTCCTTACATATAAATAAATTTAATAATGCCGTTGGAAAAAGAGTATCGATTTTTTTTTTCTTATAAAAGTGACGCACCCTAATGTATGCATATACATTTATGTATGAACATAACAGAGCCATCAAAAGCAACTACTGCAGCACAAAGTTAAAGCCACGTGCAGTTATGCAACGGCAAAGTTTCATGTTGGAATATTTGCATGAGTGATGCAGTGATGGGTGTACAACACAAACAAACAAAATTGTGACGGCTCGGTCGAAGTTGAAGAATAGGCGCAAAGGGCGGTAGCACAAGAGTTTGCAGCCTGTTGTTGGTTCAGGGCTGACATGAAGGCTGCTCGCGCCTTGCAGCGGTGCAGTAAACAAAAATCGTTTATGAGCACACACACACACTCACACATATTTATAAATACGCCTGCTGGCTAACGCTGGCTTTGCTTTGTTTATTACAAGCTTAGACTTTGCATATTTACGGGCGTTTGTTTTTTTTTGGAAAAATATCCACTTGCGTGCATATATGTGTGTATGTGTGCTTACCATATTTGCATTGTAGGGGCGAAAGTGTTGAGTGTTGATTAAAAATTCATTCGTCAACGTCAACTCTGAATAAATATTGAAAAATGCATAACATTTTCTAACACTTTGCTGCTACTTTGTGTGATGTAACATGTGTTCGAATGCCTCTATTTAAGTGCTGACGTGCTGTTGGACGAGAAAATGATGTAATTTAGGAAAGTTAAAAATAGTTTTGTTTCTTTGATATTTGCCAATTTCGATCAATAACTATTCGCTTCTTTTACTGAAAAATTGGAACAGCAACAGAAGCAATCTGCTATTTCGCTTAGTCAGATATCATTCTACGCTTCGGCGGAACTGGAAGCAAGCGAGTTGCACACGATTCCTTTGCTTTTCCTTAATTCTGCACATTTTGCTTTGATTACTTCCTTCAGCTTCATCGCTTTCGTCAATGGTTCACCAAAAGCATTTCATAATACTCGTACACATCACCTTTTTAGCCGCAACAAAATTAACCAAACGCTGCATACTTTGATGTAATTCTGCTTTCAAAGTAATAACTGCTGGTGTCTCAAGCTTAGATCATAATTTTATTTTTACATGTTACACAAAAGTCTTTCACTCATTTTTAATTATGCTTAGAACATGCTTTAAACATTTTCTTTGTTTTACTCAATATGTACTTCCCATCTTTTGAACCCGAAAGTACCGAACGGTAGTCACTCGCAAACCAACTTTCCCACTGTGGCCTATTTATGTTCTTGTTTACACTGTTGAGGTAAATCTGGAAAATTGCAATTAAAAATTAAATTAATGGATATTCGCTCAAATATAATTATATTTACTAGTATCTTCTAATCAGTTCTGTATATCAAACATGGATTAGGTGGAAAACCTGTGAAATTGCTAGGCAAACATGGCCAAGACTAAATCTACATCTGTCCAAGAGTATTATAAAATTGAGTAAACTTGAAATTAGGACCTTAGTAGGAGGGGCCCTCACAGGACATTGTCTCATAGGAAGTCACGCAAAGATATTAGGTGCTTACAAGCATGATTTCTGTCCTAGCTGCAGGAATGAGGATGAGTTGGAAACAATTCAGCACCTTTTTTGCACTTGTCCGACTCTAGCCAAAAGCAGGAACCGATATTTAAGATCCTACTTCTTAATGAATATAGATAATCTATACATTTTAGGTATCAACAACCTTTTACGTTTTGTCAAAAGCTCAGGATGTTTCAATATGGAAAGGGAAATGTAGCCCAGCCCTTGCGGCTCACAACGGACCCATTTCGTGATCTAAGTGGCATCGCTGTCTCTATGTGCGATGCGGTTGCCAAATCTAACCTAACTTACTTGTATCTTAGTTCAAATTTGCAATTTAATCTCCGTTTGCTGTTCTAGCCGAGACCTGAAAATCCTACACTCATTGTGGTTATCATTGTCATTATGCATTGCGGTCATCACTTCCAAGATAGTCGTTTTCGATATCTCTTTTCATTACACTAAATCTACTATATAATCTTAACTGAAAGAAAATTACAGACGCAGGCAAATTTTGTATTATATACAGCTCTGTCCATTCGCTACGCATGCACTTTCCCTAAATGTCCCTGAAATAAAGCATATTTTCAGGGAAACTACGTCAATTGTTTTTTTTTATTTCCTATAAACTTGATTACTCTTCTTATGAAGATTTTGAGTGTGAATACTCCTTGTCAAGCTTTCACGAAAAAAATTGTTTACCAAGTTTTAACCCTCTGGTGACCTCTTGTAAACATTTTTTTTAAGCTGCTTAAAACGATTCTTTCGTGACATAATTAATGTTCCAGGAAATAACTTTCTAAAACGTTTTAACCCTCTTCTGACCTCTCGAAAAAAAATTTTTTTTATTAAGAAAAACAGCTTAAAATGATTATTGCATGACATAATTAATGTTCAGGGAAATAAGTTTCTGAAACTTTTTAACTCTGTTGACCCTCTGCTGACCTCTCACATCAATTTTCTTCTAGACTTTTCAAAGAAAACAAAAAACCTGTCTAAAACTATTCTTTCAGGAGATGATTAATGTTCCGGGAAATAAATTTCTAAAACATTTTAACCCTCTGATGACCTTTCAAATGAGTATTTTCCAGGCTTTGAAAAAAAACTTTGTAAATCAACTTTTTCCTGAGATAATTAATAGCCAAATAATTCAATTTCTTAAAATATTTGAACCCACTGGTGACTTCCCAAACTAAATTTTTTACAGACTTTTCAAAAAAACAAAAAAACTATTCTCTAATATGATTTTTTCGTGAAATAGTATAGGTGAGGAAAACAAACTTCATAAAACATTTCAACCCACTGGCGACCTAGCAAACCAATTTCTTCAGACTATCCAAAAAGAATTTTACTGAAACGATATTTTCGTAAGGTTATGAATATAAAAAAATTAGGTTTTAAAGTATTTAACTCAGGTGACCCCCCAATTTTTTTTTACCTTTAAAAAACATCCTAAAAGCATTTTTTCGTGATTTAATTAACGTGTTCAATGTTCTACAAAAATATTTCTCCTGTTGTCTATATATGCCCGACCTAGGTATTCCGCCTTTTATGTATAGAGATATGTATATATGTATGGAGATACGCGAGAGGATCCTGACTAGTAAGGATGATATTCTGTTTATTTCGAGATTTCCTTATATGCCAACAAACTATCGTATTAAGAAGGCAACGAAACCAGAAGTGCAGCTTTCTTATTTTCCTTTACGTATTTTCCTTTCATATGGCTACCATACACATACATACTTACATACATACAATTTCATCCATTAACAGACTAAGAAGAATATTGCCACATTATCATCAGCTCATCTTACACAAATAAGTAAATCTCTAGCACAACTCTACCTCCAGTGTCCTCTTAAGCTCATTTTTCTCAGACTTCTTGAAACAAAGGGAAGAAAAAGGACCCTTTCGAAAAGAGTTAAAAGGTTTAAATTTTCTCTTAAAATATTTCAATTAAGTACCCGAGGAATGGAATAAAGGATTCTCACTAATCAAGTTGGCGGTAAAATGTACTGTGGTGTTGGAGCTGGGATATATATATTCTCATAGACTTAAAATTCAAAGATCTGTGCGTCTCCCTAATGCTTGCAGTGTCTTTCAGGCGGAAGTACTGGCAATTGGAGAAGCTCGTAGGCTACCAATCGCAGATCCTTCTTTTAAGGGCAATATCGCTATTCTTTCTGATAGCCAAGCTGCAATCCAGGCACTGGGTTCAGCTACAACAAACTCTAAACTGGTGGAACAAAGCAGGAATAGCCACGCCACCTTGAGTGAAAACCATAAAGTTACCTTAATCTGGGTCCGAAAAAGCAGATGGACAGCCAAGAAGGGGATCTGCTACGAAGAAGGATCTTGCCGAATCGGTATTCACACCATTAGGTGTAGGCAAGAGTGCAATTTCCCCAAAATACCTCCGAATCGCAGATTGTAGATGGAGAGACCAGACGAAATGCAAAATTAGCAGGACGTTATGGTTCACCTACAACCTTAAGCAACATTGAGAAACATGAAACGACGGGGCGCCTGGAGACTAACGGCAGTCATAACTGGCTTTTGGTCTGTGGGAGAACACGCAGCCGAACTGGGCATCCCTCACAACACATACTGTCACAGTTGTAAACAACCGGAGAAAAATGAAACAATCTTCCATTTCCTCTGCGAATGCCCTGCCCTATGGAAGGACAGAATGTTAACCCTGGGTACACCGCTGTTCGGGAGTCTGGAGTCAGACTGGATATAGTTATGCTGTAAATAACTGGTAAAGAAGTTGGTAACGAGAATGTGGCAACAAAATGGTGCGGAAGCGCTAGTTGGATTCTGGAAGAATCACCACTTAAACCAACCAACCAACCAACTCGAGGTGCGAGTATTTCGCCTAGATATGCATTTTAACCTTTTTCCACTTTCCCGAAAGCCATTTAAAGCACAAAAACCTTGTGAACCATATTCAACTATTTTCAAAATAAACATAAACACTTTACAACATAATCAGAAACTTTTCCGAATACTAAGGTTTAATGAAATGTTGTAATAGGAATAATAACAGGCACACCATTTTTTAAGTTTGCGTCTGACTTCTTCTTAAGAAGGTTGTCAATAAGAGTCTTACACTCTCATCCTGAACTTGAAACCCCAGAATAGTGCCGCACACCTAAAAATATGCAAAGTTGACTTTAAAAAACTTTGAAACTTTCACTATATGGGTCTCGCATTCTTATTCTCACCTAGAATTTGAGCCCTTTATATGGCTTTTGTATCGCGCTGCATAGGAAAAATGTGTTAATTCGCACATAAAAGCATGCAAAGTTTTCCTAGCAAAGATTCTTAGGTTTTATTCTTACTTTTTTTATTTGTTTTATTCTTACTTTTTTTATTTGTTTTATTCTTATATGGGTCTCTATAAAAAAATATATTGGCCTGCACCTAAAAGACCAATGCAACGGCTGTACTGTGAATTCGTGGCTCCATTTGCTAGGGTAGTGTTCACCAAAGTTGCTTACTTTTGCTAACCAAAGCAATTATTAAGTGCTTTTGGGGGATTTGGTTGTTGCTTCTTTGTGGTTACAGAATTCCGCATATTTGTTGTTGCATTTTGTGGTTGCTACAGTGTGCCTTGTTAATTTGGTGGAACATCTTTTTGCATTTATTTGGTTTGGATTGCCACTGTGTTTGCTTTTGTTTTTGAATTGTGGCGGCTTTCGTGTTTTTTGTTTTTATTAATTTTGTAAAGGCATAAATATTTTTCACTGGAGAATTAAATTTTTTACTAACATTTCTAATTATCTTTTATTTAATTTGCACTACACTTCCATTGAATTATTCTTCAACAGCTTTTCACTGTTTCTCTTTTAGTTTAATTCTCGTTGAAACTCCATTTTTTTATTATTTAATTTTCGCAATTCAATGCTGCACATTAAAATTGTACACTTTAATTAAGCAACAGGAAATTGCAAGCATGCTTGCAACTTGCAACAAAACCCCCTCAATGCGGCAACCAACTGATCTCTTAACTACGCTTCATGCTTGCTTCAACTGGCGAGTTAATCGCAATGCTTGCGCTTGCTAGGTACATACATAAAGAAATGAATGTATTTATGCCTGTATATACGTACATATATACATGTTGCAACAAGCAGCACAGCGAACCGGTAGAGCGCCAGCTTGATGCCGGCAACAGCTTTTTAGTCTGAATTATAGCGCAACAATTCATCAACCTAAAAGCCAATGGCAGGCAGGAAGGCCACAAACAGTCAGACCGACAGTCGGATGTTGAATAAAAGCAGCTGCAAGCCACTATTACGCTTGCAACCAAATAGTTAGGGAGCAGCAGCAACAGCAGGCAGTGCTGGCAGGATAACATTTAAACTGACATGCAAACGGAAGCTACTGATATCCCCATGCAGATAGATAGAAACTGAAATACAGGCTGACAACGTCTCTTAAGACAGTTGGAGATGAATGAAGATTTATTTAAAGTCATCCATTTTAACTTAATAAAACCAAGTGAAATGATGTAGATCCCAAGAAATGAACGTGTGAGTTCATACATACATATATATGTACCTGTTTGAGCACGTAAATGCATGCCATATAGGCGACAGCTCATCTAAGTGTGCGAGTGTTTGCGTAAGCTCGTATAGGGATTTTGGCCAAAGGTACAAAATAGCGCAATCATATTACAATATGCACACACACTACAGCACATACAGCAAATTGTAAGTGTTATTTTGTTATACCTTTCTCGCAATGACATTACGCAACAGCACTTTTAGTCAAATGAAAATGTGCAGCGTGGCGTATGAGTGACAAAGTTGGCGTTCAGCGGCTTTTGAATGTGCGTAAAGTAGCATTTGTAAATATATCTTAGTGTGTGTGTGTGTGTTTGTGTGTGTACGTGCCTGTTTTTGCTTGGCAAGCAGAGTTTCTTAAGCGGCAGCAAGTCAACTGCATTAGCAGTAAAACACACAGATTTGCAGTAGGCACTGAAGACAGCTGCAGTAGGTAGCAAGTAGCCAAGTGTTTGTAGCTGCACAAGCACAGCATCCAATTTTGGGAAAATATGTACTCACAGATGGAAGTGAGTGAATTTTGGATTTGAAATAAGGAAATTGGTAAACGTAAATTATAACAAATTTATTTTCTTCCAAAATGGACGATATACGAATTTTCAATAGATATAGAAATATAACTTTTCCAGATCGCCGCCAGAGAAGCTTCGGCGCTTCAAATGATACAGAGCATCATACCTATATTTTAATTAATTTCATTTTGAAAGGGTGTGGACTAAAATTTTTAGAGGAATCCTGTGAATGGTTGTGAAATTGACTGATTTGTAGCTCTTACGACTGTTTTACTTAGTTTAAAAAATAGTTAAAAAATAGTTTTAATAGATTGTAAATAACCAAACCAAATAAAAAAACCTTACTTATACAAATCAGTGGTGTTTTTTCATAGTTATTCAATGATTTCATATGGACATAAAAGATGGTGCACCCGGTATTCACTCAAATTTATAATATTCATTAATCAGAGTCTATCCGGTGAGGCAAGTATTGTACGAAATATGCTTTATTTAAACACAATTTTAACTTTTTTTAAAGAGACACCGAAAACCCCTCTAAAAAATAATAATTAAAAAAATTCAATTAAAAAACATGTATTAATTCTTTTTCTTTGGCATAATTTTTTGCGCATTTATGAAGATAAGTTAAAATAACAGATTAAAAAATATCGATCGGTAAACATTTTATACCATATTTACGGAAAAGTGCATTCTTTCTATGGGGACTCAAAGGCAATTTTCAAAGCCTGGCGGCACGGGTAAATATTAAACAAACAAGTAAAAACTAAGGCGTTTAATTTTTTTGCCACTAATTTATTTCCCTCAATATTACTATATCAAAGAATCTCATTCGAACCTGTGTTCGGCAAAAAATGGGGACTCAAACCACAGATCGTTCTCTGCATGAACAACGTAGGGGTTCTAGCAATTTTAACGCAAGGATGTATGGATTGGTGGGAAGCTCTTCCGAAGGGCTATAATATCACTAAACTGAGAAGGATGCAAAGGACTATTTGTAGTGGCATCAGCAGCGCATATGCCAGTGCTGCCCTTAATATCGTTTTGCATCTACTTCCCATAGGCTTTACATGATTTATATAGCAAGGTGCAATCAGGTTAGAGGTGATTGACTTTTGGAAGCAATCTCTCAAGGGACATGGTAACATTTTTGGGCAGTTAGCACCGTATTTTGCTCTGAACATCATACAGAGCTTTCTATCCGCAAACTGGAGTTTAAGGTTGCACCAGGCAAATCTTTCCAAATAGGCAGGATTAGGACGTGGGAAAAATCTGTACTGTTACTTCTGCCTTCATTGATGGCTCCAAGATGGAATCGGGCGTCGGAGCTGGGGTTTTCTCTTAATCAGCCGATTGATATTTTTCCTTAAAACTGCCGAATACTGTGAGAAGATAAATGTCTTGGGTGTGCAGATAACAGCTCTCTGATCTTAGTGCGAGGACATTGGGGCATAGACAGAAATGAAATGTCTGACAAGCTTGAAGCAAATGGTCGGCTAAATTGGTTTCAGAGGTCTCCTACTCGGTCGGTCATCGGCATACTCCTCACTGTTGCTAAAGAGGAATTGCACAACTTATTTCGCAGGAAACCATAGATCAGATAGAGCTCCATTTCTTCGTGTGGTACTACAAAAATCCTATAGCCCCGGTACAATAGACGCAGGATGCAGAAAGTGGGTGTTCCTTTCTTCGACATTCTGGGCAGTGGTCCAACCTAAATACTATCGACAAACATCTCTGGCTGGCTATAACTATCATAATGGTGTTTTAGTGCTACTTGAGGAGTGTCAGTCTGGTACTCTAACCATTTCATGTACCTACCTACCGTACCTTGCAAAACGTAACATAGAGATGTTCCAATTTTATGAGCTGATATTTCTTAAAAAATTTTGGAAAATGTGAAGCTGGCTCTTCTATAGCAAATATTTACAGGAAAAAGGTGACAGTTACTCGTATTTATCACACAATAGACTGGATACGGCTCTACTCACCATAGTCGAATCATTGGCAAAGATATTATTTAAAGAAAAAATTTAAAATTTTTAAAATTAATTTGTTTTTGCATGAATTTATTTTTATGTTTTTAAATGAAGGTGATTTATCTCAAGAATATTATGTAAAGATTTATTTAAATTTTTTTTTTGTATTTTTAAATGATTGTGATTTATCTCACGAATATTGTGTAAAAATTTATTAAAATTTTTTTTTTTTTTGAATAAATTGTTTTTATATTTTTAAATGAAAGTGACTTATCTTAAAAATATTGTGTAAAAATTTATTTAATTTTGTTTTTCTGCATACTTTTTTATATTTTTAAATAAAGGTGATTTTTCTCAAGAATATTGTCTAAAAATTTCAAATCGCTGGAAGCCCAGTTATGAGTATTCTGGCATCCTTTGTGCCAGGCCGGATCCCTCCACCTGCTTGACCTTGAAGAATTATTCTAAAACTTTATATTTCTTAAAGTCTGCAAACGCCATAACCCAAATTCTACTGGATCAGTCGTCTTACATATTTTTTTTACTAATCCCACAATAAAAAAAAATAACGAAAATCGGTTTTTTGCCTTCCAAGTGTTGCGAAAAATTAAAAAATCGAAAAAAAAATCAGTAAGGAGACGAATCGTTCAACAAATGCTTTTCTTGTTTTTTTTTTTTTTGTTTTCAGATAACTCTGTCGCGAGTTATGCTGTACACCGAAAAACCATTTTTTTTCTTTTTTCTTCGCTGCCAATTGCCAAGTGTTTATTATTTTGCAATGCAAATTTTAGGAGAATATTGCCAAAAATTCTCTTTTTTTGAAAATTTGCTGAACAAAGCAATAACATCTTAATGTAAAAACTAACGCTAAATCAATCTTACCTTAATACGTCCGGTACCAAGCGTCACATATATGTGTCAGCTCGGTTGTCACGTAGGACCGTCGTGGACGCTGGTTTAACTTAACTCAAAGGTCAAGGAATTGGTGTGTGTATCAATCCATGTATTCGAGATTTTCACATCCAAAAGAAGTCGTAAGACAACTGAATTTTCATTTAACACATAAAATATTTTGTAAATTTTGTATCTTTGAATGAAACTAAGTTATGTGAAACCCACACTTGTCCTAGACAAAAAGCTATAAATTTCTACCTGGTTTGTGATGAGGGACTGCCTAAACTTCCTTGGTGCTGAACGTGTTAATAACAACAAAACAAAATAAACACCAAAAAATGGTAAAGATGTCAGAATGAGTAAAAAATTTGAAGACCGCAATGATGTTCTTGTTGTTGTTGTAGTAACAGGACAAAACATTCTTCATAAATATTTTGAAAATTCTGCTAAAATGAAAATTCTGAAATTGAAAAGTGTCTAATAGTCCCTAAAACTGCCGAAAGGATCAAAATATTTAAAAATCTCAAAAAAATGTCCCCTTTGAGATAGGCTGTGTACAGGATTTCGGCTCTTCAGGACATCTGAAACGATAAAGTTAAACTGAGGCTTGTCATTCTGGCAGGTGCTATTTTCGTTTTTTTTCAGCCCTAACTTTCCATACTACAGTCTGATTTCCACCCGAAAAACATACCTTTTTTTCAAAAGTCCGCCAATTTGATATTTTTCAAAAAAAAAACAAAAAATCCCGACAAGCCTACAGAATGACAAGCCTCAGTTTAACTTTTTCATTTCAGATGCCCTCAAGAGCCAAAATCCTGTTGACAAGACACCTATCTTTTTTTAAGACGCTTACTTTCGTGCCACCCTACTACAAATAATTTTTCGAAAAAAAATGTTTTTGTATACAATTTGATGGCAATAATAACATACTATGGTATAAAATCAAAACGATCGCATTTTATTAAAAAAAAAACTCCTAAAAAATATTTAAAGGTTGTTGAATGTGAAGCAAACCTAAACGTCAACGTCACCGTTGCACTTCTTTCTTTGGGGTTATTTGAAAGAAAAGGTGTACGTCGATAAGCCTGCAGCAATTCAAGAGCTAAAGAATGAGATAATTCGGCACATTAACGGCATAGAACTTCAATTATGCCGCAGCGTCATCGAAAATTTGGACCATCGGATGGAGGTGTGTCGCCGAGACCGCGGCGGCCATTTGGCCGATATTTTGATCCATGCGTAATTGAGCCATACCAGTATTATCATAATAAAGAGAAATGATAATAATTTCTTTAAAAAATTGTATTTTATTCAAAATCAACACCGGCCCTTGAAACTTAACCACCCTTCATAAAAATGAATTTTTGACCAGACTACTACCTTGAATTTGGTACAGTAGATGAAAAAATGTTTACTAAACTAAAATTTCCTTTCTTTTTTTCGCAAAAAAATTTTTTCGCTAAAAGAATATCTCACTAAATTTTCACTTACTCCTAAGCACTGTGCACCTGCATATATGGGACATATCGCTAGTGCTTGTAGCAACGTCTTCAAATGCTCCTATTTGGCTTTATTTCACTCGAAATTGCTGCATTACTCTATGTCGCCTAGCAGCTATACAAACTAACACACGCACACACACACACCAAGTAGCTAGCAAGCGCCAAGCAAATACGAGCACACAAATCTTGAGGAAACTAAAATTCCAAGAAAGACGAAGAATAGGAGGTTCAGTTGTCAAAGACAGAGTATACGAGTAGGAAATTTCCAGTAAGCTTATGCGTCAGTCTTAACTTGCCAACGACAACAACAAGTGGAATGCATACACGTGTGGCTATATACTCGTATGTAGAGTTAAGGCAAATGCAGCAGCAACTTTAGCTGCAATGGAGCAGCAGTAGCGAGAATGTCATTTGTTACAATTTCTTTATTAGTTTAAGGGGTAAAGAGAGAAATTTCTCAGAAAAGCATAATGGCATGTGTGAGTGTTGCACACATTGCATTTTTTATATATTTTTTTTATTTTTATTTAATTTTTTATTTTTTTGGATTTAAGTGTCCCTGTATGGGTGTATTGCATATGGAATAAAACACACGGATGTTGCTGCAGTTGTTCTTTTTGCTGCTGTTACTGCTGTCTCTGCTTTTGCTGTTGCTGTCGCTGCTGCTCTGCTATTTTTTCCACTGTTCCTGCTGCCGCCGCTGCTGCTACTTGTGTCTCAGCTATGCACACTGGCAATTAATTTAGTCTAGTGAAGCATTTTCTTGCTGAAATTAATTTCCAACATATTTTCTCATGTAATAAAGAAAACGAGGCGAATTGTGTAAGAAAACAAATGGCAACAATAACAAAAAAGCTCCAATAGCAGCATTAACATTAGAAATTTCTTAAAAGCAGCAGAGATTCTGTAATATCACATGAAATGTATGCAGTGCCATTAACAACTTGAGCAACAATGTTCGCTAGAAATGACAACGACAATAATATGTCACTGGCAAGCAACTTGCAGCAGATTTACTGGCAAATATTTATTTTGTAAATTTACATTGCTGCTAATTTATGCTGCACAGCTTTTAGTTTCAGCATTTAATTATTTGGTATTTTAATTGCAGCGTCCAACAGCATTTTTGGAGTGGAAAAGTGATCATAGGTATACTAATTTGGTAAATTACGAGTTAACGCTTATGTTGATGGCTTTTGTGCCTTCGGCAACTGCCACTGAAACTATCTGGCGAATATTTTCATAGAACAATTTAGTGCTCAAATATTCTTCTTAAAAGGACTTTTTGAACTTTTCTTAAAGAAGAGGTCAAATTGACACACAAAGGGTTAAAGTGTTCCACAAAAATAATCCTCGTGAATTTCTATAATGGAATGTTGACAACAATATTCCTGTCAGAAATCGATTGCTAAAACTTTTCGAGCGTTATATAAAGCTTTCTTTTGACAAAATTTGAAAACTTTGAGCCAATGTAAAAAGGAATAGGGAGGTGGGTAACTATAATTGGTAACGGCAGGCTAATCATCTACCCTGCTAGAAAGCAAAATAGATTAACGAAGCCAACGCAAGACTGAGTCTTATCGAGGCCTTATACTCCCGAGTGGAGTGAACAAGGAAAACAAAAAAAAACTATAACTTTGGTACAAAAAAAAATATCCAATTTCGGAAACTTTGGGCATCAGGCGTGAAGCGGCGAATTGCTGAATTCTAACCAAAAACAATGTCACATTAGCATCGCTCAGGAATTGTTGAGTGACGTTTACAATGAGCCAGATTAGCTTAAAAGGCTCATAACTGGTGGCCAATCGTGGGCATTTAGTTTTGCCTTCGAAACCGAAGCCCAATCGTCGCAATAGAAGAGTCCAGGAGAGCCCAGACCAAAAAAAGCACGCCAAGTTCGATCACATGTCCACGGTTTGCTCACTATTTTCTTCGATTACCATGGCGTGGTGCATCAGGAGCTCTTACCATAAGGTCGTACGGTAAATAGGGACTATTACCTTGAAGCTATGCTCTATTTGCGTGAAGCAATGTGGAGTTGTGGAAAAAAATGCATGTCTTTTGCATCATGATAATGCACCTGCCCGCTCATCTTTGCTTGTGAGAGATTATTTGGCCAAAAACAAGACCGTTATCATACCCTCAGCCACCGTGTTCACCAGATTTGGCCCCTTGTTCCCAATATTGAAGAGAACCATTAAAGAATGGCGTTTTGCGACGATGGAGGAGACAAAAACCGAATCGCTGAGAGAGCTCAAGGACATACCAAAAAGTGCATATCTGAGGGGGACTGCTTTGAAGGAAATAAAATAGAAATTGATGAGTCAATGAATATTTTTTGAGAAATATTAAAGTTCACCTTATTTTTTGCAAACACCTCTTAAAAAATTCATTTGCATTGCCAAACCACCGGTGAAAAAAGACACTATCTTCCACTTCTTTTGCGAATGTTCTGCCCTATAGAAGGCGAGGATGTTAACCCTTTTGTAAAGAAAGTATATTTATTTGAGTTAAATATATTTATTTATTTGTCGTTCCAAGCTAGTCATCCAGCTTGTGAAACGATTATTTTCTTTCTTGTGTCTTACATACTAAGTACAAGCGTTTTTATAGTAATTTTTATCAATGCAAGCCAACAACAATTTTTCGGTGTTTACTTGTGTAATATGATTCTAGCATTCACGCGCCGCGCATAAAATAATTACGTTAGCTATGTTTGCGTTTACTTTCAAGTGTAATGAACCTTTTAAGAAATATGATACTCTATTTAAAACGGCACAGCACAGTGAATGCATAAGTGGACAATAAAATAAAAGCCAAAACAAAATGTTTATGAATATTAATGTTAAGGCATATCCGACTTATAATCATACTACACTTTGAACCCAGTGCAATGGAAGGTGGACTCAGAAAGTCCTGGGGACTTCGACCCATTCAACTTCCAAACTCGTAGCTGTGTTTACCGGTCATTGGGTAATCGACACACACGCGGAAAAATTGGGCTTACCATTTAACTTGCATAGTACAGGGTACGCCATCTTTTATGTCGGTATGAAAACATTGTATAACTTTGAAAAAAAAACTGATTTGTATAAGTTAGGTATTTTTATTTGGTTTGGTTATTTACAATTTATTAAAACTATTTTTTGAATACAGTATCAATCAATTTATTAGCAACCACAAACTGCGATCTTTTTTCTGCGTTTATCATCATCTTACCAAGCTTTTCCGGTTTTATATCATCGACTTCGCGTTTTTTCGGTGTAAAGCGATCCATGGTTGAAATTGTACTGAATTGACGTATCGAAAACATGTATGTTGATGTCGATTGGTTGGTAAATGACAAAGTTATTCAGCGCTTACACCTTGTAGAAATTTTGGCGACCTTTCAGTGAAGGATGCTGTTGAGCACTTTCTCAGTAAATGTTCGGGTTTAGCAGCTAGACGGTTAAGGTCACTGGGTGCACCTTTCTTCGGCAGTCTGTGTGCCAACCTAAATTCCACTCTTCTCCATTACATCAACAGCTCTGTTTGGCAGTAGATATCTACCCTGGAGGTCTCATAATGGTGCCGAAGCGGCGCTTTAGTGTTTCTTGGAAAATGGTGCTTCAACTATTTCACCTACCTACTTACCTAATCCTTGGTAAACCGCTTTTTGAAAACCTCGAAAATCTGGCAGATACAGGCATAAGAAACCTTATGAGTTTTCTCAATCGTAGGAACCAGATATGGTCGTGATGGAATAACCGTACAACTTCTTGATGGCGGGTATGGGGCAATAAATAGAGCGGAAGCACTTCAATCCAACCAACCAACCCCTATTGCGTAGGTTAAGGCACATTTCTGGTCTAGAGACTTGAAAATTTAAGGCTTGTAAATTGAAGAAAAACAATCGATATCAATTGATCTTCGTATTTATTAATTAGATCAATTCTTTATTTACAAAAAAAAACAAACAAACAAACAATTTTTTTTAATGAAAATAATAAAAAAAATTGCTTCCACTGACGTAACGCATGCCACTGGCGTAACTGATTGGGCTGCTTAGGTACGTCTAAAAAAAAAAATCGGTCGATTATTCATCCGGAGGCATGTCGCTATGGTGGGTAGCAGATTTACAACAAAAAAAAATTGTTTCTAGATATTTTATCTGTTTATTGGAAAAACAAAAAAAAAGTATTTTTTTTCACGTTCTCGCTCTTAAAAAAATAGAAAAATTGTATAATAAAATTATAATTCTAGTACTCGCGAGAGCCACAAGTCTACTCAATAACATATTAAAAATTCAAATCAATCGATTTAGTACTTTTTGAGAAATTACCAACGCTAACTCGGAAAAAATAGTCTCGAAAAAACATGGTTAACGCGCTTATACCTGGGCGTCGTACTCCAAACCGGTCTCGTTTTAAGGAGTTTAACGGCTAAACTAGAACGAATTTCAATATAAAATTTGCAAGTATATTTCTGAAAGTATAAACTATCATAACTTAAAAAAGAATCGATTTTTTTCGAAATCCTAGAGCAAAAAGGTGTCTTAAAGTAAATAGCTGCTCATGTAAGAGCTCACTTGGACAAAGAATCAAATCCGTCCTTGCTGATGCCATGCAGAGGAAAAACAGTGGGAAAAATAATTAGAACAGAGAGGCAAAAAGAAAGGGCGAACTTTGAATTAGAGGAGGATGACGACCAAACGGTGGCTGAGTGCAACTCATTACCTAGCCTTACCTAACCTGCTATTGCATAACACAGTGCAAACTTTTGTATCACAAATTAGATATTATTATTATTCGCATCAAGGATAAACCTTATAATTATTGGTGCTAGTCACAAGGTTACAATTTGTATGCTAAAATTTACCAAAATACTATATTTTAAGTTTCAAAGAAAAAGAAATCACTTATGAACTAAAATTAAAATTAACTCTCTTAGTTGTAATATACAATATCTCAAAAGTTCGCATCTAAATAAGTTCATGCTACTTTTTTTTTTAATTGGCGCGTACACCCGTTTGGGGTGTTTGGACGAGCTCCTCCTCCTATTTGTGGTGTGCGTCTTGATGTTGTTCCACAAATGGAGGGACCTACAGTTTTAAGCCGACTCCGAATGGCAGATATTTTTATGAGGAGCTTTTTCATGGCAGATATACACTCGGAGGTTTGCCATTGACTGCCGCTATTAGAAAAATGTTTTTCTTAATTTTGGAGTTTCACCGAGATTCGAACCAACGTTTTCTCTGTGAATTCCGAATGGTAGTCGTGCACCAACCCATTAGGCTACGGAGGCCGCCATGCTACTTATATTGTAGATACTAAATTTTGGAGAAGAGAATTCCATAGTTGAGTCACATGCACCAAGAACTGTCTTTCTGACGTTAATTTTTCATACCTAGCAGTTATTCGTGGCAGTTATTCTGAAGGCGAGGAGCCCAGGTACTTTCGAATAGTAGATTTTGTGCAAAGTAAGAGGGATTTGAACTGAAGAAGCTTATCCAAGAACATGGAGTAGACAATTGATACAAAATCGATACCTGCACTCGCTGCATGATTCAAAAAATTATTAAAATTCTGTTTATACGAACCATTGAATCGAAATTCATTTTTAACTTATTTTCCTTCTTCATGATTGACCTTTATTCTTCTTTTTATCTCTTTACAGATCTTTCATCGATAATACTCATCTACAAGAGCTCCATCTCAGCAACAATCCCCAACTTTACGACATCCCTATGCGCCTCTTCCAGGGCAATCCCAACGTACTCGAAATTTACATGCAAGGCAACAGTCTACAAACACTCTACTCCGCACAATTCCCCGTCGATCAACTGGAGCGCCTGTACCTCGGCGACAATCCACTACAATGCAATTGCTCGCTGCTCTGGCTATGGCGTCTTGTCACCGGCAACTTTGATGGCGAATCCAACAACATTGCCGGTGTACATGTCACGCACAGTCAGGGCGAAGCGGCCGTGGCAGCGCTGGGTGCAGCCGATGCCGGTTCAGCGCAAGCAGCTGCCGCCGCATATGTGGCACAGCAAAAACATATACCAACGCAACCCGCACGCACCAGCAGCTCCTCCACCGGTTATCTACAACTCGACATCGAACGCATCGGATGTGACATTTGGCAGGATAATGTGCGCACACGTCGTCGCCTCGCAACCATGTCCGAAAGTGACATCACCTGCCCCGCGCACATTGTCACCATAGTTTGCGCCATCTTCACACTCTTGCTCGTGTTCGCCATCGGCGCCAGCATTCTTTTCTATCTGCGCTTTGTGAAGCGACGCCGAAAGCTGTTGCATGACCGTTCGCTCACCCGTTCGGGCAAATCGATCGTAAACGTACACGATCGCATACTACAACATCAGCCGCTGGGCGCTGGCGGTGCGCTAGGCATGGGTGTGGGCGGT
The DNA here is from genome assembly GCF_027943255.1 of Anastrepha obliqua. Lineage (NCBI taxonomy): Eukaryota > Metazoa > Arthropoda > Insecta > Diptera > Tephritidae > Anastrepha > Anastrepha obliqua. The sequence goes on along the minus strand of NC_072895.1, from coordinate 106,401,702 downwards.
CTCACCTATCCACATCATACGTTGCAGCAACAGGGTGGCACACATCACGCCATGCTACCGCTGCATCCGCATGAGTATCAACAAACGCTGCCGGCACAAGTGGACAAACTGGAATTGGAACGATATCTGGCGGCGCAGGCGATCGCCAATGAGTATCGTGCCTTGAAACCATGGGAGCTGCCGCCAGTAAAGGATGCGAATGCGTACAGCGATGAACCGGAACATTTGTATGAAAAGTTCGACCACTACGACTATCCGGACATGCAGACGATGAGCAAGTCCAAGCAGGCGGCGCTCATGTCCACCACTGATGACGGTAATACGCCCACCCCCAATGGCATGGTGCAGATGGGTAAGATTGGTGCTGGCGGCACAGCGGCTAAGCCGCATGTCGTCTACGTATGACTCCCGGGTGGGCAAGTGGGTGTTGGCGCTAAGGGTAATGCAAGTGATGAGTACGGAGATATGGGTATGGAGGCCGAAGGCGAAATGCGCTACTGCATCAACAACAACTACAGTAGTTACGTGAAACTAGTTTAGAACGTGGGCACGGAGGCGGATAGTAGCAGAGAGAGTGGCGCTGGAAGAGAGCTCATTAAAAGAAGAGAGAGCGCGATGCAGCGAGCGAACGAGATGGAGATGAGTGTATTCGAATGTAAACAGCTGAATTGGGCGAAACGCATGTAAGAAGAGTGTCAGCAAAGAGAGCAGAGAGCAAGGAAAAGCAAGCGCTTTAATTGTAAAAGCTGCAAAAAACAGCTATAAATGTATAAACAAAGCTAAGGTCATATGAACGCAGCGATAAATCGAAACAAGGGTATATGTTAGTAATAAGTTCTAAACACATATATACATACATACACCAAGAGCAACAACAATACAAGCAAACGTTATGCATTAATATTCATGATATGTACTAATTTAGCCATAGATGAAATTTTCGCGAAGAGTTTCCTGCAAAACTTAAACAAAAACATGAAATAAAATATATTTGCGTAAACGTAACAAGAAACAATGTAAAATGAAACAAGGGATACGTATAGAGTTAAAATAGCTAAATTACAAATTAAGTAAATCTAAAGCAAAACTAAAAACAAAAATCATAAATATGAAAAATTAATTACTAAGAAGCAAAACTAAAAATTCTTAAAAAACAAAAAACAAATAGCCGGAAAACTATGCAGTAGAACTTAAACTATAAGCAAAAACCTAAAATCAAGTTCAAGTTGAAAAATTGCAAATAATGCCTACATAAAATATAAATTTATTTCGAAATGGGTGTGAAAGTAATGTGAAAAAGGAGGCACTTAATAATAACAAAGCAAAGCAAAAAAAGAACAAAACACTAAGAAAACTAACAGATATAAAATTGTTTAATTATTTTAATATTTTTGAACTACAAATTCCGGTAATATTTTTTCTTAATCTGCCAAACTGGCAGCAGATTGCTGTGAAATAATTTCTTTCCATACTAATTTTAATGACTATGAGTACAGAGTACGTTTTACATGTCGAAACTTTTCACATCAGGGCACCATGCACTTTTCAGGTCTAATTTTGATGCTGAACTCCAATATTTCTACTAAGGCGCTTTCATTAACCCCTTGCCGTGCTTTAAGGGGGAACACCACTGTGATTTAAAAAAAAAATCGATTTTTTTCTCAAAGTAGATATATTCAAAAATATGTAAAAAAAACTTTAACTTAACATCTTGAAATTTGACGAAGTTATACCCAATACAATTAATGCAGGTAGTGGGCTACAACGGCCAATGAAAACTTTAAACGCGTTTTTCTCAAAACGACTTTTCTGAACGAGGTGGCCTCGATTTCTTGGAGACTTATGAGCCAATTTAATTTTTTTTTTGTATTGCCTACAGTCGTACATAGCCGTTTTTAAAAATTCCAAAAATTAATATTTTTTCAAGCCTTTCGAAAACAAAAACAGGATAAAAACACAAACTAATTTTTCAAACCTGCAACTTTTTCTCAAAAAAAAAAAAAAAACAAAACCGCCACGTACGACGATAACCATTGATGTATAGATTAAGAAATTTTTTGGTTTTCTGCTTTCAGATGATTTTTCTCAACGCTGTATCGTGGCCACCAGGGTGCATCAGTTGTTAATGACGTCATTGCATTAATATTATATATTATTAATAACAATTGTTACTTTTAATATTTTTTTAATAAAAATGTGCGTCAGTATAGTTGAATATATGTTAAATAAATTATAATCTGTCCGATCCTCAAATTATCATCTCTACTTATAAAAAAAAATTCATGAAAATCACTCAATTTTCACGAGTTCCCCCTTAACGAGTCTGACTCGTGATGAAAATGTTGGTCCAAACATGAATATGACGAGCCAGGCTCGTGAATAGATCGTCGGATCAAAAATAAGCATCACGAGCCTGGGTCGTGATTGAATGTTAGTTTCTATGTGTACGCCGCCAGAGTTAGTCACGAGTCTCATAATTGCTATTACAAAGTAATTTATATTATTCTGATCTGTTTACCACTCGTGGACGTTGAGCTAAATTTGCACGGCAAGGGGTTAAAGGTGGTGGCAATAGAGCAACAATAGTGTTTTGTAGGTTTGATTGGCATGGCAAAGAATGAATTCGCCTTTTTTCATTCTGTGTTGACAGCTGATTAACCGCAACTATCGATTTCTATCAGTGCTTTTCTTCCAAGGCGATTTGAGCAGTAGTAGGTAGCGCCATTCAAAAACAGTTACTTTATTTTTCGCGATTTTGACAAGTCTGACGTCAGCTCGCTTCGCAATACAAAGCAAACAAAAGTAAGAGAACTTACATGTTTCTGAAAATGCAGTGAATGGCTTGGTAGTTTTGTGATATGTGAGATTTAAACTAAGCAAACCAAGAAAAACGAAGTGCAGTGTATTAAATTGTGAGAGCACAAATTAGTATGAAGCCTCCAAATGCAGTTTGTTTGCGTTTCTACGCGGAAGACGCCGTGGCAAAAAAGTATGTGTGTGTACGTATAATTTGTTGTGTTTGGTTGTTTCCATTGCTTTCGCCTACTCTTCTTCTTCTCAAGCAAGCAATTCCACTTCCTTTTGCTTGTTTATTCATGGGCTCTTACGACATGGCGAATTCAAAAGGGTGATGTTTGGGCTACTTGAAACGTGCACTTTCTTATGCTAAAATTGAATGCACTACAAAACTGCGTACTTGAAATATTTTTCCAAGAATTCTGTTTAAAAAGTTTGTAGTTTTTATGGGAATTTTCAAAAAAATTTCAGAGTCCAAAAAACAAAAATAGGTGTTTAACCATGATTCAATGATGAAATGTTTGCTCAGTAAGCAGCTTTAACGTTCTCTCTTGACAAATCGGCTTCCACTGCAAGACACTGGGTTGCTAGCTCTAGAAATTTCAAGTAAAAGTGAAAGAAAAGTAAAGTAAAGAAAAGTATTTGTAGAAGTGAAGAAAAGAAAAGTATTTGTAGAAAAAACATTTCATTTTCAATATGGTCTGCTTACGAGCAACAGCTCGCTAAAGAGTTTTCATCGGTATGTTCAGGACTATGATAGTCTGACATGAAATACATACCGCTTAAGTCAAGACATGATCGAGTAATTGAGGCAATCCTAGATCGATGAGTGGAGAATTTACAAAGCTTTATTTCTTATGATGTGATTTAGACAGAATTCATGTTTTGCAAAAAGCTAGCATTTTCCAAAGAGTTACGGCAGGGAGAATAATTGGATAGTCACGACGCGGTCGATAACATTTCAGACCTCATTATAAAAAAGTTGGTATTGACGGAACTTGTTTCCAATGAGCCCACCTTCCCATGGATGGATGAATTGTCCAGAGGAGGCTTAGCAAAACACAGTAAAAAACCATCTACCGGAATCGGCTTAAAACTGTCCTTCCATTTGTAGAACGCGCGCTACAAATAGGAGGAGGAGCTCGGCCAAACACCTAACAGAATTGTACGTGCCAATTATTTATCTATTTTTAACAAAAAAGTTTCATTTTGGCGAATCTTCGCAACTTCGCGATCGGTTTTAAATTTTAAAATCAATTCACAAAATATAATCTTGGATTAAGTGAAATAATTTCTTGTTTTAATATTAGACTTGGCAATTTCCGCAAATAACGTCTATTTGTACCATTCTTTGCTCTCAAATATTAATTAAAATTAATTTTTTACACCGTTCGCAGTTTATTTCCATTTAAGTAAGAAAATACTTTTTTGCTAACATTTTTACCAAAAATAATTTAATATTTTCCACTTTATTCACCTTCTTAAATACAACCTTTTGTAAGAGAGTGTCAAAAATCGTATGTACATACTAGTGAGCAAACCTTTAATAATTGAATCATGGATTTTAACTACGCCAGCGAAAACTATGAATTTTTATATTTTATTTCACACCTATAGATTTTCCTTTAAAATTTTCAAAAACGCAAAAATTGCAAATGTGTCTATCCACACTATGCTGCGCAACATTGTTTCTGCAGCATGTTGCTTTAAACATTTTACCATACATTTCGTTGTGCCTGAGGCATTAGAAATTTTGTAAATAGGTTTTTCACAAATCTCCTTTCGGCCTTTTAGCTTAGTTTCTTTAGTTTGAAATTTTTTTTAAGCATTTTTGCTAGTTAACTTAAATATTATTCTGCTCATTTCTCCATTGATGGAGTTTATGACTAATAAAATTTTAAATTCTAATCTAATCTAATAGTTTTAGAAATAGCATCGACGAGTAGGAATTTTCTATTAGTTGAAAAGAAATTTTCTCCGACCTATTCAAATTCTTTATTTAAATGAGCTGCCTTGTGTAAATTTTCAAAATATAAATACTAGTAAGTTAACCTATTTTTGATTCGGTCTAAGTGACACAAATTTAAGTTAGAAATTTTGTGAAAGTAACTAAAAATTTTGTATGTATGTATGTACAATAGTCCCTTATTTAAATTTTAACGCTAATTTTAAGTAAGAAAGTAGTTTTAGTTATTCCTTGCAACTGAAGTTAAGCTAATTTGTATAGAAAATGCAGATATAAAAATGATTTGTTCGCTAAGATTTTTAAATAATTTTTTTCCTTGATTTAAGAGTTTCAACCATGAAGTTTTTACTAAAAAAATTGCAAAAATTTTTTATTCAAACTATGTTTAAATTGTATAAATACTTTATGTAATATTATAGACATTTTTTGAATCAACGTTGCATTTAAAAAAAATTATTAGCGAGTTCCTCTACGCTTAAAATACCTCTGGCTTTTTTGTAAACTACTCGACGTTGTTTATAATTTTTTCACACTACACACACACATCTATAAATATAATACTATTGCCCACATGCGTTTGGCAATAAAAAATTCGAGAGTGTATAGGCGAAGGAAAACAATGAAATGGACAATATAAAAAAAAATTCACATTAATTAAAAATAACTGCTTTTTAAGTTCATAAAGTAGCATAGAAACGCTGTAAATACTTAAAAAAACAACAACAGATTAATGATGTAAAAAATTTAATCTAATAATAAAATTAGTATATTGAACAAATATTACGCATAACTATGTATTATTTACGTGAGTTTCATTTTAAGTCGAACGCAATTTTCCAATTAATGTAAATAATTTTTTTATAAGTTTGCCATGTATGCATTTTGAATTTACAAAATAAATTTTTTTATAATAAAAAAATAAGAAAAAAATAATAGTTTTAATTTTTCCTGCAAAATACAATAAAGGCTCTTATGAAAATGAAATTTTTTTCATCCTATAATTTGTCACATACTTTTTATTAAATGCACTAAATTTAATAGATCGCACCATAAAATAGTTTAAAAAAAATAAATTTTTGAGCAAAATGAATATTACACTCATATTGATGCTTGCTTTTAAAATATTATAGGTAAATATTTGTTAGCAAAAAATTATGATAAAAAATTTGAATTTTAAAAACAAGTTTTTATATTGATTTCGTAAGGGGTTAGAGGTAGTCAGAGGTCCGAAAAAATGAGGTTTGGCAACCGCATCGCACATAGAGGCAGCGATGCCACTGCGACCACGAAATGTGTCCGATGTAAGCCGCGGGGCCTGGGCTACATTTCCCTTTGCATATTGAAATATCTTGAGCATTTGACAAAACGTAAAATGTTGTTGATACCTAAAGTGTATAGATTATCTATATTCATTAAGAAGTAGGATCTTAAATATCGGTCCCTGCTTCTGACTAGAGTCGGGCAAGTGCAAAAAAGGTTTTGAATTGTTTCCAACTCCTTCTCATTCCTGCAGCTACGACAGAAATTATGTATGTAAACGCCTAATCTTCTTGGGTGACTTCCTATGAGACAATGTCCTGTGAGGGCCCCTACTAAGGTCCTAATTCGAAGTCTATTCAGTTGTATAATACTGTTGGACAGACGTAGATTTAGTATTGGCCATGTTTGCCTAGCAATTTCACAGGTTTTCATCCTAATCCATCTTTGATCCGCAAAACTGAGTAGTGCGTCCTTAATGAGAAGCTTACAAGTTGCGAGAGATACCTCCACAAAATTACTTATGTCTGGCATACAGGTACCATCTCTTGCAAGTTGGTCAGCCCTACAGTTTCCTGGTATATCTGTGTGGCCTGGAATTCAGCATAATATAATACGATATTGTTTGGCCATCTGATTAAGAGATTGCAAGACACTCCTTGATGTTATTTGGATCCAGCGCTCGTAGGGCCGCTGGGCTGTCGAGTGCAGCTATTTGTTGATGATATACTGTGTATCTTTAACCATTTGAAGTCTTCATGAAAACCGTTTATTTCCGGTTGAAAAACACTACAGTCATCCGGTAGTTTAAAGGATACACTGATAGAAAACTCTTCGCCATATAACCCTGATCCTACACCGGTGTCCAGTTTAGATCCGTCCATGTAGATCTTAACGGGTGTGTTGCTGATGATGATTTTCAATATTTTTTTTTTTTTTTGTCAATTGTTTATTTTATAAAAATAAAAACATAGCATTAATACATCATCTTTCGACTCGACTTTAGCAAAATTTCAAAAAAAAAAATCAATGCATAATTGTAAAAGTTATCGCTGTTTATGTGGAGCCCGTTTCTCCAGAAGTCGCTTGCGGTGATCATCACAACTCCTTGGAGATTCATCTAAAATCAATCGGACAAGAAAAATTAGTTTTATTAATAGATAATCTTGTGCCTGATCGAAGATTTTTTTCAAATTTAGCAATATGGTGGCCTCAGGAAATGTTTTTCAGATTTTCGAGAAAAAACCGACAATTAATTGTTTAAAAAAAATCGAAATTAAAAAAATATTTCGATCAGGCACGAGGTTTTTTTGTTTTTCAAAAGCAGTATAAATTTTATTGAAACCTACTAAGCGGTTTTTAAGTTACAATGATCACCAGTGCAAAAAACATAGTTTTGAGGGAGTTATGTTGAGTTATACAAATTATTCAATTACTCTTTCCTGGTCATCTTTTCCTGGGCCATATAATAGTTCTTCAGCCGTCATAGCAGCTTCCAAAATATAGATCTGCTGTTGCCTACATAGCACTCTACCTTCTCGAGAATTATCGTTAGCGCGCTTATCTGCTACGTGCAGCATCCATTTTTTCAGCATACCGAGGAGAATTGCTTGCAGCTGCTGCTCGCAAACGTTCCGGAGCGCTCGAGCGCCCTTTCTTAATTGTTAAATAACTCGAAAAGTATTTCTCAGATTCTCTTCAAACTTTCACACAATTTTTTTGGCGTACTATACTTTAAGACAATGTAAAAAACAATCAAACTTTAAGAAAATTCTGACTACCCCTAACCCCTTAAGGCTATTAAATATGTAGGTTTGCAGGAATTTTATTTACCTTGTTATTTCCAATCCATATACAGTGAAATATCTTCTGGACGCTGAAACCTCTCTCTAACTACCAATCAGCTTTTCAGTCTCGGGTGTTCACTCCAAAGAGGCTTACTTCATCCGTTACATAAAAGGCATTGCAAAAAATGTTCTGTCAAAGAAGTTGTCCGGCTAATAGGGGAGTCTGGTGTCTGGAGGTTACAATGTATACGTTTTTTTAACTCCTTGTGCAGCGTAGGATGTCTCTTGAATGCTTTTCGTAAAAGTTTGAAAATTTTAATTTTTAAATAGGTCCATAATTTGTTTAAAGAAAATTGTGTACTTTTTAAACCAAAAACTACAATTTTTTTTTTTTACTTCACACCCACAAATTGTATTTTAGAAGTTTACAGAACGCAGCATTTTCAGATGAATCTATACACAATGTTGCACAACAATTTCCTGCAACATGTTCCCTGAAAAATTTTGGCAGCAACCATGGCCAAATGGCTATATATTTCACTACGCCTGAGGCATTCGAATTTTTTTTTTAATATTTTTGGCTTTTTTATTTCTTACATTTTTCATAAGTAAAAAGGTTCAGAGCGCAAATAGCAGAATTTGTAGGAATTTCATTTCCGAAAATATTTTAGTCTAGGCTGTATGACGTTTTGAGTTTTTTATATAATATTATTTTAAGGAACTTTTACTTGTAAGACTTTTAAGTAATTTCTGATACATCAGCGCACATTAAATCACAATTTTATATTTCAAATTCTTATAATAGCCTTCCGAAATCCAACATGGAAAAAATATGATAACATAAAAATATGTAAGAGTTATTCATAGTTTTTGCAGGTAGGCGCTCATTAACGTCATGAAATTAAGCATCACTCAAATAGATATAGGGAGCAAATTGCTCTTCATAAAAAACCATTTGCCGTTCGGAGTGGGCTTAAAACTACTGGCTCCTCCATCAAGACGCCCGCCACAAATAGGAGGAGGAGCTCGGACAAACACCTAACAGAAGTGTATGCGCCAAAGGCTGATAAAATACAATCTAAAGCAAAATTCGGGCACTCGGCAGCAGTATTGTGTTCCCTCATTTCACACGTACTTTTGCGCTCTTCCAAACAGTTGATGTTCCAACGGCAAGATAAGCAGTGGCTTCGTTAATTTTTTCTTATATCACCAATTTTGAGCGAAAACTGAAAGTGTTCAGCATTGAAAATAATTGATTTTTTTATTATAATAAAACATATGAAAACTACTTTTTATTGCATCTTAGGTGTTCCACTTTAACTATCAAAAAGTACGTCACAGAGTCGCTAATTACTGCTAACACTCGCGCGTACGCAGTTAATTGTCGATTTGTTAGCCCTATGTTTCTTAGACAAACAATTAAATGCCTGTATATTATATCTAAAAAGGGCAACTCCACATTGGAACCTAAAGGCCGCGAACTAATTGGCTGTAGTGTTCAATAGTCAGCTTTGGCAAAATAATGGATGAATGATGCTTCTTTTTAGCATTCAACCAAAACAAGTAGGGATTTTCGAGATGAAAGAACTCTTCTTTGGTCAAACCAGGCAATATTATTCATTCATATAACTAGAAGACAAACAAACTTGGCATAACGGAACATATGTATTTGGATAATAAATTTCTTTATGGAAATAAATATCTACGACTTGGCTATTTGATTACGTTACTTGGTGCGTGATACGAGATTTGTGCGTCTTTTTGCACGAGTATTTTGAACAGAGATGTCAAGTGTTTACTTGAAGAACAGGTTTTAGAAGCTAACTTTCACTACCGAAGGCCCTGCGGATCTAAAACTACAACCTTCACTCTGTTTGAAATCACGTTTGGTATATCTAAAAACTCGTCAAAGTACTCTTCAGTTATAACAGGAGGCACCAACCGCCCACCAGATGGCGCCACAGCAACTAATTATAATTATTATAACAGGAGTGCAATTCCATGTTAAGTAATCCGAAGTATTTTCGGCATTGCCGTAAATTTTTCGCTGTACCTATTTGAATATAGCCCAAAAAGTTTCGGGAATCCCTCTATGAAACTTTTGGAGAATATAGAGAAAAGTTTCAACTTAAAAAAAAAAAGAGAAAAAAATTTAAGTTGGAGTGTTTTATTTAAATTCCACAAACAAACAAATGAAACATGTTCAAAACCAAAAATTAAAAAAAAAAAAACAAAAGAAAGAAAAACAGAACAAAAAATTCTGAGTAAATTTTTTTAGACCATTTTGCTTAAAAAGTATATTCATCCTAAAAAACTAAGCAAAAAAATTATAAAATTATGTACACATTTTTTTGGAAAAATTTTGAAGCAGGAAATAATTTTTTTTTTTCAAAATTTTTTTTTTAAAAAAGCATATTTATCCTAAAAATATTTATTAAACCACTAAAATACTTATGAAGCCACTAAATTTTTTCGAAAAAAATTCACTTCTTTTCCAAAAATATTTTTTTTAAAACTACATTTAAAAATTAACACAAAATTTATAAAACCTCTGAATTTTTTTCAAAACATTTTTAAAAAAAAAATTATTTTTTTTATATTTCACTTTTTATATTTATCTTAAAAAAATGTATAAAGGTTTTTGGAAAAAATTTCCAAGAAAAAAATTTTTACTTTTATATTTCAACTTTTTAAATTTATCTGAAACAAATTTATAATAGTACTAAATTTTTTTGGAAAAATGTTGATGCAAGAAACTAAGTTTTTTTTATAAAAAAATTTGTTTCAAAAAGCATTTCTATCCTAAAAAATTTATGAAACCACTAAAATGTTTAAGGAAAAAACTAATATATATTTCTTTTTAAAGACAAAATTAATTTCTTTTCCAAAAAAAATGTTTAAAAACTATACTTTTCCTAAAAATTTTTTTTATTTCACTTTTTTATACTTATCTTAAAAAAAGTTATAAAAGCACTGAAGTTTTAAATAAAATTTTTAATAAAAAAATTAGTTTCTTCTATATTTCTCTGTTTTATATTTATGTTGAAAAAATTTATGAAAATACTAAATTTTTTGGAAAAAATTTCTAAAATATTTTTTAAAAACTATATCTAATTTAACACAAAATTTATAAAGTACTAAATTTTTTGGGAAAATTATTTAAGCAGAAAGTAATTTTTTTTTTAGTATTTTAATTATCTTAAGAAATTTAACAAAATATCTGTAAAACAACTAAGTTGCTTGGAAAAAATTAAAAACAAATATGTTTTTTCATATATTTTGCTTCCAAAAAATTTGTTTAAAAAGTATATTTATCTTAAAAAATGTATAAAATTAATTATTATAATTAAAATTGATTTTTTTTTTCAAACTAAATTGTTTTCAGTAAAACATTATTTAAATTGTTTAATTTTTTTTTCAAAAAACTTGTTTTAATCCTTAAATATAAAACAAAATGTATAAGCCAGTAAATTTTTTGGAAAACGTTTTTAAGAAAAAAAAATATATTTTTTTTATATTTCACTTTGAAAACCTCGGAATCAAAATTTTCATTGAATAAATCTCAAAAAAGGTAAACATTTTCAAATAATTTTCAGTTTACTTCTTATTACACTCAAGCCTGCAAATGATAAAATGTTCATTAAAATTTACGACAATGTTCCAAATACCTGGATTTGACTTGACGTGGAATCGTTCAGGATGAATATTAGCTTTCAATGCCAATCTGGTATGCCGTAAAGCTATAAACTCCATAGAAAGTTGACAAAAAAATCATTATGCACAATTAAAAAGTACTGCATTATATCGCAGAATTTGTTATATTAGATTTATCCTCCCAGTTTCAGTCAAAATTAACTTTTATGAACCTTGTAATAAATAAAAATTTTTTCTATTATCATTTGTTTTTTTTAATTTTTGTTTGTTTTAGAAAAAATTTAAATATTTACCAAGTTCTACTTTAAACTATTATTTTGAGAAAACAGTGAGAAAGGAAGAAGACAGACAAAATAAAAAAAGTAAAACATTAGCAATTTTAGCCACTTCGGTAGAATTTTTTTAATATTAATTAATATTATTATACTGGGAACGAGTAGGCTGATAAATTGGTAAATGAAGGCTCTTCAAGTATGCGACTAGGCCCTGAACCCTTTCTAGGTGTCACTTCCGCATCGATTCAACTATGGATTGACGACTTCATGAGGTCTACCCATAGAGGACGTTGGTCTGGGTTGAACTCGTGTAGAGTAGCCAAGTGCTTTGTGAAAGAACGAAACAGGAAAATAGCGACGCTTCTCCTAAAACTCAGCAGAAAGGACCTGAGAGTACTGGTGGGTGTAATCACAGGGCACAACGTCTGTAGACAGCCCGATATGCCTATCATGTCTTGAGAATGACGACACAGCAGAGCATTCTCTCTGTAGCTGTCCTACATTTTCCATTGTGTTGCGTTATATTGAGTATGGACAAAGTTCATACGCTTCCTCTTCCGGATCTCTTAGGTAAATTTATCAATTAATCCAAGAGATTTATGGAAGAGTGACCTCAAACTAATTTGTCCGTTTTATCATCCACTTTTTATCATTCCTATCTATATTCTCTCTACTGATATCTATCCGGGTGCAGTACAATGCTCTACTGACTGACTGCTTGGACTTGTCCAACCGCCCACAAATCTAATCTAATCTAATCTAATATTATTATAATTTTTTTGTTTTGGAAAAAAATGTAAATATTTGCCAAATTTTTCTTATTTCAATCAAACTATTAAAGTGAGAAAACAGTGTATCAGGCAAGAATAAAAGGCTATTATTATTCCTATCTATGACTATTAGTCACCATACTAAGTTTCGAACAGCTTAGTGAACTTTTATATGTACGAAAAAAAAATTTATAAAATCTAGAGAAAAACAGTTTTCGAAATTATATTCTGATTGATTTTCGTGTTTTGGACTATGATACATAAAAACTAGGTAGTTAACGACATTAGTAGTCATTTGACTTTTGCTGGTACTTCTTCAGCGAAATGTAGCTACTAGATAGAAAATGTTCCCATGACAGTCGGTTTTACGTTACCGAACGATCCGGATTTATATCCCACCAAGGACTTTCACTCCAGCATGTATGTACATATATGTTTGAAGAATGTTTCTGCTGCTGCAACAATTGAAAATCATTACTAATTGTTGCCAACTGCGCTCAATTCAATGCTTAAAAATATATATAATATAGGCTGGTTAAATTTCAATGGCCGATGTTGAATGTGAACTACATCTAAACGTCAACGACACCGTTGGTTTTCTTTCTTTGAGATTATTTGAAAGAAAAGGTGTACGTCGATAAGCCAGCAACAATTCAAGAGCTAAAGGATGAGATAATTCGGCACATTAACGGCATATAACCTCAATTATGCCTCAGCGTCATCGAAAATTTGGACCTTTGGATGGAGGTGTGCCGCCGAGGCCGAGCCATACCAATATTATCATAATAAAGAGAAATGACAATAATTTCCTAAGAACATTGTATTTTATTCAAAATCAACACCGGCCCTTGAAACTTAACCACCCTTTATATTAACATTATGATTAATAATATATTTTTATTATCTTATACATTTTTTCACTGTTTACCATAAATTATTTTTAACTATTAATCGTAAGGCAACGCTGCTAACAATATGAACAAATTAGGAAACTCCAAAAATGCCTGTGTTCGGTAAAAAATTCCGAGTACACGTCACCCAAAATTGTGTAGTTAGAAAGGGATTGCTTTTTATTTTGCATTTGTAAATAAAGCACACAAGCAACTCGGAAAATAAAAAATGTTTATGCTGCTGTATGAAAAACTGGGGTAGCTTAAAAACATATAGCGGAGCACAGATTAAAAAAGGTTTAATCAACTAAGAAAAACGGAAAAGATAATAAAATAAATATTAAAATAGCTGCGTTACAAACAAAACAAAAAAAAAAAAACAAAAAAATTGAATTTTGTCAGCATAATTTGTCACAGCTACTAAACGCACTAAACTTATTGAGCAAAAAAAAATACTAAATGCAAATACAAGAACTACATACTTGGGTAAGTGCAACAACTAGAGTATTAACCAACACAAGCGGAAAGCGATAAATACAAAAACAAAAAAATCAAAATAGTTATTATGATACGTGAGGCAAAGCGGACAACAAATGGATAGACACTAAAATATTAAAATAAGAGCAAAAACAAAAAAACTAACCAGAATTTATTATTTGAATTATAAATATAATTTACAATAAATTTATATATAATAAACTAACAAGGAAAAAATTAAGAAGAATACGACTATTATTATTATTACTATTACTATATTGTGTAATTATATTCAAAAGTGTAAGAAAAGAATTATAAAAATTTAAGCGAAAAAATGTTATTTCTTATACAAAGACTGAGAAAGATGCAGAAATAAAGCTGGAATTAAAAGCAAAAATATAAAAACCTAAACAAAAGGTTTTCTAGATTTACGAGGCAATCAGGGCAGGTAAGTAGAAAGTAAGGAAATCATTGAAAAGATAAATTTTTAAAGGTGAATTCTGCAACCAGACGCTCAACGAAAAAAGCATTTCTCCAAATTCAAGATTTATATTTCCAAAACATATTGCTTAAAATTCTAAATCCAGTGAAAGTGTGCCGCATCAACTATTTAATGTTCAATGAAGCAAATAAAAAAAGGTGGAGAGACAAATCTGTCTCAAGACCTTAGAAAGCCACCCTCCAACCACTTAAAGGGTAGTTGAGAGCCTAACATGGGTCTCGGAATACGTGGGTATCGCGAGTAACGAGACCTCAGACTCTTTAAATAGAATAAGCTCTGAGGCCAACTTCTTTGGGCCGGAGCCTATCTTGTCACTTCCCTCTGCAGCCATCAAAGCCACGATTAGCAAACGGGTTACCTCAATTTATAAACGAGCAGGGCAGGCCGAGAGAGGCTGCAGATGGACAAACCTGTTGTTACCTATCATGTCCGACCGACTGTCGCAGACCCTCCTGTCATTAAGCAAAAGGGACTGTATGCAGCTGGTTGAACTGATGGCATCCCACTTTCTATGGGCAAAACTCACAGAAAAGGTAAGCATCTAAGACAGTGCACTCTGCCCAGCATATGGAAAGGAGGATAAGACGGCGAACCTTTTACTGTGCATCTGCCCGGCCTTCGGTCTATACAGGCTTGAGGTCTTTGGCATTGATGCGCTAAGAAGCGATCACTTTGGATCCTTGGCACCACAAGATCTCTTCAGATTTCTTCGGAGGTCGGGCGGATTTAAAGAAAATTAAAGTCTAGTATAAAAAATGGTGCCTTTAAATCTAAATTTAAGACCAGCTCATATGACGAGGTAGCACACATCACTCTTTTGCTGGATGAATGTTACTAAGTTTTCAATTTATTATACCTTCCTAAATTAAAGTAAGGACACTTTTCATTTACTAAGATACTACAAGGTGGCACAAAATTAATCACCTTATCGAAACAACATCCATTTACAACAACATCTGTGTTCGGAAAGGGCATAAAACTATGGATCCCTCCATTTGTTATAAAGGGTGGCTAAGTTTCAAGGGCCGGTATTGATTTTGAATAAAATAGAATTGTTTTAAGAAATTATTATCATTTATCTTTATTATGATAATATTGGTATGGCTCAATTACGTATAGAATGAAATATTGGCCAAATAGCCGCCACGGCATCGACGGCTCACCTCCATTCGATGGTCCAAATTTTCGATGACGCTGAGGCATAATTGAGGTTCTATGCCGTTAATGCGCCGAATTATCTCATCCTTTAGCTCTTGAATTGTTGCTGGCTTATCGACGTACACCTTTTCTTTCAAATAACCCTAAAGAAAGAAGTCCAACGGTGTCGTTGACGTTTAGATGTGGTTCACATTCAACATCGGCCCTTGAAATTTAACCATTCTTTAGAACATCAAGACTTACACCACGTCGTAACGTCAAGGAATGGCTTTGAAAGTTTAGCAGGAATGTTAATTACAGATATGGCAACCTAACAGGTAAAAAAACAAAAGATAACTCAAATCACTTGGCTTAATTTAATAACCATAATTAAGGGTGATACACATCAAAGAATTAAATTTTAATAAAGAATAAAGCGAAGTTTTAAGAAAGAATATATTGTTTTTAATTTTTATTTATTAGGTATGGGAAAAAGTGTCCGTTCTTCCTTTGTTAAAGTTACAAATTAGTTAGACATTTAAATAAGACGTGATATTATGTGCAGTATGTGCCATTGGAAGCTACAACTTTATTCCATCTTTCAGGCAGCATGCGGATTCCTCTGACGAAAAAATCGAGTTGTTTTGACTTGATCCGTTCCTTAAAACAGTTTGCGATGCTCTCGTAAGAAGTGAACTGCTCTTCAATAAAGGCTAACTGCATTGACCGGAACAGATAGTTATCCGAAGGTGCAATGTCTGCGGAATACAGCGGGTGGAGCAAGATTTCCCAATTCCGTCCCTGTAAATATTTCTGGAGCGATTAAGCAGCGTGTGGCCTGGCGTTGTCATGCAGCAAAATCAGTTTGTCATGTCTACCCTCATTGTCCCACTTCGGCCGCTTTGAGAGCTCGATTTAAACCCATTAGCTGCAATCGGTAACGATCGCCAGTGATGGTTTCAGATGGTTTAAGGAGTTCATAATAGGTGACACCCTTCTGATTCCACCAGATGAACAACCTAACCTTTAAAGCTTGTATATTTTTTTTCGCTGTCGATGCACTTGGTTCCCCTGGCAGGCTTAAACATTTTCGACGCTTAGGGTTATCATAATCATGCGATGCGGAAAACTTTTTCTCTTCTGTCATTCAAGAAGCATCTCTCGATATCCCTCCCTCTCCTTCATTTGATGTGGCATCCAGATACCTGCTTTCTGGATCATTTGCATCGCGTGCTTGACTTCACGCAAATGCTGTTTTTTCGGAACGAATATTGACGTCAGATAAAAAAGGACCTTTACGCGTCAAACGAATGTCAACTAATGCGATCGAGACCTCACATATATGCCTTCAAAACACCAGTATATTACTAGAGCGAACACAAAAACAGATCAGTGGTGACACCTATTTTACGAGGGCGGAAACTTATTCCCATACCCAATATATAACCAGTCAGTTACACGTATCTGCCCATGAAGAACAAAGCAGCGCCGAAATCACTATTGCCCTTACAAAGTTTCACCTTTTCTACGCCTTAGGCAACCCACTGGTTATTTAACTGATTACTTATACAAGTACCATAGATACTTGTGTATCAAATACCATTCACTGTTGCTTTTTCAAAACTTCTGCTCATTATTTAAATTGCTCCAAGTGGCATTATATTAATGATGTTCATTGCTCAAATTGAGATGTTGAGTAGCTCCGCAGCGACACTGCGGGTATCTCTAATTCACATAGTAAACTTGTATAGCTCGCCTCATAAACTCAAATGAAGAAAACCAATTTACTGGACTTAGTTAGCACAATATGCTAAGCCAGTGTATTAGCTGTGTTTGCTTTTTTATTTTCTATATTTTTCTAATAAAAAGTGACAGAGTAAAGCAGAGGAAATTACACAATAGAGTTTGTATAAAAAATTAAGGTAAATGAGGCGGTCCTTGTAACAAAGGAACTGACAGCTTCTGCTTCACTTGACTAACTGGGTTTGTGGATTAGAATGCCAACAATGTACAACAGTTGGCTTACTAACAAATGAACAAAGGACATAAGCACAATAACAACAAGCACAACCACAATAGCAATGGGGTACCGAAGGCGCGCTGAAAGCTTCAGTAGCGACGAAGGTAAAAAAGTAACTGGTCATTTAATGTAATTGCACAAATACAACAACAATATGTAAGAACAAAATATCATTAGGATGAGAAAGCTGTTACATACATATGTAGAGAGCGCTGCCCACAAATACCACTACATATACTCCGCCTTGTTCACTAGCCTGCTTATGTTTTCAAGCCTGTTTTGTTTGTTAGCAAATGGTTAGCAATTTCTCACTTAGCACGAGCTGGTCCCGAGTGTCCGCAAAACGAAAACAAAAAACGGCAAAAAGCAACAGTGACAAAATAAAGAAGCATCGCCGCTGGATGCGTTAATTATTTAGAAAGCATGCAGATTTATTTTGCTTGCTGCTGGTGGTGATGTTTGTATTTTGCTGATTTTGTGTACTCTCTGTTGCTATAGCGACCTTTGTTACCCTTTTCTTCTTTACAGCATTTTATGCGTGAATTTCGTTTTAGTGCTGTCTTTGTATTTGCTATTGAAAAGGCCGAATTTGTTATTGCAGCAGCGTCAAATATAATGAGAATACGTATAAAAATTATGAGCATTGCTTATCTAGAGCAAAAACAGATATTGGTTGCATTATTTCTAATTTCTTTTTTATTACTAAAAATAGATTTTGTAACATTTTCTCAGTTGGCAGAGCTAGTGAAATAAGTGGAATTTTTTTAGGCAGGAATGTTTTATATCTTATGCGAGTACTGGCCTTTATTAATACTGATCCGGCTTGGCAGACACACAACTTTATTTTCCAAGATTTGTTTTTTACTTTTTGCAGATCCATTAACATTTCAAGGAGAAATGACGCAGACTGTGGAGCAACTTTTTTTTGATTGTACTTTGGGTCACTTGATTTTTTATAAATATATGATACTAATTTTTGTAAAGAAAAGTTAAAATAAATTTTTTTATAAAATTTTAGTACAAATAAATAATGTACAAAACTTTTTTATATTTATTTCTATTGTTATCCCTTCTAAAAAGAGTTTTTCTTTCAGCGCATTTTTTGCGCTGCTGGACGTATGTAACCCCTTAATTTTTGAGCTAAAAAGTAAAAATAAGTATTTATTATATACACGAAAATGGCATTATTTTTTATGAACTTATTTTTCAAGAACACTTTTTCATGGATTTTAATCAATTTTCGGAGCTTTTTCTACACGCGAAATTAAGGCTAAATCGATTTTTTTTTGCATAAGTGTCTTCTCAAACTATCCAAGAATGTGTCCTCAAAATTTCAGAAGCTAGTTCAAAATAGTTTCGCAGTTACAGAAGAAATTGTGAGCAAGCGTCGAGCAGGTATACGAGCGGGTTTTTTATATACAAAAACTTTGACGCGCGATTTCTCGGTTTTTTATTCTTACGATTTTTCCTAATTGGAAAGATAGGGAAAAATTTAAACGTCCTATCGAAACGAGATAACATTGATTGTATTCGGAACTAAATTCTCTTCTAGTTGAACCTTATGAAAGTTATGACTAACCCACTTTTTAAGGTACTTGACCACCTTGAAAAGCTAAAAAGTACAACATATTCAATAATTTTTTTTCATGTTCTGTATAATATATTAAAATAAATTTTTTTTTTAATTTTTATTTAGAGCTTATATAATACAAAAAAAAATTGATTTATTAAAATTTCTTTTTTTAACATATATCCAGGAGGCGCCAAAGTCGAGGCCTGAAGAAAATCATGTCTTGCGGCGGACAGTTAATCTTAGAAATGGTAATTCTAAAACAAAAGAGAGAAACAAAATTTTCAAAAGGAAGGCTCCTTGCGTGAGAATTTACCACAAACTGACAAAAAAAAAAAAATAATAAAAAAATGGCGGATGTTTGAAAAAAAGTTAAGAAAACACCCCTGTTTTTCACAATGTTATGCTTAAAAAGCAATACTTTATTAACTTTTTTTTTGCAAAATGTGGTAAATTGGCATACAAAACATCTTAACAAATAAAACAAGACCAAAATCATTAAAATCGGCTAAGCAGTTTCGGAGATAAAGTGTCCGCCATTCGAAAAAAAGTAATTTCTGGAAAAACGCGTTTAAAGTTAAAACTTGCTATTTTCTTTCCGCTGAGTCAGCAAGTAATGAGTGCAGGATGCGCCTGCACATTTTCACTGATTTCACTTTGTTAGAATTCGAATTTAAAAAAACAGTTTCAGGTGATGATTTTTAAAAGTATAAGGAATGAAAAAAATGTAAAAAAAAAAAATTTAATTTTTTGAAACTTATAAGGTGGTCAAGTACCTTAAACAATCTAAAGTGAATTTGTTTTTCCAAAAAAATGAATTTTTTTTTAATTAGCGAAAAATTTTTGAATTTCTCACCTTTTGTTTAACTTTCTTGGCTTAACTAGAAGGTATACTATACGAAAATAAAATAATTTTTGGGTTTTGGATTTAGATGAAAATTGCGACCTGCATCTTTCCCACCGCACGACACATGCACACTCGAGGCACCTCGGCAAAATGCTTGTACCAGGCATAATATGACATATATTTTAATGAAACAATTTTATAAGACTGCTGAAATATATTACAATAACACCTGAAAGTTTCGTCTCAATCGAATACTTTTTTCCTTCCCAAAAAAATCCACCAAAAAATCGGTTTTTTGAAGCCTCTAAAGCAGGCTCCCCCTTTAAGGCAGCAACTGTTAAAAAACGTCAACATCACAATTTATTTTTAATCTGCGGAAAGAAAAAGAAATTATATATTTGACCGAGCTGCTCCTCCTATTTGTGGCCCGCGTCTTGATGTTGTTCCACAAATGGAGAGATCTGCAGTTTCAAGCCGACTCCGAACGGCAGACATTTTTTTCATTATATTTTTATGAGGAGCTTTTCATGGCAGAAATACACTCGGAGGTTTGCCATTGCCTGCCGAGACGCGACCGCTATTAGAAAAATGTTTTTCTTCATTTTGATGTTTCACCTAGATTTGAACCTACGTTCACCCTGTGAATTCCAAATGGTAGTCACGCACCAACCCATTCGGCTACGGCGGCCGCCTATACATCTACATCGAATAAATCTTAACTTATTGTTTTTCAAAATTTGATCAATTATCTCTTTTTTATACTCAAGCCTTCAAATAAATGAGGTTTATAAGAATTCAGAACAAATTTTTAAATTCTTAAGCCACTTGATATGGAACCCTGCAAAGTCGTGAGAATGTGAGGCTTGCTGATTTTCGTTCACAATCTTCATCACAGCTATCATCCATTGTGTGCAGTTATTGGAATTTCATCTTCTACATAGTAGTCAGAAATTTCCGTTGGCGTGCTTAATAAAGCTATGTAGCGAAATCGTAGCGCACATAAAGGGCACGTAAACTAAAGGCTCTCAATCTTTATTTTCGCACTTGCTTCCGCCCATCAGGTATGCATTATTTTTTCACAGCTCCATTACAGTACACATCGAATGTCTGTCACCAGGTCACCACCATTCGTTTACAGACAAAAATATGTTTCAGCATAGCGGGCACATATACACACACATGCAATTCGGTAAGAGTAACGTGGCATCAATGTACTTTATTACGCCTACGATTACAATTTTAAGAGGCCATAACTTAGAATTTATAAATTCTGCCTTGAAGCCATACCCACAGCTCATCTCAGCACCTGCCGCTAGGTATTTATCAATGCACATTTACGTATGTCCGCTTTCCTACCCCATTAAAGCATTTAATATTTTGGAGCAAAGTGTGCTGTAAAAATGTTTTTTATGTAAACGCACATTACAGCATAACAACAGCAATTAACAATGCCATTTCATTTATTGGACGTTGTCAAATGAACGATTTATGCATGGAATACGAGAGCATAAAGATATGATTTTTATTGACTACAAAATAAAAATACGGAAATGAACTGATAAAAAAATAGGAGACGCTTGAAAAAAAGAGAAAAAAAACTAGAATCATGGCAATTTCCCTGGTGAAAAGTTGCAAGAATTAAGCAGGAAAGCAGGTGGCTGACACTCAAGGAAATTGGCAGGACCAGTAACGCTAACTGAGGCTATTCAAAGCATCAATAATTGTAATCAGGCGCAACTTGCCAACGTGGCTGCCACTGAAAAACAAAAATTATCGCTGTGCAGTAAAAGCAAAAGCAATTCGCAAGCGGTAAGAGTGAGGAAGCAGAGTAATGAAGGAACAAAATCATGAAGGAGCAGCAGTATGCCGGGCGCACATTAATGTCATCAACGCGGAAACGCATCGTAATTCATCGAAGCCTCTGCGCCAGCAAACGTTAATAACAGCAATCATAACAACAACAAAAACAGTAATATTCTTAATAAACGATGTGATGAGGCTTTCGAACAATTTTAATTGCCGAATGCGGCTATTTAGGAAATTGCCAAACAGCCACGGCGAGGGCTGCACAAGTGACGGCAAAGCACACAGCAGCAAAGCTAAAGAATTTTTGAGTGGCGGAAGATACTCGTACAATTTACAGCTACCCATTTCTCTCTCCCGCTCTAGGTTGGTTTTCGTTGCATTTTTATGGCAGACAGTTAAAGGAGAAACAACTTTGGTGAGGCATTAATTTTAATGTTAGCAAATTGGCTGCAGAAATTGTCAGCGCTAAATTCTTGCACAATAAGTTATACGAGACATTTATGAGCTGCTGCATTGAGAAATATTTATTCATGATACACCGTCCCGAAATTATTATAAAGGTATCCTATATAGACAAATTTTGGCTACTTGATTATTTATTATTGTATTTTATTTCAAAAATTTTTTTAATAAAAATATAGCTAATTCCATAATAAATACCAAGTTTCAAACTTTGTACAAGATTTAAAAGAAAAGAAAATGGATTTTGATCAAAATTTTTAATCAGAATTTACAAAATTGAGTATACAGCTTTATAGCCTATTAAATTTTGGCCACAATTTAAAAGAAAAAACTTTGGGTTTCATTAAAATTTTTAATCACAATTAAAAAAATTATTATGTAGCTTTATAGCCTACCAAATTTTAGGATAACAAAGTGCAAATACGAAGTCTCTCCAAATGTTCGCTGGTTTTTGACAATTTTTTCTCTTGATGATATCTCACATTTTCTCCATATAACAAAATTCCGGGCATTGGTTGTACATAGAAAATGTACCAAACCTTTTTGGGAAAAAATTATCAAAGACCAGGCTTATACAAATGATGGTGGTTTTCTGGCTAACATATCAATTCCTGTTCACTTCTTTTTTGACTAGATGACTTCCACGACTGCTTTGCGTTGTATTTAGATAAGGGACTATTTGCATTTGGTGGTCTTTGGAGGTGCCATATGGCCGCTATTTTGTCCCATACGTAATTGTGCCATACAAATATTATCATAATAAAGAGAATTGGCAATAATTTCCTAAAAAAATGTATTTTATTCAAAACCAACCAACCGGCTAACTTAACTAATTATTTTTTTTAACAGTCTGTTCCGACTCTTCGCTTTGGTTGTCGTTATATGAAAGTATACCATAAAACGATTCTTCTCTTTTTCTGTTGTTCAATAAAACGCAAAATAATTGTTTAATCATCAAAATTTATTTTGTCGCCTTCAAAATAGGCTCCATTTGAAGCAATACACATATGCCAACGATTAGTCCGGTCATCAAAGCACCTTTCAAAGGCGTTTGAAGAGATCTTCTTTAGCTGCTTCAGCGAATTCTAGTTAATGGCCTCTGCCTCTATCGACTCAAAGCGGCATCCGGGGAGTAGCAATTTAAGTTTTGGGAAAAGGAAAAAGTCACAGGGGATTGAATCCGGCTAATACGGGGGTTGTTCGATGATATTTGTATAGTTTTTGGTCAAAAAAGTGTTCACAATATGAGCCCTGTGAGACGGTGCGTTATCATGCAGGATCGTTCAAAATTTATGAGTTTTCTTTCCACAAATTGAGCCGTACCCTAAGCGCATCCTCTCTTAAACGTCGCATCACTTCCAGATAATATTCTTTATTTATCGTAGAAGAATTTGGAATGAATTAACGAATTCCGAGTGCACAAAACCATGATAATCAAAGAAAGCGAGTAGCATGACTTTCACTTTTGACCGAATTTGAAGTGTTTTTTTTTTTTGGTTTGGGCTCATGTAGATAGCGCCATTCAGCCGCCTGTGGACTGGTTTGCATGTCAAACTCATCTGTTATGATGAGCTGGATAAACGTTGGGTCCGAATTCACTTGGTCAAGCAAGTCTTCAGCCACCTTCCTCCGATGCATTTTTTGAAAGAAATTCAACTGTCTAGCAAAGAGTCGAGCAGCCACGCGGCTCCTACCCAATTGATGGCATAAAATGTTGCGAATTGATTCGTGAGACACGCTATGCCACGGACTACCTCCCTCAAACTTAAATGATGGTTTTCCAGCATCATTTCCTTGACTTTGTCGACGACCAGATCGGAGCAAATCTTTCACGACTTCTCGACCCTCTGCAAAAGCTTTATACTACTCGTAGACCGATGTACCCTGTGTTTGATAAAGGATACTCGCCATATGCTTACTGCAATATTTTCAGCGATTCGGCCCTCGAAATCCTGTTAAACACAAAACTTAAGACAAATTCTTTGTTCGATATTTTTATCCATTGTAAAATCGCAGAGCACACCTGAAGTTGACTGATATAATGAAATGTCAAAAACAAAATCGACGACACTGTAGAGGACAGTTGTACCAACAATCCAGGAAAAAAAATTTAGACATATGTATGTGTAACGCGCGCTTTTTAAATAAACAATTCCCGAGATTTTTGGACAGAATGTAAATGCTTGCTGGTAGCACTGGAAAATAGCTGTCAAAAATTGCATTTGTCTAGAAGCACTTAATGAGGTCTAGTAAGAACGCGTTCATACAGGGAAACATTTGTTGCTTCAACTCTTTACTTGTGATGCACATACACTGTTAAAACCCCCTCGCGTTCTTGTTCTTCTCAATGGTGTAGTTGACTGTAGATTAAAAACTAAGCATTCCGAGCAGTGGGGAAAAGGCGGAAAACACCAACCGATAACTACCAATGTTGATCAACGAAAGTCTCTCTGTATGAACGCGGTCTAATGAAACTCTCTTGAAAGACAACTGGCAGCAATGCAAATAGTAAGTTTTGCCAGTTTTATGAGGTATAGCCAACTCGCTTGCTGCAAATCTTGTTCGACAACTTTTCTGTTGCTTTCACATGCAAACGTCTCGTCAAGCGAGCAGACCCCAAACATTGCGAGCAGAGAAGTGGCGAATCGAAGGCGTCTTAAGTTTTCTTTTTATAATATGCGCAAATTTTTTCATGATTTGATATTGCTGCTGTTCGCGATAGTGTGGTTGAAGAGCCGTCCACCTCAACTCATCGTGGTGCCCCACAAATGCAGCTCTCACGCTCGTCGTTGATGAACATTATCCATAAAGACTTCCATTTACACGCTTACAAAGAGCAATTGACTCAAGAACTAAAGCCTCTTGACCATTTAAGCGTCGTCAATGGTCAGAGTGGTGGCAGGAAATGGCAACAGTGAATGACCAGTTTTCGAAGAAAATCATCTTCACTGATGAGGCACATTTTCACCTCAGTGGATTCGCCAATAAGCGGAATTGCCACATTTGGGGGAATGATAATCCAAGAGTGATTGCCGAAAACCCAATGCACCCACAAAGAGTGACTATTTGGTGTGGTTTATGGGCCGGCAGCATCATTGGGCCGTATTTTTTCCAAAATGAGGCCGGTCAGGCAGTTACTGTGAATAGTTTTCGCTATCGTGAGATGATAACGAATTTTTATGGCACGAATTGGAAGATATGAATGTGGACGATATGTGGTTTCAACAGGATGGTGCCACTTGTCACACAGCTAACGAAACAATGGCTCTTTTGCGCGACAAAATTGATGGCCGAAAAATCTCACGTCGCGGCGATGTCAATTGGCCGTCAAGAACATGTGATTTGACACCTTTGGACTTCTTTCTTTGGGGTTATTTGAAAAAAAAGGCGTACGTCGATAAGCCAGCAGCAATTCAAGAGCTAAAGGATGAGATAATTCGGCATATTAACGGCATAGAACTTCAATTATGCCGCAGCGTCATCGAAAATTTGGACCATCGGATGGAGGTGTGTCGCCGAGACCGCGGCGGCCATTTGGCCGATATTTTGATCCATGCGTTATTGAACCATACTAGTATTATCATAATAAAGAGAGATGACAATAATGTCTTACAAAAATTGTATTTTATTCAAAATCAACACCGGCCCTTAAAACGTAACCACCCTTTATAAGCGAAAGTGCAGCTCACTAACGATGTCTGGAGGAAATTACACAAAACTCATTGCTTCACCAATATTCGTATCTAACAAGTCTGCCAACCAAAAGGTGGCTCAAAATATCCAAGTTTTTTTTTTATTTCGTTTTTGTTTTTTGGATACATTTTTAACTAATTGCAAAATAATAATACGTTTTGACACCTTTATTTTGACCTTTACGCGCTTCATTACTTGTCTGTTTCTATACTGCACCAATCTATTTCTCTCGTGTCAAATATGATTGAGGTATGACGCCATTTCCAAAAATGATAGAATATCCAAAAAGGTGATTAATTTTGCGCCAACTTGTATTTGATCCTTTCAGTTCTGTGTAGAACATAGAGCCCCATAGCAACTTGTAAAATACTTTTATAAATACTTTTCTGGCAAATCTTCAAAAAATAGTTTCTATTGCAATTAAAGTCAGCGCCTGAAATCAATCTGTGGCTCGCATGCGCAAATAGTTTTCAACTTAAAGGTTTGTGTGATAAAAAAGAGCGCATAAAAGCTAAGAATAATCCTGAATCACACAAAAAAATTGTGGAGCTAAAAACAGAAACTTGCATACATTTTAAGTAATCTCCTTTGAAAAAAGGGATTTATATTTTTTGCGGTAAATTCAAAGAGCAAAACTAAACAAAGTGACGACCTCAGATTTTTTCAAAAGAAAGTAAGCACAAAGGATACAATAAAAAGCAGCTCAGTAAAATTAAAATTCAACATTTGAAATGGAATGACAACAAAAAATGATAATAGCAAAAGTAACACTACTATTGAATGAGCAGAGAAGTGTTTGAAAAAAAGATTGAGTGAATGAGTGAGGGGGTGAGTAAAAAGTAGTGATACACCAAAATGTAACTAAAAATAACACAAAAAATGCTGATGGATATACAACACACACATACCCATGGCGCATATATTCAGATTTTCTTAAATGCGAGTATAGCATTTCAGATGGATCCAGTATTTGTAAACAGGGCATCAAAAGGCGTCATAGCAACACAGCTTAAGGTTAACAGCAGAAATCAACAAATGGGTAAAAGTTTATTTATTTACCTTTTCTTCTTTTCTTCGTAAAATTTTACCACAAAGCGGAATGGTGTTTGCAAAAGGAAAATGCAGCTAGAAACTAAAATAGTACAAATCAGAAATAGTGAAAAAATAGTTTATAAATTGCTAACTAGCTGTGTTCGCCCTTCTCTCGAGCTTGCGCAAAAAATTGACTCAGTTTTTATGTGCGCTTTGGTTTTATATAACCGAAATGAAAGGATGCAATATCAAAGAAAAAAATGAAAAAAAATTAGCCTACTTACGCCAAGCTTACCGCAAACGGTTATCAGGCCACCCGAACTGCTGCTAGCAACTGGTCAGCCAGACAAGCCAATGAAATATGGCCGAGGTGTTCAATGAGAATACCAAATATGTTAAATAAGATAAGACGGCAGACCGAACTAAGTGGCAAAGAAATTAGAAAATGATGGAAAACAGAGGGTAAATAACAAAAAAAAAAAAACAAAAAAGGCAAAGCAGTACAAAGTAAAACCTCAAAAGAAGTAGAAATCAGCCTATTTCTCTGTTAACTACACTAGCATCCCCCCTTTTACCTTTCCAACTATTCATTCTTGCGTAATCCGGTGTCATTATTTGCTCAGCCTTCCAGCCAGCAACCAACTGATATGATACAGTTACTCGAAATGGCATATCACTGACATCACACTTCCCACTCTGCTCGCTTAATACTCGTATCGGTGAGAGGCTATCATCTTCTGCCTTGCATATGGTTTAAGACTTTGTGGTTGCTGTGTGAACTTCTCGAAAGACTGCAAGAAAACTGGGTAAGTAGAGCGACGTTCTAAGGAAATTAGGGTCGTGTAAGGTTGGCCAATTGGTAAATGTTTAATTTCAAAGAGACCACAGAGGCTTTTGTGCAACGTAGTGCAGATACATTGAGAAAAATTGTAATGATGCTACATATAATATAATTGCATACGCGTACAGATCTGTTAAATAGAAATATTGAAAGTAAATACCAGCTTTGGTTTGATTTTAATTTAATTCAAAATTAAAAAAAAAATAGAAAAATTTAAAAATTAATTAACTATTTTTTATTATATGCAAATGTATATGCTTATTTCATTATTTTTGATTATTTACCTTTTTTATTCAAAATTATGTATTTATTCATTTTTTAATATTTCTGTTTATTTTTAATTATAAATAATTACTAATTGATGTCTTACATAAAAAAATTAAAATAATTATTAAAAAACGCAAACCTAAAGTGTTTAATTACTAATCGCAATGGAATCTTCACAGCTCTGTCAGAATGCGCTAAACTGTTAATAAGGCTGTGTAGGTGGCGAGTAGACCCTCTTTGGCTGTGTAGAGTATCTTCCAACTATTACTACAGGGCCCGGCACTCGAAGTGTAATAAATAAAAAAAAGTCATATATTTAGTTTGGAAAATTTCTTTTATTCAATTCAAAGAAAAAAATGTGTGAAAATAATACAAAATTAAAAAACAATTTACTTTTGCTCGATATGACCACCTTTTGCCTTGACTATGGCCTTGAGATGAGAAACGAATCACAAGCTGCCCGAATGTGACTTGCAGGTATTATTTTCAGCGCCTCGAGGTTGGTGAATCTTTTAGTTCGAACTTTTCTCTCCAAAATGGCCCAAAGAGAACGTTTTTTTAGCAATTCTTGGTTCAATCGAGCTTTGTGAAACGGTGCCGAGTCCTGTTTAAACGTCCATTGTCTGCCACCGAAATGTTTGTCTGCCCACGGTTTCAAAGCAACCTCCGGAATACTTTCCCGGTAATATTTTCCATTCACCTTGGCATCAGGCTCGATGAAAACGATTGGCGAGAGACCATCTGTAATTACAGCGGCCCACACCAATACCTGTGGTGACTAATCGAATACGAATTGCTCAATTTGAATGATTTTCTCGGTAGAAAACACAATGTTCGGAAATTTACTGCTTTCGGCCAAGCGAAGCAACTCCTTCGCTCTCTCAAGTCTGACTTGTTGCTGCTTTGATGCGAGATCATGCGCTTTTTGGAACTTGTAAGGCTTGACTTTGAGATCACTTTTCAATATGCGGCGGATGCTACGGTCAGATATTTTCAATTCTTTTGCCATTTGATTGGTACTTCGTCGAAGATTTCGCTCAAGTTGCTTCTTCACTTTTTGAACCATTTCACGTGACGTTGCAGTCTTTTGATGACATTTCGCAATGCTAACGGTGTCAAAAACTTTATTTACTTTAAGGTGCTCGAGCTCACGAACAATCGCTGGTGGTGATTTTCTAGCCAAATATAATACAATCACACTTTTACGTTTGAAATCCATTACTGATTTTCTTTTCTCGCGTTTACTCTCTACAAAATGCCTCAGCGCGCTTGTAAACAAAAGACTATCATTCAGCCAACTAGCGTGAGCAGTCTGAAGTTGATTACAATTCGAGTGCCGTCCCTGTACTACCGCTTCCAGCCACTGCATTAGAAGCACTAGCAAATATTGCTTAACCTGTATCCAATAGACTTAGTTCCTAAACTCTTACCGGTAACATCGTCATGAAGATATAGACCCAAAGGGCGTTTTATGTAAAGCGGTAATAATCCTGCATTAAACAGCAGTCCATACTATGAAGCGTCGTTTCTCAGGCTCAAAAACACACACCTCACTAGATAATAGACCAAAATAATTTGGAGAATCAAACTCCGGCTCAACAAACTAATCTAAAGACACTGAAGAGGTGTGAGTCGCTATACTTTGTATGGCGCTTGATCCTGAACGTTCAACGTTCGGGCACAATCCCACACCAGTGCAGTATTTTTCCATGATTCGCGGACCAGTTAGCCGAAGTAGCCACTTGTTTTATTTATTACGCAGAAAAAAGCCGATTTATGTGAAAGTCTTTCAAAAAAGAAGCCAAGATGTCAGTGGTGAATAATTCGTAGACGATGCCTTTTTTGTGTCATCTTTGAAATTATTCAGGTACACAGATCTACTATTTTAGAGGAGAGAACAACGCGTTAAAACTATTAAAATTATTTTCATTTTCTTTAAGAACAACATATCGCAAAATTCGTGATTTTTTTCGTAGAAATAATCAGTCGACAATTCAAAAGCTAATGAAAAAATGTCAAGAAACTGGTTCCATTGAGGGAACTGGCAGACCAGAAACTGGACGTTTGGTTGGGAATATTGCTTGCTGATCGATATCTCGACGTTCTCAACAATTAAGCATTCATGAATTGACTCTTTGGCGGACTTCGCCTGTAGACGTATTCTTGGTGGACATTTAAGTGCTGTAATTTTTCCTATATTTCCGAATTTTTAACGAATGCGTCAAGTCCGTTCTGCTATATGGCTGTACAACGTGGAAGGTCACCGCAATGATCACAGGGCGTCTGAAAACGCTCATCAACCGCTGCTGGTGCCGCATAATGCGAATTTTCCGACCTCGAACCAACACCGATTTACGGAGGAAGGCTAATCAATTCAATATGGTGACTACAATCCGCAGAAGAAAATAGCAGTGGATCGGACACACCCTGAAGAAGAGTGACGACAACATCGCCAAGCCGGCGCTGCAATGGAACCCCTTCCAACAGGCAGGACGAAGTGCAGGCAGACCTGGCGCCATTCAACGGAAGCGAGAATCAGGGCGCAAATAAGACCTGGAGCAAACTGAAAGCTCTTGGACAAAACTTGGAGTTAGAGGAACTTATATATATATGAGTTAGAGGAACTTATATATATATATATATATATATATATACAGGGTCCGCCATATAACTTGCCTCGGCTAGCCATGCACCATCCCATACGGTCGGTCCAATTTTTCAACACATTTTCGATTGTATGCGGCTGTATTTCAGCTATGACATCGTGTATGTTGGTCTTCAGTGCATCAATTGTTGCTGGTTTGTTGGCATAAAACTGGTCTTTGACGGCACCCCAAAGATAATAATCCAACGGCGTCAAATCGAGTTCCGAGGCGGCCAAACGATATCAGAATTTCGGCTGATAATGCGATCTTCGAAGACAGTGCGCAAAAGATTGATCGTAGCATTCGCTGTGTGGCAAGTAGCGCCATCTTTTTGGAACCAAATGCCACCAATATCCCCCTCTTCAATTTCTCGGAACAAAAATTCGTTCAACATGGCCCGGTAACGCTCTCCATTGACGGTTACGGCCACTCCTCGGACCAATGATGCCTTTCGACCAAAATCCGCACCAAACAGTGACTCGTTGTGGCATCGGCTTTTCTTCGAGTGCGTGCGGGTTTTCTGAGCCCCAAATGCGGCAATTTTGCTTGTTAACATACCCGCCGAGATGGAAATGAGCTTCATCCGAAAAGATGATTTTTCGGTAAAAGTCTTCATCTTCTTCAAGTCGATCCCAAGCCCATGGAGCGAAGCGAAAACGCATTGGGTGGTCGGTTTGCTTCAGCTGCCGAACGAATTGGATTTAGCAGCATATTTTCGGGTGTACGCACGGTTTTTGGTCGGTCACGCGTTGGTTTGTCAATAAGCAACCCAGTTTCTCTTACTTTTTTCGCAAAGTAACGCACATACGCTTCATTCGGTGCTTTTCTTCTTCCCATTGCCGTACGTAATTTTCGTACAAATTCTGCCATTACCATGATTTTCAAAGTAATGTCGCAATATTTCCCAGCGTTCTTTGAGCGTATACACAACCATTTTCGTTCAGCGAAAGAATAAATTTAATTTTCTGTCAAATCAGATGACAGCTAAGTGTTACCATTCTTCAAATAATACCTGGTTCAAATTCGTAACGATAGATGGCGGGCCCTGTATATATATATATATAACATCGATATATTTAAATATATATATATATATACATATATTTAGCTAGGGAATAAATATAGTGAAACCTGAAATCGAAACTAAATTTGTATATGTTTTATTTTAAAACTACAACTAAGCGCGTCTTTTGAAAGACTCTTTATGAACAAGAGCACATTTTTTCTATCCCAGATATTTTACTAAAATTAAATTGCTTTATTTACTTATTTAAAAAATTAATATTTTACGATGACAAAGGAGCACCAGTTGCAAGGGCAAATGGCTCAACCTTAAAATGTGAGTTGTAACAGTATTACTTTGCCTTTGTTTGACTTCCAGTACATAGTTTTGAACTTCTTAAAGAGGGTGTCAAATCAATTTAAATAGTAAATAAAAAGGCTTCCGCTTTAGAGAAAAGCTGCATTTTTTGGATCCATTTCTAATAATATCCACAAAAAGTTACTGTTTGGTGCAGATTTTCAGCCGGCTGCGTCCAAACTTTCTGGCAAATGACACTAATCAGGCTGCAGATAGATGGTAAAGCATTTCTTTTGGCCCAAATAGCGCATCAGCTTGCGAAAAATTTATAGTACCACAACATTACGACCAGTTTTTAGTATTTTTCTTTTTTTTTTTTGTGTTGTATTTTCATAAATTTTACTTTACATGTAGTGTATTTTACAACAAATACCAAGAAAATTGAAAGTTTAAACTTTAAACAAACGAAGTTTATAAAAATTCAAACAATTTGGAACAAAACTTCCATCAGAATTCAAAAAACCAAAAAAATGGGTACGCGGTTTTGTTCTCAATTAAATTCTAGTAAAAAAAAGTGCAAATTTGAATTGGCTGACAATTCTAGTTTATTTTTGATAATTTTTTAACTTTCCCATAATTTTTTTCTTGCGCATTTATATAAAAAACTTATATTCATTATAGAAAGAAATCGATGCGAATTTTGAAACAAAAATTAATGGGCTACAAACCTCTTTCGAAAATTTTACTAAACATTCTGTGTAAAAAGTGTGGAAGTTCGAAGAAAAGTGTTCGAATAACTTCTGCTCAAATATGAACGAGACGTTATCAATAAAACGGTCCGCGAATGACATATGGCAAAAATAAATTTTTTGTTTTTTGGTAGGACTGTTATAAGCTTACATGGCAAATTTCAATGTGATATGTCACATAGTTTGTTTTCTGTGCTACTGTAAACAAGTCAATCTCGAGTGTGTTCTTCGAATTTAACGATGGAAATTCAAGTTGAACCAAGAATTTGTTTGAAATTTTGTTATTCCAACAAAATTTTGGCTTCAGACGCCTTAAAAATGTTGCAGACAAACTTAAATATTTATATAAAAAAATTAAGAAAATAAAAACTAGTAAATACATAAAAGCAGCCAAAACTGCACGAAATGTTGTGGTACTATAGTTTTTTGCAGGCTGTATATGGAGCTAGAAAAAATATGATTGAAACAACGACTAGAGGAAAAATTTAGAACTTTTTACTAAACCTGTAGCTAATACAATGGGTTCCCATTATGAGCGTAACTGTGGGGACATAGCTTCTACGCAGCCACTTCGACCTAAGCCAATCATCAAGATGACAATAGCTTGGAAAAAAGTTACTGAAGCAGGTGTCAATGGTCAAACGTGCCGTACAGCGAATGCTATAACGGAGACGATTTTAAGAACGATTTCAATGATTATTATCGCTTGACAAGATGACGTGGATTGGTCATCGATATCACATGAATTGAGCCCTCCGGACTATTTTTTTGTAGAGTGTCTTATATTTGTAAGTCTATATCTAAAAATAACACCGGAAGCGTGCGAGCCTCTCGAAATCAGTAAAGCCACTCGAATTCATGCCATCGCGCATAAATTTGAACTTTATAAATATATATATCATCCTTTACATATTTACTTAATGGCATGGTCCTTTCAACTAAAAAAAAAGTTCCATTAATACCCCACCATAGCTGGAAAGCCCTGCAAGGAATTTTATAAAATTTTTATTTTGTATTTGCCACTTTCTTTTGCATGCATTTTGTATTTGAGTGCATAGTTGGTATTTCTCTATAGATGTAAAAAATTTCATAATTTATTTCAACGCTAAATGTCTCAGAAATTTCTTCCAGTGCGTACTTTAATTTGGTGAAAATTTGCGAATATTTGGTGCACACAAAGGAATGGGCAGTCTAATGCTTACTTGCTTTTATTCTCAAATTTCTGCCGAAGATGCCAATAGAGTGTCGAGCAGGCGCCACACGCTGCTTTCACTAACTTTCACTCTGCTGTGGCTGCGACGCGCTAACAAGGAACTAAGAAAAAGGAAAACGTCCTTAGAAGATTTGGATGGAGTGGTCGAAAATAAGATGAATGTATTTTCTTATCGCCGGACACGACGTAGCTCTACTCGTTAACTGTCAAATTCTGTTACACAAAGTTCGAACGTATCGGAAAAGCGGGCATACATACATACAAACATGTAACTAGATCTGATGGCTGCAGGCTGAAACTGCGTGTATGATAGGGGAAAAAGGTGTAGCTCGCTGGGCTACAAAAGCATTTGCTTGCTTTGTGGTCACAATTGAGTTTTATTTTTTATTTATTTTTTCTTGTTCTGCCGTGCGTAATTTCCTAGGTTTGCCAGCTTTGAATACCACTTTGACAGCATCTTAACTAATAGTATACCCGATTTCCTGTGGTTTATAGCTTACCACTGTCAACGCTATCTCAGCACTCGGACAACGAGGCGTTTGCTTATCTGCCAATGCGGTCGAATGTGAAGAATTGTAAAAGATATGTAGTAGCAAGAAAATGAGAAGGGTAGAAGAGATGGGGATGCAGAAGCACAAGGTAATATATTTGCCAATAGCATTAGAGAGATTTAAGAAGATAGCATTAAAATATATATGCATGCGTGTGTGTGTGATTGCATGACTGCGCTCGCAAATGCATGTAAGTGTGTATGTGTATGTAAAGCGTAGGTGCCTTTGGGCTGTCACTAGTCAACTGCTATAAATAATACCATAGAAAACGTTTGAATGTTAGCCACTGCTAAGTAGCCAGCCAATTTGCAACGGAGGCGTATGAGTAACCAAAAAGGATGACTTGTTAGAAAGTGAAATAAATACATTGAATGGCCATTATTTAAATTGATATAAATGATATTTATATTTGAGGTTATGTCAGGCGTGTGACCAAAGAAAAACGGTCTTAGTGAGAGATGAGGCGATACATAAAGTGTGCGTGTGCGTGTGCGCGTGTGTGCAAATGTGTGTGCAAAGTCTTCAAGTAAATAGGATTTTCTTGTAGTATCAGGCTCTCCGGCTTTGCTCAAACTGACCCTATTTCGCTGACCAACTTCGTGTGGCTGCAAACACTCTTCGGATAATTGATGATTGTGTCAAAAGGCTTCTATTTATATTGCATTTGTTGAGATTTTTCACTAAGCCAAAGCGATGCGAAACTACACATTTTATTTAATTTAAACACCTAATTTGTCTTCTAAAAGGGCAACTGTTGAAATTTATGTGTTTATGTTTATATTTATTTTCATTTGAAAGATAGCCAATTGAAAATGTGTAAAATTTATGGGTAGCTTAAAAACTTGTGACTATTTTGTAGTGAATGTGATGAAAGTTGGTCAAAGGAAGAATGAGAAGGCGACGAATGGCACAAAAATTGCACAGCTGATGGCATAGCAAATATGTTATTGAAAAAAAGGGGAACATCTAAGAAATATATTGTTGAGAAAAAAGGAAGAGTACCTATATCTAGACGATTATTGTTTTAAATCAGTTGTTTACAACTTAGCTAGTTTTCACAATAAACCAAAAATCTGAGCTGCAAGCACAATATAAGTAAAATTTTTCTCCCTCACCTTAAAAAAGGGCATGCAATAGAATCAGGGGGAGCCAAATGATAGATATAGAATCCAATTTACATGGGATAATTAGAGTTAATTACTCAAAAACCAAAAATTCATTCCTCAACTCCAAAAACCTTATCCTTACAATCCTTACTCCTGCATAAAAGTCAGCGCATTACTTGCATTGTGGCTGCTAAAACAAGCAAAAAAAGTGGCGCCAGCAAGAGGAAGCGGGCAACCGCAGTAATAGCGGAGACACACCAAATTTAGCGAAGTCCTCAACCATCTGTGTGATCCTTTTGGCAGAAAAATATGGCGCTCTAATATGTAGTTAGAAGGCGTTGTTCATAAGCAACGACAGGTGGGTATTCCTACTATTTAGGACTGGTAGCGGCAGGCTAATCACCTACCCTGCCAGAAAGCAAAATAGATTAACGAAACCAACACAAGAGTGGAGTGAATAAGGAAAAAAAAACTCAATCCTTTTGCAATAATTGAACAAAGATTGGGTAAAGGTCAATAAATATTTTACTCTTTGGGTACAATTAGGTCCATCAACTTTAGTTTTAGTAACTTTTCAACACTTTTTTATTTATGAGGATAGATTTGCAGTGGCTGTCAAAAGATATAACTCAGCAGCTACGCCCATTATACTTGTAAGGACCCATTGAATTAGCTGTAATAAAAATCTCTAAGCATTTTTCCCGAGATGTCTTTAGTGAGTCAATTCATAATTGTACCCAATTTCGATAGCTTAAAATCCATCTCATATTCATAGTTAGAGCAGTAAAAATGTTGGTTTATCATAACTCATTTAGCTTAGCAAGCAGATTATTAAAGAATTCTCTGATTTTTTGACTCTAGCTCTGACTCTTCTCCATTCCCGCAGCTTCCACAGAAGTTATTGTGGGGGACTTCAGCCTTTCCCCCAAACCTCCATCACTATAGTATTGTGACCTGTTAGTAGCTCCTTGACTATGCGTAACTCTCTGCCGCCCAGTCTGAACAGCACCGACGGACAGCTATTGCTCTATTTAAGCATTCCGATTCTCTCACCGGTGGATTTGTGAGGGGTAGAAGGAAAAATATTTGCATTACAACAATGGAATAAACATTTTTAAATACTAGCATCAAGTGAGCAAGAAATTTAAACCATTCAGCTGTTTTTGTCTTATTCTTACTTTTTGCCTAGTACTTTCTCAACCTTAGCAATGAAAATATTCAGAGTACCAGACAAAAGCCACTAAACCACTAACATTAGCTGCATACCGACATGCAGGCGGTTGTTTTTGTGGCTATGTGTGTGGCAAGAAGCAAGCAAATAGCTAATAAAC
Organism: Anastrepha obliqua; assembly: GCF_027943255.1. NCBI lineage: Eukaryota > Metazoa > Arthropoda > Insecta > Diptera > Tephritidae > Anastrepha > Anastrepha obliqua. Next base: position 106,364,758 of record NC_072895.1, on the reverse strand, counting down.
GTTACTCTGGTGCACACGAGCAGAATTATCTCTGGGTATGGGCATGCGAGTAAAGCCAAATACGCAAGAAGCAGTAAACTTAGGAAAACAAGGAAATATAATACTTTAAATAACCAGGATGATAGTTTGGAAAAAGCCTGTTACAGGAAAGCAGATGCGGAAGTTTTGCTCAATTAGAAAAATGTGGGTTATTGTGTGAAGTAAATGAAAAGGAAATTCAGCAGATAAATTATAGTATAAATGAGGAAAATGCATTATTGAAAAAATATAGATAGTAGATAATAGATAATAGATAATAGATAATAGATAATAGATAATAGATAATAGATAATAGATAATAGATAATAGATAATAGATAATAGATAATAGATAATAGATAATAGATAATAGATAATAGATAATAGATAATAGATAATAGATAATAGATAATAGATAATAGATAATAGATAATAGATAATAGATAATAGATAATAGATAATAGATAATAGATAATAGATAATAGATAATAGATAATAGATAATAGATAATAGATAATAGATAATAGATAATAGATAATAGATAATAGATAATAGATAATAGATAATAGATAATAGATAATAGATAATAGATAATAGATAATAGATAATAGATAATAGATAATAGATAATAGATAATAGATAATAGATAATAGATAATAGATAATAGATAATAGATAATAGATAATAGATAATAGATAATAGATAATAGATAATAGATAATAGATAATAGATTTATCTAGATAATAGAAGAAACCATTAAATACTAGAAATGTTATAATAAGAGAGCACAGAGCGTCAGTAAAAGCTATCAACACAAAATTTCATACGTGAAATTAGAGATTGTTTTCAGTAATACGGCGTACCCAGTCTTTCATTTTCTCATCACTTATATTTGCTTAAAGAACTTTAAGTTTTCAAAGGTCTAAATTAACAAAAAAAAAATGGTTTTAAATACTCCTACACACTCTATGATATTAAAATGGATATAACACGAAAGGTGATATATCCACCTACTAAATATTTTTTTTTTACTTTTTGTCAGGACAAATATGGTACAATAATGTTTTTTGAAAAATATATCCTTAAATGTTCTTGAAATTTCCTAATGAATTATTTTGAAAAATATTTATATTAAAGGTACTACAAGCTTCATAAAACGTAAAAAGCAGACTTACTCTCCAACTAAGAAAAAATAAATAAAGTATATCCTAAGGGGCTATTTAACTGATTTTGAAGGATGTTAAGGAAAACATTATTTATATGAGAAAATATGAGTTGAAAAAACTATTTTAGCAAAATTTGTTTGCAAATTAATTCATAAGGAAATGTCAAGGATATTTAAGAAAAAAATGTTCAAAGCACATAACTGTACTATACATATTTGTCCTGACGAAAAGTAAAAAAGCATATTTTTTAATAGTTGGATATGTCCCCTTATGTTTGCCGTCCTTATTAATATCATGGAGTGGGTAAAAGTATTTAAAACCATTTCAAATCTTAGTCCTTTGAAATTGAAGGGCCTTTGAAAAATTAAATTGATGAGAAAATAAAAAACTGGGTATGCGGCATTACTATGTAAAATCTCTAATTTTGCGTGCATATGAAATTTATCCAGGATGACAAAAAAAGGAAATTTTTGGCGCACGGTGTGTTATTATAATTTTAATTGTTTTTTCAAAGCGCTCCCATTTCCGCACTATAACTTAAGTTTCTTCAAAACAAAGGAAAGAATAAAAATCTAAGTAAGCCCCACTGTTCCCCGCAGAGTGGTTACAACAACAAATCCATATTTACACCGAGCAAATAATCTAAGCAAAAAAGCTCTTGAAAGCTGCAACTTCCGCACCAAAAGAAAAATAAAAACTGGCTCAAATGCAGCCGGAAAAGTTGAAATGAGTAGAAAAAAAAGAACCCAAAATAAAGCAAAAACAAATAGCAAACAACAGTACTTGTACTTTAAGTAGCGCAATAAAACATATAAAGAAGTAATAAACTTTTGTTGAAAGACAATACAAAAAGTTGCAACGGCAGTGAAACTACAACAGAAGATGCACAAGGAAACCGGAAATTTTTTGGAAAAACCATATCAGGAGACCCAAAGATGGGGAAGTGAGTGGGAAGAGGAAAAAGAAAGGGGCGGAGAAAGTGCATAAAAAGCTGATGCGATTCGTACGGAGTATTTAGCTACAGCTCGTGACTGTGCACAGTTGCACATGTGAGGAAACGCGGCAAACTTAGAAGTATGCAAGGCATACACTGCAACTGCAATAAAATATGGATAGCACAAATGCATGGCAGAGGAATATTTACTTGCACGTATTTTGGGAAAAAGATACGTAGACCATCGAGCAAGCTAAGAACTACCATAGAACTAGTCCATATGGGCATGGTACTGGTTATTCGCACACAATGTCCTTATTATTTATCAATTATATATATTTTTAAATTTACTAATGCATTAGTTTGGGGGAAAGGAAATCCATTATTTTTGCGTAAAAATTGATTTTGACACAATTTCAAAACTGTTTTATGGTCGATCTTAATTTCCTGAGCGATAATACGACTACTAACGTGCCGCTCAACTTCAATTATTTCTGTGATTTTTACGGCATGAAAAATATCGATATTCTTTAACATCAAAAATGCCTGAACGAAATCGTCGAAACCAAAATTGCACTGAAAAAGTGTAAAATGTACCGAATTTTCTCTTTGTTGACTTCCATTGTTAACACCCTGTAACTCACAATTGAGTGGAATAAACAAAAAACACCGAAAAAATTTTTTTAGTGTGAATGTCACCTTGACGATGATCATGAAATTTAAATGGTTTCGATACTTTACGAGATATCGACCGCTACCGACGACCATCTACCGAAAAACAATGGATTTCCTTTTGCCCTAAAATAATATTTATGAGCAGCTTACTGATCTCGATCTTTGTCCTTTTTTATGTGAAATTATTGCATACATTTTTGAGAATATTAAATTTACCGAGATCAACATTTATGCCGCTGACTTTGATTTGTTCACTTTCGCTAGAGAATCGGCCCCAAGTTATGTCTCCGGTAGTGATATTTTGAAGTTACGAGGCATGTATGTTTTTAATTTTTCTATTAAATTTAGTTTCTTTATCCTGAAATTCCGGTTTATTTTTAATTTTTCTGTTAAATTTGGTTTCCTTATCTTGAAATTGCAGTCATTTTAAAGGCAGTGAAGATATAAGCCAGATGTTTTGCTACATCCAATGGTGTTTTAATGAGTTCTGGAAACTGACATGGAATTTGGGCCTATCGCAAGTGATATGCATGTTTTGTTCCAAATTGTATTTTCTTCCTATAACAATTAAGGCGACAATCTGGCCACTGATGTCTAAAGATTGCTTTAGTTATATGCCCAGAGAGTTCTTAAGTTTTAAAAGAACCACTTCGGCAACAGGCTAAATATCGTTAGCAGGGAAAGCTACGGAGAAGATGAATACCGCAGTATCACAATCGTTGTAGATGGAATTCCGTGTCCCGGCAATAATGGCGGACGAAGAGCAATGGAATAAGAAAGCAGCTGAGGCTAGTATCCTGATAGCTAAAGTAATCAAAATTTTCAAATAGATTTTGTTTTTTTGTTTTTGATTTATTCTTTCATATAAAAACTTCAAACAAGTGCTTTATATGATATATGTATATGTAGAAAAGACACGACACTTCAGCCAAAAAATCGAAGGTATGTTTTAGGCACTTCAAACTTGACTTTGTTTTATTAAAAATCAATAGGCTATAAAACTGCATGACCAGAAGTGTTCTAAAAATTGAGTTAAAAAATTGGAAAGTTTTTATGGTTTTTTTTTAATTTGTTTTTTTTTTTTTTAATTTTGTACAAAGTTTGAAACTTTGCGTTATAGGTGTTTTTTGTTTTTCTATTATGAACTGTGTTTTCATAAAAAAAATAATGGTTTGTTTAAATATAATTTTGCAACCGGGTGTACCCTACGATCAGAAAGTACCGGGAATATTTAAATTAAAAAAAAACAGAGTTAAATTTCAGGCAAATTTATTTTATCTCCTTCAAAATATGACCCGTCTGAAGCAACACATACGTGCCAACGTTTAACCCAGTCCTCCATGTACCCCTGGTAGGCCGACGAAGGGATGGCCTTCAGCTCCTTCGTCGCATCCTGTTTGATCTCATGGCTGTAGCGCGTCCCATACCCAAAACATCACTGCCATCATGCCAAGTTCATTAGAAATCTCTCTTAAGCTGGTATGACAATCTTCAAGGACGATTTCTTTCACTTTTGTGTTCGACGTCGATGGGCGTCCGAAGCGAGGCAAACCTTCTACCACTGTACGACCACTTTTAAAGTCTTTATACCACTCTTAAGCTCCTTGTTCTTAATATAACAGATTCGGCAAATACTTTTTGCAACATTTTCAGTGCATCGGAACACGAAATTTCATTCGCAACACAAAATTTCAAACAAACTCTTTAGGGTAGATTCACACTATGGTGCCGATCACGGTTCGTTCTCGGTCTAGTCTCGGTTCGGTAAAATCTTTCGACATCTACATTTGTGTTCTTACATCGGTCCAGTCGCGATTCATTCACGTCATATTGATTACTTTATTATCTTGAATACTGATATTGATCGTTATTTTTTAGTTATTCACCATTTGAATAAAACTTCAAAATTTATAATAAATCCTGTATGCAATTACTTACCTTTTTCAAAAGACCAAGATTTTTCAGCTGTCATTGTAAAAACTTCGATCTGCACTCCTTTGCTATTGTCGAAAGACTGAACCGAGAACGCAACGTTATTCACACTATCAGTACAAGTCGCGGCAAGTTCGATCACGCTCCAGCAAAATATTCTTCGAACTTGATCGATGCTGGAGTGTGACTGTGCCGAAACTTGAACAGCACGGATAGTGTGAATACAGTCATTGTTTTTCGTTTGTGAATATTTTACCGGACCGAGACTGGACCGAGAGCGGACCGTGATCGGCATCATAGTGTGAATCCGGCCTTATTCAGCAAAATTATCCATGGTAAAATGCGGCAGACACTAATGATCCGATGTCGCTAAAAAGTGACAGATGTGTGTCTTACATTCCTACCAACATAAGAAAAATATATGGACCGATTCCCACATGCGTGACTTGTTTACATTAAACATTCCCGATACTTTTTGATCATAGGGTATATGAAAAATAATCTGAAGTATCCAAATTAATATTGGTTGGTGCAAGTATACCAATTCATATATAGAATGTGAATGAGCAGTTACATAGCTGCCTATCAAAATATGTGTGTGCCTTGTCCAATCCATAGGAAGAGTGATACTGCAATATACGCTAAGTATCGTTCTCTCAAGTCTCCTAATAAGTCTTATAAAAATTGCTAATTATGCTCTCTTTCCACTTTTTTATATGAACGACTGAAGCCCTATCACAGTGACTTCAGATCTGGTAAATCTACCACTTCAAATTTTAGAAAAAGATCGGTGAAAAATGAACTAACATGCACCATCTTTTAGGCGATCATAAACAGAAAGCAAAAGGATTGCCTGTTATTGTTTTCGGGGTGTCTCCCCAGAAGGAGAGAAGGGTTCGTTTTAGCGGTCACACCACTCAACGCAGTAGACGACGATCGGTGTAAGTGCGAAGGCATTTCGAACCCAAACTCACCCATCAAAAAAAAAAACTGCCTCTAGCTGAGACAGTATTGGGAAGGCTTTCTCCAAACAGTTAGATGCTATTTTAAATGTAGGTTTGAGGCAGGGTAACACTCTTTCGTGCGAGTTCCTTCTAATAGTTGCTGAAAAATTTGACATCAGCAGCAGAATCAAATCGCTGAGACACCATTTTTTATAGGATCGCACTATTGCTAGAATCTAGTAAACTACTCTCTCAACCAACGAAAGCCAAACTTTCTCTATGAGTCTTTCATCACGCCTATGCTATTATGTGGCGCAAGTGTAGTTAATACCAACATCCGCCAATGCGACTCTTGGGCTGGTCGCAGGAAAAATGCTGCAAAAAATGTATGGCTCTTCTAGCCTTCGCAACTCCGAATATGGCAGACAATGGGCCCAAGAGCTGCCTGAGTTTCTCAGCGACTAGGCACAATGCGATAAATGAAATATGAGCAGCTCCGCTGGGTAAGAAATACAAATGGATACAAAATTTTGAGCCTTGAAGATATGCATTATGGCACCTGCTGATGGTGGCAGAAGAAAATGGATGAAAATACCAAGTGAGGAAGGGCATCGCTTTGAATGGTATCTCTAATTGGTTTGCACCAGCTAGTGCTTCAGCGAACTAGAAGAGAGGAAAACTCTAGAACTCCTTCTATATTCTTGTCCTGCATTAGCTAGAACCCGAATGAAATGTTTAGGAGCTCTACAACATGAGAGATTACAATGTCTCTCGGAGTTAGAGCTTCAGATCTTACTTAGATTCGCAAAAGACGCAGGCTTATGACAAGAAGCCTACTACAAGGAAACGTAAAGGTCAAGCTCCATCTGGTACCACTAAAGGCCAATAGGTCTATGTGATGGCTTTTAGCCAGTCAGGTCAACCTAACGTAACCTAACCTAACAGTCGCTTACTCAGTTGCTTACCGAAAATATGAAAAGTAGACCTTTGAAAAAGCTTTTACTTCGACAAGAGAGCAAATATAATTTCATGTTTGAGTTCCCATGAAATGTATCTACAATCACATATTTTCAGCCTCGCATCTACAAAAATGGACAGAAGGATATTGGCTCACTTGGAAGTGAAGATTTTTTGCGTTGCTGTCTATAAGGCACCTTAGGCCTCTAACATGAGCTCATTTCTTTTTCACTTTCATGCGCCCTAACCACTGCCGAAATGCATACCATAACCATTTTGGACCACTTTGGAAGTAGTTCACATATGGTTGGTATAGATCAAATTTCTTAAGGATGTAGTACATTTTTTTTTAACTTTATTTGCAGTTTTATTTGTTCTCCTTTTCGCGCCGTAAACGCGCAGAAGGTAAGGAAGTAAAGATTGGAAATTTTTTGGTTGCATTTATGTTTGGAAACAAAAACCCTCTGTTGGAGTGGAAGCTAAGTAAGCGAACAAAAACACTTTCAAGTGAGTGCATTTTAGTCTAGAAACTAACGGCAATGCAGCACAACAATACTATGGCGAAGTTTATATGCTTCATGTGTGAGTAAATTTATATTCAAATGTATTGAAATATTCAAAAGCACTAAGTAGAGCCATTTCCTGTGGTAACGCTGAGGAAGAGAAAAATGCATGGCGAAAAAAAAAAAAAAAAAAATAGTTAACATATGAAAGAAAATTTTTAAAAATTAAAGAAACGGAGGAAAATAAACCAAAAATTAAATTAAGATAAAAATAAAAAATTAAATAAAAGAAAATAAATGAAAAAGTAAATAAGTGAAAATTTAAAATATATTTAAATTAGTTTTAATTTAAAATTAAAAAACCAAATTTAATTAAATAAGCCTTGTATTCGAAAAGTGGCATTCAAGTAAAAATGAAATATGAAAAAAATAGTTCACCGATGTAAGAAAATTTTTGAATATTAAAAAAACGCAGGAAAACGAAATAAAATAAAAAAATTAAATATTAAATATAAAAAGATAAAAAGATAAGTTTTATTGAATTTTTTTTTTCAAAAATGTAACATATCAATGCACTTATATAAAAATTGAGATATTAAAAAACATTTCATAAAAATTAAAAGTTGTACCAATTTTATTATTATATTTTTATTAAATATTCATCTCAGCTTTTCAACAGTTACAAGTCGATTTACTATTACGAAATTGAAATACTGTGCAGCAATCGACATTCAAACTACCGAACAACAATTCTTCAACAAGAAAAACTGAATAAAAATCCGGAAATGAAAAAGCAAGGAAATGAAAATCGGAAAAAGTTTTGAGTAGCACTTATGAGAGATTTATTACATTTGAGATATTCATCTTTTGCCTTACATGATTTACTAACACGCATGCAAGTTCATGCGATAACAAATACAAGCATACATGCATACATGCACACATATGAACCAATTTATTTTCACATTCATGTAAATGTATTTTTTGTTACACGATTTTGACTGAATGACATTTCAAGGGCTTACGTTTGCTGCATATCAGCAGGTTATTTTGTAAAAGGATTGAAAATGGGCACGAAATTAAATGTGTTACACATGGTAGCGGTGAAAATAGTGGTGAATATTTTTCTTTTTATAAATTTTTTTTATAAAAATATTTTTCTTACCATAAGGAAAAGCGTGTAAATCACAATTTCAATAAATAATAAAGTATCAGTTTAAAATGGCCTAAAATTAGGATTTAGAGGGATTTTTGATAATTTTTGATTAATACATTTTAATTCATACTATATAGCGAATGCTTCAAAATTTTTGTGTATGGAAGAAGCAACTAAAAATCGAATGGTTTACAAAAATGCATACTCATACAGCATATTTTTCTAAAATTTGAAATTTTGATGAACATTTTTCTATTTTTTTTTTAATTTTGTAGACAGCTTAAAAGTATGATTTATGCAAAATGGCGCAGAATTAATCATCCTATCGGAAGAGTTATAATATTTCAAAATGGTGGCGTTAATTTTTGTTTTTTTTTTTGTAACGTGAACAATGCTTGTATATATTTTTATAAAAATTTAAACGCATAAAATTAAATAAAAAATAAATAAATAGTCAGAACTCTTCAATATATCGCACTACTATTATTTTCACCGCTATTGCGTATTCGAAGGTTCAAAACATTTTAAGCTACATAAATAACTGAATTAAATAATTGTGCGCCTTAGGATATGCAATAGCTGTAGCACGCTTAAGGTAAGGTAAAGGGTCCGTCATGTAACTTTACGGAATTAAAAATGCTATAAAAAAGAAACTACTCAATATTTTTCCAAACTGTTTTTTTTATTTTGAAGTACAATCCTTCCGGTTAATCATGGAACACAACTTCATTCATATGGCTGCTTCGGCTAGCCATGCACCATCCCATACGATCGGTCCAATTTTTCAACACATTTTCGATTGTATGCGGCTGTATTTCAGCTATGACATCGCGTATATTGGTCTTCAGCGCATCAATTGATGCTGGTTTTTTGGCACAACACTGGTCTTTGACGGCACCTTAAAGATAATAATCCAACGGCGTCAAATCGGAAATGAGCTTCACCCGAAAAGATGATTTTTCGGTAAAAGTCGGTTCAAGTCGATCCCAAGCCCATGAAGCGAAGCGAAAATGCCTTGGGTGGTCTATTTGCTTCAGCTGCCGAACCTATTGGACTTTGTACGTATACACAACCATTTTCGTTCAGCGGAAGAATAAAACTAATTTTCTGTCAAATCAGATGACAGCTAAGTGTTACCATTCTTCAAATAATACCTAGTTCAAATCCGTAACGATAGATGGCGGGCCCTTTATTTTCTTAAAAAAAAAACTTGCAAATTTCTTGTTGCAGCTTTTAGGCGCAGTTTACATTTAGAGAACTTCTATTCAATAATTTAAGCAAATACTGATGGCGTGTCAGCTGAGCTCTTTAAAGACAAAAAGTGGAGTGCTGATAAAGAGATGGCAAATTCTATGCTTTGTATGACTCGAGGCATGCCAGGCTGCTGACAGGTTTTCAGAGATGCTCTACACACAGCCTCGGTAGTCTAGCGTTAGTGCACTAACCTGCCATCCCAGAGGTTGTGAGTTCGTATACCACGTAAAGCACGCTCCTCGCATTTTTCCAAATTTACCTACATTCCCTGTTTCTAAACACAAAACAAGAACAAAAAAAATCGAATTCCTCAAAACCAAAAATGTATCCTTTCCATCCTTACTCCCGCACAATAGTCAGCGTATTATTTACATTGCAAATATTTGCAAATTTAGCGAAGTCCTCAACCACCTGTGTGATCCTTCTGCCAGAAAAATGTGAAGCACAGATGGCGCTTCAAGCAGTAAGAAGGTTTTGTTCCTAAGCAACGACAGGTGGGCATTTCCACCACTTAGGACACTTAAGTAGCGGCAGACTAATCACCTACCCTGTCAGAAACCAAATAGATTAACGAAACCAACGCAAGACTGGGTCTTGTCGTGGCCCTATTCTCCTGAGTGGAGTGAACAAGGAAATAAAAAACAAAAAAACACGTGGTATAAGAAAGATGATGCTTCTTATAATTTAGAATAATGCAACATTCTTTCAATAAGATTTTAATACAATTTAAGTTGAAAAAAATTTTAAATTACCTGAGTGCTCATATCAAGAAATTAATTATTTAAAAATTCCGACATTTCGGAATACCGAGAAATTGGGATTGTCAACTCTATTCAGCATTCTTTCAGCTAACTAATAGTGGTTTGGTCCATTACTCTTCGAAAAAATGCACTCGAAAGAAAGTTTCTCGGCTACCTCGGATTTCTCGGTCACATTAGCATTCCTTAAGCGCCAAAGTAAGCATCTAAATTTAAACTAATTAAATACATTTATGAAGAAATAAGAAATATATTTATAAAGTATTTACATACATATTTAAGCAAATTTGTATACATATAAGATGAATTTACTTCACGTGTTAAAGTGTTGAGTGTTTTTCGCTAAATGTCTTCAGTGAGTCGCGATTTTTGCAATCCACCGAGTCACGTCATATGGCGATTAAAGTGTCATTACGCATCAGAAAAAAAAAAGAAGCGCAATGCTGTATACTCCTAAAGATTCAATAACTTTAGTTTCATCAACGCAGCTCAGCTCCATTCATCAATATCCCATTACACGTAGTAACTGAGAAGAATGAAAAATATTTACTTTTTTATTTCATATTTTTTGTGCGAAAATGAAATAAATTTTTTATGTGCATCAAATTTAGTTTTTATAAATTTCCAATGCGCACACACCACACACACACATGCACATGCAAATGCAACTATTCGGCTCACTCAAGCACAAACTCAATGGAGTATGCAAATTTTGTTGGCTACGCTGTGCACTCCACCAACACCGAAAATTCAATTTTTCCACTCACGGAAATCTGATACGATTTTCTTAACTCATATTTTACAGCACGTGTTTTTACTTTAGTTTTCATTTTTTTGTTGCTTTTATTGCTTTTAGTAATTTTATTTATTATATTGTAGATTATTTGTTTTTGTTGTTGTGCGCGTGTATGTCGCAGATTATGAAAATTTACAATTTTCACTTTATTTTGGCTACGTCTACTACTACGGCTACTCTATTTTCTTGTATAGTATTTACTAGCAACGACAATCATTTTTATTTTTGTTTTTGCCTCTGCTTTGTTTCGAATAAAATCGTATCAACTTTCTTCGGTTTTACTCGACTCATTCTCACTTAGTTTGCTGTCATCATTTCTTTGTCTTTGTCAAGCAATTTATTTTACAATCGAATTTGAAAAATCAACCCTTCAAAAACTTAACTTCCTTTATTCTCTTTTTTCGCACTTTTTCATTGCTTTTATTGCGTTGAAAAACATCAAACCACAAAATGCTTTCCTTTTTTCACTTTGCGTATTTACCTTTTTTATTTTAAATTTGATTGTATTTTTTTCTTTGTTTCTTTACAGCTAAAAAACTCTCCTCCTACTGATAGTATGAACATTTTGGTGCTCATCGCGTTTTTCTCCACCAAATCTTGTTTTTCCACATTCTACTTGAAACATTTCTCCTTAAAGCATGCTACCTTTTCTTTCCTTAGATATTTAGCATGTCACGGCGAGAAGGCGTATGCGTGTGGGCAACAACATATCAATAGTGAATTCATTTTTTTAAAGTTAAGTTAAAGTACAGGCGTCGCCCATGGTAAGGATACAAGCTCATTTCCCCTTCTTCCAATGGAGCAAGAATCGATAGCTTAAACTCTTGATGTTTTTCGAGAGAAGTCAGCAAACAGTGTAACGTTATATTCTTGGGTACAAAAAACAAAAACAACAACAAGTTAATCGCCATTGAGTAACTAATACTAGTACTCTCAATCAAATTTCTTTCTCAATCTCAACTGTTTTAATTTTAAAACACAGTAAGCAAAATGAGCATTTTTTCTGGCAGCCGGGAATACGGACTACTATGAACGATCCGGATTTATATCTGATCTGATAGAACAACAGTCGCCGCACTCGCGTATCGGCACCCACGTTACTGTTGACAGGTATAATTTCGAGGTTGTAAAAGACTTCGTGTATTTAGGAACCAGCATTAACACCGATAACAAGATCAGCCTTGAAATCCAAAACTAACAAAACTAACACTCGAACTGGCGCTGGGCGAAGAAATACAGGAGTTTTAAAAGCGTCCAGGCTTAAAAATATTCAGTTAGAAAAAAAAAATATCACCAACAAAATAAAAATTTAGAGATATATCCTTCTTAATCATTTGTTAGAAGAAGATAGTATTGTTTTCTTGGTGGTATTAAGCGGGCCGGTTTTCTCAAAAACTATAGAATGAGAACTGAAATGTTGACATAAGTATTAAAATCGCTCATTAAGTTCTTAATATATTTTAAATGGTTTTAAAAAAATTTAGGCAAAAGTGCTATGATACAAGAGATAAAATACTGAGCTTAATTTTTGCTAGAAAAAAATGGGCTCAAAATCGACATTGTGACCAGTTTGATCATAAATATTATTCCTGGTATTTTTTGACGACTAGAATACTTGATACGGCTCGGCTAAACACCCAAGAAGGGTGTAAGCGAATATTATATGTATATGGGAAGATTGGCGAGTATTGCATGGGGGATAACTAAACAGCAAGTTCCATTTAAAAAAACTGCTTTTGAATAAATTCTGGCTTATCCATGTATATTTGGTATTGCGGTTTCAAACAAGCAAACCGCATTCCACTCCACTTAACTTAGCTGACAACTACAACCGATGGCTGAACTTGGCCGCTACCAAAATGTTGCGCCAAGCGCCTCCAAGGGCGGTCAGGTCGACGTTAACTTGGTCTTTCCAACGTAGATGAGGGCCTCCTTGTTTACGAGTTCCGCCCCTTGAATTCGAAAAGAGCACCTTCTTTGCTGGAACACTATTGTCCATTCGCTCAACATGACCTAGGCAGCCCAGTCGCTGAATTTAATGCGCTTCAATACGTGGATGTCGTGATTGATATAGCTTTTTTTTGTACATCGCCTACCCAGCCCAAAGTAATACATTTCACTCCTCGATGAGTATAAAATTTCAAAGAAATCGGAGAAAAACTTATGGAGATATTTGAGGTTAATCTATGTAACCTACATAGTTAGGGAGACTTGAAACAAAGGCATGGAATGGATTTTTTTGAAGTGAAAACTTCTTTAGAATCGTTGGGAGTGATTTGAGGAAAAGTGAAACGAAAAAAGCGACCAACTTGGCTACGAAGCGTTATATTATATGTTGATATAAAAGTAGCGACGAACTAAATAAAAATAACTTTTATTTTTTCTTGTGATTTGAACCAAGGATTTTGGATCGGAAGCTCACATTGCTAGTAGCTCGGCTACCGCGCCATGCTGTCGTCGCTGGCCTAAAAGTTATTTAGTTACGAAGCGTTATATTATATGTTGATATAAATAATTTTTGTGAGCGTGTAATTCTCAAAAGTTTTATTAGGTTTATAATTTAAAATGTATTGACTAGGTTGTGTGGTTATCAGCTTAACATCTGATAGATCCTCCATCGGAGGACAATAAATGTTAAACTGATTTTTGGAAATGGGCGGAGTGTTTTAGGGGCTTGCTCCTTCTCTGCCACGGGTTGACCCGGTATTGCAGTACCGCCGGGATTTCGGCTTTGAATAAATGCAGGAAAAAATATACTAATACATTTAGCTTTGGTGGGAAGAGCCATAAATTTTTATATGAATACATGTAGACGAAAATGGAATTTTTTCTTTTGAAATTTGCATTGTAGGACATTTCTGATTATTTATTGAACAGTTTTTTGGTTTAGATACTGAAAGTCAGTTTAAGTGAATCGGTATAAATATTTCGTACATTAATTTTTGTGAGCGTGTAAATTCTCAAAAGGCTTATTAGAAAATCTATTGAAGTAGGTAGTGTGGTATCTCTTCCTATCAGCTTAACATCTGATAGATCCTCCATCGGAGGACAACAAATGTTAAACTAATTTTTGGAAATGCGCGGAGGGTTTTATGGGCTTGCTCCGCCTCTGCCACGGGTTGACCCGGTATTGCAGTACCGCCGGGATTTCAGCCTTGAATAAATACAAGAAAAAATATACTAATACATTTAGCTTTGGTGGGAACAGCCATAAATTTTTATATGAATACATGTAGACGAAAATGGAATTTTTTTTTTTGAAATTTGCATTGTAGGACATTTCTGATTATTTATTGAAAACAGTTTTTTGGCTTTTCTATTTTTGGTTTAGATACTGAAAGTCAGTTTAAGTGAATCGGTATAAATATTTCGTACATTAATTTTTGAAGTGAAAACTTCTTTAGAATCGTTGGGAGTGATTTGGGAAAAAGTGAAACGAATTACATATAAACGTAGCGACGAACTAAATAACTTTTAGGCCAACACCGACAGTATGGCGCGATTGCCGAGCGGCTAGCAATGTGAGCTTCCGATCCAAAATTCTTGGTTCGAATCACAAGAAATAAAATTTTTTTTTTTTTGAAATTTGCATTGTAGGACATTTCTGATTATTTATTGAAAACAGTTTTTTGGATTTCAGCCTTGAATAAATACAAGAAAAAATATACTAATACATTTAGCTTTGGTGGGAAGAGACATAAATTTTTATATGAATACAAGTAGACGAAAATGGAAGAAATTTGTAAGTCTGTTTCTTCGGTCCGTTTGGGTATTTTTTTTGACAACATCGAAACCAAAGCATTTGTATCATATTTTATCTATCATAAGCCACTCGTATCATTTGTTGAAATTGAAAACATTGAGGATGAATAATGATAAAATGAAGAAAATAAAATATGAACTTTATAGCAATATTATAATGAACCTATAATTATCCCGCTCCTAACGCTGCTTTTGTCTTATTCTCTCTCAGTTTGTTTTACGGAAGGTTTCACTTCTATCAAGTCTAACCGTTAGACTGGTATTTTTTTTTATTATATCAAACTATCTTTTTATAATTTTTTCTTACGCATAATTTTCTCCAAGCTGAAAACTTATTTCTTGAAGGAAGGTTTTTAACTTCATGTCTTTGAATAACAGATATTATGAATGTAACTCCGTGGGCAGCTAATTAATTCTAATCGCTCTCAGGTAGTAGAGCCATTTCATCAGAGTAAGCCAAAGGCCATCATCTGAAGTGATTAAAAGCACACATTTTCTTATTATAGCCAACACTGAAATGGATGGATCTTCACAACCACATCCACGAGAACTTCCAACAAAAGGAAAAACAGTATTTTCTGTGGATTGCGTGTGGGTTTTGCAGTGACTTTCAACGAATTCTAAAGTTGATAAGATATAATTTGAATCACATACTCGCGACGCCGTCTGACTTCCAACATGTTGGAGTATTGTGATAGTTAGTCTGCTACATTCTATCAAACACACAAAAAACTGTCAGGTTTGGTAATAGCAAAGTGATATCTTTAACTCTTCGAACACTCATAAACACTCGGGATACGGCAGTCCGAATGAAACAAATCTGCCTCTCAGTGTTCTTATAGTTCGGTTGGATTAAATGATTGCCCGAGAAATTCGTCCTTTGCGATATGTTCTCCAGCACAGTATTCTGTTCAAATTTAACGTGAAAATGGATCGCCTACCATTAGATCAAATCGGAGCCAATGGAAGGCTGACGTTAAGTTCGTTGATGCATTCGCATATGCAATAATTATGCTAAAGATCTAAACTTTAAATTAAGTAGTTAAAGTTAAATTTGCTAAATTGTTTAGTTAAGGTTTAGCCTCTAAGAGTAATCGGTAGACAATAAATGAATAGAGAATAGAAAGTACGGATATTCCTTTGCAGTAAGTAACTCCGCTCAAGCACTTTTATGAAATAACAAAGTAAAAATTGATCATCAATAGAGTAACCGCCTTTACAGCCTATGAGATTTTATTCCCAGGTCTCTTTTCTATACTATAAACGCTGCCGATTGCTGAGAATTGCGGGATGGCTGGATCAGTGTAATAAATCTTCAAGCAAACATTTTGATACGAGTAAAAATATTCTACTTAAATAATTGTAATTTTTTTTATTTTATTTATTCATAGTCTAAAAAATGCAGTATTTCTTACAAGCTATGGAAAATTCTAATTAATTTAATCAGAAATAAATTGAATTTAAAATTTACTAGTTTCATTATAATGAATGAAAAAAGTAACATTTCTTATAATTTACAGAGAAGGAATATTAATAGTACTAAGAAACTAGTTCAACAATTCATTTAAAAACAATTTGAAGTAGTTTTTTGTTGAAGAAAAATCCAGGCTAATATGATTTGAAAATGAATTAAATTCTCTCAAAGCTCTAGAAATCAGAGCATCGGAAGCATAATCAGTTCGGACCATCCCTAACCAGAAAATATCACGATTCCGCAAGCCTTACTGAGGAATATTAAAGAAAGTGGGGCGGAGAATGGTCTTTCTAATAGTCTTTCAAAGTATCCACCGATTTCTCTAAGACATTAGAATTCTAACACAATACTGACGTCTCAAGCGCACAGCATTTCAGAAGGCCTCTCGAGGAAAAAGTTCTGCTCTGCTCTTCTCACAACTCTTTCAGTAAGAAAATCGGTTCGAACGAATACTTTTCCATTCCACTGTCCAACGCGTACGCACGTGTTCATGTTGATATTGTTTTTAAAGTATTTGCCTGCAGGAATACATTTACTCACACATGCACACTCACATTATTCTCCACATGTGGAATATATATTGAAAGCAAATTTGCTATCAAATTTGTACAACGTACAACGCCCAGAAGGCGGCAATGAATACGTCGAATGCGAAATGCAAAGGGTTGCCGCAAAGTAATACATTTTTTGTTTTTGGCTAAGAAAAGGTAAGGAATAAAGCACAACGTAACTTGGTAGATGGTTGCATTTTCACTTCTTCAAGCAGCTTTTCAGCTCTGTGCTCCTACACCAACGTTGGCTGTAGTGAAATTACTGTTGTGCGCTGGGTTTGTTTGTTGTCTGTTGTCTGCATTTGTCGGCAATACACTTGTGCAATATATCAACTCCAAATGACTTCGTCTTTTTTTTTTGTGGCGCTGCTTAGCCTCTCGACGCAGCTGGCGGTAGCTGCCATTTCTCTATAACATCACACCCACACACATATACACACACACACACGCAAGCATGCGTACACTTTCTATATGATATTATCTTCCTGAATTTTTGCTTTGTTTTGGCATTGTTTCACTTTCCACTGTGCACGTGGGCTTGTGGGCGCTACTCCCAAAAGTATGTTAATTTTTTTGTTCGCTTTTTCTCAGCTGCTTGGTGTTTCATACGCGTTTGCTAAGTACGTGCGCGTTGTTACACTGCCAAAACACACTCACACACCCACACCACCATCTCTCGCATCATGCACACGCACACATTCTTACACACATATTCTTATTTATACGCACGTACACACCCGTCCTCTCATACATTTGCACTTACATACATGAAATGCGGTATTCTATGGGTTTTTGGCGTAAAGCGGTAAGGATTTGAAAAATTGCGGTAATTTATAATGTTTATTTGATGCGAATACACGAAGTGGCGGAGAAAGCTTCAAGTGAATGCGCAAAGCTGCGAAAAGTGGGTAAAATTTATTTACATAAATTGTTTGTAAAAGTAAATGCGTCAATGTTTTACAGCTAAGCTGTGATAAATTTTATAGAAATTCGATTTTCGAAAATACGCCTTTGATATATATAAGGGGTATGAATGTATGTTTTATTTGCAGTGGAATAAATATTTAAAAGAGTAATATTTTTATTGCATTAGTAACTAAGGCAGCCAAAATATTATTTATTTAGTATTGAATGAGTTCTACTCCGCATTTATGGTATAAAATTGGGATTATTGAAAATTTAAATTATTTCAAAATTTAACTATTACATTATTTGATATTATTTTAATTATTTAAAACTTGAACTAATTTACTTAGTTATTTTATTTATTATTTTAATTATTTACTGTTTCGAAAGAATTATCAGGTATATACCTATGAAATAAGACTTTTTTTTCAATTTCAAATGTTTATTAACAAAAAATGGTTACAAATTTAATCTTTAAAATAATAGCGATACATTTTTCCCATCTCCCAGGCGATTTCTGCTAAAAAAATTGGCCGTCTTTGGCCACAAACCAATCATCGAGCCATTTTTTGGCTTCTTCTGAGAATGAAAGCGCTGCTCGGAAAGTGCATGGCCCATCGATGCAAACATATGATAATCGGAAGGCACCAAGTCTTGTGAGTAAGCCGCATGCACCAGCGGTTCCCAATCGTACGTCTCCACCAATTCCCGGCTCGCTCTTGTTCGATGTGGCGGTGCATTGTCATCAAGAAAAATTTTTTTGTGACGCCGATCGGCATATTCTGGGCGTTTTCGGTGTATAGCGCTGTACAAATCGGCCAATTGTCGTTGGTAGCGTGCACCGTCAACTATTTCATCTGGTTTTAATAGCTCGTACCAAATCATACGACGCTGATCCCAGAAAACACACAGCATTGCCTTGCTTGTGGCCGGGCGTACCATACGATCGTTTACGCTTGGGATTGGAGAAATACACCCATTTTTCATGACCCGTAACGATTCGATGCAAAAAAGACTTCCTTTTGAACCGGGAGAGCAGTGTTTCGCAAGTGGTTTTTCGGTTCCCTTGTTGCCTTTCAGTCAGTTCATGCGGCACCCATCTTCCGACCTTTAAAATCATGCTCATGCCTTTCAAACGTTTGGAAATGGTTTTTTGGGTCACTCCCAACTGCTCTGCCATCATTTTCTGCGTTTGACCATCATGTTCATCCAACAATGCTTGCGATTCGGCGTCCTCAAACTTTTTCGGTGGCCGGCCACGGTCCTCGTTCTCCACGCTAAAATCATCACTTCTAAATATAAGCATTTGATGAGCTTGAGAAACGTTTTTCTTTAATTGATAACAGAAAATCAACGATGTCCGCAAATGGTGATTTGAAGGCACGAAATTCGACATTTTTAAGAGCGACAAAAATGCATTGTTGTATGAAACGTAACAAACAATGAACTGAATATTGTTGACAGATGACAGACGAAAAAGACCAGACATTTGGGAAGGTTCAAAAATACTCCATCTATGGACTAATAGCTGAAAGTCTCACTTCATAGGTATATGCCTGGTATTATTTTAATTATTTAAAATGTTCATAATTACATTTTATAGAAAATACAAAAATAAGATTTTTTCAATAAATAAATAAAAGTTTGTTAAAAAAAACATTGAAATTATTTTATGATTATTTAGAATTTTAATTTTTTACAATTTTGAAAGAATTATTATTTCAATTATTTAAAATTTTAATTATTTCATTTTTTATTTCTATTATTTAAAATGTTTTTTAATTATTTAAAATTAAAATTTTTCAAGATTTCTAAAGAATATTTCCTAAAAGGGCTACAATTGGATACTATTTTCACTAATTCACTAAAACTTCATTCCAAAATTTAATTCCCGTTAAGTTAAAAGGTCTTTCAAAACCGAGTCCCAAATTCCAGTAGCGAATAATTCCTAGAGGTACCTTTGTTTAAGTCGTCTTTTGTATTTGTCAAGTAGGTACATAGGTACTTATAAGTTTTTACGATAGAGCAACGCATTCAAATTTTTCAAACTCATTATGAAAAATATCGATCTTTAAGAACAACATATCGCAAAATTCGTAAATTTTTGCTTGGATAAAATCATCCAAATAAGTCGAATATCAATGGTTGGTGAAAAAATTTCAAGACCCTTGTTCCATCGAGGATATATAAAAGGCTAGCGAACCAAAACTGAACGCTCTCTTGAGAATATTGTAGGGCAAAGTGTGGCTGAACAACCTTCAGCCTCGATATCTCGACATTCTCTACAATTAGGAATTCAAGAATTGACTGGTTGGCGAATTTGACCTGTAAAAAATGCATCAAAAACCACCAAATCGCTCTTAAAAATATTTGATAAAATTTTGCGGAAGTACTTTCAATTAATGTTGTATCGGAATGTGCTATTGCAAAGCCAAGCCCAAAGCACTGGAGACTGTGCTACGAACAGTGGCACTCAGCCGACCGCATTGTCCCTGGCACTGCAATCTTTGTGATCAGCGGGGAGATACCCGTCGACCTCATGACCCGGGTATAAATGGATGCGTGAGGTTAGGTTAGGTTGATATGGTTGCCCAGGGAATGGGCACACTTGGACGAAGAAGGATTCGTCCTTTGTGATGCCATTATGGAGGGATGAGGCGGAAGAGAAAGACCGATGGGATACAGGGAGAGGGCGGGGAGAGATGGTGCTGGGATGGTTAGGAGCGTGTGGATTACGAACGATGACTATATTTGCGTCAACCGCTTAATGCTGCTGATGAAATTTATCAGATGTTTAATGTCAGCGCCAGCTATATCAGCAGGCGTGGCAAAAAAGTAGGAGCCAAGATGCCTAGATCTTAGCCCCGCCAAAGCAGGGCAGCTAAGGAGGAGGTGCTGAGATGATTCCACCTCATCCTCCATACATCCAGCGCAGAAAGGACTCGAGGCGATTCCAAGTCTCACAGCGTGCATTCCTCGCGCATTGTGTCTTGTGAGAAAGCCCACGAGGTTAGAAAACTGATATTTTGTTAGCCTCAGAAGCTCGCCCGAGCGCCTCCGGTCCACACGTGGCCAGAAGGATTTCGCGACCTTACACTTTTGTGTACTTGCCCAGCGCTCGCTGAGTTGGTGCGATGCCCATCTTTCCAGAAGCAGACCGCAGGTAGTCAGGGGGATCCCGGTTCTCTCCCTTCGCGGGGAAATCACTCGCATGTCCCTTGTCTGGCCAGCTCATCTGCCTCACAGTTTCCAGCAATGTCGCTGTGACCAGGAACCCAGATGAGGCTGATGTTAAAGAATTCGGACGCAGTCGAAAGCGAGGTCAAGCATTCCTTGACCAATTCCGAATGCACCGTCATAGACCCGAGGGTCCTTATTGCCGCTTGGCTGTCGGAGTAAATATTTACTTTCTTGACCGTTAATACGCATTTCAGCAGCCAATCGGCTGCCTCCTTGATTGCGGCTACCTCTGCCTGGAACACACTGCAGTGGTCCGGTAGCCTGAATTTGAGTCTGATGGGGAGCTCCTCGCAAAAGACTCCTCCGCCAACTTTTCCTTCCAACTTCGATCCATCCGTTTACAAGTTCACCAGGCCCTGCCCCCAAGTGTAGCCCTCCGTCCACTCTTCCCTTGACGGGATATAAGTGGAGAAGGTTCCGGTTGGGCTAAACGAGGGTATACACTGATCCGTTGACAGAGGGATGAACTCGAAGTTTCTGAGGATACTTGAGTGCCCATAAGTGAGATTAAGCTTATAGCCCCAGCCCCTCAGTCTGATTGCGGTACGTGTAGCGGCAATTCTGCCTGCGATATCTACGGGTACCACATTTAACATTGCGTTGAGCGCCAGAGTAGGAGTCGTTCGAAGCGCCCCACTGATTCCAATGAGTGCCGACCTCTGAACTCTCTCTAGCTTCTTCACCAATGTCGTCTTCTCTAGTGAGTTCCACCAGACTATGACTCCATATAACAAGATAGGCTTTACAATAGTATTATATAGCCAGAAAACAACCCTGGGCGACAGGCCCCATTTTTTACCAATTGCGCCCTTGCATCCATACAAGGCGACTGTTGCCTTCCTCACTCTTTCCTCAATATTGGGCTTCCATGTAAGCTTGCTGTCAAGGATAATACCTAGGTACTTTACCTTGTCAGAAAGCATCAGAGGAGCGCCCCCTAGTGAGGGAAGTTGAGCTCTGGGTATTTTATGCTTCCTCGAAAATAAGACGAGCTCCGTCTTAAGAGGATTCACCGACAGGCCGCAATCCGTTGCCCATCTAACAACTACTGGATGTGCAGGGGCATCTCCTCTGGCATCGGTTTGGTAGACCTTAAGGACTACCTTCTCGAAGCCATAGTTAATAACCCCTTTTGCTCCAGCGAGAGGACTGAGAGACTCTGCATTCAGCAGAATCAGCGCTTGCCGATATGATCCCTCAGTCTTCTCCACCTTCACCATCCTCCAGTTGTGCGTGGGCAGTGCAGAATTGCAGTAGCGGAGGATTTCCTCCATCTCCTTCGAAGCAGAGGATTCGGAGGGGAGCCAGACACGTGCTCGCGGATGCGTGAGACTCCAAGAAGAAACACGTCGTCCGTAGCGTCGCGGAACGGAGATGCCAAACCATGCCGCGGTGGCAAAGCCAATGGGACATTGAACCGAGTAGCAGATATACGACTAAGCTCATGCCATCAAAAGGCAAATGGCACCAAAGAACTTTGGGGAACTGAATTACTTCTTAACTAAGTTCCTTCCGGGCCACAGATACTTCCGGAGATACCTTTAATGGATGGGCAAGGTAAGCGATCGGAAATGCATATACTGCGAAGCGAGGAGCGATGACGCTGAACACACATTTTTTAGTTGTGAAAGATGGCTCGCAAAAATAGATGCTCTGAGAAAGCAGATTGGCGGCATCGCGCCGAGCAACACAATCAGCAAATAGTCAAACGTGAGAACAGCTGGAACGCGGTGCAACAAAGTGAAGCTTCAGAACACAAGAAGGCGAGCCTATAACATGAAAGCTGACTACAAATACGCTGGGTCCAAACGTGGGTGAATAAATTTGGTCCTTAATGGATGCTGTTCTTGGCCCTCCCGAAGTAATGCAGAAAGTAGTCTCGAAAACGGTATCTCTCCAGAAGTAGAGGAGGGATTGTTTTAATAGGCACACCACTCAACACAGTAAACGACGGTCGCTGTAAGTGCGAACCTTACCTCAACAACAAAAAAAAAACAAAAATAGATCGTCTTTTCTTCTCTAAAAAGGGCCCTATTAAAATTTTGTGAGAAATATTCTAGGGAAACATTTTAACCCCCCATCGGTCCTATAAAATGTAATATTTTTCAGACGGGTAAGAAATATTGGGTTAAGATACTCCAAAAAAATTTGAGCCATCCAATTTCTTACATACTCTTAAAGACAATACTAAACGTAAATGTGGTTTTGTACAAGTTTTTTTTCAATCATTTTGGTCAACTTGAGACCAAATAGGGAAAACTTCAATACGCTGCCCAAAAACAATTGTAACTCATAAGGCAAATGGTTCACTATTGCAGGCTTCTCTTCCTGTTTCATAATTACTAAACGCCATTTTCGCCCTTTTTTGGCTGCTGCTCGACGTTATTACTGCAACTTTTGTATCAAAATCATTTTTTTATTTAATTTTTTTTGCGAGAGTACTCTGCGTCTTTCATATTACAGATCTGCTGTTCTTAAGTGCATGGGGAAATACACATTATCCAACTCTTCCATCAAATAGCAACCCATCTGTGTACCTCTCAACAATTCCTCATACTCGCATCGTCCTTAAAGAAATGATAGTGAAGAGGTATTAATCAAAGACTTGGATGAATTCTGAGTGAGCTTTGCACTGAAAGTTGCTTCATCCAAACTCAAAATCTATATACATATAATATTATATATTGATCAAACTTTTTACGGCCTAGACTGCAGCACTTTTGCTTCGAGTGTGCCTAAGTAGAATATGCCAATACTATGTAGGTGTCACGAAAAATTTTAATTAATTTTATAAAAAAAATCATGTCATCCAAATTTTAAATTGGTTTAAAACAACGCTCAGTAAGGACCACCTCGTTCACACAATAACATATTTACATACAAATCAATATTTACATATACACAATTTCCACAAAAATATGTACAAAACTATATCTATCACCACACACACACCCACTTATCCATACATACTAAGCTCAGCCACTAAAATTAGAATATTTTTATATCATCAGTATGTTACTTGCTTTATAGCCTACATTATGTACCATAACAATGTCTGTTAAAATTGCACAGTGGAATATCAAAGGATACTTTAACAATTACAATGAGCTAGATCTCTTAGTCATCCTCATCTGATATGTCTCCAAGAAACCCATATCCCCCACCACATTAAACACGCAGTCACACCAAAAAACTACGCAGGGTACTTCAACAACAGCCAATGCAATAACACTTCTAAGCAAGGAGTGACCATTCTTATCAAGCGCGATATACCCCACAGAATAATATTCCAAAATTCCATTCCTTTATCCATAGCCATCGAGTTCCATCTTTCCCCGTCATTCACAATAATCAACATCTACATGCCTCCTAGTCAAAAATTCTCTGAGAGTGATATTTTCTCTCTGCTATCCCACACCCACAATTCCACATTACTTCTAGGTGATTTCAATGCCTGGAGCCCATTATGGGGCTCTCCAAAACCAAACCCTCGCGATATAACGATGGAAAATATAATCTTAACAAAAAATCTTGTCATCTTAAATGACGGATTTCCAACACATCTTTCTATACACAACACTTTCACACACATTGACCTTACGTAAGTTGACGCCAATCTAAGTCCTCGATGCACTTGGCAAGTACTCGAAAGCCTATATGGAAGTGATCATTACTCAATACTTTGTGAAATACAAACCAACTCACCTCTCTGTAACCTCATAAAATAGCCAAAATTTAAAACAGACGCCGCCAATTGGCAACTGTATCAATCCCTCTGTGAAAGAAACTTCGGTAACTGGAACTCCACCAACATGCATCAAAAATTACAAAAGCCATCAAAATTTCTGTCAATATAGCTATCCCACAGAGTAATACCTCACACATCAGAAAATATTCAACATGGTGGAACAAAGACTTAAACACTCTTCGTACCAATAAACAAAAGCTTTGGCAAATATACAAATCCACCCCCTCCCTCCCTTAATAGAGAACAAAAAAGCTAACGCACTGTTCAAAAAATCCGTCAAAATTGCCAAAAGATCATCAATCACAGAATTCACAAAAAAAATAAACCCTACCTCCACACCAAAAAAAATTTGGGCCTCCATAAAGTCTCTTATAGGCATCCCACCAATTCCCATTACAACAATCCGACTCCCAAACAACAAGATACTTTCCAGCTCTTCGGATATTGCCACCGCCTTCGGAAAAACTTGGTCAGATTACGCAATGGACTCCAACTTCCCATTAACAGGCGATGCACAAAGCCTAGAAGTTGATTTGAGTCCAACAGAACTACAATTTTCCATGCAACACGCCAAAGGCAAGTCACCCGGTATAGAGACAGAATATCCTACCCTATGCTATACAACCTGCCCATTTCTTGCAAACAATCTCTGTTATCCCTCTACAACAAAATCCAAAGCACGGCTGCTACCCACACCCATGGCTTTCAGCCACAATAATTCCTATACCAAAACCCAATAAGCAAACAAAAAAAACCGACGGCTACAGACCCATTTCCCTTTTATCCTGCATGGGCAAAACTCTAGAAAAGATGATCGCCAAACGCCTAATGTGGTTCATAAAAAAAAATCTCCTCAGTGACAAACAAATCGCCTTCAAAAAACAACATGGCACTCTGGACGGACTCCTCCCGCTACAACACTTCACACGGCAGTACGCAGAAGCGTGTACGCCTTCCCAACATCTCCAATTAAATGCGTCCTCGCCGAGGCCGGGCTGCCATCTATCCTTGAACGATACAAAACGGCCACTTTGAGGCTCATTCCGAAAATATTGACAACAACCAACAGACCTCTATTTGATATCTTGAAAAACGCTTCCATGCACAAAGGAACTTACAAAATAAAGTCCGCCATATGACATTGCATCTTCAACCTTAACGACCTGGATATAAAAATACCTCCAACCTGTTCGACGGTAAGCCGCCAGGCGCCATGGCTCCTATATCCTAACTCAATCAATTATAGTCTTCATTCCTTCAAAAAAAATAACACCAGTCCTGACACATTTAAACAGCTGTATCATGAATTAGTCAACAAGAAAGATTTAGCCAATAGATCCCTATTATTTACCGACGGGTCCAAAATCGACCACAGTACAACTTTTGCTGTCGTTGATAACAACGGCAAACTATTAACATGTGGTCGACTACCAAGTTACAGCTCTATCTATTCATCAGAAGCCTTCTCCATTCTGAAGGCAGTAACCCTCACATCTAATGCAAAAGGCAAGTTCGCAGTCTTCACCGATAGTTTCTCTGTCCTCCAGAGTCTGGACAATATTCACAACAGCAATCAAATAATCTCCCAAATACGCGACCATTTAATAAAAAAACCTGGCAAAACGAAAATAATATGGACCCCAAGTCACAAAGGTATTACTGGAAATGAGCATGCCGACTCTGCAGCCAAAAGTTTACACCTCTCTCCCGTCATCACGTTCAACCCGCTCATGCAAAAAGACATCCGCAAGCTTATCACTCATTACCTCTACTTACAGCAACACAACACCTGGACTCATTTCAACCACCCTTACACTAACCTCAACCCTGAATGCAAAAAGTCAATTTTCCCATCTACACTATCGAAAACGCAAACCAGTATATTCACCCGCCTAAGAATTGGCCACTCCAAACTAACTCACGAACACCTCCTCTCATCCACACCCCCTTCTGCTTGTCCATATTGCAGAAACAACCTAAGCATACTACACATCCTCGACAACTGCCCAGCTCTGTCCACCAAAAGACAACTCCACTTCAATTCCACACAACCTTCCAAACTCCTAAAAAACATAACCGTAGACAATGTACTTAAAATATTCAATTTCATAAAAGATACCAACAGCATTTAACCAATATCGACGAATTAAAAAAGCTTAACAATTTTCTATACGTGTAAAATAGCATATAAAGTAATATTTAAAACAATAGTACCATAGGCCTAAGTAGCTAGTGTGCTCTATCAATTAGTGTTATATTTCATATTGCTCTAATAAATAATAATAATAATAATAAATAGGTTTAAAATTGATTGCGCCATAATAACTTTTTGGTAACAAAATTTTGTCGCTAATCTCACAGGTGCCTGCCAGCATTCAATACTAGGAAAGAGGCCTAGTTTAAAAGACAATTTATAAATAAATATTAAATATACTTTCGATTACCAGAAAATGTTCATAAATCACTTATTCTCATAAACATATGCACCATAAAAAACTCATTCAGTTAAAATTTATGTCTCAGCTTATCCAGTTTGGCTTAAAGCAACGCAATTTTTTCCATTCAATAACTTTTATGAAAGTTTATGTTACGATTTATGTGAGCTTATGTGTGAGCAAGTAGGTATAGGTGCCGTTATAACTAATCTCATACTTTCGTTTATCATTCTTCAGTTTGAACAATAAAATTTTGCGCCCTTCGTTTTTGCTTCGTTTTATGATATTATTTTTATATACTTTTCGAAAGTATGCGCTACCATAATTTAAGTAAGCAAAAGACTTGCATATGATAAGTAAATAAAAAGAAAAGTAAAATGGAGATATGAGGTCGCATAATTTGTAAAAACCGCACACCAAATACAGTCTGCTGGCATTAGCTGGTTCTTTTTGAAGGCTGCATTATTATTTGCAGTGAAGTCAGCCTTTACTGTTGCGAGAACATCAACCAGCCGGGCAGAAGCACGTTCCCCATTGAGGGACCGGACATTCCAGGTGCATGCCCTCAAATCGTAGTTCTTTGTTCGCAAGGGTCGTCGTCAGTATAGGAAGATCTCATCTTTGTACATCTTTTCATTGGGTGGTATTTATGTTTGTTTCTAAGTTGATCAGATACTTCACAACTTCTCAGTTATAACTGACAAGGATTTGGTTTTCTCGAGATGACACCCGTGAAGAGAAAACTGTCATGAGCACTTTAACTTAGACATAGCAGCAGGCACGACTAGCAACCACACAGCAGCACCTGTCCTAGTACCAAAATTGTCGAGAAAGTATTTCCACATGAGTTTGGTGAGCTCATTGGCTCCTCATAGTAATTAGTGACACACTGCGCGCTTAAGATTAATGTAAGTATGTCTTGTATGTGCAAATGTTTTTTTCCAATTATCCACCGACAGAAACATATCCATAATACGTAGTGTGTGTGCGCGGGCAGTGGCACTTAACATGCTCCATATCTTCTTTACTATCAGTACAAGGTAAATATCTAGTTGCGGGGGCTATTGTGGCCAAATCTATTGAAGTATTTTCGAAGTATCCCTTGACCAGAGTGAAAGTAAAAGTTAGTTTATCCGTAGCTTATTCCTAGCCAAATGTTTGTACTTGCTACGAGTTTACGGGTCCACCTACCTTTTGTCAGAAGTCCATCGAACGAAATTTCTCATCTGATGCGATTTCTTTTCGCCTTGCTCTTCCATTAGGTTTAGATAACCTTATAAAGCTCCTTTTCCTTTCCTTTCATGGCTTGTGTATCCACTGGGATTAGACCAGCGATGATGAAGAAAGCTTCATCGGAGAATGGACGAAACCGCAATTAGTTCGCATGGTGCTAAGCCCATAAATAGATGTTAATTTCTACCTAGAAATTTATGTTGAGTACATCAGTCCGGCAGGCAATGGCAAACCTCCGATTGTATTTCTGCCATGAAAAAGCTCCTCATAAAAATATCTGCCGTTCGGAGTCGGCTTAAAACTGTAGGTCCCTCCATTTGTGGAAGAACATCAAGCCGCACACCACAAATACGAGGAGGAGCTCGGCCAAACACTCAAAAAAGGGTGTACGCCCCAATTATATATATATATATATACATCAGTCCGGCAATGGGAACAGCATATGGATGAACCGTGCTGACTACTCTTTCATACAGATTTATTTTATTATGTTTAGGACAGCCAATATTCAGCATTGGACGCGTCATGAAGGAAATCATGCTGAACGACCATTTCAAGTCGAGTTAGCTGTGTCGGTGCTTTTTTCACGCCAGTTGGACACACCAAGTGAAGCCAAGTCCTTCTCCACCTGATCTTTCCAACGCAAAGGAGGCCTTCCTCTTCCTTTGCTACCACCAGCTGGTACCGCATCGAATACTTTCAGAGCCGGAGCATTTGGCCGCTGTATCTTTATTCGCTGCGCTTTGTCTCATACAGCTCATTGTTCCATCGCCTTCGATACACGCCGTCGCTAGCATGCAAAGTTCCAAAAATCTCCCGTAAAATCTTTCTTTCAAACACTCCAAGGGACGCCTCAGCAGGTATTGTTATTGTCCAAGCTTCTGTGCCATACGTTAAGACGAATTTCAAGGCTGCTTGGAAAGAGCGATTCTCCGTTTATTTATTTGTTTATTTATTTATTTATTTATTTATTTGAATACATGAATACCACAGCCTTTCTTCCATTATTAAGAACTGCATCAGTTTCGTAATCAGCTACTTCTAGTCTCATCAGCATCAGTCATGACTGGATCCTACTTATAGAACGAAAAAATTGTTTTTTATGCTCATTCACATCCTCATAGAGCAACCTCTTTTTACACCTTCTCCAACTCAAAGAAAGCAATGCTGATGCTTTCGTGGTGATCCCTACAACGTCAGTTTATTTCATTCCACAAGATTGCCTCTAACGTAGGCAATTATTAAAAAGCATATAAAACAAATCCGTTTGTAAAGTCACTCATGAGTTTGGTGCTTAATTTGCGTCCGAGTGAAAATATACTTACTCAGAAGTGGAATAAGATGTGGATTAAAAATACATCGAACATTTACTTGATAAAATTTGAAATTGGAAGATTTCGTCTTTAGCTAGCACATCAGCGAATTTCTCGCAAATATCTCAGGGCGTAATTTTCATACTATGGTCGTATTGCTTTCCAAAACTTATTAAGGGGGGAAACCGGTTTAGATCAATCACAAAAACCGATTTTTTATTACCTAAATCGTTAGTATAACTACTCAAGAATATGTGGCAAAAATTTTAAAGCGAAATTCGCATTATTCCCGATTCTATGAGCACTTAAGTGACTGCCCGTCGGTTCTGCACCGTAGCCCGCATTAGTTAGAACGACGTTTTTCTCGAGACTACTTTTTTTCAATTGGTGGGAATTCTAGCTTAAAAAGTTATCTACCAATCGTTTTAAAGTTTTTCGGGATTTTTTCTTTATTCAATTCTAATCTATATGAACCTAATTCTGGGATTATATTGTTATTTAAAATATGGTTTTTTAAGCAAAGTAGATGAAAAAATATGGTATAAAAAAAGTACTTTGTGTTCAAGCGCCTCAAAAGCATGTAATTTTCAATATTTTTTTACCACAATTAGGTTGATATTCTTAGGAAATGTGTTGTTAATAAAAAAAAAATTGCTGTTGATTTCAGAGAAAAATTGCCACCAGCAAGACACACGAATGGCGATCGTCCATGGACAGCACGCTCTATCTATCTATGCCACTATCTCTCGCGGAAATAGCTTCAAAAAACTTTAAAAGTGTACCTAAAAATATAAATAAAATATCCTCGAAACTTAAACAATTTCTGATTATTCCTTCTTTGTTCAAAAAATTCTCGAAAAACACCAAAATTTTGGACTCCTAAACCGGTTTCCCTCCTTAATTTAGGGTATGTCCGTAATCGATAGCTTTCAGTGAAGAGTAAACACAGCTTGAAAACTTAAGGACTATTCTAAGTACAATAAAAGGGGATTGGAATGCGCTAACCGAAATTTTAGTATTATATTTTACTCTGATAAAGATTCTGAAAATATTCACTGGAATGACGAAAAGGGTTTTCTCACCTAAGCGCTGCCTACGAATGTGGGCTCACTTACATGGTAACCCAAGCAAGTATGGCAAGGGTATATTCAAGGGCTTCTCCATAGTCATCCAATTCTTTATGCCTCTTGGTTATGTGCTAATTTTAAACTTTTATCAGTGGTCAAGGAGTTTATATGAGAGAAGGCTGAACTTGCTATGTGCGTTAATTTTAGAAATATTTTTATGGTTTTTTAAAATAAAAATGCATTATTTCATTATTTAATCTTTTAATTTAGAACCTCTCTATTCCCTTTAGAGCCTTCGTTTATCAATTTTACTCGGAGTTGTTCTGAATGATTTCTATAAATTTCAGAGTCTATGAAAGCCCATGTCCAGGTTAGTGGTAACGGAAAATAAGAGTCCGTACGGGAAGGTTAAGTTGATCAGGGTGATCAAGCAGGAAGGCAGAAGCCGAAATTAGGCACTCTAATGACATCAGAAGAAGAAGAAGAATGATATTGCAGAAGAAGAAGGACAATGAGATTGATGGGCATATTCAAAAGCGCCACCATCAATTTTTCTCGCCCGTAACACCTTAGAGGATGATAGAGTGTGTAATTTCTCGTACGTTTTGACCTCAAATCCATATGTTTGCCTTCCAACTACCTTGAAGGGACATAAAATATATACTTATAGTTTTGGTTTAAACTTCTGCCATCTCTACTAATCTCTAATACTATTTTTCAAGTCTGACTTCCGCCCTCTGAATTTTTTTGTCTCAGAAAAAAGTTGATTTTTTTATTACAACAGCTGTTCTGTATTCTCTTCACGGCCCGAAAAAAAACACAGCATTCTTCCATCCCATCCCTGTGTAGCTGCTGCTTTTTCTTTTGTCTGCAACACATCATACTCGATTGGTTGATTCATAAAAAATTAAGTCAGGCCTGGCAATGAAAGAAAAACAATCGTAGTTGACTTCAGATGCAAAAATGTTTAACACTTCTTCTATTTTGGCGCAATTTTTCAAACTACTAAAAGAAGCAGAGGAGTTCGAGCGTAGCATTAAAACGATATGTGGGATGGGTGGTGGAGCAAATGTTCATCAATCATTTAAAATCCATTCCAATACAGACATATGAATATTAATTTTTGCACTACGCTCTCTTTGTCAGACTTTGCAACTGCAAGTGAGTGCTCTCGTGTAAGCAAGGAATAGTAAATGAAAGACGTTCGTGTTGGGAATAGAAGCAAGGAAAGGAATGTTTGCAACAGAAGAAACGTGCAACGAGACAGATTTTACAATAATGGAAGGTAGGAAATTAGAATTCCTGTATAATTCTATCTAAATTTTTTCACAAAAAAAAAACCAACTCAGCTCTTATCATATTCTTTAAAAATTGTTGAAGTGAAAGATTCTCACTCTTTTCCATTCAAGGCTATATCTCACATTGTATACACTACAACGAGTCTTACTAAGTATATGCTGATATAAAGGAGTCAATATGCTTCAAAAACAATTGCCCGATAATTTGGCTTTGGTTAAAAAAGGGAGAATTCAGTACTCTCTTCAGTACCAGTACAAGTAATGTCAAAAGTCGTAACAGACCTCCAAAAACTGTTTATTCTTTATGGAACTAATAGACCGCCGAATGCAATTTGTGGTTCTAATGACCCGATGATAATATTCTGGTATAACCGGCAAATGAGTCACAATCTGGTAGACCAATCTTCGAAAATGGTTATAAAATCATGGAAATAGGGGATTTAAACCAGCGTACATATGAGCTCTTATTGTGCAAGAAATTAAGTCTTATTAAAAAAGTCTTTGAAACTACTGTAGTGAACTAAATGAGGAAATCAAAACAATTTGCCAATTTTTAGGAATTCTTTCAATATTGAAAAAAAAAATTTCTAAAACTAAACAAATTCTTTCAATAAACATTCAGTTTTTTTCCTTTTTAGAAAAGTTGAAATTTGCATTTTTTTTTAATTTTTCTAAAATTGTTTAAAATTTCTCACACTTTTTCTAAAATTTTGAAATTTATTTGGT
Organism: Anastrepha obliqua; assembly: GCF_027943255.1. Classification (NCBI taxonomy): domain Eukaryota; kingdom Metazoa; phylum Arthropoda; class Insecta; order Diptera; family Tephritidae; genus Anastrepha; species Anastrepha obliqua. The sequence goes on along the minus strand of NC_072895.1, from coordinate 106,331,913 downwards.
TTTCTTAAAATTTTCTCAAATCAAAATTTTTTTCAATTCACCAATGTTGAGCGTTTTTTAATACAGAAAACAAGTTCAAAAAAATTGTAATATTTGAAATTTGATTTTTTTAAATTTTATTTCATGAAGTTTTTTTTTTATTTCCCTACATTTTTTTAATTAAATTTTTTTTTTTAATTTTATGAAAATTGCCTTGCAGACTTTGAACTGTTTTTTTAATTTTCTTAGCAATTCTTTAAATAGCAAAAAACAAAAAATACTGAAAAAAAAATGTTTGAACTAACATTGAAATTTTTTTCATTTTTAGAAAAGTTGAAATTTCAAATTTGTCTTAATTTTCCGAAATTTTTTTTAAATTTTCTCAAACATTTTTTTCTAAAATTTAGAAATCATTTTGGTTTTGTTAAAATATTCTCAAATCTAACTTTTTTTAATTCACCAATTTTCAGAGTAATAGAGAAAACAAATTCAAAAATATTGTAAAAAATTTATTTGATTTTGATCTTTTATTTCCTTACATATTTTTAATTTAGATTTCTTTAGTTTTGTAAACATTGTTTTTTTAAACTTTGAACTTTTTTTAATTATCTTAAATTTTTTTTAAATTTTATTCCAAAATTTTGAAATCGTTTTAGTCTATTCTCAAATTTTCCCAAATCCAAGTTTTTTAATTCAGCAATTTTTAGCGTTTTTGAATAGAGAAAACAAATTTAAAAAAATTTCAAAATTTGAAACTTGATTTTTTTTTAATTTTTTTAAAATGTTTTTTTTTTATTTCCTTACATATTTATAGTTTAGATTTTTTTTTAATTTTTTTAAAATTGTTTTGTAAATTATGAACTCGTTTTTAATTTTCTTAAATTTTTTTCTAAAATTTTGAAATCTTTTTAGTCTTCTTAAAATTTTCTCAAATCGAACTTTTTTTTAATTCACCAATTTTTAGCGTTTTTTAATAGAGAAATCAAATTCAAAAAAATTTTAAAATTTGAAACTTCATTTTCTTTTAATTTTTTTTTTTAAATGTTTGTTTTTATTTCCTTACGGTTTTACAGTTTAGATTTTTCTAACTTTTTTTTAAATTGTGTTTTAAACTTTGAACTGTTTTTAATTTGCTTAATTTTTTCTATAAAAACAAGCAACCAACTTTTAGCGTTTTTTTTTTAATTGTAGACAAAAGTTTTTTAAATTTAAAATTTGAGATATGAGTTTTTTCAGTTTTCTTAATTTGTTTTAATTTCCTTGCAATTTTTTTGTTTGAAATTTTTTTTTATAATTTCTTAAATCTCTATCTAATTCTTTAAAAACTTTTTTCGGGGTAACTTCAGCAGACGCAAGAAAATAACTTTACCGCCCAAATTTGAAATTTCTTTTTTTTAATACTTTTAATTTTTTGTTTTTAATTTCCTTAATTTTTTTTTAAATTTTGTTGTTTTTTATTTTCATAATTTTTTATTTAATTTTTTAATATCTTATTCGGAAGAACTAACAAAATTGGAAAATTAAATTTCTTTTAATATTTTTTTAATTTCCTTAAATTTCTGTTAATTCTCAATTTGTTTTCTTATTATCTGTTGCGGCGGTTTTTTCTGCTTTGAAAGGCACTTAAGTTCACAATTAAATCCGTTGAAAAACTAAAATTTATTTAATGCAATCATTTATTTAGATAGAGAGTTGACATCCGAGTTGACTGACGAACAATACGTAAGAGAAATAATAAAGAATAATGATAATGTAAATATGTATAGCGATGAAAAAGGATATATGCATGTTGTTGAAGTGAACTCAACAAGAGGTATATCGGTATTGTCGAACTGAACCCAACATTTTCATAATTTTTTATTTAATTTTTTAATATTTTTTTCGGTATAATTTCAGCACATACAAAAAAACAACTTTAACGCCAAAATTTAAAACTCGAAATTTTTTTCTATATTTTCTTAAACCTTTTTTTTACTTTAGTTTATTTTATTAACTTTTGAATTTTTTTATTTCCTTAATTTTCTTTTTATTTTTCTTAAATTTAAAACAAAATTTTTCAGAAACACTGGTGTGTCAGCCACACATACACACACACGTAGGTTTAAGAAACGCAAAACCAACTGTGCACCCTCCACGTGGTATGCTTTGGGTAACTGCTAATAATTTTATAGTATTAATTTTTGCAGTCAATTTCCATCTAATAATGCAATATTAGAGAAATATTTTCCTAAATTTTTATTACTAGGTAAATAATAATTACCTACAATTGAATGAGTGACACTGAATCTCCAGAGACGCCTTGAAAAAGTAAAATTATTTGATGCGCGAGATAATGTAACAGCTGTTATGAGACTCGTAACTAACTCTGGAGGCGTACAGATAGAAACTAACATTCAATCACGACCTCGGCTCGTGATATTTACGTTTGGCCCGACAATCTATTCACGAGCCTGGCTCATCATATTCATGTTTGGGTAAAAATTTTCAACATAAGTCAGAGTCGTTAAAGTACGGCAAGGGATTAACACACAACAGAATCATCGGAAACAAGGAAATCAATAAGAAATATGTTTCTCAATTTTTTTTTTAATTTCTGATTTTTAAATTTTTCGTAACACTCCAATTTTTCAAAACCCGATAGTCGCTAAAAAAATAGGGTAACAAAAAATGTTTGAATACCTTCCCCTTCCTTAATTCTACTTTCTACTCAGCCTATGGCTTTAATAAAAATGAAAACTTCCAGTCTGCGAATCCCGTCCTTCTCGCTGAATCGGTCTCAGTGACATTTTTATATAGAGGAGAGTTTAAAGGTCATTGCCATATAATTTGAAGTTTTGGAATATTTAACTTTTTTGACCCTGCCTACTCTTGCTTCAATTTTTCGACCATTTATTTTTCCTATATACCGAAATGCATAGCTGATTTGAAGGTAAAGATTGCCCTCGAAGCTCATTTTTATATTTTAGAAAAAAATTTATTTGTAGGTCCTAAATCAAACCACTCAGATTAAAGCAACAGGGGTTTTTTTAAGCACGTGTTTTAGAGGCATTTCAATTATCTTAAGGCACATTTCAGTTCACTCCAAGGTATGTCAATTAAGAGAAGCCAAAATTCGTGATAGCTGTTGTGAAAACTGTGCACTCAGGACTGCCTGAATGGATGCGCATTATAATCTCACTGCTTGCTTGGCAATCAATCGTCTTGAATACATTTCATAAAACGTAAAACTTAATTGCACTGAAAAATGATTGCAAGAAAGCATTACAATTGAAAAGTGAAGTTTAAAAAAAAACGTTTAATAAAGGAAAAAGCACGCACACATCGAAAGCAATCAAATGGAAAATATTGTTGGCTGTAAATTAAAATGAAACGAAAACAACGACGAATGTAAACAATTCAAATGTGGAAACTCGATTCAGAAGCAAAGCGAAGGCAAATTGAAATGAAATGAATACACGCAGTGAATGAATGTAAAAGGATTGCGAAAATGCATGCGAAACTGCATGTGAAGTGCAATTGATGGCAAATTGCAGGGCAATTACTTGAAGTTGGTGGCAAATGAAATGAAATTAAGTGGAATGTAAGGTGGAAACTTCGATGAAAATTGAGCTCTGTTAAAGTGGAGATGAACCAGAGGGGGAACGGAGTTGCTAGAAAGAAAAACAAAAAAAAAAATAACATTCAATTTGGAAAAGCATGAATGCCATTTGCAATGGTTTATGGTAAGGAATATATATTATATATATATATTTTTTTTTGTTTTTGGTTTTTGTTTAGAAAATGCTAATTTTTATTTCTTTTATTAAATGAAAAAATTGCAATGCTAGAAATTGACTGATTATTGTATTTCTAAATAGGTAATTTGACGAATTGTATTATATTAGTTTTAATTAAGGGATTAGGGGTAGTCAGAATTAAAAAAAAATTCGACTGTCTTTATATAATATATATTATATAATATGATACTTTTCGAGTTATTCAACAATTAACAAAAGGAGCTCGGGCGCTCCGGAACGTTCGAGAGAAGGTAATTATCAGCAGCTGCAGGCAATTCTCATCGGTATGCTGAAAAAATGGATGCTGCGCGTATAAAAGCGGCAGATAAACGCGCTAACGATAACACTCGAGAAGGTAAAATGCTACGTAGGCAACAGCAAATCGATATTTTGTAAGCTGCTATGACGGCTGAAGAACTATTACATGGCTCAGGAAAAGATGATACAGCGAGAGTAATTAAATAATTCGTACAATTCAACATAAATCGATAGCAAAATTTTAAATGCCTTTCCCTCAAAACTATGTTTCGTGAACTGGGGATCACTGTAACTTAAAAACCGCTTGGTAGGTTTCAATAAAATTTATACTGCTTTTGAAAAACATAAAAAACTCGTGCCTGATCGAGGGCTTTTTGTTTTTTTCAAAAATTTTGATTTTGGGGTTTTCCTCAAAAATCTGGAAAATATTTCCTGATGCCGACATATTGTTAATTTTGAAAAAAGAAGCTTTGATCAGGCACAAAATTATTTACTAATAAAACTAATTTCGCTTGCCCGATTGATTTTAGATGAATCTCCAAGGACTTGTGATGATCACCGCAAGGGACTTCTGGAGAAACGGGTTTCGCACGAACAGTAATAACTTTTATTAATAACAATAAATAACAATTATTAATTTTTTGTTTTTTTTTTTTTTTTTAATTTTGCTAAATTCAAGTCGAAATATGATGTATTATGCTATGGTTTCATTTTTGTAAAATTAAGCAACTGACTAGCAAAAAAAACTAATTGAAAAGCATAATTTTTTCGGTTCTCTAACTACCCCTAACGCCTTACAAAAAATCGGAAATGCATATAAATATATGCACGAATATTTATGTATATATAATTGCACTTTACCACCTTTATTTTGTGGTTAGCCGCGCTCCGCCTCCAATTTGTGGAGTGGCTCTGCATTTTATTCCACAACTGGCGGGATCTTCAGTTTTACTCTGAATGCCAGCTGGTTTTTTTTTGAGCTGCTGTTTTTTATTGCAGAAATACACTCGGCGGCTTGCCATTGTCTACCGAGGTGAAAAAAACCTTTTCTATAACTTTGGTATTTCGTGCCCACAGCGCGTTTCGAACCGCCTAGCATTCAACAGTGGTGGCCACCCGAAATGCACGCTGAAGTTCTTTTATCCCTTACGCTGTAAGAAGTCAGGTAAAAATTTCGGCGATTGAATTGAAATACACTGCGTTAAATAACTATAGCACTGGGACAAGTATATAGACAAGTTTTAATAATTAATGTTTTTTTTCTTTAATATATTTTTTTATGAAAACGTAGTTCTCTCTCCATTGAAAACCATATAAATCCAGGTCTCAAACCGGAAAAACGTTAAGTTTTAAAAAAAATTTAATAACTTAAAAAAGGTCAACAAATTTTCATCCTTTAAATTCGAGTTTCAAGAAAAATTTCGTGTATGCAATTTTTTAGCCCATTGCAAATTGAGGTCGCTCCGGATTTTCGTTGGTTTTTTATTAATTTTTTTTCTGACGGTATTAAGTGTTTTCTACCGCATAAGAAAATTGAAAATATTCGCCCTCATCTCTCTATTAGTAAAAAAATTTTATCAACTTATTTTCACAAGCCTTAATTGAGTCTTATTTTTTGTTCATTTAGAGAATTTTGGCTTGATTTGAAAATTTGATAATCGCGTAGTACCGGGAATGAGCTGCTCGCTGAATGCAATAAAACATGTCGTACAAGCAACCAAAGATTATGGCGTGTGATTAAAATAGTAGGCATCCTAGACTTTTCTTGATGTCATAAAACACCTTCACTATTCGCCAATTCTAACCGTCTTTCATCGAACGCTTGCTTCAGTTTTATTTAATAGTTAAACATATTTTCTTTCGTTAGATATCTAACAAAGTACAAAATTTGGTGGCATGAGAGTAGAGACCAGTTCATTTGGGTGCGATTGAAGTCGGTTTCGGTATTTTCTGGTAAAATTTTGTATTTCTTCTTTTATTGACGGGCTGTTTAAGTACCGATGAATTTGGGCATTTGTGACAAACCACAGTGCGTTGACTGGGGTACGTAGGGTCTTGGATTCAAAACGCTGCAGGATTTCCAAGTTTGAATTGGATTCCAGAGGTCCAGACTAGTTTTATCACTGATTTGTAAAGAATAAGACAGAAATAGGCAACTAGCTATTAAAAGAGTGGATTTACGGCTTAACAGCCAATACATATTTCAAATTTTTAGTCTTACGTGTTGAGATTTATTTTCGTTCACTTGCAGCCGCTAGCTCCAGAGCCATTTGTGAAGGATTGGACCCCTGCCTTGTCGGACCTCAGCTTTAATTTGTTGGAAATTGATCATTTCATTTTTGTAATTTACGTAGAACATCCGTTGGTTTCGATATGATTTAAGGAGCAAACAGGCATTTAGTGGTAATTTCTTTTTTGTTTTAAAGGGTAGACCAATTTTGATCATCCAATTTTGTTTTAAAATACTTTTTTTTAATATACTAAATAAAAGAAAATGATTTTTCGTGATGGAAATCTTTATTTTCACCTCTACGTACTCCATTGCTTGTCTTTTTATAGACTGTAGGGTAGGGTGATTAGTTTTGTGCCACCTTGTATAATAGAGCGGGTATAAGTATGATAACATTTTTCTTATAGCGGTCGACCCTCGGCAGGCAATGGCAAACCTCCGAGTGTATTTCTGCCATGAAAAAGCTCCTCATAAAAATATCTGCCGTTCGGAGTCGGCTTGAAACTGTATGTCTCTCCATTTGTGGAACAAAGGGTGTACGCGCCAAGTTCGATACTTGAAACTTTAAAGCCCTTTAAAATGAGGAATAGAGAGATTGCTTTTTATAATTTGCACCTTTTCAACACTACTGTAATTCGATATCTTTATTGAAAGGTTTGCCATTTTTTAGCTGAAAAATTCATTTCGTCCAAAAGATGAAACTAACCCGTGAAAACTTTCCGACAATGATTTATTACGATTTTTGACGGGGGCTATCGAGGCAGGAGTGCATTGATCAACTTATTTCGACTTTTAGTATTGAAGCACCACATTTAGACGGTGTGAAACGCTGGTACAATGAGTACCAGCATGGATACCAATCCATGCAGGATGAATTTCGCGAAGGCCAAAAAGGATTGTTGTGCCATAAACAATCGATGCTGTCCCTTAGGTGATCACAAAAGATCGTGATGTGACAGAGGAGTATCGTGAGAAAGGCGCATCTTTGGGATATAGTGGGACCGGGACCAGCATACATTCAATATTGCATAAACAGATTTGCTGAAGATTTATTCTCGCTGGATATCGCATAATTTGACAAGTGTCCAAAAAAAAGGACTGGTGTCGATTGGTGTAAAGAAATACTGAAGAAATTCAGGCGCTGCAGTTCACAATACGTCCATGACGTAGTAACTGGATACTAATCTTGTATCGATGAATATGAGCCGGAAATAAAACAGCAATTCACAGTTAGGCTGTTCCTAAACGCGTTTAATCCAATAAAAGTTGTTCGCGCAAGAAGCAATTCAAAGCAAATAGTGCCCTTTTTCGGAAAATCTGATCATGTCTCCACTATGCCACTAGAGAAACGTTAAATAGACAACCCTGAGTGGTATAAAACCCTTTGTTTGCCAGAACTTTTCGGAAAACCAACTGCTGAAGATGAGTCATCCTTCACCAAGACAATGCGAGCTCTCACATATCGGCTCACACAAGAGAGGTTTTGAGCCCTCAAAAGACCGAATTAATCCTGAATCGATACGCCTTACAACCCTAATTCGTTAATTAATTTTTTTTTCTTCCCGAACATCAAAAAAAAAAGCGAGGTCAACGTTTTTCAACGCCTGTAGAGGCTATTGCAGACTTTGGAGGTGTACACTTCTGAGTGGCAAAAGTGGTTTGAAAATTAGTTAAAGCAAATGCAGAAGTGTAATGACTTCCAGGGAGAATATTTAGGAAAACAATAAAGCCATTTCCCATTATTATTTTTCTGTGATTTCATTATTGTGCGCAAAATATAAAAGAGCAACCCTCGTATTTTTAGTGCATAGATTCGACGATTATTGCATAGATTTGAGATATGCATGCGTTGGGCTTAAAGAAGCCCACGTTGGAAAGAAAAAATTGCTTGATATTGAATTTCGCACTCCAATCTGCAATGCTCTCCGCAGAATTGGTATCTTTCCCTCGTACATTGGCGCATGGATATGTGCCTTCAAAATTAACATTTTTAAACCGATTTCGGCAGATTTCTTTTGTAAGGGAAGACATTTTTTGATACAGCATGGAAAGGGAAGCTATGGATATTGTAAGCGAAATCATCGTGTAAATTCACCCTCCAAATTTATTGCACGGTGTAATATTTTATTACTTACTGCAAGCATTTTCCCCTACCAAACGCAGTTTTTCAATTCAATCTGCCTATACAAATGTTTCCAGTGATACTACCTTCTCTGCACTTGCCGTTCAACGCGTTTTCAATTTTTCATTATCCCTGACTATTTACACGTTTGCGCTTGCAGCAGAACAGCTCGAGAAGCTTAAGCAAAGAGATCAACAGCAGTGGCAGTGAAATGAAATGAAATGAAGTGAAGGCGTTCGGTAAAAGAAAATCAACAGCTAAGAAAGCTGCTGCGCCTTCAAGTATGCTTTATGAAATATGTGCAACAATTTAAATACCGAAATGATTGCAATACTGATGATTGTCTGCTTCCGTTTCTTTATTCATCATTTTCTCAGGCTCAATGCCCGCTTGCTTGCTTGCGTGCTCGCTACTGATAGCTGTTGATGTTTGCGCTCAGCGTTTTCTTGACTGGTGTGTTTGCTTTTTTTTGTGTGCTTCATTTTTTTTGCTGCTTTTCTTGTATTGTTTTTGTGCATTGACTCGTGTTACGCGCTCTTGATATTATTTCGAATTTTCTCAGTCGATTATATTTGATATTTTCTTCTTCTTCACAAACACAACTTTTCTTTTAGCAAATCCATCGGAGTGAGTTGAAATTGAGGGCCTTTAAAACATAGCGAATTTATGTTCGATTTTATTTGTTTATCTACGAACAGCAACACAAAATCTATCTATGACTCACTTGTTTTGTGTTGCATTTTCTTTACACAGCCTTGTTGTTGTAGTTGTTTTTTCTTTCTTCCTGAATGACTGGTGGCTGCGTGTTAATCAAATTAAGTGCATGCTAATGCGATGTGTGCTTGTTTGCGCGCAGTAGACGCCACCAAAAGCGTTCTCCAAGTGGCATGCACAGCCTCGCCAACAGCTTCCGCCACAATCGATATATTTGCGCTTAGCAGGCGGTGGCGACGATGCTCTGCAAACATCTCGCATCTGCGCGTCTGCTGATGAATAATAAATTGCTAATCATAAATATTGCAAAATCAGTAAGAAAGCAAAGCAAACAAACCAAAAATAACTGAAATGAGGAGCAAAAGAAAAAAACAACAGAAAACGCGTAAGCTGCCTGAAGGCGCAAAACCGAATCACAAGGATTTTATAGGGGAAGTGGTTGAGGCTGCTATAAAACACAATACCTTTCTGCTTGGCTCTTGGTAGCACTGGCATCCAATATGCCAATGTTAAATTGGTTGAAAACAAATGGCAAATTTATATGTTTCATTTGTTCGCCAGCTGCATTGTCGCTCATCTCGCTTGCTCAGTCGTTCATCCCAGCCTGTGGCGAGCCATCGTCATTTAGCTATGTAGCTGCGTCAGCATTAATGGAGCGTTTAATGTCCACTGGGATTTCAGTTTTTATTTTCTAGGTTTGGTTTTTTTATGGAGCCAACTGCTGAAAACAGCGAAAAAATATGCTGAAAATTGTGTTGCACGACAAAAGGTGGTGAAATTTTAAGAAAAAGTAAAGAAAAAACAGATGAACAAAGGGTCTCAGGGGTACGCTCGTAATTTTTGGCTGTTGTTTGTTTTTTTTTTTATTTAAAAGATTAGAAACTGCAATTTTTGTGGGTATTAGAAATGTAGTAAATACTTCAAAAAAATTATTAGTTTAATTTAAAATACACAGAGCTTTATAGAAAAGAAAATAGGTGGTTCAAAGCCTTTTCTTAAATTATGTGCTTAAGAATTTTGCTAAATTTACTACGCCAAAAAAGACACTCTATGCAAAATTGTAAAGAAATATAGAAAAAAACTAAATAAAAAATAATAATTAAAACAAATTTACGAAAAGTAGTTGAAAAATAATTTAAAAAAATGTATAAAAATTAGTGAAAAAATAATAATTAAAAATAAAATTATAAAAATTAGTTAAAAATATTAATTATAAGAAAATCTATAAAAATTAATAAAAGAATAATAATTAAACTACAATTAATATATAAACATTAGTCAAAAAATTAAAAATAAAATAATGAAAAAATTGTTAAAAACTGATAACTCAAAAAAATGTATAAAAAATAGTTGAGAAATAATAATTAAAAAAATTATAAAAATTAATTAAAAACAATAATTCAAAAAGTGTATAAAAATTAGTTAAAAAATAATAATTAAAAAAAATTATAAAAACTAGCTAAAAATAATAATTAAAAATAAAATTATAAAAATTAATTAAAAATAATAATTAGAAATAAAATTATAAAAATTAAATAAAAATTAAAAAGTTAAAAATAAAATAATAAAAATTAGTCAAAAAATAATAATTAAAAAAACGTATAAAACTTAGTCAAAAAATAATAACCAAAAAATTACAAAAATTAGTTAAGTAATATTACTTAAAAATAAAATAATAAAAATTAGTAAAACACAAATATAAAATAATAAAAATTTGTTAAAAAATAATAATTCAAAAAAATTATAAAAATTAGTTGAAAAATAATAATTAAAAAAAATAATTTTTATAATTTTGTAATAATGTAATAAATGTAATAATTAAAAAATTATAAAAATTAATCAAAAATAATAATTAAAAAAAAATTCAAAAAATTACTTAAAGAATAATAATTAAAAGCAAAATAAAATAATGAAAATTAATAAAAAATAAAAATGAAATAATCAAAATTTGTTAAAAAATAGTAATTAAAAAAATGTATAAAAATTTGTTGAAAAATAATAATTAGAAAAAAAAAATTATAAAAATTAATTAAAAATAATAGTTTTTAATAATATGTTTATACACCAATTTTGCCTCACAAATCATGATAAAAATACCAACGATTTACTCAAACAAATTTGTTCTTAAAATATAAATTTTCATAAAAAAAAATTGGTGAAATATTCAAAGATGTGTTTTTTGTCATTTCTGGCAAATAAACAAATTGTTTTCATGCTAGGTGAATCTATTCAAGGTGGTATCGGTAAATCAGCTGATTTGGTTTTTTTCTTTCGCCGTGGCCATGTGGATGTCTGCCCAAAATGAAACAAGGCGAATTCATTCTTCCTTTTCTACTTTGCCAATACTTTGCTTTGACAATCAAACGTACAAAACATTGTAGTTGGTCTAGTGCCACCACTTTAATTAATCCGCCTTGGTTTTCATGTTTACGCTCCGAGTTAAAAAAAATTGCGCTCGTGGGGCGAAGCGCACCTGTTCAACAGCTGCATTGGAGGTCCATAAATCTCGAGCTAACATGGCAACGTTTCAAATAGTTATTCAACAGTCAGCCAAGCATTCCGTCTTTAATATAACTAGCAAAGGTACGAAGGTAAAATTATCTCTAGATTATGGAATTATTGAGCCTGCAGCCGCACTTGCCCAATTCCCTAAAGATGATGTTCCAAAAGCTATAACTTTTGAGACGAAGTTCAGAATTGAACTGGGCATTAAAGCAAATTCAAGTACCTCCATCTTTGAAAGGAAACTGCAAGAGTGTACCCTGAAGTACAGATACACGAAGTGTACAGATGACCCGAAAACACCGAAAAGCATATTCAGGCACCGGAACGCCGGAATCTGTGATCCCGAAACAAAGCTGGCCATGCCGATGGGTACTTATGCCAGCATTTTCTAGCGGAAGTCTATATGCAGAGATCAATTTTGCAAGGTAACTCCGGAATGAGCGAATTACCCTTCTTAGTGACAGTCAGCCAGCACTCAAGGCATTATCTTGCTTCGAGGTTAAGTCCTCACTAAACCTGGAGTGCAAGAAGAAACTCAATATATAAGGTTTACGTAATCGCATCAGGCTCGTATAGGCTGTACGATATATGAGCATACCTGGAAATAAGGCGGCTGATGCATTAGCTAGAATAGTTGCGGTCTCGTTTGTAATAGATACATAGACCTTCCTTGCCTTGAGACAGCATACCACCAAGGAAAAGCTTAAAAACGAAAAGCTAATGCTAAAAGGTGTACGCTGGCACCAAACAAAGAAGCTAAGCCAAGCTAAGTCCTCATTGGGAAGTTACAATTCAAAATTATTAAAGCATCTTATAAACCTCCTTAAGTACAAAACGAGAATATCCACTGGCATTCTCAAAGATCCCTACAAATGACGCGGCCATTTGCATAGGCCTTCAATCAATTCCCGAAAACTTCAATGCACCTACTTCTCGAATGCAATGCCATAGCATTGCGATCGGTTTGGATTGGAAGGAAGAAAGGCAGATACAATCAGCCTGGCCCATCCCCTTCATAAGATTACTTAGGGAACTGCCTTTGTTAGAGGTATTGTGATAGGTAGAGGGCACAAAAGACCTTTAGGTAGAAGTGCAAACCTCAAGTTATTCAATTATGTTCTAACACTCGAGCAGTAAGAATATATTCAGAAGAGATTCTGTAAGATTTTGGTGGCAAAATCACACTATTAAATGGGGCCGTAAACAAGCAAAATTGCCGTATTTAGGCCACTACGGCGTACAAAAGATATCTCTTGAAAAGTTCTGGACGTGTTGCTTAAACAAAAGAAAGTCTCTTTTACGGTGCCAATCTACTTTTTTCCGACTTCCACTCATATACGAGCATTTTTAGCCCGTACAGCCTTCAATTTAGGTAGTTAGATGTCAAAAAATCTGAAAATATATTAGCGAATAAGTAACAAAGCAATAAACAAGTGCGACATAAAAGCTGCCAAGTGCCAATTTCCAAAAGATTTTTAAATTAAATTTCAATTCAATTGTCACCAGCTGCCAAAGGCTGCAATTTGGCAATTGAAATGACGTTTAAAGATTTGTAACGCATATTTGTAAATGAATTTCGACACATGGAAGCACAAGTGATCATAAGGAAACGAACGTACACATTAGCATACAGACATACAGACAGACATCCATACAAATTTGTGAAAGTATGTGTTATATAGAGTCTTTAGCATGAATGCCAGCCCGCAAACGCCCCCAACTAACCAACGCCAGCACACCAGCTTGTCTACCGGAAGGTATCTGCAATATGCAAATGTCTGTAGAGCGTACCAGCCGTCGCTGAAAGCACAGGGCGAGTCACCCTCTTGTTCAAGAAGCGTTTGTGGGTGAATGGCCTGGTGTAGTTTGTATCGAAGGAAGTGAAATCGCAGCATATGTTCGCGTTTAATGTAATCGTGCAGCACTTGACATTATTTTTAACAATTTCTACTTATGTGCAATACAATATTATATTATGAACCAATAGGGGGAGTGACGAAGCGGCAGACATATAAAGGGTGATCCAAAAAAAAAAATATATATATATAACACAAGGTAAAATAAAATTAGAAAAGAAAAAAATAAATAAATTAACTGAAATAAAATAAAAAATAAATAAAGTGAAATAAAACAAATTAATTAAAAAAAAACTGAAAGGCAAAAGCAAATAAAGAGAATTAAAAAAATTTAATAAAGTAAAATAAAATGCAAAAATAAATAAAATTACACAATATAAAAACAAATTATAAAGTAACATAAAAAAAATAATAAAAAATGACTTAAAATAAATAAAAAAATTAACTAAAAGAAAAGAAGAAAAAAGCACATAAAAAGTAAAATAACGAGTTAACTAAAAAAAAATTAAATAAAGTAAAATAAACAAATCAGTAAAGCACAATAGAATAAAAAAGTTTTTTGAACAAGAAAATATTAAAAATAAAATAATATGCAAAAATAAATAAAATAACATGATTTAATAAGAAACTTAATAAATAAAATAAAATAACAAAAAAAAAATAGACAAATTAATTCAAAAAACTAAAATGGAGAAATAGGTAAATAAAATAAAATAAAATAATTAGAAAAATATACAATAAAAAAATCTATAATAAAGAGTATTTGTTCCACACGTAATTGAGCCATGCCAATATTATCATAATAAATAAAAATGACAATAATTTCTTAAAAAAATTCTATTTTATTCAAAATCAACACCGGCCCTTGAAACTTAACCATCCTTTATAAAAAAAAGTCGGGTTTTCTTTCCTGACGCTATAACTCCAGAACGCACGAACCGATTCCCACGGTTTTGCATTCGGAAAGGTCTCGGGCTCCATGAGGCTTATAGCATCTACTCTGCTCAATTAATTTCATGTGAAATTGTGGATTTAGGATGTGAAGCCTTTCAAAATACAGCTGGTGTAAGAATTGAAGCCGAACGACTTACCGCAACGCAGAATTTTTGGTGAATGCGCTCTTGGAAAGTTGGCCGAAGATCCACTTTTTTATCGAAAAATTGTGTTCAGCGACGAAGCTCATTTTTGGATCGATGGGTACGTAAATAAGCAGAATTGTCGATTTTCACTCCAAAATCGACAATTCTGCCAGAAGATATGCAAGAGCTATCAATGTTTCCAGAAAAGGTCACAGTTTGGTGCGGTTTATGGGCTGGAGGTATCATTGGACCGTACTTCTTCAAAGATGCTGCGAATCGTAACGTAACTGTGAATGGTGAGCGCTACCATGAAATGATATGATTCAACAAGACGGTGCCACATGCCACAGAGCATGCGTAACAATGGACTTGTTGAGAGGCGAGTTCGGTGAACATTTTATTTCACGTTCGGGACCTGTCAATTGGCCCCCCAGATCGTGCGATATAACGCCACTAGACTATTTTTTGTGGGGCCATGTTAAAGCTCATGTCTATTCAGACAAGCCTGCTTCAATTACCGCATGGGAAGACAACATTAAAGCATTTATATGTGAGATACCGGCCGAAACATTGGAAAGAGTATGCCAAAATTGGACTCAGCGGATGGACCATTTGAAGTGCAGTCGCGGTCAACAATTGCATGAAATAATCTTCAAACATTAAATTATATGGACTGCACTATCGATTTAAATAAAAATTTCATGCATTTTTGTGAATATTACGTGTGTTTTTTTGAGAAACTTTCCTATAGCTCTTAAAAAATCACCCTTTATAATAAGAGAAAATGATTGAGACAGCGCGTGAGCACACAAAGATCGTTGGCATCATACAATCGCTTCCTACTGCGAACTACAGTGATGATGACAATTTAGATATTGGACCAATGACGACTGTATGCCGATATTGCAATGCGTTAAAGTTCAAAAGAGAAACGCTGAATTGTTCTGCGCAAGTGGAAAAGTCAAACTGGATCCATTACTTACACCACAACAGCCACTTAGTGGTTAGGATATCTGGCTCTTTGATGTCAGATTGAGCGTGAGCAATGGAGCAATCCAGAATGCATGCAGGGAGGTTTGACGGATATTTCCTTTACCAATGGGTTCAAGAATGAAATAGGGTCTGGAGTCGGATGGTACTTAAACGATAGTAATAAGTATCACTATGATATGGGGGAAATGGCAACTGTTTTCCAAACGGAAGTTTTTGCCATCCTGAAAGTAGCCGAATGGATAATCGAAAGGAGATGGAGCGGGAAACAGATTGGAGTTTTCAGTGACAGTCAGGCTGCATTGAAGGCCCTGGAGAATGCGAAGCAAGCCTCAAAGATTGTTCAAGAATGTAAGAAAAGGCTTAATTCTGTCGCTAGACAAGGTTCCGGGACACTCCGGAGTTCAAGGAAACGAAATTGCCGATGAATTGGCCAACCGTGGATCAGCGGTTCCCCCGCAAGGGCCAGAGCCAATAATCGGAATCACTTCCGCAGGAATTATGAATTGGATCAACGATTAGGTAGGCAATCTACATAAAGAGCGATGGTCCGGTCTAGAACGCTGTAGAACTACAAAGTGTTTTGTGACAAGTCCGAACAGAAAACTGTCAAACTTTCTACTAAAACTTAGAAGGAAAGATATTCGGTTGATGGTCGGCATCATTACACGACACAACCCATGGGGTCAGCATATGACCACCATTGGAATCATTGAGAACCCAATGTGTCTGTCGTGCTTGGAGGAGGCGGATAGCACTAGCACTTTCGCTGTGAGTGTCTTGCCTTTGCTAGAGCAAGGCTACGAATTTTGGGTTCCGATGTCATGAGAATGAGTAATATTCGTTCTCTAAAACTGGAGGATATTTACGGATTTGGCAAAGAATCTGGAAAATTCTCATAGGACTAGCTATCTCTATCTCTGTCTCTATTCTTTCCTATCTCTTTCTCTGATACTTTTCTCCTTCCCTCCTTGACTATCTACCCTCTTTCCAGAGCTTTAAATACAAAGGGCTTTTTAGCCTGAGTGATTTAATCCTTGGCTCGACCTTTTCAAATTTCAATTTTACCACAGCCACTGAAACCATTGTTCGATGGAACTGATCCCGATTCCAACCATTTTCTTCAATGCATCCTTGAATACAATGACTGTTTTCGCATGACTTCCTTTGGTGCTAATATCATTCGAGAAGGCGGCTTCAAGGTAAAAGATGCAACACACACAACCAATCACACGATCAGAAGTCACACACCGTATTCTTCAAAAATAAATTAATTAATTATTCTATATTAATTGTTTGCCATCACAGATACAAGGACAAACATATCATTTACATGGTTCAATGGTACCAACACCAGATTTACCGCATCAATTTCTGCAAATATATTTCATTTCGTCGTCTGGTGGATCAGCTGAATGAGCGGTGCAACATACAGGGAACACAACAGTTAAAGAGACGAATTATTGAACAGTTGCAAGCATTTTTTCACGCTAAGAACGCTGTGGTGAATATGTTCACAACAGCATTGGAACGAATGCCATCGGATACGCACAAATTTGTCATAAGAGCGGATCGTACCCCAACAGGTGAACATGTGCGAAGATTCAATGCTGAAATTACAAAGAAAAATAAACAAGTAATGAAAAAAATAAAAATAATAATAAAAATAAATCAGTCATTTGTTAGGTATTTAGGGATTCTCTAATTTATGATGTGCACATTGATGTCAGTGGCGTCAGTGGTTTGCTATTCCTTGCCAAAAGGCAGCCACTGGTAGAAAAAGTTATTTTTATCAACTGTGAACATAAAACCTGGGACTAAATATCGCGCAAATGGGACTAATAGGAGTCAACCGGCTTTTTTGTATAGTATGCCTTTATTAGGATGGACAGACAGACCTGTTACATATGACTCTCTCACCTAAACTCGCATCCTCCCAGTACAAGCTTATATCCCTCATATAAGGTTTATGGATATCTCATCAATAGCTCGATTCATTATTGCTACAACACCCTGAGCTTGTTTTTAGATTATCAACAAGTACAACGTTGATCTTTCAGTTCACCTAAGAAAAATATCTAATGGGTAAAATCGTATCAACGAGGAGTCTAAATAATAGTCTGTGGCTCACAATCCAGATGAAAGTAAATGCCTTCAATTTCAGACCACAGAAAATCATTAATCATTACTCTCTGGTGTTGAAATTTAACCAACTGGCAGCTCCAGCAATATTTTTGAAAAGAAAATGTGTCAGGGGGGCCACCATATAAAAGTCAGTCTCAAAATGACTCTGTCGGCTGACAATTCGATCTTTAGGCAATCTTGTAATAATTATCTCTAACTGAAACTCAGTAAATTTCTTTGTTGCCGTAAACGCGTAAGTGAAAATTCGTCTCAACAGCGAAAAGAAATCCTTGGTCAAATTCAATGTCCAATTCCAAGTACCTTGAAGCTATAATGAAGAGGTTGATCATGTGCCATTAACGGCTGTGTTATTTGAAGCATGTAGGCCCGTTAGAGATTTTTGAAATATATTCACACCAGACTGATGGATGAAATATTGAGTGTTCCAGAACGACAACTTGCCGACACTCTGAACACAGTAGCCGCTTGCCGTCGATAAGCATCACATGCCGATGGTATGCCAGTATCATGCACTTTTCCTGCAAACTTTCATACAGCAGGCCAAATGCGTGCAACTTTTCTGCCAAAACTTCAATTTAATAAATATAAAGCGACACAATCGTTATGCAAAAGTATGACACTGAGTGATAGTCAATGACTTAAATATAAACTCATATATGAACCACCCTTTGTAAACTTACACTGACTCTCGCTATCCTTTGGCCAATACTTTTTGTTATATTTTATATATTTTAAGCCAACCAAAGAATGAACAAAAATTAAACAGATTTTGTGTGAGCTAAAAATTTTTCAAAATACTGTACAAAAGCGAATATTTGCCAAAGAGTGAGTAAAAAGTAATCCTCCATGTATTCAAGTAACTTGTGTGAATGTGTGTAAGAGTGCGGAAATGGCAAGTGATTTGCATATGAAATCCAACAGTCAGTGGGTGTGGCGACTTGTCCCAAGGAAACCAACACAACTTCTAGGCTAGTATCTCAATAGAAAAGTCAAGCAAATTCAGGCATTTCCAGCTTCAGTAACCTTCCGATGTGGAGTGGGAGAGCAGCACTCCAGACAAACTGCGACAGCCGGAAGTGACTGGCGCGCTGTCTAGCACTTCCGTTTGCAATTGACAATTGGCATTTGCAGTAACACTTAAAGCAGTACCGTTTAGCGTTCGGGCTACAGCCGTGACGCACATACATAAATGGATGTATGTATGAATGTATGTGTATGAGGTGCATTCCAAAGCAATTACGCGTAGCACAGGGAAATTGTTGTCAAATAATTAGTTGTAGTCAGCTGTCCTATTGGTAATTATGGGAGTGAAGGAATATATACCTATCTGATATACATCTTGAAATGATGATTTTGCCCGAGAAGACACCTGGTAAAATTGTCCGAGGAATTCTTTTCTAGAATATTTAATTTTCCAGATTGTGTTTTTGAAGGGGTTTTTTGAAGTTTGACTTTTTAGGTAAGTGCTAGTGGTTGAGTTATGATTACTATCTCGCCTATAAGTATACAATGCTCAAGACCGAAACGCGAAATTTTGTCACTATTTCATCCGCCTCGCAGATATCTGTACATCTCAACTGATTTATGAAATTTATTGAATGATAAAATCTAAAAATTATAAAATACAAGAATACACAGACTAATCTCACCTGTTCAAATTGTAGATCAGAAATGTGAGAGAGTTCAGAAGAAAGTATTTAAATAGTCAGATTTTGCTAGAAAAAATGGCACTCGACATTCTTTTGTGAGCGTGACGAAAGCCGCACTGTAACTGACGATCGTTATTAGTCCTTGAACACCCAATTCTTGCAGTTGTTCTGTGAGGAAAATCGGTTCGAGTATTTTTGGTTGCAACAGGAAGGTGCAACATGTCTCAGAACAGTGTTGCCTCGATGGCCCATCTCAAAAAAGAGCAGTCTGAGAGATCCGGACTTTTTTCTTAGAGGAAAAAGTGTATACATCCAACTGCAAACTTCCTGAAGGCAAGGCAATCGAGGCCATAACATCCTACAAATGTGTACCTAAAGGTTTATCATACCCCTCTCTCCACTCTCCAACCTCGATCTTGGACTGTCAACTACATATATTTCTCTAAATTAGGGCCGTGCGATTTTACTTTTTCGGAAAAATACATTCCCCGATGAAACGATAGATTTTAACGGTGACAGAAGCCGACATTCAAAATGCTTTTTAGACCGTGGGGCTCGTTGTTTTGAGTAAAAAATAGCAATTTTGAATAAAATGTAAGAACTTTGCAAAACAACAATTCCCTTTCAGTTTTTCCTATTTGCATAAAATTTGTAAAATATTCCATTTGCCTTGGAACGCACCTTGGGCACGAGTAAATGTCTCAATAATATTTATGGCGACATTTTTTCTTAATAGCCGCGTGACATATGCAAGTATTTTGTTGCCATTTTCCGCTACCATCTAACATTGGCCATGTGCGATGAAAATCCCAAACAAACAATGGCACAGAAAATTTATGCATCAGACCATTCGAAAATAAAAATTGTGGCGCATAAAAATGTCGTTGAGAAAAATTGGCATTTTCAGCAAATAAACATTCCACCTTGGCCACCAGAACGCCTCTATGCACAGTCAAAGAGCGAAGGGGAGCGAGAGAGAGAGAGAAAGAAAATTTGCATTTCCTTTCGCTTATGTAAAGCCTCAATATTGGCAGGCTGCGACAAGTGAAAGTCCACTGAAATGTTTGCCGTTTGCGCCTTCCCTTCGTTACATAAATTTCATTGCATTTTTATAACTTTGCGACACTTCTCCCTATGCGCTATTCGCTTTTCGAATGCCAATTTCGGATTCTTTTTTTTTCAAAATGAAACTATTACAAAAATTTTATTCATGCCATTTTCACATATGTGACCCTGTCGCGAAATGCTTGCTTTTACTTTATTGAATTGTTATTGAATAAGCTAAATCGTTGCATACTTTTGTGGGCTGCCAAAAGAGAGCGAATGGAAATTGTAAAAAATGTTTATTTAAAGGCTTTGAAATACCATACAAATGGTTAGAAGTGTACAACGACATCTGGGTTGTGGCAAACGATAGCCCACTACATACGCATGTTCGAACATTTGTATAGGGTTTCGTAATAGGGATGGGTCAATGTTGACACTCTGTGGTAGTCATGAGCCAAATCAGTTATTTGTTATTCAGTCAGCGATGTACGTGCAAAGGAGATACTTTTTTTATGGAGGAGGCCACCAAAGTTGTGTGATTTGACCCCACTAGTGGTTTTATTTTAGGTTATTGCAAATTCGCAAGTCTATGCAGTCGGTGAATGCTCTCAAAGTCAACATAACACAGGCCATTGCTCAAATGAGGCTGGATCTGTGTAACAGAGCCGTTAAAAATTGCGGCAGCGTACGAAGCAGTGACGGATATTTGAAACGCAGCTAATGCAAAATTATTACAGCACCACGAATTGTCAAGTTCTTTTACAAAAAATAATATACTGTGCGTTCCTTATAAGCAGAAAATATGTAACACCATGAAGAAAACACGTTTATAAAAAAATAGCAGGAATTTTCGCTCTCTTCTAACTTACCCTCTGTTATAAATACTAGAATTATATTGGCTATGAAAATGCATACCATTTTTTGTTTTTGTTTTTGATTCTGATTAAAAACTTTTAAAATTGAATGAAAAGTTGGTGATATTTTAGAAATCTTGTAAAACTTGTTTGAAACTTGGTTTTATATTATTGTATATTTGTTATAGAATGCAATATTGTATGTTTTTATATAAAAAATTATTAAAATTATTTTGACACAAAATGTAGACAAAACCTAGCAATACCTGATTACCTTATCATTAAGATAACTCAGTTTTTATCATACCCGTAAT
Source organism: Anastrepha obliqua (assembly GCF_027943255.1). NCBI lineage: Eukaryota > Metazoa > Arthropoda > Insecta > Diptera > Tephritidae > Anastrepha > Anastrepha obliqua. The sequence goes on along the minus strand of NC_072895.1, from coordinate 106,310,395 downwards.
AAAATGGCATACAAGCGGCTATCATGTTAAATATAAATTATTCCATTTATTCCATTCCAAATATTCCATCCGCCCTTATTGGAAAACACTGCACAAATGTCGGTTGCCTAAGTTTTAATTACTTTTACACCCTAAATGTATGCTGCAAAACGTTGGTATTGCAGTCCAGCACACATAAATGGAATTAGAATGGTTATATCCCAACGAACACTTAAAAATATTTTTTTTTTTCAAACCTCCGAACAAATCATAACTCTGAGGTTGATATCGAACACCATTCGCCAATAGATCGCATGCCTTCGGACAATGGTTGGTTCTCAAAAAAACATATGTAGTTATATACGTTTTTTTCTTTCCATTTCTAGTGGAACACAGGGACCCAAAAGTATTTCTCAAGGTTCACAATCCTTCATTTGATATTAAACTTTAGAGAAAGTTATAGTCTAAAGTTGACCCACTGTATTCTGTGTTATGTTATACTACGCTATGCTAGTTTTTGTTATAGCTTTCTATATTATATTCTGGTATGTTATGTGCAGGTACTGCTATGCCATTTTTTATGTTATGTAAAATTGATGCAATTCTTCGAGTCGTCTAAGGACTTTAAGAAATTTGATATGCATATAAAAACCTTCTCCCATTGGTCTAAAACCATTAATAAAAATTTGGTTCTCAAATTAATACAAAATTTATCATTATTCAAGTAGTTTCAAAGCGATCAGAATTAATAGTAGTCCACTTGATATTTAACATCCTTCCCTAGTGAATCTCAAAGATTTGAGAACTTCATAGCTGTTCCGTTAATAGCTAACTTTGATCTCAAACCTTTTAAAAAAATTCTAATTAATTCATTTCTGTTCTTCTTAATATGTCTCGCCCTCTTAAGAATCTCCATTGCATTGAAACCTAAAACTAATCTCAAATTTATCTATCTGAAACCTTTGATAAAAACATGATTCTCAAGTATGATCTCACACTTTTGAAAAGTATTTAGTCTCAAATTAATATCCAAAATTATTCTCATTGAGATCGATACCTCAGCCTTTATTGATATTAATCATCATTTCACAATTCATCTCAAATCTTTGAGAAATGTATGATAGTTAAATGTCCAAGATCCTCTCTAATTATGGTGATATTGAGAGTAAAAAGATTTTGTTCTATGGTAGCATTGTTTCGAAGTCTTGTTACTGATTTCGAGAAGTGACCAATAATTTGCTCAGTGAAACAACAAATGTTTCTATTACAAAGGAAGGCTCCGTAAACTATAATTCAATCGCTCCATGCCATTTTAAAACGCAAGATAATGAAAAATTAAAAATCTAATTTAATTCCGTTTTATAATCGAATCAATAAAGTTAAGGTGAAAGACTATAAGATGGCGCAAATGATAACTTTTTACCACAAAATGCAAAATGAATCACCCATTTTTGTATTTCATAACTTCTTTTATTATTTTGAGTAATGGAAATCTTTGTTTTGAACTTCACGCGCTTCATTGCTTGTCTATTTTTATGCTGTAGCTGCCTACTTCACACGTGGCAAATATGATCGACGAGATTGTAAGACTTCCCATAGGGTGATTAATTTTACGTTATCCTCTAAAAAGTCCCTTTTAACTCTTTATGACTTTTCTACTGTCTGACAGACATAAATTTTGCTAGTTCGAAAATTATCGGTAAGCTGAAGTAAAAATATATTTTCAATGCTTAGCTTTCGTACTTCTGTAAGCGCAAGGCCGGTATTGATGGGTCAATGTTTATAATGCTGATGACCCCTATTTTGAAAGGCAAGGCAACCAATCTTTCAATGTATTAGCCACAAATTTAGATCTTAATTTTGTAAGGTCAAGGCGGGTTCATCAACAAAACAACAAATTAAACTGTTATTTTTATTTATTTGTCAATATTTGAACTTTAATTATAAATCATCTTCAAAAACTCTCAGCCGTACCTGATCTGGTCGAGATTTTAAATAGCTATGAGGATGAGTTTATCGGCATGCTAAAGTCACCAGCAAGATTGGCGGTTAGTCGAGAAAATAGAGCTAAACATATTTATGATGTTTCAAAAAAAAATATAAGAAATTAATTATCCAAGAAATGTAAGTTGGCCAACAATTAAAAAATCGCAAACCGAGTTTTTGTGTCTGTTCTTTAACTGTAGAAAAATAATAAAAATTTACTTTATTTTTTGGAATCTTCTGCTTACACAGGGCAGCAAAATGAAAAAATTTTAATCCCTGAGTCCAGGCGTAAAAAACAAATAAAGAAAAAATAATGGATTTTGAAATATAATTTTAAAATTAGAGATAACTAAGAATAAAATAATATTGATAAACTACAAAATTTATATTTACACTATTTTAGCCATAAAAATATCAACATTTTTGCACCGTTCTTGTACAAGGTGGCGCAAAATTAAGCATCCATTTTAGTTTTTTAGAATTTTTTGTTCTAAAAAAAGCTATTTTGATTCATGGAAGTCTTTATTTTACCCTTTACGCGATCCATTGCTTGCCTGTTTGTATACTGCAGCTGTATAGTTCACGAGTATCAAATATGACGTCAATTGCAACAATTACAAATCTTTGTGCCACCTTGCAAAACCAAAACCATTAGACGGATTTGAAAGTTCTAGAGCTCAACCTAAAAGTAAGGACATAAAAAATATTTCAAAATAAATTTTTTATATCTCTAAAACCATTTTGAATGGTTTTACTAGACAACGTTTTAGCCCTAATACCTCAGAAATTCATACAAAAAGGGAACAATAAAGTTTGAGATGACATGGTTGGTTGGTTAGTTAGAGTGGTGATTCATCCAGAATCCAACTAGCGCTTCCGTACCATTTTGTTGCCACATCCTCGTTACTAACTTGTTTTACAGTCACTTACAGCAAGACTATATCCAATCTGTGCGGCTTAGGAACCATATTAGGCTGTTGACGTCTATGTTAGACAATTGCTCGAGACTCTCGAACAACGGTTTGCCCAGGGTTAACATTCTGTCCTTCCATAGGGCAGGGCATTCGCAGAGGAAATGGAAGATTGTTTCCTTTTTCTCCGGTTGTTTACAACTGTGACAGTATGTGTTGTAAGGGATGCCCATTTTGGCTGATTGATCTCCGATAGACCAGAAGCCAGTTATGACTGCCGTTAGTCTCCAGGCGTCCCGTCGTTTCATGTTTATCATCATCGACGATAGCTTGAGGTTGTAGGTGGGCCATAACGTCCTGCTAATTTTGCATTTCGTCTAGTCTCTCCATCTACAATCTGCGATTCGAAGGTATTTTAGGGAAATTGCATTCTTGACTGCACCTAATGGTGTGAATACCTATTCTGCAGGAACGGTATTCATGGCAAATTCCCCTCTTGCCAATTCATCGGCTTTTTCGTTACCTTCTATGTTCCGGTGTCCCGAGACCCAAATTAAGGTTACTTTATGGTTTTCACTCAAGGTGGTGAGGCTATTCCTACTTTGCTCCACCACTTTAGAGGTTGTTATAGCCGCATGCAGTGCCTGGATTGCAACTTGGCTATCCGAAAGAATAGCGATATTGCCCTTAAAAGAGTAATTACCAGTACTTCCGCCTGGAAGACACTGCTGGTATTAGGGAGACATACAGATTTTTCAATTCCAAGTCTGTGAGAATATATACCAGCTCCAACACCACAATCCATTTTGGAACCATCTGTATAGACTGTAGTGTCGAAGTTGTTTAATGAGAATCCCTTATTCCACTCTTCCTTAGATGGAAAGAGAGTGTCAAAATTCCTCTTGAAAGTTACCGTCGGAACGATGTAGTCAGACCTCACCGAGATTAACTGAGCTTGTCGCAATAATAGACTAGCGTGACCATACGTGTTTTCTTTCCAGCGACCCGCTTCATTTAACCTAAATGCACTCATGGTTCCCGTCTTCTTTATATGGAATTGAGATGACAAAAAATGAAAAAAAATTAGTGATAGAAAAATGTATGTGTTTCCCCAACCTATCAGAAAAATACTATGAGACGACTCCAAAGCTACAGTTTGTATTTTTTTATTGCACTTCTAAGCTTTGGTTCAAGTACTTAAATTCTAAACTCAACTTCATGTTGAACTCAAAATTAAATGTTTATTGGGTTATACGCTTTGCTTTCCTCATTTTTATTACACCCGAGACTCCTTTTCTTCCAAGCTAACGCTTTTACATTGGCAGAAAAAAGTTGCCCACAATACATCAAAAATTACACAAAAAGCCATATATACTTTTAGAAGCGCAGCTAACCCTGGGGAATGTAGCCAGAAATTTTTCACACGTACTCCCGCGCTAACTCACTTATTTACCTAACTTCACTCAATATCCAAAAGTACCAGCCGCAATTCCCAACTGTGCTTCAAACGAAATTCAGCGTTATCTATCAACCTTTGGCTTTTACTTTGCAGACTCCCATTCATTTTGGTAGTCCTTCTTGCGCTGTAGTGAGGCACCAGGTTCCTTTTTGTTTTTGTTGCTGCTTTTATGTGTACCTTTTGACTATTATTGTTATTTGTCATTGTTCATAACCGCTCGAAGTTTTTCGTTTTGTTATGATTTATAGTCAGTTTTTGTTATTGCTTTTTGTCGTTTTATTGTTGTTTGTTCTGTATCGACAATTGTTTTAGTTCATGGATTTTATTTTTCATTCAATCGCTCCAAATGATAAATATTGCACGCATTTATTTGGGTTTTCTATCGTCTAGTTTTACCTCCCTTGGCGTTTTGCATTCTCGCTTAGTTTTCCGCACTTCGATTTTTGATTGACTTACGCGCGTTATACAAAATTCTCTTTATTTTTTACCCTCACTTTTTATTGTATTTTTGTGCTTTGGTACAAATATTTCTCTGTCTATGTAAACAAATTAAAAGAGATTATTCAAGAGTTGGAAGTGGCTTTGACATTCTGTATCAGTAGGATTAAGTACAGAAAGTGATATATTTATTGCGAGCTGGAATGATTCCGCCCTTTTTTGTTTTATCTTTACTTTGAGTGTAAAAATACGAGACTAAATTAGATTTCACAAAAAATTGCATTGAATTCATCATAGTTCTGTTATGACCGAAGGCTATTTGAGAGAGTGCACTGCATTTTCGAGTATATTTGGACTAACTGAGTCCCGGCTAATTGGACTGCATGAATTCTAACATTAAAAAAAAAAAAAAATATTTCAAAAATTGCAAGCAAAAACTGTGTATTTACTGTTTGCTAAAATTTAATAATATATGTACCCGTATTTAAATGAATTATCAAGGTTGATGGTGCGAGCGCGAAAGACATGCAATGCGTGAAAGTACTACTCAGCTTAGTGAGCACTATTACTTAGCACGATTGGGAAAGGACTTGGAAAAGAAAAAGGACTTCATCAAGAACTATGAAAACACTGTGCTTGCAACTGCTGCTGACCCAACATTCTAGGTATGATTTTAAGATTAGGTTTGGAAAAAACATTCAAGATTGGATTGTAACATGTCTGCCATTGAGAAAACTCCAGAGGAATACTTTGCATTGGTATAAAGATACCGGTAGGCTTAAACGCTGTGATATTTAGTCAAAGCCTGTCAGTGCCGATGGGCACCTCTTTTACGAGTATAAAAAAATAAGTTTAAATTTCTTTGTAATCAGTGTAAAATTTCTTATAAAGAATCAATGTAAATTTCTTTGTAATATAATTAGTGTAAAATTTCTTATAAAAAATAAATGTAAATTTCTTTGTAATCAGTGTAAAAATTCTTATAAAAAACAAAGTAAAATTTCCGACGCTTTGGACCAAAAAAGTTAGTTCAGGTACATTTTGCTGGCCTCCATTAAATTTAATTATGCGTGGTTTTTTTACAAGACGTTTCGCTAAATCCATTGTACCCAGTAGTTTGTGCTACAAGCGATACTGGCCATCAACTCTACGACTTTGATACGACTCCGTACTCTTGCATTTGAAAATTTGTTTGCAGGTTTATGCGCTTGATTATTTCTTCTTTTTACTAATTAAAGCCTTTCTTTTGCAAATTCAAGCTCATGTTCTAGCCCACTCTATTTTGTGGAGTTTTGAAATGAACTACTTTTTATTAGATAAATAATTAACTGGATTGTGATGTATCAAACAGTGACAGCTGCGCATGTCACAGAGAATGTGAAGATCCCGATACCCCAATCTTTGACGACGGAATTGTCGTTCTACTACCCGACCATGACGAGGTGAGCGATAGTGCGTCTAAAGAACAACAAAGCCGCGGGCGTCGACCGACTGCCGACTGAGCTATTCAAACATGGCGGCGAAGAGCTGGTAAGGTGCATGCATCAGCTTCTATGCAAAATATGGTCGGATGAAGGCATGCCTACCGATTGGAATTTAAGTGTGCTCTGCCCAATCCATAAGAAGGGCGATCCTGCAATCTGTGCCAATTACCGCGGGATTAGTCTTCTAAATATCGCCTATAAGGTTCTAGCGAGCGTATTGTGTGGAAGGCTGAAGCCCACCGTCAACCAACTGATTGGACCTTATCAGTGTGGCCTTAGACCTGGAAAGTCTACCATCGACCAAATATTCACAATACGCCAAATCTTGGAAAAGACCCATGAAAGGAGAATCAACACACACCATCTTTTCGTCGACTTCAAAGCTGCTTTCGACAGTACGGAAAGGAGTTACCTGTATGCCGCTATGTCTGAATTTGGTATCCCCGCAAAACTAATACGGCTATGCAAGATGACGTTGCTCAACACCAGCAGCGCCGTCAGAATTGGGAAGGACCTCTCCGAGCCGTTTGATACCAAACGAGGCTTCAGACAGGGTGACTCGCTGTCGTGTGACTTCTTTAACCTGATGTTGGAGAGCATCGTACGAGCTGTAGAACTTAATTGCTCAGGCACAATATTTTATAAGAGCGTACAATTGTTGGCGTATACCGATGATGTCGATATCATCGGCCTTAACAACCGCGCTGTTAGTTCTGCCTTCTTCAAACTAGATAAAGAGGCAAAGCGATGGGGTTTGGTGGTGAATGAGGACAAAACGAAGTACCTCCTGTCTTCAAACAAACAGTCAACGCACTGGCGTATCGACGTCACTGTTGACAGTTATGATTTTGAGGTTGTAAAAGACTTCGTTTATTTAGGAACCAGCATTAACACCGATAACAATATCAGCCTTGAAATCCAACGTAAAGTCCTCTCTCGACGAACAAAACTAACTCTTTACAAGACTCTCATCATGCCCGTCCTAACGTATAGCACAGAAGATTGGACGATGACAACATCCGATTAAGCGACGCTTGGAGTGTTTGAGAGAAAGATTCTACACTAGATTTTTGGACCTTTGCACGTTGGCAACGGCGAATATCGCAGACGATGGAACGATGAACTGTATCAGCTTTACGACGACATAGACATAGCGCAGCGAATAAAGATCCAGCAGCTACGTTGACTGGGTCATGTCGTCCGAATGGATACAAACGCTCCAGCTTTGAAAGTATTCGATGCGGTACCAGCTGGTGGTAGCAGAGGAAGAGGAAGGCCTCCTCTGCGTTGGAAAGATCAGGTGGAGAAGAACTTGGCTTCACTTGGTGTGTCCAACTGGTGCGCTTTGTTAAGCTTGGCCAAAATCGCGTAAGCGGTTATAGCGCCAATTAAGAAGAAGAAGATGTTATGTGTCTATTTTGTTTTTGTTTGCCATATTATGTCGCGTTCTACAGAGCATAGTTACATTATGTTATTTTATGCTATGCCATTTCTTATGTTATGTTACATTATGTTATGCTACGCTATGCTATTTTTGTTATGTAATAATGTGTTGTGTTACGTTATGTTAGAGGATCAGCATCCCGAAACAGTGCATTACGAGTAAAGTCACATGCAATGCTTATGAATCAGTGGGCTCTCCCTTAAACTCGCAGTTACTGTTACTGTATAAATATCCGATTTCTTTACACGTATACGTGTATGAACTTATACAATGTGGGCCATATAAGACCTACTAATGTTTAATACATATTTATTGTTCTCTTTTTGTAGGTTATAATTGAATTGTTGGAAATTTATTATGGAACCTTACCGCAAAACCACCAACAACGACTACAATACGCTATTCGTTTTACACAAATTGATTTTTTGAATAATGTTTTGATGTCGGAAATGCGCTTCCAAGGGCAACACACCAACATCAGTTGCACCGATCTAAATGTACTGTTTTGTGCGGTGTTATGGCCACTATAGTTATCGGTCCATATTTCTTCGAAAATGAGGATGAAACGCCGGAATCGATTTCAGGAGCTTCTTACAGAATATTGATTGAAAACTTTTTGCGGCCAATGGCGGACCAATATCCTAATTTGTGGTTTCAACAAGATGGAGCAACTGTGCATACTGCTAAGCAAACTATGGACCTCAGTATGGACATTAGTAGGTCTTATTTGGCCCACCTTTTACTGACTTATAAAAATTATCTCTTTGGTGGCTAGAGAAATTGCTTGTTACAAGCAAATAAGTTGCATTTTCTTGCATACATAGCTTAAAATCCTTTCGAAAACATTCGAAATTCCCAATAACGCGCGCTTATTATTCTTCTGCATTCTCATTCCATTTCATTTCATAATTTGTTTCAGCTTCTATGAAAAAAGTTGTCTTACTTTTTATTTCTTTTTTTTTACTTTCTTCACATGATATTGTATTTCCTAATATTTTTATTTTTATTTCACAGAAGACTACTTCTATGACTTGAGCAGCTTCCACAACATTGGTGCTTCACTTTATCACTGTCGCTTGATAGTGATATAAGCGCGCGAATGTTTAGCAGCGACGGCAAGCAGCAGCTAAGTGGACTTTTATGACTTTTTGCCAATTTGTGTGGCACATCCTCCTCCAGCATTTTGTTATCGTTATTCCTATTTTTTGGCTGCAAAGTATAAAAATGTATATAAGAATCTTTGCTTTTGCATTGGGAATATGACTGGCGATTTTTCAGCTTCACCGTGGCATGGCAAATAATTTTGTTTAATAAAATGCCCAACTACTATGCGCTGTGAGCCCCTTCCATAGAGAATTGGCGCACAAATGAGAGTCCATTACATTACTATTAGGGGTGTGAGCTGAAAGTTATTTATGCTTTGCAGCATTAAAAGGGAAGTAGCACATGCACGCGGATATGTATGAGTGGCCTCTTTTCTGAATTGCTCCATAAATGAGTAAATGTATGTATGTATATGGGGCACTTATATGTGCACCAGTCAGCATCGCCACCTTTGCTTTTGAAGCGCTTCCCATATTAACTTCATAATGGCAACATATTAATTTTGTACGAGTGTTTTTTATCTGCCTTTTGAAAATAATATGCAAGTTCTCAACACACAAACAGACATACTTACGTACTCTCGTATGCAACACCCATCAAGCGGAGGGTTGTTTTATTTTTATATTTTTCATTTTATACCCTCGAAAGTGAAATGAAACCCATTTGGTTGCATGTGGGTTATGCGAAAGTGACAGCGCTTTTGTGCGAAAAATTATCGCTCTTCTACGTGTAGTGCAGCGTCAGCCGGATACTTCAGCTCAGTTAAGTACTTGTTTTTTGCTTTTTGCATTTTTAATTTTTTATTCATATGCCTTACTTTTTTTTTGTTAATTTCCCTTTCTTTATCTTATTTGCATGGGCGACAAGGCATTATCACATCACTTCGCTTTAGTGCCGTTCTTCTGCTGGAAGCACTCCCATATGTTAATCTGCCTAAGAGTATGCAATTACATGCACGGCGTCGAGGCGCTAGGCATTATTGGTAGTAATCAGTGGTTGCACTTAACATATCAAGTATACTCAAAAGCCGAGTATATATGTACCTATGTGTGCGTAGAGTCCCTTACAAATCAAGCATTACGTAAATCCTATTGAATTCTTAGAAATTTCATTTAGCGTTAGATGTAAACAAATTTATCCGATTTTTCTAAAATCTAAAAGTGAACTGAAATCAATAACGATTTTGCTTATCTTTCATGTATTTGTATTATTTATTATATAAACAAAAATACGAAACTGTTGCAAGGGCTGGGTCATCGGCTGACTTGCTTTTAAGAGTACTATACCATTTTTCGCTTTATTAGAAAATGTAAACCTTCCGCTTAGTTGCAGTATTCAAATTAAGGCTAATTACTGGATCTGTTGATCCTGCAGCAGCTCACCCTCTCAATCTCAAAATCAGCAAGTAATATTTGAGTTAAGCGCCAGAGTCGTTTTTTGAACTGTTACTAAGCAGCTGTTAAGGATCGCTAAGTGTCCAAAATACACACGCTAGCGGATCTCAGTTTATATCAGAATATTTGGATTCACCCAAGCGGCTGTGTAGGGTTCTTATATAAAATATAAAGACTGAGTTCACTTCACAATTTTTTTTTCTTTAGATCTCAATTTTCTTCTTAATTTTTGGACGGGAGCTTCGCTATAATTTTATATATATATAATGTTGGGTTCAAATAAAAATTTATTAAAAAAAGTTATTGGATATAGTGCAAACTGACCTGTTGTTGTTGTTGTTGTTGTTGTTGTAGCACCATAAACATTCCCCATACATATTCGGGGAATGCTGCTGAAGTGGCAGTCCTTGGCCGAATATAAATTCGCGTCGTTCCGTTTACGTAGAACCGCGCAGGCTGGATTATCAATTTGGTGGCTAAAAGAGCAATCCATTGCGTACCACGTTAATATATCCAGATTTTGTCACTTTTACGAAAACAAAATAGCTATATGTGGGCCACACTTCATTCGACGAAAAATTGCCTATATGTTGTATATCCACTCATGCAGATAAATTCACAATTTCATATTTTATTAGCTTAAGAAAACTACTTTTCGACTCATTTTAATGAACTAGTGCACAACTAGTTGTTTTGAAACTAGTTACTTAACCAGTTACTTTTCACTCATTTTGAACCCAGTTGCAAATATTGATTTAAAACTATTTATTTCTCTTTTTTTAAGGCTTTTGAATCTTCTTTTTAAGGTAATTCAGAAATAAGGAATTTTAAATTTTTGACTTGAGTGCCAAGCAGCAAGTGCAGCATTTTGCTATACATGTTATCATGTGCTGCCAAAAACTGTTTTTTCGAGTATCTCTATAGCACTCTGCTGTGAACGTTTTCATTTTCGAAGGCAAATGGGTGGATGATGCCGCCATATTGGTTTATTCTCCAAGATCTGCTGAAGTGAATCTCTCTGAGGATTTGCCGGGGTTATACTATTGCTACTGATACAACGGAGAATTTGACTTTTTAAACTCTTTTGCCTCTTCGAGATGGCAGTGGATGTATTTCCACGTCTGAGATATTCGGTTAAAAGTCTCAGTTCTTTTTTCAATAAACACAGCATACACTTTGGAAATAAGTTCGCAAGATTTAGCAGCAATGATCAAATCAATAGAGCAACAAATTTCATACCACGTAGATACAATACTGAGCCTTTGAAACTTTTCTGAAAGCGGAATACCTGTCAGTGTCAAATAAGAATGTTATTTAAATTTAAAGCAGTCGATGGTTCACCCGTTATTTGATGAAATATTAGCGTCAGGGAATTTTGACCAAAAGTATATTACAATTAAAAAAAATACAGTCCTAAAAATTTAGCAAACTGTATAAATAAACTGTATAAATAAAGATACTGACAAATACCCTTAAGTAATATAATATCATTTAAGAAAATGAATATTAACATCTTTCTTCAAAAAGTTCGTTTATGTTGTTTCTCCAAACTAACCTATTTGTTTTTATATTCAAAATAAGACACACATCTGCTTTTGCAAGGCAAGCAAATATATTTTTCCGGAATTTATTGTCGAAATTTTTGAGAGTGTCACAAAAAACATAAAATTTTTTCTTTATTGTCAGCAGCAAAAGTTTGCGTCATGCGATTCTGACACATTTTCTTCATACAAAGTGTATGAAAAGAAAATAATATATTATGATAAATGATTTTTAGTCATTTTAAGAAATTTAATTTCATCTGACTATCATCTCACTAAAATATTTTTCAACTAGTTATTTTGAAACTACTTGTGTAACTACTTAATTTGAAACCAGTTTGTACCCAGTCAAATACTCCCAACACCCATTATATTTAGTTAAATTTCGATTTCAAAACAAATTTTAATATTCATCACATTTCCTTTGCGTAAAGAAATCTTTTTGAATATTAAATATTTACATACATATGTAAATTTTCAAGCAGTATATGTAAATAATGAATATATGTGTATGTATGGTGAATATTTTAAAAGAATATTCCTCAAAAAAGTTCAGAAATTATTTACATTTGAATGAAAACCTTTAGTAGCGAGAGGCTTCAACTGCTTCCATTATCCTCGAAAAACATTTTTCAAAATTCATTCATTTTTTAATTACTCTGAATCTACCTCCTACCTTCACGTCACACATTTAAGTGTAATCGACGATTTTTTTTGTAAGTTTTCTTCTTAATTTACATAAAAGCTTTGCTATCCCGCTGCCACGAAAATCATTTGTTCAAAGGAGCTCAACCGCGCAAAAGAATACGAAATAAATACGAAATCAGTAAAAAATTAAAGCAGCTTCGTTGCCAAACTTCATACAAGAACAAAAGCCGCCATCACAACAATTACGCTCGTTATGCGGAGTTGATAACGTTGACTTGCCGCTGAAATGAATAAAATGCATTTTTAATAAACACTTCAAGTGAATTCCGCGAACAGGAGTGTGCGCTCACACACGCACCCATACACACACGCATAAACGATAGTCTCTATGGGTGTGTGTGTGTGCTTATGCTTCCTCGTGCAGGTATTAAAAGTCAACCCTCGACAGCAGTAAACCAGCAACAGCAACAACAATGGCAGTGACAATCAGTCGGAGGCGACATCTGCAGCTACGATGCTCGACGCTTTTTCATTGTGCCATCGTGTTGCATTGCATGTTCCGTTGTTGTTGTTGCCTTTGTTGGCAACAAGTCGCGCATAATGAACACTCACGTGCGATGGCTCAAAAGTGTGATGAGTACTTACGGGAGCAGAAGACAGATGGGAAGAGAAGTGCATGAATTTTATATTAGAGTGAGACATGTTGCATTTCCTCTCGCAGTAGAGGTGGAGTGGGTGAGGGTGTGGTGTTGCTCTACAGCCATTGCTTGGTCACGTGTCCACACTTAGAAAATTTGCATATGTATGTTCATACTCGTATATGTTTCCAATTGTATGCACTCGTAGACTTGTAAGTGATTTCAGTCGCCACACTTGACTTTTATGAGTAAGATACGATGGTCTAGTGGAGTTCTAGAAGCCCTCAACGCACGTGGAATTTGATACTCATTGATTGAACTCTTTGTTAGTTCTCGACTTGGAAAGCATGAAAATTAATCGCGGGCTCCAATTTGCACCCACCTCAGCTACCTAATACTTAAAAAGGTTTGATCTTAACCCCTATTGGATGTATTTCGTATCCTCTGAATACCTACCACTCTGGTATAAACCCAGGTAGGATTAGCCAAACAGTTCATCTGTCTAGAGCTCCAGCTCATAAACAACTAACGATAAACTGATATATTTGGTTAAACAGTGCATTGCAGCCTTAAACATCTGCTCATCAGGAGATATAGCTGAAATGACAGTAGGTAGAAGGAGTAGAATGTCTCAAGATCTGCTGTTTCAAGATCTAAGTTAAATGTTAACTTTCGCCGCCGGATATGAAATTCGCGGTAGGTGGCTACTAAACTGATCAATGTTCTCAAAAATTCCGCTTTGTACTGTATCTAAAAATCTGATTGGGTGATACCTTTCAAAAAACATTTCTAACTCTAATAAATTGTACCAGAACCCATTCCCATCTAAGCCGCTTCGGTTGTCCATCTGCCCAACTTGACAAACATTCAATTATTGGCATGTATTTTTGAAGCTGTAGCAGTACGCGCTACCAGAGACGGTCTTAGATTCCATCGCCAACATTTGATGTATATCTCAGCCTACAAGTAATCTCTGGCTGCGAATAACAGACAGAGCCCAACCTTCTAAATTAAGAGAACTGAGGGGTAGCATAAAAGTTGCAACCATCTATGATCGGCTTCTACCACAACTTTTATGTTCACTAATGGATAGAATTGACTACGAATATGAAATTATAATTTTTATAAATGGTTCAAGCTCGAACTTTGAAACAAGAGCTTAACTTTTCTCCCGCTAACTCTGATTCAGGGTCAGCTCATACATTTTCAGACTAATTTAACATTTTTCCAGCGGAGCTCTATGTAATAGGAATGAAGGCAAAGGTAAGCACAATGAACCTTGCTTCGTCATAACTTGTTTCCTTTGTAAACAATGATATAGGGTTTTGAGATCAGTTGTAACTAATTCGAAGTGCCTGGTTCCCAAGATAAATCTGAACAAAGGCTATAAAATAAGAATACCCGACAGAAAGGATTGACAGACCAGAGTTGTATCAGATGATAGTGGCTACCATAATTATACTGACGGCTCAAAGATATGTAAGCAATGGCGCTGAATCGCGGGTCTACTCAGAACAAGAATCTTTAAATTGCTCATTTAGACTCCCAGACTGGTGTAGCGTCTTTCACACTGAAATCTACGCTATAGGCCAAACAGCAAAAACGATACGACTAATGACAAACCTTATCATTTTTGTTGATAGTCAAGCAGCGATCAAGGCACTGACCTCAGGGCGCATCAATTCAAAATGTGTTAAAGAATGCAGAAGGTCGCTCTCGCGTATCTAACAACACAACACTTCTATTTGTCGGGTCCTCATCCAATGAAAGAGCAGATGAGAGTGCAAGGAAACGCTGTTAGCTTGACTTTCAGTGAGTGATAGAGGGCATAAGCATTCCTCATTCCAGCTCACTTGAATGGTCTTGACAATAGAAGGTGGTCTCTGACTACTAACTGCAGGGACTCCAAAACGCTCGGACCAAAACTGAATCTTAAAAGGACAAAATGTCTGCTTGGATTCTACAGATCAACCACCAGCGTTCATCACAGTTGTTATAACGGATTACTGCACTATTGGCTCACTAGGCAGTAGATTGGGTGTACCTCACAATAACTTCTGCAGAAGCTGTGGAGATGAAGAAGAAATTGAGTACGTAAAACACCTCCTCTGTGAATGCCCTGCACTTCAAAGAAGCCGTGCCAAATATCTTGGTGATTATTTCTTTGAAAACCTGGGGAATTTGAAAATGTCTCACTAGAGAGACTAGTTCCCTTTTTAAAACGATTTAAGTTGTTTAGGGCAACTTAGTTAGGGGATGGAAATGAAATGCAGGTATCACAATGGGCCTTAGGGCCACTTTAGACAAGCAGCCTGACTAAACTGACCTAACTCGAAATATGCTCAAGAATAACGACGATTCCTACACTCTCTTCCGCAGCACAACGTCAATGTATACTGCGTCCCTACAAATAGTAGTAAAAAATTAAGACACGGTTGATTCCCGGCACGAGAAAGAAGTGTGAGATTCGACTTGAGACCAAGCATAAAAGTGATTTTTTTCTTTACTCAATCAATCAAACTTTTTAATTACTTGCATCTCAACTTCCCTTAAATAAAAGTGCATTGAACTTTTGCAGAGTTCTGAATTTTTTTTTTTTGTTTTTGTCTTACTTTATAAGTAAAAACTAATCTCAGAATTTGTAATAGAATACAAATTTTACCACGCTCAAAATGCCCTCACCAAAACTAACTTACTGTAATAAAGCAACTTGGAACAAATTTAATACCCCAACAGGTGCTTCGTTTCATGTGCTGAAAATGCAATAATTCACTTAAGCTACTTTAGCATTCAGCCCACGTGCCAGCCAAGCGGATAAAAGACTACTAAATACCAATTGATTGGTGATATCCGCAATTTAGTATAACTCACGTCCGGAGACAAAGAGCAGCAAACGGCAGGTAAAATCAGCAGAGAAGTAGAAAAGAAATACAAGAAAAATGGTTTGAAGATACAGAAAAATATATAAAAAAGTTCGAGCGTATTGGAGCGAAATTTAAGCATTAAGCATTATTTATTTTTCTTTTTTTTTTTTGATTTGTTATAATATAAACTGCTTGAAACTATAATGACAAAGGCTGCTCAAAGGGACAAAAATCACTGACACTCAGTAGTAGTTAGAGCACCACATACCAGAATTTGAAATGCTGAATCACGGGACTCACCTGCCCTTTCATAAAGTCTCTAGCTTACGGGTTTAGGTCAATGCAATCTCGAGATTGGAATATACGAATTTCGAAAAGAAATTATAACCCTGCGCTAGCATTATGGTTTTAAATCAAGAGAAGTACTTGTGTTTGGTGATAAAAGACTTAATTCTTTTATGCGAATGTCCTTCTTTTACAATGGGAAACGGAGTTGTGTTCTCAAATCCACTGTTGTGGAAAAATGTTTTGATCATCTTTCACTTAGGATTGGTCAGTAGCGCCGCTTTTGTTTGTAACTCAAGCAGCTCACAGACTTCCAGCGCTATGTCAAGTATTCCCTGGGTAACAGCTGCGCACCCGCGCAAGTGTGAGCTAATTGTGAGAAGACACATACACTCAGCCTAGCGGGTAGCAGGCAGTCCTAGCACTGCGATCCGTTGCGATGGCCTAATCAGCTATCCATCTTAAAATATCGGAATACAGAAGCATCAGCAAACGAAATTAGATTTTTGATTTAAAGATAAGGTTTATGATTGGCAAATGGAACGTAAGAACTTTCTCAGTACCATCGAGACTCCAACAAATTCAAAATGCAATGTCTAATTACAGTCTAGATATCGTTGGATTA
Organism: Anastrepha obliqua; assembly: GCF_027943255.1. Taxonomy (NCBI): domain Eukaryota; kingdom Metazoa; phylum Arthropoda; class Insecta; order Diptera; family Tephritidae; genus Anastrepha; species Anastrepha obliqua. The sequence goes on along the minus strand of NC_072895.1, from coordinate 106,293,595 downwards.
AGTGTGATGCGTTGGCCCGAAACCGGCGAAAGAAACTCCTACTACTACTGCTACTACTAACCTTCGTTTTTTGTTGTTGTATTGGTACACTCTTCATATGAACTATGTAAAGTTTCATTTCAGTCTGTCAATTCATTCTTTGTTTAAAAGCCATTTAGTGCCGAGAGTCACAGTGTTTTCTACAATGAAAAGAATCAAGTAACGCGCAGTGATTGAATTTTTATTTTTGGAGAGTTTAAAAGTAAAGGAAATTTATGAAAGAATGTTGAAAGTATGTAAAGACTTTTCGCCACCAATTAGTACTGTAGAAAGGTGGGTTGCTGAATTTATACGAGGTCGTACCAGCCTTGAAGATGGTCCACGTCAAGGACGTCCAAAAACAGCAGCATCACCAGAAATCGGATATCGGAAATAATAAAAGATATCGTATTGAAAAATTATCGACTGACTGAAAGAGATTTAGTAAAAGCCCTAAGCATCTCATGGGGCGGTGTAAGCAATATTTTAACAGAAGTTTATGACTTGCTGTGTGCACAATGGGGGGCCGCATTCGCTAACAATGGAACAAAAACACATTCGAACGCGACTTTATCAGCAACATTTAGAGCGTTTTTGAAAGGATAAAAGTCGATTTTGTGCATCGATTCATCACTATGGATGAGATTTGGGTCTATAACCATCCTCCTAAATCAAAAGAAGCTGGTGTGAAGCTGGTTCTTCGGCTCCGAAACCAGATCGTGTCCAGAAGTCGCCCAAGAAATTGTTAGTACTAGATTTTTGCGATGCTAAAGGAATTTTAGCCGTGGATTATTTGCAAACGGTGGTCCACCCGTTTCTGAACAAATATTATTGCAAGCTTTTTGACCAGCTGAAGGAAAAAAACCGGGAAAAAAGACTATGTTTGCAAAAGAAAAAAAATTATTTTTCATCAGGACAATGCACCGTGTCACAGGAGCATTTTGACAATGTCTAAAATCCAATAATTTAAGTTTGAATTGTTGGAGCATTCAATGTGTTGATCAGATTTGGCCCCTAGCGGCTTTCTTCAGTTTCCAGACCTAAAAATGCATACGTGGAAAGCATTTTTCATCAAATTATGTAGTCATAACAACTGTGGATGCGTATTTTGCAGCCTTTCCAGATTTTCACTTCAGGGATGAAATTCATAAATTGGAATCTCGTTGGAACAAGTGTATTGATGTTTAGTGAGACTATACTGAATAATAAAGTGTATTTCAAACCAGAAAATTGTGTGTTTCTTATTGAACCGCAAAACTTAGTGAACAGCCTAGTATTTTCATGTGCTGGCATACAAAATATAATATAATTTTATATTTTCTTACCTTGAACTACTGGAAGGTAACATAAATTAAATTAAAACTGTTTGAAAAGAATTTCCCGAAATATCCCGTAACTTCGGGATTGCTAATTTAGTTACTCGGAATCCCGCCACTTACGAAAAGCACCAAACAAAAGTTAGGTGGAAGTGAAAAAACGAGTAACAAGAATGAAATCAGCCACCGCAATAAAAATTGCGACAAACGAAAGTGGCAACAAGCTTATAAAAAATAAATATTGTCAACAAGCGTTCGTAAGTGGCTAGTGATGATGCTTGGCTATTCACTTTTTTCGTCACTTTTTTGCAACATATTTCGGTTTTGCGGTTGAAATGCTCGAAAAGATAAATAGAAGTGTTCACTTTTTTCGGGTGCAAACGAAACGAAAACACTCGAAAACTCAAAAGCGAACAGCAAAATAACATAAAGCGAAGCGAATCGAGAGCACAAGGGCGCAAAATGGCGAAAAATAGCGGAAATTTTGTGTGGCTACTTTAAAAATATCAAAGTGTGTGTGAGTGAGAGATGGCAGGTAGATATACTGAAGGCTAAAACTGAGATGGCGGTGAGCAGGACAAGGGCGCGGCCTCGCAGCAAATAAAAATAGAATACTGCAAAATATGGGCATACATCTGTATGTACATACATTTGCTATATTGAAACTCAAAGAAGTGCTCTGCCTGCTTGCAAAACATGAGGGAAAATGAAAAAGAAGCACTTGATATGTAACGCCTTGTTTACACAGGCCTCATCCCTCCAAGAGCTAACTTTAAGCTACATTCCCTACACCATTCATTTTACGACCTCTTGCGCTGTAACTGCCATGGCTCACCCCCATTTCAGTGGGCCTGCTTTCGCAGCCTTTTTGCAAAACAAACAAATAAACAGCGTAAAAATTGTAAGGCAGTAAACAAACAGATGTACAGGCGAGTAAACGAGAGAATGAAGAGTGGCAAAAAAAAAATGTTAAAGAAAAAACGATTAAAACAACCTAGAATCTTTGCAGAAAGTAGCAAAAACATCCGTAAATGGCGCAAAACTTTTGCCGTCACTAAATCGTCACAGTTGCTTAGAATTGCCGTTCCCCGTTGGGGCCTCACTCTACATATCTTCTGCAGACTTTTTCAAATACCTCAGCTTAGTCTCCAGAGCAGCGCACCGCGCCAGAATTCTTTTTTGTTTTTTGCTAAGTTTCCTTTGCTCGGCTTGCGATATGATAGGTTTGTGGATGAAAAAAATTACAGGCAATAACAAATGAAAGAGTAGTTCGAATTTTATTATATTTAAGCTATTTTGTGCACTTGAACAAATTCTCGCTATTTCTCCTCCGATATCCATTTTTTAAACCCATTCTCTCTAATTTGTTTTTATTCCATACTCCTTTAGGAGCTTAAGGATTTAACAAAAGTTTTCCCAAAATTTCTATTTCTAGACATAAATCTCAGTTCATTAAACGATTTTCCAGTTTCATTGCGGTTAGTCCTTTGCTAAGTCATCAATGGTCTGCCTCTTCTTCTCGTTTCTCGCGGATTCCAAGTCAAGGCGACATGCGGTATTTCCTCATATGCGGCTTTCCTCTCTATAACCCCAACGAAATTTATGGTAATGAGAGAGGTCCAGATAAAACAATATTGCATCGTTGCAAGTCAAGTTCGCACATGGCACAATCGATCGAAATTCATTTAGATCTGCTTTAATGGCCGTAATAATTATTATAATTATAGTCATAGTAATCGATTCTCGTATGTGTTAGGTTTAACCGATCTTCGCGACGTTATATGCAGCCTCTAAAACGCAGATGGTAAGTTATTTCAAACATCATATCTGCAGTAGGTATGGAAGTACGGACCTACCCAATGATAGTCACGCTAAAATCTACTCCACAACTACCCTTCTCGATTTTGATTTGCTCTGCTTAGTGACACGCAAAGAGTGCCAATGTCCGGCTCTCTGGAAAACTATACTATACTAACTGGGTGCTCTCAGTTTTGAAACACTAGTATCTTTCTCCGAACTGGAGCTAGAGCGACTCCTAAAATTTGCGAGCAGCACGCGCTTCCTGAGTGATGCATATTTTCGCCTAAACAAAAAAACAAGGGGACTCTAATCTGGTATCGCTTTGACCAAAATGGACTCTGCGTGGCTTCGGCCAGCCAATATAGCCTAACCTAACCTGTGCTACGTTATTCACTTTTAGTCCGTTGTGCTTTGTTTACTTCTTTTTATTTGATTAATTAAATTTTATTTTATTCTTTGTTATGTTCTGTTATATTATATTTTGTTACTTTACTTCACCGTATTTTTTTTATGATATATCGTGTTATGTTATTTTATTTAATTTTTTATTTGAGTTTTTTTTTTAATTTCTTTTATTTGGCCACTGTATTACAGTGCGTGTATTTCTGCCATGAAAAAGCTCCTCATAAAAAATATCTGCCGTTCGAAGTTGGCTTGAAACTTTAGGTCCCTCCATTTGTGGAACAACATCAAGACGCACACCACAAATAGGAGGAGGAGCTCGGCCAAACACCCAAAAAGGGTGTACGCGCCAATTATATAAGTTAACACGCTGCAGTCGCATTTACAGCGACGCTCCCACGGCTGCGCGCTTCACGTGTCGCAGTGTCAGCATATTTTTATTTCACAATTACCTGCAATAGAACATTCCCACGATCGGTTGCAACACACGCATTGCATAAGTGACCAAGCCGGCATGCGGCAATCCGACACTCTTGCCAAGGCCATGGCGAATAGCATACGCATTAGAATGAAGGTGTCAGCACTAATCATTTCACACGATTGTGAAATGATACTCATATTGTACCTGTGGGAAGTCAAGGCAAAGGTTGGCCTCAGACGTATCAAACAACAACTGCATCGTCGCTGTTGTAATGATAGGTGTAAAGGAAGCGGCGGTCACCTCAAGCGGACAGTCGAGTTCGGGACGGGCTACTCATCATTACCTAATACTTAATTTCTTATTATATTATAAGCTAGTGAATTTGGAATTTAATTAAATTGTAACTTATAAAAAATCAAGTGTTTCCTTACTGGGCAGCTGGCCCATTATTTTTTTCAGTGCTACGGACAGGAAGTCCGTTTCTTATATATATAATACAGTGCACTCGCGATAATATTAACAACCTAATATATAAACACCCCAAAATATGAACACTTTTTCGCTTCCATTGAGTACTTTAAAATATGAACTTTTGGAAAAGCTCTAAAACATAAACATTCTTGATTTTCAAATTTCTACCGAATTTCATAAGCCTAATAAATCGGGGAATCCCCTAGTTAATAAAATTTAAAATGAACAAAACCGTCGCTGAGAAATGCTTCCGTTCACTCGCATACACATGTATTTACATGCTTTGCCTTCTCCTATGTTCAATCGTCAATACAAATTTTCAACGTCATAAGTTGGTCATTTCATGCGAGCATAATTGGTACTTCATTTAATATTAATCTGTTTAAAAAATCAACACAAAAAAGCATAGGTTTTTGACCTTAAGAGAAAAATCAGATATTGTAGAATATTTACGAAAAGGTCAAAGTGTTACCAATTTATCGCGCAAATATGGAGTGACAAAGTCTACAATATGCGGAATTAATAAAAATAAAAATGCTATCTCTAAATGTGTCAACAATACTTTTATCGGTCCAGGAAAGAGGAAAACTTTACGTCATTCAGAGTACCCAAAGATGGAAAAATCTCTGTATCGACGGTTTTGAAATACGAGAGACGAAAAGTTCCCGGTTAGCGGGAGAAAAATGAAAGAAAATGCAAAAGACCTTCATTCTAAATTAAAGAAAGTTGCCTTGAATTCAATGCCAGTTATTAATGGCTTCGAAATTTTAAAAAGAGATATGGCGTTCGATTGCTCCAAGTTTCTGGAGAAAAACTATCTTCACAGCCCCAGTTAGTTGGCCCATTTAAAAAGGCGTTCAAGATGAAAATGGAGGAGCTTGGATAAAGTCGTGAGCAACTATACAACGCCGATGAATCCGGTTTATACTGGAAACTTTTGCCACAAAAGACGTATGTGTCATCGTTAGGAAAAAACTGCCCCAGGTGCGCAGATGGAAAAGCAAAAACAACTTTCTTGTGTTCTTCAAATGCGTCAGAACCTCATCAACTCAAGCTTCTTGTAGTCGGAAAGGTTAAAAATCCCCTTTGTTTTAAAGGTTTTGACTGCCCAGTGTATTATCGATAATCGAAATCCGCATGGATGACTGCGACTATTTTTAAAGATTGGTTCCACCGTTCATTCATAACTGAGGTAAGCTTTCATATTTTTATCTCAATAGGTTAAAACTCATAAAATTTGTTTAGATTACTAAGTTTTTGATGGAAACGGGATTACCAATAAAAGCTCTCCTTTTAATTGATAACGCTCCATCGCATCCACCCGAGGATGAACTAATAACTGAAGACAGCTGCATATTAAAATGTTTATGCCACCAAATGTCACCCTTTTTATACAACCTATGGATCCATCAGGATTATGAAACTTTACTATAGAAACAGTCTTTTGGCTTCTGTTGCTGCAAAGGAGTTTGATTTGCTTGAGGCTCTAAAGTAAATTACGCTTAAGGAAGCGATTGTTACCTTAGAATCTGCATGGAGTAACGTAGATGCTGTTGTGCTATCCAAATGCTGGAGCAATGTCTTAAGTATGGTAGAAAATCAAGGGGCTCCTGAAGATGACGTTCCTTTGAGTGTTCTTCGAAGCAACTTAATTATGAATGTAAGGGATTTAGAGGAAGGTGCAGCCAATCTTTTAGCCACACTTGAGGCCTGAGGTTTGTGTTTTAGAACCGCTAGTCAAAGAAGTTTGTTTTCTATTTTTTTATATTAAATTTCACTTTAGGTTGAATTCGCTGCTTTCAACGTTAGAGAATGGAACGATGATGCTATTGAATGCAATGACAATGAAATACAGGAAATTCCCGACGATGATGATGACTGTTCTGTGAAGCCGAAAAAGACGATTACGTCAAAGGAAGCTATTGGCATGCTTAGTAAAACTTTGAAATGGGCTGAGATAGAAATAGTTGATAAATGGGATTTAAATGTGTTGAAGAAGCTAAGGGAAAAGGCAGTTTTTAAGAGCAGTTTTTAAGATGCTTGAACAAAAGAAACAACCAAAGCGGGCTACTGATTTTTTTTTTCTACATGAACGCAATTTTTTTAAAACTTAAACAAAGCATGAATTTAAGTATGAAAAACTGTTTGACTGTAACTAATATAATTTTTTATTTGTTAAATGTGAAAAAATGAATAAACAACGTTTATTTTGCGGTTTTAAATAAAACAGAAATCTCTCAAAACTAATTAAATAGAATATTTTTCAATTTAGTGGCCTTTCGTATATACATATGAATCATGATTCAATAATAAAAGGTTTGCTCAGTAAGCAGCTTTCTCATTCGCTCTTGACAAATCGGCTCCCTTAGCAAGAGACTGGGTTGCTAGCTCTAGAAACTTTGACTAAAATTGGAGGAAAAGTAAAATTTGTAGAAAAAACATTTCATTTTCAAAATGAACTGCTTACGAGCAACAACTCGCTCAAGAATTTTAATCGGTATGTTCAGGACTATGATAGTATGACATGGAATACATACCGCTTAAGTCAGGACATGATAAAGTATTTGATTTCTTATGATGTGGTGATTTGAACGGAACTCATGTTTTTTTAAAGAGCTAGCGTTTCAGCAAGGAGAATTATGGAATAGTCCCGACGCAATCGATTACATTGCAGACCTCATTATAAAAAAGTTGGCAGAACTTGTTTCCAATGGGCCTACCTTCCTATGGATGGATGAAGTGTCCAGAGGAGGCTTATAAAAACCATCTACCGGAATCGGCTTAAAACTGTAGGGACTTCCAATTGTAGAACGCGCGCTACAAATAGGAGGAGGATCTCGGCGAAACACTTAACAGAATTGTACCAATTATTGCCAATTATTTATTTATTTTTAACAAAAAAGTTTCATATTGGCGAAACTTCGCAACTTCGCGGTGGGTTTTAAATTTTAAAATCAATTCACAAAATAAAATCTTGGATGAAGTTAAATAATTTCTTCTTGTAATATTAGACTTGGCATTTGCCGCTAATAACTTCTATTTGTACCATTATTTACATTCAAATATTAATTAAAATTTATTTTTTAAGCCGTTCGCAGTTTGTTTCCATTTAAGTAACAAAATACTATTTTGCTACCATTTTTACCAAAAAGGATTTAATTTTTTCCTTTTTATGCACCTTCTTAAATACAACCTTTTGTAAGGGAGTGTCAAAAATCGAATGTCACTAGTGAGCAAACCTTTAATAATTGAATCATGCATATGAACAATCTCGCAAAACTGAACAGGCCTGGTTTTAATTAGTTCATATTATCGCGAGTGCATTGTATAATTAAATTCTATTTTACTTTATGTAATGTTACGTAATGCTATGTTATTTTATTTCGCTTTAGTTTACTTTACATTATTTTACTTTATTTTATTTTGTTACGTTATGTTATGTTGTTTTAAAGTGTTTTGTTTATTTATTTTTTGTTTGATTTTGTTTATTATTTGTTATATTCTGTTATATCTTGTTACTTTATTTCACTTTATTTTACTGAATTTTATGATACGTTGTTTTATGTTATTATTATTATTATTCAGCCCTATCATAGAATCCGTCGTAGACTGTTTTTCGTAGAAACTAAGAAATTGTAATCATACAATTCGAATAGCTCCGAACGCACATTCGAAATTCGTAGAGAGCATTCACTGAATACACTCGTAACGTCAAATCTTACCGTTTCGTACAATTTTTCTACGACAAGGTTAGACTAACGGACAAAAATTAGAAGTAGTAATAAAAAGAAAATTTAAAAGGAGAAAAATAAGAAAGCTGTAAAATGTAAGTCCTATAATAACTAAACTATAAACAAAAAGGAATTTTTTAAGTATATGAACTTTTATTTGATTTTTACAGGTACAAAGTCGTGTTAATGTTGAAGATATAGTCGCGTTAATGTTGAAGATATAGATTCCCTTATCCGAATAGCTGCATCAGTATATGTTGAAGGAGAAGGTTCATACGTTTGATTAAAATGGTTTTCTGCAACATTTTCTGAAAAATCATCAACCACGCGATAATGGATACAAATATTGTGCAATGTTGCGGCAACGTTCACTATTTGGCAAACGTTCATGGGTTCGTAATAAAGCTCACGAGCACCCAGAAGGCATCTGAATCGGTTCTTAAATACACCTATCGTCCTTTCTATAGTATTTCTGGCTTTTGCATGTATTTTATTGTAGTTTCCTTCGGCGCTTCCTGTTGTGGGTGAACGAAAAGGTGTCATTAACCATGGCTCTAGAGCATATCCAGCGTCTCCTGTGGAATAAATAAAACCATTTTAGCAAAAAATTATTCAAACGGTCTATATGTGTATGCACATACCCAAAAGCCAAGTGTTTCGTTCGCCGTTTAGGTATTTATTTTCAAAAAAATTTCGCGCGCTGCTTACGTTCCAAATATGAACATCGTGGTTGCTGCCAGGATACTGCGCATTCACGTAGCGAATTCTCATTTTATTATCGCATATCTGCAATAAATAAAAAATTAGAAAAATATTTGAAATATCAGTTTTTTCAAGACTTACAATCATAGCATTGATGCTATAGTACCCTTTACGATTAAAATACAGGAATTTGTCCTTAGCTGGCGCAACAATTTTAATGTGTGTTCCGTCTACACATAAAATCGCACCAGGAAATCCATATTTTTGATAAAAGTCCATCTTTGCTTGTCTTTTTTCTTCGTTGCTTAAATCAAGATTCACCCACTGAGGACATAGGTGACATTGAAGAGTGTGTAACACGTCTTTTAATACGCCACAAAATGTGGATTGAGCCATGGGAGTGTCAAAATCCTTTCCCACTCCATGCTGGTACCCACCCTCCGCAAAAAAACGTAATACGGAAGACAAACGTTGGAGCGAAGAGATGGAGCACGACCTCATTGAGCGTGCATTTCCATCTAGGACACTTAAGACGTACAAAAACGCCGCCTTATTCAAGCGGTAATTTTTAGTAAACCTGTTTCATAAAATAAAGTTAACCTATGAAGTTATGAAGTTATTCCTATACTTACATTGTGTCCTCGACATCGAGCGGATTGCTTGCGTCCCTTAATGTTTTTCGTTGAATTTTCATATTCGATCTACTTCTTTCACCTTCCGCCTCCACCAACATTATAGAAAATATTAACGAAGAATCCATAACACTCAAAAGCTTTGTTTTTCCAATATATATTGCAGTCTAATTAAATTTATTTACGCTTGTCTTTATTGAAATTTTAATTTATTGCAAAACATGTGATTTCGAAACGTCAAAATTTAAAATTTGCGTATAGCAACATCTTTTTCGAATTCACATGGGTTGCATGATAAGAAATTGCTCCGATTCGGAGCGGACATTTACATTCGGAGATTTGCTACGATGGATTGTGTGATAGGGCAGATTATGTTTATTTGATTGATTATTATTTATTTTATAATTGGCTGCTGGAATATACCTAAATTTTGTTTTACTTTATGTTACGTTATGCTAGGTTATGTTATGTTTTGTTATGTTATGTTACGTTGTGATATTTTATTTTCCTTTACTTTTACTTTAATTGAATTAAACTCTTAAATTTAATTTAATTTTGTTTTATTTTACTTTATTTTTAATTTTATTTTATCTAATTTTTTATATTTACTTACTTTAATTTCTTTTTTTAAATATATAGTACTTTATGTTAATTTATTTTACGTTATGATATTTTACGATATTTACTTTAATTTTTTATGATTTTGTTATTGTGTTATTTTGTTTTAGATTATTTTATTTAATTTTTTATTTTATTTTATTTTGTTTTGTTTTATTTCATTTATTTTTTATTGTATTTTTTATTTGCTTAATTTAACTCAATTTTATTTTCTTTTGTTATATTTTTTACATTTTTTATTTGCTTAATTTATATTAATTCAAGTTTCAATTCATTACATTTCACTCCATCTCACCTCCAGCTGCTTCTTTTAGTTTCACTTAACCCTCTTTTAAGCCTCCGCTTACTTTTCATCCGAAGACATCTCGATGCGCTCCACTTCGTTTTCTATTCGTTTAGATTCCATTTCTTTATATTTTATAAATACAATATTTTATTTATCGTATTATTTTTCTTGTTGGTTTTTTTATCTATTTACACTCGCGCACTAGTTTGTTAAAATGTTTTTGTTTTTTTTTCCCCGCACCACCAAAACCTTGGTATGGCGCAAGTAGCTTTTAGCGGCGTCGGTGAAAGAACTTGAAAAGACCAGAAATGGTTACAAGTGGTTAGCGCTGAGGCCCTCACAGCCACTAACGCTGCCGACGCCGCTGCCCCTAACATGACTTATAAACTTATGAGCATAAATATGCTTAGGCAAAATACGCATGCATACAAATGTATACATGTATGTGTGTGGTACATGTATGTATGTAGCTAAGTATATTGCAAATGGGAATTTTTTTCATTGCGGGGCATTGACAGATTGCAGGTTGTTGGCCAAGGTTAATGGCTTTTTGATCCTTTCCTACTGAGTATAGCTGCATGTGCGTGTGAATGTACTTCTGTAAGAGCATAAGCAAGTGTGTGTCTGTGTAACGGCGGTTCTACAAATTTAATGTGGCTTTCATAATAACATATCAAGTTGTCGATAAATATGTGACCACTGTGCGTATACTCTTATACATATCATATATGTATTCATATGCATTACATCCTTTATTGCCAGTACTGCTCTACACAGCTTGCCATTTGCTATTCTCCTATTCATTTCACATACGTGACACTAATTTAAATTATCTTCAGATCTTCATACAATGAAATGCTAAATATTTCATGACACGAGCCGGTAATTGCAGTGACAGCTGTAATAGTTCTCAACTATTTAGTGATTACCGAAAATATAAAGGAGAATAAACCCCAAAACAAAACATGAAAAAACAGCACACTTGTGCATTTCAAAAAAGGACACGTTCACACAAATTCGGTATCAGTATCAGTTACAGTTTCCTGCGCCAGAGCAGTGTGTGAAATACGGAATACGAAGTGAAAAATTGAATAATAAGGCGTCTATCTATTTCACCTAGACTTCTAAGCTAAAGTGTTTTTAGTCTATACAAATACAAGACCGAGTAAGTATCAGCGATTTTCTCTTGACCAATAGAGGGACTATTCGTTAACTTACAAGTAAACCTAAATACAATTGAAGAAGATAAACTTGGAAGAAGTGGCAGTGTAAGGGTAATAAGACAAACAGGTGAAGAGAAAAACTTTGCAAACATGAGTCAGGCCTCAATAACAAGGTTAAAAATCAGCAATGATATAAAAATATTTTCTTAAAATCTTCGACTAATTTTGGGTTGCTGAGCATGAAAATGAATTGTATTTTGCGAAATAAAGGCAAAAAATGTGGGTTCTAGGTCTTTTTCCAGTTATTGTGCAAAAAATTGCAGATGTGGTGAGACTGAGGCAATGCGCCAACCTAAATCCCATCTATCTTCTCCAGTACATCAACAGGTCAGGGTGGCTGCAGATATCTGCCTCTGTTGGAGGTCTCATATTAGTATAAAAACGGCGTTTTAGTGCTACTTGGGGAGTGCCAGAGTGGTACTTCAACCATTTCACCTACTTACCTACTTAGATCTTAAGAACTAGAGTTATGGTTGAGGTTTTGAAGGTCAAACGACTCTTAGCTAAATTAATCTGAATCCTCGTTAAGATATACAAAATTGTATTCTCAATGTTCCCGTCCATAGTAATCTAAGTTCACAAGGCTCCCGTTTATTCGAACATCGACGGGAATGAGACAGCGGATGAGTTCGATAAGGAAGGAACACTTCTTCATAATTCTTTAGCAGAGCCATTGGCATGGCCTCTTAGTGCAATCGGATAAGAAATTCTATTGTACTTATTTGAACTCACAGATTTAGATAGGCAACCAAGCGCATAAAAAAGATGCACAACTTCGGCCTAACTTTTATCGACAAGATATTGTTTTGATTTAATGTTTAGACACTTTTGTGGAGCAATAGCCCCAAGTAGACAAAAATCTCGACAAATAGTTCAGCAAAGAACCTTTGTATACGCAAATTATATACATACATACAAGTATGTCGGTAAAACCACAAATTCATCCTCATTTTGTGTGAATAATTGCGCTCTATTGAAACACACACACATACCTACACCGAAGAATAACTATCGGATTCCCTTTCAAAAACAATTTAAGTCTTCAATAAGAGCTTTCCGAAACCAATTGCGAAGGAAAATGCAATTTCAATGCAGTAAGTAGTGCTACATACACCCACACATGCATGCATACATACTTGCACACATACACATAGAGTTACATGCATACAACCATTACAATAGGCTTTGCCGTATTAACAAAGAGCGAAGCGCGCTCACCTGTAAAGTAGCAAATGTGTTTTCTTAAGCAACTTACTTCAGCTTGCAGCATCAACAAAGGAGCACCAGAAGAATGATGAACAATTGCCCATAAAAGTAATGGAAAAAGAACAAAGGCAGCGCGGAAAAGTATTACAATAATAAGTATAAAATATTAACAAACAAAAAAAGTGGAAAAGTTGAAGGAGAGTAAAAATTGCAAAAAAAACATAGAAGTTACAACAATACTAACGCTGGAAACAACAACATTTAAGCAACGAAAAAGCACCGAGTGGCGCAGCGGTAATGCGCTTTACTTTAATATCCGCTGAAGAGATAATTTTCACCACGCAAAAGCGCCTTTTGCGGATGCAAGGTAAGAGGCTACAGTGGCGTTCATGAAAATAAGTACAGGTATTAGTTTTATGCATAAATGTGAGTAGCGTAATGCGGTAGAGATACCAAATGCTGTCGGGATGATTACTTTTTGTAGCGTAGATGTTTTTACAGCTAGCGGTAGTCGGAAAATAGGCATAACCGTTGAATGACAAGGCTTAGAGAGATGTCTATTGATCATAAGAAGCACTAAAACTATATGGTCCGGCACTCGAAGTGTAACCAACATCAGACCGCTGTCGCGGCAGATGCGCGGGCATCAAGTCAGACAAGTTAGACTTAAGAGAGCGTAAGAGTTGCTTCGCTTGGCCGAAAGCGGTGAATTTCGGAACATTGTGTTTTCTGACGAGAAAATGTTTCATATTGAGCATTTCGTAAACTCCCAAGACGATAAGGTTTATTTGACTGACAATTCATACGAGAATTTGAGTCATCGATTGGCCACCAGGAAGCAGCACCCGCCACAGGTAATGGTTTGGACCGCTGTAACCGCAGATGGGCGCTCTTCAATCGTTTTCATCGAGCCTGGCGTCAAGGTAAATACGAAATATTATCGGAAAAGTATTCTGGAGGTTGCTCTGAATCCGTGGGCAGACAAACATATCGGTGGTAGATCATGAACGTTTCAACAGGAGGAGTTCGAGTGATCCAAGAATGGCTAAAAAACAACGTTCCGAACTTCATAACGTCCACACAATAGCTCTCAAATTCACCAGACGTGAGTACGATGGGTTCTTCTCTTTGGGCCATTTTGGAGGGTAAAGGCCGAACTAAAAGATTCACCAGTCTCGAGGCGCTGAAAAACAGCCATACTCCGCGAGTGGGCCAAAACAAATGCAAGTCACATTCGGGCAGCTTGCGATTCCTTTCTGGACCGTCTCAAGGCCATGGTCAAGGCAAAAAGTGGTCATATCGAGCAAAAGTAAATTTAATCATAATTTTGTATTATTTTCGCATATTGTTTTCTTTGAATTGCATAAAAGTAATTTTCCTAACCAAATTTCTGGCCGTGTGGCAACACGGAAGGCAATAAGAGAGAACGCATTGAAATCAAAGTTTCAGAATAATGTCTTGCCCTGCTGATTTAATTTGAGGAACCTAACCAAAAGTCTGTATTCATGTATTCAAACAATTTAAAGGTATGGCGATAACTGCTGAGGTAAACGACAGAACTCAGTAATGGTCATGAAATCAAGGCTTTTAAAGCAATGTCAGGCCTTGCTGATTTCCGAAACTAGAGAAGCTTTCAATACTCCAGATTCGTGGTCAGAACATGATAAACATGGAAAATGCGCGGATGAAAAGAAATAACATGAATGAGAAGATACACTTATGAAAATTTAAGGAAAAATGTAAAAACCAGTCAGCCTTCCCTTTGGGGGGCTAATGACTAACTCAAAATATGTTTGTCAATACAGAAGATCTCCATAAACTCATCACCAGCTATCATTACTGGGTCCCAGATGCTTTTGGGAAATGAGAAATCAGACGACTGTGCTTACTTAGTAAGCCGTTTCTGCGCACTTATTACCACAGCGGATACCCATCAGACTTCTGCAGAAATCTAACCAGACTTCTAGATATAACAGAAGTCACCTGCAAGAGCTGAAAGACGACTAAACAGGCACTAAACTTCATGCATTGAGGGTGAATTAAAAATTTTCAATAAATTTGAGATTTCAAATTTTATCTACACTATTTTAAAAAAAAAATACATATTAGAAGAATAGGAAAAAAATGTCCCTAGTACAAATTTCTATAACTTTTAAACTGGAAATTTTGCCTAAATACTTTCAAAACAAATATAATTAAATTAAGAAAGAATGTCTATTCGAAAAAATAGAATAACTTTTTCAATAAATCCAATTATTTTATAAATTTTAAATTTCAAATTTTGTCTAAACTTCAAAAAAATGTTTAAGAATAGAAAAAACAAATTGCATAAAAAAATGTTCAATAAATTTTAACTTTCATATTTTCCTAAGCACTACTGAAATAATAGAGGGTGGTTAAGTTTCAAGGGCCGGTGTTGATTTTGAATCAAATACATTTTTTTTCAGAAATTATTGTCACTTCTCTTTATTATGATAATACTAGCAAACCCGGCCCGCTTCGCTGGGCACACTAAAATAGAATAGATATGGTTTAGAACAGAAAATATATGGTTTTCATATTATATAAAAAACATGTTTTCCACGAACACATAATTTCATTTGAACATTCGGATTTCACATTAAATTCTCAAATTTCGTAAGAAATTATTCACTGTTCCAAAATCCACTCCAAAAAAACTCACAAAAAATGTTTACACTTTGCACTTACGTCTTCTCCTTATGGCATCCAAATCAGAAAGAAATATTGACACGTTGTAATTCACACTGTCAATTTGACAGTTCAGTTTCGCCCCAAGCGTTAAAAAAGTAGACGACATTATGGCTGGTTCAAAAGAACGCTGTACGCGTTGCCAGTGTTCTGAATTAAAACCAAATATTACGAAACCCATTTTCAATACTTACTTAACAATGTGTGTAAATTTGGTTTAATTCGGTGCAAAGACATGGCGGGCCCACGTTTTGGCATATATTTCGAGACCCTAGTCATCAATAGGTATGAAAATTACCCCGTATTAAAGCACTTATCAACTGCTTTCATTTGATACCCAAATTGTACATACACAACCAAAGGTTACCCGGGTCCACGTTTTGACCTATATCTCGAGCCCCAGTCACGGAGCGGCATGAAAAATACTCTGTACTAAAGCATTCAGCAACAGCTTCCATTTGATACCCATATTGTACATACACATCCGCAGGTTACCCGGGTCCACGTTTTGACCTATATCTCGGACCCTATCCACCAATAGATATCCAAACGATACGGAAACCATCTTCAATACCTTCTTAACAATGTGTGTAAGTTTGGTTTAATTCGGTGCAAAGACACGGCCGGTTAGCGAACACACACAAAAAGTTGACTTTATTTTATATATAAGATTAGTATAGCTCAATTACGTATTAAACAAAATATTGGCCAAATGTCCGCCGCGGCATCGGCGACACACCTCCATCCGATGGTCCAAATTTTCGATGACGCTGAGGCATAATTGAGTTTCTATGCCGTTAATGTGCTGAATTATCTTATCCTTTAGCTCTTGAATTGTTGCTGGCTTATCGACGTAAACCTTTTCTTTCAAATAGCCCCAAAGAAAGAACTCCTACTGTGTCAAATCACATGATCTTGGTGGCCAATTGACATCGCCGCGACGTGAGATTATTCGGCCATCAAATTTTTCGCGCAAAAGAGCCTTTGTTTCGTTAGCTGTGTGGCAAGTGCCACCGTCCTTTTGAAACCACATATCGTCCACATCCAAATCTTCCAATTCTGGCCATAAAAGGTTCGTTATAATCTCACGATAGCGAACACTATTCACAGTAACTGTTTGACCGGCCTCATTTTGGCAAAAATACGGCCCAATGATGCCACCGGCCCATAAACCGCACCAAACTGTCACTCTTTGTGGGTGCATTAGTTTTTCGGCAATCACTATTGGATTATCATTCACCCAAATGCGGCAATTCTGCTTATTGACGAATCCACTGAGGTGAAAATGTGCCTCATCACTGAAGATGAAGTGCGCGATATGCATTATGATTTGAACGCCCGTTTACAGAATAAGACTGAATAACTTTAACGCGTTGCTCGATTATGTATCTTTACCTGGTTCAAATTGATTTAATCTGAAATTGAAAATGTCAAAAGAAATGGAGAAAAAAACTTGACGTTTAGGTGCGGTTCACATTCAACATCGACCCTTAATGTTTAACCGCCCTTTAGAAAAAAAAAAATAAATGAAAATATTTCCAACAATTTTTTCAATAATAACTTCAAAAACTGTTTAAGAATAGGAAAAACAAATTGTATAAAAAAATGTTTAATAAATTTTAACTCTCAAATTTTCCTAAGCACTACTGAATTAATAGAAAAAAAATTACATGAAATCGAATTGAATTTCAAACATTGCCCAAACACTTCCAAAATAAATATAATAAGAATAGAAAAAAGTTTCTGTAGGGAATTTTTTTTTACAAATTTTAATTTCAGTAAATATAAAGTTATAAAACTTCCTAAACACCGCTGAAGGAATAGAAAAAAGCGTCTATAAAAATATTTTCCATTACTTTTTAATTTCAAATACTTTCTAAGCCGTCCAAGACAAATAAATAAGGATAGAAAAAAGGGTCTATACAAAAAATTTAATAAATTTAAAATCTAAAATTTTCTTAAACACTACCGAAAAACATAAAACAAATTTCTTAGAAAATTTTTTCAAAAAATTTTAATTTCAATCATTGCGCAAACATTTCCAAAATAAATATAAAAGAATAGAAAATAATTCCTATATAATTTTATTTTATATTTGAAATGCCGTCTAAATACTTCCCAAATTTTTAATAAATTTTTAACTTCAAATATTACCTAAACACTTAAAAAAATAATTATAATAACAACAAACGAAAATTAAAAAAAAAATGTTTATAAGTTACAAATTTGTATAGTAATTTTGGTTGAAGATTTCTAAGCCAAATATAATAAAGTAGAAAAAAATATTTCTATAAAAAAATTGCAATAAAAATTGCAAAAAATTGCAATCTTGCCTTTTTGAAATAACAGATTAAAAAAAATTCTTTACGAAATTTTTCTATAAGTTTTAAATTTTAACTTTAGCTTAAACACTACTGAAAGAATAGAAACCGATTTGCTATAAAAACATTTTCTATAAATTTTTAATTCAAGACATTGCCAAAAACTTCGCGAACAAATATAATAAGAAAAAAATCTGTATAAATTTTTTTTTTTTAAATTTCAAATGAGCTTCTAAAAGAAATATAATAGACAAAAAATTGTAAGAAATTTTAAATTTAAAATTTTCTTATACTCTTCTGAAACCAATAGTATTAAAAAAAATCTAAAATCTAAGATTTTTTAAATACCTATTGTATTATTTTCCCCGCCACTGTAGGCACATGTCCACAGCGACCAAATAAGTTGTGCAAGTGAATTCGCAACGGCAGAAGCGCAGCAGGGCAAATGCATTGGTTGGTAGATAAATGCAGCAATTCTTCCTCTTTTTTGCCACCAACAACATTAAACTTTATGCACTGAAAATATTTTTACTCCACATATTACTTTCACTGAGATAAAGAGCAAGCAGATGAAGAGATGATAGCGAGCACTTCAGGCGTATTGTTGATTTTTACTATATTCGGTAATTTTGTATATTTTTTCGACCAGTTTTTTATTTCATTATTTCGCATCCTTCTTTTTGTGGTTCTTGTTGTTGGTTAAGTGCATTTAATTAAGTGTGTTTTTTCTTATGTTTCATGTCGTTTAATATAAAAGCAGATACACTTGTCTACATATATGAAAATATTTGGATGGGTAGCCAGCAATTGTGGTTGTATGCGAGTGGCGGAGTACAGCGCCGCAAATAGTCCATTACAACTGATTACATGGAGCCATGGCACACACACCGCTACGCTCCGCTACTGACATGGCCGTGCTGCTAAGGGCATTCATTTGCACGCACACACAAACAAATGTATGAATGTATGTACCCATTCACTCACTGCAGCAAGTATTTGGACAGGATTAATTGCATGTCCTTGAGTTACAGGCTAGCAGGCTGGCAGACCGGTAGGCAGACCAAACGCTTGAACGCCCAACCCAAATGCCTTCATAATGAGTGTGCAATGCTGGGCTACTCTTTAGCTTCATACCCTTCATTCAGTGCAGCGGCGTGTTTGTTTCGCCATACATTAAACCGCCACAAAAGCATATCAACTCAGTTCGATTTTCGGCTTAAAATAAGCAACTCTCTGAAAATGTATCCTTTTATGGCCCTGCCAATTTATGTCTGTCGTATATATTTATGGTAATTTGTGTGCAACTGTGTGCGTGTGTGCGTTTTGTACAAGTATAGCCCGTTCGACCATCAGCCATCAACTTATTGGTGCGCTGTGCTGCTGCGATGTCCATTGGTGAGACATCAAAGGACACGCAGACCGCACTTCTCAATATTTTTACTTTTGCCAGCGCTTGCCTGGTTAAAATTGCATATTTCATTGTTTTAACAGTGGTACGCTGCTTATTTAGAAATATGAAGAAATATGCTTTGAAAATTCTGAAGGAAAATTTAATGATTTCACTTTTGAATATTTTTGAGCTTTAGTGTACCCGAAGAGAAGCTGCGCCTGTATAAATTAGTGCAAGGAAACTTGAAGAACTAGAGTGAATACTTGGATACAGGATGATCTACAGGGTATTAATATCGTGCGTGTCGATACCAGAAACTCTCAACTAAGGAAGTTACTGATGAAATAAATTCTTAAACCAATATTTCGATTCACGCCATAGCCTGTAGAGAATATCAACTCAAGGGAAACTACAGAAGAAATTTTCTGGAAATCCAAAACCTCAGCGAGTACTCCTTTTCAAAGCCAGCTTCCGCCTACTTTTGTTACACATACCAATACTGATGAAGACGTACCACTAAAGAAGTGATAGCTTAGTCCTGAGACCAATGTTAGTATCCAACGAGTGAGAGTAGTGAGTTGTTTGCATCATATGGAGTGAGCAAAGTTAGAGTAGGCCATCACCCCAAAAGGGTTTGTATGTAACTACCACTCAGATCCGAAACCCGCTGTGAGCACGAAACACCAGATGATAAAAGATCTCGCCTCGGCAGGCAATGGCAAACTTCCGAGCGGTTTTCTGCTCTTCCGAAAGAGCCTCTCATGAAAAAACAGCTGCCGTTCGTTATCGACTTAAAATTGGGGCCTATATTTGTGGGAAAACGTCAAGATGCTCACCAAGTGGAAGGAGGAGCTCGGCCAAGCACCCAATAAAGGGTGAAGAGGTGCTTACTCACTCTCAACCGCAACTTTTTGTCTTCATCCGCCAGCTGTGACTTAACGCCATAGAACAATTTACAGAAACCTTGAACTTTTGGGTAAGACAAATATGAAGCTAAGTAATTCCGCGATCAAAGGTTCTACTATAATTGAATATGTTTTTCTTTTTCTGTTATTTTGTTTTCTGAACAACCTTGCCAAGCACTGCCAAGGTCAGTATTTCCTTTCATTTCAAAGTCCATGTTGCCATCGAAATCATCTTCCGCTGGGCCCAGGCTCAAGCGTGCTATAGGAAGGGATCAGAAAAAGTCGCGCGCTAGATTACTTCATTTCAGTGGATCTATGAGGAGATTGTTAGTATCATATGAAACGTCCTTATATGTTGGACGTGCATCTATTTTACATACCGCGATCTACCAAAGACAACCAGCAATGAAATACGAAAAGAAAGTGTGCCTGTCTTGCACAGATCTCACACGGGAAGGCGAGCTCTTCATCTGCGATGGATCTGCAATTACGACGTTGATGTTGCGAAAGCTGATGAGACTGTTAAATATCTCTCGATGAACGTCATTGATTGTCTGTTCGTAGCCCCTCGGTTACAGCGTTTGGCGCATGTATGGCTTAACCACGTCTTTCTGCTCAAGCAACTTCCTTTTAATGTATCTTCGAGGCGGCTCAGCTTTCCACAGATACTTGATGATCTAATCCCTCTAGCGACTACGCAACAAAGACTTCTTGCAGTGAATATAAAGGTCTCTAAGAACGGCTGAAAGGGGCTCACTGTGAAGTTGGTGCTCATACGACTTGAGAAGACATCAGCAACTAGCAACAACTTACTTGGATTGACCAGAAATCGACTTCCGATATTTTTTATTATTATCAACCAACCCAAGTTCAAATTTTTCAACACCTCCCTTGTCAAAAGAGTGATACAATGCGACTATCACTTCTCTTTCGATTTACTCACAGCCTGCAACAAAATTTCAAAATGTACTCGTCAGCTTGAAGTTCCCGCGCTGATAGTTTCAAAGCAAGTCACTGTGCACAGACACAGAAATGTCCATTCCCTCTCTATCCCTCTTTACTCTTTCTTTCGGTAACTGCATCTACTTTAAACTGATTACAATTTCATTTAAATTTGCATTTAAATAAGCTCAATGGTAAATGAACTAAATGAAATGGTCATAAGCGTAGGTAACCGGCGGTGTATGCATTTACACGTACACAGCGTAGAGGATAATAAACGCACACGCATACACCCAACTACATTAAACACCTGCATGCACTGATAGGAGGGGAAAGTGTAAGTTTTGCTTGAACAGAAAACTACGAGCGAGGAAAAAGCAGGGAAATTGCTGTTTGCAATGAAAGCGTGCACAGATACAATTACGTAATACATGTAGGTATATAGACGGAGGCATGTCCCAGTGGGAAAAAGTGGAGGTTAAGAATTCTATGCAGCGAGATGTCAATGGCCCTTTTCGACACATCTTACTTGATGATTCGGGGATGCTTGAAAGCGCTATGCAACAAATTAGAACTAATGACTTCTACAGCAGTTCTTGGACAGCTTCCCACCAGCTTAAAATTGACTCTATTAAAAGAAAGTCCGGGCCAAAAATTATCTATCCTATAGGAAGAATATGAGAAAATTCGGTCCTAAGTTATGTAGAGCTGATTTGGTCACCAGTGAATAGTAGTATAATACCTTGGACGAAGCTACAAAAATGTCAGAAGACTACACTTGGGATGGCAAGAGGGTGCACTCCGAAGCCATTGGAACACCATCTCAACAGCCAGACTTCCCGTTACGGGGGATAATAGAATGTTTTGCAAGCGGTTGATGTATGGAGAATGCAGTCGGTCACATAACCATGCAATCGACAAGATGCTAAGTAGCGAGGAAGCGAGGGAGATTTTCAGTAGATTCGCGTCCGAATTCTCCGGATAAAAGAGAGGGATTTGGACGCAGGCATATAGGTATAGACCTTTGTAATGAGGAACATGCAACGCCAGTCTGAAGGACTGCGAAAGTGGTTCCAGAGTGGGCAACGGTTCCAAACGAGCTGGAGTTTTTAACTCTCCGGACATACCAATGCTGCTGCGACGGCATTTTTAACCCTCTCACCCAAACACCTGCTCACCGAACACCGATCCCGACTTATCAAACAAATGTCCAGCATATGAAGAAGCTTTGCTTCATATGCACCACCTCCTTACAGACTCACTCGAACCAACTCATCCAACATCACTCTCGCTCTGAACTGACATTCGTAAGACGGCATGTATCCTCAGCCTGCCGTTTAATGTTCTCGATGACAAGACTTAGTAGATGGAGCTTAATAAAGCTGCGTTAGCAATAACGACTTAAGAAAAAACCACCAATACACGAGAACCGTGTATTGAATGGGTTATTGGATCATGAGGAGTGACGACCTCTGCAGGAATTCGTCTAACCTAAGCTAAGTTAAATATAGTACGGAAAATAACTAAACTGGCTTTCATGTAAGTTGAAACTAAAGCTTTGGAAATCGTTAAATTACATCTAAAATATTTTGGTTTATTGAAAAAAGGCACGAGAAAATAGTAACTAATGGAGCTTCTGCGTAAGCCCCTGCAGAAATTCCACAAGCTCATTTCTATTAACTCCTCAAAGGTGTTTATAAATAGAGAATGAAGATATCTGAATCTTAATCTTTTGAAATCAGGAGCTCCCAAAGAGAACAAGCAGTGAAAATTCCATCTCATTGTCCCCGCAACAAGTACTCGAGAGCGACATAAAGTTATTTGAACCACACAGCGAGGTTGCCTTTAGGGTATTGTCTGCTTGAGACACCATTGTCGACAACTGCGCCTGAGTTAGCCCAAGAAATTCCCTCACTACCTACAATCCAACTTTGCTCCGGAAGTGCTTGGACCATTACTAGTAACGGTGTAGGTCAAGCGATTGCTAAGTTGACTCATGCAGAGTCCACCAGAATTTAAGAGCAGCCTGCAGATAACTAGAAGAACTACCCGCACTATACAAGGGGAAGTCCAAAATAAGCAAGACTCCATCGATATCATCATCATCGATTTATCGCATTGGACGCGTTTGGCACAACGCATTCGTCGAATTCGCCGGGAATACAGGGAAAGAGGAAGCTGACGCTTATTACATGACAATGCCCCATCTCATCCATCCACTCTTGTGACTGATTTTTTGACTAGAAATCGCATTTCAACCATCAATCTCTCACCGTATTCGCCTGATTTGGCTCCCTGTGACTTCTACCTATTCGGAAATTGCATTTGGCCATGAATGGAGAACGTTTTGCGTTCGTAGAGATCATCCAAAAGGCTTGTACCGACATCCTGAAGGGCATTCCAGTCAATGACCTGAAACACTCTTTCGAAAAGCTTTTAGATCGCGCAAAACAGAAGTTTGGCTCATCCTTTGTGATGCCATAGCAAGAGGGGAAAAAGAGGTGAAGGAAAAAGGACGATTGGACGAAAGGGAAAGGGGTGGGAAGAGTTGAGTGTTCGTGGACTATGAACGGTGACTAGTCTGCGGTGGTATTAGCCTCTTTATGCTGCTGATGAAGTTCATCAGATTTTTGTTATCAAGATCTCCTGAATCTTAGTCCCGCGAGAGCTGGGCAGCTAAGGAGCAGATGCTGAGATGATTCCACCTCATCCTCCATACAGCTGACGCGAAAAGGACTCGAAGTAATTCCGAGTCTCGCGGCATTTATACCCCGCGGACAGTGCCTCGTGAGGATGCCGACGAAATTTTAGAGATAAGATTTTGTCATCCTCAGAATATTCCTCGAACGCCTCCTATCCAAACATGACCAGAAGGACTTCGCGACCCTACACGTTCGTGTACTGCCGTGTACTGGCCCAGCACTCGCTGAGTTGGTGCAAAGCCCATCCTTCCAGGAGTAGAGCGCAGGTTGTCAAGGGTATCCCGATCCTCTCCTTTCGTGGGCACACCACCTCACAGGTCCCTTGTCTGGCCAGCTCGTCGGCTTCGCAGCTTCCAGCAATGTCACTGTGACCAAGTACCTAAATTATCTTTATATCGAAGAGTTCTGATGCAATCGAGAGAGAGCCCAAGCATTCCCTGACCAGTTTCGAATGCACCACAATAGAGCCTAGGGCTCTAATTGCCGCTTGGCTATCGGAGTAAATATTTACCTTCTTAACAGTTATTACGCAAGTAAGTAGCCAGTCAGCTGCTCCTTTAATTGCGGCCACCTCTACTTGGAACACACTGCAGTGATCCTGCAAAATACTCGAACCCTACCGTTCAACTTCGAGCCATCCGGGAATAGGTTAACCAGGCCCTGTCCCCAAGTGTTGCCCCCGGTTCACTCCTCCCTTGATGGAATATGGGTGGAGAAAGTTCCGCTTGGACTGAGCGGGAACACACAATGATCCGTCGACGAGGGGATGAAGTCGAAGTTTCTGAGGAGTGCGCATATGTGAGATTGGGCTTATAGCCCAAGTCCCACAGTCTGATTGCGGTACGTGCAGCGGCATTTAACATTACATTAAGCGCTAGAGTAGGAGTAGTTCGGAGCGCACCACTGATTCCAATAAGTGCAGACCTTTAAACTCTCTCTAGCTTTTTAACTGATGTCGTCAACTCCAGTGAGTTCCACCGGACAACGACTCCATACAACAAGATTGGCTTTATTATGGTGTTATAGAGCCAAAATACAACTCTAGGCGAGAGGCCCCATCTTTTACCAATTGCGCCCTTGCATCCATACAAGGCGATTGTTGCCTTCCTTACTCTCTCCTCAATGTTGGGTTTCCACGTTAGCTTACTGTCAAGGTCCCCAGAGGGGACTATTTTGAATAAATAAACTCGAAGTTATCGGAACAAAGCTCTTGTCGTTTCTATTTTAGCCCAGTCTTGTTTATTTTGCACTTCTACTTGTATGATCACACGACAAACGGATCTACGTTACTGGAACGGCCGCAACTTTTATCTGGCCAAGGACTGTCCCTCCAGTCTCCCTCCCAATACATGTATAGGAAATGTTTATGCTGCAACGCATGCTATATATATGTACTTGAAGATAAAAAAGTTCCGTTTTCGCCAATTAACTTAGGGCGCACCAGAATCCAAAAACAGCTTTGAAATAGCAAAAATAAATATTTGCAAAAATAACGCGGTTTTCGGGCCACTTAAAACTTGTACTTTATTATACATACTAAAATTCAAAATTACATACTTGAAAATTTAAAACTGCTAAACATTTCCTAAAACTTAAAAATTTACAAACTAAAAAAATTGCCACAATCCCATTTAGAAGAGTATTACTTTGCAATCCCATAGTGATTAATACAATCCCGTTCAGGACTCTTTGCAACTAGTAAACATTCAATCCTCACAAGACCAGTTCATACTGGCCAAAAAATTACTAATATTTTAATTAAAAACTTTACTCACTACCCCCAATTTTCCCTGCCGGGATTCCAGCCTAAGAGTGTGCGGAGTAAAAGCAATTTTTTTTTTGTATTTTTTCACCAGCACTTTTGCTTTGTGTTCTGAGCCAATTTTCATTGCTCCCTTTGTAATGTTTTTCTTTCTTTTAAACCAAATATTTCCCTTTTCGTTTTTATTCGGTTGTATTTTTGTATCAACTGTCGATATTTTATTTATTTTCGTTTTTATTTTTGTGGTCCATTACTGCTAAATGAGGGTCTCTGTGTATTGGCGATAGCCATCATAATAAAGGCTTTATTAACTCGTCATTGATAGTGAAAAAAGCAAACGAGTAAGTGAAAAGCATTTTACAAAGGCCAATGGCAGCTGCGGGGTAAGGACGAAAATGAAGGTTGCAAAGTGCAGGAGTGCTAAAGAGCTGCCAGGGAAGCTCTGTCGGTTAATAATTACACTCGCAAAGGTAAATGAGCTGCTCACATACGAGCTGTCACAGCTACCGCGAGACTATTTTGCACATTTCAGCTGTCCTTCAGTGAAATCACCATACAAATATTCACATGCTGTATACGTGTGCGTATGGAGTGTATGTTTTTGTGGTGTTTGCTCGCCGCCTTTGTCCGTGAAATATTCCATGATGGTCAGGCGCTTTTCTGAGGCTGATGGAGAACTTTTTCAACACGACCGCTTTGAGTCGCACACATTTGAGTTTAATGTTTGGTGTTAATTAAATTGTGGAGCTTAAATGGATCGTCATTTAGTATCATATGCTCGTGTGCACACTTACGTGTGTATGTGTGGTTTGAAATATAAATAAAATATTAATGGAATTTGAGGAAACCAATTTTCAATAATTTATTGCATGCAGGACAAAGCATGGCTGGCTATTGGCAGGTGTTTTAGAAAATATGTAAATAGCATAGTTTCAGGATGCATATTTTTGACTCATGTCGCTGTAAATTAAATTAAAGCATATTTGAATACATAAATTTTTTTTATTTAAGAAAAAAATTCATAAATTAGGAAATTTCATAGGGGCGTTTTTCCGAGAGTTAAAAAAAATCACGAGTAACTTTTTTTTTGCATTTTTGCTTTTAATTTTAGAATTAATGAAAAAATGCAGAAATTGAAAAGTTTTTTTAAGCGAGTTCTTCTACTCAGTATCAATTTTTTCCTTCGCATTTTTTTACTTAAGCTTAAGGAAAATATTATGAGAAATTGTATGCGACTTTTTCGTTCAAGTTTTTTTCATTTCAGATGGAAGAAACAACACTTAATTTTGAGAGCTGAGAAATAAGACTCTTCTTCTTCTTCTTAATTGGCGCTATAACCGCTTACGCGATTTTGGCCGAGTTTAACAAAGCGCGCCAGTCGTTTCTTTCTCGTGCTAACCGGCGCCAGTTGGACACACCAAGTGAAGCCAAGTCCTTCTCCACCTGATCTTTCCAACGCAGTGGAGGCCGCCCTCTTCCTCTGCTACCACCAGCTGGTACCGCATCGAATACTTTCAAAGCCGGAGCGTTTGTATCCATTCGGACGACATGACCCAGCCAACGTAGCCGCTGGATCTTTATTCGCTGCGCTATGTCTATGTCGTCGTAAAGCTCATACAGCTCATCGTTCCATCGTCTGCGATATTCGCCGTTGCCAACGTGCAAAGGTCCAAAAATCTTACGCAGAATCTTTCTCTCGAACACTCCAAGCGTCGCTTCATCGGATGTTGTCATCGTCCAAGCTTCTGCGCCATACGTTAGGACGGGCATGATGAGAGTCTTGTAGAGTGTTAGTTTTGTTCGTCGAGAGAGGACTTTACTACTCAATTGCCTACTTAGTCCAAAGTAGCACTTGTTGGCAAGAGAGATTCTACGTTGGATTTCAAGGCTGACATTGTTATCGGTGTTAATGCTGGTTCCTAAATAGACGAAGTCTTTTACAACCTCGAAATTATAACTGTCTACAGTGACGTGGGTGCCGATACGCGAGTGCGCCGACTGTTTGTTTGAAGACAGGAGGTACTTCGTTTTGTCCTCGTTCACCACCAGACCCATTCGCTTTGCCTCTTTATCCAGTTTGGAGAAGGCAGAACTAACAGCGCGGTTGTTAAGGCCGATGATGTCAATATCATCGGCATACGCCAGCAATTGTACGCTCTTATAAAAAATTGTGCCCGAGCGATTAAGTTCTGCGGCTCGTACGATGCTCTCCAACATCAGGTTAAAGAAGTCACACGACAGCGAGTCACCCTGTCTGAAACCTCGTTTGGTATCAAACGGCTCGGAGAGGTCCTTCCCAATTCTGACGGCGCTGCTGGTGTTGAGCAACGTCATCTTACATAGCCGTATTAGTTCTGCGGGGATACCAAATTCAGACATCGCGGCATACAGGTAACTCCTTTCCGTACTGTCGAATGCAGCTTTGAAGTCGACGAAAAGATGGTGTGTGTCGATTCTCCTTTCATGGGTCTTTTCCAAGATTTGGCGTATTGAGAATATTTGGTCGATGGTAGACTTTCCAGGTCTGAAGCCACACTGATAAGGTCCAATCAGTTGGTTGACGGTGGGCTTCAGCCTTTCACACAATACGCTCGCTAGAACCTTATAGGCGATATTTAGAAGACTAATCCCGCGGTAATTGGCACAAATTGCAGGATCGCCCTTCTTATGGATTGGGCAGAGCACACTTAAATTCCAATCGGCAGGCATGCTTTCATCCGACCATATTTTGCATAGGAGCTGATGCATGCACCTTACCAGCTCCTCGCCGCCATGTTTGAATAGCTCAGCCGGCAGTCCGTCGGCGCCCGCGGCTTTGTTGTTCTTTAGCCGCGTTATCGCTATTCTCACCTCGTCATGATCGGGTAGCGGAACGACAATTCCGTCGTCAACGATTGGGGTATCGGGATCTTCACTTTCTCGGTGACATGCGCAGCTGTCACTGTTTAATAGGTTCGAGAAGTGTTCCCTCCATAATCTAAGATTGCTCTGTACGTCAGTCACCAGTTCGCCGTCTTTGTTCTTACAGGAAAACGCCCCGGTCTTGAAACCTTCTGTAAGCCGCCGAACTTTCTGGTAGAATTTTCGGGCGTTGTTCCTGTTGGCCAGCATCTCAAGCTCTTCGCACTCACGTATTTCGGCCTCTCGTTTCTTCTTTCGGATAATACGTCTCTCTTCCTTTTTCAGCTCTCTGTAGCGATCCCACATGGCTCGCGTTGCGCCCGATCGCAGCGTGGCTCTATAGGCGGCATCCTTTCTTTCTGCGGCAGCATGACATTCCTCGTCGTACCAGTTGTTTTTTCGGGCTCGCCGGAATCCGATTTCTTCTTCGGCGGCGGTACGTAGAGAACGAGAAATGTTGCTCCATTGTTCGTGGATGCCGGTTTGTTGGGCAGTACTCTCTGAGAGCAGGAGTGAGAGTCGAGTGGCGAATCTTCTGGCTGTCTGTTGTGATTGCAGCTTTTCGATGCCGAACATTCTTTGCGTAGGTAGATGCACGTTTTTTGCTGCACAGAGGCGTATGCGCAGTTTGGCTGCAACAAGGTAGTGATCCGAGTCAATGTTGGGTCCTCGGATCGTACGTACATCTAATACACTAGAAGCGTGTCTTCCATCTATCACAACATGATCGATCTGGTTTCGTGTTTTTCGATCAGGAGACAGCCAGGTGGCTTGGTGAATCTTCTTATGCTGGAATCTGGTGCTGCAGACTACCATGTTTCGGGTCCCGGCGAAGTCGATCAGCCTCTGTCCGTTACCGGATGTTTCGTTGTGCAGGCTGAATTTTCCGACTGTTGGACCAAAAATTCCCTCCTTGCCCACCCTGGCGTTGAAGTCGCCAAGCACGATTTTTATGTCGTGGCGGGGGCAGCGCTCATAGGAACGTTCCAGGCGCTCATAGAAGGAATCTTTGGTCGCATCGTCCTTCTCTTCCGTCGGGGCGTGGGCGCAAATTAGCGATATGTTGAAAAATCTGGCTTTGATGCGGATTGTTGCGAGACGCTCGTCCACCGGAGTGAACGACAGTACTTGGCGACGAAGTCTCTCTCCCACAACAAATCCGACACCGAATTTGCGCTCCTTTACATGGCAGCTGTAGTAGACGTCGCAAGGTCCTATGGTTTTCTTTCCTTGCCCCGTCCATCGCATCTCTTGGATGGCAGTGATGTCAGCCTTTACTCTCACGAGGACATCAACCAGCCGGGCAGAGGCACCTTCCCCATTAAGGGACCGGACATTCCAGGTGCATGCCCTCAAATCGTATTCCTTAGTTCGTTTGCAGGGGTCGTCATCAGTATAGGGAGGTCTCATCCGAGGCTTTTTTAAAGTTTTCATTGGGGGGGATTTTTAAGTGGCGGGTCCCAAACCCAACGCACAACCAGCTATCCTGGAGTGTTTCGCCTTCTCACTTTAGCTCACTCCCGAACGGGTGTTCGGAAGCTACCCAGAGGATACGTGGGCTAATCCCGGCCGTTGTGAGCTGCTTGAACCATATGCAGAAGAATCGTCCTGGCCATTCCCAAGTGAATGGCGATCAGTAACTTTCCCCACTTGCGTGGACTTCTACACATGGAACCATCCTCCAGAAATAAGACTCACGGACGACTTTTTCTTACATTTTAGTACTTCATTTAGTATTTAAATATGAAATTTCATAAATCGAAAAAGTTTATAAGCAAATTGTGTCCACTCAACCCAAGGCGAATCTATTAAAGGTGGTATCGGCAAATCCGCTGATTTATTTTTTTTCTTCCGCCGTGTCCAAGTGACTATCAGCCCAGAGTGAAACAAGGCGAATTCACTCTTTCCTTTCTACTTTTCCAATACTTTCCTTTGACAATCAAACGTACATAATATTGTTGTTCGTCTAAAGCCACCACCTTTAATGAATGCGCCTTGACTCGAACCCAATTTTACTTTCAGTTTAAAAATTAATGAAAAAATTTGTACGATTTGTACACCATTAGCGAGAATTAAAAAATAAAACTCACAAGCGACTTATTTCTTCAATTTTCCTTTCAGTTTGTAGAGAATGAGTGAAAAAATTAATATTTCGAAAAATTTTGCGAGCGAGTTTTTTCTACACTAATCACGAGAGTTGAAAAATAAAACTCATGAGCTACCTTTTTCTCCCCCAGCTTCTTTTTTTTAAATTACGGACGAAATTTCAAAAACAAAAATTTACCCAAGCGAGTTTTTTCTACGCCAGATGATAAAGTAAAACTCAGGAGCGACTTTTCTGTTTGCATTTTTTTTCTTTCAGTCAAAGAAAATATTATCAAACTTGAAGCGTTTTTTCCTCTCCAGTCACTAAAGACGGAAGGAAAAAGAATTTCATAAACCAAAAAATTCTACAGGTAGGTTACTTCAGCAACTCACCCGAGAGCTAAAAATAAATAAAACTCATGGCCGTCCGACTCCTGTTCCGCTAATTTTTTTTCGACTAAAATTGGAGAAAAAATGCACAAGTTGAGAAATCTTCGACGCTATTCTAGTGGCCAAAAACTGTATAGCTCTCAAGGAACTTCTTTTCTTTGGAATATCTTTCACTTTGCCTTACGAAATTTTTCTACAACAAAATTTCGCACAGGAAAGTTGCTTTGACCTCTCACTGGAGAGCTAAAAATGAATAAAACTCATGACTGCATGTACATGCCCAGTTTTTTTCCTCTAAGATTGAAGAAGAAAATAAAGAAATTGAGTAAATGAGTGAGTCTCTTCTGCGTCTCTCTAGAGGCCAAAAAATGTAAAGACCTCGAGAGACTTTCCTTCTTTGGAACATCTTTCATTTAAGATTTATGAAGAAAAAAAAATTTCCCAACCGAATTGCCCACAAACGAGTTACTGTGGCATCTCATTCGAGGGCTAAAATAAAACAACTCATGACTGATGTTTTTTTTTCATTTAAGATTGAAAGAAAACCTCTCTAGAAAACGAAAAATGTTCAGCTCTCGAGAGACTTCTTTAGAATATCTTTCATTGAAGATTAATAAAGAAAAACTCCCCAAGGAAATTACACCGATCCCGAGAAACTAAAAATAAAACTCACGAATGAGTTACTTATTAGCAACAGTTCATTCCAGATTTAAAGAAGAAATGCATGAATTGCAAAATTTCAAATTGAGTCTCTTAGATAACTACCCTGAGAGCTCAAAAAGTAAAACTCAACGGCGAATTTTATCCATTTGGATTATTTTTCAATTAATATTTAAGAGAAAAAATGTTCTGCCGATAATTTCCACTGGCGATTTTTTTTAATCTCTCGCTTGAATTGAAAAAGTAAAACTCAGGAGTGACTTTTCAATTTGAATCTCTGATTTTAGGTGTAAAGAAAAAATGTATAAATCGGCGCAACTTTGCTGTTTTCATAAATCCAAAAGCAGACCTCTGCTACACCTTTCTCGAACTTCGAAAAGGTGAAACTCGCGAGCGACTCTTTCTTCCCAAGTTTTTCATTACGCCTGCTACCAAGCGAGTTCACCGTTTTTTTTAGATTAAAATTAAAATTTGGTACTTGATACTGTAGTCAAGTGGTTAAATTGTTCCTTAATAGGAATCGTATAAAGCCCTTAATTATTCAAAATGTATTTCAAAAATAAATATAAACATCTAAGCAAGCAAGCGTCCTTGTTAAAGATCCCGAAGTTGAGTTAAATATACGAGTTAGAAAAGAAAAAATGTCTGACGGCGCTTTCGCTTTCGCTTTTCCCCCAATTGCAAGTTGCTGCCTAAAAGCATGCAACAGTTTATTTAGAAAATTTTTCAGTCCAAACGAATGAGTGACGCGATTTCGAAATACGTAATATGGCAGTAAGTCCAAGTGGAATTTTTAAATGCAAGTTTAAGTGTTGTAAGGAGATGAGGAAATTCATTTTTTCAATATTTTTAGAAAGTTTATCTTATATGAAGGTATTTTTTGTTTGTTTTTTGAATCTTAGAATTTTCAAAAATTGATTTTTTTAACATTTCGAAAGTATAGGCTTTTAAGAATATACTGTTAAATTTTTTCAAGGATATTCCCAGTATTTTCGATTCTACAACCGTTTTAACAGGTAGAGTCAGATTCGTTACGCGCCGGCATCAGTGGAAAATATCCACTCTCAAAACTACTTTTTTCGGTCTGATGTTGTCAAAAAAAAAAATTCAATAATCGTCTGAAATTGCCTATACTAAAATCCTATTATTATTAAATTATTTCGTCAAATTCAAAACCGCGCCATTTTGTTAATTTTTTTTATTCGGGTACGGGCCATAGCTTGGTGTAATACTTGACCCCAAGCTCCACTGGAAGCTGCACATGGAAAATCGAGTTAAGAAGGCCAATATAGCCTTCTACGCACAAGCCTCGTGTCGTACTTTGGATTTACAACTTAGTGGTTCTGCCACATAGTTGCCTAGTTTGGTGGGTAGCTCTTCAGAAGGGCTACAACACCCCTAAACTAGAGAGAGTGCAGAGAACTGCATGTGTGGCCCTCGCTGGTGCTTGTAGAACATACCCTACTGCTGCGCTCAACCTAATTCTGCACTTACTTCCTGTGGATCTGCAGGTTAAATCCATTGCTGCTCAGAGCGCTATCAGGTTGAAGGAGCTTGGCCTCAGGAGACAATTTCTTGAAGGACATAGTAGCATCTTGAAGCAGATCTCCCCTTCCTTCTGTGTTCTTCGCACTGATCTCTCCATACGCAAACTGGTATTTGAGGGTTGTGCTAGGGCTATCTTTACGAGCAGGTAAGACTGGAAGAAGAGGAGAGTTGGCACGGATATAGGTACCTCCGTCTTCACTGACGAATCCAAAATGGAATCTGGAGTGGGAGCGGGGGTTTTCTCAAAATCAGCCAGAATTTCGGTCCCCTTTAAACTGCCAGAAACGAGCAGCGCTTTTCAAGCAGAGGTCTTCGCGATCCTGCAGACATGCAAAATGCTTCGGAATCGCTGTTGGGAGGCAGTCATTAATATCTTTTCCGATAGCCAAGCTGCGATCAAGGCACTGTTGTCGCCGTATTGCAGCTCTCTTCTGGTGAACGTCTGTAAGGAGGAGCTCAAACATCTCGATCGAGCAGGAATCATCTCCCTTATCTCGGTTCCTGGGCTCAGGAATATAGAGGGGAATGAAGGGGTCGACAGAACCGGTCTCAGCTGTCCCCCTCGCAGAGATCGGTGTCCCTTTGTCCGTTGTTAAAGGGAAACTACACAATTTCTTTCTCAGAAAAGCGCAAGACAGATAGAAAGTCTGTCTCATCGTGCACTATTTGGAAAACACTATGGCCCTAACACGATAGAAACAGAACGCTTAAGGTGATGGGAGTCCCCCGCCATTCAATTTCCAAACTCAATGCGGTGTTCACTGGTCACTGGGTGATTGGTACTCCTGCGGAGAAGCTTGGAATTCCGTACAACCCCTATTGCAGCTGTGGGGATCCTACAGAGAAAGAGACTGTTGAACTTTTTCTCTGCAAATGTCCGGCTCTGGCGGCTAGGCGCTTGAGATTCCTTAGCCTGCCCTTTGGGGATGACTTGAAGAAATTCTCCAGCCTAGATCCCTTTTCTCTCCTTCACTACATCAACAGCACTGGATGGCTGTAGAAGGGTTTCTCTTCCCAATAATTTTTCTTTGCACAGGTAATGATACGCATTATGGTATCAAAAAGGCACGTAAGTGCTACTTGAAGTGTGCCTGTGGCACTCTTGCCATTTTACCTACCTACGGGATATATAGTAGCTACAGTCATACTGATTGTTAATTGTTTTAGTTTTTGTGTTTCAGATAAAGGAAAAGCCAAATGGACTGCACCGTCCTGGTCCAATATTTTGGGAGGGTCAATTTCTGCGCGATTTTTTAAATTAATAATATTAAAAAAAAATTAATTTTTGTGTGTAAAAGATATTAAAAAAACCCTAAAAGTATCGTTATTAATATTGTTCTTGATATACTCTAAATTTTCGAGCTCTAGACGACCGGGATCCCTTCATATAAAAAATTCGTGGAAAAAATTTATGAGAGACAAAAAATAGTACAAATTATTATATGAAAAGATAGAGAGATAAAAGTGTTTTCTTATCTTAAGTAAAGAATCAGAGTAAGTATTCCGTGACTATTGCAATTAAAAACATTGGAAATAGATAATATTTTTATTTTAATTTATTTTTAGTTGAAAATTTTTAGTTTAAATAGTCTTTAGTACTTTAGAAACTTACATTTTTACTTCTTCAATTTCAGTTTGTACCTTTCTCCGGCTATTCCCGACCTTTGATACTCTAGAAGGCCTCAAAATACACGCTACCTCGAATATAAAACCGAAATCGGGTTGAGCCAGACGCAACCACGCTTTGTAAATCACAGCAACAACTTTACCCACTAGAAGTCACATAATCTCAGCTATGATACGCTCTCGTGTTAATATACACAGCAGTAGCAGCAGCAGCAGCAGCAGCAATAACACAAACAACAGCAGCAGTAGAAACCACGACAATAACGCCTACTTATGCAATCTATACGACGGCAGCTATGAGCTTTACGCGCAATCAAGCGTAGAGTCCATAAGCAGTGGCTCGCTGACCAACTCAAAAGCCTCACTGCTCACAGCACAAGGAAACCAGCAACAATCGTTTGAACGCGAGCCATTCGCTTTAGCAAAACCAACTACAATGAGAGCTGTAGCTGCTGACCATCGGTATCGCCAGTCATGGCGGCAATCTATGTCAGTAGCATATCAACAGGCGCAGCCAGCATTCGTTACGCCTCACTCCGGCCAAAAGCTGCCGCATTATTTGAAATTGCAGTATGCGGGCGCAGCACAGCGACGAAGCAACGATACGCCTTCGCATGTGCTGAGTCCCATGCATAGCACCCTTTGTGCGAGCCATGTGGATATGGATACAGTGGCATTGCATAAACAACAGGAGCTGCAATTAATACCAGTAGCAAAATCTCATTCACCGGCGTACAGTATACGACGCATACGTCGACCACGTCAATGGGTGCCAGCGCAAAAGCGGCTTTCGCGTCAAGGGGAGCAGACGCACAGCGTGAAGTTGGGTATTCTGAGTAAAGGACGCGCTTTCATTTTTGAATTTCTACAGGGATCCTCCATACATGGATTCATCTATTTGGCGAAAATCGGGCTCAGCATTGTAGAGAGGTGAGTGAAATGGGGAGTGAAGGGGTCGAAGATGGCACAGTTAATGGCCTAGCGTGCGACGTAAAGATTGCGTATTTGGGTGGGACTTAAATTGATACGGGCGACTGGCATAGCCCGCAAGGCGCCACCTGCAAGCAAGCAAGTTTTAGATGATTTGCCTCTGCAGTTTTTTTCACTAACATCGAGCTTTAAGAAATGATAAGTTTGACGGTAGATTCTTCATGAACTACCAACAAAAAAGTATGCCCCTATGCCGCATCTTTCCTCTCGCCAATCTATAAATTTCAAAAAAAAACTCTTTTCGCGGTCATTTGAAAAACTTATTCTGTCTCTTCCTTTGCGTATTTCCCTTTTCTTTCTCTGATACTTCCGCTCTTTCTCTATCTTCAGTATCTTCAGATTTCTTAAAGCTTTGAAAAAAATATTGAAGATCAATTCGCTTACAAGCTTTCTCTTGAGCTTTTTTTGAGCTTTCATCACCACAATTATGAGTACCAATTCAGCCGAGTGAATTTAGAACTTCCGCTTTAGCACTTTCGCTATTTTATTTGCAAAATAGGATCAGAAAGATAACTTGGTTAGACCGATGAAGGAAAGCAAAATTTTAAAATCTAGTTTATAGGTTTTCAAAACATCAATTATTTCATGATTTATTAAAAAGGATAAGTAGGAGGCTATCCGAAGAGCTCGAAAAAGTGAATCTTTATGAGATCGCCTATAAGGGAAATGTACGAAAGTATTTCTTAAGCTTTATAATTTAAGTTTTATAATTTAAGCAAAACAGCGCTTTGAGTTTTCGTTGAGACCATATGGGTTGAACTTCCCATTACTCTTTACCGTTGTTAGTTACAATATGTAGGATCTTTAGAGGAAAAACCTTCAAGAGCGTTTAAGAAGCTGTAAACATTTAGCTATAGTCATAAGACATTTTTAGGTTTGAGAAAGTAAGCTTTTAGAGCTTTCCCTTGAGATTCGCGTTTTGAGCTTTTACAGTATTTCAGGCTTTGAAGTTTTCGAGAAATTACTTAGGCACAAAAAGATACAAAGACTGAAGCGCTTAAGTCGATATAAACTCATTTGTCTAAAAAACAATTAAAAGATAAGTACACACAAATAACCACAAGCTCTTCTTTTATGTTGGTTAAGTAAAAATTGCATGGCGATATCGATTAACTCATTAGATGAAAATATTTATTTACTTTTACATAGGCAGGCACAGTAAATTCACAACTTTGAAGTCATTTTTCTCGACATTTTGATTTTTTTGTATAATGCCGCTCTTGCAGCAAAATATCGATAAGGTCAAAATATTGTTTACTTGCAGCAAAAGCTCTCTCCTGCCACAGCCAACTCTTATCTTCTTACAAATGTACGCTTACACTCACAATCCATCACTCCGAAATGAGCGGCAAGCGGCCTTCAAACGGCAAAGACTTTATACTAATTACATCGCTCCACCCTCCAAAACTACTCGACCTCACAAGAATTTGCGTGCCCCTCGCGCACTTGCACACATCCCACCAATAATTGTTCACATAAGCACACACACACATACATATGGGTCTAATATCCATATCAAACATCCACAAACAAATACAGTTAGTATAAGCTGCTTTATTTGCTTACCAGGCGGCGTGTTTAATCTCATGCGCTCGCTGTAATCCTGCTTGTCATGTCATGTCAGTTTTAAGGATTTATTGGCCAACTCTAAATGCGCAGGAAAAAAGAAGCAACCAACAAAGCCAACAACAGCGAAAAATACTATTCGCTTGTAGGTATTGTATGCTCACATTTCGTTGGTAATTTTATGCATGAAATATAATAGAAATGTTAACTCCACTCAAGCCTGGGGTGGAGAGAAGGCATACATTTAGGAGGGACTTTTTTTTAATGCTACAGATTTGTATTACCACAGATGAGCTAACTGGTATTTGTTTGAAGCACAAATAAGACGCTTTAGTGCGCCTCTTCTGCATCATGATTTAACAGTGACAAATTTTCTGCGCCGCATTTACTTGTATTTAAGAGCTTTGCGTCTCTGACACACTTTATTTGTAATTTAAGTTTGCGGAATTTCCTAAAACAATTTTATAGGAGACCCACAGCTACCAGTTATAGTTCCCTCTACCTCCCACACACACTTTATTTCTATTTGGACTACTCCAAAAATGTACCCTAAGTTCTGTAGTTATTTTAATGCGTTCATTTCGTTACCGACAAACACAAAAAAACACACTTAAACATGTCAGGATTAAACTGACTAGAAATATAAGTTCGGCACGTGTTGCAAGGCAAACAGGCAAGCAGGTAGCTACATAGTAATCCGTTTGCTTAAAAATTCTTCAACTTCAGCCTAACTAACTGCCCTAAAAGCCACATACCAGCCACCGCAACAACCGCCCAAAACTTTCACTTTCATTGCAACATCCGCCAGTCCTCTTACCAACCTGTCATCCACCTCTTCCCACAAACTATTTCCTTACTCTCGCGCACCATTTGGCCTTTGTTTACTTCCCTGCCTAAGCACTCTACCCTCAGCAAAATAGTCTTACTAAATAAATGATTATCCTGCTGGAAATTTTCGGCTCAGAATAGCTAAGCAGCTGGTTTACACTGTGTAACACACAATTAATTAAACTTAATTTTTAAGCAAGCCACACTTTATTACATAGAAACATATGTGCCTAAGTATGTTGGCGCGCACCTCCGCATAAATACATAGATAAATATGTGTGACTTCTTACCCACATTGCCTGGCTATAAGTCAGAGCTGCTGCAAAGCGATTATGAGTATTGCCATTTGTTAGCAGGCAATAATACTTGTATGTATGTAAGTAAATATGCTAATAAATTTCTGAATTTTTCTTGTGGAAAATATGCTCAACACGTAGACTATAAAAATTTAATTATTTTATATTTTTAAAGCTTACAATTTAATTGCAAGACCTTTTAAAAAGCTTTATGCAAGATTTGGGAAGGCTGTGGTAGTTCATCGACTTTTCCCAATGCTTTCATACTGGTAATCTTCATTGCATCAGAATTTAATGGAGCATAAACAGAATTTTATTTTTTTAGAAAAAAACTTGCAATTAAAAAGTTGGAAATATTCATGAAAGTTTGTCGCATTTTTATAAATCTTGTACAAAATTTGAAGCTTAGACTAATAGGGCTTTTGTTGTGAAATGAACTATATTTTTCTAAAAATAATTGAAATAAAAAAACTAAATAAATATTATCGATAAGCGTCGCTTCTATAATTTTGCCATGAAAAATATGCAAAATTTTCTTTTGAAATTTCTGCATTTCGAGTTCAAAAAAATGTCTTCACACTTCACTCGAACTAAGCAAAAAGTTTGGTTTGGGCCGCTCAAAATCGAAACTGTTAATAACAGAGTGTCATACAGTTTAAAAATTTCCTTATTGAAGCGCAAGATTTTTTTTCAGATCGCAAAATTTTTTTTTGCAGAAATTCCAAAAAACACTTCTCTCAAAATTTAACAATTTTTTTTAAAGAAGTTTAAATTTGAAGAAATCTTTTTTTTAGAATAATCTATGATGTCCTTAACGTGATTTCTGAACAGTAGAAATTATTGTTAAAAAAACTATTTGACAAAGTTATAACAGATAATTTATTTATACGGGTGAACGATATGAAGTTATACCTATTCAAAACACCATAACTTTTTTATGTGAAATTAGTTTTTATTGATTTCAAAGACAAAATTGTTCAAATATGATTACAATTTTAACATATATTCGCTTTAGCTCAATATGACCACCTTTTGCCTTTACTATAGCCTTCAAACGGTCAAAAAATTAGTTGCATGCTGCACGAATGTGATCTTGAGGTATTTGGGCCTATTTTCTTATAATCGCTTTTTTCAGCGCATCCATACTGGCATATTTTTTAGTCCTCACCTTGCTCTCCAAAATGGACCAGATGGAATAGTCCATCGGATTTGCGTCTGACGAATTCGAAAGCCATTGTGTGAACGAAATGAAGAGTGGAACATGATTTTTTAACCATTTTTCGTTCACACGAGCTTTATGAGACGGTGCGAGTCCTGTTGAAACGTCCATGGCCTACAACCGAAATGTTTGCGCGTCCACGTCTCTAAAGCAGCATCTACAACATTTTCCCGATAATAAGTCGCATTCAATTTGACACCAGGCTTACTTGCGATGGGAAATTGCTTCGAGTGGCCATACGTAGGTTAAAATTCTCGTATTACCGTTCGGTCAAGTAAACACCATCGTTTTGAGTGTTTATGAACTGCTCAATTAGGACATTTTTTTTTCATCAGAAAACACAATGTTAGGAAATTCGCCACGTTCGTGCAAGCGCAACAACTCTTTTGCTCTTTCGCACCGAACTTTTTTTGCTGGAGTGAAAGATCGTGTGCTTTTTGGAACTTGTAAGCCTTGACCTTGAGCTCATTTTTCGAATGCTTTCTTGCGATATTTTCAGTTCTTTGGCCATTTTTCTTCCACTTCGACGTGGATTTCGTTCAAGTCGTGCTTTCACTTTCCGAACCATTTCTGGCGTTGTTGTGCTTTTTTTGGTCTACCTCCATAGCGTTTTGCAATGCTACCAATATCATTGTAACGTTTTATAGTGCGATACACAAACATTTTATTCACTTTGAGGTGACTGAGCTCACGAACAATGGCTGGTTGTGATTTTCCAGCCAAATATAACGAAATCACACTATTACGTTTGAATTCCATCAGAGAAAAAAAAATGCAACAAAACTGAGACGTAAATGCTTTTGGTGGCTTATAAACAATATATTGAACTGTCATTAGAACAATTTTAACGTTGATGTCATGAGCTGTTTTACAGATACAAGCAGTGTGAAGTTGGTAACACTTCATATCGTTCACCCTGTATGATGTCCTTAACGTGATTTCTGAACAGTAGAAATTATTGTTAAACAAAATTATAGCAAATAATGTTTTTGTATTTCTTAAATTTCACAGTTTCGCTAAAATTTTGTATAAATGACTAAAGGACGTTAAAAATTTTAAGAAAAAAAATTTTTTCTTTTGAAAAATCTGTGATACCTTTAGCATCATTTCTGAAGAGTAAAAAATTATTGCTGAAAAAATCATCAAAAAAAATTATTACCTAAAATTCTTTTCATTTCTTAAATATCACAGTTTTGTTAAAATTTTGTATAAATGACTTCAAGCGATTAAATTTTTTTTCGTAAAACTTGTGATATTCCTAGCATGATTTCTGAACAGTAAAAGTTAGTGTTGAAAAAATTATTTAAAAAAATCATTATAGATTTTTTTTTATTTCTTAACCCTCTGCGACCGACGTGACTTAATTTTCACAATTCCACTGACATGGTACTATATCAGACACCATTTCGATGTCTAGCCTTTACCAAGTTCCGGCTTGTAAAGTTGGTGAAACTATTTTAATGTTTTGCTCAAAGACTTATATTTTTATTTATTAACATATTTATTGAATTTAAAATCGCAGTTTATGTTAAACAGGTTTTGTTCTCATTTCACAAATTAAGCCATAAAACTTATGGTATATCTATACAAAAACAACGAAAAATATACCATAAATTTTTTTTTTCAACAAATGCTTTACAATTACTTTTGTTTAAACTTAAACTCAAGGATATATTAAGAAAAAAGATTAATTGAGTGGTTAAGTCAGAAATTATTTCATGTTGAACATTACTTAAAAATTCGTCCTCAAAAATTATGTATTTAAAAAAAAACCATATTCCATAGTATAATTCATTAAAAAAAAATTGGCATTCTATATAAAGCTTAAACTTAGCAGTCTAGTAAAACAAAATCATATGTTGGCAAGTCTCACAAAGTGGCTTAGAGCATTGGAGGCAAATGGGCTTTAAGCAATTGCAGCAACAATATTTAGTTACTCTTTTTATTTTTGGCGGACAAATAGTGCAAAGTTTTCTTCCACTCGATGAGTTAGATTGAATGGTTGGTGGGGGAGGGGGAAGATCTTTACCGAGAACCCTGTTTACCGTCATTCTTAGTTCTCTTGGCAATCTTTCATTATTCACCCGAAATTCTCTTGCCATATTGCTGTGACCTATTAATGGCAGCAACATTTCATCGATACAGAGGTATGGTCCGGGAATGTATTGGCATTGACTGTTTGAGGTGAATTTGTTGAAGATATCTGATATTGGAGCAAGTGGATCTTGTTTTAGACGTTTCACTCTGGTACTTGAATCGTCAAGTCTGAGGCAGTTCATTAAACAAGAAAAACGAAAATTGGACATCACGCAGCGGCCAGTACCGTCAGTAGCGAATATTGCTCGAAGATCCGCATCATTGCTTTTGAAAACTGAAGTGTAGTACAATAATCCAATGAACGCTCGTATTTCAGTTACATCTGTATCCATAAGCTCTACTTTTGTACTAGTTTTGAACTGTATCCTGTAGCTACTGAGCTTTTGATTTGTAAATTGGGCCCGATATTCCAACATAGGCCTGTCAAAAAG
This sequence comes from Anastrepha obliqua, assembly GCF_027943255.1. NCBI lineage: Eukaryota > Metazoa > Arthropoda > Insecta > Diptera > Tephritidae > Anastrepha > Anastrepha obliqua. The sequence goes on along the minus strand of NC_072895.1, from coordinate 106,251,401 downwards.
TTTGAACCAAAGCTCCAAATATCATTCAAAGTTAAACGTGTTTACACGGCGAGGTATCCTGATTATATTATGGACTGCGGTTCTGGATGATCTGGGTCGCTCTGTCTTACTCCACTTAAAACCATTCTTACCTGTGTAAAATGCGTCAGATGTTTCCTGATGCACTGCTTCATAAGTACGTTGTTGTTCAGCGATGGACCTGACTTGACTTGAAACAATACATTCTTCATCTGCTTCATCATTTGAAACTTCATCGTTTTCTAAAAGTTCAGTTTTTGGCTGAAAATTGGAGTCAGTGCCTTCGTCATCAAAATCGCTGAACTCATGCTCGGTTTCTTCCTCCAACCACTATTGTATCTGCTCGTCACGATTTTTAAAACTTCCAGATGATGTTCTCTTGGAAGAGTGTATCCTCTGATTTGTATTTAACTGCACCATCAAATCAAAACTAAAAAAAATATAAGGTAGTGAAACAATTTTACTTATACGTTGTTCAGGAAACACTACGAAAATATAACAAAAATACTGAGGTGATTGTTTCTCAGACACCTACGGCAATACTGATGTGGTTGACTTGTAGACACTTTTTCACTCACACCGACACTTTTTCGCTCACTTCAACTGCCCTTTATACACTAACGTACTCATGAGAACTTAATAAGAAGTTACTCAAAATTCGAGAGTATCTGCTTAAAAAAAACGGAGCAAAATAGTGTTTTATAGTATTAGGTGTCTGTTATACTACCACGTCAGTTGCAGAGGTTTAATATAATAATTTGACAAAACAAAAAAAATCTGTAATTCCTTAATGCAGGGTGGCTGATGAAATTTGCTACATTAAGAAACTCAAATAACTTTTTTTTTAGTATATGGAATTCATTTTTTTTTTCAAGTTGAAGGTCATTAAATTTTATTAAATGTAGCTTAACTAGTTTTAAAAATAATTGAATTTAGATGCCCCCCATGCTCGTTGACACAAGTGCGGCATCTTAGTAAAAAGTTGTTCATTGCTGCTTTGAGAGTTGCGACAGGAATAGCCGCAATTGTTGCCCGAATGGATTGTTTTAGTTCATCCAAATTTGTTGGCTTTGTTTTATAAACTTCTTGTTTACATAAACCCCACAAGAAAAAATCAGGTGCAGTAAGGTCAGGCGACCTGGGGGGCCAACGAAATTCGGAGTTTCTTGAAATCAGTTTATTGGGAAATTTTCGTCGCAACTCTGTCATAACAGTCTGGGCTATGTGAGACGTTGCCCCATCTTGTTGAAACCACACAGAGTTGAAAGGAATTCTCTTTCGGCGTAGTTCTGGATAGAAAAATTCTTTCAGCATTTTCTAATAACGGTCTCCAGTAACCGTAATGGTGTGACCATTTTCTTCAAAAAAATAAGGCCCGACAAT